>NC_140584.1:383774413-385216913 GCF_964204655.1 Triturus cristatus | reverse complement strand
GATGTTATCTTTAACCGATGATTTATGAAAACTGGTTGCATGTAAAGTCGCATTTGTTGAGGTCTCTTTTCTGTGCAATGTTGTTTCCAATTGGTTGTTAGCAATGTAAATTTCCGTATCCAGGAATATGATTCTTTCTTTGCTGATGTTGTATGTAAATCATATATTCGCATCAGATGAGTTTAAAATTTTGAAATATTCCTCAAATTCCTGCGTTGTGCCGTCCCATATTATTAATAGGTCGTCGATATATCTCAACCATTTCATCACTTTGTTTACATGTTTATCATTTGCCGGGTGCCATGCTACTTGTTGTTCCCACCATCCCATGGTGAGGCAGGAATATCCAGGGCTGAAGGAAAACCCCATTGCACAACCCTTTGTTTGTATATAGAGTTCCTCTCCAAAGAGAAATACATTCTGTGTCAAGCACATTTGAATCATGTCCATTAACATTTGGTTGTGATATTTAAATTTGATGTCTCTGTCTTTGAGAAAGTAACTACATGCTGCTAATCCAATGTTGTTTTCAATGTTCGTATACAATGATGTAACGTCCATTGTGATTAACATATAGGAAGTTTGCCATGGAAGTGCCTGTAAGTGTCTTAACAGATCCGTGGTGTCCTTTAAATATGACTTTAGATTTAGTACCAGGGGCATCAGGAAAAAATCGATGTAATCCGCTACTGGTTCCATAAGTGACCCTTTTGCAGACACAATTGGTCGGCCCGGTGGTTTCGTTGGGTTTTTATGCACTTTCGGTAGGAAATATATTGTTGCCATTTTCGGATGATCTGTACTCAGGAATTTTCTTTCATCATCGTCGATTAGATCTAAAAGTTGCCACCTTTGAATTTCCTTGTCTAGATGTTCCTTGAATATTAACGTCGGATTCTTCTCCAATTTTCTGTAATATTCTTTGTTCCTTAATTGGAGATGTGCTTCCGTTACATAATCCACGGTGTTCATTATAACGATATTTCCACCTTTGTCCGCCATTTTTATCGTTATTGATTTGTCTGTCATTAGTTCTTTAAGAGCCGTTCTTTCCTCTTGTTTTAAGTTGTCTTGAAACTTCGTTCCTCTTATTTTGTATATTTCCTGTACCACTGCTTCTTGGAAGATATCAATTTTATTGCCCGGGGGCAATTGAGGGTAGAATCTTGAGGGGGGGGTTTTTCCACTTAGACCTGCTCCCATCTGTGGACATGCTATAGATTCTTCTATGGTCTCAGTTTGTTCCATTATGTCTAAATTGACCAATGTCAGG
This sequence comes from Triturus cristatus, assembly GCF_964204655.1. NCBI lineage: Eukaryota > Metazoa > Chordata > Amphibia > Caudata > Salamandridae > Triturus > Triturus cristatus. The sequence goes on along the minus strand of NC_140584.1, from coordinate 385,215,640 downwards.
AGAGCTGGCATGTCCGTTACTTTCAGAATAGGCTCTTCTGTATTGAGTAGCATTTTATTTCCTCCGTGTTTCATTTGTTTTGACCAATTCTTGATTTTCCTTGAAGATTTTTGCAAGTTTGATTTTTCGTGTATATTTGTATATGTCAATCCGTGTTTGTGCTAAATCCATTGATTGGATCGGGCAGAAGTTGATTCCATGTTTTAACAGCGATATATCGTTGTCAGATAGGGGGCGTTTTGAAAGATTCATTATGACTAGTTCTTCTTTGTCATCTGGGTCATCCGTCCAATTTTTTCATCTTTCAAAACGCCCCCTATCTGACAACGATATATCACTGTTAAAACATGGAATCAACTTCTGCCCGATCCAATCAATGGATTTAGCACAAACACGGATTGACATATACAAATATACACGAAAAATCAAACTTGCAAAAATCTTCAAGGAAAATCAAGAATTGGTCAAAACAAATGAAACACGGAGGAAAAAAATGCTACTCAATACAGAAGAGCCTATTCTGAAAGTAACGGACATGCCAGCTCTCCTGACATTGGTCAATTTAGACATAATGGAACAAACTGAGACCATAGAAGAATCTATAGCATGTCCACAGATGGGAGCAGGTCTAAGTGGAAAAAACCCCCCCTCAAGATTCTACCCTCAATTGCCCCCGGGCAATAAAATTGATATCTTCCAAGAAGCAGTGGTACAGGAAATATACAAAATAAGAGGAACGAAGTTTCAAGACAACTTAAAACAAGAGGAAAGAACGGCTCTTAAAGAACTAATGACAGACAAATCAATAACGATAAAAATGGCGGACAAAGGTGGAAATATCGTTCTAATGAACACCGTGGATTATGTAACGGAAGCACATCTCCAATTAAGGAACAAAGAATATTACAGAAAATTGGAGAAGAATCCGACGTTAATATTCAAGGAACATCTAGACAAGGAAATTCAAAGGTGGCAACTTTTAGATCTAATCGACGATGATGAAAGAAATTTCCTGAGTACAGATCATCCGAAAATGGCAACAATATATTTCCTACCGAAAGTGCATAAAAACCCAACGAAACCACCGGGCCGACCAATTGTGTCTGCAAAAGGGTCACTTATGGAACCAGTAGCGGATTACATCGATTTATTTCCTGATGCCGCTGGTACTAAATCTAAACTCATATTTAAAGGACACCACGGATCTGTTAAGACACTTACAGGCACTTCCATGGCAAACTTCCTATATGTTAATCACAATGGACGTTACATCATTGTATACGAACATTGAAAACAACATTGGATTAGCAGCATGTAGTTACTTTCTCAAAGACAGAGACATCAAATTTAAATATCACAACCAAATGTTAATGGACATGATTCAAATGTGCTTGACACAGAATGTATTTCTCTTTGGAGAGGAACTCTATATACAAACAAAGGGTTGTGCAATGGGGTTTTCCTTCAGCCCTGGATATGCCTGCCTCACCATGGGATGGTGGGAACAACAAGTAGCATGACACCCGGCAAATGATAAACATGTAAACAAAGTGATGAAATGGTTGAGATATATCGACGACCTAATAATAATATGGGACGGCACAACGCAGGAATTTGAGGAATATTTTAAAATTTTAAACTCATCTGATGCGAATATAAGATTTACATACAACATCAGCAAAGAAAGAATCATATTCCTGGATACGGAAATTTACATTGCTAACAACCAATTGGAAACAACATTGCACAGAAAAGAGACCTCAACAAATGCGACTTTACATGCAACCAGTTTTCATAAATCATCGGTTAAAGATAACATCCCATACGGTGAATTCCTGAGATTACGAAGAATCTGCTCAGAACAGAAGGAATGGGAAGAACACAGTAGAAAAACGGCCAAAAGGTTCAGTCACCGGGGATATCAAAAAGGTATAATTCAGAAATGTTGGAAACGGGCTAACGAGAAGAGAAGACAAGACATTCTTGATGACAACCATCCAAGCAGGAAAAAACCTAAATCAGAAGAACCAACAGTCAGATTGATCTTGGATCATTCGAAGGAATCAAAACAGATAGCAGACATCCTTCGAAAGAACTGGAAGATCCTACAACTGGATCCGGTTGTGAGCGAAATTATGGGCAAACACCCTAACATCACATTTCGCCGAGCAAAGAATTTGAGAGACAAATTGATACACAGCCACCATCAAGATCATACCACCAAAAAAAAGGGCACACAGTGGCTAAATACAAAGGGGTTTAAAAAGTGTCAGTTGTAAAGTCTGCCAAATTGCTAAAAATACGACGGAAGTCGAATTACCTAACAACAAAAAATGGCAGATAAAAGAACTCATTACATGCAAAACCCAATTTGTAGTATACGTGATCCAATGCCCGTGTCAATTGAAGTATATAGGAAGCACGAAATTTGAACTTAAAAAGAGAATATTAGAACACGTCAGAGCAACAATCAACAAGGACAGGAGCAATGCAGTTGCCAAACACATGGAGACCAATCACGGAGGAGATTGGAAATCCTTGGTATTCTATGCTCTGGAAACAATACCCCTACAGGAAAGAGGGGGGAGACCGTGAAAAAACCTTGAGGCAAAGAGAAACACGGCAAATTCTCAATTTCAGGACATTTACGCCATGGGGCCTCAACCAGAGTGAGGAACTGTACATTCATCTGTAGTTGTTATACTGACAAAGGGGTGTTTAGGCAGATCAATTTAGGAAATGTTTTATATAAAATAAGCACTAAAAAATACCAAAAACATAACAAAATCTCCATATTTTTATATATATAAAAAAAAGCATAAAATAGACCTTAAAATAATCAATTTTCAATCACATAGATAGAATCTATTTTCCCAACAAATCCAATTTAAAAAGTGAATTTGCAGCCCACTGGAGGGCAAATAACTAGTCAAGATATCGACCCACTAGAGGGTTCTATCTTGGGGGACAATCATTACCAACGTCTGCATACTGAAGACGTAGTATAGCAATCGACCAATAAGTTATGCAATCTGTTTGCGCAAACAATTAAAAGAGGGAAATAAATGAATAAAATAAATTTAAAAAAAACCTAAAATATATATAATAAATAAAAAAAACATCATGCAAACAAACACGTAACTAAGTGCTATCCTGCAGACAAAATTTGGAAATAAGACATAGTACAAGAAATGTCTTCCCACTAAATAATTTCAATATGGTTTGTAATGCATGAGTCAATCAAGTGATTACAAAATTGAGGAATCAAATCCTTGCAGGAAATGGTATTGTTTATTGATATAAGGTTGAAAAACTACGAGGTCCAGAATTCTATGCTTTGTAACTGATGACATCAACAGTCACATGATTAACAATGATTGTTTTTATTGGTCAATTTCAAAAGTGTAATGACAACCGTGATCAAGCTATCAGTGGATGGTGAAACGCGTTGGTTTGTCTTAAGACTGGATATCTATTAAGACGAATAAAGAATTGGGACCAAACTAAACAAACTGTGAGTGCGTGCTAATTGGTTCCCTACCAGGGAACCGTCGGAGGAATTTATGACGGCACAGCTCGGCCGCAGCATCGCACCGGATAGAGAAGCGCCAGGGGCCCCTTGAAACGGAGCAGAAGTGTGGAGATATATTAATCCACCAATTCCGGTAAAAAGATTGCGGTCTGTCCTTGAAACGGAGCAGAAGTGTGGAGATATATTAATCCACCAATTCCGGTAAAAAGATTGCGGTCTGTCGCCGGCGGTCCGAGTTTGGAAACCGGATTTCCAAAGTTATTCACTCCAAACAATCTCGCGTATCTTTGAGAAATACTCGGACTCCCAAGTTGAATGCAAAGGATTTATTTACAAGTGCAGAACGACGCGTTTCGCCATTACGGCTTGTTCACACTCGAACTCGCAGTAAAACACATCAAATTTAAATTACATGAATTAGAAGATGGACAAGTCACAACAACGTGAAAATTTCATGTTACTATCGCGGCCATCTTTCAACGATGTATCGATCTCAACAACAAATGAAGTATTGACTCAAAAATAAGTCGTCAGTGAGAACATATATTGCACACTGTAATACCATATAGAATATATACATATATTGTTGTAATAAAGCAGAATTTGTAATATACATTGTCATATATGTAAAAACTGCAAAACCTCATGTCAAATTGTGTTTATGCAAAATTCAATAAAGTTACCGACTTTAATGTAGCCCAAGTGGGCATTAATCCATCACATATCCTAAAATAAAAGGTATGTTGCAACACATCGTGAGTCGTATCATAGATATTTGAATTCTAGACCGTATCGATAAACATATTCAGCATAGGTATGAAGGCCAATAAATACCCTTGTGTATACAAATAAATCGGCTAAAATAGCCCCAAAGTACCATTGGTTATTACGATAAGTCAAGGCGATGTTGTCGACAACTTCATGCCCAAGTGGGCAAAACACATTTGCTAACACCAGGTTTAATAGTAGCAGTGTAACGTTGCTTCTATGATCAGTAACATCTTCCTTCATAGATAATATTCCTGTTGTACAAGTTGTGACTCCATCTGGAATAAATACAAATTTTAAAATATGAAACTACTTAAACAACACTGCTGAAAAGCTATATTTACATGTTCATTGCAGGTGTACTGCAAGTTCCTCGCTCATATTTAACCCTTTAGGGACCATGCTCTCAAAATCCACTATATATCGGGATTCTAATTTTCTCAGGGATAGTTCTCTATTACCCCCTCTTAGTCCCAAGTCAACTGAATCAATCACCACCATTCGAGCCTTAGTTTCATCTTGGAGATGTTGATCAAAGAAATGTCTAGCAATGGGGTATGTTCTGTTATTATTCTTAATAGCCCGTAGATGCTCAAGCGCCTTTTCTTCGCTGTGTGTTTGGTACTGCCTATGTACCATTTTGCACAGGGGCAGATAAGAACATACACACAGTATGTGGTGTTACAAGTAAGTTTTTTTCTTATGAAAAATTCTCTTTTTGAATTGGGTACTTGCAGCTTATCACAATCTGTGCTGTGTCTACAGGCTTTACATCTTCGACAACACCTATACCCCCCATTGCCAGAATTGATGTTTAGACCCATCTCTGTGATGTAGTTGTGGCTGAGTTCATCCTTCAAGGAGCGCCCTTTTCTGAATGTAATTTGGGGATTCTTACCGAGAGCATTGTTAAGATGCTCATCGGTAAGTAACACATGCCAGTGTTTTTTGAATATTTTTCGTACCTCCTGAGCTTGTTCTGAAAATGTGGTAATGAATCTGATGTTTTCTTCTTTGATTACTTTGGGTTTGGGATAGATCAGGTCATTGCGGGATTTGATCTCAACTCTAGACTTGGCTTCCTTCACAATTTTAGCACTATAGCCTCTCTCTTTAAACCTCTCACACATAGTTATCTCTTCATTTTTGTACGCCTCTACTGTGCTACAGTTCCTTTTAGCGCGCAGCAGCTCACCATATGGGATGCTGCGCACTAAATTGCGTGGATGACTACTATTGGCGTTTAGGATGCTATTACCCGCAGTTTCCTTGCGGAATAGTTTGGAAGTCAATTGGTTATTCTTGACTTCCACACGGACATCCAAAAAGTCAATTGTATTTTTACTTATTTTCTCTGTAAACTGTAAATTATATGTGTTAATGTTCAGTTTATCAATGAAGATTTTTGCTGATTCTTCATTGCCACACCAAATGAAAAAAATATCATCAATATACCTCAGCCACAGGGCAACGTTGGTAAATTCAGACATGTTGGCGACCACCTGCTCCTCCCACCAGCCCATGAACAAGTTCGCGTAGCTGGGGGCGAAGCAGGTTCCCATAGCAGTTCCCTGTGACTGTCGGTATATGATGTCATTAAAAATAAAAAAAATTGTTCTTGAGGCAGATCTCAATCATCTCAAACACCATTCTCAAATGATTTAAGAGTGAGATAGATCTACTCTTGAAGAAGTGTAAAACACTTTGGAGACCCAAGTCGTGTTGGATGCTGGTATATAAGCTGCTTACGTCCAGGGAGATTAGAACGTAATTAGCTTCCCAATGTATGCCATCGATGATGGTTAGAAAATGGGGGGTGTCTCTCAGATATGAGGGTAAGGCCACAACATAGGGCCTGAGAAAGTAATCTATGAATCTAGATGTATTCTCATACAATGACCCTATCGATGATACTATTGGTCGTCCCGGTGGATTCTGCATGTCTTTGTGTAGCTTGGGAAGCAGATACAAAATCTGTAATCTAGGGTGTGCACAGTATAGATAGTTAAATTCTTCTTGTTCAAGCAATCCTTTGTCTTTCCACCCTACTAATCTTTCTCTATACATGATTTTAGATTTAGATACCTCCGCCATATCTGTCTTCACATAGCACTCCTGGTCATTAAGCTGTCTTAGACCTTCTAACAGATATTTTTGTTTATCTAGAACGACCACATTTCCGCCTTTGTCTGATTGGCGTATGACGATGTTCTGGTCTGCTTTTAAATTATTAATGGCCATAATTTGTTTCACTGTAAGATTCTTTCTATCACATGGTATCTTCTTGTGTCTCATTTTCTGTAAATCATATAAGACACCTTTTTCGAAAATTTCAATAGCTTCACATTGAACATTTGGGAGGAACACGGATTTGGGTTTAAACTTACTCCCAGGATTGACATCCACCTCTTCACCCCACATTTCCCATTCAGGTACAGACTGACTAGTATCAACATTATCTGTACTACTATACAGAGCATGTAACATTTCAATGTCCATCAAATTTAGATTACTTTCTTTCGGCTTCACACTTACTTTGTCTTGATATGATGGTTTGGTATTGAACCATTTCTTCAGTTTCAATTTCCTCAAACAGGAATAAATCAATGCGTGTTTGCGCAAAATTCATATTGGATGACGGGCAGAAGGTAAGTCCAAGAGAGAGGGTCTCAATCTCTTCAATTGAGAGAGACCGTTGGGATAAATTGACAACCGTCATATTTTCTGTTGTCTTTTTCCCCCTTGTCTCCATTCCCACTAAGATACTTACCGATGAGCATCTTAACAATGCTCTCGGTAAGAATCCCCAAATTACATTCAGAAAAGGGCGCTCCTTGAAGGATGAACTCGGCCACAACTACATCACAGAGATGGGTCTAAACCTCAATTCTGGCAATGGGGGGTATAGGTGTTGTCGAAGATGTAAAGCCTGTAGACACAGCACAGATTGTGATAAGCTGCAAGTACCCAATTCAAAAAGAGAATTTATCAGAAGAAAAAAACTTACTTGTAACACCACATACTGTGTGTATGTTCTTATCTGCCCCTGTGCAAAATGGTACATAGGCAGTACCAAACACACAGCGAAGAAAAGGGTGCTTGAGCATCTACGGGCTATTAAGAATAATAACAGAACATACCCCATTGCTAGACATTTCTTTGATCAACATCTCCAAGATGAAACTAAGGCTTGAATGGTGGTGATTGATTCAGTTGACTTGGGACTAAGAGGGGGTAATAGAGAATTATCCCTGAGAAAATTAGAATCCCGATATATAGTGGATTTTGAGAGCATGGTCCCTAAAGGGTTAAATATGAGCGAGGAACTTGCAGTACACCTGCAATGAACATGTAAATATAGCTTTTCAGCAGTGTTGTTTAAGTAGTTTCATATTTTAAAATTTGTATTTATTCCAGATGGAGTCACAACTTGTACAACAGGAATATTATCTATGAAGGAAGATGTTACTGATCATAGAAGCAACTTTACACTGCTACTATTAAACCTGGTGTTAGCAAATGTGTTTTGCCCACTTGGGCATGAAGTTGTCGACAACATCGCCTTGACTTATCGTAATAACCAATGGTACTTTGGGGCTATTTTAGCCGATTTATTTGTATACACAAGGGTATTTATTGGCCTTCATACCTATGCTGAATATGTTTATCGATACGGTCTAGAATTCAAATATCTATGATACGACTCACGATGTGTTGCAACATACCTTTTATTTTAGGATATGTGATGGATTAATGCCCACTTGGGCTACATTAAAGTCGGTAACTTTATTGAATTTTGCATAAACACAATTCGACATGAGGTTTTGCCGTTTTTACATATATGACAATGTATATTACAAATTCTGCTTTATTACAACAATATATGTATATATTCTATATGGTATTACAGTGTGCAATATATGTTCTCACTGACGACTTATTTTTGAGTCAATACTTCATTTGTTGTTGAGATCGATACATCGTTGAAAGATGGCCGCGATAGTAACATGAAATTTTCACGTTGTTGTGACTTGTCCATCTTCTAATTCATGTAATTTAAATTTGATGTGTTTTACTGCGAGTTCGAGCGTGAACAAGCCGTAATGGCGAAACGCGTCGTTCTGCACTTGTAAATAAATCCTTTGCATTCAACTTGGGAGTCCGAGTATTTCTCAAAGATACGTGAGATTGTTTGGAGTGAATATATATATATATATATATATATATATATATATATATATATATATATATATATTTCACTTAAAAAACCATAGGTTTCACACATGTTATCGTTATCTGGACATTTCACTCGTGAAAAACCATTGAAATTCCCCCGTTATAGTTAGTGCAGGCAACTATAACTCACGCGACCACAATCCTCTGCTGATGACGTCAGATATTACATCACTGTATTTAGACACTTATTTACCCATGTCTTCTTCCATTAATTTTAAGCTATACATATATTACAAATATTTTTTTTTCAGAAAGACACGTATGTCATCAGTGATGTAATATCTGACGTCATAAGCAGAGGATTGCGGTCGCGTGAGTTATAGTTGCCTGCACTAACTATAACTGGGAATTTCAATGGTTTTTCACGAGTGAAATGTCCAGCTAACTATGTGTGAAACCTATGGTTTTTGAAGTGAATTTGCAAGGTTTTTTAAATGCTAATTCCTAACTATAACGTGTGTGAAACCCATGGTTTTTTCAGTGATTTGTATGGTTTTTTAAATGCTAAGTTAAGTATTTTTTTTATTTTTTTTTAAGTTTTTTCACCGTGCGCGTACCGTACGCGCGCTGTGGGCGCTTGGTGCCCTTCGCGCACCAAGCACCCACGATGCGTTGTTCGTGCCGTGCACGTACGGTGCGCGCACCCCGCGATTTTTCGCAAAAAAAATATATTTTTTTTTACCCTTGGGGGTCCTTCAGTGACCCCCTGACAAAGGCTAGGGGGTCAGGACCTGTCCATCCTGCCCCCTTCTCACGTTTTCCCCCTTTGTTTTTCATTGCCTCAGACTGCGAGAGACAAAATGGCGGCCGACACTTCCTGATTTCGACCGATTCGAATGTTTACTGACATCTAACAACCAATCAGAATTGCGCACGTCACCGTGCGCGTACGGTATGCTTACCGTACGCGCACGGTGCGCGCTTATAGATATATATATATGCTTTTAACAGCAATTTTCTCAGGAACTAATGAACAGATTTACACAAGACCTGCAAAAGGCACATCCCTGAACTGAGGCCTACCTCTCTGCCAAATTTCAAGTAATTCTGTTCAGCCGTTCGGGCTGTAGCTTGGACTAAAGGTCCTATGGAAAAATGCATGGGGAAAACGCGTTTTGGGACCCCCCCTTTTTCTCAGCCCCGCTTGACGAATCCCCCCGAGACTTTCAGGCAAGGAGCGGAGCGCCCCACCTATTTTGAAAATTTCGCGAGGAATCCTCAATCGGTGCCAAAGTTATTCCAAATAGAATGTTGCGGATTTCCTATGGAAACACGGTCCTAACTATAACTATCTACTGGCGCCTGCCAGTAGATAAAATATATATATATATACATACACACATACAGAACTATATGCGAATACTTAATTATACATGCATTTAGATATTTTCATAAGTGTGGGTAGTATATATGTGTGTTTATGTAGGTTTGTGTGTGTATATATATATATAATCTACTGGCGGTCGCCAGTAGATAGTTATAGTTAGGACCCTGTTTCCATAGGAAATCCGCAACATTCTATTTTGAATAACTTTGGCGCCGGTCGACGAATCCTCGCGAATTTTTCAAAATAGGTGGGGCGCTACGCTCCGCTCCTACCCTGAAAGTCTCGGGGGGATTCGTCAAGCGGGGGCTGAGATAAAAGGGGGTCCCAAAACGCGTTTTTCCCATGCATTTTTCCATAGGACCTTTAGACACAGCTACAGCCCGAACGGCTGAACAGAATTTAATGAAATTTGGCAGAGAGGTAGTCCTCAGGTCAAGGAAGTGCCTTTTGTAGGTTAGGTGTAAATCTGTTCAGTAGATTCTGAGAAAATAGCCTTTAAATCAATAAATATATCAGACAGCTTTCGGTGCGCTTACGGTGCGCTTACCGTACGCGTACGGTGACGTGCGCGATTCTGATTGGCCCTTAGATCTTAGTAAACATTCAAATCGGTCGAAACCAGGAAGCGGCGGCCGCCATTTTCTCTCTCGCACTCTGACAGGGGGTTGAAAAACAAAGTGCAAAACCATGTAAAGGGGCTGTTTAGACAGCTCCCAAGCACCTAGCCATGTCGAGGGAGTCCCCAACGAGCCCCCAAGTGAAAAAAGGGAATTTTAATTTTTTCGGAAATTTCGCCGAGTACGCTTATGGTAATAAATATTAAAAAAAAAAAAAAAAAAATCCACATTCTCACCACCCCGTGTGCAAATGGTGCCCGAAGGGCACCATTTGTGCATAGCTTATTCCAGATGAACAAAACATATATTTTACCTGTCACAACGATGCTCATCATATGTCCTCCATGTGCGCACGGTGCGCGAAGCGCATCGTGCGTTCATGGCCCATCTAGCGTAACGTGGGCACGCGGTGCGCGAAGCGCACCGCGTGCTCACTGTGCGCGCACGGAACGAACTGCGTTAAGTGGGCGCGCACGCCACAAATGGCGTAAAGTAACTTAGCATTTAAAAAACCGTACAAATTCACTGAAAAAACCATAGGTTTCACACACGTTATAGTTAGGAATTAGCATTTAAAAAACCTTGCAAATTCACTGAAAAAACCATAGGTTTCACACATGTTATAGTTAGCTGGACATTTTACTGATAAAAAACCAATGAAAATCCCCCGTTATAGTTACTGTAGGCAACTATAACTCACGCGACCGTAATCCTCTGCTGATGACATATGTGTCTTTATGAAAAAAAAATATTTGTAATATATGTATAGCTAAAATTTAATGGAAGAAGACATGGGCAAATAAGTGTCTAAATACAGTATTAGCATCAGCAGAGGATTGCGGTCGTGTGAGTTATAGTTGCCTACAGTAACTATAACGGGGGAATTTCATTGGTTTTTTTATCAGTAAAATGTCCAGCTAATTATAACATGTGTGAAACCTATGGTTTTTTTCAGTGAATATATATATATATATATATATATGTATATATATATATATATTACCTACTGGCGGTCGCCAGTAGGTAGTTATAGTTAGGACCCCTTTTCCATAGGAAAACCTCAACATTCTATTTTGAATAACTTTGGCGCCGGTCGATGAATCCTCGCGAATTTCTCAAAATAGGTGGGGCGCTACGCTCCGCTCCTACCCTGAAAGTCTTGGGGGGATCCGTCAAGCGGGGGCTGAGATAAAAGGGGGGTCCCAAAACGCGTTTTCCCCATGCATTTTTCCATAGGACCTTTAGAACGAGCTACAGCCCGAACGGCTGAACAGAATTACTCGAAATTTGGCAGAGAGGTAGTCCCTAGGTCAAGGAAGTGCCTTTTGTAGGTTTGGTGTAAATCTGTTCAGTAGATTCTGAGAAAATAGCCTTTAAATCAATATATATATCTGAGCCCGCTTACGGTACGCTTACCGTACGCTTACCGTAAGTGTACGGTGGCGTGCGCGAGCGCGATTCTGATTGGCTCTTAGATCTTAGTAAACATTCGAATCGGCCGAAACCAGGAAGCGGCGGCCGCCATTTTGTGTATTTCACTCAGAAAAAAAAGAGTGAAAACAAGAAAAGGGGGCAATGAGGAGAGTTACAGACCCCCTTACATTTGTGAGGGGGTCAAAGAAGGACTGTAAAGTACAAAGAAAACATTTATTGATTTTAAAAAAAATCACGGGGTACGCGTACGGTAAGCTTACGGTAAGCGTACGGTAGAAAAAAAAAAAAAATGAAAATCAGATTTAAGTGTTTAGATATTAGGGGGCTCTAAAAAGAGCCGTTGTGTTTATGAAATGATTTTTTAGTGGTACCTACAAGTAAGTACCGATGCAGAGTCTAAGGTTCAAGAGGAAGACTCTGTTCCCTTCATCATTGAAGTGCACACCATCTCCTCTATAAATGTCTTGCATGTCATAACGCAAGTTGTTGTGGTAAATGGCACCCATACCATAGTCACGGAGGAAAGCAGAAACCGATTTGTTGACGTGCTTTCTTGCTTTGTCATCGCACCGCGTGCCAACCGTGCGTGCACGGCACTAACTGCGTAAAGTGGGCGCGCGGTGCGCGAAGCGCACCGCGTGCTCACTGTGCGCGCACGGAACGAACTGCGTTAAGTGGGCGCGCACGCCACGAATGGCGTAAAGTAACTTAGCATTTAAAAAACCGTACAAATTCACTGAAAAAACCGTAGGTTTCACACACGTTATAGTTAGGAATTAGCATTTAAAAAACCTTGCAAATTCACTGAAAAAACCATAGGTTTCACACATGTTATAGTTAGCGGAAATTTTACTGATAAAAAACCAATGAAATTCCCCCGTTATAGTTAGTGCAGGCAACTATAACTCACGCGACCGCAATCTTCTGCTGATGACATATGTGTCTTTATGAAAAAAAAATATTTGTAATATATGTATAGCTAAAAATGTATGGAAGAAGACATGGGCAAATAAGTGTCTAAATACAGTATTAGCATCAGCAGAGGATTGCGGTCGCGTGAGTTATAGTTGCCTGCACTAACTATAACGGGGGAATTTCATTGGTTTTTTATCAGTAAAATTTCCGCTAACTATAACATGTGTGAAACCTATGGTTTTTTCAGTGAATTTATATATATATATATATACAGGCACTCACTCACTCCTACACACTGGCAGCCATCTCTCATATCAATCAAGCCCTTATCCTATATTCCACATTTCTCCTCAATTATTATAAAACATGGCTAAACATGTTGGGATGAGTGACGTTCTGTTAATCTTTTCACGTTGCTACATTGGTAGCGCTGTGAACAGTGTTATTACTTCTTATCAATCTGAAAATACTTGTGTGGTAAAATTGAATAGTTTGAAGGGTATAGAAGATTTGGATTATGATTGTCACAATTGTAATACAAACAATACCAAAGGCAAATAATATCGGAGTAAAGAGAATGAAAATATCGAACATTGCAGTTTATTAGTGAGAACTCTTGCCTACTTGCTTTCTCAAATCTGCCGAGCTATGTAAAACTTCCTTTTACCTGCTTACATAAGTACGACCCTCATGATAGGGCCTCTAGCTTATCAGTGAAAGAGTCCTTGGGAGAGACATAGCTTCCAGGTCCTCCTTCCAAATACAGTAATTGTGCCTGGATAACATGTCTCCCTGTTGAGAATGGGATGGTAACCCGTTGCTGGGTGCATTGTTGTGTAGTTCCTATATCCTTGATAGGCTCTGCGCATTGGAATAATATACACTATAGTTTTGACATAGGACTGAGGTCAGTATGTCTCTATCGAGTACATTAAACTTAATTACTTGTGTGTGCCAGCTAAGTCAGAGGTCACTCGAAACTTCTCGAATATACAAGAAGGGATTCGTTTCTGACAACCGCATAAACATGACAACTTTGTTTCCCTTATAGTCGGAACAATCTCAGAACCATGGAAACAATAGATAACAGTTTCACTCAGTCAATCGTGCATGCTTCGTTTCTACAGAGTTGGACAGAAATAGAGAGACGGGCGTTTCAATAATAAAGTGTTTATTGAACAGTCTTATTTCTCATGCAAGAGATATGAACTGCTACAATTGTGAGACAGGATGCGAAGTACAATACGTACAGGGTTAGCAGTAAGATAAAATAATACTGCAATAGCATGGTTTGTAGCTATGACATATAGGGAATACTCATCTGATGCTTTTAAATAGTTCTACCCCAGTGTACCTAACCCAAGTGTAGTATGAGGTAAGAAGTAGGTGCTGTTTTCTAAAGTATAGCTAGCTATAGTTTTAGTTTTGCCAATAGTTGCCAAAAGTTTCTCTCAGTTCTAGTCTGCTCCATACCTTAGAATGTGTGAGGTTGGGATCTCTTTCCGGGACTCGATATCTAACACCCCGCAAGGGGAGTCAGAAACACTGGAGCTGGTTTCTCTGCGAGGAGGATGATAGCGTCTGGTCAGTGCATCAGGCGGGAACTCGATCTCCTTCCGACCTTGCCGTAGCGAACCGCAAGTAGGCAGTCGAACTGGACCGTACCAGAACCGTGGTTTTCCAGAGGAAGTGCAGGTATATTTATACCTTGAAGGTGTTTAGGAATGCCTGAATTGACGTAAAAGTCGGGCATCAGAACTTCATGAATGAACCCCTAAGGAATAGATGTTCCTGCATAATAAATGAGTTCTTGGAGAAATCAATATCCAAGCAAGGAAAATTCCTAAAGGCTTAAGAGTCTGGTTTTCCAAGAACTCGTTGTGACGTGGATTGACGGATGTAGGAGACCATGCCTGTATTTGGTTAACATGGACAATGCTTAAATAAGGGCTGGATTTTCTATGCCTAAATAAGGGAAATATGAATTGTACCTATATAAGGGCATAAATCGGGAAACCTATATACTGAATCTAAATCTACACACAGCATGTTCTTGGTTACTTGTTGCTCCAGTACTGGGCTATACGATTTAGTGGTGACATATTACTTGGCAGGGTGGCATAACAACCACATCCCATAGAGTTCTTGCAGGAGCTTAGAGTAGAAGGTATTAGTGAAGCACATATATTACTATAGCAGATGGCAATCTTTGTAAATAAATCTATGTGGATAGTGTTAGCCATATAATTACGTTCTAAAATATGCTAAAAGAAAATAGCTTGCGGCCCTCTTGGCTTATATACTAGGAAGTATTTAGTACAGGTAATTATTAAGGCACAACATAGCATGTCATGAAGATATGTCATAGTGAGTTATTCACTGAGGAAAGAAATCCCTACTCGGGAGGAGTGGTCTGGAAAAACCTTTTGGTCATTACTGATTCATATTTGGTGGCCTTCGTCTACAGTGACACAGTGGGAGAAACCTATGAGTTCAAATCATACCCAGAGCAGTTGCTAATGGTTTAGACTATTTTCAAGTGTTCCGCTCATCACCTTTTGTAGTCTGTTTGATGTAACACCCTACGTGACCATGGGTATATCCAGAACGTGGGTCCCTTGTACACTGTTGCACCCCCATGTGTGTGGGGTGTGTCCCCCGGGCACTGGCTTGCGTTTTCCCGAAGGGTTTCAAAAGTTATTCAAAAAATAAACCGAAGTACTTCAAGTTCTTTTCCACCAGAGTTCAATTTTATTGTTATATCACAACACTATTTTTTCATAATCAAACGTTTGAACTGCATTTCCCAGAATACATTGTAAGCGGTTGACACTATTAATATGTCCAATGCATTTCGGCTGGCATGGCCTTCATCCAGGGACGATTTGTGAACCTGAATGATTGCAGTTTTCATCCAGAGTCGTGGTGTGTGACACGTTTGGTGGTGGTTGATGATCCCCAACCTATGCATGTAGCCTACATAGAAAAAATGGCCCGGCTGGGGCGCTCTCCACTGCGCCTTACCAATCACAACGCTGCCATTGCAGCATTGTGATTGGCTTAAGGCCGGGGAAGGAGGCTGCCTGCTGGCTGTTTCCAATCCTGTAGGATCACTGGGATCCGATTCCGGCTGCACCATTACACCAGCCAGGTGGCCAGGAGCGGAGCGGAGGCGGCGCGGTAAGTAACTTTTAATTTTTATATTACATTCTGTGGTGCCTAGGTGCAGTCCAGATTTAACAATTTACGGTGGGTGTTACAGCGCCTCTGCTTTTTTTTTTTTTCTTCTATCCTGATATGGAATGCCTGTGAACTCCTTACCCTCCTTCCGCCCACAGCATTTTAAGCTCACCCTATCCATTCCTGGGTCATCATCATTGTGGAAATAATACGTTATTCCACCCGCATCCCCCCCCAACCCCTCTCCTCCCTCCAGCATACCGGACGCAGCTGCGCTCAGATAAACTAATAAAAGAGGATATTCTTCTCTGGCCTCATTGCAATCCTTTCGGGAATATGTCCCCCAAAAAATCCTACCCGGAAATAATAGAAAGACATGGGTGAAGCTGCGGGAACACGTACTTACATACCGGGTCTCCCACGGGATCGACCTCTCCTCCAAAATCAATGGCATTCTGACTACTCCATCACTGCCATAAACAATCATAGCGTTCTTCGATCTCACTGCGTGTGCTCATTAAACTCCATTACCGGTATTGTAGATTACCTTGGAGCAAACCGCAAATCCAAAAACTGTGGCTCTACGTTCCAGCAGATTATTTGAAATTGTCCTCGGGGTGGGATTTGCCCCTGCTCTCCCGTTGCATGCTTAAAGCACCCCTGTTGCGTATGAACGCAGTAACACTTGTATAATTACATGCACTAAAATAGCGCCTTGCTGCATGTGGCTCTAAATCTCCTCCGTGTTCACTACATCAAATCTATGATCGTGACCATGACAAGTTATTTTCGTTTTTTAAAATTTGTATTAAGTATTACAATACAGTAATAACAAATATTTCCAGCATGTAAGATATTACACAATAAGTGTTACATAGCGCAGCACATTGCATCATATAGCGTATAATCCAAATTGTATAACCATGGAGTGGAGATGATCACGAGTACATTCTATACATCAGTTGTTAACAAATCAGGGTGCCCGTTCAGATAGACAGTGAGCGGTTCCCAAAAATTAGAAGGCTTCGAAGCGGTAGGTAGTTCTTCTGCATATATTAAAAAGTTATCTCTACAGTATACAGAGTCCATTATCCATTGTGTCAGAGCAGGTGCTTTTTTTACTGTCCCAATGTATTTCCACTCTGCGTTTCGCCAGGAGTAGTGCTATGGCAGCAAATTTTTTCTTCACAGATTTTAATGGCAACATGTGACTCAACAGGCATAACTGCGGTGTGCAAGTTAGTGTACAGTTCAGAATCTTTCCCATTAGATCTACCACCTGTGTCCAGTATGTTTGTACCTGTGCACATCCCCAGGCAAGATGAGCGAAATCAGCTTGGTCCTGTCCGCATCGTTTACAATTTGCATTATCTTGTAAACCATATGTGTACAATTTTAATGGGGTATGGTAGGCCTGATGTAGGTATTTGTAATGGAGAAGATGTAAATAGGGAGTAAGTAAATCCGTTAGTGCACAACATGCTTGCCAGTCTGCTTCACTAAGTGGTGTGTCTAGCAGTGTGTTCCATTTTTCATGGGCCTTTACCGTACCGGCGCCAATGTCCGTCTGTATAGTCCTATAAAGTTTAGCTACCATGAGGTGATTATTTGGGCTGGTTATGAGTAATTGCAGTGAGTCAAGTGTAGGAGGTTCAGTGGGGTACGAGGGGTACAATTTCTTCATTGCTTCCCGTAGCCTATGGTAGGTGAATTTAAATAACATGGATTGGTTACTGACATATGTCAGATCTGCAGGGGTGATGAATAACCCATTAACATAGAGATCTCCCATCAGGGTGATGCCCACCTGTTCTAGTAGCTCCATGCTACCTCTGTCTGGAGTGACCGTTAATGAGGGGTGTTGCGCTAGGCGCATGTTTGGGGCATAGAGTGGAAGTTTGTTTGCCATTTGGCCAAGTCGTAGCCATGCGTTAGACGTGGTGCAGATTGTGTTGTTTTCTTGCTTGGCTAGGTGAGGTCGTCTATGTGTCAGAACATTGGCTAAGTTGACAGGGTTAGTGTCACCATCTTCCACTGCTATTTACGGCATATATCTAGTTGCTTGATACCAAAATTGTGCCTGGGCACATAACTAGTATAAAAATAGATCAGGAACCGCAAACCCACCTGAAGCGTATGGTAAAGTTAGTTTGTGTAAGCATATCCTCGCTTGTTTACCTGCCCATATTAATTTTGTAAGAAGTACTCGTAACCTGTTGAATATTGGGGTAAAGGGGGTTATTGGTATGTTTGTAAATAGATATAGTAGTTTGGGTAGGATTACCATTTTTATCAGGGTTATTCGGTCTGCTAATGAGAGGGGGAGCGGGATCCACCTACTTATTTGTGTTTCAATTTTATCAATAGTAGTACTGTAATTTGTTCTTAGTATGATTTCTTGATCGCGGTGAATCCAGATGCCCAAGTACTTAATGGGGTCTGTCTGCCAGACTAGTGGGAATTCCAGCTGGTGTGGATGGGTAGCTTCAGTCAGTGGTAATAAGGCAGATTTATCCCAATTTATCTGCAGGCCGGAAATGTCTACCAAATTTGATGTATTCTCTAAGGATAGGGGGCAAATTTGTGTCCGGGTTTCAGACATAAAGCACCATATCGTCTGCGTACATTGAGATGCCAAAAGGACGAAGATGGAATCTCAACGCAGTGCGTGCGTATCATTGTATTTTACAGGCCAATGGTTCTATCGCAATGGAGAATAATAGAGGTGATAACGGGCAGCCCTGTCTCGTGCCTCTCTGTATATTAATTACTTCCGAGATGTGACCGTTCACCTTAATACGCGCAGTTGGTTTGGTGTATGGCAACTTGATCCAATTCAATAGCATTGGTAGCAAACCAATCTGTTGTAAAATTGTAAATAGATATGCCCATTCAATAGAATCAAAAGCTTTCGCTGCATCCAGGAGGACAGCCGCCGCTTGCATCTCTCGATTTAGTTGGTGCAGGAGCGCAAATATAGTGCGTAAATTATGTGATGTCAATCGATTTGGAATAAAACCAGATTGATCCGGCAGGACCATGACCTGCAATAAGGGCTGTAGTCTAGGGGCAATAATCCTAGCCAGTATCTTAGTGTCAGTATTTATTAGGGAAAGTGGTCTGTATGATTCCCCACGATCTGGTGGTTTGTCTGGCTTTAATAAAGCCACTATCAGCGCTTCCCATAGTGTCGTGGGAGACTCTGATTATTATAGGCTTCGTCATACATTACCACAATATGGGGGCTGAGCAGTTCGAAAAGGTTTTATAAAATTCCCCTGTAAAGCCGTCTGGCCCTGGGGTTTTGCCATTAGGTAGGGACTTTATGGCAGTCTGCACCTCCTCTAGCGTAATGGGTTGCGGCAAAAGTTCACGTTGGCTGTTTGTGCGCCAGACAAGTGCTATGTCCTCTAAGTAATTGAGAATTTATTGCGTATTTGCTGTGTCTCGTGCGGCATATAACCTGCCTTATGTTTCTACGAAAGTGCCCAGCATTTTCAATACAGTGTATTGTTTGTGTTCTACACGTATCTTTTGTGTCAGATGGCGACCAGGCCTGCCCCCTCACCCATTCTACGGGCTGTACCGGCAGTTTTACCGATACAAATACCTCTCGAGGTCACCTTAAAGGCTTCCCAGATAGTGCCGGCTCTGTCTACTGAATTTTTGTTTAGGGCAAAGAAGTCTTCTGTGGCGCTATATATGGTCTCTTTGTAGATAGGGTCTAGCAGGGATGCGGCGTTGACGCGCCATATGAACGGAGGAGGGGTATATGTCAGGACACTAAGAGTCAAAACAACTGGCTTGTGGTCCGACGATGTTTTCGGTAAGTGCTGTATGTCTTGCGTCCATGTGGAGGCTGGTTTGGTGAGCAACCAATAGTCGAGCCAGGCCCAGCTATTATGTGCGGTGGAGGAGTGGGTGCTTTCTAGCGTCTGTGGATTTTGCATGCGCCAGGTGTCTTGCATGTACAAATTCTGACATCCCCCTTTAGTATGGTAGAGACAGCACGGTGATGCTGTTCAGTGGGGGTTTACGATCTATCACAGGTGTCGTTTAGTGCAACATTTAAGTTCCTCCCCCCCCCCATTCCCCCCCCCCCCGCCCTCCATATCAGTTCCATATGCGGGAGATTTCGCAGTGAGTTCCATAAGTTAGCAAAGCAGACAGGGTCATCGACATTTGGACCATAAGTGTTGACGATTCCCACTCTTGATCAGCGCAGAATGCCTGTAAATATGACATATCGACCATTGTCATCTATGAGCGTTTGTTCCGGTATAAAGTGTGTCCCTTTGCGTATTAACTTTATTACACCTCTGGCATATGAGGAAGCAACCACTAACTCCGCCCATCTTTTCCCCAGTGCGTCAGCCTGTTTTTTTGATCAGATACGTTTCTTGCAGCAGAGCAATATTTATGTGATGCCTGTCTAGATATGCAAATACCGGTCTAATCTTACGGGGGTTGTTCAGACCTCGTACATTCCACGTGATTAATCTCAGTGGTGCGGGATTATCGGCCCTGTGCATCAGCAGGGTAGTCTCGTGCATAGATGTGTTGCATAATGGTACCCTGGTTGCCCTCATAGGCCACTGCCACCACGGCTGCAGAGTGAAGTATAGTGCGCATCTGTACAAGTGTGCTGTATGGTGATAACATTTTAGTTGGCTGGTAAATCATAACATAAAACCCAACTATCCCCCCACCCGCTTAAGCATCTCAATTATGCCAAAGACATTTCCCAAACTTCAGTTCAAGCAACAACAGAATTTCGGTGGGGTTTTTCCCAGTAGGGGGCAACTAGGCGCTCGGTGTTCCATCCGCATGCAGATGGCGCTGGAGCGACAAAAATGAATAATTGGTTTTATGTTTAAAGAAAGATATTCTGCACTAGCAATGTACCTGACATCTGGTATCTGGTATAAAGATCCAGAGACAATGTTCAAATTACAAGTATAACAGTACTGTAAAGAGACATATTTGTTCAGTGCCCATAACATTTCGATAGTCCAAGCAATGTGGAGGATACATCTATAGTCTTTGTGAATAGCGTGGTATCTTACCCCATTACAATGACCAATCTGGGCATCAATCGTAGATGTTCATCAGAGAAGCAAAGCGTTCTCAAAGAGCCACGGTTGTGCAACGTTACACTGAATCTGGTTGTGTGGCAGGTCTTGTATCACGTGCATTCTGTTATTTGAGATTCCTTGAGGAATTCCTGCACTGCTTGGGGTGTCGGCAAGATACGAGTTTTACCCGCGTGGGTTATGCGAAGTCTGGCCGGGTAGAGCATGGCATAGGGGATATTCAGGTCTCGTAGTTGTTTCTTCACCGGGCCGAACTCCTTGCGAGCCATCTGGACAGTTAATGTAAGATCTGGGTAGAAGGCCACTTCGCAGCCATTGTACATCAGTAAGTATTTCTCTCGCGCTAGTGCTGTGTCGCGGTCTCGATAGTTCAAGAATCGAGCTACTATCGGTCGCGGCAGGGGGCCGGTGGTGGTTTTGGCGCGAGAGATCGATGCGCCCTTTCTACGATGAGCATTGAAGAGAATTGCTCTGCCCCGAACATGTCCTTCAACATTTTTTCAGCGTAGTCTTCGAGTTTGCCAGTGTTTGTGCTTTCTGGCACACCTACGACACGCAGGATGTTGCGATGGGATCTAGATTCAAGATCCTCGTTATTCGCTTTTATGATCTCCAGTAGCTTTGCCATATCGTCGCATTTGGATGTGGTGGCGTGTGATTCATCGTCGACCGCCGATATCCTCTGTTCGGCCGCCTCCAGCCTCCTCCAACCGTTCGCCTTGCTTGTCAAGCCGAGCAGACACGTGGTCCATCCGTATCATGAGTGCGTCTATCTTACAATCGATGGCCTGTTGACTTTATGGCTTTGAGGGCCGCTTCCATCTTGGTCCCTGGGTCTGGGTCCGTCTCTGGATCCGCGTCCGCCATGGCGCCTGGCAATGGTTTGTCGAGGTTCAAATGGCAATTTAGCTTGCTGCTTGTCAGTTTTTCCCATTCTCAAGCATATACTGCGTACCTGCAAACACCGGCCCTTCAGATCAGCAGGCTCTGGAGTTCAGCGCTGCAGCCGAGACCGTGATAGATTGGTGCTGGGGAGAGCAGGGGCGAAGCAGATCACCCACACCGTCTTGATATTGAGGAGAGATCAGTGATCTCGTATGGGGCAGGAGGTGGGACACAGCTGCGTTGTCTTGCTAATCGACCATTATTTTTTCTTTTTCCGAGTGTCCTTAGTGTCTGTTTATTTCCAATGTAGCATAGTCCAGGATATAAACTAGCATGGCGTGTGGGCTCTGACACCCTGAAGTCGTGCTTTGTGTCACACATGAAGGTCCAGTCAAGGGACCCAGTAGGCCTCTGGCATAAGAGCAGAAGTTGCTGGTACAGTAGTTTTATATATTCGGCTCCCGCCTCCGCCTCTCCAATATAGCGCTATTCAGCGAGATTCCGCAGCCCTCCTTCTGACATTTTCGCTAGTTTCAGCCCCGCTTACTTTATCTGCATCTCCCTGGAGCTCCGTGTATGCACGGGCACCTTTCAGCCGCTTACCAGCAGATGAGCGAGGCTGCCGTCATGCAGCGCAGATCGGCATACATGCAGGTAGTTGTGATGTACACATGTAGGGAATGTGCACAGGGAGGGATCGCCACACTGGTCGTACCTCTGGGTCAGTGGGGCAGGGTTCGTCACAGTTGCGCATAGCGATTAGCTCTCATGCCGCCATCTGAGTCGCCGTCGAGCTCCGTTACATGCCGGTCTATCCCACAGCTCCGCAGGTCTGCTATGATCAGTCTCCCAGCACGATCAGTATTCCTCAACACGCCGGACTGAGGTTATCGTTTTTACATGCGCGGGGTGGGTTGCATAGTTGGCGTGGTTTGTCTCCGAGTCGGACCGGTGCTTGCCGCCATTTTCCCAGCCTGATTCACTGAGCAGCTACAAGTCGGGCGTTCTTGAGCAGGAGGCAGCGTTAGCTGGACATAATTACACTGATGTGTTCCGCATCATGTCCGATTTCCGATTCATCAGCTTGGGTGCTTTTTTGGTCGATATATCCGCCGATATTCAAGCAAACTGCCGCTCCGGCCGTCAGAGCAGTGCTAGTGCGTGGCCATTTTGCAGCGGGCTCTCTAGCGCCCCTATTTTCGGGATTTAATACTGCAGACAGGCCTAAAAACATGTACATGTGTTTGGTTGTGCCACTGCCACTCTGCCAGGCATTGAAGCAGTGTCCCTTTATCAAAAATGTTGTGTACGCTTTATTGTGTGCAGTCAATTGCCATTGTGTATTTTTGTGAAAATACGACCAAGATCTGCATTGTACTGCAGCATTTTTACACGCGGTGCCATGCCCTTAAAACAGGCCTAGGAGGGGCTTACGGGACAGAAACTTGTTGCACATTGAACTGGAGTAAAGGTTGGCAACCTCTAGGTGAAAAATGCTGTGTTGACCCTCTATTAAGTGGGGCTGCTGCTGGAGTTTGAGACATAAAAGTGTACATTTCTGTTTTGCCAGTATGTGTTTCATTGTACACCAAAGCCTTGGCTCCATCCAGCAGCTTGGCTGAGAGGGCATGTTTTATGAATTTATTGAAGTAAGGGCACTACAATGCATCTTAGGCTCCCTTCTATCAGCCATTGATCATGTGATATGTTTCTTTTCAAATGCTATGTTCTGTTATTCCGAGGCTCTCTTCTCTTTTTGTGGGACTTCATGCTGCACGTCATGGGTGTACGAAGATGGCCTTTTACTCAACTGCTGTCACTGCTGGTTATGTTTAAGTCTTTGGTGCTGGGTGTCTGTCTTGAAAGGGTTCTCGAGGAGAAAATATTAAATTTCTTGATAATATGCATTTAGTTTCAAACTGTGTGTTTGTGACGTTTTCTGCATTATAGCAGGTAAGGTGTGTGGTGCATCGGAGATGGCCCCATGTTTGCATTTATAATGAGAACAGACTATGTGCATTTATAATAAACGTTGAGTAGGTGCTGGGAGGACATGTGCTGCTTCCCTCAGTCGGGACATGTGTTCCCAGCTTGAGATCTGCGCTATAAACAAAGATTCCCCACCTACCCCCGGCCCTCATTTTTTTTTCGCCACACCACTTTCCAAGCCCACCTGCCGCCACTGAGCCTAACAATACCAACACAAATCTGGGGTCACTTGTGTTCCCTTCTAGAGGGGGCTTCGCATGCTAGTTCGCAATGGATTATTCCCATAAGGAGCAGGCGTAGTACTGATTTGCATAAGGTGGGCCTTTGTCTGGAGTTCCACAGTGTGTGAAAAACAACGGTTTGAAATGATACAGAGATCAATTGCCAATGGTTTAGATTTTGTTTGCCAGCCTTCCGTCCATTACCTTTTTGTATTTTAGGGCCATGTTAGCCAGTTAAGTGGCCATGTGGACCCTGAGGATAGGTATATCCTCATTCCCCAGCAAATTCACCAGGAACTGGTCCGTAGACCCACAAAAGTGATTTGTTTAAAAACATGTTTGTGAACACTTGACAAAGCAAGCCTCTAAGACATAAGCCATCATTTTAATTGATTTTGGTCATATATGATGATTACCAACTCTGTTTATTGCATCAATTTGGATTAATGACAAGAATGCAAACTTTAGGGAAGATATACAATTCCAAAACAAAAGAGATGTAATACAAAAACATAAATGAAAATAATTGTGTTAGAGACACGAAAGATATAAATTGGAGAACCTGTCAGGTTATCGTTATCGGTACCATAAAAGACTCATGGGAAAACTGAAATGGAAAGAAGCACAAATTTGGGGTCAGTTAAGGTGCATGAGATGCTAGTGACCCTAACAGCTAATTTAATTCTTAGTTCTTTTTTCCTCACTCATAAACATCCCTCAACATAAGACTGTTCAATTGTGTCTCTTTCTTTCTCTATCTCGCTCCGTAAGCAATCCAGCATTAGAAATAAGTCTACATGGTTTGTCACTTGAATTTAAAGCCCAGTAGCACACATAATAAAATCTTAATATATACAATTGTAGAGTAAATCAACACAGGAGGATTGTGCTTGCTAACCATATAGAATCACATTCTGAAAGATGCGGATGCTGCTTCATGCTCAACTTCCAATTAAGGATGAAATATTAGAACCAAATTGAGAGGAACAGGCAGCAAGTACTTAAAACTGCCAAGTGACATGTGTAGCCCTTGCATGCCTGTCTCTTTACTGAATATGCGTTTATTGACCCTTACCAATCTCTTTTATGACACAGGAATGACTTGCAGAAGGTGCGGGACTCGATCAGTCACCAGGTCTGTACAGTTTTTCAAGTGTATGAACAGCAAGCAGATGCTGTGGGTGTTCAAACCTGCCTAGAGGGCTCTGCAGTTCATCCCTCAATAGCTGACATGTTGGAGTGGATTCAAGATATTGAAAATCACTACAGATATGAGTATCCTTCAGGTGTTATGGACACATTCCAATGGGACAGACTGTTTCTCTGTTTCTTTGTGGGATAACCAAGAGTGCTTTATTCTGTAATAATCCTTTGAAGGTTTAGATTTCCACACAGAGGAGCATGCAAGTTCGAGTGGTCTGCTTTTCTGAAGACTAATTTTCCTGCAGATTCCTTGCCTTATCAATACACCTTTCCGACTTTAGACAGGACGTGGTTATTTTCCCAGCAATATCTCTCCTGCACAGCCACGAGGCTCCAGCCACGGATCAGTTTCTAGATGTGACATTACGTGGGTATATTAGACAACAATGGGCAGACTGACATAAGCTCCTGTTATCCGTATCTCATCAACGCAGTCAGGAGCTCCCTTTTGGTGTCTTATCAGTAGAATTCTCAGCTTTCTACAGTGACTAGGTCAAATGTCTCCTCAGAGAGCCTAAGGCTTCAAGTCTTGCAAACGACGCAGCAAGAAGATGTCCCATTCGGATCCTCACACTGGCAGTATGTGGGTTCAGGACATGAAGCTTTGCAGACACTGTTTCCAGAAAGGTATGAAAGACGTTGCCTCCTGGATAAGCAACAGCTGCCTAAAGCTCAACTAAAAAAAACTGTAGTCCTCGGATCCACCCCCTCAGCATGGGACAACACCTGGTGGCCCACCACTCTTGGCAAACCTTTCACACCCACAGCCCATGTGCGCAACCTCGGCATCGTACTCGACTCCTCCCTCACCATGCACCGACAGATCAACGCCGTATCCTCCACATGCTTTAACACCCTCCGCATCCTCGGCAAGACCTTCAAATGCCCCCTGAATCCAGAAGGATCATCACCCACACACTCCTAACCAGCAGACTGGTCTACGGGAACGCCCTCTACGCCAGAATAAACAAATCTGTACTCCTCAAACTCCTGACAATCCGGAACGCCGCAGCTAGACTTGTCCTCGGCATCCCATGACAACACCACAGCACCCAACAACTATGAGAACTCCACTGGCTCCCCGTCAGAAATAGAGTGACCTCCAAGCTCCTCACCCACGCCTACAAATCCCTCCACAACATCGGATCCTAATACCTCAACGAAAGAATCTCCTTCTACGCACCCAAGGGAAGCCTCCGATCCAACATTCTGGCCCTAGCTGAAATCCCACGCATCTGCAGAGCCAGAGTGGGGGGGGGGGGGCGAGCCTTCTCCTACATCGCAGCCAAAACCTGGAACCAACCCCCACTCAGCCTTCGACAAACCCCCACTCTGCAAGTTTTTCAGAAAGAGCCTCAAGACCTAGCTTTTCGGATGAGACGAAGCTGCGGGACCCCCCCCTCCGCCCCCCCCCACCCCCACCCCCCCCCCCCCCCCCCCTGCGCCTTGAGCCCTTCATGGGTGAGTAGTGCGCTTCACAAATCCCTGATTGATTGATTGAAGCTACAGGCTGCCACTTTTGTGCCTCCATGCACCGAGAGGTCAGTAGAATTTGCCTAATGCCATCAGGTAAATACCCACAGCTACTCCCTTTCCAAAGGTGTATCTCCCTCCCTGGAACGTTCTTCTAAACTATCCTTCCACAAGTGAGACCGAAAAAGCGCCATGGGAAGGAGAAATCCTTTTCTTCTTCAGGAAGAGGTCTCTTTCCAGGGCCCAGTCAAATTCACAAAGCTGTCTGCTGGCACCAAACTGTTCCTCAACATAGGGAGAACACTTGATGCCTTAGAAGTGGGAGCTAGAGTTTCATGGTTATGTGCTGACCCTGTACTTGTTGACGCCTTCAGGTTAGCGGTGCTCAACTGCCCTCTACCTCTCGGACACTCCCCAAAGGTTCTGTTTCTTCAAGTTTGGCAACTGCGAGGGCTTTGATCCAATGCATCCTGACACTTTCAGGGGCTTCGGGTCCAGCATCTAACGTGAAGTCAAAACTTACCATGGCACTATCCCACATACGTTTAGAGCCTGCATTGGCGATGCACTGGAAGTCTAAACTTATGCTGCCCATGAAGTTGGGTTCTGGCTCTAAGTCTCCATGCGTTTTGTCCTCCCACCTGTCATATACGAGACTAGGGCTTTATACATTGTCTTCAAAGCAGAACCCAGAGTCTGTTCCTACTGCCACTCCAGAAAGAGTGGCAGTAGGAACACACACAGTAAATGCCTCCTGTCGTTTGAGCTGCATGTGCATGCTTTATGGAAACTGGCAAAGCTCCCACCCAGAGTCCCTGAAAACGTCATTCTTAGACCTGGTGAGTGATGGACTGGAAGGATCTCAGCAGATTCTGAAATGTGGCTTTGAATCTCCAGACACAGTGGCACAGTCTGTGGATGCACTGTCAAGCTATGAAAGCGTGCTTGTATGTTTCCCCCTGGATTTGTGGAAGATGTGCAGGCTACACTTATGAAAAACCCTTTGACTGAGAACTTCTTTACATGGCACTGGTGCACAAACATGTCTGGTGAAAGATGACTATTGGCCATGATCTAGGCTTTACCATCAACCTTCAAAAGACTGACTTCACTCCCACACAAAGATTGACTGATATTGGAAAGTCCCACCCAATCGTGAAAAGACCATTTGTTTTAATTTTTGCTCCCCAGCACCGGGGAGTTTGGGTGTGTTCTCTCTATTTTCCATTCCTCCAATTCACCACCACCTTCTCCCTCTCTATAAGGCCAGGGGATCAGGGTACTCCCACGTTTGTTATTTTAATCTTAACTTCAGGACCATGTCTCGAAGTTCTGTAATAGCAGTGAAAACATTTCTTGCATGTTCCGGCCAGACAACCAGATCGCTCACATCCGTGGGACTGTGAGTCAATTTTAGGGGGAGCTCTTGCGACTAACCAGATCACTCCAGTTTTTGAATTTACGGTCCCGCAGGACTCCTTCGGGGTCAACTATCAATATACTTTTGCATTTTGAACATTAATTTCTCAAAAACTACTGAACAGATTTGTACCAAATCACAAAAAGCATGCTTTCTGGGTAAGGATCATCATTGTCTGTTTCCTATAGAAAATGCATGGGTAAAAAAAAATTTGGGACCCGCCTTTGACTTATCACCCTGAAACTTTCCAAGAAGGATCTGAGGTGTTTTTTGTTGTTGTTTTTTTGGAAAGGTTTATGAAGATTTGTCAAACAATGCCAAAGTTATTAGCCAAACAAACATCAGCAAAGCCAATATGTTTCATCTTTATTATGTTCTTTGGTGTAGTTGTTATTGTAATGTGTTTGAATGTGTGTGGCTAGGGTATGCCAGAAAACTGATAGAAGTTCTTTTAACTGTGGTCTTTTACTTTAACCAGAAACAATTTGATATGAATCTACAGTTCACAAAGCAATATAGTAGGCATGATAAGGAAAAAAGGAGAAGTTGCTTGTGTTAACAAAAGCAACATGCTTGGAAAAAGTTGCAATTTAGTCAGTTAATCTCACATCCCACTATTGTTGTAGGTTTCAATGCATGACGGCTACGTGTTAGTGCAGCAGTTGCCCTAGGTCTGAGACCATAGATCCTCTTCTAGAACTTAAAATCTGCATTGCTAAAACACCAGGAATACAGTTTGCACGCAGCACTTGTTTTCCTAAAGCAGATTTCACAAATCACAAGTATACTAACTTTGAGCATGTACCTTTAAGCTTGAGCTGCTGAGTTCAGAACTTTAAAGAACCAGGTTTGAATCCTGATGTCCGCTCAACATCCTCTGAGTCTGGGAAAATCAATTAATCTCATTTGCCTTAAAGAAAATAAATCTGACCTTGTGTAATGTATTTGGTGCTCATGTAAAGCGCTCCAATGCCCTTAGCCGAGTACGCGCTATACAAAACTGGTAGAAACAATACATAGTTGTTTATCATTATCAAGAGCTGTATGTGTTTGTAGTGGAGTATAGCAGTCACTCAGGAGGCAGATATTGTACAGCCCAATTACTATGCATCTCATTGCTATTAGGCTAGACAGAGCGCTCTCTGTCCAAGTCTTTAATGAACGTTAAATGTATTAGTGGATGTCTGGAAGATGCTGCGGGCACTAAAGAGGGCCGAGGCTTCACCGGTGCAGCGCTCTACATAGAGCTTCCACATATTTCATCTGCTAAATCTTTTTCTATGCAGACTTGAGGTTAACAGATGTCTTTTACTGGGATTACCATATCCTTACATAACCACATGCCATCAAGTTTTTTTGTGTAATTGGTGCAAGACTGCATACACCAGAATGCATCTATTTATTAACTGAAAAGTCCAACCAGAGCTATAGTGAACATAGTGGCCACATTGAGTAAGCATTAGTAAACTGGGTCACAAGTATGTTCATTTTGAGTGTGTGGCTTTACAGACTGTGCTGCTGTCTTTGGAACTGTGGAGAACCAGGATCTAATTCCTGTGCCTAAAAGAAAATAAATCTGACCTAAACACACACCCGCTGTTAATAAATGCTGCAAATACATTTTAAATGAGCCAGCTTGAGGCAGTAGCGACTGGGGGCAGGTTCAAGGAACGATGTGGGAAGAGTGCTGGAAAGGAGAGAAGAGGACCTGCAGATACTCTATTATGGAGTGCTAGAACCCAAATGAGAACTTTCAGAAGAGAGTGGCCAGTGGAAGGACACACGGGCCAAAGACTGGAGACTCTACTTTGGCAATGCTCCACAGGACGGAAAGAAACAAAAAGCCAAAGTGAAAACACATGGACAGAGGCGCTAAGACAAATTGAAAGCACAGGAAGTCAAAAAGGGCTGACCAATTAGAAGCAAGGAAGTTGGAACAATTCTGATGCCAACGAATGGTAAGTAGTGGTCGTACTAAAAGCCCATTTTTAGATTTTTTGTCTTCAAGGACCGTAGATCGTCGCAAGCGACAGCGCGCATGCACTGCCTGCAAGCTCAACCTAACCATGCTCTTCCTCCAGAAACTCTGACTCCCGTATAACTACCCAGTGGCAACCACCACTGTGTAATTATATATACTTTATATATATATTAGTAGCATGTATGGCTGTAGATAAATTCTGTTCTCATTCTTCTGATGTGGACTGGGATGTTAGCAAGTTGTTTTTCTTTGAAGAATGTTTTTGAGTTGTGAGATGCAGTTTGACAACAGCTCTTGATGCACATTTTGGATGGACACTCACTCCATGTTAGATCTGTTTTTTTTCCCATCGGATTCGGACGTGCACCGAGTAGGCTCCGAGTTTAGCACATTCCTAATGCGTGTGTCCTGTCCTGTTGGTGCCCTTCTTCCTAGCTCATTGCTGCAGAGATATATCTTGTTTCCATAGCTCCAGCGGACCCTTGATACTTGGTCACCATGGACCGGCATCAGGGACTTGCCCCTTCAGCGGCCTAAGACACGTGTTGTTCTTTCCGAGAATGAACCAAAAGTGATGGAACAAACACCATTCCAGACTACCCTCGATGCCACGCTAAATATCTGTGAACCGAACATCACAAGATCTGTAATCTTTGCCTATCGCAGATCATGCTGACGCCAACTCCCCTCATGCCTAGCATTCTGCAGTAGAAAACCCTTTGCTGCTGGGTAACGTCTGTGGGCAAGCACCATACAGCACCAAGATCTGTCGGGGACTCCGGGCATCCTCGGGGTAGGGGAGTAAGATGCCTTTTGGCCGGCACCCACGCAGAGAAAGAAGCTGAACCATCAGGGCTTACCTTTGCCCACAGCTACTCAGCAGATTTGAAGAAGATCCGCCACCGGAGGTATCCCCAGCATGTAAGTCCAGCCCTTGGATGAAGACCACTGTGGGTATATTTATTCCCAAAAAACATAAGACTGCTCCCTGTGCCAAGGTAAAGCACCGCTCCCAAGGGAGTAGAGCATTGATCCCAAGCACTCTGGTAGAGACAACCTCACAAAAGGGCCACTGCTCTCCACTGAGTCTGGTCGGTATTGCAGAGGGAGGCAAGCCTCCTACCATGGCTGTTCACACCCAGTCTTTGACTCTGGCACCGAAGGTCTAAACTGCTCCAAACCCATCAAGGGCTTTCGACGGCCCTTAGCTTACACATCTATCTGCTTCCACCTAACCGCGGTGTAGCTTACATGCAGAAAAGACAGCAAACTTCTTTGTTCAGAATACCTGTGGTTAAAGCATTTATAGAGGGACTAAAGAGGATAATAACCCACAAGCCCCTGCAGACCTTTCTGAACCTCAACATAGTTATTATCAGACATATGTGGCTGCCAGTTGAACCTTTGCATTCATGTCTTCACCAATTCCTTTCATGGAAAGTAGCTTTTCTAGTCGCCATTACCTCTCCTAGACACATTTGTGAGCTATGAGCATTTACCATTCAAGAACCCTGTATCCCCTTTCCATCGCAACCAAACTGTTAAACTTCCAGTATTTTTCCCACTGCCTGGTACTGTGGTGGAAAGGACATTACATACTATAGATGCCAAAAGGTCCCTTATGTTCTACATAGACGGGACTAAACTATTCCATAGTAAAGACCAACAATTTGTCTCATTTACTAAACCTCACGGGAGAGAGGCCATTTCCAAAGCTGGCATAGCCAGCCGGCAAGTAAAATGTAGTCAAACCTGTTACCTCAAGGCCAAAAGCGTACTTCACCATTCCCCTAGGGCACACACTACTCATCAAAAAAGGTGCTACAATTATTGTTCCCTCTAATATTGTTCCGCATGTGCAGCAATTAATGATCTGTGTCCCACACCAAAAGCTGTATGCACCAAAGACCTGCATCAAATCACTATGCAAGCAAGTGTAACACATAAGCTACAAAATGCAAAAATTAGACCATTTGATTCACCTTACCCTCAGTGTCAACCAGGCATACTTCTTTACATTCACTTGACAGTTACCCTGTCACCCTCTTGACACAAATTAGCTGCTTCCAGATAGCTGTTGAGTCTGTCCAGCCATGGAGTCAACTCAACCCTACTGTTGCTTTGCCCACCCACAGCAATAAGATTAGGAAATCTGCGGTGTTGAAAGTGTCATGTTGGGAGTACTAACAATCCACTTGGACTCTATCATAGCAAAGACAATCAACAAACGTCTAGAACCCCAAGCACAATAAACTCTGGCTGCTACCTAACATGTAATCACTCAAGTGTAGGTTATAATATCTAAAGGGACATGTATACAAACCGACATCCTATATTTCTTTCTCATTCACTTATATGCTTAAGCGATACTATAGGGTAACTGCAACACAATTGAAACACACCTTCAAATCTAATGCGCGACACAACATGCTACACTATTAACTCACACGCTATCATTTATACATCATTTACTAAGTTATTCAACCACCCAGAAAGCAGTTTGGGGGCTTTAAGAGGGGTATGAAGGACTTTAAAATGCTACAATACTTTACTATATAATAAAGTAGTTGGGTGTACTAACAAAACAGCGTACTTCCCAAAGCAACCCTTCTTTCCAATCTTAGAATAACAACAGGTTGTGAAAAACAATAAGAATCTAAACCAATGACTTACAGTTTGAATGCAGCTTTTTGATGCCCATAAACCGATCACTATTATATTAGAAGGCTTGTAACGTATGAACTGGAAGTAATAAAATGATCTCAAGAGTCAAAAGCTGTTACCCACATGCCTCTCAATATAAAATAAAAATCTGTGATCCGCATGTTACACGATGTGCAGACGTATTTGCCCTCTACTCAACTTTAGTAGTCCTCACTGTGACTGGACAAAACACAGAACTTTCACAGAACTGTTTTAACCCCTAGATATATCTTAATCAGAATTGTTGGGCACACAATGATCTCTGCAGCAAGTGTCATAACACTGCAAGATATTTTAAATTAGGCAATCTAGAATAGACTTAGTTACATATTTCCTTGTTAGCACGTTCCAGCAGAGGATTAGATGTATAAGTTCACTATCAGACTCTGATGTTTAAGCTCTGACCCTCGTGACTCCACCCTCAATCGTCTGCCACACTTTGACTCTCAATTTATGGGTTCCTGAAATATTATTTTTTCCAAGTCCAGCGGTGGATTCTATGCACATTTTTGTCACATAAGAAAGCACCTTCAAATATGCATTCAATAAATGTGTTGTACCAAACCCTCTTGTGTGTTGATTTATTAAGACTATAATGTTGCTTCATGTCTAATACGAATCTAGGTACATACTGGGCGCACAAAACATCTGACTTGCCTCTTGATTTGTTGTCGATGCGAGAGGCCTGAATGCGTTTAAATGGATTTAAAAAAAATGATCACTTGTAATAAATGTCTCTCATTGCAGTGAAAGGTGAATTGTTAAAAGAAAGTCTATTTTTTCGAATTTTGAAAAGTCTTTATCATATTTCTATTTGGTGCTTGTTGCATGATCTACATTTACATCTAACATTTTCAAGGTCTGCGCTTGTGCGAAGTGAGATCATTAACTCTGTTCTACTGAGTTTACTCGTTTCTCTCTGAAGCTCCCCCACCAGTGTTCCTCACATAACAGAGAAGAGTTTGTCTGGCCTCCTTCCCAGCTGGGTTCCTTTACCTTCCTCAGAGTGTCGTCCAACAACAGACTTGATGCCTTCCACGTGGGCCCCTTTTTAACGATTTGCACCTTCTACGTTTCAGTTACCTTGCAGGTGTTGCAGTGATGCCTTGCTGTGAGGGATGCCATTGACTGCAAACAAAAAGTGCCATGTTAGCGGAAATGAATACCGTAGTGTGTGACAATATGCTAGGGAAAACCTTCTCTAGTGAATATTTATTGTAAAATTAAAGTACTTCATGTAATGTAGGAAACTCTCCGAACTTCAAATCAGTCCATTCGCTGTAACAGTCCACCATGACATATTGCACGGATAAAAGGAATTTGTGCATTAGGCCTATCAAACCTACTCCTTCTTTCTGGCATGCCCCATCTAGTAGGCTTACAGATTTAATGGGGCTAGGATGTACTTTTTTTGTTAGCATCAATACACACTTGACAATAATGAACATATACCTTCATCCCGGTCTGTGGCACGCCACCAGTAGTCTGTCCTGAGTTTTTTCTTGGTACCTGTTTGTCCTGCGTGCCCTTCATGAGCAAGTGCACGGAGTTGTGACCTCAAAGAAATGGGCACAATCAATGTGTCATTTCTTATGATTACCACGTTATCGATAGTTAATTCAGCTCTACTCTTCCAGTACAACCTTAAGTTAAATTCCAACCATTTATTTTGACATCCAAAATTTTCTCCTAGTCCAACCTCAAACAATAATGTAGTTAGCATGGCATACTCGGGATCTTTTTGGATAACGGACCTCCATTGCTTGCAACACACCATGTGTTCACCATCCGGCCCATGAGTCAAGCATGCAACTGTAATCTCTTCATCCTCTTCACACCATTCATTGTCACATATGTTGTGCCAGGTTAAACACCTATTCATGCAATATTTACACTAGTTTTGAAATGTGTGTGGATACCTTATCAGAACTATCTGATCTGTTCTAATTAAAAATGGTGTGCCCCATAGGAAGCTTTTAAATTTGGTTACTGCACACAAACACGCCAGCAGTTCCTGTTCTACTTAGTTTGGGAGCCTCTCAATTTACGAGTGCTATAAGGTTTTCGTCATGTGACCCAGCCTAGCTTAAGAGAGCACCTAGTCTCACTTGAATAGCATCAACAGTTTTACTACAACTCAAAGATGCATCAAGTGACTGTGAAGATGGAAAAGTTCACCCTTCAGTACTTGCATGATTTTTTCAAAATTCGCCCCCTAAATGAAGTCTGCATCTTTTTTTGATTAAACTTCTCCTTGTTTCTACTTAATCTGCATAATTCTTCACAGATCTCGAGTAGAACTCTTCTTGTCCCAGGAATGATACAAGTTTTTCTTTTTTACTGGGTAGTGGTGACTTGATGATAGCAGAGACGAAGAATGGCTTTGGGACTACTCCGGGGACATATATAACGTGCCCTAGATCAAGGTTGGTTTCCAAGAATTAAACTTTTAATTTTTTAAAGGTTAATCCACTTTTTGAATCCTCCATAGGACCTCATGTAATGTTGCAAGATGGTCAATTTGTGTGCGGGGGAATAAAAACAGTATAACATTTTGTAACAGACATACTCAATCCATGCCCTCAAAAATGTTTCACCGCAGAAACACAGTTCAGGCTGAAAAGGCATGCAACAAAATTTGAATGCCCCCTGAGGTAGGATAATTGATGTGAGGTCTCATGAGTTCTTTTGTCAAGAAATCTTGGTGGTAAGCAGCTGTAAACTCAAGTGTGGAAAATACTTTGATTTCCTTAAATGTGGTATCATTTCATGTGTATTGGGAATTGGATGGTTGTCGTCTACTGCTTGGCGGTTCAACTGGTGCAAGTTAGTACAAAATGTAACGTTTTCAGTTTTCTTTTTGTCCATGAAACAAGCGATAGCTACTGGGATGTTGAGACGGGTTCAATTATCCCTTCAGCTAACCAGTTTTCCAAAACCTCTTCCACTTCCTGCTGAGCCAAAAGAATTACGTTGTACACATATTGCTTCAGAGGTAGGGCTGCATTCTTCAGTTTGATGCAGTGATGGAGCCCTCTGAGATGGCCGAGTTGTCTAAAAACGCTATTGTACTCTTGCAGGACATTATTGTCAAAACAAGCGTCTTAACAAATATTTTACAGCCTGAGTCAGTTACTTCTGAGTCCTTGCTTCCTTTTAACTATGCCTTCATTGACAGTATGATTGCTTCTTGGTCAAAGCCTTGTTCTTGCCCACCTTGAATAAGGAGGTGGCCAGATGACATCACAGACAGGGGACTGGTGATCTGGATTTTCTTAACAAGCATCTCGCGCGAGTGAATCTTATCATGCAGGTCTGAATCAGTAAGATCAGCTCTAACACTTTTCCCACCATTCCTCCACCCAGAGCGCACAGGAGCATGAGGGATTTGGCAAGCACATTGTTTCCCTTCCAGGGTCCAGGGAATCCTCATCAAAGTCATAAGCATTAGAATATTCCCACCTACGTGCTAGGACCCCAGAGCACATATTAAATATATAATATGTATATCTGTATAGCATAAACAACCTGTACGGACTACATATGTATAACTATGCAGCCTATGTTAAGGGTTAAAAAGTGCTCTGTGTACATTGTATTTTCCTTTAATAACCCTCTTACCAGACTCAACAATTTTAGTAAATCAGAAAGAGAGAGCATAAGGTTAAAAAACAACTCCTTGATTGAAGAGAAAACTGCAAGGAAGTGCAAAAGGCATCGTTAGCCTATGGGCTGCATTGAAAATATAACAAGTGCATTCCGGCACCGTGCCTTTAAGATCTCCTGTATCCCATCATTGCGACCACTGTAAGAAACTTTCCAGAACTCTTCGAGAAAATCCGACTTCATGGTCTTAAAGAAAGGAAGAAATCTTCAGGAGGATATTCTCCTGCTTCTTCCAAGTCTTCCTCTCTGCAGAAGGCTCCTTCTAGAGGCAGATCACCCAGCAGACGTGAAAAAAGGAGAACAAGATCAGCTTCTAGCGGTAGAAAAATACCAGTTTCTTCTCCATTGGGATCGACATCAAGAGTGCCCCCGACTTCGAGGCATTCTTCGCCTGCAATGCCTTCGAGGACCAAATGACGAAGACCGATGTTGAGAGACTCTACCCCAACAAGTGAAGAAGTAGTCGAAACCTATATCGTCAAGAGTCCAATCATCCTAAAAAAAAAAAAAAGACAAGTCTCCGCCGATGGCATCCAGGCAGGTACACGCTCTGTCGAAGGTCGATCTTTTACACTTGATATCGAAGCATATTTTGATGGAGACCTTGTCACTGGTTCTCTCCACCGCTCAACGTCGAAACACGCTTTCCTGGGAGAGCCCCGTTGTTGGCAATCAGGCATCGTTCGACTTTGAGGCAGACTTCTCCGTCATCAGCAACATGACGCTGACCGATATCGAGGCACACCTCTCCGTAGACTGCAACGAGGCGCAGTTTGACATCGAGACACACATCTCCATCGGCAGCAACCAGGCGCCGCTTGACGTCGAGGCAGACGTCTCTGCTGGTGGCCCACCTTATATCGAGACACAGAGCATTTCCGTCCACGACGACAAGGCGCCAGTCAACGTCGAGACAGACACCGCTTACGCAGTCTCTGCCGACGGCAAGGAGAGGCTGTTCTACATCGAGGCCTCATTCATCACCTTCAACACCACCTCATTGTTCGACGTTTAGGTAGCATTCTGCACCGTATAAGCCTACACAGCATTATCTGTCCCCTAAACAAAGGTCTTTGGGACGAGCGTCAGCTGCCTCTTCAGGTGCCTCCTCACTCGGAGGCTCCTTTTTAACCTTGCTCCACAGTGGCTGGTGAGTGTACGCAACTGGCCTGTTCCACAAATCCCAGACTCTCAATACTCAAGAACATATTCGCCTTCATGGTCTTCCCCAATGACACCGTCTCCTAAACCAACTCCATGAGCCAAGACTCTTCTAGCCTGCCTGGCAGAGCCAAGCTCTCCTATATCCCCAACAAGATCCAGGGTACCCAGAGAAACCACTACTCAATGCAGAACTCGCTCAAGAACAAGGAGTAGATCTCAACGCAGGGCCAGAACATGATCCCCAACGCCTGCTAAAATCTTGGAGTTTGCACTCACGCCACCGGGCATGTAGATCCCCATCATGGTCTACATCCACTAATCATCGTAGAGGGACTATTCGCTGACACTCACGGATACTCCACCAGTGAGATTATCTCCCATTGATGACATCAACACATTTAATGAGGTATTGGTTAGGGGAGCGACCAAGTTGAACATTGATATTTCATTGCCCCCTGCAACCTCATTGGCCATTTTCGAGACTGTTGCTTCCATCGGTTCCAGGTCTCCTCCAACCAGTTATGAACATTTTTTTACTCCAGCCTCACTTCGTGCGACTCCACCAAGGATTTTAGAGAAATATAAGGCTCAAGACCAAGATCCTTTTATTTCTAAGAACTGATCCTCCACCAGAGTCGGTCATTGTAGCTGCTGTCAGCATCATCATCCACCCTGCCTGACAAGGATAGTAAGAGAAAAACTACAGTGGTTCCATAGGAGTGCGAAAAATTACTTGATATACGGATTCATCAAGAAAATTGTTGCTTAGTAAACTACGAATAATTAGCAATTATATCAAATGAAAATTAGCACATCAGTTCAATGTGGTTGGAACATTAGATTGAATTAAACAGCACTCACAAGTAGATACTTGCAAAAAATATTGTATTCAATAAATTGAGGCTCTCATGGGTATTTACAATTATTTACAAGGCTGTCAAAGCTGAATACACAGAATTGCAGTGACGAGATATGGTGACATTCAGTGCTCAGTGATGGTGGTGAAGTGCATATATACAAAATGAGGGAATTAGGAAAAGGTCAGAAAATACAAGGGGTGGCAGAGTGGGCTAAAGAACGGTGATGGATCAAACCCAGATCTGTTGACTGGGTGTGAGTGTTTGATTGGTTCTGATGCTCCGTCCATCAC
Source organism: Triturus cristatus (assembly GCF_964204655.1). Lineage (NCBI taxonomy): Eukaryota > Metazoa > Chordata > Amphibia > Caudata > Salamandridae > Triturus > Triturus cristatus. The sequence goes on along the minus strand of NC_140584.1, from coordinate 385,176,683 downwards.
CACCCCCTTTTGTACCGCTTTGTTCGCCATAAGTTGGCAGGGTATGCTCAGACGTGAGTCCCTTGCTCACTTTGCCACTGGATTCAAGCAAGCCTGGCTGAAGACGGCTGAAATGCCAGAAACCGGTCTAGGAAGCTTGTTTCCGGTCCAGGGAAGGCATGGCTTGGCAGTTCGGGCTGTACTGTTCCCATGAGGCACAGGGTCAGACTGATTTGCATATGGCCATGTCTGAACTGGGGTGGCAGAGTGGGCTAAAGAACGGTGATGGATCAAACCCAGATCTGTTGACTGGTTGTGAGTGTTTGATTGGTTCTGATGCTCCGTCCATCACCACCCCCTTTTGTACCGCTTTGTTCGCCATAAGTTAGCAGGGTATGCTCAGACGTGAGTCCCTTGCTCACTTTGCCACTGGATTCAAGCAAGCCTGGCTGAAGACAGCTGAAATGCCAGAAACCGGTCTAGGAAGCTTGTTTCCGGTCCAGGGAAGGCATGGCTTGGCAGTTCGGGCTGTACTGTTCCCATGAGGCACAGGGTCAGACTGATTTGCATATGGCCATGTCTGAACTGGGGTGGCAGAGTGGGCTAAAGAACGGTGATGGATCAAACCCAGATCTGTTGACTGGTTGTGAGTGTTTGATTGGTTCTGATGCTCCGTCCATCACCACCCCCTTTTGTACCGCTTTGTTCGCCATAAGTTGGCAGGGTATGCTCAGACGTGAGTCCCTTGCTCACTTTGCCACTGGATTCAAGCAAGCCTGGCTGAAGATGGCTGAAATGCCAGAAACCGGTCTAGGAAGCTTGTTTCCGGTCCAGGGAAGGCATGGCTTGGCAGTTCGGGCTGTACTGTTCCCATGAGGCACAGGGTCAGACTGATTTGCATATGGCCATGTCTGAACTGGGGTGGCAGAGTGGGCTAAAGAACGGTGATGGATCAAACCCACATCTGTTGACTGGGTGTGAGTGTTTGATTGGTTCTGATGCTCCGTCCATCACCACCCCATTTTGTACCGCAGAAAATACAAGGGCAACACAATATCTCCGGCGGCTAGCACATTTGATTAGTGATTTAGACCAGGAGATTTGCTGAAGCTGAATTAAATATTAGCGTCGCTGTTTTGACCCAGACAGAGCTCAGTGAAATTGTCATAAAGGGTCTTCTTCAGGACAAGGGGCGGTGACAGCCCAGCATGGGGGTGGGCACCCTTAGGCGTCCCTCGCACAGACACAGGATTTGAACTGTGACTGATCCCTTCTCCAAACTTTGTTACATCACCCTCATGGATTAATCGTGTTTGGGCTACTCCATCAATCACAATAGGATCCCCATAGCCTATATACTGAATACCTTGAGCCTTCCTGACGTTTGCAGATCCTCTGGTCGCCTCCTTTCTGCAAGGGAGCCCACCCCCATGCTGGGCGAATCAGGAGAATCAGGACTCGACTCCATCCCGCCACTCTGACTGTGAATAGAAAGTGCAAGGGCTTATTGGTGTCACTCACACCTCTGAGGTCTCCGGTCATTGAATCGATTCCTCAACTGGTCCCGATGCTCCCTGAATTTCCTAGGCCATCGTCAATCCTGCAGCAGATGGAGGCCTTCAAGGTGGCCATGCTGCAAATTTTCGGTGCAATTCCAGGTTCCTCTAGTGCAAGTTCCGGTAATATGGAACTGCAGAAGCCTCCAACTGGGTTACTACTAACGGACCCATTCCCAGCATGGCCTGTCCCATGGGGACCAGGCACCTCGCCTTTTATTGACAAAGGTACAGACTTCTGCTGAGCCTCAAGATCCATGTTGGTCCTTATTCCACTGATGCAGTACCAGCGGTGCCAGAAGAGGATCCTGTGCCAATGCCAATATTGTACCCTGAACTGACTTTGGCTCAGACCCAACTGATCTTAAGCTAAGAAATCACAAAAGCACAAAGTTGTCATGCACCCTGTCTGTAACCCAGTGACTCCCACGTCTCCCCTATGAGCAGAGGTGCCATTATCCTTTTGGTTCTGACTCTGTTTCTGTGCCAGAGCAGGGACTTCCCAGGATGTTAATGATGATTAGCTCTACCATCACTGTACCAATGATGTCTTTTTTTTATTGATTTGCAGAATGCGAGTGGGCTTTTCACCTCTCCTTAAATAGAGCTTGACTGGCCACTTGGGCATCAATGGAAAAACAGTGCCTCATTTTGCAGTTATGGTCTGGGGGGAAGCCAATGCACTAGGCTACGTTCAGTTGAGACCAAAACAAATGTTCTAATTGAGATTTTACATCCTGTGCCCGCTACATCTGAGCCTGCTTCCTTTTAACGAAGGCCTCTTGGTCCAAGCCTTGTTCTTGCCTGCCTGTGAATAGGCAGGTCACCATATACATCTCATACAGGTGCCTAGGGAACTGGATTTTCTCACCAAGCAGCTCACCTCAGGGAGTCTTATTGTACAGACAAACCTCGACCAGTAATGGGAATCCCAGCTCATTTCCAACCCCTCCTTTGGATAGGGAATCCAGACGGATTGGGGTGTTAGCAAGGACATGTTATCTTCCACCACTGTAACGTGATCCGTAAAGGCTGTTTGTTTGCTGGGTTGTTACACTCATAGCTTGTGGGGCATGGCTAGCTAGATCTTGCTGGCAGTCCCAGAAGATCTTGGGGCCTTTTTGGTTAAGCCGATTCCTGATGGACAGGGCACAGCCAAAATTATTTGCTCATGTCTGAATACCACAGATTACCTGGGGAGAGCAGTAGGTACTACTGTCGTACTTTGTCGCCACATGAGGATATGTTCCAAAGGATTTCCTGGTGATGTACAGGCCTCCCTCTTCGAAGGGTCCCGCCGTATCGACGAGAAGAAATTTTCTGTGTTGGAACACTTTAAGGGCAGTAGAGCTACCACACACTCTTTGAGACTGTTGACTCCTGCTAGACAGTTCCTGCCTCAACTGAGAAGGTTTGGGGGATATTCAATAGGGCTGGCATATGTACCGACATATAAGATGGCTTTCCGAACCAGCGCAACAGATACCCCAGTTCCTTTAAAGCTGTGGATGGGGTTTGGCAGTCAGTATGCAGACCTGCAAGTCACTCCTACAGCAGGCCTTACACCTCTAAGGGAGGGTTCAGCATACTACATGTGTAGATTTATCTGCATGAGCACATATGCCTCTGTGATGTCTAAGTCGATTCTTAAATATTACTAGTGAACAGGGAAGCCATTACATGTGTTGGACACTGGTGTTTACGAGTTCCCCAGCTATATGATGGCTTCACTGAAACAAGAGATGTTTGGTATCAAACATCTCATATTAATACGCCCACACTGACTCTAGTGATGGATTTATTAATACATGCACCCACAGGGCAACTTAGAGGTGCCCCCTGAAAGCATACCGACTACCTGTGTACTGCTGACTGGTGCAGATCAGTCTGCCACCACAGACAGGTTTCTGACCCCCTATATGTGAGAGCCCATGCTCTGAGGGCTGAAACAATGTCTGCCCCTTCCGGAGGTGTTGTCGCCGCCTCCAAGCAGGTTGGCCAAGTAATCCGCATAATAAGGCAGGAGGCTTCAAAGGCCCATGTGACACAAGCCTTCCCCAGACAGTGGAAATGCCACCCCCTGCCCAGACCCATTTGGCTCCAGGACAAGCAGGAAAGTAGGCTAGTCAGGAGACATGTTCCCCTCTCAGGCTAATACCACCTCTAAGGTGGGCTACCTAAAGGGAACACAACTTTTATAATTGCACCATCTTAATGTTGGCAGAATTAGGCTCTCTGGGTCACGGTTATACACACTTTGAACAGGTAGTGGCCATTTAGAGGGTGTAGGCAACCTAAAGGTAAGTAGCCCATTGGCTACTACTTGTCACTCCCTGTAACACTCCTAAATTGAGTATTTAGGTGGCTCCCTGACACCAGGATCAAGAAGAGAGGGCAAAGAAGAGCCGCAAGAAATGCGAGAACAGAAGACTGACTGTGGACTTTTGGTGCCAAACGCTGCCTGCCTGCACCAAGTCTCAACAATTGTGACCAGCATCTCAACCTGCAGCTAACCAGCTTCCAAGAACCCCAGGAGACTGCCACCCCTTCGCAAATTACTAGCAATCTCCCTTGGAATAGAGGAGCTACTCCTCTGCAGTCCGCAGGTACCGAAAAGCAAAATCCAGTTTGCCGAGTTGCAGTCCACCTGCCAGCCCAACCCTGCAGTGCCCCAGGAAGAGGTACCTTTGCTCCTGAAGGTCAGATCTGTCCCCTCACTAAGTGAGAGGATACCGGGGGAACATCCTACCGAGAGAAGAAGTGGTATGTAGAACCACACCACACACTGTAGATAGTTTTCATTTAGTCACTAGGTCCTGAGGAATCGCCAACTGATCTATTAGAGACATTTTATAGGCGAGAAACATGTTGACCACTAAGGGGTAGAGCGTAATTTTTGTCAGATTAAAACAAAATAGTCGCCCTCCTTCTTCTTTTTACTTTTTAATCAGGTTGTGACCTCTCCAGAATAAAAATAATTATAGAGGATTCCCTTACCTGTTTTAACCCACACACCACATCTACATCTTACCAGGCCCCTCACACCCACGGCACTTATACGGCAAGGAACAAAAGATCTCCGATAAAGAGCCCCTTTATGAGTGCCCGTCGAGCATTGCAGCACCGGTTTGACAAGGAGCAGACCCATATGATGAAGCATGACACCTAGCTTGCTGGGTGTGTGAGGGTCCTTGTTCCGAAAGGAGGTATTTCCCACCTCCCCACCACTCTGAGTACTCACCAGGTGGCCAACTTGCCACCCAGGAACACCGTACCTCTTTTGCCTTCTAGTTCTACCCAGGGCAAGTACGGTGGACCTTTATCAAGCCCTCATTGTCCCCCTTGTTGTTTACTACTTAGAGATTTAGGTATCATTTATAGTTGTTTAAAGTTTATCTTAGATGGTTTTTAATCGCCTTGCTTTATCTTTCTTGTTTTATTATATTTTCCTTCTTCATAAATGTTTTAGGTCACAGTTTTCTGCTCTATACTGCTTGATATCAATTGAAGCATACATTAGAGTATTTAAGAAACCGATTAGTTTGTATTTTCTTTTACTGGATCAAATAATATATTTATATAATTCACAAAATTCTGTTTAGAATGTATTATAAATACTATTTTTCTACTTGTATGCTTAAGCAAACGAGAAACTAAGGTGTGAAAGTGGGATATTCTATCCCTCTAAGTTAATGTGTTTAGTATCTTTTATTTATATCTGGAGGTATTAGTAAGTATGGCTATCAGTTAGTTGTTCCTTAGTGCTTTACAGAGGTTATCTAATGAGAAGGAACTATTGGGGTAGTTGTTCAGAGGAGAATCCACCATTTTGATTAGTTTATTTGAATGTCTTTTTTAGAGCAACAACAGGTCACCCCACGTCCAATTTAGGCTACGTCTGCACATGGAGATATTTATAGAGTGTAGTTTGTCTTTTCTGGTACTTAGGTGTCCACTAGGCAGTCTCTTTTTGTTAGAAACGAGATGCTTTTTATATTGACTAGTTTGAAAATGTTGGTTGCATTCTCACTAGAAGTTCAGAGAAAAGTTTTCTTTTTGTTAAACAGATTCAAATATTGCATCAAAACATGAAACAAATGAGCCTTTTAGCTTCACCAGGCCTTGCTCTTTTGAAACAACAATGCAAGTCTTTGAAGTTCAACCATAAGGCTTTAATGGTGAGTGCAGATACATTTTTTTATTTCATTGGCTTTCAAGACATTACTATTGCATATATTCCATTAAAGATAGTTTAGTTAAAATGTGTGCCATGAATAGCCCTAGAAACGTTTTAAAATGATGCAATCACTTGATACCATAGAACTTTGTGAAAAATACACCTTTTCCCATCCCAGTGCTTTGTAGCTCACAGAGCGTAATTCACCTGAAACTCACATCATAGCAAGTGATTGGAACTTGTGTGTTCTTGACGCCTTCCAACAGCGTCAGAATGAAAAACCTTGCACTCTTTCATTCCACTCTTTCATTCCTTAAATCATTCGGACCAGTGAGTGAAATCAGTCTTCATTTCCTATCATTAACCGCAGGGGTCACAGGGAGAAGATGCTTAAACCCCTGCTTAAAGGGGAACCCAGCCCCCTTTCCCATCTCTTATCCACCAAGGCAGCTGCGAGGGGCCACCATTCACCTCTCAGAAAAGAAGCAGTATAGCAAAAAGAAGAATAAATTACACTTCCTATTCTGCAGCGCTACAACCAGAGAGAAGCAACATATAGCATCTTTCACTTACCTTCCTGCCTTCTTAAGTTGATGTTTGGTGTAGTCGGACTAATATTTTCAGTAGACCAGTCACAAACAACATGATATGGAATTGGACAAACTCTATGAAGCGCAGCATTGTGACAATTGGCTTAGGAACAGACTGTCATACTTTTGTGCTGTCACACTGTTGTAATTCCTATTCTTTTTGTCTGTTGTTACCAATCATTAGTTGTAAGGAATGTTATTTTTCCATTTGTTTTCCTCGTGAATCCTTAACTGCTGAGCAGATATCTGAGAAGAAAGCTCCTGCTTGAGGTCAGAGAAGGTAACTTGTCCGTGATTAAAGAACTGCCTCAGTCCTGGCAGATGATGGCGGAGCAGGCACTGCCAGATCCAGTACCAGGTGTTTTTGAGTATTTATGTGCTTCATAATGTCTGGTGACTTCAGAAGCAATCTCCTTTACTCTGCAGTAGTGTTTACGATTTCATGTGGTCATTTCTCTTCTTCACCAAAGCTCTAACTGATCCTGACCCACTTTTGGTCCCATGCTAGATACCATTTCTTTCCTAGAAACTACAGAGTCCATGTTCTATGGGTTTGCATTAAAGACGTAGAGTTAAAAAATAACAGAATAGCTGCAGCATTAGAGGACAGCAGGATTTAAAAAAGTTTAGACTGATTAGCAACAAGCCTGAAAATAGTATAGCAACCCACAGAGAGAGCACAACAGGAAGGCAACACGTGATTAAAATGAAAGTGGCACAGAAGTACTACTTTCAGTGAGAAGTGTATGTACATGGAACCTTTGATTATTTTTAGCAGTAAGGTCATTTGCACAGGTTGTGCCAATACTGTTATGGTAAACCAGTGGCAATTCACAATATGGCTCGGGGAAGTTGAAGTCTGCTGTGACCTGCAGGTCAAGAGTTTGGATCCTATGAAAGACTTGACTTTTTGACCTGCCGGGTGATACACATAATACCAATGAGCTGCTTATAAAAATCTCTAAAACTGCATTATTAAATGCTGCCAACATGAAGGTGTAAAGGTAGAAATCAGCATAAAGGCATGGGCCTATTGTAATATATGTCAATGAGATTCTGCGAGGATTTAACTAATCTGAGGGATACTTCTAACTGCAGACTCCTCACCTTAGAATGCTTCCCAAGAGTCAGACTAAATCCAGAAAACTTTATTCATAGCGGTGTTCCTAAGCACCGCTAGGTGGTGCTGTAGCTTTGCGCCAACCCCTCATGACCCTGGAAGTGTGAGACCAGATTTGCATATAAGCTCTACCCCTGTGCGCTCACATCATTTTCTTAATTTCCAACCCTTCCAACGCAAATCTGGAACTCTGCTCCCACCTTTACTGTTTTTTCTGATAACTTCTGAAACAATCTTACCAGCGTTCTACAGAACGATGTCCCCACCTAAAACAACAGGTTTCAAGCCATGCTGCGACTGAAATAAACAGATGTTGGTAGAGAACCCATACAAGGTGTCTCTTTGGTGTTTGGGCTTTGGCCGTGAATCCTAAGTTGTGCAATAAGTGCATCCTCTTGCACCTGAAGGTAATCTGAGACCGAGAGGTGAAGCTGTATGTCCACAAAGACAAGAAGTCCTGTCCTTCACAAACGTCCCGATCCAGTTTGAGGGCATGGTCCTGGTCTCGAGGCCATTCCTCGACTGCTCAACTTCACTAAAAATCCACTAGTAAGATGAATTCCAAGTACAAGCATAAGAAAGCGATCCAGGACTCAATCCCATCATGCCACACGGACTACAAAGAGAAGGTTCAAGGGCTTCATGATGTCTGTCACACCCCTTCAAGGTTTCCGGCCATGGAATTGATTCCTTAACTGGTGCGCTTCTAGGTTCCTCTAGTGGACCTTCCTTCTCCATGGAACTGCAGGGTCCTCCAGTCGGGTTACCACAAGCGGGCCCATCTCCAACATGGTCTTTCTCATTGGAACCCGATACTGTCTTTACTGGCACTAGTACTGTGGCATGATATCCATGTTAGTCCCCTCTACCAGTGCAGTACCAATGGTTCCAGAACAGGCTCTGATGCCAATGTTATTCCCTGAACTGACTTTGGCTCAAACCCTACCGATGTTGAGCTCTGAAACACAAAAGTGCAATGGTCATATGTAACCCAGTGTCCCTGCCACACCTCCCCTACCAGCGGAGGCTTCATTATCTTTTTTGTTTTGACTCTGATCCTATGCAAGAGCAGGTGTGCCATAAGATGTTGATGATGGTGATGACGTTCTCTCCCCATCATTATCCCGGCGGTGCCTTTTTCGTTGATTTACAGAATAGCAATAAGTTTGTCACCTTGCATGTAACAGAACTTGACTTGCTACTGGGCCCGCATGTAAAAGAGTGCCTTATTTGCAGTTATGGTCTGGATGACAGCTGAGGCACTAGAATTGCAGCTATCCTCAGTTGAAATCAAAACAAATGTTATAATAGACAATTTACATCCTGGGCCAGCTACTTCCAAGTCTGCTTCCTTTTAACAATGGGCTCACCCTTTCATCAGTCTTACATTGACTCATTTCTTGCTACAGGGCCACCAAACCACACTAGATTGCCCTTAGTGGTGCATGCCCAACTGGTGAGAAGTAGGATTCACTTTCCTCCCGGGTTGATGATCCATCGAGTACGACAGATGGGTCTTGCAGATCATTTAAAATTGGCTATACCCTGCACTCTCTTTCTGCCCTGCCCACTTTTCCTCCCACACCAGAGTGAATTTCCGACAAGCACCTGTACATTGTTTTCCAGAAAGTGCAGTTGTTTCTCTTTAAGGGTGCTTTCGAGAACATTCTGGACTCTGAAAGAGGAGGGCGTTGTTTCTCTCGCTATTTGCTCATTCTGAAGGATGGAGGTATTAGGCCTATTCTGGAGCTTCGGCCTGTGAATGTTTTCCTGTGGAAAGGCACATTCAAAATGCTCCTGATGGCCCAGATTCTGTCTGCTCTGGACGCGAGCAAATTGATGGTGTTCTTGGACCTGCAGGACATGTAGTTTTATATACCCCTCCGGCAGTCCCACAGACATTTTCTGTTCCTCAGATAGTCCAGGAGCATTTTCAGTTTGCTACTCGGATGTTCACTAAAATGAAGGTGGTGGTCACTGCTTATCTTCGGAGGTTGGAGATAGCTGTATTTCCATACCTTGACAACTAGCTGTTGAAGGCGGGCTCTCCACAGTCAGTCATGGACTACCTTCAGACAACAGGGAATGTCTTGACATCGTTGGGGTTCACTCTTAACCAACCAAAGCCCCACCTGACTGCTTCGCTGAGGCTTCCATTTGTTTGAGCAATCCTTGAAACATTGGAGTTCAGGCTACCCCTCCTCCACAATGAGTCCAAGACATTCTGGCTATTATCCCGATCTTTCAGGTTCGATCCTGGATCATTGTGTGAGCAGCTGTGTATCTTCATGGCCTTCTAGTTCCCTGCACCCCCTTGTCATCTATGCCGGGTGGCACATGCACGCTGGGCAATGGAATCACAATGAGTCCAGCAACAAGGCAGTGTGCTCGATGTCATCTTGATCTTGGAAGAGGTGACTAGAGATATGCAGTGGTGGCTGCTTGAACGCTATTGGTCCAGTGGCAGACCCCCCTTGATGCCTAGAAAGTACTAGGCTAATAAATGTGGTTTTACTGCCTGATCTGGACCTATTCCTGCTCTACAATGTCTCTACAATGTCATGGGGAAAATTCAGCTAAGGAATTATGATTCATACTGTTAGCAGCAGGATATTTGGCTGCAGCAAACTGTGCAGCTGTGTAAAGATGCAACTAAGTTAGGATAGGAAACCTCATGAGCTGCAGGATGCTTTGGTTTGTTTCTCCGTGCATTTCACATTGTGAATGGAGTTCATTTTACATTGTTAGGCTGTACCTATGGGATTTGGTGTTTATTTGAAAGCAAGCATGAGCACAGGTAAGCTTTGATTGTTACCACGCAAGTGTGGACCCTTGCTCCTGCTGAGAATTGCACAAGGCACTTTCCCTTTTGGGTCTGTGCAGCATTCACTGTACTAGATCATTTAGTGTCTTGAGGAAAGAACTAGCACAGCTCAATGTCTTCATTAAATTTGGTTGTCATGGTTTGTGTAGGTGATTTTGCAGCATTGGATTAGCTTCAGCACCATAGTTCCAATCTTCATTTTTACATGCAGGCAGTAGGAATGGAAGTTTAATTTTAGACTATCACACAGTAATACTAAGAGCAGGACTGTTGGATACAGTACATTTTTGACAAGATATTGATTCTGAAGATGTCCTTAAACACTAATCTTTGTTGCCACAATACTGATATCTGAGCTCTCAGAAAGCAAAGATCTGTCCTACTCTCGGGCTATATGGATGACATCTTGTTGGTGACACTTTCCCTGGAGTGAGAGCCTGCTCACAATTCAGCTGCGAACCTGCTTGCTTCTACACAGCAATATGCAGTGAAGAGTGTGCTGAAACCATATGAGGTCAGCCATGCTACCAGAGGTGAGAAAGTAAGTGCAGCATTCCAGGGGGTGCAGGGACCTTGTGGATAGTCAAAATGTCATGTTAAGTGGCTTGTCATGGCCCAAGTTGGCCACCCTGTATGTCCAAGCCTGGATTGGACTGGGGCAAAAAATAGGCCTGGACACCAAATTAAAAGTGGCCCCTCCTCTACTGAGTTAGATGGCTAAATATAATAGCCCACATTTGCAAATCAGGGCAGTTTTAAACTTGTATGGGCACGCTGTATTGATGTTTTGCAAAGTATGGTAGACTGCATGGATTTGTGCTTGCTTCTGGCAATGTTTTTGGTTATATCGGATATCAACATTAAAAAAGGCCCACAAGACTATAAACTCGGCCCACAAACAGCTAAAAAACTGTCCTATACACTGACCTTTCAGACCAGCCCGTCCAGCACTGCCTGATTGCCCTATAGGCAGGCCCACTGGAATTATGCAATTGTCTGCCCACTGCAGTTTTCGCATAGTTATGTATTTGCCGCTTTTCCTCATATTCCGTCATCTGCTGCATAATCTGCAGATTTTATCAAAAACATTTTTTGTTTCTAGCTCAAACAGTTCGAAAGTCACTAAAAATGCAGTGGCCCTTGTTACCGCGCAGTGGAAGGCCTTTTGCAAAGGCTGACTGATCACCTTTCTGTTGCTTATTGCTATATTTGGGTATTAAACAATTGTAAAAAGCACAAAATAATTAAATAAATCTATTAAAAAATGTGCTGTATGACGGCGCATAAATTGCCTTTATTTGCCACATAATTTACTCTTGCTTGCCACATAATTTGGCCCTTTCCTGCCGTGTAATTCCAGTGTCCCTGCCTATAGGCCAGTCCGACGCTGGTCCAGGCATTCTGGCAACCATTCTTTCAGCTTGCCTCGCTCTTTCAGCTGGCAAGTCTCTCAGCCAGGGGCGGCTCCTCCTCTAAGGCGGAGGAGCATCACTCCACTGCTTATGCAGTGTGGAGGAAAAAGAAAGTGATAACGAAACGCGTTATCATTTTCTTTTTCCATTCCTAGGTGCAAGGAGGGGCGGGCTGGCCAGAGCTGGAGCCAGGGGAGGAGTGGTTTTCCCACAAAGTGCGCATGAATGTTTGACCGGCCATCTTGGGCCGGCCAAACATTCATGCGCACTTTGCATGTTTCCCACCAGGCTGCATTACACAGCCTGATGAGGAACATGCATAGGCTCCCTGACCCTGTCTGAGCCAATCACACTGCTGCAATGCAGCTTTGTGATTTGCTTAGGGGAACCCATCACAACACTGCATTGCAGCGTTGTCATTTGCTTAGGGAGCCTGGGAGCTCGGGTGCTTCCCCTGCGACGAGGAGAGTCTGCAGAGGGGAGACGGCTGGCGGTGCGAGCAGCAGGTAAGGATTTTTTTTTTGTTCATTTTTTTTTTATTTCTATCCCCACCTCCCCTTGCATCCGTTCCCTACCCCCACTGCTCTCAGCATATATCTTTCTTTCAGTCTGGCCTCGGTTCTGCCACTGTCACACACACCTTCCTCTCTTCTCTTGTTTCCTGGAGCGCAGGCATTAGTTCAGTTTCTCCTGACACCTTTTTTTCGGCTCTAGGGACATCAGAAGGCCTCACTCTGCATATACTGCTATCCGCTCATCAGAAATTGTTCCTCTATTTCCTGGATTATTTCTTGGTTTCACTCATTCTAGTATATTTTTAGATATTTTGGTGATGTGAGAGCTTCACGTATGTGCGTCTGAAATCTTAAGCGGCTGAGCCACACCTCTCTCTGACCCTATCTTGAGCAAGGAACTGAATGCTTATACTTGATCCAGGACCGTCTTGCAAAACGAGCCCCTGGGAGGTATCGAGGAAAACCTTTACAGCTTTATTGAGAATTCCACTTCACGAACAGCATCAAGAATGACCTGAGGGACAATAGTAGCTGGTGAGTTGGAGCCCTGGTCAACTTGTCAACCATTCGTTTTGCTTTCTGTGAAAGGTACTCTAAAGGTCTTAGAGTAACCCTAGATGCTGCTGTAACTTCAGTGGCCCTGCCTGTTCTGACATGCATTTCAAGCTTGAGTATTGCTGAAAAAACCCCTTATATGCCGCTGCAGCCTCCATTTGAGAATGTTTTTCTATAAACTCTCAAATCACTTCTTTGCCCATTGTCCCCAGTGCTGCACTATTTCCCATCCAACAAAAACCACTAACAGTTGCTCATTTGAGTCCTTCATTGTGGCTGTCCATGCTCTGTGGATGTCTGCACTCCTTTCCTAAGCAGATCAGAGCAAGTTGCAGACTAAAAGAAAATGCAGTCAGAAAGCACTGACAGCTATCCTCACCCTCAGAGAATGAGAGAGGTTGTGAGCAGTGGTATCTAGCTTCAATGCAGACAGAGCTCTTCCTCTTGATTAGTTGCATTAGTTTAAACTGAAAACCACAACCCCTAGGTACTATTTCTAATCCAGGAAAGTGCCTTTTTTTGTTTATCCCTTTTAAAAAGTATTCTGAACACAGAAGTACTTTAGATTCAAGGATGTGCATTCACCTAATTGAAGAAACCTCACAAATGTATAAAAGGTATCAGGACCATTGACTTAGAACCCATGGAATATGTTGAAACCCACAAGACCTTCTGCTCCACCAGGCTTCGACATTACAGACTGATCCACCTCGCTTAGACTATATAGCGAGATAACCTAGCATCTGCACCTTTTCTCTTAGGTTTCCTTGGCTCAGCATAGCAGGTCCGATGAAATTAAATACATATGGTCTCTACCAACAAACATTCAGTACTTCAAAAACAATCTTAATAAAGTTGAGAATTGTGTTTGTAGTTTTTCACAACTATCTAATGTTGGATGCTATTGCAAAGAATAAGCGATGAAAAGTTTTCGAAACCCCAATTTTGACAATTTGACGCAGTCTCTGCATTGAAGGCGAAACCGTTTGGTGAGGAAATGCACATAGCTTTTTGAAACCAGCATGAATGTACATATGGAGGGGAGGGAGGGTATGCGTGTGTATACACAAAAGATCAGTGATTGATTTTTTTAACCATCGAAATTGGGATATTAAAGAAAAGGAAAATCAATATGGGCAAAATGCTTGGACCTACTCCTAGAAGAAACTACACTTTATGCAGGGTCCTGTGTTACCCCCTGGCGTTGATGAGGTGCTCCCTAAAAACAGTCCTTAATTTGTAAAAGTAAATAAAGAAAAAGGCCAAGATACTTCTCAGAAGACAGCTACAGATTGCATCATCCACTGTCCCTGACCGCGATGAGAAAAGCCAGTACCGATGCAATATGCAAACAGTGACACTCCTACAGATGTACAATTTGACCTACTAGTTCATCCAAAGCTGCAAGAAGAACCCATGCGCATGGGAATTATTTTCTTTGAACTCGTATTGAATTGTTAAACATTGGTAAAGATGTTGCATACGTGCTTTGTTTAAAATGTAAAAACCAGTGCCACCACGTGGAGGAATGTCATGACAGTGTTAAGAAATAAGTGCCGGAGCTGCGCCCCGGCAAACACCGGTATAAATTAAGCTTTGCTGAGGACTATATGTCATAGCAACAAACTGCAGGCCTGGCGTTCCCCAGACCCTTTGCTGCAGTGACTGTTACTGGATCGCCTTCAGTAGAGTGCTGCTCACCTCCCCTCTGTGGCACGTAACAAAATACACTGCCAAGTGTCTCACGCTAATTTTCTGAGGAATGATATCTACAGTTCTTGCACTTCTTTGCCCCCTCCCCCCTGCACCCACTTTTCGGCTGAAGGGCGTGCATCATCATTCTTCTTTGTGCAGCAGCTGTTTTAAAGTAAAGTACATAAGGAGTATTTCCTCTTGACTGACAGTTGATTTATCCTCTTCTGACTCATACCTACACCACATCTGCATCATTTTGACAGGGAGCGATTTGAGGTTGCTAGAATCCTATCCTTTCTCATTACATTTGGTATTACGTTGAGTTGCTATAACTGAGCCGTTATCTGTTGCAAGACACTGACAATTTTTGATTGGTATCTTTACCCGTTCGCAAATCTGTAATCTGCAACTTCCATTTGAACACGTTTCTATTTTTGTAAATATCAGCTGTCCGAGTAGGAAGGTGCTGAAGCTTCTTTGTGCCCCCCACCCCCCAGCTATGACAAAGTGGTCCAACAAAAGTACTTCTGCTTCATTCACTGAACGGGCGAAGGTCACGATATGTGAAACGTGAAAAAAAGAAACCCTACACTGCTAAAACATTAAATATACTGATATTGTCCTTATACAGGAGACCCCTAACTGAGGAGGACTCAATAACTAGGACTTGCAGGGAACTACTGTTGCTGCAATTAGCTCCAAAAAAGCTGCATAACTATCCTTACCTGAAACTCTTCCTCGTAAAATACTTTACACGTGGGAGAGCCATGGAAGTAGATCATCTTTCTTGAAACCGAAGATGCTCAACAGAACCCTGATTGGGTCAGTATACGCCCTTGATTTAGGACAAAACTCTCCAACCCCTTGCCATTGCTCCTGTCTATAGATACCTGCAGGATAAGAAATGTCTTTGTTCCTACATACGAACATCTATAATGAAGTCTATGGGTTCAACCCTGTCCGAACCCATTTAGAGAGACACACGACGAGCACGGGTTACTAGCACAGGTTCTGTTTTCCTCGGTGGCAGTTGATGGAGTGGATGCTTTGATGGATCGTCAGGGATACAAACGTGGTCTTTTGTTGTACCAGGCGCTCCTTGTGTTTGTGCAAGTCCGCTCAAGACCCACTCCCTTGGCAATCCGCTTCTTCTGGGCCAGTCCTCCCTTCACACTCCTCGTCCGAGCTTTTCCTCCTTGGGCAGACAGCTGCTGTGGGACAAGGGTGCTCATCTTTACTCTCTTAGCAGGCAGGCTCCCAAGTCTCAGGCAGACCTGCAATTTCTTCAGCAAAATGGTCAAATTTCAGGCAAAGTTCCCTCACTCCTGAGAGACTGGCTATTGCCAATACGCTGCAGGGCACCCTTCTTGGTCAGTGAAGCAGTTTGGAACTGGAACAAAGTGAGATAGTTTGAGTCCCACTTTTATACGTGATTTACAGACGAGGAATGTGAATCCACTGGCTACAGTTGAGGAACTGGTTTGGGGTAGTATGCTTTCCTTCATGTTCTGTCTTGAGTGCAGACAAATTCTTTATGTAAGGCGACTGACTGCTCTCACAACAGATGGTGATACTGCTTGCTGCAGGTAGGAGTACCCAGAACATGAGCATAATAACTGTATCTGACCTGGTTGTCATCAGCCTTCTTGGATGGACGGTGCCAGTCAGTGGAAGACAAAAGCCAAGGCTCTGCCTAGAGCCTCTTTCCATTAACTACTGAATCTGCTGACTCACACCACATTGCTCCACTATCAACCAGATGGCAGTACTGAGGAAGAATATGTCAGATGTGCCCTGCTAAATAAGTCCCATAGAATTTCTAAAGGCAGCATTACCTCCATATCTCCACACCTCGGTGTCTAGAGCTACACCCACCAGCTGAGTAATGCATGTAGTTCACATTCAGTGTCATACAACCACCTTCTTCTGCCATGTCAAAACCAGGCACAATGCAGAATGGACCCCACTGGCCACAGCATACTCCTACTCACAAACAAAATGAAGTCCTGCTATGAAACAACATGCGCTTGACATACACACCGGGATATCAGTGCGGGGTATAGGCTTGACATGCAAGCACAACTTCACAACTGTGGATTCAAAAACCATATGCTACCACAACTACTCACTGTATATGTCCCAGAGACGCATACTGGAATATTGTGTCAACTAGAGAGTACACTTTTGCACCCATCCTTGACCTTTCCATGTTCTCTTCACTGAAACATTACTGCACGACTTATTGAAAATGTTAATAAATTATTGTTGAGGGGGAAAAAAACTAGGAGGTCACATCAATGAAAGGTTTTGCAAAACTATGGGAAGGAGCTATTGTGTCCTACCTCAAACCGAAGGAAACCTAGTGGACTAAATATTGTGATTGTTTCTCCAAGGGGTTGCAAATAGAGAAACGAATTTAAAGAATTTGGGTATAATGTTTATTACCAAATAGATTTTAGAGCTTTTATGCTGCTGTAATTTCTCAGGATCTCATGGTTACAGAAACCACAGGTTACAAAAAGCAGCAAACCGTATAGTAGGCAAAATCAATAATACTGAAACTTTAGGGATTAGGAAATACGTTTTTCACACTCGCAAGTTAGAGATGTTGCTGGAAACCTAAGCAGAATTTAGTTTACCTGAAGGTATGTTGTAGACTGTATCCAGTTTTGTGATTATTATTTTTTAAATAAAATTAGGGCCTGATGTAAAGTTTGTTGCATGAAGCTGTGACCATGATGGTGGAGGACATTACCCCTGCCAACATGAGGGTACTCCGCCTACAAAATTTAGAGATGACCGCCGGTCCTACACGTATATCTTTACAATTATAGGAACCGCCCTCGCATAGCTCCCTTTCAATGTACTAAATGTTAAAAAACAAACTCCCAAAGTGGGAGTTTGTTTTTGAAAAACAAAGTACTAAAGACCACCCAAACCCTGTTTTTTTCTCCCAGGGAGTGTTGGCCCTTATTGCTTTTTTCCTGACCCTCACAGCCAGGTTTTTCTTGGTGGCGAAGGACATGGAAAACAAGACATTACACAGTCGATCCTAAATAGGTTGGACGTTTTATTGTCCTTCCTCCGACGGCCTCCTATTTGTCATTGGACAATTGCCTATCAGCCATTGGAGGAAATTTGCCATTGATGGAATACTTGAGGTGCACCCGCCTCTAAATGATGCAGGCGGATCAAAGATGCGGAGGACAGAGTTCTCCTTCACGTTTATGTCTGCCAAACTGTAAATCTTGACCCCAGTTTGGAAAGAGGAAAGAAAGCAGGCATATATAAAAATACTAAAACCTTGTCTCCTTCTTTTTTAGACGTTTTGTTGAAGGTTTCATTTTTCCGAGAAGCCAAGTGAGCGTTTGGAGGAAATCAAGGGACGTGAATTAAGCCTCATGGGCAATCTCATAGGTGCAATGTGAGAATGCTGTGGTGACCAGGGCAGGAGTGCCGCATGAAACTTGGTAAAGAAAGAAGATGAAGCACATGTTTATACGGCCCATCTCAGCGTGAAGATCAATATGCGTGCCAACAGAAAAGGTTGTACGTCTGAATGCCACGCACACAAACATGCAATTATTGCTTTGAGTACATCTGGAATAAGTTGGTTCTGCAATGGGCCTCTCTATATAAAAAGCATCAGGTGTGCACAATGGTGAATGGCGGTAAATTCTTGACTGGCAGCTGCTTTCCGGGACAATTCTCCAATATGCCCTTTACAGTTCATTAGAGTTGTAACATCTGCATCCTTTACAGCCTTTGCAACGGGAGTAATCAGGATTGTCGAGCTTTAAGAAGGAAGGCTCGACTGAACTGACTAATTTAGAGGGTTTAAAAATATATATAATTTACTTTGTACACTTAATTTTATGTCTGTCATACTTTGCAACTCCGCATACACCTCCAAGCACGAAGGTACTTAAAACAAGCAAAATATTTAGCTCATTAGCAGCTCATTCAAGCTGAGCATCTCTGAGCTGCTACCCAAATAGAATCAAAGTAAACGTGTCCAATCTTTCAGCACCTACAGGGCTGCCTTTAGCACTGGTAGCGCCTGGTGCGACAATACATTTTGGCGCCCCCCACACCCATGACCACCTCCTTGGAGTGCCCCTCATCTCTCCAATCATAAGGTATTGCTAAACACAGCAACCCCCCAGGTCAGCACCCCCTCCACAGGTCAGCACCCAGACCGGCCGCAACAGTTGCACAGCCCTTAAGCCAGCCCTGGGCACATACACCCAAATAGTACTCTACTAAAAAAAAAACCTGGAAGGAACAAAGTCAGCCTCTCCCTAACCAATACAAATAGTTAATAAACAGTGCATGGAGAAATATGGAAAAGACACAGATTCCAAAAGCGATATTATGCTAAACAAATAGTAGAAATGTGCGGTACATATGCTGATAAAATAGTATAACAATTTTGAGATATTTTCATTTTAACCAACATGCTATCTTTCAGACACTACAATGATTTCTTGAACGCAACCAAGTATAACTTTACTATGTTCAAGGTAGTTATTTTTTTTGTTTAAATTTTCTTGATAGAAGGTTGCAAGTAGCTGGTTCTTTTCAGCCAGGCATCCTTTTTTGGGTCTGGCTTGACAGAGCTGCTTTCCCCAGACAATTGCTTTGGCAGCGCCCATAGCCTGGGATCCAGGAGTACATGTTTTGATTAGGCTGACGTTCTGTGCTTCCACAAAAAATTGCTAGCTCTCCACATAGCTTTGATAATTTGTTTTTTTATCTAGCTGCTTGAACTTTCAGGATCACACACATGCCATTGTAATGCTATTAAAATGCCTGAGATAACTAAACACTGTCTCTGGAAGCAGCACAGATGGGACGAGGGCAGTAATTGACCAAATGGATTTTTATGTCTGACTTGACACTGCATTCCTAAGCCAGCCTATTGGGATTGCCAATGCTTGTTCAGACCTATAGTTGGAAAAATCATTCTGCTAACAGTTTAAAGTCACTTTTAGCTCCGTTTAGTAGACCCTAGTGCTTCAGTTCATCAGGAAAGTATTCAACGAGAGATGATTTTAGGCCAGGTCCCTTGAGCCATTGACTTTCATGTGTTTTTCAAGGTTTGCCATTGCTTGGATAACTGTCCACCAAGACCATGGCATTTCGAGGATGGTTACATTCCCCATTAAGTTTTAATGGTGGATTATCAAATAGCCCTTTTTCGGTCTCACTGAGTCAGCACATGCGCTGCTCTGCGAGACATTTAGTGAGTGGGTTTACAAAGGGCTGCCACAGGCTTTTGGTGGCCTAAAGCTGGCGTGCACGCGCGCAGCCGGCATCTGTCTGCCTCTCTGTTATGCTCGCGCAAACTCCTTCGCCCTCCCTCATCACAGAGCACGTCTTTTCACTTTCAGCCCGGCCGCGCTGCAACTCCCCCTCCCTCACCTCTCCTTGGAGTCTGCAGTCTATGGAGGCAGTCTCCTCTCGTTCAGTGAGCCCATTGCGGAATCCCACGTGCTCTGTTTGTATCACTTTTTTGTGCACGTTGCAACCAAGCCATATTTTAATACTGAATTGAGCTGAAACTGGAATTAATGTCCAAATCGATTAAAACTCATCTGGACAAACCTAGCCTAATGTCTTCCCTTAAAAATTAACAGAATTCGAAATTCATATGCAGATATTGGTGAGGTAACACCCATATTTGTGTTATTCCCCATTCTTCAGGGGGCCTCGTGGGATAATTGTTCCATCACAGAATTCCCACTACTCACAAGACCTTGAATACTGGATGCAGTATTACTGCACTGAAATAACTAAGGATCGCCTAATGAAGCCTTAGGGTGCTTGGTAGCATGATTTTAACTATATAAGCCATACATGATCTGCAGCCCTATACGTACGTTTCTTTGTGTTCTGAGATGCGATTTATGTATGTGTATGCTTTAGTTTTTAGGTCTCGCCTGGCGAACGCAGCGCGAAGCGCTGTCGCCAGCAAGATCTATTGTTGCTGACTTGCCTCGGAAGTGGGACAGAAGATGGGCACGCACAGGCTTTTGGCGGATTGGAGCCTGTTTACGCGCTTACAGCCACGCAGCGTGCACATCTCCTGTCCCCCTTCCTCCTCGCAAGCCAGCATGCAGTTTCACTTTCACTTTATTTTTTTAAAACCTCGCCCCATCGTTGGAGCGGCCCGCAACGGTGGGTCCGTTCAGGACACAAACATTGACACTGTGCCTTCATCGGCACAACCACTGTACAAATGGAGAATCCCCCACTCACCCGGTCTGCGGGGGGAAGTCTCCTGAACGGCGGCTGGCTGCGGCGTGCTTCCGGAGCACTCCAGCTCCACTACTGCCAGCACAACGCGGGGCTCTCTCCTTAGGCATGGGAGCCCTGCACTGCTATCTGCCGCTCTTCACCCGGGCCCCCTCCTGGGACCCGGGACTTCAGCTACTGCACTTCCTCTCTGGTGCCGGGGCTCCCTCTTCACCACGGGAGCCCCGGAAGGGGACAAGCGCTGCTTGCACCGGCCGCATGCGCTGCTACTGGGCACGCAAAAGTTACAGGTACCGTGCATGCGCAGGCAGCCCTCGCCCTCCCTGGTCTCCTCCCCGGCCCGTATGTGGAGCTGCTTTCTATTTTGTTTGTTCTAAAAGGTTCTGGGGTGAGCAGAAAGGAGGTATTTAAGGCAACACAAATTTTTTTTGTTGTACACATAAGAAAAACAGAATCGTTCTGCATTTATCTAAACTGTGAGTCTTCCAATTTTGTCATCTGGCTTATATTAAACCGATTCTACCATATTTTTGCACCAAATTACTAACTACTTTCTGATGTGTTCAATTTTGCATTAGATTTCGCTTTTATTATTCATGTCTGTCTCTTATGAAAGCGCAAGACACTTAGTATTTAAGTGGTTCCCAGGAAAGGTGAGTGTGTGACTATGTATTGTACGGAATACAATACCCTTTGTTGTACACTTTATGGATATTGAAAGTCATCTCAGAGTTCCATTGCTTTATGAAGGAACTTCGCCTTCAGCTTTTTCCCTTTTATAGTTACGGAACTCCTTGGTGACTTGCATTCATTCTCCTTATAATATATGACGGCGGGTACTTTATCCCACCAGTCATGGCCCTTTGATTGTGCAAACTATTGCAGGACAGCTTCTAATGTTTTGAAGTGTGAGTATTTTAGACCTTGCTTGTGGAAGTTGGTAGTGAAGTCATTTCTTAAGGAGTAAAAAAAACAGGTTTTTTTTCAGGAAGTATTTTTAAGCAGATAAAAAAAATATATATGTTTCAAATTATAAAACACAGATGTATATTTTGGGCAGCTGAATATTCATGGAAATGAAAAGACATATTTTTCACCTTAAAGCCCATTTTCAGGTCTGAAGTATGATTTTTGATATCACTAACCTCCGTGGGCAGAGGTCTGTCTGTTACTTTTGCCTTTTTTCTTAGGAGAAGTTTATATAGCGGGCTTGTTAAGGATATTAAAAACTCCTCTGCCCTCGAGACTACTCACTACCTGGAATAAATGATATCCCTGCGTTTTAATAACGTGCAGCGTTTTAGCAGTGGTAGAACTCTCTGGCAGTGCTGAAGTGCTGGAAAGTCTTCAAAAAAAAGGGGGGGAACCCAAATTGATAACCCTCCGGCATCTGGGTACATGAACAATAGAAAAGAAAAATAATGCCTCGGGACTAATGATATAACCTCTATTTGGGTTAAGTAAGTCTAAGTATATTTATTTTATACTTCAGCTCCAGTATATAAAGATCAATCTTTTAGATATATATACAAAAACATTTACAATATTTACAGTACTAGTTTACATGGACAAAGAAAGAGTGAACATACACATATCAAAAAATGAATGAGAATATACATATCAAAAAAGCCCTATCATTCAATTAGGATGCCTTTGAAATTAATTTACTAAAGCATTCGTTTCTAACGAAGATCACTCCTAAAGAGACAATATGAGATCTTCTAATTATAATCTCCACATTCTTTATAGTACTCTTGAATGTCT
Organism: Triturus cristatus; assembly: GCF_964204655.1. Taxonomy (NCBI): domain Eukaryota; kingdom Metazoa; phylum Chordata; class Amphibia; order Caudata; family Salamandridae; genus Triturus; species Triturus cristatus. The sequence goes on along the minus strand of NC_140584.1, from coordinate 385,154,238 downwards.
ACTCGAAACAATAAACAATCCAATGAGTGTCTTCAAAATCGTTGTCGACCCGTTTCATACTATAAAGAATGTGGGGATTATAATTAGAAGATCTCATATTGTCTCTTTAGGAGTGATCTTCATTAGAAAGGAATGCTTTAGTAAATTAATTTCAAAGGCATCCTAATTGAATGATAGGGCTTTTTTGATATGTATATGCTCATTCATTTTTTGATATGTATATGTTCACTCTTTCTTTGTCCATGTAAACTAGTACTGTAAATATTGTAAATGTTTTTGTATATATATCTAAAAGATTGATCTTTATATACTGGAGCTGAAGTATAAAATAAATATAGTTAGACTTACTTAACCCAAATGGTCAAAATATATTGACTCCTTGGTTGGATTTGCCGTTGACGATCACAAAAAATACCAAAAACAAGTTTTATTTTGAGGAAATATATAACTCAAGGGAGGAGATAATTTATTTATCTCGTCACCAAAATAGAGGTTATATCATTAGTCCCGAGGCATTATTTTTCTTTTCTATTGAAGTGCTGGAAAGTGCCATACATCAAAAGGTGAATAAACGTTGCACCGTCCAGTGAACCAGGAAGAGAGTGGAACCTGGCCACCATTTAATGAAACTGGAAGATACCTTATTTAATAGTCCGCTCAGTCACATTAAAATGTAGATTCCTTTGCATATGTGCTGGTTTTACATTTAAACTTTGTCTCCCTTGCTCTCTAATTCAGCCCATTTGCATTCCTCTTCGTGTCTGATGCAAATAGGCGAGTAATGAGCAGACATCTAGCAGTGCTTGTTTGACGTTGGATGCTACATGGTGCTGTGGGCAATAAGCTCGTCTCATTTTGTTCACATCACATTTGGGATCACATTACAGTTTCCAATTCAGAAGAGTTCATAGGTGCCTCTCATTTGTTGTTGCTGTGATTGTCTTGAAATATATCATCCATGCACAACAAAAACCTCATTTAAATTGTGAATTGGATACTAAATTTAAATACCTCGTTAATGACCTTCATAAAAAGAGTGGGAGAGGCAGCAGCCACTCCATCAGAGAGCCCAGACATAAAACATTGCTGTGCGGGTTTATTATTGAATGACTCCGGTCTCCAGCACCATTTTGATTTTTTATTGTATTAAATGATAATTCCCAGAAACATCAATAGTTTCAAAGATTAACATTGCTATTGTTTTATTTGTTTGAGCACTTTGCAAATAAAAAAAAATGCATCTCTCTCGTTGATGATGGCTATTTACCTACTTTTGTGAGTAAACTTATTAGCATGCAGTGAAATAGTTGTTTATTTGTATGGTCTCTTTCATGCTCTTTCTTCATCACTGCCCTTAAAGAGGGGTTAATGCCCAGCATCCTGTCGGTGTGACCAGGGTGATAGTAGGTTTTTACTGGAGAGCACAGTGACCATCTGACTCCTTTCATAGTCCCTATCTTGTCCCCAACTTTCCCATCTCCTGCTCCATCTTTGCATCTCTCCATCTCCACAGCCTCTTCCCCCCTTGCACTTTTATATGATCGTGTGGTGGCATACCATACTACGCGAGTATGACTGTTCACGGCTAAGTAGCATAGATCTAACCGCAGTTAGGATTTTTGGAATCATTATACTCACCAACCTGGAAGCAAAGTGAAACAACAAATGTGACTGGACTGGACATGGCCAAGAAAAACAAACCATACTGCATACTGAACAACCATTATGGACAATCTGCCCCAGTCACTATAGTTGACAATATTATATCTGATCATGTAGTAATAAAGTAACAAGCATTTGCAATGCAATAGGTCTCGCATTATAAAAGTGTGGCATTGCTAATAATAATGCAACACTAGCTATTGGCATTGTAAATGATGCCATTTCTTTATGTTTTTTTTATAAAATAGATAAAAAAGGCATTGTCATGAACAATGACAATAGCTGAAACTTTTGCAAATGCGAGACCTATTGCATTGCAAATGCTTGTTCTAAATCTGTGTGCTTTAAGATCCACTGAAACCTCCATTAGCTTCAGTATTTGACAAGTTTAGAAAAAAAAATCTCCTGAGGTCTATCTGGAAAACTCCACGGTCACCTTCCAATAATAATAATAAACAAGCATTGGCATAGCCAATAGGTCTCGCCTTTGGGACCTTATAAGTGTTTAATTATCCAGCACCATATCCTTGGTGCAACAACATCAACAGTCGCGTGGCTAAACACTTATAAGGTCCCAAAGGCGAGACCTATTGGCTATGCCAATGCTTGTTTAGAATGCAGATGCAACATGTTGCCTGAGACTCAGTGTGTGCTCTTTAAGCACTAAAATTTATGAAACAGCTTTTTAATTGATGATGTATGACTTTTTGTTTATAAAGTGCTGCTGTTTGGATGCCTTAGCCTGTCACAAATGTATCGCATTCAGTAATCATCACTGCCTATTAATTTGTTTCCCTTTCATGATAATTTTGTTGGATAAACAACTTTTTTTGGTTCACAAAGTGAAGGCATATGTACATACACGCTTTCTTAAAGATGCAATGAAAATACTAGCCTTTCTTAAAAAATGTCTACTATGCATTATTTTTCTCTTACCTATTACCAAACGCAACAAGGCAGAACAATTGGCTTTGCCAATGTTTGTTTTATACCGTTGGAGAACAGAGTGGAGGAAGAGGTAGCACTTTAATTGTCCGTTGGCTCCTGTCCCCCACGTCCAATTCGAACAATGTTCCAATTCACTTTATTACATTTCCTCGTCATATTCTGGTATTAGTTATCTGGTGGCAAAATGTTTTGGTCATCCTCTCCACCTCGCGCCTCTAAATTATCATTAAGTACATAAATAATTGTACGTTGCTCGTTGTCGCCCCCAAACGAGGTATAACGCTCGATAAGTGACTGGCTCTTGACTTTGCCACTAGGTGGCGATATCAGATCACGATATTTTTGACCCGTTTGTTATTCGGAATATTATTGCTTGTGTTCACAAGTTCACAACCTGAGCCAGAAGCGGAAACCATACTGTATGTAATTCACTTGTTTTGCAATCTTTAAGTTTATTTTATCTTTAATTTTCCTTGCAGTTTTTAACGCTATTATTTGCCTACCAATTAATGCTTAAACGATCATTTTGATTCTGCTTAGGGTGACCACCAGGTATGGGTGCAAATTCAGGACGGTGAGTGTAAATATTCAGGACAAAAGGGTCAAAATTCAGGACAAAAATTCAGGACAGGAGGTCAAAATTCAGGACAAAAGGTAAGTTTTACAGACACATCAGAGGAGGTCGCGCAATAGTATAGAAGTAAGTAAATGGACAACCATTTAAGTACAAGTGAAAAAATAATAATAATAATAAAGGGGTTTGTAGAGCGCATGGTGACGCCTACCGGCGTATCCCCGCGCTGAGGAATAGAGTCAGAGATCAGAGGAGGGGAAGAGCCTAAAGGGCAAATAGGTGTGTTTTTAGAAGTTTCCTGAAGGTGGCTTCATTTTTTGCTAACCTAATATTGATGGGAAGGGTGTTCCATTTGGTTGCTGCCAGGGAACGAAAAGATCGACCTCCCATTCTGGATTTTTTTATACGGGGGATCATGAGGAGGCCCTTTCCCATCGAGCGAAGTGCTCTGTTAGGCTCGTATGGGACAGCTAGGTCAGACAAGTAGGACGGTGCACTGTGAGAGATAATTCTAAAGCATAAAAGAAGGGCTTTAAAAAGAATTCTCTTCCTGATGGGCAGCCAATGAAGGGTTGCCAAGGTGGATTTAGAAGCAACTCTTCTGGGTAATCTCAATACTAGCCGTGCTGCCGAGTTTTGTAGTACCTGCAGTCTCCTGATGTTCTTTTCCGAAGTACCAAGAAGAAGTACATTGCCATAGTCCATGCGAGAGGTTACTAGGGCCTGAGTCAAGGTACGCCTGGCCTCCAAAGGGAGAAGGTCCAGGGTACGGTTGAGAGTTTTCATGACCACAAAGCACTTCCCTACAATTTTATTTACATGGCTGTCAAAGGAGAGTTTGGTATCCACCCAGACACCTAAATTCTTTGCTTCTCTGCCGGGAGTAGGCAGAGGCCCCAGACAGGATGGCCACCACTCCTTGGTCCAGCTAGTGTCCTTGCCTCCAATTATCAACACCTTAGTCTTCGAGCCGTTAAGTTTGAGGCAATGTTGGGTCATCCAATCTGCAAGATTGCTCATGCAGGTTTTAAAATTTTCAGCAGCCAAGGAGGGAACTTGGGACAGGGAGATCAGCAGTTGAGTATCGTCGGCGTAAGAGACTAGCTCTACGCCGTACGATTGGACCACCCCTGCCAGTGGGGCCATATACAGGTTGAACAGGGTGGGACTCAGGGCAGAGCCCTGAGGTACCCCCTGTTCTAACGCTATGCTGTCCGAGAGAAAATTGCCTCTCTGAACCTGAAAGCTCCGGTTGGTTAGGAAAGCTTTCAGCCAGCCCAGTGCCTTCCCGGTGACCCCAGCTTTGTTTAGACACTGTAGCAAGATGAAGTGTGCTACAGTGTCAAACGCAGCACTGAGGTCCAGCATAATGAGTGCCATGGTCTTACCCTCATCTGCGCCTTCCCGTAAAGTTTCAGTCGCTCTCAGGAGCGCTGTCTCTGTTGAATAGCCTGATCTAAAACCAGACTGAGAGCTGTGTAAAGCATTTTGGGATTCGAGATAGGCCATGAGTTGAATATTTGCTATTTTCTCTGCGACTTTGGCTAGGTAAGGTAGCAGAGATATAGGTCTTAAATTGTCTAGGGTATCCTGACTCACATTGGGCTTTTTCTTTATTGGAAGTACGATTGCTTTTTTCCAGTCTTCAGGCAGACAGGCTGTAGAAAAGGAAATTTGTAGCACGTGCCTAAGGTGGGGCTCCAAAACAGCCAGACTAGCAGCTATTATTTTGGGAGGAGCCGGATCCCGAGGGGAACCAGATTTAATACTTTGGCAGATTTTTACAAAGATTTCCAGGGAAGGGACCGTGAAATTACGCAGGCATAAATCTGTGGGAGCGGCGGTTTATATTAAGTTTGAGCAAATGCGCAGGTCTTTTTATAGTAACAAAACCCGCCCCCCCCCCACACACACCTTTCCAGCCTCTCAGAGAAACACCTGATGACCGGTCCAGCCAGTCCGGCCTTGCTACCACCCTCCAATGGTGACCCTCCTCTTCACATAGACCCTGTCTCATGTGTATTTAATTTATTTTATAGTATGTTAGAAATGGGATTTCTGGTTGGCTAGGGCTTGTGCCTAAGCCAGACAGAAACCACCACTCTAGTCAGGAAAAGGGAGTTACATGCTGAAGATAACCCCTGCTCACCTCCTTGGTAGCTTGGCATGAGCAGCCGGGCTTATCCCAGAGGCAATGTGTAAAGCGTTTGCGCAACACACTCACACATCAGCGACACACTAGGCACACCACAAAAGAAACTCCACATAAGGTTATATCAAAATAGCCTTTGTATGATCCATAAACACATTAGAACATAATCACAAATGTACACTGTGCCATCTGGCACTTGGGTATCACTTTACAGGGGACTTGTATACAGGACAGGGCCAATCGGGCCGCTGTCAGAACCATCAGACCTGATAAGTAATAAAACAACCAGTAATTACTTAGCACAAACATATTATGCATCAGTCACATTGGGCATCACCCATATTATGCAGTAATCACATTAGGCATAAATACATTATGTCTAAACACTGGGCATAAACACATTATGCATAGATAAGTAGTAACCAACCAGTAACTACTGGTACAGACACTTTGCATAAATCGCATTAGGCATCAATCACAGTATGCTTAAATCATACTAGCAATGCACCTCAGTAACACTCCCCAGGTTCATACATCACCTTAGGGCCTTGCACCCTACCAGCACACCAGGTGCTCACAGGCCAACTGGCCCTCCTCAGGGGCCCCGTCTGGGTCTTCCCCGCAATGCCCTATGTCAGGGCTCTAAGTGGGGCAAGGGTGCAACTCACCCTTGCCCCTCTCCTGCCAAAACAGAAAATGCCTCAGTTGTTGCAGCTGTAAAAAATGGTCACCAACACCAACAGTGCCTTTGGAGCCCCACTCACCGAGGCCTTTCCAGACTCTTTCAGTCTTCCTGCGATCTCTGGTGGTGCAGCCGAACCGGACGTCTCCCATCCCAGCGCGATTCTCAGGTCGCGTCTGCCTCTCTCGTGGACAGTCTCACGAGCTGTCGAGGCACCGGCTCTTCCCTGTCTCTTGTGATCTCCGCCTGCAACCAGACTTCCTCCTCACTCTCCTGCCGGCCTCCAGGCAACATGCGGTGCTTCCCTTACCTCCCGGGAGCCCCGCCCACAGCCAGGCGCAGCCTTGCCTGACTTCCTGGCCGCAGGGATCACGTAGCGAAGTCTCTGGTGGTCCTGCACTCCTCCTTGGGTACCATGGGACACAGCAACGCGGGGTGGGCTCCCAACGGAAGGTTGGCAAGGATACGAAGCCTTCGTTGTCTCCGTTTTCTTTTCTGGGCACCACGCGAGGTTCCCACCGGCAAAACGGGAGCCTCGCCTAACTCCAGGCACAAGGTTGCTAGACTTCCTGTTTTGCCGATCTCGGGGAAGTCTCTGCCGATTCTGCGGCCCCCTCTCCTCAGCTCAGACAGCGCCAACTACGTGCATCTGATGTGCCGGGGCAGCCCTTCAGCACAAGGTACCTCAGCCCTCTTGAAGACGGGCCAAAATCCAGCGCTCACCACATGCTGATTCCAAGGGCACAAGGGGCATTGCTGGACCCAAGCAGGCCAGCTCACAGGGCCCTCTCGCAGAGGGGAGGTCCCTCGTGGCGGTTCCTCCTGGCACCCAGCAGTCCAAGTAAGCACCAAAGCACCAACTTTTTACATGGGGTCACAGCCCCAATATTTATACCAGCCAGCTCTTTGTTCTGCCCCGGCGCAGGGCTTGGGGATCCAGTGAAAACCAGTTCTGGGGGGGCACTTAATATTTTATTTACAGTGCACAACAGTCCCCTTTGACAGTGCAGGTCCTGGTCCCAGACACACCGCAGGGGGGGCGGAGCCAGCATTGTACAAGGTAGGCACAGACCTATTCAGGGTCAGGGGCTACTCCTCCCACTACTCCAAATGCAGATCTGCCTATTTAGCCTTGGCTTGGCTTGACTCACCCAGCCCTTCTGGAGCCACGGCACCTCCCCAGTCCCTGTCACTCCAGAGCCAGGCATGCAATACACATCAGGTAGCCACAAAGACACATCGCACACACAAATGCCCACTTCTAAAAGTGGCATTTCTAAAATAGTGATAATAAATCAGCGCACACTGTTATGCAGCATTTATTACCACTATTCCAAACATACCAAACTTGGCCAAGCTGCCCCTATCAGGTCAGGAATTACCACTGAAACACTTATCAGGGAATCCCCAATGTATTCTTGTGAGAGGGCAGCCTCACAGCAGTGAGACACCAAAATGGCTGTTTGTCACTACCAGGACATGCCATACAGTTATAGCACATGTCCTACCATTTACCTACAATGCACCCTGCCCATAGGGCTAGCTAGGGCCTTCCTTAGCGGTGACTGATATGTAGTAAAAGGGGATTCACAGGCGTGGCACCCACTTTATGTGCCACGTCACAGCGGCAATAAACTGCACGCGTAGGCCCTGCAATGGCAGAGGCCTGAGACAGGTTTGAAAGGCTACTTTGGTGGGTGGCGCAAGAAGCACTGCAAGCCCACCAGTAGCATTTAATTTACTGGCCCTGGGTATCTGGGATGCAGCTTTACAAGGGACTGACAGGTAAATTAAATAAGCCAAACGGGTGCAGACCAATTTTACCATATTTACCACAGAGAGCACACGCACTTTACACTGGACAGCAGTGCTAAAGTGCCCAGAGTCCTAAAACCAACAACACCAGGTCAGAAAAAATACCAGCAAAATGGCCCTGCAAATAGGGCCAAGTCTAACATAGTGCTACTCATCCTAAGCAAGTAGGACAGGGTGGCGGAGTGCGTTACATCACACACTTATTATGTAGAGACAATGACTCATATCAATGTGAAAGTCAATCTATAGGAAATGTACTTAAGATACTGGGGGTTACAAGGTGTAATCATTCTTTCATCCATCATTCAGTTTCTTTCATTTAGCCATTTACCCTTCCATCCACCTACTCATCCATTCATGAATCCATCCATTGACCCTATCACTCATCCATCCTTTCTCTCATCCATCCACCCTTTCACTCCTTCACTCATCCATCCATCCTTTCTCTCATCCATCCACCCTTTCACTCCTTCACTCATCTAGCCACCCTTCAGTCCATCCACCCTCCCTATCACTCTTTCATCCAGCCTTACATCCACCATTTCACTCCTCAATCCATCCATTCACCCTTTCACTTATCAACTCATCAATCCATCCGTTCACTCATGTTCCACCCATTCACTCGCCTGTCATCCACCCTTTCACTCATCCATCCTTTTACCTGTTCATCTATCCTTCCTCCCATGCATCCATCTATTTACCTTTTCTCTCATCCATCCTTCCACTCATCCATCCATCCTTTCTCATTATCCATCCATTCACCCTATCACTCATCCATCCAGCCATCCCTCACTTGCACGCCTTTTCACATTAATTATGAGCTGAGCCTTTGTCTGCTGATTTGCAGGCAGGAGAGGCCCATCAAGGACTTCACCCCTGCTGTAGTTCCTAAAGCAAGGGGTGGGGAGGGCTCACTATGCCCCTCTACATAGACAATCCGAAAAAGTGGAAGTCATGCATGATGCACAGTGCCAATGTGACATGATGTTGTTTCCAGGGCTTTAAGTGGGATTAAAAAACTGGGGGGGTCTCTCCAAAGGGGGTGTTCGATGTAATTAAGGGCATGGCTTAAAACACCTTAGCTAAAAATGTGTGCTTAGCATAGTGTGTTGCCAGACTGGTAATTTGCTGCTTCTGTCAAGGCATCCAGATATATAACAAAACAAGTAGTGTTACACCTACAAGCCATAACTATTGACTTTGTCAATGGTTGCTAGTTGCATAAAATAAAAAGGCTGCAACCTTGGCTTTGTTGAATATAACCTTGAAAATGCGTCCGTTTTAAAATGATGAGACCGCGGAAGACCCATAACCCTTTTTAGGTCTCGCCTAACCCAGCGCATGCGCTGGTCTGGCGAGACTTATTGAGAGGGCTCCAAAAAGTGATACCAGGCCAGCCTAGAGCTACAGTGCATGTGCGCGCGAGCGCGCGCAGCTCTTTACCGCGATTACTTTCACGGCTGCTTTGATGTTTGATCGTTATCACGATCACTTTCGCGACCGCATAGCCAATAGGTCTCGCTTTTGGGACCTCATAAGTATTGTGTTATGCAACTGTTGCATGGCTAAACACTTATAAGGTCCCAAAGGTGAGACCTATTGGCTATGCCAATGCTTGTTTTAAACTTGTTTTACCACCTTTTCATGAACTGGATTCTCACCTAGCAGCATGAGCGTTTTGGTATGAACCAAATTACAGACAGTCCATGAAATTTACGGATGGTTGGTCACCCTAACTCAGCTGCTCAACAAGTTACATGCTCTAGTCGCAGTGTTTTGTAGAAAAGTTTTACAGCCCCTCAACACATACATACAGCAATGTATAGGAATTCGTACATTTTGCTTTGAATTCTATACTACGAGTGACCCTTTCACATTCGCAAATTTTGGTTGTATACGAAGCTCGGTTACCTTACATACAATAATGAAAACAAGTAAGTCATTCGCCAGGGGTATGAAGCGAGCTGTAGACACAGGTACCATACAAGAACCACCGTGCTGGTATTCTCACCCCATGACAAGTAATCCTCTTTGGCTTGAGGCATATTCAGCAGGATCAAAGACCGCATAGAGGCACATTGTTGTGTGTATCTTGTGCAGTTGGTATGCAGCCAATATTATTGGCGAGCTGTTAAGAGGAAACCCCTTAGTGGTGCAGGAATGTTGAATTCCACTACAAACCAGGACTGTTGTCTCGTTTGGCATTTCTGTTTTCTGGCAACATGACACACATATGATACCTGATCTCCAGATTATTTGCCCTTCGTTAGTCTGAACGATTCCTCCAGTGGGCCCATTTAGGGTGTTTTTTATCATTTATATTTTTACTGTTGTGTCTAACACTATTGGATTGGGCGTGGCTAAGGTAATACAGGCTGCTCTGGGGCCTACAAGCATGCGGCAACAGTGACACTGGACACACTCAGTAGGGTGGTAACTTGCTCAACCTTGAACGGTTGTAGCACCCTTTATTTAAACCCTCGGACCAGGCCCGGCCCTCTGGATGTGTGCGGGATACAATGCCTCGCAGCTGCCGGGTGGCTCACTACATCCCTTGTAACCTTTAATAAAGAAAAAAATCAAATCAAAGAACACAGTATGCAGTATAAACCACATAAAATCTCTCAGTCTCTGACTGGGCCAGGGATTGGCTTGCTAATTATATGGACGACATGGGAGCTGCACTGGGGTCCTCCCTGGCACATTCTGTAGTGGTATCTTCCATCCTGTTCACAGGAGCATTCTCGATGTCAACTCAACATTGTCCAGTTCATTAGCTACACACTGCTCCATGACACCAGAGTCCTTCTGCAATTTTCTTGAACCATGATACATTTCTCAAAACTTCCATGTTTCAATTCACGGCCGTTATCATGATGCTTCGGACTCTGACAACTTTCCAAGTCTCTCGCTCGAAAGGTGTGTGATATTTTCACCTTGGATGCACCCGCATGCTTCGGCTAACTTTTTCATTGTTGATTCTTCTCATATCTTGTGTAGCTATTATATCAACAACTGCTGGTTTCTACAAGGGACCTGCCAGCAGCACATCTCGCCCAGACCGCTTCATCAAGAGGACTCTAGGCGTACACCCTGTTGTGCAGTGCGGAGCTTGGCGATTGGCCCCATGAATTTCGAGCAGTAGAAGTGGTTTGTGATCTGTAACAACTTGAAACTTGTGACCGCAGAGGTAGAGGTGAAAATGTTTGTACGCCCATCGAAAGGCCAATGCCTCTCTTTCCATTCAAGCAAAAGGAGCAGATGATGGACGTAATGCTGAACAAATCAAACATTCACCTGCAATCACAGATCTGGGTTTATTCCATTGCTCCCTATGCCGCCTCCTCAGTTTGGATCCAGGCATTTGCAAATCAGTCTTGACCCTGCTCCCCACCGGAATAGTCCATACCGAACTGCCAGGCCTGGTCCTCCCTGTACCCGAAACAAGCATCCTGGGACGACTTTTGGGGTATCACCCCTCATTAGGCAGGCTAGCTTGCCTCCAGTGGCACAGTGAGCATGGGACCCACGTCTGAGCATACCCTTTCCACTTAAGGCGACAAAAGTAAAAATAAACAGATGATGGACTTAATGCTAAAGAAATCGAACATTCACCCCCAGTCACAAATCTTGGTTTAATCCATAGTGTTTTTTTTGCTCACCATGCCACCCCAGATCTGTGACTGGGTGTGAATGTTTGCATTGTTTAGCATTCCATCCATCATTTATTCTTTTTTTTCTCTTTCTATTTGGGTTATATCTGATCTCCACTGCTATGAGGGGTCTGCTTGCATATGCTGGTATAACCCATTTTCCTCTCTCCTTCTTTTGCAGTATCACCGCCCCTAGCCTCACCAGACTAGCGTCAACATTCAGTTCCATTGTCAGGTTGAGCGGAAGTACGCCATGGTTGCATCATGGAGTAAAGCTTTATTGATCGTTTGAAAAGCCTTCACTGGTCTGCCATCCCATTCCCAATGAACGTCTTTCCGGATCGGTGCTCGAAGAGGGTCAGACTTAGTGGCCAGATTTGGTATCGATTTGGAGTCCCTTTTTTGAGAATTTGTATCCAAAGAATTCCACATCATTAGTGTAAAACGCACATTTCTGCTGATGAATAGTCCGTTCTCACTCCACCAGCCATTTCAAAGCCTCTGTGTCGAGCATGATGTTCCTCCAGAGTGCTGGAGAATATTAATATGTCATCACTCACATTAATGACGCCCACGAAACCTGACAGAGCTTCCCGTATTGCATCCTGGAAGACCTCCGCCACTGAAAAGACACCAAAACTGCGTTGTTTGAACTATTGAAAACCTACATGAGTGAGAAAGGTTGTTATGTAGTGGTAGGAATTTTCCAGCATCTACTGATGGTAACCAGAATTAAGATCAGTCTTAGAAAACCACTGTGCACCATTCAGGTCACCCACAGTTACATCAATAGTCGGGGTGATATGTCTTTCCCATTGAATGACCTGGTTGGGCAGCCTCGTATCAATGCACAGTCTTATTGCCTCAGGCTGTTTGGGTTTGGGGACTGTGACTAACAGGGAGTGGGACAGTCACTTTTTCTATTACCCTGGCCTGTTCCAACTGTTGTAGTTTTTTTTTAAAAAACGGTTAAGATGAAAAGGCACCCTTCTGTGACGCAATGCTACGGGTTGGAAAGTCTCATCGACATGAAGCTTTACTTTGACAACCTTCAAGCATCCTAGCCCATTGAAGAGCTCTAGAAAGTCTGCCAGAATATCTTTCACATGGGATTGGTGTATTTGTTTCACAAAGAACACCAGGCGGAGATCCTCCGCTGTGTGGCAGCCCAAGAGCATGCCGGTGTTGCCGTTAGTCACATTGAATTTGGCCTGTTTCTTTGTGTCTCCATGGGCTACCTCTACTTCAATGACTCCTATTAGGGGGATGGGATTTGTATCCCCATAGGTGTATATCTTGGCCTTTGTGGGGAATATTGCTGGCTCCGGGTGTGCATCATATACATTCATGGAGGCCCTGGTATTAATGGGGTCACTAATGTCCACCTGGCAAATGGACGGTGGAACGTTGTGATGGATTTTGAGCTTCCTGGTTGGACTCTCAACCAGGGAATGGGAGCCTGGGCTTATTCTCCATGCAGGCTGTAATTCAGCCTGCATGGAAAACTGGGAAAGTGCACACAAGAGTGCCGACCAAACAGTTATTGTGCACTTAGGAGTAGGCAAACCACTTCTTCCCTGCTCTGCTTCGTGACCAGAGCAATCCCACCCACCCGCTGGCGAAGGAAACATAAAATGATAATAACTAAAATGTACTATCATTTTATATGTCCTTTCCTTTCCATTGCTCAAAGCAGTGGGGCAATGCTCCTCCACCATAGCGGAGGAGCCGCCACTGGACAATGGTGATAATGTGCTCAACCTCGAGAGGTTGCGGCACCCTTTATTTAAACCCTCGGACCGAGCGAGGCCCTCGTGTGTGTGCAGGAAACAATGGGGCAGATGTATGACCGTTTTTGTAGTCGCAAACGGGACTTCGGCCCGTTTGCGACCACAAAATTGGGTCTCCCCTGTGCACCATCCATATTTTGCGAGTCGGTACCCTGTTACCGACTTGCAAAATATGGTTTGCGACTGGCTATTAGGAAGGGGCGTGCCAAGGGAATCCCTTCCTAATAGCGACTATAACATGGGTTCCCATGGGACACCTTCCCCTTTGTGAGTGTGTGCGAAAATATTTTTTAAGAGAAGGCAGTGGTCCCAGCGACCACTGCCTGCCCTTTAAAAAAGAAACTGAAAAGTTTCATTTTTCTTTTTTAAATGCAAGGAAAACGGGCTGCATTTAAAAAATAATTGCTTTATTGAAAAAGCAGTCACAGACTCACCATCCCTGTGAGTGCTAGACTAATTGCGTCTGCCTCATGAATATTGATGAGGCATGCAATTTGCGACCCCATTGGGAATCGCAAACCGTGTCTGAAACACTGTTGTACATTCAGTTCAGCGAGTCGCAATTCTGCGCAATTTGCAGCTTGGTAGACCGAATTGTCGTACATCTGGCCCAATGTCTTGTAGAGGCCAGCTGACTCACTACAACCCCTACGGCCAAGGGTTGTTCATTGAGTTCTCTGAGTTTGGTCCAAAGGGGATTCTTCGTCCACTGGTAGGGAGAAGGAACATTGACCCTCATGTGTCGAAAAGAGGAGTTTGCGGTAAGACACAGCTGTGAATACTCTAATTGCCTAGCACTAAATGTATTGAACAAAAGCTGTTCAGGTCTGGCACAATGCAACATTGATGACCCTGATATTAATATTCATAAACCCTGTTTAACCCAGATTACCAAGTGGGGCTATGTAGAGTGGAGAGAGAGGCCTTCACAGGACAACTACTCTCAGTAACGTCACTATATAGTGTAAAGTGGCCTACATTTTGACCTCTGTCCATTACTAAGACTGGGGTCTCACTGAATGGTAGGCCCACGGTGGACCACAGCACACCCCAACTAATCCATGTACTCCAGGAAGGCAGCCGCAATGCAGTGTGTGTGAATTGTTAATGCTACATGATTAAATGACTCCTTTGTTGGCTAACAATCACACATACCAGTCCATTAGATACGCATGAGACACACGCACAATTTTGCGGGTGGGTTGAATTTACTTTTCTACATATTATATGGTCACAGCCCTTTGCAGCTCTCTTTACTATGGGAACGAAAATATGTTTGCCTGGCCATTATAAAGTATCAGGTCTTAAAGGTATCTGGATTATTATCGTTTGTGGTTGTATTTTATGTTATTTTTCATTTTTACGTTGGGCAGACCTCTTTTCGGATGGTAAAGTGAAGTTTTACCAAGCAACAGGTATATGCAGCTGAGGACATAAAAACACCAATGCCTGTATTACACAATGGGTGGTTGAATACCAGCATGCAGTAACCACCCAGAATGTAGGTATCTATTTGCAAGTGTCAGCCTGAGTAGTGTTCCACGTTAAAGTGGCATCGAGATGCCCCTTCCAGAGGTGGGGATGACACCACAGTGGTCATTATGCCAAGCAGAATCCCTTCAGCCCGGCGCTTCACTGGCGTACCAGGAGGAACAACGAACTGCACAACAGGCCATTCACCCCTTTTAATCCTCGATGGCACATTTGAATTTCTACTGGAATCTTACCTTAGTGCTGTCAATGCCCAAGTGGTCAACTTTACCACGTGCCTACATGACAGTAAATGTTGTTCTTGGGTGATGGAGAGCTCGAAGTCCATGTTACATTTCCAGTCGCTTGGCTAATTTTGATAATTACAGTGTAATTCATTTTATTGAAGTTGATGGGAGGTGAAGGTAGTGGCCCGTTTAGGGTCACCCGGGTCATTAATGACCACCTCTCAGCCTTCCATACCAAATGAAGAGTCGGTCAGACAGTAGAGAATACAAACCAATAACTGTTTATTCATATACACTCAGAGCAGAGCCCAGTCTGCCCAGTCGCAAGGAGTGCTGCTGAAGGGGACTGAAATCAACAAGCATAAAGATACATTTTGTATGTTTCATGACCAGGCAAAGGCATGCCCACAGTGGAATTTTCCAAGCAGATGCAGTTGGACAGTGAAATACAAAAAAAATAAGTTTCAGTTCTCATATCTCACGCCTCCTAATACAACCCAAGGTCGCTTCACCCTGCACCCGCCACCAGACAAGTGGGAGAGGGCCTCTATCTAGCGCGAAAGGTATGCACTAATATGAACAGTCTATTAATTAGCAAAGCTTAGCATCGCAGAAACAAACGTAACAGAGGCTTTTTCTCAGAAACAGCAAAGGATCAGTTTCGATCATGATTCAAAATGGCGCCTGAATAGAAAATGGTGCTGCGAATGCTAACTTACATAGGGCAGTCGCTTCTCTGATGAGCTCGGAGCTCAGCTCAGCCATGTGGTCTGCTCGAGAGCGGTGAGGGCAGCCGGCAGGTCCTTCAACCAGGGGCTCACAATTGGTGCGCAGGTCTGGCCTCCGCGGTTGCCAGTCTCCAAAGCGGGTCTCCAGTTTCACCCAGGATGCTCTTGTAAGCTTACACTACCCTGCGCCCCCCTGAGCAAAAGCACGAGCAAGCCAATGATCTTGCTGCCTCACTGTCAAGCACCTCAGGCTTTCCTGGAGCATTATCTGTACTGTCACTCACATCGGAGGCTTCATGCTATGTGTGCAGAGCCTGGTATTGCCGTTCACTGGGCCCTGTGGTGATAATATGGGGACTGATAAGGAGCCCCAGCAGGAGCTCTGAGTTCAGATGCTCACGTCGATGAAATTTTAATAACACAATATAATTTACGTTATTTTCGGTAACAAAATGTTCTCAAAATTACACACAGTACACCATTACACAATAAGGCATCATTTCAGGGAGAAATTATATTGCTAACTGCACCATTCGGCTATTTCTTTAATGCAGGTGGCATTTCAGGTAAATTTTGTACCTGCGCAGTCCATTCACATAGTTTTTGTGAGTGGAACTACAAGTCTGAATATGAGCCACATTTCATGTAGATTTTTACCTGCTCTCTGCTCAGGTGATTTTTGAGCTACAAGTCCGAATGCAAACAGCAATTTTTTGAATGAGAATGACTGGAAATGAACTTTGTTACATTTTCAAGCTGAATGTTTACCCAAATGGACAGTTTAGGTAATTTTTTGAGTATGATGTGCATTTGGCATAATTCTTTTGGGTATTTACCCGACATCAAATTATGCTAGTTTCGCACACCCCCACTTACTATATATTCTCACCTTCAGTGGGGGGCTCTCATTGCAGGGCATGAAATTGACAACCGTGAGGGTTAATATTTGTTAACTTCCTGAGAAGAGGACAGTAACTCTTCAAAAATGTATGAATCTCGAAATGATCATTCTATGATGAGTTAGAACAAATTGGTAAAGGTTTTAGATTTATTTTGCCATAAAACACATTTTTAATCAATCCATGTTTTAATCTACTAGGCAGTCACTTGGTTAAGTTCTCACTCCAGCCTTACTGTGTGTAAGGAAAAACAAGCATTTGCAATGCAATAGGTCTCGCAGAAACTTTGAGCTATTGGTATTGTAAATGACAATGCCTTTAATTTGTTGTTTTTAAAACAAATAAATAAAAGGCATTGTCATTTACATAGCAAATAGCTCAAAATCTCGCAATTGTGAGACCTATTGCATTGCAAATGCTCGTTCTAATGTGTACCGAAGTACACATTCTTGTCAATGACACCCCCCCCCCCCCCCATCATTTTACATTTGTTATGATACTTTTATCTAGGCCTGACTTGATATTTTTGGGCTTCACGTGTGTGTATGCTGGTTTTTACATTTTTGGAAGTGTTTGTTATGGGTGAATGCATGCTCATCATGGAGTTGTACTTTTTTAATTTACTTTATATGTCATTTGACATCTTGCCCTGCTTATTGCTAGTCACTGGAAATGCACTAAGCTGTACAGTAGCTTATCATTTGGTCCCTTTATATATTGATTCTGGTTACGACAATCTAGTTTCTGTCCAATTTTGCATTTATGGTCTAACATTCCTAGCAGTGGAAGGTGAGCATTCACAAATGCCTATGTTGCATATAATTTATTGAATGTGATTTTATGGGTGAATGAATGTTCAATATGGAATTGTTCTTTCTCAACGTAGTGAATGAAACAACCGTGGACAACTTAGACGATGACCGTGAATCGAGGAGCGTGTTTCCTTGTGTAATAGTGTTCTTGATATTTCGGGCATGGTGAAACATGCACCAGTTTTCTTGCAGAGGAGGACGTAGACGATAACTGCAACATGAGGGGTGTGTTTTTTTGTTACTTATAGAGCAACTCCTAAAGAGTGATTTACGTGAAATTTGCATTCTTGATATTTGGGTATGGTGGAACACACGCCAGTTTACTTGTGGTGTGAGTTTCTTGTGCACTCAATAAGGTAGTTCGTGCCTTACGGCAAGTAAAAGTTAGTGTTTCAAACTCAAAAGATAACGCAGTATGGTCAGTACAACATGCTCTAGTCGTCTTATTGGGGCGTGGCCAGTTAGTACAAATGGTTTCGAAGACTGACGTTCAATACTTTGACCTCACATATGTTGTGCCTGATTGTCTGTTTGAAGAGATGCTCTGTCGCATACGGATGAGAGGTGATGTTTAGGGATCCTCACTATGGTGTCATCTTTTTCTTGGTGTTGTCCCCAGTATGCGTTTGTATGGTTGAAGTGCACTTTCAATGCGTATGTCTCGAGCTTACCTATGTGCCGAGATGTCTGCATATATATATATGACTTGCTGGATTAACATTGAAGTGAGGAAAAAGAGTGCGCAGGAAGGACTATATATTAAACAAGTGTAAGTACATTGTACTTTACCAGTGTGCCTCAGCCTTGAAATGAAGTGATCTATGGGTGCAGGACGAGACAGGAGGCAGCAAAGAAGAGCGACACTGGAGTGCACCAATGGTAAGTAGGAGGCGGGAATACCGTAATGTTATCGATAACAGGAGATCTTGCAAACATTGCATGCACGCTGTAGCTCGACCTCAAGAGAAAGCCTGCTCACGGGACTTGAGACGTCAGTGATCAATTTCCCAGCTCTTATGATCAAACCCGAATTGTAATCTCCAAAGTGAAAAATGAGGAAACCGGGTATTCCAAACAGGTTTCAATGAATTCAGAAATCACATTGCATCAAACGAGAGACAAAAGATGCATTGCAAGTCACACTAATGCCTTGGAAAACAAAGGAAGGATTACAGGCATCCTGAAATGTTGGAAGGAATCGCAGAAACACCCTTCCCAAAAGTTCTCAAATGTGAAGGGGTGTAGCGGAGGAGTAACCGCTTCAGATCTGCTTCTCAGCTTGGTGACATGAAGTTGGCATGGATAACGGTGGGCGTCATCAGCGTTACTGACATGATGTTTGGTGCTGCGACTACGGGAGGTAGGAATCCGTGATTCCGCTTTGGCCCTCCTTTTTAGAGGATAGGAAACAGAGTCTGAGTTGGGACGGCTTACAATCGGACAGTTTTAACTTGCCCTGTGGTGTTCCGCAGTGATCAGCACTGTCCCCGACGCTGTTTAACGTCTATGTGAATCCACTGGCAATACTTGTCAGGAAACATGGTTTCACATTTGTGTCATATGCCGGCGACTCACAATTGGTGATATCCCTGTCGGATAGGCCGGAGATAACAGCTGCCAGCTTTCACTCCTGTCTAAAGGACATCATGAATTGGATGAGTTTAGGCTTTTTGAAGATTAACACAGAAAAGACAGAAGTGATTGAGTTCGACAATGGGACATCATTATGGAATAATTCCTGGTGGCCGGCGGAGGCCGGGGAATGTCCTCACCCTGTTAGGAAGGTCAGGAAACTTGGAGTTATTTTTGATGATAAACTTAATATGTCGGCACAGGTCAATATTTTTACATCTGCCAGTTTTTTTCTGTTAAAGACCCTTCGAAAATCTTTCCCTTTTATCCCCCCTAAATTACAGAAGACGGTAATGGTTGCCCTTTTTCGGTCCAAATTGGACTATTGTAAAGCGATGTTTCTGGGCATTGATAAATAACAGATGAGCAAACTGCAATCACTACAGAACGCTGCGGCACGATTAATCCTAAAGCTCCCCAAGGGTCATCCTACGTCACAGGGAATAAGGGCACTACACTGGCTCCCCGTCCAACAGAGAATCGAATTTAAGGCGCTCTGCCTGGTGCACAAAGCACGATATGGTGGGGGTTCAGATGACTGTCAGGAAATGTTTAGGCCCTACACCCCCTCACGAAACCTACGATCGGCCAGTCTTGACCTGATATGTACCCCAAAGTTTCGAAGGGTCAGATGGGGGGGGCTGGTCCTTGCCCAGCTGTGCAGCAAAATTGTGGAATAAACTGCCAGTGGTGCTGAGACTGCAACCTAACCTTCTATCTTTCAGGAAAGCCTTGAAAACCCGGCTGTTTACCCCTGAGTAGATCTAGCTCAGTCCCTGCCCCTGCGTACACACACCAGCGCCAAGACGCCTCTGCATTTGAGCGCTTAATAAGCCCCCAAAAAAACGAGATAAACAGCAGTATGCACTGCTGTTGGTAAGGATGTAACTTCCAGGGGCCTAATTTTCTGTTGCTGGTGGAGATCAGTGTTAATACTTCAGACACGAGAGAAAGTTTGCGAATGTGACAGCATGCGTGTTAGTAGCTTCTACTGTGGTTACAGTTGTTGCTAAAATAAATCTCTGCTGTTGCAGTATGAATTTGAGACTGGTTGGATTTCAGCTGAAACGTATCTAGTTTCAACATCACCATGATCTAAAAAGAGACTTCTGTTTGCTCATTTTTATATTTGCACGCTTTTATGCTCCCAATTGAAAAAATGCTTACTGCCAGTATAGAAAATTCCAGATACAGACCTTATGTATTACTGTTGAACAGAGATTTAGACTTAAAAAAGCAGGGTTGTCATAGGTTTCCTAACTGCCATATCATCTGCCACCAATCATGTACAGACAGCGGCAGTGCAATCCACAGGGTTATGGCTGGAAGCGAGAAGGCCCTTCCTCCCAATGTCTTTCTCCTACAGCTGAAATGGCGACAGAAACCTATTATTTGAGAAGAGAACCCATGAGCATAGATGAGGACACATTTGTCTAGCAGAAATCGAGATTGTTTTTAAAACCCCTTGCTTCAAATAACTTTTTAACTTGTAAAACAATCTAGTAATTGTATTACATTTTTTGGAACCAAAGCTTCCTGTAAACCTTGATGCTAATTATTATTTTTTAACTTTTATTTATTGAAATTTTTGCAGCAATATGGAATTACAATGTTATCAATCAGCGAGGCATCATCTCTTTGAGACCCCAGAAACTACTGAAACAAAAAAAAAACCAGTAAAACTAGTACATAGCTCTTCTCGGCGAGAAGGAATAAATAGAACATCTAGTTCACTTTTTCTTGGTACTTGTCGATAACAAACAGGTTGAATTTGTTACATATCACTTTTATAGTCTCATAGTCCAGCAAACACTCAAAGGTAGTCCAATGAGGGGCAAGCACTATTTCCGACTCGGCCTCCATCAACTAGGGCCTCGCTACGATTCGCAACTTGTACTCAGCCTGTATCAACATATACTTTTGCTCTCAGGTAAGTGTCAAACACCCAGCACACCGAAGGGCATCGTCATATCTCCACCATTCGTCCGAGGAACCACATTAGGGAAGGTCTCACAGGAGGGATTGCTGTGCTTATATATTAATCTGCAGCTAACGGATGCACCAGCAAGTAGTCCCTTAGTGGTTGCCATATATTTTTTGGTCGTGAGGCAGGTGGCTGCACTGTGGCATATATGTCGCTTGTGGTGCTGCAGTATATTAAATCACACATTCAGGCTTTCAGTGTTGGAACCTGTGTTCCTCCCCAGTGCATTGAAACCTGTCTTTTTGCAATGAGTAGGGCAATGGCAGCAATTCTCCTCACTCCCACCTGTAATGGCTTGACGTAACCTAACAGGGCCATCAGCTGATTGGGTAGATTCGTGTGCTCAACCATCAAGAACGACCGGCAGAAAACCTCCCCCCAATATGTCAAAATGGGTCCACAGTTTCTAGCCAAGTGTGTGAGGTCCGCCTGGTCCATGGCACAACTAGCACAGATGTGTGGTTTGGTTGGGTCCATCTTGGCCAGTAGATGTAGTGTGATGTATGCTCTGTGTACGTATTTTAAATGTAGCAATTTGTGCCTATGATTATCTGACACATTGCGTGTTTGTTCACAGCAATACAGCCATGTCTGGTCCGACAGGTAATATCCTAAATCTTTTTCCCAGGCTGCCCGAGCTTTCGCCCCGGCTAATGGTCAGAGTGTTAGAGATGTGTGATAAAGTTGTGACACTAGATGTGCCCTAACTGATGCTGTGATAATTAATGTGAGCAGTAGGAAATCCGCTGGCTCCTGTGACGTGGATAGGAGTCTCTTGTTTAAGTGTCTGTGCACCCTATGTAAAATAAATTTGTCCATGTATGATGCGTACCTATGTGTTATTAGTTCCTCCACAGTGCGCAACTGCGCATCCCTAAAAAAGTCACCCACAGTTTGCAGAACATATCGGGCTAAGGTTGTCGGGCAATGCTATAAGCAGGGAGTTGAGGAAATCTGCATGTAAATACCTTTGCAATTTGGACTAGGCCCAATACGTGGTTAGCAAAGTTTGAATCTCGGCTGGTTGCCTAGGTTGCCTCTGTGGCAGTATAGCAGAAAGCAAATACGGGTGAGCCTGGGAGCACCC
Organism: Triturus cristatus; assembly: GCF_964204655.1. Classification (NCBI taxonomy): domain Eukaryota; kingdom Metazoa; phylum Chordata; class Amphibia; order Caudata; family Salamandridae; genus Triturus; species Triturus cristatus. The sequence continues at coordinate 385,132,102 of NC_140584.1, read as the reverse complement.
CGGTTTCAAATATTACAGTCTGGCATCCATATGGTACCAATAGTATGTAAAGTGTATTTGAGCTATTAGATAGTATAAATAAAAATCTGGGACCCTAAATCCCCCGTGCTGGTACGGCATAAACAATGTGCTCCACCATATATGCGGCTGCTTACCGGCCCATGTGAGTCTAATGAGTAGCCCTCGCAATGTTTCAAAAATTTCCCCTGTTAGGGCGATGGGGATATTAAGAGAAAGATGTAAAAAATGAGGGAGGACCACCATTTTAATGATGGCGATCCTGCCAGCTATTGAGAGTGGAATTTTGATCCATCGCTCAATTTGCGTTGTGAGCTTGTCTATCGCAGGTCTGTAATTGAGGCGAATCACCTTAGGAGCATTGAAGCAGAAAAATGCCTAGATACCTGTGAGGTTCGGTGCACCATCGTAGCGGAAACTCTATGTCAAACTGGGTGGTAGCCAGAGTGAGTGGGAATATCTCTGATTTACTCCAGTTGATGGTTAGTACGGAGTGTACTCTGAAACGCACCCCTTCTCGTAGCAGAGGGGGCAGGTTCTTGGCCGGCTTTCTGATGATTAACATAATTTCATCTGCATAGAACGAGGACACAAGCAGTCCCCGATGAAATCTTAATCCGCACTGTATGTGCCTCTCTTGGATATGTCGTGCAAGGGGGTCCATGGCAAGATGAATAGCAGGGGTGATAATGGGCATCCCTGCTGGGTGCCGCGTGTGAGATTGAATTGCGTGGTTATTCCACCATTCACTTTAAGGCAGGCCACCGGATCAGTTAATAGCAACTGAATTAAACTGGAAAAGCCAGTTGGGATTCCCAGTTTCCATAAAATGCATGCAGGAAGGACCATTCCAGTGAAGTAAATGCTTTTTCTGCATCCATTAAAATCGCTAAGGCTGGGAGTGCTGGATCAAGCTGGTTGACAACCGTGAATATTGCACGCAGGTTCAATGTTCTGGACCAATTGGGGATAAATCCCGCTTGAAATGGGCATACTATCTTGTCTATCATTAATGATAAACAGGTCGGCGGGATTTTGGCCAAGATCTTATAGTCTTGGTTGAATAACGATACGAGTCTGTATGATGTGCAGTTTTGAGATGCCTTACTCGGATTAAGTAGGAGTGTAATTATGGCTTCTCACATAGTGGGGAGGGTGAACCCTCCCCAAGAGCCTCCACGTACACCTCGAGTAGCCGTCTTGTAGGCTTTGTAAAACTCGCCTATCAATCCGTCTGAGCCAGGGGCTCGGCTACTGGGTAGCCCGTCTATAGCTTGCTTGATTTTGTCCACGTCAATGGGTGCAGCCAAGAATTGGCACATCCCGTTGTGAATCTAAACCATTGCCACCTCATAAAGGTAACTTGCAAGGGCTTCTCCCATCGGGGGGTCGTGTGAAGTGTACCGATTTATATATTAAGATAAAAATGCTGAAGTAATCTCATCTCCCTTAAATAGTGTTGTTCCAGCCTCTAATTCAAGTTGCGTAATATATGTGGATTGGTGTTGGGGCGGAGCAATCGGGCCAGTGTCCTTCCTGGTCGCTCGACCTCACCATATGCCCGCATCCTAGCGTACTTGCCCAGATAGTTTACTTCCTAAGCCGCTTGCTCCTGGAACTCCGTTAGGCGTGTCGCTTGTTCATGCAATGTCGGGGGGGATCTGCTGTCCGCGCATTTCTGTCCATCTCCCGGAGTCTCCCTTCCACTGTCCTGAGCTTCCTACGTATGGTCCGCAGCACACCCGCTTGTTTGGCAATACAAACTCCTCTAATGTAAGCCTTGAATGCCTCTCATAATGTGGATTGCCGTTGCACTGTTCCTGTGTTTAGCTGAAAATATTCCAGTGCGGCTTCCCTGACATCGCTATGAAAGACTTCATCTAACAGTGCTTCCAAGGAGAACTGCCAGGACACATGGGGGCATGCAACACTTGGTGTACTTCAATGTCATGAGGACAGGTGAGTAATCTGATAGTGTACGTGGCTGATAGTAGACAGCGGTGACAGGTAGAAGTAGGTGGGGCATGAGATACCAATGGTCTATTCTCGACCACGAGCTATGCGGGGCTGAATAAAATGAGTTATCCCGCACCGTAGGGTGCTGCCCCCACTAGGGGTCTACGAGAAGAGAGGAGTGTAGCAGTGAGGTGAGTGTCCGCACAGAATGTGGTTTAGTGGTTTGCCCTGTGCTCGTCGGGTCTATTGTGGGGTCCAGGGTGAGGTTGAAGTTGCCCCCAATTAGTAGAGTCAACATTCTGGGCATATATATTAATCAACAGGAACGGATCATTTCCCATCATACCCGCCACTAAGAGAAATTGTCCCTCTTCATCAGCCACTACCTCTTGGACTCGGAATGGGAGCGTCTTATGAACCAGAATGCATACTCCCTGAGAATAGGTACTATAGTTGGCAAAAAATCGATTGTCACCCCATGTTGCTACAAATCGATGTGAGGGGAGTGGTGCATAATGAGTTTCTTGTAGAAAAGCCACCTGAATGGCATGTCTCGCCAAATATGCCAGAACCTGGTGTCCCTTTCGGGGGTTGAATCTCCCTTGAACGTTCCATGTCAGGCAGTTCAGCCATAATCCCTCTTGTTTCATACATGGTTGGGGACTTATAAGTGGCATTGTGAGCCATGTACATCTACGCGAGTTTGTGATATGCTTATGACCATTCAACCATATTGTCGTTACTCTGTTCAAGAACATTCTAGAACATTCAACTTTTAAATAACCAGAAACCCACCCCCGAAACCCCCACATTGGATACAAATAAAACAGCACCCATTGAATCATTTCATATTCCCTGAAATAGAAACTTCAATTTGATCAAAACAGGAAAATTTCCTAGGGGGTAGGCAACACTCTTGGGAGACCGCTTTTAGAACCATTTGGTTGTAAGTGTTCTGTGCCGCCCTCCATAGGTAGTGTTCACAGGTTTCGGTCTGTTCCACCACTTACTGCTACTGAGTCTTCAGACCCCGGACACCCCTTGAAGTCCTATCGTTCCACTCTCCATGGTCCAATTCGGCATTGGCAATTGACTTAATGATTGTGTATCGGTCCACTAATTCCGACTGAGATCCCAGTTCCTCTTCTTCACCTAGGAGCTTCTTCTTGGTTTGGTGTTGTTTCCAGAATTTAGTAGCCTCTTCCTGTGATTCGAGAATCTGCACCTTTCCATTCACCAGAACATGCAGTCGTGCCAGATAAAGCATGGCATAGTGCACATTTGCCTTTTGCAGTGGTTGTTTAATGTCTCCAAACTTCCGGTGCGTTCCCTCATCATCAGTGTAAAGTCTGGGAAAAACTCCAGTTCAGAGCCTTGAAATGTTACTCATCCTCGTTCTCAAGCAAGCCGAAGTGTCACATCTCGATCATGATAGTTGAGTGGTCTCTCCACTATTAATCTTGGAGGTGCCCCTGATTCCAGGCTCTGTCCAAGCGTTCTGTGTGCTCTCTCAACCGCAAAAATTCCCAGAAAAAGCTTCTCTGCCAAATAAGTATACGAGGACCTTTTCTACAAAGCTGTCCATGGGGCCAGTGTTCGTGGATTCGGCCACACCTGCAATTCATATGTTGTTGCAACGTGAGCGTGCCTCCAAATTTTTGGCCTTGGAGGCCACCATTTTTAGTAATTGGTCAACTCTTTCCATTCTCTTGCTAGTAGTAGGTTGTGAATCTTCCAGGTACCCGCAGCTGCATTGCATCCATTCGAGCCCCTTGCTGTTCGATTGACCCATGCATGTCTTCTAATTGAGATGATAGCGTGTCTAGTCGTGCGTTAATAGCTCTAAATCTGGCACGCAATTCTGCCATGATGGTGGCTACACCTGCCAGTGCAGGGGCCTCAGCCCCTGGAGGTCCCTCCGCCTCTTCTCGTCTGGGGTCTTCATGGTGTTAAATGATAGCTGGCACTGTTTTGGAGCCATGCACCCAATCGCTTGGTGAGGCAGCGTGTAATAATGTCAGCACAGGGATTTTTCATGGCGTCTCTAAGCTCGAAGCTCTAAGCCTGTGGTTAGAATTCTGGTCTCCTCATCAGGAGGCTGCAGAAGCTAAAAGCAGCTAGCTTAGCATGTGGTTGCGCATTAGTGTCCGTCACTGCTTATCTATATGGGCCCGTCTGCTCGCCTTTATATGGCCTCAGAGGGGCTTGACAAAGCACATGGTCCCTGCAGCGGTATCCGTGGGGTATCTGTGCTCAGTTGTTTGTCCCTTTGTTGTAAAGATTTCCAAGGGAGGTGGCCATGGTGCAGGCTACAGTACGTTAATATTGCCCAGAATGAGTTTTGTATACTGCCCCATCTGCCAGCTCTTCTAATGGCGGCAATTACCTTGTCTATCATACTCACAGTTATTCACCACCACAGCCCTTGGCTGAGCATGTCAAAATGTTTTCTCCTCGTGCTGGCAGTCAGTTTCAGTGGCAGAGAGGTGTTCGCTGTAAGTCCCAGCGGTCCGCAGTCATCATGGAGGTGGAGGACCCGCCCTCAGGCTCACCCAAGACCCCTGTCTTCTCGAGGCCTCCGTAGGCCACTTCAGGCCTTGGGCTGCGCGAGTCACAGCGTTGTCTCCATCAGACCAATCCAGCCCATTTGCAGCTCTGTTTGTGCTTCCATTAGTGAGGCATTCGGACCTCACTCTGGCTCCGCCAAGAGAGGCAATGGAGCGACAGGCAGCAATTAAAGTTGAAGGCGGTTCCAGGGCATCAGAGTCAGGTGGCCATCTTGGTCGCTGGCTCGGCCACACCCCCTACATTGACACTAATTATGAGGGAGAAAAAATGGGGTCTGCCCCATCACTTGCAGAAGAAGTAATACTAAGAGACAAGCCAGAAGCACAGGCGTGACTAGAAGAAGGTGCTGAAGCAGACTTCCAGTTTCAGCAGCAAGAAAAGCCAGCAAGGAGAACCAGGGATGGAGCAGTGATGTTTTCGGACTAAAGAGACCATATCACTGCTGGATGTCCCCGGGTGCCTGTCACCTGTTTTTTTTATATGTGATGGGAGAAAAGCAGCACCTAATTAAAATGTGGTGGGTAAAGAATCATAGAGTGTGTAAAGGGTTTATCTTGGATCCTCGGCTTGAAAAATGAACTTGTGGGATCAGAACCAACCAGGAGAGAATCACCAGACTGAGGCTGAAGTCTGAAAAGGTTTTTGTTGAGGACTCAATAACAAATGGACTAGTCCTACGAAGAAGAAAGGCCCATTTTTCAGCCACAATTTGCTTCTTACAGGCTCTTGACAGACCAAAAAATATATATTGATTGATCTTAGTTACCCCATCTGTCATTTAATGAAATGATTGCACGCGTTCATTTACATTTTAAGGCCCACTATTACCACAGGATCATACTTCTCTCAGGCAGACTGAGGGGTGCTCCTGGGCAGGAGTGTTAGCACCTCCGTCATATGGAAAATGTTACTGAAACAAGACACCAGTGCTGACGAGGTAGTGCACACAGCCATTATCCGGGTGATAAGTTCCCGCAATCAGCACCGAGCTGCATTTGGGAGGCAGGCTGAGGCTAGGATATTGGGTGGAATATTCTCGCAATCTCCAGATAGGAGTAGATATGAGGAGGTTATAGGAGACATGCTCATTGTGAAATCAGTGTCTGAGGTGAAACATTCTGGCAATCAGCACAGAGGAGCAGACAGCGGATGTAGGAGGAAAGGTGCTATCTGGGAAAGCAAAACACATCTTGAGCCATACATACCTTAAATGTAAAAACCACAAGAGACCAGTTACTTGGACTAGTGGTTCTTTAACCATTTGACTTCTATGGACCCCCCACTTAATCGTTACAAGTATCCATGGACACCCCAATGAATCAATATCAGGATTTGGGGACTCCTACCGAGTCATCACTGAAAACCGGAGATCCCGGCCTAAACAATTTCAATGATTTAAACTGGAAAACAATACACAAATATTTTGAAACAAGCATTCATCAAGCAAATACACAAATGAAGAAATATTTTATTCAAGTCACATACAAATATAAAACAAATTCAACATTTTAATGGGAATGTTGGAGCTTTTCTAAACTCAATTGAAGCCATAAATTCTCCATAATATAATAAGTTTGATGCACTTGCACTGCTCCCACGAATCAATCTGAGGCTATCACCGACATTTTTAGTCTCCAATTTCGAATCCTTTCACATTTACAGAACATTTGAAAATGTTCAGTTACACATTTTGTTTCTTCATTTATATACACTTTATTAATATGTTAATATTGATTCAGCGTGAACCCAATAAATTGATCAGGGATAAATATTCAACAACATCACATCACTTTGGCCCATACACATTCACCCAAATCCCTGCTGCGCTGGGGTCAAGTTTGTTAAATTTACTTCAATTTACTCTTGTTTACTCAGGCACCAAATTGAAACATCCTGTACTTTCACGTATTGAACAAAATGTTAATCGACTTTTCATCTACTTGGTCGATGAACCAACTAGCTGAAGAGTTGATGGTAATGGTAATTCTCAAAAGACATTTAATTATAGAAACTGGCTAAAATAATCACAAACTCTTGGTGAGATTTAATAATTTTATCTAGTAAATATAAATGCTCATAGAAATTACATTCCTAAATTCAAATACTGGCACCTCATGGGAGAGAAACTTCGATCTATAGCAGAGTAAAAACAGGATCATTCATCAACATTAAGTTCCAAAGAGTGGATAGATGAAGAGACAATAGATACAAGTAAAAATATATCGATTTCACACCATCAATTAGGAGGGGATAGATGAAGAGACAAAAGCTTCAGAGACAAAAATACGACTGGAAAATAATTTCTGCAATGCTAAGTTAGATTAGATACAAACCCAAGAGATCTGTAAGGGGAAACCCACCACCCATGCCCAGGCGGTAGTGGGAGGGGCCCCTGAAAGAGAGTCAGGGATCAAAGATTCAAGAGTCCGGACAGGAAAGCAACAGCTAGGCCTCTCTGCAAACCGACAAACAGCGACGCATCCCTCACTCAGACACCTTCAGCCTAAGCGAACACACCACACCCCTAAAGCACCTATTCTTATACCCTAAAAGTGCATGTCCGTCCCACAATAGTTGCTTAATTCACATTTTCTAGTTAAGGGATTGGTTGAGTTCTAGGGGTGGGATGTCACCCTACTATGAAATCATCTACTTTTGACTTCACCATTGTTCTAAACATCTTTTTTTATATATTCATGAATACAGCTCTCTCTCATAAGTACACATGTATCAAACGTAACATAATTTTATTAACAATTCATAACATCCGTCGACTTCATGTACCGTTCCCACGATGACACTGGCTTTGGCTGGCTTTCAATGTTCCGTCCTTCACCAGGTCAGGCTTTTTCAGCTTTGCACAGCAGTTCAGTCACGTGGTTACATGGTTCCTTCTCGCTCCTAATTCCACCCGCCCTCGGTTAAGCCAACTTTAAAAGATGGAGGACTCGTCCATTACTAAAGGAATGGAAAACAAACATTTATTAATTATGTGATAATGTATTTTTACTGTTTACTACCCAGTTTAGCTCTACTTCATATTAGCGGTTAGCCTAGCATTGCCCAAGCAGAAAAGCTGCATTATTTATTAGGATAAACCAACACATACCATGCTTTTTACTAAATACACATGCGGCCTTGCCATGCAAACCTTCTTAATTCGTTCTAAACACAAGATTATTACATTTCCGGATATTTATGTATCATTCAGGGTTGGTTCATGTATATTGCAAAGCAAGCTTCCTGCATGTAGTGTAAATGTGCACATTAGTTGTTCTAACACTACTTACCGTTAGTACATATTATAGGGGTATTTGATTGAGCAGGTTATCGCACAATCCTGCTCCATCAATGTCATTAAATTTTCTAATCATTTGAGGACCCCCCCAAGTAGGCGTTGCGGACCCCCAGAAGTACCAGGACCACAGGTAAATAACCACTCACTTAGACTACAGAGTGTACTATTTTGCCCATCTTTTTTATTTTTGCATTTCAGTCTTTCTCTGTGCATAACATATTGTGTAACTAAAATCGCTAGGCAATTTGTTAGCAAAGTGGATCAATGAAACCCATTGAAATTTATTCGGCTTTCATTGGCGTTCATCAGAAATAAAATGTGCATCAATTGGACACAAAAATGCAACAAGCATTGGCAAACCCATAGATCTGACTTATTTTGAAGGTAGTGTTTGTTAATAGTTGGACACATTTGTATAAATGGACCTAGAAAACAAAACCCATATTGACACAATGTTCTGGGATATAACATTAGAGAAGCTTGTTGGACAACACCTCCACTGATAAGAATGCAAAAAAAGGACAAAAAATATAAATATCATTTTTGGATTAGCTGATCATTTTATGGTCACTTTTTTAATACTTTAGAGCAAGGTTCTGTGGTAGTGGGTTGGAGATGATGGATGTGTGAAAAGTTGTGTGTGGAATGTGGTGAAATTTTGTAGCGTGGAGTGGAATGATATAGTTTGACTGTTGGGGCAATTGGGAAAAGTTGGAGTGTTGAAGGCTGTGCACTGGAGAGTGTTCTGTTGTATTAGATTACTTATTTTCATTGAACGTCCTAAAATCCTCACCCTTGTGAATTATCTTTTCTTGCTACTCTGGTGATGAATGATCAATGGGAGCATCCATTTGGAGTAAGGTGAAGAGAGCTAGAATTGTTGCAGGCCACACACTGGGGAGGTTCCCTTTGTATGAACCTACTACATTTCTCTAAGCATCCAGTTCCCAACGGTGTTGCATAATCCTTTCTTCCTACAGGTTCCAATGCATCAGTCTCTCACGGAAAGCAGTCACAGCACATGAAACTGCCTCCATGTTATGTTCTACAGCCCTTTAGCATATTGCAATTCCATTGTACATAAATCAACATATTGGCACTTTCAGCAGCACCCTTAGCATTTTAAGTGGTACCACTTGCACAAAGAGCTGTACCACTCGGACACTGAGTAGCCGTCCTCAACATTGCATCCTGCGTTTTTAATGGGAATACATATTTTCCTGCTACAAAAGAATAATGAACCTTTGTATAATGGTAGACCAGGAAGCGTTGGCTTGGTTATTTAGCTTCCACTTTATAACCGTCTCTATGGGCCTGATTACAAGTTGATCAGTGCATTCGACCCGTGCGTAAACCCCAATTTATGCATGGGTTGGAATTATGAATTGGTGGGTATTTAACCCATCTGATAATCATCGGATGCGTTAAATACTTCAACCTTCGTTATATTTTGGCAGGTCTAGCCTGTCATAATTGAATGGGTGAAAGAATGCAGTATTTACTGTATTATGTGGATTTTGGTGTGTTAATCACCAAATTTCACATGTTATTCCGTAATAGGTGCTATTTATCTCACCTGATAAATTTAGTTCCCCGTGGTAACCCGTGGCATTGTTATTTATGTGGTGAGATAAAAAGAACCTATACTCGTAATCAGGGCCTAAGTCCTATGCCTTCTAAAATTCATTGTTGGTCTCCAGTTTCTCAAAGAGTTGTTGTGGAAGTAGCCACCCACTGGGAAGTAGTCACCACAGTTCCCATTTTAGATGTTTGTCATTTCTCGTTATAGGATAAAGGGTTGGTATTACAAGCATTCCCAGAGCTGCCTTTTTCCCCTGTCCGACCTTGGTACAGTCTTGTATCCCCTCTGACATAAATAAATGTTGTGGGTTTGTCTAAAGCCACCAATCTGTGTGGGAGAGCACACAAGAGGCTTTTCCGAAAGACAAATGCTTCTCACCAGGGCCGGCTTTAACGCTGGGGCTCCCTGTGCGACAATGTTTGTTGGCGCCCTCCCTAACAACCATCTTAGCCACGGATTCCCTCACTACCACCCTTTAACAGTGCCCTTCACGTCTCCATAACTACTCACTCGCTGAGAATCATTTAATTCGGTTTATAGGGCCACTCATACCAGTGCAGGGTGTCAAAGCACTTAAAACATTACACAAAGACAATCAATCACACGTGTAAATCAGTGTTTAGAGATGTTACATAGAACCGAGGAATATAAGGTGTAAGAGTCAGATGTCATCCATACTGGTAGACAGTATAGTTTAAGAGTGCTTGGTGTGGAGAAGCACAATCTCAGAATTTTAAAACATAACACCATGGTTGGGGGTTACATTTAATAATAATAATAATAATTTAATTTTTTTTCTTTACCGAAATAATCCTATCTTGCAAAGCTAGAATACTGAAAGGCTGGGGGAAAAGCATAGCGCGCTAATATATACCTTGCAGTTTGCATGCAGCTCTTTGATGATAGTTATTGGCTCACTGTTCTATATTAGGATTTTAACTTGTACACTTCAAGGAACAAAAGGATCTCTCTGACAAAATCTATGACCTCTTTTGTGATCTGCACTGTACACGTACTTTGCATCAGGCACATTAACCCTCTGTGCTACTTTTGGATGAGTCAAAACTTCCACTAAACAAAACTCAGATCTCACTCCAGGAAGAACATTATTCACTGGAGTTATCTAGACATTTTTATTGTATGAAAATTGCTGGATGCACAGAATGCGGCAGCAGGTGCTTTTAAAACTCCAACATAATTGCAAACACCGCGTTCCCAGAAGTCAGCACCCGGTGCAATGGCACCGGTCGCAGCGCCCTAGAGCCGGCCTTGCTTCTCACGTTTAATGCAGTAAAATAAAGTTATTGGTGGATTTGGTTGCTGTTATCTTTCTAAAATGCATTTTACTTTTGACAGTAGCTTGAAAAGGCCAAGAAACTAAAAAGCTAAAATAAAATACATTTTGCATAGTACAACATACATTAAAATGCACCACAGTAACGATACAGAACAATGGACATATAGACAGGATGAATAACGTTCTGACATGGCGGCATCAGTTACATACCACCATTAACAACTACAACCGGGAACATTTTTATAACACATCGCTCCGCAGCTGTTTATTAATGCTAGAGAGGTATGTGACATCCAGCAAACTTTTCAGAATGGTGTTCGGGAGTTTGTTCCAGCTTATTTCAGAGCCTCCACTCCATCTGCACTTTAATAATATCTTGCTGGCTTGTGCCTAGAGCTCATACTCGACTGCAGCCGATTGGTGGGGTGCCATAATAGGGCTTTGGGGGGGGCCGACCATCAGGAGGCTTGCCCCCCCAGGGTTTCTTGGGCCACGGTGCAGCCCAATTGGGCTTGCTGGGCTTCATTTGGGCTGGGGCTGATAAAATCGGCCATTTTGGGCTCTGTGTCACCATTTCAGTAAGGTGACACGGCAGTCGGTTGGGGCTAGGTCAGCAGAGCGTTGGCAGGATAGTTTTTCAGGCAGGAAAGTTTAGGTGTTGCAGAAATGGCATCCGCACCATTAGCGGATGACCCCAGGGTGGTGGAAGCCATGCGCCTGCTCGCTGAAGCAGGTCGCATGGATCTGGTGCGAGTGGACCCGGAGGTGCGGCCTGCATGGCGGGCTTCTGACGGGGTCGCCGCAGCGGTATGGGTGTGTTCGCTGCTGCAGGCCCAGAAGAGCAGTATTAAGCTGCCGGTGAGTGAGTGCAGCCGCATTGAGAGCGAAGCGGCACGGGGCAAGACACAGCGAGGAAGGGGGCTGGGTTCCTCGCAGCATCCCACTCTTTCCTTTATGACAGGAGCGGGTGGGGCCAGAAAAGGGAAAATAGAGGTCGCGGAGGCCGCACACGATGGGAAGGGTCGGAGTAGGGAAGGGAGAATCTGTTTGGGGAAGTGGGTGGGAGCGAGTCAAAGGGGCGAGGCAGCAGGCAACGGGTTTCAAAGGTACAGGAGGCAAAAGGGGCAAAGGCATGACAGGCTCTAGGGGGTAATCAACCAGGCAAAGAGGCAGGGGAGGAAGGGCCAGGCAGCAAGGATGGCAACAACAGGTCTGTGGGGGATGGGGGGAGGGAGCATGCAGAGGGGGTGGGCAGACCCAGCAGCATGAAAGGGCAGGGGGGAAAAGGTGGGGGCAGATGCTGTCCGTGGAGTTGGGATGGTTGGAGAGGGCCCTATCTGGGCTCAGGCAACACTGGTCTGAAGAGGGCAGTTGGTCGAGGGACAGGCAACCACCAGTTTTGGGGGTGGGGGGCCGGAAGGGACATAAAGGGAGGCCTCCAGCCAAGGAGGGAGGGGGTGTCGAGGGTCACATGTTGGTTATACTGGCAGACATCCTGGAGTGGAGTGACAGGGAGGAACAGGAGGGGGTAGGGAGGGGGTCTCAGGTGAGGGGCACCGGACACCGGCCAACATATACACACGCCGGATGGAGGTCCAGGGAGGATCCTCAGCCTAGCGGGGGGCACTCAGCAAGGCCCAGAAAGAAAAGGGCAAGAGGATCAGAGCAGGCTGCTGGGGTAAGTAACATTACAGAGAAGAGGCAGGAAGGGGGGAGATATTGTCAGTGGTGCCCAGGGTGTCGACAGGAGCAGGTGAGGCCATTAACCCTGGTATGCCAGACCTTACTTTTCAATTCCAAAGTCAGCAGGTAATGAACTCGGGTGAGTCCCATGCTGCACTGAGGTGAAGGAAATGCATTGTCATGAACGGGCAGCCGGACCACAGCGATGGACAAACAGAACACAACAAAATGGGGGACAGAAGCGCAATCAGTGTTACCACAACCCGTTGAGTCGATGTGGCCTCAGGGGCAGCGGCGCGAGTAACAGGGCAATCGCAAAGGAACAGGTCCGAAGGGTTTGTGCCAGTCCAGCGTTATACAGGATTAGGCTTTGGAGGAGTTAATCCGCGGCGGGAGTGAAAAAGCACAGACACAAGTACAGGATATAATGGGAGAGGACCATTTACAGTTGGACCACGAGGAAGATCGCATTGGGGAAGGGGAAATTCTGGAGGATGAAGAGGGAGACCAGGAAGGATGGGAAGTCTTAATAATGCTGTGCCTAGCGTGTTGCAGACGGAGAGGGAAAAACAGCGTACGGTCACAGATAGCGTGGTGCAACCTCCTACACGACTGGTTAGGCGGTGGGATTCAGTGAGGACGCCGACCTTGACACCAGGTGAGGGCAAGAAAGAGCGAAACATGTTCAGTCACATAAAAGATAAAGTGTCAGTGGGGAAGGGATGCACAGGGAGGTTAGAGAATAGTTTCTGCACAACAAAACTATGGCGTCACAACAGAAGGAAAATAGTTTAGGACAACAACCAGCAATTCTAGCACTATTAATTAAAAAAAATTACTATCACAAAGGTTTGAGCTCAGTAACTAGCTCACCACCAGGAAAATACACGCATTTGGAGGTCACAATGCACCCCCTAACAAAGAATGAGAACAACTTAACCCAACCCCATCAGCACCCTAAGTAAAACTGGTTTGGGCAACAGGAATGCAGCCCCACCACCAGCAGAAATCCAAATCTCAACACTATAAAAAATACGTAACGTGCGAGAGGCTTAAGTAAGTAAAGCAAGTATGTAGAATCAGAGCAAGTTAAAAACATGCAGCATATCATCATGGCAAACATTTGCAGAAACAAATTCAGTATAACAAATACACATGCAGGCGGGTAATCAAAACTTGCACAAAAACACACTTAACATTATGACAGCATTACTGCCAATAATTAAAAAAAAGAAATCATGCATTTCATAAGTGGAAATCATAAATACAACTTAGAGACTCCAGTGGGCGGTTTCCCACTCGAAACATGCAACCCAACAGTATCTATCTAGGAGACAGGTCATGCATTGTTTTATGGAAAGTTTAACTTTTGATGATGGACACATCCTTTATTGCCACAGAGCATTGGAAAGAACTCTCCCACCTTGGGTGTCAAGTTAGTTCCTCCATGGTGGCAGTCCCACCTCGGGCGTTGTGTTAGTTTCACTTTATCGGCAGAGAGATGCTTATAAATGATCAAGAACCCAGGGACGGTTGTCTCATCGTTTCCGGCACTCTGCACATGAAAAAAACACACCGGTATACTGACAGAAAAGCACTGCCAGCTCACAATTTGGCTGACGTCAGAAAAATCACAAAGGTCCTTGTCAAGCGCATGCCGCTTGTGAAGTCGCTTTAAAGTGAGAACAACATAGCTTTCTTGGTGGAATCCCATGCAAGTTCTCTCATACAACTAAAATGGCCGCCAGAGCACCACATCACATATTTACGATGACGTAAACCTTCTCACGTTTGAAAGTCCACGAGACTGAAGAAATGCACATGCACCACAGGCTCTAGCAGGACCCAACTTTGCTAGTGCACGTGAAAGGAATGCAAGGAACTTTAACTAGTGCACACTGAGAACAACGGGTGAGACTCGCGCTTACAAGCACACGCTGCAGCAAATTATGACAGTTTAAAGTGCTCGTGCTCGCTCCACTACACCCTGAGATGCTCCAAATTATGATAAAAATACTCACGGCTCAAAGATTAATGAATCAACAGCGTTGCCAAAGTCGCAGAGTTAAGCAAGGTAAACGGCAGAAGTATGTACACAGTAAAATGTAAATGTCAGGATAAAAAACAGGCTGTCGAAAGACTACAACCAAACCACCAGTCCTCATAAAAGTGAACCAAATAACATGCTGCCAGTTGCTCACCGCTTGTTCTCCTGAAATGCTTGTATTTTTTTCCAGCAATAGTTTGTCTGTTTATTGTATACACACTAGGTCATGGTAAGTTAGCAAGCGGAAATCCATCAGTTGCATGCTTGTTCAAATGCCCTTTAGATTTACAGTGATCCCATGCAGTTGTAATCCAAGCAAGTGCCAAACACAAGTACAAAACACTATTCTTACATCAAGCTTGACGGCACAGAGTAACATTACATCAGCAGGGCATGACACCATGCCCTGGGCTGAGGCTATCTGATGGAAACAGACACCGGTGGGGCTCCCAGGGACATTTCCATTTAGCAGGCTTCTAATGGGCTCTTTTAAAAGTACACTTACTGACTCTTCTCTTTGTAGAAATGATGACTCCTCTTTTAATTTCAGTAATGTCCTTTCGTCTCAAGTGAGTCCTTTTCCGCTCGTCGCCAGTGTGAAATTCAAGAAAGGATGTAGACTGAGATGTAGTTATATCCAAAGGGTAGATTTATTCTTTAGTTCAGTTAAGACAGGAAAATTTAAGGATAAGATGGTTGTAGAAGTATTGAAAGTAGTATCAGGGAAATCAGCCCCACAGGAAGCAGCATCCCTGCTGCTCAGCCCACATACAGGAACTGAAAATTCTGCTCAAACATACACACAGGGAACATTCTGTGACATCACTTAGACTGGCTGAGCAGCAGAGTACAGAAAACAGAGAAAGGACTAGACGGAGAAGAGAGCAGGATACCACATCTGGCCCTGCTGAAACAAATGAAAAGACAAATGAAAAGATGAAAAGGGACTTTTTGCAGATTAAGCAGCAATGGCCTGGGTGTTTTTGTAATATGGTCAGAGTTCATTCCGAGGAGACACTGGAGGGGGGCTGAGAGACCTGCAGCAAAGATAAGGCCAGGAGGAAAATCAACAGGGACATGAGGCTTTTTTTGTGAAAAAGAGGGCATCGGTAGAGTGGAACACCCCGAGCTAAGATACCCAGCAATATATTTTTTCAGAGAGGATGGGGTGCATTTGTCACGTTTCGGCATGGAATTATATCTCATCCCGATTAAGGAGGTCATAGACAGAGAATTGGACATTAAAAGGTATCCTAAGAAGTACTAGGTCCTAGGTTGAGGGGCAGAAAAGTCAAGGAGAGGCAGAGTCTTTTCTGAGTGGTGATTCTCGGTAACTAGTTGTTTATATTGTTAACAGGTTAAGTGAATGGTTGGGAAAATTACTCCGGGTGAGGCAAGAAGGGGAAGTTAACATAGGAAATGCTTAGTTAGATAGATATTTTAGGAAGTAGTAAGAGGATACAGGGTTAATGTGTCAATATTGGATGACCGTGTTGGGGGTTATAAATAGTTGCAAGGGAAGGAAAAAGGGGAAACATTAGGGGTGGGGGTAGGAGGAAAACGTTTAGTGAGGTTTCGTTTTGTACGGCAACGGCCAAGGGAAATGTTTTTGTAAGGTGCACCTGTCTTCAATAAAGGGGCATTTTTCACACATATAGAGCTTTTGTGGTCTGTGCTGCGCCCCCCTTTGGCCTAAATTAACCTCCTTGAACAGATTATAGTAGTGGATTACATAATCAGGTACTGTCAGGTAATAAGTACTTCATTTTGAAAGGGAGATTATCTACACTGCTCAACCAGAGGTCAATCCTTTCATTGGGAGGGTACCAACACTTGCCAAAAATAAATAGGCAGTGTGGGATAACGAGTACCTGCAATTTTATATTTCCATTTCAATTGCAGGTGTGAAACGGCACAAACAGATTTTTTCTGATATGGGTAATAACACATTTTGCTCCGTTAGTGATGGGTTTCATCCTACTATTATGGCTTGTACCACAGCTATTTTAAGTTTGAGCAGCTATGTTCCTTTTCACCAACATTAGATGTGAAAAGTACTTGTGTCAGCTATCATAATTGGAGTTTGATAATATGCAGCGTGTTGACTCTCTGTGTCTTGCATTCTGTCATATATCCTTAGTTGATCCATGCATTGTACAATCCAAGGCTTGCAATTTGAACCATGATTGTGAAATTGAATATCATGGTTTAGGTGAGGTGGATGTCTGGTCAGAGTGGCACAACACAAGCTGAGAAACAATATGTTAAAGTACAGCTTTATGTCGAGTATGCACGTGATGCAGTGTCAACTTTTGGGCCAGGTCGCATTTCTTATAACTATAATGTCATACAGTTTGCCGATTGTCTCCTCAAGTCCAGCTGATGATTAGGTTCACAGACACATTAACTCCCAAAAATCCCTCATAGACCTTCAGAAAAAGGGGAAAGGTATTCAGAGATATGTGCAGTGCATGTTATAAGGTTTATTAAAACAATCAGTTGCCCCAAATGAGGTCAAAATACTTTTCTCACATTCAAGAATCCAAGCCTTTTTTTCTCTGTTACCAATGTAGCAACAAAGCAACAGACAGCTCCATTTATGTCCGTCTTTTTCTGATTTATTTATATCACACAGAAAAGAGGAGTTGTGCCCCTTGTTTGGTTTTACATTTATGTTTCTTACCAGTTTGTGTTGGTTTTCATCCACGTTCCATGTTCTGGAGTGTGGAACCATTGAGTCTGTGGTTACTGAGTGATAAGCGGTACCAGCAGTTGCTGCTTTCCTTGAGACCTGCTGACTGCACTTTGGTCGTGGGCTCACTTACTTTGACAAACCTTTTGAACATAGAGCTGAGCCCTGCATCTCCACACAGCATATTGGTGATGATCACAGGACTGGATCCAGTCACCCACCAACCTCAGTGCTGGTTTAAGACATTGATGCCAGAGACTTCCTCTAGTGAGTATGGCCTGCACAGTTCTTGAGCATTGACGGAATCACACTCAGATCGTGTAAGAATGTATTATTTTATCTTCATTGGGCTGAGTGGTTCTGCACGAGCTCCAGTGGCTCTATGAGGAGTGAGTAGCTTCAGCATAAACGGTGCACATAAGCACAATCTGTGCAATCAGTCCCCGTGGACTACATGAAGAGGAGGAGCAGGAACCCTTTACACTCCCATTCCTATTGTGATTTCTTGCTCACCCCAGGAGTCTATGCAGGCAGTGCATGTGTCATCTGCACACTTGTGGCTGTATTGGATGTATGAAACCACATCAAGTCACTATTTGGCTCCTAAATCATCTTAATTTAAAATAGGCTACATTTTCATAAAAAGTCATATTTGAAGCAATGGGACAATGTCCTGCAAGAGCGGAGTGCAATTACAGGTATTTTAGCATTTTGACTTTGAGAACTATGCACATTGAGGGTCCCATTATGATGCGTCCGCCCGCCACCGTAACGGTAAACAGGACCGATCGCCTGAGGTGCGACAGTCCCGCTGTGCCCATTAAGATGTGACCGCCACCCTGCCGGTCGCATCCCGCATATTCAACAATGTGGTGGGCGGTGCTGTAAGCAGCACCTGCCACAATGTTGAAAATGCATGTTGTGCATTGGCATGCACAACGTGACAGGCACCGCGCGGTGCCTGCCACCTTGTGATTACCAATGTAGGGGGGTACCATGGGTACCCCACAAGTACAGCCCCCAACTCCCCACCCCACCGGGGGCCCGCAACCGGCCCCCAAAAGTAAACTCCGCATGCCTTTCCATGGCAGAGTCTCCACCATGTAAAGGCATGCCACCGCACACATCATAATATGGATGGCGGTGCACGGCACCGCCACCATATTATGGGCCTTTCCGCCCGGCAGGCAATCGTGATGATTGCCTACCGGTGGAAAAGCGGTGGACGGTCTTTCCATCCACCGCGGTACCCCCCGCCATGCTAATGTGGCGGGGGTAAATGGCCGTCCGGCAGGGTGTTTTGGCGGGCGGATCGCTTCCGCGGGTCAGGCGGTGGCGATCCGCCCGCCATGCTAATAGACCCCTTAATTTCATTTTGTGTCACAGATCCACACTCTTTATAACATGGCTTTCTCTCAACATGTTATGCTGCCACTTCCATTTTTGCACCATCCAGGCAAAGTGAGGCAATGGCTGAGAATTTTTGAGAATTGCTTAGTGGCCATACATGCCACAAAATTTGACCCAGGAAAAAATTCTGGTTTACTGGTTAGTGACTTAGGCCAAGCAGCACAGCTGATGTTTGATAATTTACTGGAGAAGGATGTTCCAATGTGCAATTTGTAGTGTGGGCATTCAGACAGAATATCGAGTCGGAAATTTCGACTTACACAAATATCGAGTTCAAAATATCAGGACACAGAAATATTGACAGCAAGAATATCGTCGTCAATATTATTGAATTTAAGGTAAGAAATATTGTTTAAAAAAATATAGAAGTCATTATTAATGTTCGCAAAAATATAGTTTAAAATATTGATTTTTTATTTAATGTTATGTATTCTAGTTTATATTTTAAATGTATGTGATGTATGCTTTTTAAGATATGTCTTAATTTTATAGTAGTTATCAATTTTATTTTAATTAAATTTTGCATTTTTTAGTTCAGTAGCGGGTATGGTTTATAGGGAATAGTGTGGGAAGTAATTTAATTATAATAAATTAAAGATTATTTTGTATTTATTCATATTTATTTAATTAAGATTTTATAGTGTTAATTGTGGCAAGTAATTTATTTATCATTAATTCTTAATTGGTTGTTAATTATTATTATTTAATTAATTAATTTAAAATTAATTTTGTTAACTGTGCAATTTTTTTTAGGTGGAGGTTGTGGGGTTTATAGGGGTTAAGAGTGGGAAGTAATATATGTTTAATTAATAATTAGTTGCTAATTTATATTAAATAATTGATTGTAAATTATGGAAATTGTGTAATGAATTTTAGGTTTGGGTTGTGGTGTTTATAGGGGTAAAGAGTGGGAAGTAATTTATGTTTAATTAATTATTAATTAGTTCTTAATTAATACTAATTTATTAATTGATATTTAATTAGGGTAATTATTTATATTTTTAGTTTGTGGGTTTTACTTTTATAGGGGTGAATGGAGGGGAGTAAATGAATATTACTTACTTTATAATTAGTTGTTAAATACCATTAGGTTTTTAATTGAAAATAATTTTTAATTGTGTAATTTATTGTTTTACAGTTGAAATTCAGCTGTGGTTTGTGGAGATTATAGGGGTAAAGTGTGGGAAGTTTATTAATTTTCATGAGTTTTAATTTGAATTGTAATTAATACTTTAATTAGTAATTTATTATGGTAATTATGTGAGTACATTTTCTTTTTATTTATATGTGGGTTGTGAATTCTGTGGTGTTACAGGGTAGGAAAAAAAATTATGTAATAATTCACGTTTTTGTTCCTAAATAATTTCAAATTAAAAATATGTATTTGTTTGATTTTGTTTTTATTTAATATAGTATTTGTAGGTATGTGTCATATGCATTTAACATTATAATATGTTTTTTCTAATTTTTAATATTAAATATATTTGTATTTTATTTGAACATATTTTTATATTTTTGTAATTATTTTTTTTAAAAATATTTTTGTTAATATTTTGTTTCTTTTCAATTTTGAACTGACTGGAGTGAGAATATTAATTTTTACCCCTCTTTCCCTACTGTTGCACTCACTAGAGTGGGAATAGTAAATTGTACCCCTCCGCTGTCCAACACTTTCCCCACTGTTACAATTATTGGAGCGGGAATAGTAAATTTTATCCCTGCGCAATCCAACAATTTCCCTACTGTTGCACTGATTGGAGTGGGATTAGTAATTTTTACCCTTCCATTATCCAACACTTTCCCTACTGTTGTACCCATTGGAGTGGGAATAGTAATTTTTACCCCTCTGCAGTCCAACACTTTCACTACTGTTACACTTATTGGAGTTGGAATAGTAATTTTTACCCTTACGCTAGCTAACACTTTCCCTATTGTTGCACTCACTGGAGTGGTATAAGTCATTGTTACCCCTCTGCTATCTAACACTTTCTCTACTGTTGCATTGACTGTAGTGGGAATAGTACATTTTACCCCCTACTGTTGCATTCACTGGAGTGGGAATACTAAGTTCTATCCCTCCTCTATCCAACACTTATCCTATTGTTGCACTCAACTGAGTGGGAATAGTAATTTTTACCCCTCTGCCATCCAACACTTTCCCTACTGTTGCACTGACTGGAGTGGTAAATTAAAGTTTAAAGATTTGTAAATAGTTTAATTTTTAATTGATAATAGAATGTTTAAAAAAAATTGGGGCCGATTCCGATTCCGGCCGCAAAACGAATCGACCGACACGGATCCGGACCGAACTCCGACCGACACGGACCAGCGCCGTACGACCTGTGCAGTACGATGCAACGCGTGTGAATTATGACTGACACGTACGGCATACAAGCCGTACGACCGAGCCAGGGGGAAAATAGTGATCCGGCCGGAAAACAGACGTGAATATCACCGACCGACACAAACCCGGAATGAAGCCGACCGACCCATACCCGCGATGTACGATTTGCGCAGTACGATGCAATGCGTGCAAAACCAGACTGACTCGCACAGAGAACAAGCCGCACGACCGACACGCACAGACAACCCGGCACACAAGCAATGGAGACCGCCACGAACGACGCGTACCAAATACAGAAGACAGGCAGCGTGAACGAGGCGGAGAAGCCCGCACGAGGCAACAGCAGCGTCCGTTTCCGTCACATGAACGTCTCCTTCATGCCTACAAAACACCAAGGAAAAAAGACAAAAAAAGGACCAAACAAGCAGTGACAAAGCCAATAAATACCAAAAAAAAACATGGGACAAAGACACACCCACCACTCCAACTATATAAAGGACTACAATCACTACCATCATCCCTTGCAAACAGGAGACACAGCCAGCAGCAAACACCAGTACACAGCAACCACAGACACACTCACAACTCACCCTTCACACAACTCCTACACCATCAGCACCTCATACAAAAGCACACACACATACACCCAGCAAAACCAACACCAACCCACCATCACTTGCACCCTCACACACAAATCCCTCACCACCACCACCACCCATCACCATGCCCCCAAAGAAGAATCCAAAGTTCACAGATAGTGAGTTAGAAGAGCTGGTAGACGAGATCATCAGAGTAGAGCCACATTTGTTTGGTACATTGGTCCAAAGGACCCCCATCTCACAGAAAACCAAGATGTGGGCGAGGATTGTGGACAAGGTGAACGCCCAAGCACCAGCAAGGTGCACAAAGGACGACATCCAGAACCGGTGGTATGACGTGCGCAGGAGGGTCAAGAAACTCATTGAAAAAGATCACGCCCTGAGTCAGTGCACCCGTGGGGGCCCTCCTGCCAAACCAGTCTACTTAAGGACCTGGGAGGATAAGGTGGGGGACATCCTACCACCAGAGAGCGTCCATGGCCTAACAGACATCCCAGAGCCTGGTGAGTAGACAAACAACATACCCAAGATTGTGTGGCAAGAGGACAGTGAAACTATGCACCGCAAGCAAAGCTACAATAACCAATAGATAATCAGCCCGAGATGTGTTTGCCAGTCACACAAACACAATACCTGCCATCTCATAGTGACTGGGAACTGTGTCATGACATGCACCAACCTACAAACAAATAGAGCAAGCCAGTGGCACTAAGCCAAATACACCCTGCCAGACAGTTTGACACCACAAACACACCACCTCACAGTGCAGCTGACTGTCAGGAAGGAATAGTGGGGATGCAGGTGAAGTGAGTGTAGACAAAAGCATGATGGGGCCTGTAGTCCCAGATAATGCTCCCCCTCCTGATTGGCCCATCAAGACCTCTCTGAAACATGCCCACATCACAGGGAGTGGAAAATGACTGACAAGATGGCTGACACTGGGTCCTGCTGTGGGGAGCACAAGGCCCTGCTAGGGCCTGTGTGCAAATCAGAGGCAGGACACCACTGACTGACATCCTGAAAGGCAACTTGCACACCCTACAATGGAAGCACGTTTCATGATGGGAAGGAGGACTGACAGCCCTGACCATACTAATCAGCATGGGGAGACACACCCCTCAACATAAACTCCACACAACTCACCGGGTACAATGCATTGACACACACCTCATTGAAATATCAGCAAAAGATACCCCGTACTGGGTGCTGCTGTGTGAAGCACAGGGGCTCACTTGGGACTTGTAGCCTAACAAACACCAGGATTTCACAGTCAGCAATCTTGCCATTGCTGTCACACCCCCTCAAAGGGAAGAAGAGTCAAGGGGAAGGAACTATGGGCATGCTGGGAAGGGGGGTGTAGCCAAGAGTATGATGGGACTCGCAGTCACAGACAACCTACACCCACCCACATGGCCCAGCAAGATCAAACTGAACCATACTCGCCTCACAGGGAGTGGGTAGGGACTGACAAGATGTCTGACACTGGGCTCTGTTGTGGGGAGCACAAGGCCATGCTGGGAAATGGCCAACAACAATATCAAACTCTGTCCGTGACAAGCTGGGAAAAAGCTGTGTACAGGCAGGCATCTGTTTGAAAAGTAGAAAATGTCATGTTTGTGAACCAACGATGCATGTAGAAACATAAATCACATTGTGTGTCTCTTCCAAACACAGGTGGTGCCAGGCACCCAGCACCAAATGATGAGGATACCCAGTCCCAGACTCTGGTGGACACTGAGCTCTCTGGTCTGATTCTCTCACTGTCCTCTTCGGATGACGACAACCAACCTGGCCCCTCAGGTGTGAGCCATCATGCAGCACCAGCAGCATCAACATCTGTATCCACGCCTCCAGCATCTGGACACCGACAGGGCACACCCGCCAACATGGACAGACCAAGGACAATCAACACCCACAGCACAGGGACACAGGACCCCCCGGAAGCTACAGCCAACACCACCAGCAACACCACCCAAGGGGTCCCAGTGTCACCTGTGCGTCCTGCTGCTGGTCCTGCCCGTGTGGAGAGGGGTGCTGGTAGGGGTGGGAGGCACAGGGCGCGCCTTGCAGAGGGGTCTGGACTGCATGATGACCCCCAACTGCCACACATCATAGATGCGTACCAGGATAGCACCGGAGGATTTGGCCAGGTAGTGGGGATCCTCAAGGACATGCAACACGAGCAGGTCGCCCACCATGCCCGCATGGTTGCCAAGTGGGATGACATCACTGCGGTGCATCGGGACATACTACAATGCCTCCGCCAGATCAACACCAACCTGTCCACACCTCCCTGTGTGCCCACAACATCTGTTGCAACACCATCTGCCAGTGCCACAGGGAGGGAGGAGGACTCTGGCGGAGAGTCCCCTGTACCGCAGATGCCTGCACATGAGGATCCTCCCCCGGAAGAAGAGGGGTCGCCTGAAGAAGGACATGTGAGAGGCAGATGTCCCAGCACATCCCCCAGGGCCTCTAAACCTGTTCTGGACAATGTTCTTTGTGCGCAACCCCTTCACCTTGTCCAATCGCACACAACTCACCCACATGACATGGAGGGTTCATGTTGGGCCAATGTATCAGATGACTGTGGACTTTACTCTGGACATTTCATCTACCAGCACTTCCAACTCCAATGTGAACTTTTGATTCCCAAACCACTGTACAGCACCCACCATCCTGTGCACTTCCCTCACACATGTTTGTAAATAAACTCACCAGTACACCATACTTGCCTCTGTTGTGATTCCAACTTGTCATGTTCAGGGTAATGTCGATCTGCTACACAGCACAGTGCATGCCAAATACTGCAACAATGTGACCAACGTAAGGTGAGTCATGGGGATGTGACACATGGGAGGGAGACACACCACTATGCAACACAAAACATACTCACCATGGCCATGTTACTCATCACACACAATGATGTTGACCTGAAACACATTGGCATGCACAGACACAACACCAAGCCCAGTCAGTGGTAACAAGTCCACAGGTGAGGTAAGCAGATGTCACGCAGATGTGGGAAGACAGACAACGCACATAACAAAGCGTAGCACAGGTTCATTACACATCAGCAACATGTTTATTCCCCACTAGTTGCACGGTAATTCTACGTAACAGTGGACACACGCTCCCAATGTGTTGGAGAATGGAAGTCCAGGGATGTGTGGTACATCAGTTGATGGGAATTGTCAACTTCCACACTGGTGTTGGCTTCTGGGTGTTGGGGGTCAGAGTTGACCACACAACAGGCAAAGTACCCTGGGAAGGACAGACAAGATACAGTCAAAAGCACAGAAGAACAGGAGAGAAATGCAATACCCATGCACAAAATATGTTGCAAGACACCTACACAAACAATAGTTAGCAGTACTATCCTATTGTGGAGTACACACCACCTGAATGGACACATCACAGCACGCTTCCAGTCAAGTGGCACACAGACACACTCAGACAGCAACAGAGCTGGCACAACACATTCCATGCTACCTCCATACATTCACATAACAACCCTGGAAACTCACATTCAGGTGAAGAAGTTGTTGATGAGCTGGGAGCGGACGTCACCATCATCTTCATCACTGGCATCTTGGCCCAGGCCGGACGTTGGTCGTCGCCATCGTCATCCTGGATGAGAGGCACCTCCTTCCGCACCGCCATGTTGTGTAGCATGCAGCAGACAAGAATTATTTTGCACACCTTTGCAGGCTCATATGGGAGGGCCCCTCCGGTCTTGTCCAGGCAGCGAAAGCGGCTTTTCAGGAGGCCGAATGTCCGCTCAATCACCCTCCTGCTCCGACCATGTGCCTCATTGTAGCGCAGCTCAGCTGGTGTCACAGGGTTCCTGAGGGGTGTCAGCAACCACGGCATGTTGGGGTATCCGGAGTCACCTACACACACAAAAATGAAAAAGTAGCTGAGTTTTGTCGGAGTGCAGAATACAACATTGACAAACACACACAATGAGAAACAGTCAGTACACACTGACAAGCCAAGCATGCTGAGCTGGCATCTGTGACATCAGCGTTGCAATGCGACTACTCCTCATAATGTAGGCTTCATGCGCAGAACCAGGGAACCGTGCACACACATGTGTGATCGACATGTCAGCAAGACAGACCACCAGAGCATTGATCGAATGGTAGTGCTTCCTGTTCCGGTATGCCTGCTCATGTGGCTGTGGTGGTATCAGGGCAACATGTGTCCCATCAATAGATCCGATGACGTTCGGCATCCTCCCCAGTGTATAAAAGGCATCCTTTATTTCAGGGAGTTCAGCTGGGCTCGGGAACTTGATATACAGGTCGAGGAATTGCAACATCCCCTCCAAGACATCGCGTAGCACCCGACTAAACATCGTTTGCAACATCCCACCAGCAGTAGCCACAGTGTACTGGAAGGTGCCAGTAGCAAAGAAGTGCAGGGCTGCCATCACCTTCACCTCTGGGGTCAGTGCTGTAGGGTGTGTCCGGCCAAGTAGCAGATGTGGCGCCAACTGCTCCGCCAACTCCGCAATCAGTGGCCTGGTGAAACAGTACCGTCTGATGCAGTCGCGTTCCTGCATGGTTGCAAGGTCTGGGAACGGACGATGGACAGCTGGTGCCCTGCAGTACAGAGATGCACAAAGGAAGATTGTCAGTTAATCCACCCACGTGGCCATGACCACGATCACTATCACATGCTAGTTCATGACATTACACAATGTACTGAGGTGTGTGCTGTTGGTCATGGACACATATGTCACCTACAAGACCACCACCTCACATCTCAATTCCACATGTCCACATGAGTCCCATGTAGTGCAATGGCCAATCATCTGGCTGTGTCACCCAACCTATGTGCCACTGCAACGTTCCAAAAACACACCACAGTGACAATTGAGGCCTCATGTCTCCCAGGCATCACAGATCTTTGCCATGCAGAAACCCAGGCTCCCTGTATTGCCACATCAACACAGCAATGGACATGGCGTAGCACGTACACATCACAAGGCAAGCGTAAGTCCCACAGGTAGTGGCCACTGTTGTTCCTGCCGGCCCTATATGTACGTCTCTTTGACACACACCCCATCAAGGTTGATGCATATACCACATGGATGTGGAGACTGTCACCTATTGGTAACATTTGATCAGACACATCTGAGACACAACATTCACACAGACTGTGGGTGCACATCAGTATTGTGGTTCAGGGTGTATGTGACCTGTCCTAAACATATCAAACCTGACACTGTGTCTGTGACTCATGCCCATTACTGTCCAATTGCACATCACAGTGGTAATGTGCACAACACACAAAGGATTCTGCCCCCATGTACATGTGCACAGCCTGGGAGTGGCTGCACAAAGTGGCAGCCAAATAAACAGATGTGGCCCCCCCAAACACACAGGGAATGCAGCCTTACATGCCATGGGACACTGTGTGGCCAATGCTGTTGTGTGGTAGGTGTGCACAGGTGTCCCTGGCCAGTATATGTGTTGTATCCGTATAATAGTCACACTAATGAGGTCCGACGCGGGTGACAATGTGTATGCATTGCACGGGTCCTGTCCGAGCCGTGCGTACGCTTTGTCATTGAATGCAATGAGGTCCGACGCGGGTGACAATGCGTATACATTGCACGGATCATGTCCAAGCCGTGCGTACGCTTTGTCATTGAATGCAATGAGGTCAGACGCGGGTGACAATGCGTACGCATTACACGGGTCTTGTCCGAGCCGTGCGTACGCTTTGTCATTGAATGCAATGAGGTCCGATGCGGGTGACAATGCATACGCATGGCACTGGTCATGTCCGAGCTGTGCGTACGCTTTGTCATTAAATGCAATGAGGTCTGACGCGGGTGACAATGCGTACGCATTGCACGGTTCATGACCGAGCCGTGCGTACGCTTTGCCATTGACTTCAATGAGGTTCGATGCCGGTGACGATCATGCATACGCGTCGGACAGGCATGGTCCGAGACAGGCGTACGCCTTGGCCATTGAATCGTATGGAGACGGGTGCATGTGTATATTCAAAATACGCATTGTACAGTCAGTTGAACGAGCCGGGCGCACCCAATGGCTCAGGACTGTCATGTAGACGGATGCGGATTAAAAACTTGTACGAGTTGTGCACCGGAAATTCAGTTGGATGCCTACAACAATGTTGCAATTTCACTTGTTCCATGAAGGTGAAGATTTGAACGATGCAGAAGGCGTGTACGAGTCGTACTTTTGAATGGATCGGCCAGATTCATTGAATGCAACCGTGTTGGACCTATCACTTGGGACACATGGCACAGAGTCTGCCTCTGCAGCACAGATATAAGGCTGGCTGGCCCCCAGGGAGCTCACTTGCCTGCACTAAATGCTACTGGACCACATCCCTGCTACCACTGCTGCTGTCTCTGCATCCTCTGGCTCCTGCTATGGCACGTACTCTGGAGAGGGCCCCAGCCTTCACTGAGGAGGAGAACCTGGCCCTGCTGGATGGGCTCCTTCCAGAGTGCAGAAAGCTCTATGGGACACCAGGGGAGCAGGTGAGTGTGCAGTCCACTGCCTTCCTAATTATGCATGTTGTCTGACTAGCAGTACTAGCAGTGTGTACACCAGTGGCAAGCATTCTCACTGACTACTTTCATACCCCAAAGTGTGTAGGTGCATGTAATGAATAGTTTTCCTGCTACTAAAGTGCATTATTGCAAGCTTAAACTATCCAGGCATTGTTAACATGTCAGACATGCATGTGATTTTTCCTTCCCCATGGTTGCACTACCTGTGTAATTTATTTCCCTTTGTGATGATGACATGTATATCCAAATGTGTGCTGCACAAATCTGGGGCATGTGTGTTAATGTACTTTTCACTTTGTCCTCCTCACAGGTTGATGCCCACCAGAAGCAGGAGATCTGGCTGACCATCAACCCGGGCTGTTTGTTCTGTGGGGGTCTACAAGCGCCGGATCCGCAACTGCTAGAAGAGGTGGCAGGACCTTCGGGCTGGACCCGGAGGATAGCTAGAATCCAGCTGAAGCTGTCACCTCCAGGCAGGAGGGGTAGACACCAGACCCTGACTCCCCACATGCTCCGTATCCTGGCGGTGGTCTTCCCGGACCTGGATAGGCAGCCGAAGGCCAGACAGCAGCAGGAATGGGGTGAGTCCATGTCTGATCTGTGTACTATGTCTGACATGCAAATAGCAGTCTTTTGTCCTGGTCACACTTCCACATTACATAGGTCTTGTAGTCCCAAACTCAGGTCCCTCATTTGTGTGATGCACCCTCCTCATCTGTTCCACAGGTGTGGCCCCTCCAGTCTGTTGCTTGTGTCACTAGGGCACTGTGTCCCTGCAGTCAGCTATGCTTCAGGTACCGGTCAGCATCAGTTCCCGTGAATCTGTTGTGTGTTTCATGGGTGGGTCAATTGTCTACCCAATGCCTGAGATCTGACATGTGATCTGTGTGTGCCCTTGAGATGTGTACCAATTGCTGGTCTGACATGCAAGATGTGGCTGGGGTATTCCAAACAAACCCATGCAGCAGGGGACTCCAATTTTTAGGCCTCAGGAGTATGTATATCAAGTATGTCACACTTACTTAGTCACCTGACTACTGTCCAGGGCGAAACACTGTTTCACTTAGTCCTGGCCAGTCATGCCCCCTCAAGGGCATTTAGAAACACTCTGTAATCCCACTCCTGTGTGTGAAATTGCAGGTTGTGCTTAGTGACATGTGCCCTCAGGTGTCTGCCTCTGTGTCATTAGGGTGTGGCTTGTTGCTACGTACAACTGGGGTGTCCATGATTCAGAGGGTCAGCATGACATCTGCGATGTAACTGTGAGAGACAAGACCTGTGTGACATATAGGTGTGTGATCATCTGACAGCGCACAATGGTGTATGCAACTGTGTCCTTCATGCAGCTGAGTTACATGCATGGCAGACTGTGATGTGTTAATGTACAGGGATTTGTGTTTGCCGAGACTCATATGTATGATTTGCATGATGTGGGGTCTTCTGGTTCCTGGATATGTTGTTTGCATGGGATGGACAAGTGCGCCGGTCATCTGCAGAATTAGCTTTATCCCTGAGCTAGGATTGTGAGTCAATGCATATTGTTGTTGTCTGGATGCCCTGCCCCTGTGACAGGAGACAGTGTTGACTGACTTTCAGGGCATCCCAGTGCCATAGCATTTAACTTGCTATGAGTGAGCCTGCATTGTGTTCAGGTGTGCACCATGCACTACATTGTGGCATTGCCCATCAGCACATGAGTACATCATAGTGTGTGTTGCTGGCATGCATCCCAAGCATGTGAAATGAGTCTCTACCCATCCCTTCATCCGGACACCTGTACTAAGTCAGTAGCAAGAGATGTGCTGTGTGTATAGTGACATACTCCTACATGTTCACGTGCATGTACAACTAATGTGTGGGTGGTGCATGTTGGCACATTGGGGTGTTAGCGTCCAACATGCCCAACATGCAACGGACATATGTGTGAAAGTCAAGGAGGGATATGTGTGCCATGGTTGATGTTGAGAATGACAATTGTCTTATCCTAAACAGTGTTGGCACTTTGAGCTGTGTTCAGCTGATGATGCCAGGGCTTGCCCTGTGATGTGATGTACTCACTGTGGTGTGTGCAGTCGGTGCAGGTGACTGATGTTGTTCTCTTACTTCCTATTCCTATCCAGATACATCCACGGCCACAGGAGGGGACAGCTCCACGGATCAGGAGGAGCCACAGAGCCTTACAGGGACAGAAGGAGAGGAGTCAGGTGGACCCAGTGACACGGAAGGCGAGTGGAGCCACACAGCGTAGTCGTCAGCACCATCCCCCCCAGCTGAGGGCCACAGCAGCTCTGAGGATGACTGCCTTGTGGAGGCAAGTGTCAGCAGCCACTAAACCCCAGCTAGTGAGGCTGTCCCCGCCACCGCCACCGCAACCACCACCACCACCCCCCTCCCCTCGACTCCCATCCCAGAGGTCCCTGTGAGCTCCCGTGTTCGTGAGCATGTCTCCTTTGTGCCAGGCACCGCACCCCCTGCCCCTGTGTCCCCTGCTGCCCTGAGTGAGGAGTCTGTGGACTTACTTCGATGGATCCATGTAGGGCAGACGTTGATGCTGAAGGTCCTCCATGCACACACAGGTCTGTTAATACAACTGGTGTCATTCATGGAGGGCATTTCCTCGGGCATGTCTGCCCTACAGAGGACCAATCAGTCCGTGGCCTCCTCCCTGACGGCAGCAGTGTCCCTCCTCCAATAGTCCCGCACCCCTCCTACCCCTGCACCACCCACGATTCCTAGCACCCTACCTGTCCCAAGCACAGAAACCCCCAAACCAAGGTCTAGACGTGCACACAAGCAAGCGCAGAGGACTGATTCCACACTCACAGGGGCTGTTTTGCAGACACATACACAGTCATCAACAACCACTCCGCAGTCCTCCGAGACCTCTCCCTCCCAGCCCCCTTCCCTTGCCTCACCTGCAACCCCATCCCCCCAGAAGCTCTTCCTCTGTGACCTTGGCCTCTTCCCCACTGACCCTGCAGATCCTGATTACAAGGGGAAGAGGAAGTCCCCACACACAGAAGGGAGTGCCCCTCACACCCGGACACCCTCCCCCAGGTGCAGTCAGACAGAGGCCCTCACCCGCAAGTCCCCCCGGCGCCAGAAGAGCAAGACCCACCCACCACAACGCAGCTCCAAGGCAAAGTCTCCGTCCTCCATCCCCCAGGGCACCACTCCAGAGGTTCCCCCACCACTCCCTGCCCTGGGTTTCCCCACCCACAGATACACCATACCCAAAATGCTAAGGCCACCCCCCCCTAGCACTTGCTCCTCCACACCTGGTCAGATGGTTAGTGCCACTGATGTGGGGACCGTGTCCCCCCCGCCCTGCCGACCTCACCTGTCCCCATTCCGCTCCCATGGATGTAGGCACTGCTTTGGAGTCCACAACCACCCCGTCTGAATTGGGCACTGCAGTGGTGAGCCAATCCACTCCATCTGACCTGCCCACTGGAGTTGTGCCGGCACCCCCACCATCTGACTTGTGCCCCACAGTTGTGACAGCACCCACCACTTCAGTCAGCTCCACTGCAGTTGCAAGTGTCTCGCCTGCATCCCCCACCTCTTCACTGCCTCCTTCTGCTGCGCCCTGATCCTGTCCCTGCGGTGCCTGGCCTTCCCCCATGTATGCCCCTCCGAGGGGATGACCCTGGTCCTTAGCAGTGCAGGCAAGCAATGTGTGACAGTTGTCACTCTACTTCACTCCTTGGCATTTGGACATGGACTGGCCATTGGCCTTTTGCTTGCACAGACGTTTAACTTTTAAAATGCTTTCACTCATTTTGAATCCACGGGGTGCTGATAATTTCTTTTGTTGGTGTTTTTCTGCGTGTTTTGAAATGTCAATAAAAGATTTAAACCATAAAATGCTGAATAAAGCTTTTTTCTTTCTCCCTGGGAACTAGATTTCGCTGTACATTATGTTGATGATGTTTAACATGCCCTTGCATTGTTTACAATGTTGAATTCTGATGTGTTGCTGTGAGGTGCTCCCTGTGGTCCATGAGATATGTATCCTATTCTGGTGGGTATCCATGTCATCCTTTGCAGCTACCTGGGTGTGTCAGGATATACTATTTGTGAACATCTCTCTGTGAGCATTTCATTTGCATGGTCACATCTGTGGCTTG
This sequence comes from Triturus cristatus, assembly GCF_964204655.1. Classification (NCBI taxonomy): domain Eukaryota; kingdom Metazoa; phylum Chordata; class Amphibia; order Caudata; family Salamandridae; genus Triturus; species Triturus cristatus. Next base: position 385,099,919 of record NC_140584.1, on the reverse strand, counting down.
CACCCCTGCACATATGATGTGCATCACATTGTCCAGTTTGTCACTTCCACATACTTTGTGCTCATCACCACTGGACCTACAGGTTTGGGCATCAATGTAATAGGAGCAACTTGGGCCTCTGTGCAACTTGGTAGACATATGTTTTGGGTATGTGCAGATGACTTAGGGGAGACTCACGTACCCAGGCTGTTGTGACCAGAGCCTTCATTGTGTGGTAACTGATGGCTGACTGACCAAGTGTTCTGCAGACATGAGTGGGACTTGCGGTGAATATGTTTGGCACAGCTGGGCTTCGACAGGAGTTGGGTCCCCTCAAGTAAGTGTGTTGTCCAGTGACATGTCCTGGGCCCATGGTGTGTGTTGTATGAGCATGTGTGTGTGTCCACATCCCTGTTCATACACAGACAGTGTTCCCTTGATATGTTCCTGTTGTTGATGCTTGCTGAGTGGTACTGGGTATACCCCACTACTTTGCCATGGGCTACCAGATGTGTGGGTGCATGACACACTACTGTTAATTGGTGTATCATCATTGGGATTTGTCAGTTCTGAGTGGTGATGATGTTGTCAGACACAGATGGGACACAGTCAGGGTTCCTCAAGGCACCTGTTTATTTGCTAAATCATGTAGTTGTCCCTAGGTGGTAGTTTTCAGTGATTGAGACATTTGTATGTGTGTGCGACTGCTCCCACTTGTCGGGTTCATGGCTGCGATGCTGGCAGGTGTCAGCATGTGTGCCTTGTGGTTCTCCTTGGCATCAGCATTGTCCTGGGACTGTGGCAGGGATTCTGAAGGTTACGTGAGCTTTAAGGTCATGGCCATGTACTGCATACTGTGCAGTATGTCTGTCATTCCCCAGGGTTGTGAACTGTTCGTGTGTGTTGTGTCTGTGCACCTTAGTTCCTCCCAACATTCCTGTGTTTGTCATGGGTGCATGTGCAATGTCACCTGTCCATGTGGGCTTCACAGATATACATTGTTGCAGTTCAGGGTGTGTGGTGTTGAGGGTGGACTGATGTGAATGTTTGCATGGGTGGTACCCTAGCTCCCGTTTGTCCATGGATGAGGGGCCATGCTGAGTGATTTGTGTTTGTGTATGTGTGATGTACGTTTGTGGCACAGGACACATGTCTGGGTTTCCCAGTTTGTACGCCATCTGCCTTTGTCATCACAGTGGAGGTGTCATGCATGCTTGTGTCACCCCAATGTCTGGTCCTTGGGGGTAGTGGTGTTGTGTGTCAGTCTCTTGCTGTGTTAGTTGGTGTTCATTCCAGCTTGTGTCACATGTGTCTGTTGTGCTCCCTCTCATCTCCCAATGCCTGATTGCCCACTGAGGGTGTCCTAATGATGGTTTACTTTTGTGTGGTAAACCTTGTAAAAACAAGGAGAGGGGCTCAATAACGTCCAAAGGAACAGAGCACCAAAATATACTGTGAAGTAAAGGTTTTCCCTTTGGACTGTATCACATCAATAATAGAGGCACTACTCAGGTGTCATGTCAAAGAGGGATATAGCTTATGAAAATGTCTACCAAAGCCAAATCAGTGGCCATGTGAAGTTCAGAACTCCCTAACAATATACACAATAGAAGCCAATAAGTGAATGAAAATCAATCTTTCCGATAAAGTATCGCAAGGGTGATCCAATACACAGCAATGCAATTAAACAAAGGGCATACATGAAGGAAATTTAGTTAGTCAATACATGTTTTATTAAAACAAATTAAAAAAAAAAAAAAAAAGGAGAGCGCGCATCATAGATACAAACAAAATAAATCAATACATAAAAAGTTCTATTTTTAAAAACCAATTTCTTCATAAAAATATATACACAGATATTTTAAAAAAAACAACAATATACCTCACAAGTCTAAATCACACAAATTAGGTGGAAGGACACATTTTGTAATAAAAGCACCCCAATTGTGCTTCGATAGTGCAACACTATCGAAGCACAATTGGGGTGCTTTTATTACAAAATGTGTCCTTCCACCTAATTTGTGTGATTTAGACTTGTGAGGTATATTGTTGGTTTTTTTAAAATATCTGTGTATATATTTTTATGAAGAAATTGGTTTTTAAAAATAGAACTTTTTATGTATTGATTTATTTTGTTTGTATCTATGATGCGCGCTCTCCTTTTTTTTTTTTTTTTTTAAATTTGTTTTAATAAAACATGTATTGACTAACTAAATTTCCTTCATGTATGCCCTTTGTTTAATTGCATTGCTGTGTATTGGATCACCCTTGCGATACTTTATCGGAAAGATTGATTTTCATTCACTTATTGGCTTCTATTGTGTATATTGTTAGGGAGCTCTGAACTTCACATGGCCACTGATTTGGCTTTGGTAGACATTTTCATAAGCTATATCCCTCTTTGACATGACACCTGAGTAGTGCCTCTATTATTGATGTGAGACAGTCCAAAGGGAAAACCTTTACTTCACAGTTTACTTTTGTGTGGCACTGTGTCCACATCTGTGTCACTGTGGTTCAGCCCCCCTCATGTGTTGTGTAGTTACCTGGGGATACTGTGACACACACACACACGCACATGCTGTGTCAGATGTGCAGTGTGAGTTTGCCTGTTTGTGTTTGTGCATCTGCACCAGTGCATTGGTATTGCTGTTGTGGGCCTTTGTCTGGATGCTGTTTCTGTGATTTTGCATGCTGTCCCTGTGAGTCATATCACATCATTGTGCACATTCATCCTGGTTGTTAGGTGCCATTGCTGGCATTGCATGTGAGTTTGGGATCTGACGCCTACAGTCTACACATGTTGTTTTGATTGGTGTGTCTATTTTCGAGATGTGTGCATGCTTGGTGATGGTCACTTCTATTGTTGTGTCATTGTTTCAGCCCCCATGTGTGGTGCTTGTCTGCACATGGCCGAGAGTGTGTTATGTTTTCACAGCACTGTTGGCCTCACCACATCTCTGTGTGTATGGGACACAACCACTAGTTTGCCCCAGAAGTGTTTGATGTATTGGGAGCAGGGATCATACATGCTGTTTGTTATTTGCAGCTTTGACCATGATGACACTTACCTTTTGGTCACTGTGATGAGGGGGGTTTAGTCCCCATCACCACAATGCTCAACATCTGTGGCATTTTGGAAGCCCCCACTTAACTTCTGTTCTACACAGTGAGGGGTTGTTCTTTTTACATTGCCACAGTGCTATGGGGATGCTTGCCTTGTGTATGTCACACTCATGTGTTGGTCACACATGTGCTGTTACTTACATTGTATGCTCGTAGCCATAATCACTGTTGTGGATATTTGTCACAGACTACACACTGTTGACATGATGTTAGGGGGGATGTATTTTGCAGACATACCTGATGTTGGAGTATGCTGGATGTGTTGCGCACCACCCATCCTATGGGTGGGGGTGGCAGGGGTGATGGGCAACATCCGCCCTATGGGTGGGGATGGCAGTAGTGATGGGCAACAGGTCCCCTGTGAGTGTGGGTGGCAGGGGTGATGGGCAACATCAGCCATATGGGTGGGGGTGTCAGGGGTGATGGGCAACAGGTCCCCTATGGGTGGGGGTGGCAGGGGTGATGGGCAACAGGTCCCCTGTGAGTGGGGGTGGCAGGGGTGATGGGCAACATCAGCCATATGGGTAGGGGGTGGCAGGGGTGATGGGCAACAGGTCCCCTAACGGTGGGGGTGGCTGTAGTGACGGCCAACGTGAGACCTATGGGTGGGGGTGGCAGGGGTGATGGGCAACATAAGCCCTATGGCTGGGGGTGGCTGTAGTGATGGGCAACATAAGCCCTATGGCTGGGGGTGGCAGGGGTGATGGGCAACATCAGCCATATGGGTGGGGGTGGCAGGGGTGATGGGCAACATCAGCCCTATGGGTGGGGGTGGCAGTAGTGATGGGCAACAGGTCCCCTGTGAGTGGGGGTGGCAGGGGTGATGGACAACATCAGCCATATGGGTGGGGGTGGCAGTAGTGATGGGTAACAGGTCCCCTGTGAGTGTGGGTGGCAGGGGTGATGGGCAACATCAGCCATATGGGTGGGGGTGGCAGGGGTGATGGGCAACAGGTCCCCTGTGAGTGTGGGTGGCAGGGGTGATGGGCAACATCAGCCATATGGGTGGGGGTGGCAGGGGTGATGGGCAACAGGTCCCCTGTGAGTGGGGGTGGCAGGGGTGATGGGCAACATCAGCCATATGGGTGGGGCTTGCAGGGGTGATGGGCAACAGGTCCCCTATGGGTGGGGGTGGCTGTAGTGATGGGCAACATAAGCCCTATGGCTGGGGGTGTTAGTGGTGCTGGCCATGCAACCCCTATGGTGGGCTGTTGTTAGTGGCCAGGATGTGGCCCCACTGTGTGTGTGTGCCATTTTGCAGGTACGTGTCGTTTATTTATGTGGTAGGTGTCCGACTTACCATCTGCGCCGTCCGCGTCAGTTCCTGAGCCGGTCATAGATGTAGAGTACTGGTATGACCTGCGCGATGGGATTCATGATGTGTTCGTGTTGTACACGCTGCTTGTTGCTCCATCTCGTACTCGCTGCAAGCTGGTCCGTCTCGTAGCCGTGTATTGAGTTGTGACGCGAATCGAAGCTGGTATGCTTGTTTTCCGGATGCTGTGACGTGCCGTACATGACGACCCGTCCGACGCGTAGGAAGTACGCATCGTACTTGCCATGCCGGAAACTGCTATGGATACTGCTACCAGGCGACTCGTTTCAGCGTTAGGAGTTACGGCTCGGACGGAGAATGGCGCTTGAATCACAGCCTATGTGTCGGTCATGTTTTTGGCAGTTATGCGCATTGTACTTACTCTACAGGAGGGACCGGCTCCGGGTACGTGCCGGTCGCACGATAAGGATACGGACAGCTGTCCGACCGGCTAGCGGAATCGGCCCCGGAATGTTATTGATGTGTATATATATATATATATCTATATTATCTACTGGCGGTCGCCAGTAGATAGTTATAGTTAGGACCGTGTTTCCATAGGAAATCCGCAACATTCTATTTGGAATAACTTTGGCGCCGGTTGACGAATCCTCGCGAAATTTTCAAAATAGGTGGGGCGCTCCGCTCCGCTCCGCTCCTACCCTGAAAGTCTCGGGGGGATTCGTCAAGCGGGGGCTGAGAAAAAAGGGGGGTCCCAAAACGCGTTTTTCCAATGCAATTTTCCATAGGGACCTTTAGTCCAAGGTACAGCCCGAACGGCTGAACAGAATTACTTGAAATTTGGCAGAGAGGTAGTCCTCAGGTCAGGGAAGTGCCTTTTGCAGGTCTGGTGTCAATCTGTTCAGTAGTTCCTGAGAAAATCAAAAGTAAAATCATATATAAATGTGGGCGGAGCCTAACCACACATCTCATCCTGAGATCTGATTGGCTGTCAGCACTTCATCCAAGAAGTGTTGGCAGCCATCTTGGGACCAATATACATGATAGCACCTCATTAAAAAGCATTGCAGTTAATAGAAGGTTTTAAGACTTTAGTTACATTATAAATCATGTGTTGATGGTACCATACTCATTTTAGGAATTGTGGTATGTTCTAAGGTGATTTCACCATTTGAAAAAGCCTTCTGCTGGGATATCATGATTGAGAGGAAAATATTTTCTCATGCTTTTCCCACAGAGGTTTGGAAGGTGATCTATAAGCTAAACTGAGAGCTTATTTTCTGTAAATTCACATTATCTTTCTCAGTCATGTGAGAATGAAGTCTGACATTCTCAGTAAAACATGTACATCCAACAAGGGCAGAGACTGTCAGTTGATTCCTTTGTGTTCTACTGCAGCTTCCCAGAGTGTTCCAAAGAACAACTAGAGCGCTAACAGTCCTACTTATGATAAACATATGGCACACCTGAAGCCATCTTGCTTGGATTAAAGTGGTAACTCTTAAAACATTTAATTTAAAAAGGAACAAAATGAGGGGGTTCATTTTTCCATAAAAAGTATGATTAGTGCTGCAGAAAGAAAAATTAGGGCACATTTTGAGTGACTTCTCAAATCCTCTTCTATTTCATTAAAAAATTCTGACATGCAGACTGAAACATGCACTTTTAATACCAGCAGCAGTTTTCCCTGGTGAGCAGTAGCTTTACTACAGTGATCTAATGAGCAAAAAGAGTGCTAACATTCTGAATTTATGACAAATGTGTGACACATCTGAATGCCTTCTTGATGGAATCAAAGTAAAAAACTGAAAGTATTTCCTACTGAGGAGACTGCAGTAAATGAGGAAATTAGGAAACTTCATAACAAATAAGTCTCCCAAGATGGCCACCAGAGACAAAAGAGCCCAAATGTAGCCCAAATATCACCCAGATGTAGCCCAAGTATAGCCCAATGACAGAATGACAGAATGTCCCAGAGTGTTCTTAAAAACAACTAGAGCGCTTACTGTCTTCATTATGACAAAAGTATGGCACACCTGAAGCCATCTTGATTGGAATAAACTGGTAACACTTAAAACATTTAATTTAAAAAGGAACACAATGAGGGGGTTCATTTTGCCATAGAAATTATGATTAATGCTGAAGAAAGAAAATGAGGGCACATTTTGAGTGACTTCTCAAATCCTCTTCTATTTCATTAAAAAATTCTGACATGCAGACTGAAACATGCACTTTCAATACCAGCAGCAGTTTCCCCTGGTGAGCAGTAGCTTTACTACAGTGATCTAATGAGCAAAAAGAGTGATAACATTCTGAATTTATGACAAATGTGTGACACATCTGAATGCCTTCTTGATGGAATCAAAGTAAAAAACTGAAAGTATTTCCTACTGAGGAGACTGCAGTAAATGAGGAAATTAGGAAACTTCATAACAAATAAGTCTCCCAAGATGGCCACCAGAGACAAAAGAGCCCAAATGTAGCCCAAATATCACCCAGATGTAGCCCAAGTATAGCCCAATGACAGAATGACAGAATGTCCCAGAGTGTTCTTAAAAACAACTAGAGCGCTTACTGTCTTCATTATGACAAAAGTATGGCACACCTGAAGCCATCTTGATTGGAATAAACTGGTAACACTTAAAACATTTAATTTAAAAAGGAACACAATGAGGGGGTTCATTTTGCCATAGAAATTATGATTAATGCTGAAGAAAGAAAATGAGGGCACATTTTGAGTGACTTCTCAAATCCTCTTCTATTTCATTAAAAAATTCTGACATGCAGACTGAAACATGCACTTTTAATACCAGGAGCAGACTTCCATGGTGAACAGTAGTTTTACTACAGTGATCTAATGGGCAACTAGAGTGCTAACATTCAGAATTTATGGCAAATGTGTGACATATCTGAATTCACAAAAAGGAGTATGCTGTTCCTCAAGGGTTAGATTGGTAAGAAAAAGAGAGATATATAAGAGAATGCATACCGAAAGGACAGTTATACCCATCACCTCCAACCAGTGAGGTGGGTCCTAAGGGGAATTCCCTATTTCGGAACTAGGGCCCTCACACACCCAGCCAGCTAGGTGTCATGCTTCATCATTGGGCCTGCTCCTCGTTGGGTTGGCGCTGCAATCCCCAACGGGCTCCCAATGAGGGGCTCTTTGGCGGAGATCTTTTGTTCCTTGCCAATTGGTGAGGTGTGAGTGAGGGGCCTAGAAAGTGTAGGTGTGTGTGAAGGGTGAAAGTTAAAACAGGATAGGTAACCATTATAATATTATTTAACTCTGGTTCCTACCTGATTAAAAGAAAAAGGAGAGGCGGTTTTGTCTGACAAAATGAATCCGAACAAAGTGACACTCTACTCCAATGGGTCAACATGTTTCTTGCCTTGACAGCCCTACCGGGTCTATGGCAATTCATCAGGACCAATCGTATAATGTGAGACTACCTACACACCGTGGTATATGTGAAAAAACTACCTACCACTTAATGTATTGCTGCCGGTTGAATACCCTTAAGTGTGTTCTGAAAGAGAAAGGGTTACAGCATATACATAAACTGCGGGGTATACTGGCATTCAATATCTCTCTATTAATGATAGCTGCTTAAACAAAAGTAAACCCTTTATTTCCAAGGGAATAGTTCCCCTTGAAATTATTTTTATTTGTAAAAAAATATATATATACATATATATATTCAGTGACCTAGTCGCCAAATAAGCAACTTAAGAGAAAAGTTAATGTTAAAAACATTGCTCTATTCAAGGAACATGGACTCACCAACTTAATCTAAAAGCCGCGCCTCAACAGTATCCGGCGGGCTAGGACACCAGCAGGTTCAGCATCCTGGAAAATGTGTATACGTGGAAAGGTAAAACAACCACATAACCAAAATCATAATCATCATTCCATGTGCCAGTCAAAGTGGGTGGCAAACGTGTGTCCAGCAAAAAGGCAAAATTATTAAAACCACCCCAGATGGAAATGTCATAAAATGCAGGGAACAGCGTGCATTGACGCTCGGTGAGAGTAAGATGCCTCACAATTTATTACATACTGTAGCAGGTCCTCGTAAAGATCATAATACTTGCAAATCTAAACAAGGGGATGTAGGCAACCTGATTAAAAATAAGAGAACGTGCGTACCTCAAATTGCAGGAGCGCGTGTCAGTATTAATGTCTAAATGAAGGTAGAAACGAAGGTGGAAACACCGCCTAGTGACTTGCGGGTCAATGCCCCAGGGAAGGACCCACCACTGGGTCTTCTAGCATTGTCGTAAGTGAATACAGACTCAAAGGTGGACTACAATCAAAGGGCAACCTACTTACCCAAGAAGGCGGTGTCGAAGTACTTAAGACCTACCCATCCCCGTCGGAACCGGGTGATGTCCCGGGTGCGTGTTTCTCTACAAAATATACAACCCCCAGTGAGTGCGGCATCCCGGAAGTGACGTCACATGCGTCACTCGCGTCTGGAGCGGTAACATCTAGAACGCTAACCTATCTGATAGAAGAAAGGGTACTAGAAATAGATATCCAAGTCAGCGGCCATATCGAAATGTGGATTGTTGGACTTGGCCCTTTTTGCAGGGTCATCCCTAAACTTTTTGCCTTCCTCCAGTATTTTTTCTGACCTGTTGTTGGCTGTTTTATGACTCTGGGCACCTTACCACTGCTGATCAGTGCTAAGGTGCATATGCTCTCCCTATGGTAAAATGTATACATTGATTGGTGTCCATGTTTGGCTTATTCGGTTTACTATCAGCCCCTAGTAAAGTGCACCAGGAGTGCCAGGGCTTGTAAATGCGAATGCTGCTGGTGGGCTTGCAGCGCTGGTTGCGCCACCCACAGAAAGCAGCCTTGTAAAATGTGTCTAGGGTCTGCCACCGCAGACCCTGCGTGCAGTCTGGGACCGTCGCGCTGACTGCGCAAGTGCCCCCACTTGCCAGTCCCTAAACCTTCCCTTACCTACATATTAGCCACCCCTCTGGTAGGCCCAAGGGCAGGGTGCATTGTAGGCATAAGGTAGGACATGCCCTAATGTGTGTGGCATGTCTTAGTAGTGAATTACCGCCATTTTCGTTCTTCACTATTGAAGGCTACCTGCTCTCCATAGGCCAGAATGGGCTGCCGGGATCACGCCAACGCTGTGACCCCAGTGGACTCAGAGAGCATGGTAGAAGTGTCAAGTTTAGTATGCCTGAACTCAGAATAATAAAATACTTCTTGTAGTCAAGTTTATTTTAATATCCTGGGTTTGTAAATGCTACTTTTAGAAAGTTAGTATTTACTGACCTGATCATCTCAGTCCGCCTCTGCTGTGTGTGTGTGTTCTGCCTGGCAACAGTAAGGAGCAGGGTGGGGGGGATCCCCCAGAGACAGGTTGGCTGCCAGGTGGTGGGTAGAGAGGTGACACCTGGATGGGTGGGAGGAGTACACCTTGACTCTTGAATAGCCCTGTGCTCTGCCACCACAAAGCCGGCGCCGCCCCCTGTGGGGCGGCTGATGTCTCTGCCCTGCTGCTGAAAGGAAAGAGCAGAGTCACCATAACAAAGTGCTCCAGAACTGGACTGAGCCAGGCCTAGGCCCCCTGGCGCTAAAGAACAAAAGAATCATGGTATAAAAGTAGGAGCCTGGCTCCTAAGAAATCAGAATCCTGTTTTAACACAAAGAACCTCTGCCCGACTAGAAGGAGAAGGAGACGCTGGAGGAGCTGGCCTGCTGCTTGCCTTGCTGAGAAAGGAGAGGAAGAGACTACTGAAAAGACTTTGCTGCTTTGTGCTTGAAACATTCTCCAAGGGCTTGATCTGAGCTTGCCCCCTGAACTGAACCCCAGGAACAGTGGGTTCTCTGTGCTTTTGCTCGTCCTCCAATTCGAGCCGTGTGTGCATCCCGCTGGAAAGAGACTGCGCCCCTCATCGCCCCTCCTAGGGCCGTGACACTCAGAAGCTCGCCTGCCTCAAACCCGTGAGAGCCCCGCTCCGTCCCGAGCTGCTCTCTGTCCCCGGGCCAGGCCGCCTGCATCCCTGTCACCGCCTGCTACTGGAGCGCGCTGACCGCGCTATCACCCCTCCCGCCGGAAGCCGTCCGACGACTGTGATCTACGCCGGGTCATCCAGCTGCACTGACTGTGCCCTGCGACCCCGCTTCGCTATCCCCGGACATCTCAGGCCGCGCCGCCCCCGCTGTGGAGACCCCCCTGCACCGCCGTGCTAAAGGGTCGCTGGCCGCGCCTGCCTACGTGCCCACACCTGCTGATTGAGGACCCAAGAACACTTCCCAAGCTGAGAGTCGCACCGACCTGTGCCGACTCTCCACATCACGAAAGAAGTTCCAGTATCGGGCTCGGGGCCCGCAACGCCTTATTTCCCCGTTCGCAGGAGCCGATCTCTGTGAGTACTGGAACCACAAGTAACATTTGCGAGAGACTACAAGGTCTCCATTTGAAGCTACGAACAAAGAACATTTGCCTGCTTTACAACCTGGTGGCATAGCGAAAACGTTATTGGTCTTGTGATAAGTCTGCTGAGATATATATACTTATTTTTACATAAAGAAGCGTATTTTTCTACATATCCAAGTCTGGTGTCCGTTTCTGGGGGGATTGATGTATTTACTGTGTGTATGATTGTAAGTGCTTAACCAACAACGCCTGAGGAATCGCCTTGGCTGCTCACGCCACGCACCTAGAGGGTGAGCAAGGGTCATTCACGAGGGGTTATCCTGCGCCCTGACGTAGAGGAGAGGGTTCCTGCTTGACACAAGGGCAACCTTGCGCCAACCAGAGACCCCCGAGTCTAACATGGATAATAAAGCCGTCAGTCTATTAATGAGTCCCCTTGAGTTGCTAAAAGAATCCCCAGCTTGTTCTGATCAGTGGGAATTCAGTGGTGTTACATCCACATTACGTAATATGTCATGTGCTAAAAGAGGGTGTTCCTGAAGTACAAGCAATAATGAGGGAAAAAGGGGTTCCCATTTGATGGCATATAGTAGGGAATGGTGAGCATGTATATCCACAAATTAGAGCAATGTTCGCGGAATCAGAATGCATAAAAACGTTGTCAATGCAATGTACACGTAATCAACTGCATAACTACGATTCTAATGCAAGAGCTAAAAAAAGGTTAAGACAGGAGAGGCCATTCGCATCACTGATAACCTTCCAGTAAAATATGGGCCAGAAGACGCCATTTGCGTCTCTGGTAACCTGTAGGTAGAATCCCACGGGGGTAACCCGTGCTTAATATCATTAACAAAGGGGGGGATTTAGGGCTTTTGGAGAGGTCCAGCATACAGTGCCCAAGATTCAATTCACAAAAAGGAGTATGCTGTTCCTCAAGGGTTAGATTGGTAAGAAAAAGAGAGATATATAAGAGAATGCATACCGAAAGGACAGTTATACCCATCACCTCCAACCAGTGAGGTGGGTCCTAAGGGGAATTCCCTATTTCGGAACTAGGGCCCTCACACACCCAGCCAGCTAGGTGTCATGCTTCATCATTGGGCCTGCTCCTCGTTGGGTTGGCGCTGCAATCCCCAACGGGCTCCCAATGAGGGGCTCTTTGGCGGAGATCTTTTGTTCCTTGCCAATTGGTGAGGTGTGAGTGAGGGGCCTAGAAAGTGTAGGTGTGTGTGAAGGGTGAAAGTTAAAACAGGATAGGTAACCATTATAATATTATTTAACTCTGGTTCCTACCTGATTAAAAGAAAAAGGAGAGGCGGTTTTGTCTGACAAAATGAATCAGAACAAAGTGACACTCTACTCCAATGGGTCAACATGTTTCTTGCCTTGACAGCCCTACCGGGTCTATGGCAATTCATCAGGACCAATCGTATAATGTGAGACTACCTACACACCGTGGTATATGTGAAAAAACTACCTACCACTTAATGTATTGCTGCCGGTTGAATACCCTTAAGTGTGTTCTGAAAGAGAAAGGGTTACAGCATATACATAAACTGCGGGGTATACTGGCATTCAATATCTCTCTATTAATGATAGCTGCTTAAACAAAAGTAAACCCTTTATTTCCAAGGGAATAGTTCCCCTTGAAATTATTTTTATTTGTAAAAAAATATATATATACATATATATATTCAGTGACCTAGTCGCCAAATAAGCAACTTAAGAGAAAAGTTAATGTTAAAAACATTGCTCTATTCAAGGAACATGGACTCACCAACTTAATCTAAAAGCCGCGCGTCAACAGTATCCGGCGGGCTAGGACACCAGCAGGTTCAGCATCCTGGAAAATGTGTATACGTGGAAAGGTAAAACAACCACATAACCAAAATCATAATCATCATTCCATGTGCCAGTCAAAGTGGGTGGCAAACGTGTGTCCAGCAAAAAGGCAAAATTATTAAAACCACCCCAGATGGAAATGTCATAAAATGCAGGGAACAGCGTGCATTGACGCTCGGTGAGAGTAAGATGCCTCACAATTTATTACATACTGTAGCAGGTCCTCGTAAAGATCATAATACTTGCAAATCTAAACAAGGGGATGTAGGCAACCTGATTAAAAATAAGAGAACGTGCGTACCTCAAATTGCAGGAGCGCGTGTCAGTATTAATGTCTAAATGAAGGTAGAAACGAAGGTGGAAACACCGCCTAGTGACTTGCGGGTCAATGCCCCAGGGAAGGACCCACCACTGGGTCTCCTAGCATTGTCGTAAGTGAATACAGACTCAAAGGTGGACTACAATCAAAGGGCAACCTACTTACCCAAGAAGGCGGTGTCGAAGTACTTAAGACCTACCCATCCCCGTCGGAACCGGGTGATGTCCCGGGTGCGTGTTTCTCTACAAAATATACAACCCCCAGTGAGTGCGGCATCCCGGAAGTGACGTCACATGCGTCACTCGCGTCTGGAGCGGTAACATCTAGAACGCTAACCTATCTGATAAAAGAAAGGGTACTAGAAATAGATATCCAAGTCAGCGGCCATATCGAAATGTGGATAATGAAGCCGTCAGTCTATTAATGAGTCCCCTTGAGTTGCTAAAAGAATCCCCAGCTTGTTCTGATCAGTGGGAATTCAGTGGTGTTACATCCACATTACGTAATATGTCATGTGCTAAAAGAGGGTGTTCCTGAAGTACAAGCAATAATGAGGGAAAAAGGGGTTCCCATTTGATGGCATATAGTAGGGAATGGTGAGCATGTATATCCACAAATTAGAGCAATGTTCGCGGAATCAGAATGCATAAAAACGTTGTCAATGCAATGTACACGTAATCAACTGCATAACTACGATTCTAATGCAAGAGCTAAAAAAAGGTTAAGACAGGAGAGGCCATTCGCATCACTGATAACCTTCCAGTAAAATATGGGCCAGAAGACTCCATTTGCGTCTCTGGTAACCTGTAGGTAGAATCCCACGGGGGTAACCCGTGCTTAATATCATTAACAAAGGGGGGGATTTAGGGCTTTTGGAGAGGTCCAGCATACAGTGCCCAAGTTTCAATTCACAAAAAGGAGTATGCTGTTCCTCAAGGGTTAGATTGGTAAGAAAAAGAGAGATATATAAGAGAATGCATACCGAAAGGACAGTTATACCCATCACCTCCAACCAGTGAGGTGGGTCCTAAGGGGAATTCCCTATTTCGGAACTAGGGCCCTCACACACCCAGCCAGCTAGGTGTCATGCTTCATCATTGGGCCTGCTCCTCGTTGGGTTGGCGCTGCAATCCCCAACGGGCTCCCAATGAGGGGCTCTTTGGCGGAGATCTTTTGTTCCTTGCCAATTGGTGAGGTGTGAGTGAGGGGCCTAGAAAGTGTAGGTGTGTGTGAAGGGTGAAAGTTAAAACAGGATAGGTAACCATTATAATATTATTTAACTCTGGTTCCTACCTGATTAAAAGAAAAAGGAGAGGCGGTTTTGTCTGACAAAATGAATCAGAACAAAGTGACACTCTACTCCAATGGGTCAACATGTTTCTTGCCTTGACAGCCCTACCGGGTCTATGGCAATTCATCAGGACCAATCGTATAATGTGAGACTACCTACACACCGTGGTATATGTGAAAAAACTACCTACCACTTAATGTATTGCTGTCGGTTGAATACCCTTAAGTGTGTTCTGAAAGAGAAAGGGTTACAGCATTTGTGTGACTTAAGTTGGGGACCAGACCTTTCTCAAATCGGGTGAGATATCGCTCACCGGCGTGGGGCACAGTGCATTACTGTTCTACAGTTAACTGAATGGTTTTAATTGTTAGTATTGTAACAGGGAGATAAAAAAGTTGTGATGCCACAGGTATATAGTTAATAACAATAGTTCAATTTTTCGGTGACTGGCAATGTTTTACAGTTGGAGTGGCTTCTCATTTAAAATTCAAAAAACTGAAGACGCGCGCTACAATCAGCGCGTGGACACTTACCTGTGTCTAGGAGATCGCGCTGTTTCTTCGATGACGTTCTTCTATGACGATGGTGTTGTGCTTCCTAGCTGCTTTTGGACGTACGGTGTGCACCGACGCGCCGTGAGCCACTCTGCTGCGACGATGACAGCGTGCTGCCATCTTGTGGTTGGCGTCCGCTGTTGCTTTTCCTTTTTGTGTTCCTGATTAGTGGAGAGTTGCCCAGTTCAAGTTTCTTCCTGCCAACCATGGTGTTAGCGTTTCTTTTGAATAAAGTTTTCTGCATGTTGGCGTGAGGGTCAGGGACAACGCGGTGTCTGCGTGACTTCTACTTCTGATCTGAAGATCAACTGGATGGCCGGCGACAATGCGATGTTTGTTGGAGTATACTTGCTGAAGGGTCGTCTGACTGCTTGGAATCCACTGTGAGAAATGGTGTTGAACCTGTTTGGAATTCGGCAAGATAAGTTGAGGAACACATCGTGAGGAATGGTGAAGAACTACTTTCCTGCACACAGTTTGTTTATGTTTTTGATGACTATGCTTCAGGTACAAAGGTGCCCTGTGACTCTCACAGGTTATGTATTTATTCTCTTACGGAGGAGAAGTGTTATCCAATCATATCTCGGGTGTGTGAGCGCGCACCAGCATGTTTTATTTGGGCATAATACTTTATTTAGAGGCATATGTATTGTGTGTAGTGGTCATGGTTTCAGGTGGTGTGCATTGTTTTTGTGTTCCCTCAGTGTTGTGATGATTTGTGTGACTTAAGTTGGGGACCAGACCTTTCTCAAATCGGGTGAGATATCGCTCACCGGCGTGGGGCACAGTGCATTACTGTTCTACAGTTAACTGAATGGTTTTAATTGTTAGTATTGTAACAGGGAGATAAAAAAGTTGTGATGCCACAGGTATATAGTTTGAGGATGGGTCTTCTATTTAACTGTGATTTCCCGGTGGGTGGTCGTCACATTGTTCCCATACATGAGGGAAGGTTTTGGGTAACAGCCCTTTGACTAGTTATGTTTGTTACTCCCATATGGGGTACGTAACCTCCACAAGGGGGTCAAGAGCTCGTTTGTAACCTCTATAAGGGGTTTGTAGTACCTAGGTTAACCCTCACACAGGGTAGGGTTATGGCTTAGTCCATAGATAGTTGCGCGCAGTACTAGTGTACATGGTTTCATGGTTAACCCTCACACAGGGTTGGGTTATAGTTGCGCGCAGTACTAATGTACATCCCTTCATGGGAGTTGTTATGGGTGACGATCCATATACTTGTTTGTTTCCCTTTCTCTTGGGATTGTAGTTGTAGGGTATGCTATCTTTAGAGCTACTTTTAGTTATACATTGGGGCTTTGGTTGTGTGGGGTCTTTTACCCTTTGCGTTGTAGTGCATTACGTCATAGTGTTTAATGCAAAATGCTTCAAATGTATTTCTGGTAATGTTATTGTTGCTTCAAAATGTTTTATTCTTTTAGGGAGGGATGGGAGATATTGCTTATCAAATGTATTTATCTTACCCGTTCTTTCTGTGTATAATGGTTCTTTGTACTGCGATGTTTTAACTGTGGGACTTGTACCATTATTCATTTTTCTTGTGGATAGTTCTTCATTGATGTTTTATTACTTGCATGTTTTGTTTTCGTTGAAGAAAAAGGGATAATGTTATATCCTACTTAATTGATTATCATTTTAGTCCAGCCCTGCTGCCACTAGCTGCTCAGCCAGAGCGTGAGATGGTCATAGAATGTTGGTGTGCCTGTGATGCATGGAATGCCTGGGTGTCTGAGTGGATGAGTGTTGGCAGTTGAAGATGGGCTGAGCAGCTAGGGAGGCTGCTCCTGGTGGGGCTGGTACCACACTAGGCTGGCTGGAGTAGAGACAGATGTAACCTGAACTGGAGACTGAATAAAGATGGCTTAAGAATAACTACTGGCTCCAGGTGTCTTTCTACAGAGATCACAACAATATACATAAACTGCGGGGTATACTGGCATTCAATATCTCTCTATTAATGATAGCTGCTTAAACAAAAGTAAACCCTTTATTTCTAAGGGAATAGTTCCCCTTGAAATTATTTTTATTTGTAAAAAAATATATATATACATATATATATTCAGTGAGCTAGTCGCCAAATAAGCAACTTAAGAGAAAAGTTAATGTTAAAAACATTGCTCTATTCAAGGAACATGGACTCACCAACTTAATCTAAAAGCCGCGCCTCAACAGTATCCGGCGGGCTAGGACACCAGCAGGTTCAGCATCCTGGAAAATGTGTATACGTGGAAAGGTAAAACAACCACATAACCAAAATCATAATCATCATTCCATGTGCCAGTCAAAGTGGGTGGCAAACGTGTGTCCAGCAAAAAGGCAAAATTATTAAAACCACCCCAGATGGAAATGTCATAAAATGCAGGGAACAGCGTGCATTGACGCTCGGTGAGAGTAAGATGCCTCACAATTTATTACATACTGTAGCAGGTCCTCGTAAAGATCATAATACTTGCAAATCTAAACAAGGGGATGTAGGCAACCTGATTAAAAATAAGAGAACGTGCGCACCTCAAATTGCAGGAGCGCGTGTCAGTATTAATGTCTAAATGAAGGTAGAAACGAAGGTGGAAACACCGCCTAGTGACTTGCGGGTCAATGCCCCAGGGAAGGACCCACCACTGGGTCTCCTAGCATTGTCGTAAGTGAATACAGACTCAAAGGTGGACTACAATCAAAGGGCAACCTACTTACCCAAGAAGGCGGTGTCGAAGTACTTAAGACCTACCCATCCCCGTCGGAACCGGGTGATGTCCCGGGTGCATGTTTCTCTACAAAATATACAACCCCCAGTGAGTGCGGCATCCCGGAAGTGACGTCACATGCGTCACTCGCGTCTGGAGCGGTAACATCTAGAACGCTAACCTATCTGATAGAAGAAAGGGTACTAGAAATAGATATCCAAGTCAGCGGCCACAGCGGCCATATCGAAATGTGGATAATAAAGCCGTCAGTCTATTAATGAGTCCCCTTGAGTTGCTAAAAGAATCCCCAGCTTGTTCTGATCAGTGGGAATTCAGTGGTGTTACATCCACATTACGTAATATGTCATGTGCTAAAAGAGGGTGTTCCTGAAGTACAAGCAATAATGAGGGAAAAAGGGGTTCCCATTTGATGGCATATAGTAGGGAATGGTGAGCATGTATATCCACAAATTAGAGCAATGTTCGCGGAATCAGAATGCATAATAACGTTGTCAATGCAATGTACACGTAATCAACTGCATAACTACGATTCTAATGCAAGAGCTAAAAAAAGGTTAAGACAGGAGAGGCCATTCGCATCACTGATAACCTTCCAGTAAAGTATGGGCCAGAAGACGCCATTTGCGTCTCTGGTAACCTGTAGGTAGAATCCCACGGGGGTAACCCGTGCTTAATATCATTAACAAAGGGGGGGATTTAGGGCTTTTGGAGAGGTCCAGCATACAGTGCCCAAGTTTCAATTCACAAAAAGGAGTATGCTGTTCCTCAAGGGTTAGATTGGTAAGAAAAAGAGAGATATATAAGAGAATGCATACCGAAAGGACAGTTATACCCATCACCTCCAACCAGTGAGGTGGGTCCTAAGGGGAATTCCCTATTTCGGAACTAGGGCCCTCACACACCCAGCCAGCTAGGTGTCATGCTTCATCATTGGGCCTGCTCCTCGTTGGGTTGGCGCTGCCTGACAAAATGAATCAGAACAAAGTGACACTCTACTCCAATGGGTCAACATGTTTCTTGCCTTGACAGCCCTACCGGGTCTATGGCAATTCATCAGGACCAATCGTATAATGTGAGACTACCTACACACCGTGGTATATGTGAAAAAACTACCTACCACTTAATGTATTGCTGCCGGTTGAATACCCTTAAGTGTGTTCTGAAAGAGAAAAAGTTACAGCATATACATAAACTGCGGGGTATACTGGCATTCAATATCTCTCTATTAATGATAGCTGCTTAAACAAAAGTAAACCCTTTATTTCTAAGGGAATAGTTCCCCTTGAAATTATTTTTATTTGTAAAAAAATATATATATACATATATATATACATATATATATTCAGTGACCTAGTCGCCAAATAAGCAACTTAAGAGAGCCCGTTGGGGATTGCAGCGCCAACCCAACGAGGAGCAGGCCCAATGATGAAGCATGACACCTAGCTGGCTGGGTGTGTGAGGGCCCTAGTTCCGAAATAGGGAATTCCCCTTAGGACCCACCTCACTGGTTGGAGGTGATGGGTATAACTGTCCTTTCGGTATGCATTCTCTTATATATCTCTCTTTTTCTTACCAATCTAACCCTTGAGGAACAGCATACTCCTTTTTGTGAATTGAAACTTGGGCACTGTATGCTGGACCTCTCCAAAAGCCCTAAATCCCCCCCTTTGTTAATGATATTAAGCACGGGTTACCCCCGTGGGATTCTACCTACAGGTTACCAGAGACGCAAATGGCGTCTTCTGGCCCATATTTTACTGGAAGGTTATCAGTGATGCGAATGGCCTCTCCTGTCTTAACCTTTTTTTAGCTCTTGCATTAGAATCGTAGTTATGCAGTTGATTACGTGTACATTGCATTGACAACGTTTTTATGCATTCTGATTCCGCGAACATTGCTCTAATTTGTGGATATACATGCTCACCATTCCCTACTATATGCCATCAAATGGGAACCCCTTTTTCCCCTCATTATTGCTTGTACTTCAGGAACACCCTCTTTTAGCACATGACATATTACGTAATGTGGATGTAACACCACTGAATTCCCACTGATCAGAACAAGCTGGGGATTCTTTTAGCAACTCAAGGGGACTCATTAATAGACTGACGGCTTTATTATCCACATTTCGATATGGCCGCTGACTTGGATATCTATTTCTAGTACCCTTTCTTCTATCAGATAGGTTAGCGTTCTAGATGTTACCGCTCCAGACGCGAGTGACGCATGTGACGTCACTTCCGGGATGCCGCACTCACTGGGGGTTGTATATTTTGTAGAGAAACACGCACCCGGGACATCACCCGGTTCCGACGGGGATGGGTAGGTCTTAAGTACTTCGACACCGCCTTCTTGGGTAAGTAGGTTGCCCTTTGATTGTAGTCCACCTTTGAGTCTGTATTCACTTACGACAATGCTAGGAGACCCAGTGGTGGGTCCTTCCCTGGGGCATTGACCCGCAAGTCACTAGGCGGTGTTTCCACCTTCGTTTCTACCTTCATTTAGACATTAATACTGACACGCGCTCCTGCAATTTGAGGTACGCACGTTCTCTTATTTTTAATCAGGTTGCCTACATCCCCTTGTTTAGATTTGCAAGTATTATGATCTTTACGAGGACCTGCTACAGTATGTAGTAAATTGTGAGGCATCTTACTCTCACCGAGCGTCAATGCACGCTGTTCCCTGCATTTTATGACATTTCCATCTGGGGTGGTTTTAATAATTTTGCCTTTTTGCTGGACACACGTTTGCCACCCACTTTGACTGGCACATGGAATGATGATTATGATTTTGGTTATGTGGTTGTTTTACCTTTCCACGTATACACATTTTCCAGGATGCTGAACCTGCTGGTGTCCTAGCCCGCCGGATACTGTTGAGGCGCGGCTTTTAGATTAAGTTGGTGAGTCCATGTTCCTTGAATAGAGCAATGTTTTTAACATTAACTTTTCTCTTAAGTTGCTTATTTGGCGACTAGGTCACTGAATATATATATATGTATATATATATTTTTTTTTACAAATAAAAATAATTTCAAGGGGAACTATTCCCTTAGAAATAAAGGGTTTACTTTTGTTTAAGCAGCTATCATTAATAGAGAGATATTGAATGCCAGTATACCCCGCAGTTTATGTATATGCTGTAACCCTTTCTCTTTCAGAACACACTTAAGGGTATTCAACCGGCAGCAATACATTAAGTGGTAGGTAGTTTTTTCACATATACCACGGTGTGTAGGTAGTCTCACATTATACGATTGGTCCTGATGAATTGCCATAGACCCGGTAGGGCTGTCAAGGCAAGAAACATGTTGACCCATTGGAGTAGAGTGTCACTTTATTCTGATTCATTTTGTCAGACAAAACCGCCTCTCCTTTTTCTTTTAATCAGGTAGGAACCAGAGTTAAATAATATTATAATGGTTACCTATCCTGTTTTAACTTTCACCCTTCACACACACCTACACTTTCTAGGCCCCTCACTCACACCTCACCAATTGGCAAGGAACAAAAGATCTCCGCCAAAGAGCCCCTCATTGGGAGCCCGTTGGGGATTGCAGCGCCAACCCAACGAGGAGCAGGCCCAATGATGAAGCATGACACCTAGCTGGCTGGGTGTGTGAGGGCCCTAGTTCCGAAATAGGGAATTCCCCTTAGGACCCACCTCACTGGTTGGAGGTGATGGGTATAACTGTCCTTTCGGTATGCATTCTCTTATATATCTCTCTTTTTCTTACCAATCCAACCCTTGAGGAACAGCATACTCCTTTTTGTGAATTGAAACATGGGCACTGTATGCTGGACCTCTCCAAAAGCCCTAAATCCCCCCCTTTGTTAATGATATTAAGCACGGGTTACCCCCGTGGGATTCTACCTACAGGTTACCAGAGACGCAAATGGCGTCTTCTGGCCCATATTTTACTGGAAGGTTATCAGTGATGCGAATGGCCTCTCCTGTCTTAACCTTTTTTTAGCTCTTGCATTAGAATCGTAGTTATGCAGTTGATTACGTGTACATTGCATTGACAACGTTTTTATGCATTCTGATTCCGCGAACATTGCTCTAATTTGTGGATATACATGCTCACCATTCCCTACTATATGCCATCAAATGGGAACCCCTTTTTCCCTCATTATTGCTTGTACTTCAGGAACACCCTCTTTTAGCACATGACATATTACGTAATGTGGATGTAACACCACTGAATTCCCACTGATCAGAACAAGCTGGGGATTCTTTTAGCAACTCAAGGGGACTCATTAATAGACTGACGGCTTTATTATCCACATTTCGATATGGCCGCTGACTTGGATATCTATTTCTAGTACCCTTTCTTCTATCAGATAGGTTAGCGTTCTAGATGTTACCGCTCCAGACGCGAGTGACGCATATGACGTCACTTCCGGGATGCCGCACTCACTGGGGGTTGTATATTTTGTAGAGAAACACGCACCTGGGACATCACCCGGTTACGACGGGGATGGGTAGGTCTTAAGTACTTCGACACCGCCTTCTTGGGTAAGTAGGTTGCCCTTTGATTGTAGTCCACCTTTGAGTCTGTATTCACTTACGACAATGCTAGGAGACCCAGTGGTGGGTCCTTCCCTGGGGCATTGACCCGCAAGTCACTAGGCGGTGTTTCCACCTTCGTTTCTACCTTCATTTAGACATTAATACTGACACGCGCTCCTGCAATTTGAGGTACGCACGTTCTCTTATTTTTAATCAGGTTGCCTACATCCCCTTGTTTAGATTTGCAAGTATTATGATCTATACGAGGACCTGCTACAGTATGTAATAAATTGTGAGGCATCTTACTCTCACCGAGCGTCAATGCACGCTGTTCCCTGCATTTTATGACATTTCCATCTGGGGTGGTTTTAATAATTTTGCCTTTTTGCTGGACACACGTTTGCCACCCACTTTGACTGGCACATGGAATGATGATTATGATTTTGGTTATGTGGTTGTTTTACCTTTCCACGTATACACATTTTCCAGGATGCTGAACCTGCTGGTGTCCTAGCCCGCCGGATACTGTTGAGGCGCGGCTTTTAGATTAAGTTGGTGAGTCCATGTTCCTTGAATAGAGCAATGTTTTTAACATTAACTTTTCTCTTAAGTTGCTTATTTGGCGACTAGGTCACTGAATATATATATGTATATATATATATATTTTTACAAATAAAAATAATTTCAAGGGGAACTATTCCCTTAGAAATAAAGGGTTTACTTTTGTTTAAGCAGCTATCATTAATAGAGAGATATTGAATGCCAGTATACCCCGCAGTTTATGTACATGCTGTAACCCTTTCTCTTTCAGAACACACTTAAGGGTATTCAACCGGCAGCAATACATTAAGTGGTAGGTAGTTTTTTCACATATACCACGGTGTGTAGGTAGTCTCACATTATACGATTGGTCCTGATGAATTGCCATAGACCCGGTAGGGCTGTCAAGGCAAGAAACATGTTGACCCATTGGAGTAGAGTGTCACTTTGTTCTGATTCATTTTGTCAGACAAAACCGCCTCTCCTTTTTCTTTTAATCAGGTAGGAACCAGAGTTAAATAATATTATAATGGTTACCTATCCTGTTTTAACTTTCACCCTTCACACACACCTACACTTTCTAGGCCCCTCACTCACACCTCACCAATTGGCAAGGAACAAAAGATCTCCGCCAAAGAGCCCCTCATTGGGAGCCCGTTGGGGATTGCAGCGCCAACCCAACGAGGAGCAGGCCCAATGATGAAGCATGACACCTAGCTGGCTGGGTGTGTGAGGGCCCTAGTTCCGAAATAGGGAATTCCCCTTAGGACCCACCTCACTGGTTGGAGGTGATGGGTATAACTGTCCTTTCGGTATGCATTCTCTTATATATCTCTCTTTTTCTTACCAATCTAACCCTTGAGGAACAGCATACTCCTTTTTGTGAATTGAAACTTGGGCACTGTATGCTGGACCTCTCCAAAAGCCCTAAATCCCCCCCTTTGTTAATGATATTAAGCACGGGTTACCCCCGTGGGATTCTACCTACAGGTTACCAGAGACGCAAATGGCGTCTTCTGGCCCATATTTTACTGGAAGGTTATCAGTGATGCGAATGGCCTCTCCTGTCTTAACCTTTTTTTAGCTCTTGCATTAGAATCGTAGTTATGCAGTTGATTACGTGTACATTGCATTGACAACGTTTTTATGCATTCTGATTCCGCGAACATTGCTCTAATTTGTGGATATACATGCTCACCATTCCCTACTATATGCCATCAAATGGGAACCCCTTTTTCCCTCATTATTGCTTGTACTTCAGGAACACCCTCTTTTAGCACATGACATATTACGTAATGTGGATGTAACACCACTGAATTCCCACTGATCAGAACAAGCTGGGGATTCTTTTAGCAACTCAAGGGGACTCATTAATAGACTGACGGCTTTATTATCCACATTTCGATATGGCCGCTGACTTGGATATCTATTTCTAGTACCCTTTCTTCTATCAGATAGGTTAGCGTTCTAGATGTTACCGCTCCAGACGCGAGTGACGCATGTGACGTCACTTCCGGGATGCCGCACTCACTGGGGGTTGTATATTTTGTAGAGAAACACGCACCCGGGACATCACCCGGTTCCGACGGGGATGGGTAGGTCTTAAGTACTTCGACACCGCCTTCTTGGGTAAGTAGGTTGCCCTTTGATTGTAGTCCACCTTTGAGTCTGTATTCACTTACGACAATGCTAGGAGACCCAGTGGTGGGTCCTTCCCTGGGGCATTGACCCGCAAGTCACTAGGCGGTGTTTCCACCTTCGTTTCTACCTTCATTTAGACATTAATACTGACACGCTCTCCTGCAATTTGAGGTACGCACGTTCTCTTATTTTTAATCAGGTTGCCTACATCCCCTTGTTTAGATTTGCAAGTATTATGATCTTTACGAGGACCTGCTACAGTATGTAATAAATTGTGAGGCATCTTACTCTCACCGAGCGTCAATGCACGCTGTTCCCTGCATTTTATGACATTTCCATCTGGGGTGGTTTTAATAATTTTGCCTTTTTGCTGGACACACGTTTGCCACCCACTTTGAATGGCACATGGAATGATGATTATGATTTTGGTTATGTGGTTGTTTTACCTTTCCACGTATACACATTTTCCAGGATGCTGAACCTGCTGGTGTCCTAGCCCGCCGGATACTGTTGAGGCGCGGCTTTTAGATTAAGTTGGTGAGTCCATGTTCCTTGAATAGAGCAATGTTTTTAACATTAACTTTTCTCTTAAGTTGCTTATTTGGCGACTAGGTCACTGAATATATATATGTATATATATATATTTTTTTACAAATAAAAATAATTTCAAGGGGAACTATTCCCTTAGAAATAAAGGGTTTACTTTTGTTTAAGCAGCTATCATTAATAGAGAGATATTGAATGCCAGTATACCCCGCAGTTTATGTATATGCTGTAACCCTTTCTCTTTCAGAACACACTTAAGGGTATTCAACCGGCAGCAATACATTAAGTGGTAGGTAGTTTTTTCACATATACCACGGTGTGTAGGTAGTCTCACATTATACGATTGGTCCTGATGAATTGCCATAGACCCGGTAGGGCTGTCAAGGCAAGAAACATGTTGACCCATTGGAGTAGAGTGTCACTTTGTTCTGATTCATTTTGTCAGACAAAACCGCCTCTCCTTTTTCTTTTAATCAGGTAGGAACCAGAGTTAAATAATATTATAATGGTTACCTATCCTGTTTTAACTTTCACCCTTCACACACACCTACACTTTCTAGGCCCCTCACTCACACCTCACCAATTGGCAAGGAACAAAAGATCTCCGCCAAAGAGCCCCTCATTGGGAGCCCGTTGGGGATTGCAGCGCCAACCCAACGAGGAGCAGGCCCAATGATGAAGCATGACACCTAGCTGGCTGGGTGTGTGAGGGCCCTAGTTCCGAAATAGGGAATTCCCCGTAGGACCCACCTCACTGGTTGGAGGTGATGGGTATAACTGTCCTTTCGGTATGCATTCTCTTATATATCTCTCTTTTTCTTACCAATCTAACCCTTGAGGAACAGCATACTCCTTTTTGTGAATTGAAACTTGGGCACTGTATGCTGGACCTCTCCAAAAGCCCTAAATCCCCCCCTTTGTTAATGACATATCTGAATACCTTCATGATGGAATCAAAGTAAAAAACTGAAAGCATTTCCTACTGAGGAGACTGCAGTACATGAGGAAATTAGGAAACTTCATAACAAATAAATCTCCCAAGATGGCCACCGGAGACAAAAGAGCCCAAATGTAGCCCAAAATCACCCAGATGTAGCCCAAATATAGCCCAATGACAGAAGTGTGCAAAACACTTATTATTTTGTGTTTTTGCAGTGTTATATAGTGCAGATTTGTCAGGTATTGGAGTGCTTTACATGAGCATTGGTTACATCACACAAGAACAAATTCATTTTGGTTGTAGACATGGGGAGACTAAGTGATTTGACCAGAATCACAGAATGTTGAGCTGAAGCAGAAACTCCAACCTGGTTCCCCAGTTGCAAAGTCTGCAGTTCTGGAAGTAACACCACATCCTCTCCCCTAAGTGCAACATTTAATCAAGTGGTCAACTGGATAAAAAAACACAAAGATAACAAATAATTTAAAAGTGCTTTGTCGCTATTTGAAAACTCAGAAATGTCCTTATTTTAGTCTTTTAGAGCACTAACCATAATTTTGATGCCAATAAGACCCTCTCATATATGTAATTTCTAAAGGAAATGCTCTAGGTATTACAGTTTTGAAAACATCAAGATGACGTCAGGCGTTCCACACTTTTGTAATAAATATAGAATGTTAGCAATCTAGTTGTTCATTAGGATACTGTTGAGAGGCACAGGCCAGGGGCACGGACTCTGAAAATTTAAGGCAGGTAGGAGGGTGCAAAGGCAACAATTTAACCACACTGAGCAGGCAGGAAGGGCCGTGGCAGCACAACAGACTATGGAGGGCAGTGGAAAGGGGGGCAGGGGCAACAAACCAACAATACAGGACTTGCAAGAGAGGCTGTGGCAATGTAATAGACCATTGTGGGCAGAAGGAAGAGGCAATGGTAGTACAACCGTACATGCCAACAGACCCGATTCAGCCAGGAAACGTCCAATGTTTTTAAGCTCAAATGGGCTTTATTTGATCTGTCTCCTGTCTACAAGCTCCTCTTTTTCAATGTAACTCAAAGGGGAAAATCAATACCCCAGTTTTTTTTCAAAATCTCCCTCTTACCAAGTTCAAAATGTTCGCAAGTATGGTACATTGGATCATGGAAGGAAATGGGGTAGGGACATGGACTTGGATAACAGAGGACAGGAGGGACATGGAGAGGTGCACCAAACTGACCCTGCAGGGCAGGCATCAGAGTTTGCAGCAGCACAATACACCACACAGGGCATGCGGGACGGGAGTGCAGCACAACAATCCATAGAAAGCAAGAGGGAGGGGACAGGACCATGCACATGGACAACAGAGAACAGAGGGGCAAGAGGCAATGGTAGCTAGCTGACCATAATGGACAGACAGGAGAGAAAGCTGCAGCAGAACAGACCATAAAGGTCAGGAGGGACGGATCAGGGGAATTACAATGGAACAGACAAGCCAGGAGGGAGGGAGTAGGGGTCTGCACATGTAAACAGAGGGCTGGGGGCAAGGGGGCAGGGCAGGAGCAGCAAGATAGCCATGGAGGTCAGGCAGGATGGGCACTAGAAGCAAGACACACCATGAAGAGCAACACTGAGACTGTGATGGCATACACACAGACCATGGAGGGAAGGTGGGAGGGGGTCAGGGGCAGCTAACTGACCACACAGGGAAGGTGGGAGGGGCCATGGCAGCACAGAAGACCATGCATGGCAAGTGGGAGGGTTAGTGGCAGCACAATGGCTATGATGGGCAAGAAGGAGGGTGCAGGGGCATGCACAAAGGACAATGGAGGATAGAAGGGAGGGTCAGGACCTGTGCACAGACAAGAACATTCAGAGGAAGGGGCCTCACAACAGACCGCATGGGGCAGGCAGGAGGAGCAGTTGCAGCACAACAGACCAGGGAGGGCAGAAGGGTGTGGCAGTACAATGGAGCATGTAGGACAGGAGGAAGAGGATAGGGGCATGGCATGTGGACAGGCAGGGTGGAGGTGGCAGGGACAGGTTACAGTCATCTGACAATGCTAGGCAGGTGGGAGGGGAGTGGCAGCTCAACAGAACACTCAGAATAGATAGGAGTGGCAGGTCCATGGAACATGGTGGGCAAAAAGGATGGAGCAGGGGCATGCACAAAGACATCGGAGGGCAGGGAGAAGGAGAATAGGGGCAGCAAGCTAAGCACAGAGTTTAAGCAGGAGGTCAATGATGGGGCATAGAATTGGGCAATGGAGGGCAGGAGGAGTGGACTGGTACATCATACTAAATTGAGGGCAGTGGCAGCACATCAGACCATGCATGGCAGGGGGGAGGAGGCTAGTCCATGGATTCACACAACAGAGGATAGGGAGGAGGGGGATGGGGCAGCAAGCTAACTGTTCAGAGAAGGCGGGTATTAGGAACTTTATTGTTTTTAAAACGCGTGTCTGTGCGAACTACTTAAAATATGAACAAGTATGCAGCATAATCTCACTTTTATTCAGGAAGAAGAGGACGTTTGTGACTGTGACTCCGGGCTCACTTGGCAGAAACACCCCCTGACCCTCCACCCCCTATCGCAAAATGTAATGCCCGTGAAAAGGGTAGGTGAACACAATGTTATATAGAACATAGTCCTGAGAGCACGATTGAAAATGGAAACTAGATATAGTGTATGGTATTAACTATGCACCAAAAAGTGTGATATAAGATGAACCGGGCGTGAAATATAATATGCAATACATTGTGCGCAATTACAGATTCATTGGAGAGCGCGAGATAGCACAGGCACTAGTGCGTGCTATGCGATATGCGCCTTGGAGTGTAATATGCACAGGGCAGAGTTGTGTAACCTAACTAGTCTCTAAAGTTGTAATATAAAATATGTGCTGGGGAGTGTAACGTTGCATATGCACTGTGACAAAGATATGGATCCCAGATTGTAATATGTATGGCATAGCACTGTGCGTTATAACATAGGCATCGAGGAAGGCACGTTAGATGGGGCAATATAACCCGTGCGAAGACAAGTGTGGCATGACATATTCACGGGGTGGTGTTACAGTGCACATGGGCTAGAGAGTGTCATAGCATATGCACTAGCTAGTGGAATACAACACAGAGGTGTGTGGCACTCAGCAGGCAATGGTGGGTGTAACACAGCATTGGGCTCTGCCAGGAGCGCGCTGTGACTCTCAAGTGATGTTCGTCCCCTTTCCAGAGAGTAAAATAAAAAGTATTACACATCCGCAGTGGATGTGTGTTTTATTAACCGTGAGGGGGGTTTCTTGCATAGTTTTGGTCGAATTTTTGTCGAATCCCCTTTGAATGGCTTGGTGTGCATGTGTATTAAATGTGCCCGTCAATAGCTACCCATGTTTGTATAAATAAACGACAAGGGTGTCTACCGGGATTAGGCACGGTGGGGCATCAGACATGTCAGAGCTTCACTAGTGGTGTAAATACATTCCACGTGGATTCATTGTATGCATAGTCGCCTTTTAATGAATATCACGCAAATCGTCATGGTGATAGGTACGTACGGTTTGTCCAGCATGTCCTAGGTGTGTCTATAAATATATATTTTTTAAAAATAATAAAAAACAGTGTCCGGCCCTGGGGATTGGGGTCAAAAAATATAATTAGGAGACAGGCCCTGGGGGATGGGGTCATCAGGGCCAATAAATTAGAATAAGAAGGGGAACCACACAGCCCCCCTTCTTAAAAAATTAAAATAAATAAAAGACTGGCATCGTGCCGGAGGCCACGCCCCCTCCTTGCAGCACTCTGCAAACGCGCCCCCTGGCGAATTGTAAGTTGGTGAATTAATTCCTCTTCAATACTGAGGGTCCCTGAGGGCCAACTAGCCCAACAGGCATCTCCAGTATGCGCCAGGGAGCTGCGCTGCAGACAGGTGTTCTGAGGCCAAGCCCCTTTTTACACCTCTCTGCAACGCAGCTCTGTGGCGCTTACTGGAGGTACCTAGTGGTCTAGTTTGACCCTAGGGACCCTTAGGATTCAAGGGGACTTAATCTCTCAACTTAGAACAGCCACAGGGCGCGTTTACACAGTGGTGAAGGGAGGGGACGGGGCCTGAGGTGACGTGTGCAAACACGCACTATGGCACGTTTTAAATTGGGGATATAATTTCCCTTCAATACTGAGGGCCCCTGGGGGCTAACTAGCCCACCAAGTGCTTCCAGTAAGCGCCACTGAGCTGCATTGCAGAGAGGTGGTCCAGGCCATGCAACTTTTTACACCTCTCTGCAACGCAGCTCTGTGGCACTTACTGGAGGTACCTAGTGGGCTAGTTGGACCCTAGGGAACCTCAGGATTCAAATGAACTTAATCTCCCAACTAAAAACGGACACAGGGTGTGTTTACACAGTGTTGAAGGAAGGGGACGGGGCCTGAGTTAACGTGTGCAAAAACGCCCTGTGGCCTGTTTTAAGAGGTAGTTTTAATCCCCCTGCCCTATTATATACTAGGGGCTTACAGAGGAGGTCATGCTAATCACAGGGGGACCCCAACGCATAATGTTCCCTAGTGTATGTAGGTGTTTTCACTGTATTCTAAGTGTCTTTTAACATAGCACTGGCTCTAGGACTGGTTAGTCAGACTCAGTTACCACCAGTATCCGTCTGAAAAAGTTGAGGGTACAGGATGATTTTGCAACAAGGCTTCTTTCTGCTCTTCTTTTTGTTCTTTCTGCACGTTATCCTTCTTCCTGCACTTTTCTTCGTCTTTGAGGACTTCTGTTGCTTCTTTCTGCACTTCTTTTTTTTCTTTCTGTGCATTTTTTCTTCTTTCTTCACATGTCCTATCTCTGTAGGCATAGTTAGAAATTAGCATTTAAAAAACCTTTGAAATTCACAGAAAAAACCATAGGTTTCAGGCACGTTATAGTTAGGAATTAGCATATAAAAAACCTCAGAAATTCACTGAAAAAACCATAGGTTTCAGGGGTGTTATAGTTAGCTGGACTTTTCACTTGTACAAAACCATTGAAATTCCCCCTTTATAGTTAGTTCAGCTAACTATAACTCGCGCGCCCGCAATGCACTGCTGATGACGTCACATATTACATCACTCATGACATGGTCAGTGACATCACTCATGACATCACTGATGACATCGCAAATGACATCACTGATGACATCACTGATGACATCATCCTTGTGATAGAGTGGCAGACCTCCTCTCACCCTAATATAACCTTTGATACACACATTCAAAAATAGAGACTAAAATTTTCAAAACAATGGACATACCAATACCAGTTACAACAACCTCTTCAGTAATTCTAAGATCCACATACACATCCACTCATTCACCAACAGTCCTATACAGTCACTCATACATGTACTCACTCATCATATGTACTCATACACCTATACATCCTGTTACACAATGCCACTCATCCATAGAGTTACTCACACACATAGTCACTCATGCTAATAAAGAATCAAACATACATTTACTTGCATATACAGTTATACACACACCACCACACTTACTTCTACGGAAACTTACACATAATTAGTCTTTTAAACAATCACTTTTAGAAACACATACTTATTCATACAGGAACTCTTTCAATCTCTCACTCTCACATATACTCACTTATATACACCAATAGTCACATATACTAGTTTAAAACATATGTAGTTACTCATAAAGACACTATTGAGACAGTCATTCACTCACTAACACACCCATACACACACTCATCCACCCATACAGTCCTGCACACATGCTGTCTTCAACACATACAAACAGTGAGTCACTCATTCATGCACCTATGCACTACGTAATACCCCCCACCGAACCATGCAGACACTCAGACTGATACTCAAAAAACCAACTAATAACCTATATAGACACCCATGTAGCTACTCACCAACCCATGCAGCCACTGATACACAAAGTGAGAGACTGATACAGATATTTACATATTTAAACATTACTCACTAAGCCATGTATTCACTATGATACACTTAATCAGTCAGTTATACAATCAATTTTTCAAAAACAAATCATCCATTTAGACACTTATATACCCATTTATTCTTCCATCGACCTTGAGATATACATATATAAAACATATTTAATTTTCAGAAAAACACACATTCACTGGATGATGTCATCGGTGATGTCATCAGTGATGCCATTTGAGATGTCATCACTGATGTCATGAGTGATGTCACTGACCATGTCATGAGTGATGTAATTTGTGACGTCATCAGCAGTGCATTGCGGGCGCGCGAGTTATAGTTAGCTGAACTAACTATAACGGGGGAATTTCAATGGTTTTGTACAAGTGAAAAGTCCAGCTAACTATAACACCCCTGAAACCTATGGTTTTTTCAGTGAATTTCTGAGGTTTTTTAAATGCTAATTCCTAACTATAACGTGCCTCAAACCTATGTTTTTTTCTGTGAATATATATATATATATATATATATATATATATATATATATATATGTATATACATGTACATTTTTATATAATTTTAAAATTATAAAATAAATTAAAATGAATAGTTTATTAATTGTTTTAATATATATATATATATATATATTATGTATGTTTGTTTAACTTTTGTAATTAAGTTTATTTGTTATATTTGTTAAAATCTTTATTAAATCTACTTTATTATTTAAATTAAGTTTATTATTTAATATATTTAATATGTGTTATTTTATATTTTATATATAAATCAATATTTTGTACAACAACATTTTTAACATCGATATGTTTTTTTTCGATATTTTTGTACTTACCTGTTTAAATATTGGGAGTCGATATATATGTGCATCCTATATTTTTTCATCTATATTTTTTACATTGATATTCTAGCAGTGATCCGTTGTGTGGGATGAGTATCATGAAGCACTGGCACATTTACTCAAACAATACGCTTATGAACCTAGTATAATGTTGGAAAGACATCATTTCTTCAAAAGGAAGCAAAGTGCAGAGGAGAGTGTGGAAGAGTATATAGCCACTTTAAGGATTCTTGTGGCCACATGTGACACTGAGAGCAACATAGATAATTGTAATTGGGACCATTTAATTTTCAATTGTATTTCCAACTGTTTTGCAAAGAAAACAACAGGAAGGCTTTAAAGTTGCAGACATCCATCACTTATTGAAGTTATTGATGCAGCCAAGGAAACTGAGTATTATATGACTTCCATCAATGTGCATTACCATCTGCATTTACTGTAAATTCTACATACTCAATGGACTTGGTATAAGACACTGAGGGACATATTTACAATAGAAGTGATGGAGCGTGGCATCAGCCTTCTGGGCTTAACTCCGCACTCTGCCAATTCTGAAAGGCAGGGATTCACCGTATTTACAACAATATGGTGCAGGCCTGCATTTCCCTCTGTGCTGGCGCTAAATATAGCTGCCTAGCGCCAATGCAGGTACCCTTGTACCACATTGCAAGGCATTCTGCGTTGCAGGGGAAGATTATTTATGTGCAGGAAGGGGCCCCTTCCTGCACTTAAACAGTCTTTAAATTGCGTTTTGTAATTCCCTAGTGTGCTGCTTAATGCAGCACACATAGGATTTGCAAAACTGCAAAATATATATATTTTTTAATTATTGTTTATGGGCAGGAAGATAAACCTTCCTGCACATAAACAATCAATGGCGTTTTGCTGTTTCCATGTGTGCTACACAAAGCAGCGCACATGGAAACAGCAAAAAGTAGGAGAAATTAAACATTTCTCCTCATTGCGCCAGGATAATACCAGATTTTTCCTGATCTTAATTTTGGTGCTGCCCCATATTTACGCCACCCTTGTAAATATGGGGCAGCGTCAAGATCAATGGGTGTTGCGGTGGAACGCCCACCTCAACACCCATTGCCCTCCCCTTTTAAAGCTAAATATAGCATGAAAGGGTGCCTTATTTACAAGGCAGCGTTAGGCCAAGTGGCTTACCGCTGCATTGTAAATAAGGCTAAGCTCCTATCGCCACCACAAAGTCGTGAAAAGTGATGTTATGGTGGCGATAAGGGCTTGTAAATATGCCCCTGAATCTGTTTGTGTTGTTTTGTAAATACAGAACACAGATATGAAAAAGTGCATTGAGAAAAGAAATCCACAAGTCGTTTTTGATGTGGGTCTAAAAACCCATGTGGGCAAAATCCAAGCTGTCTGCCTAGTGTAAACGCTGTAAACCTTTGCAAAAACATTGTGTATTTAGAAGTGTTAAAGGTCATAAGAATTAACAAGGTTGAAGTTTTCAAGAGCAAGTCTTGTGATAGACTTGATAACTCGGTTTTGACCATCTCAGGTGTGCATGTTGTTAAAGGTCTTCTTTCTGATGCAGGTGCGAATGATGGTCATTTTCAAATGATGGGAGATTTGGAGCCCCCTATTTTGTTTGAGCACTGGAAATAGTGTGTAGTTCTTTAGATACAGACATTAATCCTAAAACATTTGTGGTAAAAGATATTGATACTTTAAGGAACTTTGTTAGTACTGTAGAATTTCTTAGTAGAAGTTTTATGATACCATCAAGGGAAGAGGTATTGTTGGATAGGAAAATTTGGCAAGGATGGGTTTGTTTTTAAAAACAGGTTCTGATAATCCATTAGTTATTAGTGATATACCCATTTTTGTATAGATGACAGATATGGAGCATCTGGCGTTGAAGACATTTTAAGAAATTTCAAAATCGTTTGCAAGA
Organism: Triturus cristatus; assembly: GCF_964204655.1. NCBI lineage: Eukaryota > Metazoa > Chordata > Amphibia > Caudata > Salamandridae > Triturus > Triturus cristatus. Next base: position 385,065,518 of record NC_140584.1, on the reverse strand, counting down.
TCATGTTAGAGTTTTGAAAGATTGTTATCAGGCTCGAAATACAAGCTGCTCATGAAGGGCACTTGGGTAGCACAAGAACATGTAAAATAGTTATATGGGTGGCTTTCTTTAGATGCCAAAGTTATGACTGTTTTTGAAAATTGTCATGAGTGTCTGTTATCAGATAAATATTGGAAGACATCAGAGAAACCTTTCCACTCTTTACCACTTCCTGATGCCCCTTCATACAAAGTTACATTGGACTTTTCTGGACCTACACTAATATGCTATCTAACATGAAATATTTAATTCTATTAAAAGACTACCATTCTAAGTGGATATATTTCTCATTTGTGGAATCTGCAACTACAGAGTCAGTGATTACATATTTGAATGATGTGTTTAGCATTGAAGGTTCACCTAACGAAATTGTTACTGTTAACGGAACACATTTTTTTATCGGTATTAATGTATATGTTTTTGAGTTTAGATGAAATATAACGTTTGCAGGTCAGTTTGTATAGTCCCATCTCGAATGGTTTTGTGGAAAGGGAGAATAGATTAATCCAATAAGGTGTTGAAAAAGCTTTGTATCTGACTTAGATGTTAGAGAATTTAAATGAAAAAGTATGAGGTTATGGTGTTTCACGTTTCAAGTTAACTTAGGGAAGAGAACTCTAAACTAAACTCTTTCCAGAGAGGTTGAAATTTAATAATGGTTCATACATACACATGTACATTACTTTTGTATTGGTTCTGTAGGAAATTAGGTTACTGGTTGCGGGGGTGAAACCTTTCTCAAGTGGCAACTAGCATTCTTGTTAAGGTGAAACAAGCAAACCCCCATATTAACCAGTGCTCAACCTTCTGGTTGCTTGGCACAAAAGCAGTAACGCTTAACTTACAGGCAATTTGTAAAGGTTTTATGCCACTCACAAACAGTCATAAAGTGAAAACACAACACAAGAAAATTCCCACACAAATTTAGAAAAGTAGAGTAACATGTAATAAATAGTTTGACACTAAAACAACAAAAGTCCAATCAGTAGTACCAGAGATCGGGTCACACTGGATTGGGCCAAAGTCACAAGTTCAGGCTGACCGCGATGGAGCGCAGATTGGATATAGGGATGAAGTTAGTCCAGATGAGAAGTGTAACCTAAATCTTGGTTGCCCTGCATTGAGCTCGCAGCTGAAATCTCAATGAGCGATGCCAGGTCTGCATCGGGGATGCGTAGTGCAGTGGCGGTTCTAATGAGCTGTTTGGGCTGTGATGCTGGCTTTCGTCAAGGTTGCATTGTCCTGCGTCAGTTCTGGTGAGGTGCTGCGAAGAACTGCATCAGATTCATGGCATGCTGCGTTGGTTTTAGTAGAGACTACAGCTGGGCTGGCAGAGCACCTTTAGCCCCACTCCCAAGGGTCCAGGACTAGTACGGCACCACTTGGAGGGTTTGGACTCTCAGCAGGCAGTCAAGGTACACGGGTCAAGATGTTTGAACCTTTTCTGTTCCTGAAGCTCTGTCCAGGAGGCCTGACAACTAGCCCTCGGAGTCACTCTGGTGGTCCTGGGTTCCAGATGCATGTCCAGTCCTTTTCACTCAGGCAGCTGAGCAGCAGGACAGCAGGGCAGTCTTTCTTGCAGCAAAGCAGCACAGTCCTTCTTAGTGTTCCACAGTTCCAAAGTGTACTGAAGAGTTGAGTCTAAGGGCCCACCACTTATACCTGGTGCCCAATTTGATGTGGGAGAGGGGGAACAACCTTTACAACGCAACTTTTACAACGCACTACCATTACAACGCATTTTTTACAACGCATAATCCATTACAACGCATGACATTACAACACATGACACTACAACGCATTTTTAAAAACTACCTTTACAACGCATTCCATTACAACGCATACTACCATTACAACGCATAGCATTACAACGCATAATATTACACTATACTATCCAACACTTACCCTACTGATGCACCCCCTGGAGTTAGAATAGTAATTTTTACCCCTACACTATCCAACACTTACCCTACTGATGCACCCCCTGGAGTTAGAATAGTAATTTTTACCCCTATACTATCCAACACTTACCCTACTAATGCACCCCCTGGAGTTAGAATAGTAATTTTTACCCCTATACTATCCAACACTTACCCTACTGATGCACCCCCTGGAGTTAGAATAGTAATTTTTACCCCTATACTATCCAACACTTACCCTAATGATGCACCCCCTGGAGTTAGAATAGTAATTTTTACCCCTATACTATCCAACACTTACCCTACTGATGCACCCCCTGGAGTTAGAATAGTAATTTTTACCCCTATACTATCCAACACTTACCCTACTGATGCACCCCCTGGAGTTAGAATAGTAATTTTTACCCCTATACTATCCAACACTTACCCTACTGATGCACCCCCTGGAGTTAGAATAGTAATTTGTACCCCTATACTATCCAACACTTACCCTACTGATGCACCCCCTGGAGTTAGAATAGTAATTTTTACCCCTATACTATCCAACACTTACCCTACTGATGCACCCCCTGGAGTTAGAATAGTAATTTTTACCCCTACACTATCCAACACTTACCCTACTGTTGCACCCCCTGGAGTTAGAATAGTAATTTTTACCCCTACACTATCCAACACTTACCCTACTGTTGCACCCCCTGGAGTTAGAATAGTAATTTTTACCCCTACACTATCCAACACTTACCCTACTGTTGCACCCCCTGGAGTTAGAATAGTAATTTTTACCCCTACACTATCCAACACTTACCTTACTGTTGCACCCCCTGGAGTTAGAATAGTAATTGTTACCCCTATACTATCTAATACTTACCTTAAATGTAATTTAATATTATGCGTTGTAATGGTATGCGTTGTAAAGGTAGTATGCGTTGTAATGGTAATGCGTTGTAAAGGTATTTTTTAAAAATGCGTTGTAGTGTCCTGCGTTGTAAAGTCATGCGTTGTAATGGATTATGCGTTGTAAAAAATGCGTTGTAAGTGCATGCGTTGTAAAAGTGTGCGTTGTAACGTCATACATCCGTGGGAGAGGCTTCTGGAGTCTTCCCTCTTAAAAGATGTCTAGAATATTCTCCCTCCCTGCCCTGACCCCAGGTTGCCTGAGGGCACAAACGACTAGTGTGAAACCCTTTGTGAGTGTGCTGAGGCAAGGTGTTTGTGATGTGCAAGTGTGGTAGGTGACAGCTCCTCCCCATCATCCTGATGCAGGTGGCCATCCTGACAACACACATTCCCCCTTTGTTTTACTGTCTGGGAGCAATACACAAAGACCAACTACCAGCTTCTCCTAGTCATGTGACACAGGCTGCATGCCCCAAATGGTTAGGACAAGAAAATGGCAACTTTCTAAATGTGGCATTTCCAGAATTGTGATTTAAAATCCAATTTACCATTGAAGAGGGTTTTAAATTACAATTCTTAAGAGACCAAAGTTGACTTTCCTACCTGCTTCCAAATGAAAGTTATCACTTATTAACTATAGTAAGCTAATCCAATGCTATCCTATAGGAGAGGCAGGCCTTGCAGTAGTAAAAAAAGAATTTAAGAGTTTTTTACTACCAGGACATATAAAAGATAAAAGCACATGTCCAACATTTAAATACACTTCAGCCTGTCCTGTGTGCTGTTTAGGGGTGACGTACATGTATCAAAAATGAAGGTTTAGGCCTGGAAGAGGTTTATTTGGTCAGGTCAAATTGAATGGCAGCTTAAACTGCAAACACAGGCTGCAATGGCAGGCCTGAGACATGCTTAAAGGGCTACTTAAGTGGGTGGCACTATCAGTGTTGTATGCCCACCAGTAGCATTTAATTTTCAGGCCCTGGGTATATGGGGTACCACTTTACTAGAGTCTTAAGAGTAAATTAAAGGTGCCAATTGGGTGGAAGCCAATATTACCATGGTTCAAGAAGAGAGCACAAGCCCTTTAGCACTGCTTAGCCGTGGTAAAGTGCACAGAGCCTTATTAGCCAACACAAATAGTTTCAGAAAATAGGAGGGTGAAGGCAAGAGGTTTAGTGGTGATGCTCCATGAAGGGCCAAGTCCATAATGACCACCTCAAGCCAAAAGCCAAGGGATACTAATCAACGCCTCGATGGGCTTCCCTGCTTAGGTGATACAATGTGGAAAAAGGTCCTCTTATAAAGTAGCACTTGTCAGTTCTATGCCCATCTGAACTCCGTTGGACCCCTCTGCCTACACTCTCCTGAGACACTGGACTGATCCATGGGGAACCCTTCTCCTCACCTCTGGACCCCTTCTGTGAAGCACCTAACCTTGACTTGCTCACAGATGTATCCCCGTTGTCAGTCAGACACGGCTAACAGGTGATGAGGCCAATTCTGCCCCTTGAATCAGACTTTTATCCCCCACCCAAGGAAAGCTCTGCCCAGAAAGACAGCTACCAACAGAGGCCACTGACAGCTGTCAGTGTCAAACGCCAAGCCCCGGACCATTCACTGCCAGGTAGAAAATCCATGTGGGGACATTGGGTATGTCTCTCTCTCTTTTAGCCCTGGAGCTGGCAAGGAGTTCCCGATGGGCTTCTGTGGCTTTTCTGACCACTGAAGAGTGGGGTGCAATTACCCTTAAGCACCCTATTTCCACTCTACTTCCCACCAGTCTCTGGGTGGTATACTCAGATGGGCTTTTCAGCCTGGGGTTTGTACCCTGAGGTTGAGCAGGGGCCAGGGATGAGTCCCCCATCATCTTGCCCCTCCATCTGCGCTCCTGTACTCTCCGCTTGGGAGTGGCGCCCCCAGAAACCTGAACTTTCAGGGCACCATGAGCGGCCACCCCTCCTAGCTGTCCTGACACGAGGGGTAACTCATTCTCCATAATGCTGTCCATGGGCATCTGGGGAATAACTATCTAACTAGAACACTACTTGGGTCACTTTCCCACCCATCTCCAAGGATACTAAGGCCATGGGGCTGAAAAAGTCCTGCCGCTGGACCTGAGTTACCCAGCACATCTGGTCTCTAGAGAAGCCAGCCTTTCCACTACCATGGTCTTTCTAGCCTCGGTGTCCCTCTGAGCAGTGGCAGAGATCTCATTCACCTTCACCTGGTGTAAGTGACAACCTTCACCTTCAGGGATCATGAAATCACCCTCTGAGTCTATTTCCCAACTAAAGGAGATAATTGCCTGTTCTAGTCCCCTGAGACTACTTAACCCTTGAGCCGCATTGGCCACCCCTGTGGATTTCCCACCAGTGGGTTGTTTCTTTGGACAGACAGAGTCCCCTTGCTTGTTTCCTAACTGGGAAAACTCAAAACAGAGGCTTTGGAAATGGGGCACCCTGGCCACCGCCCTCCAAAATCTCCCCCCTGTTTTTGTAAGGGGCTTAGGAACGCTTTCCTCCACCTTACTCTGGGACTTGTCTGGGTCACCTTTAACATAGCCCTCACTCGGCTGGGAGAAAACTGAACCACTATTCTTGGGGTCACTCCCAGGTACCTTTAATGAACACCCTGGTACTGATCCAGATGATCGCCTCCTTAGCAAGTATCCAGGGATCAGTGAGTTTTCTATTCACCAGGTGTTGGCGCAGCCATACAAAACATGTATTGAGTATGTGCTCTCTCAAAACAAGATTGTAAAGCCATTCACTTTGCTGCCCCACACTCAACCACTCAATGCCTTACTGGAATAATCAGGGAAATCCACCCAAGACTGGTTTGGCAGTTTCTGACTGTCCTTAAGTCGCATGTGGTATTTCTCAGCAGTGAGTCCAAACTTGGCAATAAGGATAGCTTTCATAGTGACATACTTCATCTGATCTCCTATCTCCAGTGTGAGCAGGGTGTCCATCACCACTGTAGGCATGTGCTTCTAGAGACTTGACCCCCAATACTCCTCTGAGATCTATGCATCCTTAGATTCAGATTTAGTTTATTGTGCAGTTAATTAAAACCTTTACAATCGTGCTTAACATATTTCAATACAATTAAAATTAATCATTGTTAAAATAACACGTTAAAATGAGAAAATCTCAGTAAAAGGAAGGCCCAAAAGTAGCATTGAAATACAAGGGACATTATTGGTCAGTATAAGGATGTGAAAAAAAAAGAGAAAAAGTACAGGGTGCGGGCCTAATAGTTGCAATTTTTGGGTGCAAGATATGGTGATCTTTAACATTTGCTGAAGTGACAGTTCTACAACAGCTGTATAGACCTTTAGAGCGCGAGGTCTGCTAGTCCTGATAATACTATGTTTCCTATTTAGGTCAACAGTGCATGCGTTAGCCTCTGTGGGTTGGCTCGAAGAGCCACAACCGATTCAGCTGTGATTCAATCTGTGACCGGGGGGCCTGCCTTTTTCATAGTTATTTCTACAACAGATATGTATTTTACCAACCGACAGCTTAGTTGGACATCTTCACCAGAAAGGGATGCTTTTACTGCTTGCCTACAGGTTCGAATGGCTTTCATGTTGAAGATGGGTCTTAGCAGAGTTCGTCGGGCCGGTTTTGGAGCCTTGCAGATTGTCAGTAGATGCACCATGTCTTCCTCCCCTTCTCCGCAGAGGCGGCAAATTACAGGCAGCGGGGGGGGGGCGTAGCCAAGGTGGCATATGGTATGCAGATGGTAGTATGCCTAAGCGGAGTTTCAGGAATTTCTCTTTAGTCGCTCTTGAGAAGCTAGTGAGGAGGTATGCTTGAGGTGAAGCAGTGTTGTAGGTCTGTAGGGTAAACCAGCCATGGGAGCGGCCTGACAAGTCAGCTTTATCCTGTATGAGAGACTCTTTTTTTATCACTTTATTTACGATTTTTTTAAAGCTGGTAGTCGTTGTTGGAAGATCCCAGAGTTCCTGCAATCCCAGTTGGCAGAGTGATTTATCCAGATAATTTCGGGCTGGGCATGTCCCCTTGTTCTTCAGTTCTTCCCATAGATGCATGTTTAGTGAGTCAGGCGGGCCCCTTTTAATTTTAAACCAGCTTTTGATGAATGCCCCTCTGCGGGCGAGCTCTTGCCTTTGAAACCCGAACTCCAGCCTCAGTTGTGCGGGGGATGTGTACCTTGGAAGCCCGAAGATCATTCGAATTGATTTTGTTATTATGTGGTCCAGTATACCTGCGTCTCTCCCTCTCATGGCTTCGCTTCCGTAAGTTATCGACGGTAGAAGTTTTGCCTGGATCACTCTAATTAAGGGAAGGAGGTTTGGGCCAGAGAAGTTGTTCTTAGGGTTTCTTAGTGCCACAGTGATCATTAGCCCCCTTTTTTTATGGTCTCAATTTGCACTGTGTACTTCCCTTTGTTGTCGATCATGATTCCCAGGTACTTGTAACTTTGAACAGCCTCCAGTTTCCATGACGCCAGGAACCATTGTGGTTGTTTCTTTTTTTTACGCCAATTCACACAGAGTGTTTTTGTTTTTTCTCTGTTGATTCTGAGTTTGTTCCCCTCTGAGTAGTGAGATGTTAAGTCAAGTAGGCGCTGTAGGCCCACCGGTGTCTGACTTATTAGTACCAAGTCGTCGGCGTACAGTAAGTTAGATAACTGGAGCCCTCCTATTTTTGGTGCATGTGAATTGTTTCCATTTAGAATGGTTGAAAGCTCTGCCATAAAGAGATTGAAAAGTAATGGGGCGAGTACGCAGCCTTGCTTTAATCCGGTGGTTGTTGGGATCTTTTTTGATAGATGGTCTCCTCTGCCCAGTTTAACTTGGACCCAGGTGTTGCTATGCAAGAGGATTAACTGATTTAGGAGTAATGATGGAATGTGCATTTTTTCCAGTTTTTTCCACAATAAATTCCTATTTATGTGGTCAAATGCAGCGCAATAGTCAATAAAGCATAGGTATAGGGGCTGTTTTTTGGCGAGTGCGGCATCTATCACTAATGAGAGGGTCATGATGTTCGTTGTAGTGCCCATGTTCTTACAAAAGCCTGTTTGGTTTAACGGGATTGCAGATGTTTCCGCTGCCCAAGTTGTTAGTTCTTGTAGGAGCAGTCCTGCATAGTATTTTGCTTCGTTGTCAAGCAATGCTACCAGCCTATAATTTTTTGGGTTATTCCGGTTACCATTTTTATACATGGGAGAGATGATCGAGCCCCTCCATGAGGGTGGTATCGTAGAAGTTCGTAGGATTGTTTCAAAGGTTGGTTTTAATATGCATTCCCAATATTCTGGGTCTTGTTTATATAGTATCGGCGGGATTCCGTTTGGACCAGGGGCTCCCTCGCGCCTGCCTTTTGAAATTCTTTTGCAGATGTGTTTGCACGTAATTTTGAAAAGTTGTTCTGAAGGTAAATTAATGGATAATTGAGATGTTAAGGGTTCGCTTCCGGGTAAGGGAGCGTTGGTATAAGGTGAGGTTTCCAGGTCTTTATTGAAGTGAGTGTGTAGGAAGGTTGTCCAAGCCTCTTCAGTAACATGTGAGTTAATGCCTCGGTTTGGAGAGCTGTCAAGTGTGTTGACTTTTAACCAGAATTCAGCGCTATTATTATTTTTGATATCATACAGGAGTTTTGCCCAGAAGGTCCCTTCAGCATCTTTTTTTAGGCACCATAATAATTTCCTTCGTTTGGCTTTCAGAACCCTCAATTCCTCTAGGGCCGTGTGGTCCAGTTGATCTTTCTTTAGTCTCCGTAGTGTGCGGTTTATCGATGTTCTAAGGTTTTTAAGTTGCACGTTGTTTCCGATATGAAGGAATGGGCATTTCGATTGGGCGAGGCCTGGGCTTTTCTTTTTGTGTGAATACTTTTTTACACCATATTTGTTTCCTAGTTTCCTTGTAAACATCTCCCAGCTTCTTAGGCTATCAGAGTCTGCGAGTTGTACCTCTTCCATCAATAGTTTTGCGAGGATGAGAAGCCCTTCAGGGTCTTCTATTTTGCATTTTATTCTCTTTTCCATAGCTGTGAGTTCAAAGTTTTGGACGTTTGCTGGCAAGGTCTTTGGTGTGAAAGTTGAGTGTATTGTGATTTCCTGTGGTAGATGGTCGCTGTAGTCAGAGGTTCCAATGTGATAGTCAATTATTTTTTAAAACATGCAGCGAGTAACAAATGTGAAATCTATTGTAGTACTTGCTGTTGTATTGTGGAATGTTGCAGTCTGTGGTTGATCTCCTGGAAATCTTCCGTTTAGTGATCTAAAGTCCAGCTGCTCGAGGATTGCTAGAAGCTTCTGTGGAGTTTTCGGTGTTTTTGATGTTTTTGTGTCACTCCCGCCCGCGTTGTTATCTTTTATTATTGCAGACCATGCAAAGGGGTCGTCCCCCATGTCGGTTTCTTCAGGTGTTCTCCTAAACATGTTTGCGTTGAAGTCCCCGGTGATAATCAGCCTATTGGTCTGCTGTTCCGTTAAAATGATTTCTAGCTTCTCCTTCAGCTGCAAGGTCCCTTTAGTTCTGCCACGTGGATGTAGGTAAAGGTTTATAAGAATTACCGACTCGTTTATTTCCTCCCCTTGTAGAGTTAATCTGAGTGCTTGCATAGCATTTGGAGGAGTTAAGTTGTGCGATATTGGCTCCAGGGCGTAGATCCTCTTTATGGAGCTGTATGTTGCAAGCCCTCCCTTGCTGTGTCCAAATTTGGCGCTTTTTATTGCAGATGAGGAGAACAAGTTGAATCCGTTCAGAGCTAGCGGAGTTTCACACCAGGTTTCCTGGAGCAGAATTAAATCGAAGCCTTCAAGATAAAGTTGCAGTTCCTGATCGAAGATCTTCTCTCCAAACCCATTGATGTTCCACGAGCAGATTTTAAGGGTATTGTTATTTGTTTAAGCATTGGGTGCACATAGCTTTGGATTTCACAGGTTTTGATTTTTTGTGTTTATGGTCCTCGATAACCAGGACCACTCTTGTGGGGGTGTTGTTTTTATTGCGTTGGGTATGGGGTAATGCTGGTCACTTGTTACATTGCGCTCTGGGCTTTCGCTGCGGGCTCCACGTAGCACTGAGTAAGATTTATCGCTCAGTTGAGACCCCCCGGGTCCTGTTTGGTTTGGCAAGATGTTAGTTAGTGGTTTCGGGTATCTTGGTTTGGAGTAAGGCCGAAGCTTGATGCCCCAGGTGTTAAATTTAGCATGTTCTTTTAAGATTTTATCTGCTACCGTGGATGAGGCCCAATCTGTTTTGGTTGCTTCCACCCCCGGGTGCTCCGAGGACTCCACAAATTCTATTGACTCTAGGTCCTCGGATCTTAGGGTATTCAGGCTATTGATCGAGTGTATTAGACGTAGTATATTTCCTCTATAGAGTGTGTCTATTCGTCCCCTGGACTTGTATTCAGGGTGGAACATGATTATTGTAGGATTCAGTTGCGCAGTTTTATCTATGGATGGTTCTTGGGTAATTTTAAATGTATCCACTGGTTCAGGAAGTTCTCTTGGAGTGGGTGGAATCGTACCGTTGGTTATACCCTCTGTAACTTGACCTCTTTTCCCAGGGGGGTGGATCTTTTGGGATTCTCCCCCATTGGTGGGTATTCTGGGGGCGTTACTTCCCTGCGCTCCTGTCCCCTCTTCCAAGTGTTCTGGGAGTTCCTGATGGCGTTCTGTCGCCTCGCTCACTTGAGCTGGAGTGTCTAGGGGATCTGTACTGAAGTTTTTCTCCGAGTCTTGAGCCGTGGCCCTGTCAGGGGAGTTTACTTCAATAGGCTCAGTGAGTTTCTGGTTTCGCCTCTTTCTCTTCAGCTTCCTTCGCTGCTTGCGGGTGAACGAGCTAGATAATGGGGGGTTCGTTTTGTTGCGCTTTGTTGGCTCTGGCTAGGGTGTCCGAGGTCCAGACCTTGTTTGGTTGTTTTCCTCTGTGTTTGTTAGGACGAAGGCATCTTCACAGGGGCTAGGGTCTGGTTTCTGGTCAGTGGTGGCCTGCCTCGCGTCCCCCGGTGTCCATCGTAGTAGTTGATGCTCTGCTGTACTTGTTATTATGGCTGGCCCTTTCGGAGTTGCCTTCTGTGATACGGTGTCTTTTATATCAGATAAGAGATTGTCCATTGCCTTCGGGAGGGTAGCCAGCTTATCTATGAGTGTTGCACAGGTGCAGCTGACCTGTGTTATTCGTGTCTCAGCCTGAGCTCTTCTAATCAGACTGTTAAGATCTGCCAGTTTGTCATCTATATTCGCCACAAAAATAGAGAGGGAGTTCAAAACTGACAATTGAACATCCATCTTATCTGAGTGATATTGCATGGCGTTGACTGACATTTGCATAGTATGTAGCAGAGTAGTCCAGATGTCTTGTTTCTCCTGTTTTTACTGTTTTTTTTCCTGTTCATTTAAATGTTTTGTGTTGTTCCTTGGCGAACAGTTTCTTCATTGGAGTCCAATTTGGGGACCAAGAGGGTATGAGGCAACTAATTCCTCCCATTCCTCCGGTGTCAGATAAGAGCATTCAGGTTCTTCTTCCTGAGTTATTAAGGAGGGTTGCTGTTGTATATTATTTTGTATAGTCGATTTGTCTTGTGCAGATCTTGTAGTCAGTTGGACGTCACTGCCTTGCGAGCAATCCTGAGTGGATTGGGGGAGTCCTTCCGAAAATACCTTTGGAATGGTCTGATTTTCTCCCACCGCCAGTTGAGTTGGTCTGTACACGGGATCTTTATTTCCCATCGTTGCAAACTTGGATCCAGGCCCTGGAAGAGGTGGGAGAAAAATTTCTTTTGCCATATGTAGATCTGCATTTTGCCTTTCCGTTGCTTTCTCCTCTTGTTGCGATTGTGGTTCAGGAGTAGCTGAGTCGTCCTTTTCGGTAGTAATTTTATTGTGAGTATCAGCGGTGCTATTAGTCATGCCACCTGAGTCTTGTACCTCGCAGTCATAGTCATAGTCCGTTGATCCCTTTTCTCTCTGATAATGTGATGTCCAGTCAGTCAGGGTTTCTTCTTTGTTACCGCTAAGGAGTATGTGGGTATTGTAGTCTATATTCTCTCCTTCTTTCATAGCCCTTGTGAGGGTGTGGGTCCAACTTTGGCCAGCTGTTTCACTTACTTTGGTTTTTTTGATATTTGCCTGGGTGTTTGGTTTTTGGCGTCGGGGTCAGCGCTATTTGATTCAATTTGATGTTTTTTGCTTCCTCATGTGCCTTGTCCCCTTGTTTCCTCTTCCCATCAGACATTTCGTGCCTCTCATCTTCTGAGCTAGTTTCGCACAGTCTTGTAGCACCTGGCACTGCCCTACTGGACAAAGACCCCTCGTAGCTTTTATCTAGCTGCTGCTGTTGCTCATCAGAGTATAATGTTTTGATGGGTTGAAGGGGCGATGGGAGATTCTTCCCTTTGTTGGTGTCTAGGCATAAAACTGATCCTGCGTCCTTTAAAAATGAAAATTTGGTGTATATTTTTTGGCTGATGATTTTTGAGTTTGGTGATCCCGGCGGTTGAACTGTTTGTGTTAGCTGTCGGCGATGCCTGCGGACTGCTGAAGAATGGGGAGATCAAGAGGGTTTCCCTCTCCTCTGTTGAGGGAGCTTCTGCGCTCTCTAAGTTCTCCACGGCAGGGGTCTTCTTTGTCCTGCACGTTCTCCTATTGAGATTCGACGTTACCTGCTGTCTTGTCTTCCCTGATCTCATTGTTGCATTCGGTGCAAAATGCGTTACGTTGCAAGACCCTGCTTTTTAAAATTTTTCCGCTTTCCCTTAATTTGGTGTGGTTTGATTTTAGTTCCCTCGTGCAGTCCCAGTTGCCTGGTGTCCCAAGTCTGAAGTCCCAATTGCCTGGTGGCAGAGGATCCCGCAACCTGGGGCTTGCTGCTCTGCCGTCCGCTCCCCCTCTTGGCAGAGTCTCGGGGGACTAGGACAAGGAAAGTGTCTCAAGTACTGGGTTCGCCAGTCAAAGGGTTGAAGGGCGGCTGAGTTCACGTGGACAATGTCCCAGGAGTCGCCCCCCTTGGGCGCAACACAGTCGCTGCAGTCACCTGCACCATCCGCCTGCCCTGCCCCCCCTGCTCACCGCTCCACAGCACTGAATCTCCCTCGCTGAGTCTCCTACGCTTCCCGCATTCCCGCCCCACCCGCTCTCCGTGCGACAAGGGTGGGAGGCAGCAGGGTAAGCATGCGGAAGGTGACCAGTAGCGCCAGGAGCAACGCGGGGAACAGCGCGGGAGGTCAGCAAGCTGGAGTGGGCAGGGAGGGGGCAAGGGAGCAAGGGGGGCAGCACTCACCACACGCACGTCCGCTATCAGCCCTCAACAGCCAGTTGCCTCCGGTCCTAGCGTCAGTCAGTCAGCGGTCTGCTCCACCTCACCTCCTAGTACAGCAGTATAGCGGCAAAGCAATTGCAGCAGAGCAGGTGACACCAGTGACACCAGTGGAGTTTGCCGGTGGTGCTTGCGCTTCACTGGTGGTGACTACAGAGCGGTAGAAGGCAAAGTGCAAGAGGTCGCCAGGAAGTCACTAATTACCGCTGATTTTTCACGGAGTCTTCATTCCCCACTGCTGCAGGTCCGCAGTCCACAGCCTGCCTCGGAATTCAGGGCCCCCCCCACGCTTCAACCCGCCTCTGCTCGTTTTAGTCTACCCAAGGCACCTGCAGCACGGAGCGGCACAGGGGCGGGTCGGCGGGTCGGGTCGGCGGTGATTACAGCGGTAGCGGTAGCAGCTTCCGCAAACTGCTCCGTTCCGCGTCTGGCACAGGCTCCTCCTCCAGCCGGAAAGTCCGCTTTCGCTCTCTCAAATTCTTTCATCAAACATCCTTAGGGCTCCCTCATAGGCTGAGATCCACTTGTCGATACCATCCACAACCACATAACTAGACACCAGGTCTTTAGAAATGTGGACATTTTTATCTCCATTGGACACTGCAGTATTGCTTCCACCATTACTGCTGCAAACCATTTGCTATGCATGAGTTCTAGCTCTTTAAGATTAAGCTCATTGGTGCACTGTGGTGGTTGATGAGCTGCGAGGGTTGAAATGCGGACTGTCCTGACTGTGTAGAATCAGGGTCGGGGTCAAAATGGTTGGAGACTTTTCTGTTCATGAGGCTCTGATCAGGAACCAACTAGCCCTTGAAGTGACTCTGGTGATCCTGGATTCCAGATTCAGGTCCAGTCCTTCTGACTCAGGCATGAGAGTAGCAGGACAGCAGGGCAGTGCTTCTTGCAGCAGAGCAGCATATTAGTCCTTCTTCTGAGTCTTCCACAGGTGCTGAAGTGTTCGGAAGAGTTGGGTCAGAGGGTCCCCAGTCCGAGAGTAGCCCCAGAAAATGATTAGTTGCAGCCACAGTAGATTCAACTCTTCTTTATTCTAGACATAGAAAATCTTTGCTTCTGAGGCTTCTGCCACCACCTGATATAATTATGAAATAATTTGCGCATGCTGACTTTACATTTATAAGGAGCACATTTCTAATAGGACATAGTCAGTCTGACTGGCAGAATCATCAAAACACTGACCATATCTCACAGTGATTTATGTGTAGCCCTTTGAGATTTCATGAGAATGAACGGAATATGTCAGGTAGATAGAGGGGTTTCTATGGAGCTGAATTACGTCACAATTCTGGTCTGGCACCTGGAATATATAATAACAAACACTAGACCTTTTATGGAGGAAAACTTCCTTATTTATACAGAACAGTGATATTTGTGAAAAAAAACCCTCAAAATCCAATCGGAAAGCTCTGTGCCATTTGATATATATAAAAAGACAAATGAAAGGTCCAGTATACGGGCTAAGGACCATATCCAGGGTACAAAATTCCTTCAGTTGGTACAAGGAAGTCCACAAGCAGATTCTGATGGCAGAACAGACTTGAGTTAGAAAACTATTGATCAGGAAAAAGGAAAAAAGAGGTTCCAGAAAACATGTATGAGGCAATAATCAAGAAATGCAGCGTTCAAGAGCATGTAGCAGAAAACCACAAACCGCAGAGTTATACGTTTAAGCAGCACTTGGAATTAAGGCCTCAGTTCCCTGATGTCATAGTAGGCTTGGTACTATCAGTGGAATAAAGACTATATGGCAATAGTCATTGGCAGAAATGAAGTTTGTAGCACAGCGGATGCTCTACTAGCAGCATTGTCTCTTGAATCTCACAGTGGCCAAAACCCAACCCTTGTAACCTGCCATAAGGAATGTAGGTTGATTCATTTTTTATACAGGGTTTCATGAGATGTCTGGAGGATGAAATTGAAAGGTTAAAATACTTAATACTCTCTTGGCAGGTTTCCTAAACCCTGGTTTTTAGAGGCAATCAGTATTCGACACCACTCTTATTATAATCTTCACATTGTTCTTCTTATAACATGGCCAGGGGAACTCCATTCATGGGACTCTCTGCCGCATCTCGTTAAGAAGGTGAAGGAAATGCTGGTCTTTTGGCTGTGTTTTGTCCTTGGCGTGCCTCTCTGGAAATGAGAGCTGCCTAAGCACTGGAAGATGCACATATGTATAAAACATTCTGAAACGTTTGTTTTAAAATCACATGTGTCTCTACTGATTTCATCCCAGCAAAACTAAAGTTTATCAAACAGCGTTACAATTTTCAGTTTTTCTTCCGTTCCTCTCACATATAGGATTACCATACTTTCCAACATGGCTGCTGTAAGTATATCATAACTACCTCCTTTCTTGAATGAGGTTGGGGAGCCTAACCTCCCATGGAAGCAATGGAAGAGACTATTTGAATCCTGCCTTATTTCAATTAGGGTTGAAATGTTTACATCCCTGCAGAAGCAGCACATCAAACTTCATAATTTACATGTGGGGGGAACATATGATGACATTTATGAGACATTACAGGAAGATGTTAATGAGGGAGATGAGGAAGGAGATGAGGAAGTAGATGTGGATGTGTACCAGAGAACTTGTACCTGTTTGTAACAACATTTTAGGAAGAAAATAAATGTTCTTCTGGAGAGAGACAAGTTTTTTGTGAGATCCCAAGAAAAATCTGAAAAGGTTAACACGTAAATAGCGGCCCTGAGAGGGGTATCCCTTACATGTGAATTTGATACTCTAACTGATTCCCTCATACAAGACCAACTAGTTAGATCCACAAACAATCCTAAAATACAAGAAAAGCTGCTAGTAGTAAACAAAGATCTGAAACAGGCTATTGATATAGACGTAAGTGTAGGACACACAGCTGACTGCAATGAGGAGATGAAAGTAAGTGTTGAAACAACTCCTGAGGTACATGCAATTCGTGAGCAAGATCACAATAAAGAACTGAAGTACAAGAATCAGAATATCAGTGATAAACCTAAGTGCTACAGGTGTGGTAGCACAAGGCACAACTCCAATAGCCCTTAATGCCAAGCTTGGACAGCCACTTGTCACAAGTTTGGCAAAACAAGTCACTTTGCCAGGATAAGCTGGGACCTACACAACAAACCAGTTCTGGTGGTGGAACCTGAACCACGGGAAGAACGGAACTAGTTTTCCAAGTACAGGAAGACAAAGGAAATATGACATTTTCTTCCTGTGACCTTACTCTAGATAACAAACCTGTCACTGTTTTTGCTGATTCGTGTTTGCCCTATACAATGATTGATAGTAATGTATTTGATAATCCGTTCCGAGATAAAGAAGGAAAACTTGAAGAACCAGATATTAAACTGGGAGGGTACAATGGGGACCCCATTCCATTAAAAGGAATGGCTACAATAAGAATCATGTTTAAAGGCAGAAACACAATTGGCAAGGTATATATAGAAAAAAGGGGTTCGAATTTGCTAGGGTGGTGCCATCAGAAGGAATTGCGCATTAAACTTGACCCAAACAGCTCTGATCCGGTTCTTTTGGTTGACCCTTTTATCTGTGGTAAGGAAGTGTTTGACAAATTTCCTGATGTTTTTTTCTGGGGGGCTGGGTATGTTACGTTATGTTAGAATTACCAGCACCAGATAAAATTGAACCCTAAGGCCAAAGCCGTCACCCACAAATTGAGACCGATTCCTTATCTTATACAAGATCTTCTAAGAAAAGAGTTAGACAGGCTGTTAAAATTGGGCCTTATAGAACCCGTAAAAACACTCTCTATGGTTAGCCCCTGTTGTCATTGCTACCAAGTTGTATTGTATTGTATGCGGAACTTATAAAGCGCAGCTATCACCCAACGGGTATCTTGGCGCTGGTACGTAAATTCTCAACAAGTGGTGGGGGGGAAGAACAGTATAGACTAACAGCGGCTCCTAAATACCTCATACTCTAGTGAACAGCCACGTTTTGATCTTTTTCCTGAACTGTAGCAGGTCAGTCATCTGTCTGTATTCCAGAGGAATGCTGTTCCAAAGTTTGGCCGCAGCCGAGCTAAACACTCTTCCTCCTGATCTAACTCTTTGAGTTCTTGGGACTTTCACCAAGCAGGCAGTGGCTGAACGAAGGCGCCTTGATGGTATATACCATGTAAAGAGCCCCTGCAAAGGTCTAGGTCCCAGGCCATGGAGGGCCTTAAAGACCATACACAGGGACTTGAACTGAACCCTCTGTAATATGGGTAGCCAATTAAGTTCTGCCAGTGCTAATGACCCAGACGAGCGACGAGGCCTCATCAATGCCAGTTTAGCTGCCACAGTTTGGACTCTTTGGAGGCGCTCAATCAGGAATTTCGGGTCTCCAATAAGAGGGCGTTACAATAATCAAGCCTACTAAGGATAATACTGCCAACCACCAACGCCCTGGTCAACTTTGGCAGTAATGGAAGAATCTTCCTTAGTGCTTTAATCAGGGAAAAACAACTTCCAACCACCCTATTTCCCTGCATTTCCATGGTCAGATGCACATCCAGCATCACTCCCAAATTACGTACTGTTCCAACTGGAGTTTGAACAGATGTGGTTGGGGAAGGCCAGAAATTAGACGGAAAAGGAGGGGGAACCTTCTGCACACCACAGCATAAGACTTCCGTCTTATCTGAGTTAAATTGGAGTGAGTTGTTTCTTAACCATTGGGCAGTATCCTGCATGCAGTCATGAAAGGATGTCAAGGAGATCGACTGATCGTCCTCCAAAGAGAAGAAGAGCTGGGTGTCATCGGCATAGTTCACTATTCTCACACCATGCGCTTTCATAACTCCAATCAAGGGTCTCATATAGAGATTAAAAAGAATAGGGCTTATAGCCGATCCCTGAGGAACACCATAGTGGATATTAGAAAATTTTGATTGGTACGGAGGAAGAAAAACTGCCTGACTTCTGTCAGAGAGGTAAGATCGAAACCACTCCAAAACTATCCCTGACACCCCAGCCTCCTCCAACCTAGTCAGTATGATGCAGTGATCCACCGTGTCGAATGCGGCAGACAGGTCGAGTAAAACTAAGATACCCGATTGTGCACTGTCTGCCCGTAGTCTCAGATCGTCTAACACGGTCACTAAAGCAGTCTCAGTTCCATGGCCCGGTCGAAAACCAAACTGAACATCATCCAGTCTAGAATTAGCTTCCAGGAACTGAGACAGAGAGTTACTTGCCAGCCGTTCAATAATTTTGATCGGATATGGTAGGAGAGAGATGGGTCTATAATTCCCCGTACATGTCGGATCCAAAGTCGTTTTTTTTAAGAGCGGTGTAACCATAGCCCGTTTCCAACAGGCTGGCACCCTACCAGAAGTTAAGGAGCAGTTACAGATCTGGCGCAAAATAGGGAAAAGCTCAGAACCCAGCTCCTTCCAGATTTTATGAGGAAGAGGATCTAGAGGAGACCCTGAGGATACACTCATGGCAATTTTATTAAATAGTTCTTCCGAGGGAAGCTCAAAAACATTTAAGGAAGGCAGGTGACCCACCTCTACCCTAGTATCCCGCCCTGAGTCTCGTGTCTTATTACATCCAGGTATGATTCCTTCTTTCTGGGAGTAATTATTCCTATTCAGTCCATCAATGATGTTACTGATTTTCTCCATGAAGAAGGTTGCTAGATTATCGCATAGAGCTTGAGTTGGTGTAATTTTAGATTGAGTACACTCCGGGGCGCTCATATCCTTCACTATTTTGAAGATTGCTCTAGAGTTATTCTTAGAATGTAGAATAGTGTTGGCAAAATAATTAGATTTAGCCACATTAATCTCCTTCTTATATTCTGCCATAGTGGCCTTCCTAGAGGCTCTATCCTCATCCAGATAATACTTCCTCCAATTCCGCTCAGCCTTTCGGCAATTAAATTTTAACTTTTTTAAGTGGTCATTATACCCACATGCCGGCGGCCTACCAATCTTTTTACAATTGTTAATAGGAGCAATCAGGTCAAGCCTATTTTGGATCTGAGCGCAAAAATCCAGATAGATATCTTCCACTGTTCTATCTATATCAAAGGCCTGATCCACAGAGAAGGTTAAAGAGAGCTCAGTCTTCTTTTTTAAAAAGCCTTTCCAGTCTCTGCTTCTGAACATTCTAGTTGCTTTGGTGGCAGGTCGACCCACTCTAAGGTCAAGTAGCTGAAACTTGACCAGGTGATGGTCGGACCAATCAACCGGGAGGATCTCCACTATTTCCACCGCTTTTTCGTTAGAAAAGACAAGGTCCAGTGTATTCCCTCCTTTATGGGTGGGTTCAGTAATCCACTGGTGCAGTTGCAGGTTCTCGCAGACCTGGATAAGATTACCATATCCAGAATCTAGGTTTCCATTGCACCATAGATTGAAGTCGCCCATAAGCAGTAGGTTCTAATGAGTAAGGGCCACATTACAAATAGTGTTGATCAATCCCTGCAGATGGGATACTTTTATCATTCCTGGGGATCTGTAACAGATAATGCCCGACAGTAGGCATCCCCTGGAATCTTTAAAAGAGAAGCCAAAAAGTTCAAAGCCCTCAGTCTCATCGATCTCAATTTGAATAAGGTCCAGATTTTCCCTAAATATAATTCCTACCCCATCTCCTCGTCCTGAGACTCTTGGCTTGTGTATAATTTTGTAACCTGGAGGACAGACCAAGCCTAGATCAATCTCCAGTCCAGGATGGGTCCAGGTTTCGGTCATAAAGAGAGCATCCAAACAATGAGAGTCAAGTAACAGTTGGATCTCGACATGATGTTTGGGCAAGGATAGAACATTAAGCAGCCCTCCCAGTATGGCATTCTTCCTTCTTGGGTCAGTTTTAGTGTCCAGTGCACCTTCCAAGCAGGAAGTACTGATTCTATCGCTTACTGATCTGCCTATCCGTTTAAGTTCCTCACTTGAGTAGCAGAGCCGCTCCCTGACGGTATCCCCCACAGCACCACGGGCAGCATAACTAGCGCTACGTGCGGTCCGAGCGCGGACGGGCACAGATGGGCTTGCCTTAGGCGCGCACGCTGCGCGCGTCCGCTGCGCGGCCACACCAGCGTCCCGCTTATGTAGTCTAGCAACTGACAACTAGTCTGCTAACCCGAACTATACAGTTCCGCTCAGGTCGGTAAAGTTAGACTCCTCAATTTGTGCTCATTTAAATGCTACACATTTGCCAATTCCCTCATTTCCCAGCATTAAAATTCCCTCAGTTCCCAAGTATTAAAAATCCAATATTGTATTGCCCGCTCCTTTACACACTCCCTTTAACAAAAAACAGTTGTGCAAAATAGCAAGCGCAAATGCGCAATTCTTAGCCCCCCGCCACTCGAAGAGATAACGAAGCTAAAGCTGCGCGGCCACGCCAGCGTCCCGCTTATGTAGTCTAGCGACTGACAACTAGACTGCTAACCCGAACTATACAGTTCCACTCAGGTCGGTAAAGTTAGACTCCTTAAATTTGTGCTCATTTAAACGCTACACATTTGGCAATTCCCTCATTTCCCAGCATTAAAATTCCCTCAGTTCCCAAGTATTAAAAATCAGATATTGTATTGCCCGCTCCTTTACACACTCGCTTTAACAAAAAACAGTTGTGCAAAATAGCAAGTGCAAATGCGCAATTCTTAGCCCCCCGCCACTCGAAGAAATAACGAAGCTAAAGCTGCGCGGCCACGCCAGTGTCCCGCTTATGTAGTCTAGCGACTGACAACTAGACTGCTAACCCGAACTATACAGTTCCACTCAGGTCGGTAAAGTTCTCAGGGAAAGACATCGGGGTGTGTGTGGATTTGATGGATCTGAATGCAAATATATGGGTAGATAGGTACCCGCTTCCCAGGATTCAAGTTTTAACCCTACTTAGAGATGCTACTTACTTCAGCGTACTGGATCTCTCATCTGCCTACTAACAGGTAGAGTTGCATCCCTCCTCATGCCATCTCACATCATTCATAACTTCCTTGGGTGCCTATCAATATGTGCGCATGCCATTTGGCTTCCCTCTGTGGCTGCAGCCTTCCAAAGGATAATGCAGCATGTATTGAAAGACATACCAAACACATTGTGTTTCCAAGATGACATCTTAATACATGGGAAGTATGAGGAAGGGCATAATTCCATGTTGGAAACTGTTTTATCGAGGCAAAAAGTGGCGGGTCTCGCCATCAAGAAAGAAAAGTGACAGAATGGGGTGGGATTAGTGGAGTACTATATCTCGTGATGGTATTAAACCTAAACTTAATCTAGTGGAAGCCATTAAAAACATGAAAGTTCCCACCAATGTGGCTGACCTCAAGTCCTTCTTAGTGTCATCCGAATATTACTTCAAATTTGTCAAAAACGATGCCACCATTGTGTAGCCTTTATGAAACCAGCTGATAAAGAATTCAAAATACGATTGGGTCAAACATTGCCAATCCAAAGTAGTTAAGTTAGTCATAACAGAAGCTCCCTCTTTAGGAAGTTTTAAGCTCAACAAAAGTATCTTATTAAGTACGGATGCTAGTAATAAAGGTCTGGGGGCACTTTTCAACCAATTGGTGGATGGGGAGGAGCAGATCGTAGCATTTGCTTCGAGCGCCCTGTAGGGCTCTGAAAAAGACTACTCAGCTGTAGAGAAAGAGGCCCTAGCCTGCTATTAGGCTGTTTGACATTTCAAGTTCTTTTTATGGGGGACACCATTTACAATAAGAAACTACCACAAACCCTTGGTATATGCATTTACAACTAAAGGATCAGGGAGGACCACACTTAGGATGTCTCGCAAGATATTAGGGTTAGAAGGGTACAATTTTAGAGTATGCCACCTACCAGGCAATCAGAACATAGTGGCAGATCTCCTTTTCAGGGCACTCTTAGACATACCCTTCCAAGGAAGTGAAGGGGCACAAGAAGAGATTGTACTTAAACTAATCAGTGGGGATGAAGGAGAGTGGCATACTTGTATGCGAAATGATGGTGAATTGAGTAGACTTTTCAATCTTATTCTGGATGGATCGCCAGAGCACCGGTTCATAGCGAAACGCTCACATTTTGAGAAGTCAAGTTTTAGCTATGCTTTCAAGGAACACCCTATACCGTGGAGGAAAAATTATAACCTCTGCAAGGATGGTAGAACATTTTGTCAGTCTTGAACATGAGGGTCATCTAGGTCACACTCTCAATAAAAATAATATACGCTCTGAATATTGATTGGCAGGCATGGATGCCATGATAGATGAAGAGTCAAGGTATGTTCTGAAGGTACACAGAGTTATAAAACCCAGCAAGTAAGGAAGCCCCCCTTTGTCTCCTGTAGAAGTTCCAGAGACACCATGGACAAAATTGGCGATGGACATAATAGGCCCCATGAGTCTCAAATTACTTAAAGAGAGGTTTATTCTTATTTTGGTACATCATCACACACGTTGGATAACACTTAAGTGTCTACATCAAATTGACACTGGAACCATAATGAGCTTTCTCAAGGGTGTATTCTATGAAGAAGGTACACCAGAGATACTAGTCGCAAATAATGGAGTACAATTTAATTCAGACACCATGCAGGAATTTCTAGAAGGTTTTCACATACAACACCACAGTACAGCATGATATGGTCCACGGGTAAACAGGCTTGTAGAAAGAATGAATAGGATGGTAAAGAAATGTTAGCAAAGAGCAAAAGTAACAGGAGTACCAGCCAACATGGTTTTGCAAGAAACTATCTGGGCATATCGAACTACACCGAATTGTGTCACTAAAGTCTCCCCTTTTTCGTCTCTCAAGGGTAGGGAACCTAAGTCAAAACTAATCGCTTCATAGTTGAAGAAAAAGGAGTCTTCTGTGATTAACAGAAAAAGAGTATCAGCGAGAATAAAGGTACATCAAAATAAATGCAAAAGTAGATATGATGTTTCCCAACAAGTACAACCCATTTCATTTAAGTGTGAGGATTGGGTCAGGACTAATTTGCCTTGGCCAGAATTGTACCTCATGACACACCTTTTTCGAGTGAGCCTATTGATGAAAGACAGATTCTTATCAAGGGGATGGCTCATAACCAGGAAGGCTGGCATAGAATGAGAAGAGCATGTCTACCCCAAAATGGCATAAAGATTATGAGTTCACTTACACACGAAGATGGCTACAATGTAAAGTATGAGAGGAATATTTTCAGGTTTTAGAATGTAAACTTTGAGTGAGTTGTTCGTGTTATCAATGCTAATAGTATCTATTATTCCCGTCTTTGGTAAATGTAGATTATTTCTAACTGTATTTAGGCAGTAAACCTAAGATTCAAAGTTATTCATGTACAGTTGTTTCATTCTGTAACCACAAGGTAGGAGCTATTTATGTACATTTTATTATACTACATATGTCTTTTGTTACCATCAAAGTGAGATGTGTTGTAATCACCTGATGGTATTTCCATTCCTTCATCCCCCCTCCCTTCTCCTCTCCTTGGAATTGTCAGTGTGCACTTGGCCAACTGTGAAGTGTGGGCTTTAACTTGCTCTTGTATGCCTTCTCTTTGATTAATTGAGATTTTTTGTAACTATTGCTTTTTCTATGCTAAATCACCCATGAACTAAATGTCTTGGTCGTATTGTGACTTCTGATGACTGCCTTGCCACTTTTTTACACATATTTTACTCAAGTTTTTAGCTTCATACTGTTTTTAACTTCTTATCTGTAATCCTCTTATGACATGTACCGTCGAATAAATAAACTTTTGATTGATTGTAAATTGGAGGGGCATTGTGTGGAATGGAGTGGGGTGGAGTGGCATGGTGTGACATGGAGTGGAATTGCTTGGAGTGTAGTAACATTATTGCTGTGGAGTAGAGTAGCATTGTGTGGTGTGCAGTGGGGTGGGAGAGCACTGTGTGGAGTTAAGTGGCATTGTGTGGCGTGGAGTGGCATTGTGTGGCTGGAGTGGAACTATGTGACATGGAGTTCAGTGACATTGTGTCATTTGTACTGAAGTGGTGTGGCATTAAGAGGAGTGGAGTGATGTGTGGCATGGATATGAGTTGAGTGGAAGTGCATGTAGTGGAGTGGCATTGAGTGCAATGGCATTGTGTGTCATGTAGTGGAGTGAAATTGTGTAGTGTGGAGTAGCTTTGTGTGGTGTGTAACGCTGTGTGGTGTGGAGTAAAGGCTCATTGTGTGGAGTGGAGTGACATGGAATGGAGTGGAATTGTGTGGAGTGGCATTGTTTGGCATGGAGTGGTGTTGTGTGTTGTGGAGTGAATTGGCATTGTGTGGGTTGGAGTGGCAATGTGTGGAATTGAGTGGTATGGGGTGAAGTGAAGTGGCGTTGTTTGGAGTGGAGTAGCAATTCATGGCGTCTAGTAGAGTGGCATTGTGTGGAGTGGAGAGGCACTGTGTGACATGGAGTTTAGTGGAATTGTGTCATGTGTACTGAAGTGGTGTGGCATTAAGTCGAGTGGAGGGACACTGTGTGGCATGGATATGAGTGGAGTGGAAGTGCATGGAGTGACACTGAGTGGAATGGCATTGTGTGGCATGGAGTGGAGTGACATTGTGTAGAGTGGAGTAGCATTGTGTGGTGTAGAGTATAGCACTATGTGGCATGGAGTAGAGGGCCATTGTGTGGAGTGGAGTGGCATGGAATGGAGTGATATTGTGTGGAGTGGCCTTGTTTGGTGTGGAGTGGCATTGTGTGGTGTGGAGTGGATTGGCATTGTGTGGCATAACGTGGCATGGTGTGGCACTGTGGGGAGTGGAATAGCATTGAGTGTAGTGGCAGTGTGTGGACTGGAGTGGTATTGTGTGGACTGGAGTGGAGTGGCATTGTGTGGAGTGGCATTATGTGCAGTGGAGTTGCATTGAATGAAGTGGAGTTACATTGAGTGGAATGGAGTGGCATTGAGTGGAATAGTGTGGCATTGTGTGCCATACAGTATAGTGAATTGGCATTGAGTGGAGTAGAATGGAGGGGTATTATGTGGTGTGGACTGGCACTGTGTGGAGTAGCATGGTATTGTGTGTTGTGGAGTGGCAATGCTACTCCACACCACTCAGTGCCAGTCCACACCACACAATGCCACTCCACCCCATACCACAAAAAGCCACTCCATGCCACTCCACACCACACAATGCAACTTCATGGCACATAATGCCACTTCACACCACAATTAGCACTCCACTCATTGCCAATAAACTCCACTGCACGCTACACAATGCCGTTGTGTTGTGGAGTGGAGTTGCATTGTGTGATGTGGAGTGGCATTGGTTGGCATGGAGTGCAGTGGAATTTTGTGGCGTGGTGTTGAGTGGAGGGGCACTGAGGGAAATGGGAAGGTGCTCTAATTGGCACTAAGTTGCTCTATAGTTCTTCAAAGCTGTGTGCTATATCAATGCAATTATCTCAAATTACAATCTGTGTAAACATTTGATGCATTTGATCCGATGCAGGATCTTGTTGGTAT
Source organism: Triturus cristatus (assembly GCF_964204655.1). NCBI lineage: Eukaryota > Metazoa > Chordata > Amphibia > Caudata > Salamandridae > Triturus > Triturus cristatus. Next base: position 385,039,918 of record NC_140584.1, on the reverse strand, counting down.
GTAAAGAGCTTCTGCACAAACTGGTTTGTTTACAAATAAATGTGTTTTAGACCAGAATGCTCTAGTGGGTGAGAGATCAACATGTATTGCACTGGTTGGGTATAAAGGAGATGGATTGGTGTCAAGCTACATTTAAAAATGTTAAAAGCATTTCCAAACAGGAGTAGCAGATGTGCTCAGTACTCAATCATGACAGAGAATGATAGTGAGTAACTATCACATTGTTGTGAGAAAAGGTGAATACAACAGATTGTCTGAGATTTAAACCAAAGATATTCCAGACTTGAAAATGGGGGAGCTCTATAAGGGAACATACGCACCAGAAACAAAGGGTAACATTTTTAAAAGCTCTGACAGACTATAAAGTAGCCATTCTAGAGGAAAAAATAGCCTTTTTCACGAGCAAAGTCCTAAGCTCGGAAAACAAAATGAAAGACATCTTTAATATAGTTAGGGAACTATCTCACCTGGACCGTATAATACCTACCATCTCCTGAGCAAGGTGTGGTTCTGTGTGCTTTTAAAGACACAGTCTTAACCCTGCTCCAAAACAAAGGTGGTATGGATCCTCGACAATTGGGCAACTATAGACCCATTTCGCTTCTCCCGTATCCAGCAAATATTATTGAGGCACATGTAGCTAAACTTCTGTGTGCCTTCATTGAAGAGACCAAATTCTTAGACTCTCACCAAGCAGGTTTTCTGCCATCTCATTCGACTGAATCAGTCATCCTAAGCGTTGTAGATGACCTGAAGGAGGGGGCAGACAGGGGGTGCATGTAGGCATTGGTCCTGCTTGACCTGTTGGCGTCATTCGATACCGTGGATCTTACAATTTTAACTGATAGAATGGCGGCGGCGGGTCTGAGAGGAACTGCCTTAGAATGGATGAAATCCTTTCTGAGGGACCGCACCCTACAGCTCTGCCAGTGTCACCATCACCTGCGGGGTACCACAGGGCTCCTCCTTGTCCCCCCACCTGTTTAAACTCTATATTCGCCCCTTGATTCATTCCCTCCAACAAAGGAAGGTTAAGATATACAATTATGCAGATGACATGCAATTGATTTTTTCATTCGACGAGATGGAGGACTCCACGGCATTTTTTCAAAACACTATGTTATTCATCAAAGACTGGATTAATCACACCCACCTTAAATTGAACTCTGATAAAACAGAGATAGTCATTTCTAACAACTGACTACATCATTGGACTCCAACACACTGGCGGATACATTAGGAGCTCCACCTATCCCTAGGAATTCTGCAAAGATCCTCGGCATCGAAATTGACACTAACCTCTCTATTCAATCCCAGATAAACATGGTTAACTCATCCTGCTTTTATCAGCTGAGAAACTTCAAAAAGATCAGGAGTCTTTTTTTACTACGGAAGGAAGCATGGTAATCATAATGTAAATGTAAATGTATGGATACTTGTATAGCGCACGACTACCCGGAGGCCTCTCGGCGCTTGTACGAATACCGCTGTGGAACCCATCCTGGCTTTTCCCTGTGAGGTGTCCACTCCTGGGCACCCCCAAGGTGAAGGCCAGGCATCCTTAGCGTTGTGGGGGCCGTTGTGGAGATTAAGCAAGCTATTGCCCAGAGTTGCAGAGTGGGACTCCATGATTAGAATGGCACCGAGGCGAGAATTATCAGGTCCGTGGAAATTTTGAGCCCAAGACCCGCCGAGGCGGGGAATTGAACCCTGGTCCCGGGCTAGACCTCTGCATCAGGGTCTGCCGCTCTAATCATTGAGCCACACTTCTCCACAATAATGGCTATAATTCTGTCTAGGATAGACTATGCCAATGCTATCTACCTAGGTCTCCCCATCAACCAAATCTGCAAGCTTCAGCTGATACAGAATCAAGCTGCCAGAGTAATTTACCAACAACCGAGACACTGCCATACAAAGCCACTGATGAAGCAGCTTCATTGGCTTCCCGTGGCACATCGGTCCATGTTTAAGACAGGCTGTATTATCTTTAAAATAATCTACGACAGGGACCCCAAATTTATCAATATGAAGATCCATCCGTACCCCCCTAAACGGAACCTCAGATCGGCACAAAGGAACCTGCTGATGGTTCCAAGATTAAAGCACAAAAGAATGGGTGGCTCACGATTCTCTACGCTGGGCCCGCAATTCTGGTACTCCTTGCCGATTGAAATTAGGCATACAACTGATTACATGTGTTTCAGGAAAAAAATGAAAACCTGGCTTTTCACTCTGGCCTATTGCTAGATATAATTTCTGGGATGGCTCTTAACGTAGCGCCAGGAGACCTTTGGTGTACGTGAGCTCAATACATTTCCTATAAAATAACATTACAAATTTACCTGTCTCCCATCAGGAGTACCACTAAGATGTATTGTGATCATTCTGTAGCATCATTTTCATATGCTTTTCCAGTATCTCCAAGTTCTTTTTCTTTTTTTATTGATTTCCTTTTCTTGATGTAGTTGCATTTAGTCAGTATTATCTCAGTAACTTTGGCTGGCTTCCTGATCACATATGATTTTTGTGGATGTGCCACTTGTAAGACATCTCTCATTGTGGTCTATTGGCAAAGTTTAGCAATTATTACTCTTGAACACTGGATGTTTATATGTCTGTTGGTATATACCATCTTGTTCAAGCACTTGGCGTGGGCCTTCTGGTACTTTAGTACCCTTTTAGGTCTCGTTTAGAGACCGCTTTAGCTGACCTTTGGGAAACAGACCAACTGTATCCAGTGTAGACTTAGAGTTGACGTTTTGTCCACCACTTGCTCATGATTCGATGGCATTTATACCTATCTCACTTCCCTGCTCCTGATTGCATGGCTTTTCTTATTATTCTTAGGTTCAACTTGCCCAAGGAGCACTTGAATCTCACTGTGTTTCAAATGAATAAATGTCTTCTCCCAATTCTGACATAAGACCTTGCATTGCATGAGGGACTATTCTTTCCCTCTGTGTTTTCCTGCTCCCCCAATTTCTTTTTCACCCACTTGATTCTCAAAGAATGAGACACCCCCTTACCCCAAGCAGCTGCGTGATCCCCTTATTCCTCTTGTGCTCTACACTCTGCTTGCACTCTAAAAGGGAGTAGCGAGCTTAAAATATTTTTCAACTAATTTAATATGACCTCCCCATATTCCTATGTTACGGCCATCTTGGAATGCTGTTTATTAAACTAAATGGAAAACCATTCCTTGTGGCCATCATGTATACGCGTCATGTGCAGTGGCCATCTTGTTATGATATTATTTTAGTTTAAAAAAAAAACATTACAAGGTGGTTGCAAGGTATATGTGCCTATGGCAGCAACCATCTTGTAATGATTTTCTTTTAGCTTAAGAAAAGTCATTACAATTTACTGCTGCACAGATATGCATATTTGCATTGTCCATCTTGTAATGATTTTTCTAAAACAGAAACAAAACAATTACAAGATTGCTGAAGCACATGCATGCACTGCAGTAATCCATGGGATCATGCATTGGCAAGCCAACAGGTATCACCGATGAGACAGCTAGGCTTTGTCAATGCTTGTTACCGATTGGTAACACTGACATACTGCAAGTGGACACTTTTGTGATCGCAAAACATGGTCTTACTGTTAGACATCGGGATCTGTTTGCAGTGCTCCCCACTTTTTACTTGAGACCCCTGGATGCTGTTTCTTTTTATACTCTAAGGATGCCATGGGCTCTAGCAACCAGGGCGAGTGCTAGGTGGAAAACCCACTTAGAATACAGTGGAAACACCTACATACACTAAGGTACACTATGGGTTGCGGTAACCGTATTAAGGGTATGACCTCCCCGTTAACGCCCTAATACATAATAGGGCAGGGGAATTTAAACAACCTTTAAGTCCCTAGTATATAATAGGGCATAGCAGTTTAGAGGTCAGCAGCCCTTTCTGCACTTGCATGTGTGCACAGCTGAGGCCAGAGTTCTGTTTAAAAGCAGCCTTGTGTTGCAGGACTGCTTTAAAAATGTAAAATGTAAATTGTGCCCAAACTTGACTGGGGCACTTACAAATTAATTAACTACAATTTTTTGCATATTAAGTACCACCAGTGTATCCCCTAACTGTCCAAGTGGTGGGGGGTCAGGTACTCATAAGGAGGACCCATATAAAATAGGTTTTATATTCCTTGGGTTTGGTGAAATTGCATGTTTCAAGGGCTTCCCAAAATTGACTTTTGTGCTAGAAGCACTGTGGAGTGAGGATCTGCAATATCTTTACGTATTCAGAATCCCTAAGGTCTCCCCTGGGTGTTCCACGTGTGGGGGTCCTGTAGATATAGGCAGGGTCCTTATAAAAGATGCTTCGTAAGCCCTGGTGTTGGAGAAATTGCCCAGTTCATTTTACCCATTGCAGTTCCCCAGCCATATAGGTTAACATGGCAAGACGTTATTAATTAATATCTCCTGCCAGGAAACACAGAAAATATCATTCAAGGACTTAGTAGAATGGTATGATAAATCCAACAATATGCTACTGTTGAATTTATCCTAAAATGTACATAAAAGAAGTTATAAGACTTGCTTGTTCTTAAGCAAATATTCAGGCTTCCAGTGATCTGTCTTGATTAGTCAGAGTTGAGCAGATTAGCCAGGCTGCTTTAATTAGGTCATAAGTAGCCCCTGGGGGGAAGAGCCATTCTGGGAGGAGTGGGTTCTGCTGCATAGGAATGCGAGAGCAAGGTAAAGGGGTTGTAACCTTGATCCTCAAAAGAAAGAGGGGACAGGCAGAAAAAGGCAGTTTCATTTACACCCCTATTCTTTGAACCCAGACAGATGGAATGAAGTGCAGATGCCAAGGGGAGGGAGATTATGGAGCTGAGGCATCCTGGAGGTTGGTTTAGCCAGTGCTTGCCTCTCTGCTGAGACTTCACCCATATTGAATTTTGGAGAAATAGTGCTCTCTGTGAGACCATTGTGCTGCAATTTGAAGGAAATGGTCATGCTCTGGGGTATTGCCCTGAACCCCATTGGACAGGAGTGCCCTCCTGTGTGGCCCCAGAGTACATTGAATAAGTATCTAAGAGGGGCAGAGCCTCTCAGCTCTGCTGCTTGAAACTGAGAGAAGAAGAAGGATTGCCAAGCTGGAAACTTGATTTGCACCATCAGGCCCTGCCTTCTGACTGACTGCGCCTGCTGCATTGTCTGGAACTACAGCCCTTTGGATGTACCTTGTTTCAAGAGGAATAAAGAGTGGGCTCCCTGCAAGCTACACATTAACAGAGCTCATCTGCATCAGCAACACTAAGAGTCCCCTGCCTGAAGTGTATCCAGTGGACTTTTAAGGGCATTGTCCAGGTGCATTGTGGGAATTGTGTTCCCAACCTTTCAAGGACCATCTTGGAGTTTCCAGACCATTGGATTGTGTTTTAGACACTTTGGACCCTAAAGAGGAACTTCAGGAAGAAGTTCCAGAAGAGTGGGAAAGTTTGGTGAACTTTTGTGAAAAAGCTCCAGTGGGTGACCTGACACTCACACAAAGGCAATCTGGTGAATCCTCACTGTATCCGGCCTTCTGGAGGAGGATACACGATGTCTGGGGAGAAATCCTCTAGAAAGGTTTTTAAATGTAAAGGTAAAATCTTGACCGGGGCCTCCCGCTTAGTGTATCCGACCATAGCTCCATTGCAGTCAGCCTCAAACTTTGTCCCGGTCAGAGGAGATCACTAGAAAGTGTTTAATCTTTGCAAATTCATATCCCTGGTTTCCTACAGTGGACATTTTGGTGTAATTTTAAAGATAAAAATATTTCCTATTTTTATAAATTGGAGTTGGATTTTTATTGTATGTTTTGTCTTAATTATTTGCTGAATTGATGCTTTTAAATGCTTTACATACCTATCTCTGAATTTAAGCCTGCCTGATCGCAGCCAAGCTACCAAGGATTTAGCATGGGAATTATTTTCTGACACCTAATCTGAGACCTAAACTGTGTTATTGGCCTTATTGCCAGTGGCAGATGCATATTTGCCACTACTAATAACCCCCTTTCAAACACTTAAAATGACAATGTTTCCTACTAGTGTCCTCATGATGTACATTTCCTGTAGGTGTCTACTGAAATGTATTGGATGAAGATCTGCCAATCAGGGGCGGCTCCTCCACTAGGGCGCAGTGCGAGAAGCAGAAACATAAAATGGTAATAAATACCATTTTATGTTTCTGCTTCTCGCACTGCGAGAAAGCAGAACAGAAGGGTTTGGTTGCGGGTTTGGGCGGGGCTGCTCTGTGAGCAGAGCTGGGCAGGGGAGGAGTGGTGTGTCCATTCCTGAGTGCGCATGACTGGTTTGGTTGGCCCTCTGGGGCTGACCAAACCAGTCATGCGCACTCTGCCCTTCTTCATGCAGGCTGCAATGCAGCCTACATCGGGAACATGGCCGGGCCATTAGCCCTTCGCTGGGCTGCGTCCCGACCAATCACAATGCTGCTTGCAGCGTTATGATTGGCTTAGGGGTGGAAGCCTGGCTGCTTGCTACCTGTTCCTGCCGGAGGCAGGAGAGGAGCAGAGACGAAGCGGGACCCATCCGGCGGGATGGTAGGTTTAATTTTAAAATGTTTAAATTAAACACCCTCCTGCACGACCCCGCTCCCTGTGTGACACCCCGCTCTTCCACCCGCCAGTCATGCCTGTCGCGACTGCTGCCAATGCTTGAAGTAACTTCATAATGTAATAACTGTAATGAGGAAGAAAAATGGGGTGGCTGTACTTGTTACTGGTAATTGTAATTAAGCTGATTTCTGCTCTTCCCCATCACTGTTAGAAGTGCTCTGAGCAGCCCCTTCGTGCATGTGCATTTTTTCTTCAACCATTGCACCACTGCTTGGGTGTTACCAAAAAGCACTTCCAGATGAAAGGTCAGGTTCTCATTTCTAGATGGAATGGGGGGGGGGGCAGGTTCTGAAATAAAATTGTTTGCTAGATTTAAAGGGCTAGAGTAGTTGTCTTTTTCCTGAAAATAAATAACACTCAAAATACAAGTACCGTATTGAGGAAGACTTGGAATCGGTGCTAAGAAAAGAGGTTTACCTGTGAGGAGCCAGAGCATCCTCAACTTTTGTACAGCTACGATTGCAGTTTAGCCAGGAGAAGCTGGTTATCCTTTCACCTTAGTTTGCTCACTGCCTTCTTCAGAACTAGCATTTATGTTGGTGGTGTACGATATTTAGGGCACACTGTGCCTTATTCCTCAGCTGCTGAGCTGCTTGTATAGATGCATGAAAGCAGTGATGATAGCTGTCTTTGGGAGAGTAGGGCTGGTGCTCTGTATGGTTATCGCTAGTCCGTAATCTCTCAGATGGCTACTTTTAGTCAAAGGCTTGACATGTGGCCAGAATTTGGAGCTGTAGTGCATGCTTTTGAAGCACCAATTGTTGGGTTCTACAGCACTAGTCGTTCGACAGACTCATGTAGTTTGGTTGGGTGCATGTGTTTGGGCTCTGAAGCATGTTAGGTTTCTACAAGTGAGTGCTGAAGTGCGGGCGAAAATTTTGTTCCGTTCGCGGAAATTGCGATAATTTGACATTTTTGCGTTCCGCGGAGAGCGCGAAAATGTCAAAATTTCCGGTTTCCGCAGCTTGGTGATAATTTGTTTCTTCCTCGCGCTGTAAAATAATACATTCTCGCGCGCGCGCGATCGCCTTACCTGAATCCCTGCGTTCGCCGACAAGTTTTCTTGATCCGGTCGCGTTCTCCATGAGATGTTGTATTGTTTTTAGCCATTTGCGCTGTCTCGCGACAGTTCGTGCCCGCAGTGACGTCATGCGTCGCGCGATCACGTCTTTCTTCTCGCGATCATGCACCGCGAGACAACTCAAAACAAGATGGCCGCGCCCGCAAGCAACCACATGGGTAAGTTGGCGACCCGCAACCATGCAGAAAATCTCGCGAACATGCGGGGAAAAAACTTCCGCATTTTCGCGATATTTCCACTTGTTTGCAATAATTTTAAACATTTTCGCGATAATTTGCAAAAGTTAATTTCGCAAATTCCGCCCACCCCTAATTAGAACAACACAATAGTATTTTCATCTCATTTGGGAAGTGTGTGATAGAGGTTAGGAGGAACGAAATGTAGGCAAGATGATACAACCCCCCTTGTAAAATAGGGGTCTCTTACAAAGAATGGCCAAATGTCTGTGATAGTTAAGAAGAAAAACACCTGAAGTAGATGTTACCTTCTGCGCACAACATCAGAGAAGAATTCAGTGATGGCCGCTCTGTGATCCACTCATTGGTATATGTATATTATTGCAGAGTTTTATATAGTGCCACAGTGTCACCTCTTAGGTACTTTAGAGCACTAGCATTACAGGATAATTTCAGGAAGCTGGGAGAGGGTTACTATAGTTTACTGTTTGATCCTAGGTAGTAGTCTTCATTTCCTATTCTCGCTGCTGCACACTCGTGATCAAACGCATGTCTGTACAGCTCAGTTTTCAGGGCTTCCCTGTCGCACAGGGGGTTGGGTCATGTCCTCAGTATAGGGTTACTTGTAGGCATTCAAAGGCCTGGGCAGGTGAACTCCCAGAGGGCTGCCTCCACATTTTTGTCATTGCCACATTAGTTGGCAGATAAAGCGAAAGCCGAATGATCAAAGTGTTGCCCCCAAGTGAGTGGATGGTGTGGCGCTTTGCCATTTTCTGTATGCAGTTCGGGCCTTTTCATTAGTATGCCCTGTGCATACTGCTCCGATCCATGAATATTACACCCTGACTCAACAGTCAGGAGTCCATAAAGTGATCTCGGTGCATGTTTCATTTTCAAGAGAAAGTTGAGGTGCTATGTGGCCTACTGGTTCTGCACTTCAGACTGTCAATATGTTTCGCCCAGGACTTAGAGTTCTGTCAGTCAAGGCCCATATCATTCAGGCTTATGTGGGTTCCACCATGTGTTCGAAAGAAGTGACGTTTGCTGTACCCAGAACATGTCGGAGCTCCCTCGCCTGTGTTCGCAGGTGTGATGATGGCTATCCGCGGTCCATGCAGGTAGCGGTTGGGCAGTAGGGCCAGGTAAGGGGGGATTTTGAGGGATGATGCCGAGGGAAAATTAAATAAATAATGAATTTTCCCTCCAAATTGTCCCTTGAAATCCCCTCTTACATGACCCCACCACCCCACCCCACCGCTGTTACCTGCACGGACCGCGGCTGCTGATGGCTCTCTTCCCATTCCGAATTCTCCCCAATGAGGAGCCTTTGATGCTTAGTGATGGCGAGCAGACAATGGGTTAAGATTGAATACTGGTCCAGCAATATTTTCATGTCTGCCGCTCCCCATTCTTAATTACTTGAAACTACATCCTCAAAAGATGTAGCGTAAACCAGGCCATTAATTACTTTAACTGTGTGAGTAGATTTTACATTTTCGGAGGGCTGTCTTCGGAGTCAAACAGACGTGTTATGGATTCTCTTTTCTTCCTACATGAAAGGACAAAGCTTGTGACCTTGCTGATGTCTACTTAAGCTAGGGAGGCTGTCCAATATGCTTGTTCGAAACTGATTGTTGGGCGTTTTTATGATCTGCCTCGATAGTGCAACCTTTGCCAGGCAATGATGTGAGAATCACCATGATATGGGCTTTGGCTCCACATGTTGGGTGCCAAGAGTACATGTTTTGATTGGGAAGAAGTTGCGTGCTTTCACAAAAAAGTACTTGCTCTCCACATAGCTGTGGTCATTTTGTTTATATACCCAGCTCAGCTTCCTGAGCTGAAACTTAAAGGGGCACACACATGACACTGTAATGCTAATAAAATGTCTTAGACAACTATGTCATTTATGGTGGTTTTCTCTGGCAGCAGCACAGATGGGAGACGGGTAGTCATTAGCCTACATGGAGTTTTAGGTCTTGCTTGACAGTTCAACTGTGTCCTTACTTTATGGGATCAACAAAAAAGAGTCTTAGTAAGAGAGGGGCTTAGACTGTACTTGCATGTACGTTTCCCTGAGTGCATGATTTGATATGGCCAAATTTGTGTGCTTCCACTAAATAGACTATATGTATTGCACTTTTTGGCTCAATGAAGGAGGATTGAGTAGCTTATGGTGGCAAACCAGTGATAAAGGCTATATGCCTGGTTGTTTACTTTTTATGAACATTTACGATAAAAGCAGTAGGCCTGTGTAAGAAATTGGGTTTTGATTAAGGGGGGTGAAAACCCTTTTCAAGCAACAATTACTATCTTTGTTAGGGTGAGTCACAAAAGTCACTTAATAAACCTGTGCTTAACCCTCTGGTAGCTTGGTACAAAAGCAGTCAGGCTTAACTTAGAGGCACTGTGTTGAGTCTTTATGCAGCACACAAACATTTATAAAGTGAAAACACAACACAAGAAACAACACCCACCAATTTAGAAACAGTTAGTAAAACTTTGTAAATAAAATGACACCAAAACAAATTGAATCCAATCAGTAGAACCAGAGTTATGATTTTTTAAAGTGCTAAGTGAGAATAGTGCCTAAAAGGTCAAAGTGCCAACTGTGGATATCTGGCAAACAAGACTGAGGCAAGGTCGAAAGTTAAGGCAGAACACGATGGATCGCAGTTCGGCTACACAAGGTGGATTGGGCCTGGTCTCGGCTTACCTTTGGACTTGGAAGAATTTTTAAAGAAAAGTTTCTGAGAAGGTAAGGTTAAGCGGGATAAGGCAGCCAGTGGTGTTGGAGGTGGCGGTGTGATCGTTGGGGATCCGCTGGACAGAGTCATGGTGAAGATTTGTAACTTCGAACTTTATCACTTTTTTGAAAGTTGCAAGCCCCAGCTTGACAAAGCTACAAAGCTACAGGCTGTAACCAATGACAGATTCATGAGGAAGGATATCTTCGATGACCTGTCGAGCTGAACAGGATTTGCTTTTGCGGAGAAGAACACAGCCAACCACGAGCAGGTAGGTCCCTGGCTTCTGTTGGTTCTCAGGCCAGCTTTTGGTGAAAAAGTTTCAAAGTTCCAACTGTAAGGGATTGTCAGGAACAACACCTTCAGCACCGACACTCCGGAGTCTAGGACTAGAGGGACACCACTTGAGAGGTCTGAACTCACTCCAACAGACGCCAGTTGCAGGGTTCCAGGTCTCTGGAGCTTCTTATGTCCCTGTAGCTCACACAGGAGCCCAGTCATTTAGCCTCTGGAGTCACTTTGGTAGTCTTGGGTTAAAGCAGCATGGCAGGCCTCAAGCAGCAGGGCAGTGTTTTGAGGGCACAAGGCAAGCCTGAAGCAGCAGGGCAGTCCTCGGATAGCAGCAGGACAGTCCTCTGTGGTACAAGGTAGGCCTCAAGCAGCAGGGCCGTCCTCTGGGGGTCCAAGGTAGTCCTTCTGATGACCTCTGAGGGTCAGGAGTGTACGGAAGAGTTGGTCGGAGGGTTCAATATTTACATACAGTGCAAACCTTGAAGTGGGGCAAGTTTCTAGACTATGGCCTTATCTGATTCTGGAAAGCTCCTTCATTTCCCTGCCCAGGCTCCAAGTAGTGTAAGGTGACAAAAGACTGGTGTCAAGTTCCTTTGTGTGTGTGCTGGAGGCAGCCCTTTGAAATGTAAGTGGGACAAGGGTCATGTTTGGACCACCGATCCAGGCAGGATGGTCCATCCTGTTGATAACTAGTCCCCCAATGTATCACTGTCTGGGAGGAATACACAGAGGACATCTGCAAAGCTATTTACAGGCATGTGACGCAGGACACAGGCTGAAGGCACCAAATGGTTAACACAAGAAAATTCCAACTTTCTAAAAGTGGCCTCTTCAGAATTTAGACATACAATTTTACTTTACTATTATAAAGGGGTTTAAATTCACAGTCATTTGAGACCAAACATGGCATTTCTACCTGTTCCCAATTTAACGTTAACACTTAATAAATGTAATCAGGTAACCCAATGTTATACTATGGGGGATAGCAGTGAAAAATGAATTTAGGATTTTTTCACTCTTCATCATCATCTCTGTTTTCGATCACTTGGATCTTATAAAGTGCATATCACAATATTATTGCAAATATATTAACCATAATTTAAAAGGTTAAAAGTAAATTTCAATGAAATACTCCTTAAGAAGAACAGAGACAAAAGGCCTGTTTGACACGGACATTGTAATTTGGAATGGTACCCTTCCTAATCAAATGTAGACCCATGTGTGCACAATGGTTCCTGGAGCAACCAACACACATGCCATTTGTTATTGAGGTATAAAATTGTTTAACCTAATTTTTGAAATTTTAAACATGATCAGCACCCAATCCATACATAAATAATAACTAAGGGCCTAGCGCCTAAGAACATACATCTAGAAAGATAAAATGGTACAAAAACCATCATACAGTATTGGGTAGAATGAAAAGGTCACACAATACATACTTCTCAGGAATTTCTTTTGCATATGTTATTGAGTTTTTGTTTGATTTATTGCAGTTGTGTGAGGAGGTGAATGGAAGAATAAGTCAGTGGACTGATGAATGGATACACGAGTGCGAAGATGATTGACAGAGTGCATGTATAATGACTTATTGAGTGTCTAAAGCCATCAATGACACAAAAGGCACATTCATTCATAAGCCGGGTCCATTATCATTGCCATTGCTTGTTTTGTTCTTCGTCTTTCCTTACTGATGCAGGTTGCAGATCCGGCCCACTTTTGGTCCTGAGAGGCATGAAGTTTGATACTTGTGTTCACTTAGGTTAGAGCTGGAGCCAAAAGTCATAGCCCCACAGTATCAGGTTGAGGACTGCAGTGAAAATGGTTGCACCCATGGAGTTGTCAACAGTGTCCTACAAAATATTTGATGAAGAAATTACCCCAAGCTCAAACTATGAGAGGCAGTCTTTGCCTAGTATTGCATACACCAGCTAGAGTTCTAGCTCATGGCAATGTGGGGATGATAAATCCCTCAGGCAGTATTTGTCCCCGGATGGTGGTAAATGACTAGCAGCCATGGGCACTAGGTGTGAAAGAGAATTGTTCTTCTATGATAGTGCAAGGGATAGCTGAAAGAGAAGTAGCAACTTGCTCAATAGCCTCTTTTTGCTGACTGATGCCACAGTATACCTGTAGGAGCTCATTCCAAATATAAGGTATGCAGGTCACAATGGAAGTTGCCAAAGTGGACAGCTGAAGCCTGTTGCTTGGAGAGCCGAATTCTATAAGCATGTCTGATTACTCCAAAGTTGGCAAACTTCACCTACAGACAGTCGCCCACAAGCTTACGGTCTAAACCAAGTCAATAAAACCAATTTCAGGCTAGCATGAGATAGCTCCCACTCTCCGTTGGCCGAATTGCAATGATAACTTTGCCTATGTGCCTGTTAGATCTAAGGAGACAATTCCATTTTCAGATTAATCGCTGGAAAGATCGGTCACAGATGTCATCACAGCAAGATCCACAATATCAAACACAGATCCTGCCTTGCCATGACTGTCCCTCACCGAAAGTTGTCCAAGTGGCCAACTAGGATATTGTAGAGTGCCATTGTGTATCCCATGTCAACGGTGAACACCAAGATTTTTTTTATTTTGTATTTTGAAGGTTTTGTATAGCGTGAACAAGACCCCTGCGGGTATCAGGGCGCTTTACAGGTAATTGTGAGTACACGAGACAGGAAAAGCAAAAATATAGATACAGAAACTAGTACAAATTAACAAATAAAAGCACGTATACACCAATAGTTCAGGTGAATTTGGCCATAAGAATAGATATCACTTCTTTATTGAATGATGCCGTGGAAGGCTTCTGTTTCGTTTCTGGGGACAAGGCATTCCAAATCCTAGGAGCCATTCCTGAGAAGGTCCGATTGTAAGTTTTCTTCTTAGCAATTTGTTGTGGTTTCAATAGTAGGTTGTTTGAGCTCCTGTTGGATCTAATACCACAAGAGAGCACCAGTTTGTCAGCTAGGTAACTATGTGTTTTGTGATGTAGTGCCTTGTGTGTCATACAGGCGATTCTCAAGTGGATTCTCGCCTCGAAAGGTAGCCAGTTGAGGGCACGCAGGTCGGGGGAGATGTGATAGTTTCATTTGGAGCCTGTGATGAGTCTAGCAGCTGAGGTGATTGAAGCTCTTAGAGGGGCCGTCATCGATCTTGGAAGGCCGCAGAGAGCGACACTCCCATTGTCCACTCTAGGGATTACTAGCGCTTGAACTGCCTGATTGAAGTCATTGGCGGGCAGGAAGGGTTTGAGTTTTCTCAGGATGTTCATCTTTTGTGGAGGCGCTGATGTGTTTCTGCATGTTTAGCTTATTGTCTAGAATTGTTCCCAGCGATTTCGCTGAGTCGATAATGAGGGGTTGACCGTTGAGTGCTGTTAGGTGTTTCAACCACTCGAGGATAATAGTCGATTGGTTGGGGAGGGCTATTAAGAGGAATTCGGTTTTGAGGGTGTTTAGTTTCAGATGGTTTTTGGCCAGCCAGATCTGTGTTTGTTGGAGCATTGCATTGAGAGACTTGATGTCTTCAAGTGAGTGGATCTTTATGTAAAGTTGTGTGTCATCTGCATACATGTGATAATGGATGTTTGAGGACCTGAAGTTCGGTGAGTGGTTCCATAGCAAGGTTGAAAAGTGTAGGTGAGAGGGATGATCCTTGCGGTACTCCCAGGGTGACTGGAGTGGGCTTGGATAATGATTGATTGATCTTGAGTATTTGTGTTCTATCTCGAAGGAAGGAAGAGAACCAATTAAGAACAGAACCGGACAGACCCATTCTGTGCTTCAGGAGATCAAGCAAGTTGTCGTGTTTGACGGTGGCGATTAACAGACATGCTTTGTTTTGGTCCAGGATTTTTAATGCGTCATCTGTTATACGGGTCATGGCTGATTCAGTGCTCTTTCCTGACCGAAATCCCGATTGGAATTGATCGAGCAAGCTGAATTGATCTATGTGGTTGCCAAGCTGTGTGTGAACACATTTTTCTAGCAGTTTGGCCAGGGTGGGGATGTTGGATATAGGGCGATAGTTGTTCAAGTCTGAAGGGTCCGCCGATGGTTTCTTTAGGATTGGGCATACCTGTCCTGTTTTAAGGATTTCAGGGATTGTTCCTTGAAGGAGAGAGATGTTTATAATTTTGGTCCATAGGGGCAATATCATAGGAATTAATTCTCATAAGTAGTTTGCGGGAAGAGGGTCTGAGTAATGGTTGGAGGGATTCAGGGCAGTGAGCGTTTTCAGTATAGTTTCTTCTCTGTAGGTATTGAAGGAGGACCAGGAGGCATTGTTTTTGAGGTCGAACTTTGCGGAGCATAAGAGAGGGGCCTCTAGCGGTGGCAATGAAGTGACCATGTGAATATCTGTATGGGCTAATAGGTCGTTGCACAGTTCTGACTTTGTTTTCAGTCTTCCTAGTGAAGTAGGAGGCAAATTCCTTGCAATTGGGTGTCTGCGTGAGCTTGGGGGCGGTGCAAGACATCCTTAGATTGGGATTTGATTAGATCGAATAGCTTTTTAGGACGATTCTTGGCTTGATCTAATTGCTTACTGAAGAAGTCTGCTTTTGATCTTCTTATCTTTCTGTAATAGGAGTTTTCTAGTGCTTCTTAGTAACTTGAGATGGTCAGAGGATGATGCGGATCTCCATCGCCGTTCAATTAATCATAATGAACGTCTTTCTTCGTTTAGCCTACCATCATACCAGGGTTTTGAGTCTTTTGTGGTGACTCTTTTCAAATGTAAGGGTGCTATGTTGTCTATTAACCTGTTCATTGAGTGGAAATAATGGTTAGTCAGATCTTGTACATCGGATAGGCCTTTCGGTGGAAGCATGAAGTTAGGACTAGAGGTTGCGAGCAGGTTGGGATCTACATTATTTAAGTTTCTCTTCCAGATTTTCTTTCTCTTGGATTGTATAGAAAGTAGTTTAACTGATTCATTGATGTGGAATGTGATGATGTGGTGGTCCGACCAGTCACATGGGAGGATCGATTCAAGCTGGATGCAGTCCGCTTTGGAGATTACAAGAGTGAGGCTGTCACAGATTTGAGAGAGGTCTGAGAGGAACGCTTTGAGGCTATTTACCCCTGGGTCGTCAAGGTCATTCAAGTGCAGGTCAGGGCCGGACTGGGAACCACAACCGGCCCTGGCAAAGTGCTCGGCCGGCCCCCACCCCCCTCGGGGGGGTGCCGCCGAGCTCATTGCCAGGGCCGGTTTTTGGGCGATTTTGTTACAGGGCAGAAAACGGCCCTGTAACAAAAATGGTCCCCAGGGGCCCAAAACCGACCCCACCCGTGCGGCGCACCGGGGGATTGCCCGGTGCCTGCTACGGCCAGTCCGGCCCTGCTGCAGGTTGAAATCTCCAAGGAATATTTGAATATTATGTTGATCCACATTGGTAGCTAGGATATCCATGAGATGTTCGATGAAGGTGAGGTTATCCCCTGGTGGGTGGTAGAATGCATGTAATGAACAAATTGGTTTGTTGTTACTTGTGATCTCTAGACACATGTATTCACAAGAGGAAGGTACCTGCGACTCAGAGTGATTCACAGAGAGGTTGCTCCGATGTACGCAAGCAATACCCCCACCTGGCCTTTCAGTTCTATCAAGTCTTGTGATGAGATAGTTTGGGGGTTCTAGTATGTCTAGGATGGGTGTAGATGATTCGTTTAGCCATGTTTCTGTTAGAATTAAAAGGTCCGGTTCATTAGTGAGGATGAGCTTGGCTATGTTGGCGGCATGTCTTGAGGCTGACCTACAATTTAGAAGCATACATTTTAGTCGCGGTTTGGTAGGAGTTGTGAAGGGGTCATGTAATATGGGGACTCGCATGAGGTTCTTTTCAACTATACCCCTGTAAGTGTGTCTGGTAGCTCTAAATGTATTGGAAGGGATGGATTGGATTATAGAAAATCTATGTAAGATATCTGATTGCGCCGTATTAAATGGCAGTGACGGGAGCTGATAGGAATGAAGTAAGGAGGTTAGGTCATTCATTGAAAGTGGATTTGTCCTCCGGATCGGACGGGATGCGGTGTTGGGGTAGGGTACTGTTCTCCATCTTGAGAGCTCATGTTTCAGGTAGCTTGTTGGGTGCGTTTCAAGTGATTGGTATGGTGGAATACTTTAGATCCTAGTGTGGGCCGCATGGACTTGGGTTGTTACAAAATCAGGTAATGTAGAGTTTGAAGGTCCTCTTTGACTTGTTGTAATGATAGTAGTATCTGATCGAGTCTAGGGTCAGGTGTCAGTGTTAACATGTTTGAGGTGTGGAATGTGGGTAAGGGATGTGAGGGTAATCGTGTGGTATTTGGGCGGGCATCGTCAGGTGGTTCATTATGTAACAGTCTTTCTTTGTGGTAATCACAAGCGCGTGGGACATGGGCGCGGGGAGTGAGACGGTATGGTTGTGTGTTGTAGGTGGAATGGTGGGATTAGTGGTGGGGTGTGCTAACACCACCAATGACTCCATATTGAAGGTGCTACTAAACTTACTGTTGAAGTGCAAAAAGTAAAAGTAGTGTGCAATTCCACAAATACTTAGAAAAAAAATTGATAAATGAAAACATACAGATTATGATGAAAAATATGAAGTGGTTACTTGACATGTGGAAGAGTTGAAACATCGACTCTCTGGAGCTGAGGACAATCATGCTGACTGCAGATCCATGTGCCATGCATGACTAAAGAGCTGTTCTCTATTAAACTGATTCAGGACTATGGGCCCAATTGTGGATCTGGCTCCCCCAGTGTCAAATCCCACCAGGATTTCCCAGGTGCAGGTACACCGGAATCAAATCTGATTTTACTTGCCGGAAAAACCGACTGGTAACGTTGGGCTGATTATGATGACAGTGGGACCATGTTATCCACCCGCCATATTACCATGGTGGGCGAATAGTTGGTGGTCGGAAAGACCAACTGACATGCATCCAATGGGCTCCGTGAGCCCGCCAGTGTGTCGGAGGGGAATCATATCCCTACAGCGGTGGCGGTGCCTACCAGGCACCGCCCTAGGATTCTGATGTCCCTTTCCACCTGCCTTTTCATGGCGGGTACGGGGGCCTGTACAGACCCCCTTTCCCCCTGATCCTAAGCTGTGGGTTTTGGTGCCCGTCTACATATCGCTGCACCATGTGGCAGGCACCACGCAGTACAGGGATATGTAAGGTGTCCCCTTTTTGCACTGCGGCGTGTACTGCAGCAGCAGCACCCGTCGCAATGCAAAGGATAGGCATTGTGACTGCTGTTGTGGTTGTCGCATCTTAAGGCCTCTGTCGGGACCTCCAACGTTCTGTCGGGCGGTCCCATTTCCAATAGGGGGGCGGACGGATGTAAGTCCGCCTGCCATCCTAATCAGCCCCATTTATTCTAGAAGCTTGGACTGCAACAGCAGCCAGGCTTCATCCTTTGGTCTACGTCAAGCTTTTTCTCTTGCAAAGGGGTAACGTAAAATTATCCACACTGCATTGACTCTACTTCCTTTTCCCTTCCTTACCCCCAGCCTCTCTTACATCCCACTGTCACAAATAAGCCCCCACCGCAAAAATGTGCCATCTTCTCAGCAGGTGGTAAAAGTGTGTTAAACCCTTCCGAATATGGAACATAGTAATTCTTCATTCCGCGACATTTTTTAATTCGTAATATTTAAATTCCTTGCAGAGATAACAGCTGATATCGGTAATTCCGGTCACCGGGAATCTTCACGTGGAATTCCCACCCTCATATTTGAAGCCCCACGAAATATTCATATCCAAACAAACAGAACCTTTAATACTTCGGCACCACTTGTGCATTTGTCTTCGTTAGAACAGGATGGACAATATTGCTTCATTAAAAAAAATACTCGCGCGCCCTCTCGTTCAGCTTTTGGTTATCCAGGTTGATTTACTCTGCGCGGAATGAGAGCATTTTTGAAGAGAGTAAGGCACTGACTATAAACCATGAACGAAAAAAACCACAGCTGCCAACACACGCGACCTTACTTTGAAAATGAAATGCTGGCATAATCTTTTTTTTCACTAATGACTTATTGTCTTCTACCCATCAAAGTAATGAAAAACTACCATTAGGGCTTTTCTGCGCTTATTATCTGCATTAATTCTTATAAAAATTAAAAAAAGCACGAGACGAGCAAACAATGTCACATTCCTTCCAAATTACTTTTTATTTGTCCTTCGGAGTACATCTGCACTGGATTTTCAAAGATTCTTTAAGGGCAATGTGTTTTTGTAGATGTGTGTCCCAAAAGAAAAGTCGTTTCATGCTTCGCTTAATATAATATCATGTGCGTTCTCTATAGTGAGCCATAAAGTATTCTAATAATTGCTAAAAAGTAGGACAGGGTAGTTTAGGTGAACAAAAACAACTTTATTAAGCAGACGGGCTGTCTAAGAAATGAAGATCAAAAAGGCCTTATGCTCATTTTCTGTAGGGCAAAAAAGGGGGTTGCAGTGCTTGTTAGTGTGCCAAGCCAATGAAACCTACCTGACGCGCCCCAAGAGTTGACTCTATTTTTTCAACATGTGATATAATAATCCACATTTGTAAAGCGCGAACAATCACCCGTAAGGGTCTCTAGGCGCTGGGGGCCGTCCGGAAGATTAAGCAAGCTGTTGCCCAGAGTCACATGGTGCTGTCATACTCCGTCCCCTCCCAGACTCTTTACACGCACCCCTTAAGGACTTCCTACACGATGCAACATGTCTCATCCAAGGCCTGAAGAAATGATCACATCCCCCTTATCCTTATGAAACTCCATTGCTCCATTTACCAGGCCACATCATCTTCAAAACCAGCTGCATAATTAACAAAGCCATCACAGGATGTTGGCACACCCACAGCCAGGACAACATCAGAGTGCATACTATGGAATGTAAATAAGAAAACACAAGACAGCATGCTTTTTCTATCTATGCAACCAGGATCTGGAGCAACATCCCATATCATCGGGACTACCCCAACGCTGCCCACATTTAGGAAAGAGTTGAAGAATCACCCGGTTATGACAGGATATGCAGATATTAACAGGGAGGTCCAATTCGAATGGACACCTGTAATCCAGAGGAGTCTAAACCTCTGCTGTGGAGCAGCATATGTCAGGGGACTCCAGACAGAAGGTGTCTCCCGAAGAACACATTGATGGGTAATCACAACAATTAAATTAACAGTACGTGGTACTCTGGCTAGGGTTTTTCAAACAATAGCCATCCAAAGGGGGGAAATCTATTTATTATGATTGCAAATGAGTGGTGTTGTCCAGATTCATTAGGGTTATGGGATCTGGGTGGACAGTCCTAATATCCACTGTACAAGAAATTCTTTGAACTGGGGCGAATGGGATAACAGCATCACAGTTATTCATGACTAAGGTAGAAGAAGGTTGCCAAATTTCTACACCTCAGCAAGGCTGGGAAGACCTAGGGAAAAATGTCACAAGTCAACACATAATGACGTCTGTAAAACCTTCATAGTAACTCTGCATTTGTGCGCTTACAGGTCAGACAAGTCCTCAGTTGTAGGGTTTGTTAGCACTCCTGAACTACGAACCTTCCGATTCCACTCAGCCCAACAGAATGCCACAGGAACAGGGCATCTGGAGACTTGTATGTTACTAACTGGGCTTCTTGTAGACTAGCAAGAGTTTGTTGGCCAGATTATCTGGCTGCGTCACCAAGACCGTCAAAACGATCTCTGTAGGACAGAAGATGTTTCAAAAAGCAATCACGTCTGTATAATGGGCTTCCTATGTTCCCTTTTTCAGATTAATGTGCAAGATTGTTATACCAAAAAAGTTGAGTAATATAGCTTGAAGTGGTACATGCAGAAATACCTATGTCCCTCCTCTGTTTCCATTATGGTCCTTCTAAATCAATCCGCCAAATCATGGAAAACCTATTTAATGTCCACTGTACTCCAGTGTACTTGTACAATCAATTGCCATGATCTTTTAGGATCCATATACAGGCCTCAGTCCAGATGCTAAAGTGTTCAGTTGTGACAGCTTTGGTAACAAAGCAGGCAATGATCTTGTTAAGGCGTCATCTGGGTTGGATTGTAGATCGATCCACAGGGGCTTTGGTGCCCGAGAAATAATTATTCCCTGTGATAACATAAAATGCCACATTTTACATTAAAACAGATTAACTCTGAATATGTCTCAATCAGTTGGCATCCAGAAATGTACACAAGAATCCTCAGTACCTGTTAAAATGTATCATAAAGCCACCAAAAATTGGGGAAAAACCAACTGAGCCGGCAACTTGAGGTAACATAAATAATGGATTTGTATGTATGTTGTGTGCATGCTTGTGGGTGAATGTGTTTATGTGAAAGAGAGATAGAGAGTGTGTGCATAAGTGTGTATGGGTAAAAGTGTGTGTGAGTGAGAGACAGTGACAGGCAGTGAATAATAATGTATGAGATGGAGTGTCAGTATGAGTGAGTGAGAAGTGTGACACTGAGAGTATGAGTAATTGCAAGTGAGTGAGTGATAATGAATGAGTGTGAGGGAGCGTTAGTGTGAGACTCAATGTGAGAATGCGTGACGGTTATGAGTTAGTGAGAGTAAGAGTGAGTGCGAGTGAATGTGAATGTGAGGGAAAAAGTATGATTTGGTATTTAACCTGGCATAGGAAAGGCTATTCTTGTCATTTTGGAGGAAGCCATGGCAAAATACTGGCACTGGCATACTGAAGGCAATCCTTAGCATGACAGACACCTGCAACAAAATACTGGCAAAAAGGAGATAATTATTGGCATCATGCTAAAATACTGGTTCTGGCATACCTGAGGAAACTCTTGGCATGTGGCACCCATTGAAAAATGCTGGTAGTAACTCATTAGAGATAATTATATTATGAGAGAGGACAACCACGGCTTATGAGAGAGAGGCATCCATGACAGAATGCTGGCCCTGACATATTGAGGTACTTTTTAAAATAAGGATCACCCACGGTATGTGGATGGCATTAATGGCAAAATTCTGCCTTTGGGATATTTTATGCAATTTTTGGCCTAAGAGGGCACTTTGGCATTTGCCCAATAGAGGTCATTTTGACATATGTGCAAACTTGTAAAGTAAATAAATCAATCTGTCCAAGGTATTGCCCCCAGAGAGACTGGAACTGTGGAATTGAGAAATAAAACTTTCAGACAAAATCCTCCATGGACATTTTGAGGTAACAAATATGGATTTAGAATAAAATGACTATTTTTTGTAATTGTCATATTTTTGCTCACTGAACCATTGTAATGCTTTATTATCATCTCTGTCTTGAAGACAAGCAAGGTTACTTGACTCCATCTTGATATTTCAGATGCGATTGTTGAATGATATATAGAATTATAGCTGGGTAACAGCGAGTAAAGTTAATGTTTTTCACTGTGGTTCTTTGAGTGATGTCAAATAGACAGCAAGAGTGAAGCTCGGGTTGTTGCTGATGTCACTCAGAACCCAAGGTGAAAAACATCCATGTTATTAACCTTTTACTCATTAATAATCTAATATTATATATTGTTCTCCAAATCATCTCCTATTGCTTTTAACTGCCACAAGGGGGCAGAGGAATGGCAGGGGTGCCATATATAATATGGCCTCTTGTACCTGCCACAAATGTACAAAAAAAACTTTTCTCCTGCAGCCTGACCAACCACGCTCTGGGCCATTTAATTCCATCACCTTTAGAAGCTGTGCTTTCTTCCCTCAATTGGAGCAGCCAGCCACTGCTGCACTGAGAGAGCTCTTCAAGGGGTTCCTAGAATTCCTCTATGATGTAGCAACAGTGGTAAATAACTCTTGTTTTCCCACTTTTGCCACTGAATTTCAGTGACTAACCAGATTTAGAATCCAGTTTATATACCAGTGGAGCCTATGAAACTTATTTTTGCATAGTACTTCAAAAACCACTTTTGCCTGTTTTAAGTGTAACAAATGGTACTATTACCCAATCTAATAGTTCTCACCTTAAGAAAGGTGGAAGACCGAGTCTCCAATATATGAGATCACTACAGAAGAAAATGGAAAACATGAACTCATGGAGCCACCCTGGTGGTGCCGCTGCTATTTAGCCGGCTTTATTAAAGTAAGTATGCTTTCTATTAATCTTTCTGTGTCATGCTTTGTTTTGTTTCCAAGCTTTCTGTCTTTCAAAAGTTATTTGGCTTGGTTGTTAAAAAATTCTAACATTTAAAATTCTTAATTAAATTAGGCTACTGCAAATGAGAGACTCGTCTGTATGTGCCTCATGCCCCACAGCTCACGTCTCATCACATATACAAAAATGATACAAATCTTTCACCATAGATTAATTCTCTACCAACTATAGCTGAAGAGGCAGCTGTAACACTGGGAAGAAATGTAGAGTTGCAAGAGGTGAGAGCAGCTATCAAAGACATGGCCAGGAATAAGACACGACGCACAGGCAGCCTCCCAGTGGAGTTTTACTCAACATATGTAGATATCTTGGGACCGAGACTAGTGGAAGTGTACAATCAATCGAAACAGGGGTGGACGCTTCCGGGCTCTACGAGGGAAGCACTAATCATCCCGTTGCTAAATTCTGGCCAACCAGCAACAGGTAAGGCAGCATACAGACCACTCTCCAGGCTGAATGTGGATGATAAAATCTTAAGTAAAATCCTGGCCACAAGGCTACTTCTGCATGTGGTAGACCTAATTTACATAGACTAGGCAGGGTTTATCTCAACACTGAACATAGCAATGAATGTTAGATGGTTGATGCGGGTCTTAGAGGCGGAATCATACGATAAAGAAGAGGCAGTCATATTCGCGGTAAAATCGAAAAGGCCTTCGATAGCTAGGAATGGCCTTACTTATTCAGAGTAATAGAGAGATTTGGCCTAGGGCCAGAATTTCTAAAATGGATGTCCCTATTGTACACAGACTCTAGAGCTTGAGTCAAGACTGGGAGTTTGATCTCCAAGGCTTATCAGGTGGAGAGGGGAACACGGCAGGGATATCCGCTATCCCCACTGTTATTTGCTCTGGCAATGGAGCCCTTTGCAGCCAGAACAGGTCTTCAAGCCTGGGGATGGAAGCGATGGGCTGAATACAGCATTTTGTGTTCTATGCTGATGACTTATTACTATTCCTTAGGCACACAAGGGAAGTGTTAGAGGGAGCAAGGGAACTGTTTACATAATTGGCGAGAGTATCGGGCCTTTGAATCAATTGGAAGAAGTTGTGCCTTTTCCCTACTAAAGCAGGGCGTGAGAAACCACAAATGGAAGTGCAAGTGGCTTGGGAGAACAGGTGCTTCCTTTACCTGGAAAGCAATCAGCGGAGTTAAGGTGGCTTTCACTTCTGGGGAACGTTGCCCTTGTTGGTTATGGAAAGAATATCCCTACTGAAAATGGTCACACTGCCAATATTGCTATATCTGTTTGAAGTTCTGCCTATTTGGATCCCAGCGAGAATGTTTTTATACCTAAAATCCCTAGTGATATCCTTTATATGGGGTGCGGGTAGGCGATGAGTGGCATGGAGTTCACTAACGAGGCCAAAGAATGCAGGAGGCCTTGCACTACCGGATTTTGAATACTACTATCTTGAAACACAGATGCAGTGGCTCATGAAATTGGTAGCTGGGAGAGTTAGAGGTTTGAACCAGCCACATGATGCAGTCCCTAGTTTGACAGCATTGTCTAACATAGTGCTCCGTTTGCCCGCCCTAAGGGTAGGGGAGGTGAAAACTATGAAGTTAAAGTGATCCCCAAATGTTGGTGTTACAGCAAACAAATGATGGACAGAATGCTGACAATGCAAACATTCTCTCCCAGTCAAAAGATCTGGGTTAAATCCATTGTTCTTTTGCCCACTACGCCACCCCAGTTTGGACCCAGCCATATGCAAATCAGTCTTAACCCTGTGCCTCATGGAAACAGTCCAGACCGAACTGCCAAGCCAGGTCCTCCCTGGACCAGAAACAAGCATCCTGGGACCGGTTTCAGGGTATGTCACCCTTCTTCAGCCAGGCTAGCTTGAATCCAGTGACCCAGTGAGCAAGGGACCCACGTCTGTGCTTACCCATCCCACTTAGAGCGAAAAGTGTTACAGCAAACAAATGATGGACGGAAAGCTGACAATGCAAACATTCTCCCCCAGTCTAAAGATCTGGGTTAAATCCATTGTTCTTTTGACCACTACGCCACCCCAGTTTGGACCCAGCCATATGCAAATCAGTCTTGACCCTGTGCCATATGGGAACAGTTCAGACCGAACTGCCAGGCCAGGTCCTCCCTGGACCAGAAACAAGCATCCTGGGACCGGTTTCATGGTATGCCACCCTTCTTCTGCCAGGCTAACTTGAATCCAGTGGCACAGTGAGCAAGGGACTCACGTCTGGGCATACCCATCCCACTTAGTGTGAAAAGTCTTACAGCAAACAAATATTGGACGGAATGCTGACAATGCAAACATTCTTCCACCAGTCAAAAGATCTGAGTTAAATCCATCGTTCTTTGGTCTACTACGCCACCCCAGTCTTGACCCTGTGCCTCATGGGAACAGTCCAGACCGGACTGCCAAGCCAGGTCCTCCCTGGACCGGAAACAAGCATCCTGGGACCGGTTTCAGGGTATGTCACCCTTCTTCAGCCAGGCTAGCTTGAATTCAGTAGCACAGTGAGCAAGGAACCCACATCTGTGCATACCCATTCCACTTAGGGCAAAAAGTGTTACAGCAAACAAATGATGGACGGAAAGCTGACAATGCAAACATTCTGAGCAAAAACCAAAGGAAATGATGGACGGAGTGTTGAACATTGCAAGCACTCACCCCCAGTCAACTGATCTGGGTTTAATCCATCACCGTTCTTTAGCTCACTCTGCCACCCCAGTTCAGACATGGCCATATGCAAATCAGTCTGACCCTGTGCCTCATGGGAACAGTCCAGCCCGAACTGCCAAGCCATGTCTTCCCTGGACCGGAAACAAGCTTCCTAGGACCGGTTTCTGGCATTTCAGCCGTCTTCAGCCAGGCTTGCTTGAATCCAGTGGCAAAGTGAGCAAGGGACTCACGTCTGAGCATACCCTGCCAACTTATGGCGAACAAAGCAAAAACTAAAGGAAATGATGGACGGAGTGTTGAACATTGCAAGCACTCACCCCCAGTCAACTGATCTGGGTTTAATCCATCACCGTTCTTTAGCCCACTCTGCCACTCCAGTTCAGACATGGCCATATGCAAATCAGTCTGACCCTGTGCCTCATGGGAACAGTCCAGCCAGAACTGCCAAGCCATGTCTTCCCTGGACCGGAAACAAGCTTCCTAGGACCGGTTTCTGGCATTTCAGCCGTCTTCAGCCAGGCTTGCTTGAATCCAGTGGCAAAGTGAGCAAGGGACTCACGTCTGAGCATACCCTGCCAACTTATGGCGAACAAAGCAAAAACCAAAGGAAATGATGGACGGAGTGTTGAACATTGCAAGCACTCACCCCCAGTCAACTGATCTGGGTTTAATCCATCACCGTTCTTTAGCCCACTCTGCCACCCCAGTTCAGACATGGCCATATGCAAATCAGTCTGACCCTGTGCCTCATGGGAACAGTCCAGCCCGAACTGCCAGGCCAGGTCCTCCCTGGACCGGAAACAAGCATCCTGGGACCGGTCTCAGGGTATGTCACCCTTCTTCAGCCAGGCTAGCTTGATTCCAGTGGTATGGAGAGCACGGGACCCACGTCTGGGCATACCCATCCCACTCTGGGTGAAAAATGCAAAAACAACAGTTTGAGGGTCAGAATGCAGAACAATGTCATACATTCACCCATTACAGAGATCTGGGCCTAAAGCTATCGTTTTTTTGCTCACCATGCCATTCCAGTTTGAACCCAGCCTTTATCTAAATATAACATATTTTAAAACCCTATTTTGATGAACCCGTTTTAGCTGACCGTAAGAGTCTGCACACTTTACTCCTGCCAACCACTAGTTAAAGTGCGCGGGCTCTCCTCTCTAAACATGTTTGAATTGGCATACCCTGGATTGACATATTTAATTTACTTGTACATACCTACTATGTGGTACAACATGGTTCCAGGGCCTGTAAGTTAAATTTTACTAGCAGGCGGTTGCACTCGTTGGGCCACCCACTAAAGTAGTACTGTAAGTTATGTGTCCAGGCCTGCCAATACAGCCTGGGTGTGCATTTTTAAACAGCCATTTTTACCTAGCAAAACACATTTTTCACTTCCTATTTTATATTTATAAGTCACCCTAAGGCCATGGGAAGGGTGCATGGTATTTAAAAAGTTAAATATGTATATGTAATGTTTTACATATCCAGGCAGGGAAAAGAATCCAAAGTAATTTTTCACGGTGGTAAGACTGGTTCTCCCATAGACTAATACTAGTTTATGTTATGTTATTTTATATCAATTTGTAAAGCTCACGAATCACCCATGAGAGTATACAGGTGCTTGAGAAGGGGTGTAGGAGTGTGCCCCCTAAAAGTTATTTGAGGAGCATTGCAGAACTCCAGAAGGGAGGAGGAGGTTCTGATATGTTGTGGAAGGTTGTTGCATGTTTTGGGTGCAATGTAGGAGCATGACCTCTGCTCTGCTTTTGTGAATGTCAAGGCTTTCCTCTGTACGTATTTTGCCCGCTTGGAGCTTTCTCACCTTTGTCGACGACCGCACTGGGACCTGCTCTTCAGTAATCCGCCGTTGTCAAGCCCTGCATCGGATTCAGCTTGCCCCACCTATGATTTGTCGATGACCACTTTTCCTCCATAAAAGTTTCTAAATCAGAAGATAAACTGTCCTCTGAACCTGATTCCTGTATCTGACTTGCAGTTGACCTTACTTTTGACTTTGACTCAGTCTAGCACGACCAGATAACTGCGGTCAGTGCATTTTGGTGCTATTTTTAATTCAAATTTTAAAAATTCATATCTCCAGTTCTAAATATTGGATCTTTGTCATTTAGATGTCGAAGTAAGGTCCTGTGCACACGTATTGGAATAATGTTAAAGGTGTGCCCGATGGGTAATGGCACAGAAATCAAAATTTCCTTGTTTTCAAAATCATGAGGATCCACATCAGATGTATCGTATGCAAGGATCTTTTTATATATATTCATTCAGATCAATACAGAGTGAAAAACAGACCATCCGACACGTGTTTCGTCACAACGTGTTAAAATTGTGACTCTTCAGGGCTGTAAGTCAAAGCATGGCGGTTCTGTAATCGAAGAGCCGGTGTACAATCTGTCCAGGTTTTGGTACGGGTGATGTTGCGAGAAAGAGGGCGGGATGTGCGAGGGAAGTCTCTCATGAGTCCCCCCAGCCAAACGGGGAACCAAAAAGACGGGTGTGTCTTTAAGCATAGAAAGGTCTCAATGCAAGGATCTCGTGTGAGAGATGACCTGATCTCTATGTTTTTACTTTATTACTGTTTGAGTGGTGCATAAATTCTTACATATTACCTCTAAGATAAGCCTGACAGCTTTGCGCCAAACTGCCACAGGGTTAAGCATAGGTTTACTTTGTGTCTTCCGTGGTTCACCCTGACAAGAGCAATGATTAATATTTGAAATGGGTTCTCACCCCCTTCAAACTCATACTCCAATTTCTTGCAACACCCATGCCAAATAGCCAGTCAAGAAGGTTAGGACTTAAGAAGTCTCATACATAAATGTAAAATGTCAAAACGACTCACACAGGGTGGATTCTTGACTACTTCGCTTTAATTGCCTGAATTTGTCGGCAAACAAAAAAAAATACAGAAATACAGCTGTTATCTAACAGTCCAAGGGCCCGATTCACAGAACTAACTTAAGACAAAATCCTAAACTTACTACCATTTTGGTATTCACAGAAGGCACTTACTCATCGATGAGTAAGTGCCTTCTGTGAATACCAAAATGAGTAAGTTACTGAAAATGAGTAAGTTACTCAAAATGAGTAAGTTACTAATTTTGGTATTCACAGAAGGCACTTATTTGAATACCAAAATGAGTAAGTACCGTCTGTGAATACAAAAATGAGTAAGGGCCTTCTGTGAATACCAAAATGGTGGTAAGTTTAGGATTTTGTCTTAAGTTAGTTCTGTGAATCGGGCCCCCATTGTTTTACGTGATATGTTGTTTTACAACACGTTAACGTTTTGCAACTTCGCTTTATAGAACCTCATACCCCTGATGATGGGCTGAAGCTGTCATAGTATGCTTGAGCTCACTACCCTGTAGTTTTGGACTATGAATGATAGCTCACTGGGGTTAATATGGAATTCGAATTTCTAGGATGTGCAATGTTACAACTGAAATGCACATTTTTGTTTGCAGATTTATGAGGACTTTAAGGAGTAAGTTTATGTTTTAGTTCAGGTTAAAGATGTGCCTGTGTACTGACAGGCCGGATATATTTTACAAACTTGCTACCTTTTCAAGAGGCACACAGATGAAGCTGTTGATAAATACACCTTTTCCCATTTGAGGTTAGATTGTAGCAAGCTCATGGAACGCGGATTCACTTAAATAAAATATTAACTTGTTAGTGAGGGAGGAATTGAACATGCAAAATGTAAGCTCGGTTGACTGAGATTAAAAAAGACACTAAATGCAAAACTAGATTTATGGCAAATGTTTCATTTGGAGAGACACACGTTTACTTTTTTAGTGCATGTTACCAATGACTGAGCATCTGTTTACTGGAGTAATAGTTAAGTTAATGATAAGACGATTTATCAGGTGCCTTTTCACCAACATCATAGGTGTATTAAAAGTAAATGCAAATGCTAATACAGGTGCGATCACATGAGTTTTAATCCCTTTAATCATAGCATTGAATGATCTTTGACCTCATTGACCTTACAAGAGGCAGAATCACAAAGATTTTGACCATTATTAAATCCCATGGAACAGTAGAATATTGTTGTGAATTAAGTGTTACCATACCTTTCCCATAGCTCACTCTCCCTACTGATCAGCCACGGTGAGTGCTGGGGTGCTTTGTGATGAGTGGAATGCTGAATGCTTGGTGATGTCACAAAATGCCTAGGCACCTGGTGATGTGCTGAATGTCAGTTGGAGTGTGCAGGCTGACCAGCAGGGAGGCTGCTCCTGGTGGGGCTATCTTCTATACCTAGGGTCAAAAAAACGGGAACAATACAAGAAAAAGCTAGTTGAGTACTTTATCATTTGTAATAAATCCCATCAGCCACCATATTAGTAGCTCACATCATCAGACCCACCTCTTCCCCGCTCTCTAGGGTCTTGGCCTTCCCTCCCCCGTTCAGTAGGAGTTTGCTTGTTGCTAGCGCCGGGACACCCCATTGCTGGGGTAGCTGTTGCGCTCTACCAAATCTAGAAAATAGAAAATCTGGGATTAGATAGCCCTTGCTGAGCCCTTAAGAGAATCAGGGCTACAGACTAAATAGGCAAACAAAAGCCATCCATCTAAGGTATGGTGTCTGACCTCATGTTTTGATATGGCTGTCTTCTATGTAGGTGGTGGTGATGGAAAGCAGTGCGAATGAAGAGTGAAAAGTGAAATGATAAAATCATCTACTAGGACAGAATTTTTTTTTAATAGTATCTGTCCGAGCGACAAGATTAAAACCAGTGTAGAAGCAGTTTTTAAAAAATAACTGCTCAAGTTCAACAAAGGAGGGTTTACATGTTTCAGCCTCGAGATTAAATGATAATCAGGCTTTCGTCAGGACCTATAAGAACTTGTGCTACTGCTGTATATGTAGTGTGATCCAAAGAAATCAAACACACCAGTGAAGTAAATTATATAACCTACTTAAAGTAAGGATTTTCCAATCACTCTCCTTAAATTTCTCAGGAGTATTCTTCAAAATCCTAAAGAAAGAAAAAATACTCAGTCTAAATAATTATGTATACAGTCCTGCTTAATCATTATTGTCCAAGTGAAATCAATTTTGCAACTGTAACACATATTGAATGTGCTACTGGAAACATTTGGAATTGTCAATCTGCCAATTTCCATTCATTCAATAGAAAAAACACAACACACGCTTACCCGTCCAAGTACGGGAACATTCATCACCTCACCTGGCATCCGCTTAGAGAAATGAGGCCCCGCTCTATGTAAAGACAAATGGATATGAGATGAATTTCAAAACACAAACCCTAATGTCTTTGTATTTTATATTTTAAAACCACATCGCAAACTTTTCAAAATAGCGTCATTCCAAAGTGGCTGTCTAACTAGTTGTCTTATCATTCAGCTAAACTGTTAGTAATAAGAATGGACAGTGACGACATGTCTCAGAAGTCAAAAATAGAGATAAGACACACATAGTCTGTCATCGAGTGTCTCTCGCTCTAGCCCACTAGTATATCAAAAAACCTCAGATGTTACTCTTTCTTTGTCCATAGGGTACTTATATATAAAAACCTCTGAATTATATGAATATGCTAAATCATAAGCGTCTCCAATATCCACCTAGGAGATTAGCAATGCTCATTATGAGGTGAGTATCTTGCTTACACCCCATATTGATAACTTAATATAGACACAGAAGAAGATACACGGCCACTCCTTTATCAAGAATAAGTATAATATCATACCCTGAATCAGCACTACCTCTCGTGTTACTACCGGTAGTGGCAAAATCTCACTGCCTTATTCTTTCCTTAGAATGAGAAGTTATTGACTAGAAACGATCGCAATCTGGCTCCATCTATAGCAAAGCAATTTTTCTTTAGTAACTAAGACGTTTTCTATTACTATAACTTGGTAAAAGACTAAAAGGTCGACTCGATTCAACGAACATGTCCGTCGGTACCTCCGTGATTAGCAGAGCAGGATGGGGAGGTGCCGCAGCGCGCGTACCTGATGTTTAAATACAAACCATCCCAAGCGCGCTGGTGTTTACGCGTCATCAACAAGCGTCACCCACAAGCGCCCAAGTATCATGGGAGTTGTAGTCTCCCGTCTACATGTACGTTTCTGACACAGAAAAAAGAAAAGTTATTGTAACCCCTTTCTGTCAGGTATAAGACTATGTATTAAGGGATAGCGGACTTGCTCGAATAACATCTCAGTAACATGACCAGTCACAGTGGAGCCAATGGGAACCATCTGTGCATATTCACGTGCATTATGAAGAGAATGCAATTGTGCCCCCTACAGTTGACGAAGTGAAATAGATAGATCGAGATGTCATTTTCCTTCTAATTTAGAAACAGTCATTTACAAACAAGTGAGACGCTCTCTGATAGCCAAAAAGCGCGGCTATGTCTCCATATGCGATCACAGAGCCACCTCCTATTTTTCATTACATCCATTCACAGCTACAACTAGGTTTTGAATCTGTATGTCTATATGGTTAGTATTGACACAGAAGGTCATTACGAAGCAATATGTTGTATTATGCCTATGTCTAGATGTCCTGATCAGATAACTTTTGCTTCTGAACGAATATCATATGAATATGTGTAAAAAATGTGTAACCAGTAACTATCCAAGGTATAGGTGTATGTACAAACCCTAGCGTCATAGAGCTAGACAAACCTCATCTGATAGAAAGCCATACAGTCAGTATCAACAACACTGAACTGTAATGTTCACACGCATCTGTTGAACTCGCATCAAATGAACAGGCGATCATATAAACCAAACTAAGGAAATGGTCTAGAGTGTTGTCCATGGTATATCATCGTTCAGTCTCATTGTGTCACTCTTAAGTCTGTAAATCCATCTCTGTTCCCTCACAAACAGGAACCGTGTGATGTCACTAACATGTGTGGGAATGTGTGGTTATTCTAATACTACCCACTTCAAATCTTCAGCCTTATGTTTATGCATAAGGAAATGGTTCGTCAGTCTGGTTGCCTGTTTTTTGCACCGAATGGTGCTTTTATGTTCATTAATACGTAACTTTATTTTGCGTGTGGTCATTCCGACATATCGGAGTGAGCATGGACAGGTAATAATGTAAATTACCTTCTCTGAATTGTAGTTTGTATGTTTCGCAAGGATCCAAGGTCTTTCTGTCCCTATATCTACTTGCTTGATATGTTGGGTCTGCGCACATGCTGAACAGGATCCACAGGGAAAATGACCTTGTACTGCCGGTAAATTCCACAGTGTGTTAGTTCTGACTGGTGTCGAAATCTTAGGTCTCGTATGCACCAAGCTGTCCCTTAGATTCAAAACCTAGTTGTAGCTGTGAATGGGTGTAATGAAAAATAAGAGGTAGCTCTGTGATCGCATATGGAGACATAGCCGCGCTTTTTGGCTACCAGAGAGCATCTCATTTGTTTGTAAATTACTTTTTCTAAATTAGAAGGAAAATGACATCTCGATCTATCTATTTCACTTCGTCAACTGTAGGGGGCACAATTGCGTTCTCTTCATAATGCACGTGAATATGCACAGATGGTTCCCATTGGCTCC
Source organism: Triturus cristatus (assembly GCF_964204655.1). Classification (NCBI taxonomy): domain Eukaryota; kingdom Metazoa; phylum Chordata; class Amphibia; order Caudata; family Salamandridae; genus Triturus; species Triturus cristatus. The sequence goes on along the minus strand of NC_140584.1, from coordinate 385,006,601 downwards.
ACTGTGACTGGTCATGTTACTGAGATGTTATTCGAGCAAGTCCGCTGTCCCTTAATACATACTCTTATAACTGACAGAAAGGGGTTACAATAACTTTTCTTTTTTCTGTGTCAGAAACGTACACGTAGACGGGAGACTACAACTCCCATGATACTAGGGCGCTTGTGGATGATGCTTGTTGATGACGCGTAAACACCAGTGCGCTTGGGATGGTTTGTATTTAAACATCAGGTATGCGCGTGGCGGCACCTCCCCATCCTGCTCTGCTAATCACGGAGGTACCGACGGACAGGTTAGTTGAATCGGGTCGACCTTTTACCAAGTTATAGTAATAGAAATTGTCTTAGTTACTAAACAAAAATTGCTTTGCTATAGATGGAGCCAGATTGCGATCGTTTCTAGTCAATAACTGCTCATTCTAAGGAAAGAATGAGGCAGCGAGATTTTGCCACTACCGGTAGTAACACGAGAGGTAGTGCTGATTCAGGGTATGATAATATACTTATTCTTGATAAAGGAGTGGCCGTGTATCTCTTTCTGTGTCTATATTAAGTTATCAATATGGGGTGTAAGCAACATACTCACCTCATAATGAGCATTGCTAATCTCCTAGGTGGATATTGGAGATGCTTATGATTTAGCATATTCATATAATTCAGAGGTTTTTATATATAAGTACCCTATGGACAAAGAAAGAGTAACATCTGAGGTTTTTTTATATACTAGTGGGCTAGAGAGAGAGACACTCGATGACAGACTATGTGTGTCTTATCTCTGTTTTTGACTTCTGAGACATGTCGTCACTGTCCATTCTTATTACTAACAGTTTGGCTGAATGATAAGACAACTAGTTAGACAGCCACTTAGGTATGACGCTATTTTGAAAAGTTTGCGATGTGGTTTTAAAATATAAAATACAAAGACATTAGGGTTTGTGTTTTGAAATTCATCTCATACCCATTTGTCTTTACATAGAGCGGGGCCTCATTTCTCTGAGCGGATGCCAGGTGAGGTGAGGAGTGTTCCCGTACTTGGACGGGTAAGCGTGTGTTAGGTTTTTTCTATTGAATTAATGGAAATTGGCAGATTGACAATTCCAAATGTTTCCAGTAGCACATTCAATAGGTGTTACAGTTGCAAAATTGATTTCACTTGGACAATAATGATTAAGCAGGACTGTATACATAATTATTTAGACTGAGTATTTTTCTCTTTCTTTAGGATTTTGAAGAATACTCCTGAGAAATTCAAGGAGAGTGATTGGAAAATCCTTACTTTAAGTAGGTTATGTAATTTACTTCACTGGTGTGTTTGATTTCTTTGGATCACACTACATATACAGCAGTAGCACGAGTTCTTATGGGTCATTTCGAAAGCCTGATTATCATTTAATCTCGAGGCTGAAACATGTAGAACCTCCTTTGTTGAACTTGAGCAGTTATTTTTTCAAAACTGCTTCTACACTGGTTTTAATCTTGTCGCTCGGACAGATACTATTAAAACATTTTTTCTGTCCTAGTAGATGATTTTATCATTTCACTGTTCACTCTTCATTCGCACTGCTTTCCATCACCACCACCTACATAGAAGATAGAAGATAGCCATATCAAAACATGAGGTCAGACACCATACCTTAGATGGATGTTTTTTTTTTGCCTATTTAGTCTGTAGACCTGATTCTCTTAAGGGCTCAGCAAGGGCTATCTAATCCCAGATGATGTGAGCTACTAATATGGTGGCTGATGGGATTTATTACAAATGAGAAAGTACTCGACTAGCTTTTTCTTGTATTGTTCCTGTGTTTTTTAACCCTAGGTTTCCTTGTTGTTGTTACAGTTTATAGGAGATTCAGGGATTAGAAATCTAGTGGTCGTTTAAATATATTTCCCTGAGACCCCCTTTGATATATTTGGGTAATTCTCAATATATCTTGTTATTTATTATCTTCTATACCTACCTACCTGAAACTTACCTTGTAACTAAGTATGATAACTTAATCTTCTACAAACCTAGTCTACGACATCCTGGACCTCTTATACCCATTACAACACTGGTGACGATTTGAGGAAAGATCCTACATGTTGGGTAAGATAGACTGTATATGAACCTTCTGAAGAAACTGGAACTAAGAAACTTGAACTAAGATACTGGACATAAGGAACATGAATTAGAAGGGATGGGACTGCCCTGGTTAGCCCCAACAGTGTCTCTCATCACCTGGAATGCCTGCAGCCTGGGGTGTTTGACCTTCTTGATATCAATTAATTTTATGTAGTAATGCCAACTAGCCTTCCTGCCTACGTGCATTGATGTGCTGAAATAGATTTCTGCAAGTGGTGAAGCCCTTGGAGTTGCCACATGTGCACACAGACCCTGCTTACTGACTCATCTAGGGCAAATATTTTAAAGGAACTGGCAGTGTTTGTCAATACATGGCGTGATTATTGAAGAACCGGCAGCGCGACCTCTGCACTACCAACTGTGAAGGCACATTGGAAATAAATAATATGCATGAGTTCTGCAATTTTAACTTAGTCTTTGGCATGTTTTTGGTGGTGTGCAGTGCGTGCCCCTGTACCATTGCGTTTCCGTATGATTTAAATGGTCCATAAGACTGTTATGGAGGCTGATTCTCCTGGTGGGGCTATCTTCTATACCTACTTACTTACCTACTTACCTAAAACTTACCTTGTAACTAAGTATACCTAATTCATCTTCTACAAATCTACTCTACGACAACCTAGAACACTTTTACATATTACCACAAACATAACTTATAATAAGTGTAAAAGTAGCGAACATCTCTGAAAATTTCAAAGAATATATGAAATACAACACAGAAATCACAAATGGGGATGTGAGGCACTTTCAACCCCTGCAGTCTTATTAAGAACAACACCGACTAACAGTTATCGTACCATAGACTGTCTGTCCATCGGTTTCTTGCTTTTTCCTGTGGGAGTGGAGTGGTGCGCAAAATGTCCACTCCCTCAAATGCTGAGATTCTTGAGTCAGCCATTTGAAAGCTAAGAGTCTTGCTCAAAATGTGCCATGGGAATGGTACAGTACTCAAAGAAATCCCTTGTACTGTTGTACCACACTCAAAGTGACAGCCATGCTTTTTATTCTCAATCAATCAATCAATCAATCAATCAATCATATCAGGGGATTTGTAAAGCATGACTACTTACCCGTGAGGGTCTCAAGGCACTGCAGGGTGAGGGCTGCTGATCCGTCTGGGTGTAGGGGTTCAGTCGAAGAGCCAGGTCTTGAGATCCTTTCTGAATCGGGTCAGCGACGGGGATTGGCTGAGGTGGAGGGGCAGGGTGTTCCAATTCTCGGCGGTGAGGTAGGAGAAGGATCTTCCTTCGGTTCTGTTCTTTGCGGGTCCGTGGGACGGTGGCCAGGGCCAGCTGGGTGGAGCAGAGGTGTCTGGTGGGTAATTGGAATGAGATGGGGTGGTTCAGATCTGCTGGCCCTGCATCGTGGTGGGCTTTGTAGGCGTGTGTGAGGAGCTTGAAGGCGATTCTTTTGTTGACCTGTAGCCATGCGTGTAAATGTTTACCTGGACCGGTTTGTAAGCAAAGCCTCTCTGTCCACAACCAATATTAGCCAACAGTGAAATGCTGGTGTTTACACAAAAGTGCATTGTGCTTCATATTTAAACCTATTGCCTTTTGTTTTCACATTGTCCACAGTTTTAAACCTAACACCAGAAATATATACAGTTGTTAGATACCCTACTATTGTAAACATGGACTGGCTTGTAAACATGTTGCTCCTTATACCCCTGATGTTCAACAGTCGGTTTGTAAACATTACACTCCTTGTGTAAATTGTATTTATTTTTGTCTACTTTAAGCTTTGTAAACATTTCACTCTTCTGAGCCAAATGTAAACATTGAATGGTTTGTAAACAATTACACTCTGTTCAAATTCCAATTGTTAGTTACTAACTTCTACCATGATCTTATGTACCTTTTCCAGTTTTTAAAGTGCTAGATTTCAAATCTAATTCACCATCCTGGACTGGAAAATTGCATTTTTGGAGCTTTAGGACTCAATAGAGTTAGTGCCACTGTTCCTGGTCTACAAATATTGAATATTGGTTCATGTGATAAAAATCATGTAAAATACATTCAACAGTTTTTAAAAGACCTCCTCTTAAAGTATTACCCTATATAGTCTTAAACAAATAAAGTATCAAACACATGTCAATATGGGGATCGAGCTAGGAGATGGCATACATACCATTTCGCTTTACGCAGATTATCTGTTACTATATGCTCGGGACCTTCATGACCTCCCTTTACCGAGCCCTTAGCCATTTTCGCGCGTGCCTCGAGGCTACGGGTTAGCCTGACAAAATCCATACTTTCTCCGTTCTTAGGAGATACGCCTGATCCGGGCTACACGCTTGGGGGACCGACTGTGGCCTGGTGCATCAACCCTTTTCACTATTTGGGGATCCGGGTGTATCGCACCAAAGCTGACGTCTTTGACGGGAATGTCACCCGGGCTGCCACAGCGGTTCGGTCTCAGATGGGATTCCGTAAGACTCTCCCATTGGCGATATCTGGTAGAATCGCCCTGGTCAAAATGGTGGTATTTCCCCGCCTTCTCTATTACTTTACCACTTTACCCCTAATCATCTCTCCCCCCTTCTTCAAACAATGGGAAAGGGTGGTGCGAGATTTCATATGGGGGACATCGCGTCATAGAGTGTCCATGGGAAAGCTTTATCTGCCCACTGAGCTAGGGGGCCTTGCGGTACCCAATTTTGAACATTACTACCTGGTCTACTAACTGCAATGGATTGCCCGGTGGATGTCCTCCCGTTACTTATCGGACACGGCCTCTCTGCGGCCTCTACTGCTGCTGAAAAACCTTTTACAAATTGTCCACCCTTGCTCCAAGCTTAGGCCTCCCGATGTGCTTTTTCTTACTGTAGCATACAAATGCTTCCGTAGGTGTCTTTTCCTCACTAGAACCACCATCCCCTACGCGCCCGCTATCCCACTTTTGGGAACCCCAAGGGGGGATGCTTACACGACGACGGACATCAATGGGCTTCGGAAGGGATACAGGATGTGGGGGACCTTTTTCAGGAGGGCACTCTTATTCCATTCCAGGAACTCATAGCGGGTGAGAACCTACACCCTGGGCAGTTTCTATTACACAAAACACTCATAGCTTTGCCAGCTTCCAAATGAGGTACACTCGCCCAGGAACTTCCCACCCACCACACTTTGCAGTACCTTCACGTGATGGGGAAAGGGAGACACCTCACACGCTGGTTCGCATCTTCACTTCGACAACATACGGAGATAGATCTCACCTGACTTCAACTTCATTGGGAGGAGACATGGGGGAAGGCGTTTACTGTTAGGGAGTGGTTGGCAGCCCGAGGCAATCCGACCCGCATCCCTCGTAACCAGCGATTCAAACAGATACAATTTTTCATATTGCATCAGGCCTACCTTACCCCAGTCCAAATCAACAGGTACTTCCTCCGCATAGATGCGCCTTGCCCCCGTTGTCGGCAATTAGATGCCGATATGCTTCATATGCTTTGGGGTTGTTTGGTTCTGACTGACTATTGGAGCGCAGTGACGGTCACCCTCACAACTTGCACCTCACACACCATTCCCCCAACTTGGGAGGCCCATGTACTGCACCTCTTCAGCAGAAACAAGAAATACAGAGCTGCCACACGATTTATAGCCCTGGGTCTAATAACAACCAAGCGCTTGATTACCAAGCGGTGGAAATCTCCCCTGTCGCCCCACCCGCTTGCTTGGCGCTAATCCCTGCTTAACTGGGTGAAAGCGGAGGGTCCGGCGAAAGGCAGGGAGGACCTTCTGGGCATTTGAATGTTTCCCCTGGCACCTCAATGGGATGCAATGGTCTCCAAATTCTTGGGGGCGGACACTGACGCAGGGACCCCGACTACAACACAAAGAGTTATCACTTAGGATATATCCCCCAATGGCGTGAATGCGGTCTAACGCCGACACCTGCACTGCTTCAACCCCTCTATCTCAGAGCCCCACAGTCACTAAGTCTTGGAGGTTTTTGACCCCCTAGCTACATTGGATGCAACAGCAGGTCTCGAGCGACTCTCCCCTAACCTTCCTTCACTTTAGTTGTCCTCATTTGGTTGTGCCCTCTGTCCCCGGTTGAGTTTGAACTGCACTGTACCTGCATTATTCGCATGCTACCTGGTGCCGTGATTAGTCATCACTGCTCTGTTTTTTTTTAGATATTGCCATATGATTTGATGTACTCACCATACCCTGTATCTCCGCTTTCCTGTTGCTAATAGTTATTATGTACCATGCTACTGGCAATCAATTTTCTTTCTTTTCCAACGATGACATGAGCGCTGATCTGACTGTATGCTTTATTGATAATGTGCAACACAAACAGAAAAGGTTAATAAAAACGATGTAAACAAAAAAACATCATAAAACATCGCAACATCGAGGTTGACCTACAGTGGAAAGGGAGTTTAGCATTGATAGAAACATGGACCACATCTTATCATCATTGTATCATAATAGGTTGTAACTGGTCAGAAGGAGAGTGTCGACTTATCCTCTAAGGCTATTAGTCTTATAGATGGACATAGAGTTCAGCATCTATATTTAAATTCCATGGGGTTTCTGTTCCAATCATTATGATCTATCTTGACTGTAATCTTTGTAGGTTCAATCCACAATTCCCTCCTCTGGGGTTTGATACAATCTGTTGAATGCCATAAAGAAAATGCTCATAACTCCATTGTATTCATCCCACATATGTTTTGCAATCACATAAGTAAAATCTTTCTTGGTAATTGTCGTATGGGTTGCAGTATATACAGTTTTAATTTTTTTATTTTTTTTGTCCTCATTTGCCTGCCCCACAATCTCCAAGAGAAACGCCACTCCCCTTAGATGTCGTCTGGAACTAAGAACTGTTCCAAGCCATACCAAGACATCAGTGGAGTGTAGATTGGCGAGAGACGTTCTCGAGAATAAAGTTGTTGGGGAGAGGGGAGAAGAGTGTGCTAGGGCTCACAACCCCTTGAAGCTCCATCTTGAGCTTGGAAGGCCATTTGAAGGAGACCGCCAAGGCGCCTGGAGTATGATGGCATAATCATTGGACCCGGGGACAAAAAAAAAAAGAAAAAAAAAAAGAACCTCGGAAGCTCAACGGAGCTAGTTAAATCCACTGGACCAACAAGTTCCAAAGGGAGAGGTTGCGTTGCTGACAAGCTCTGGCCATATCCATCTTTGATGTGTCATATAGGGACTCTAGCCAGCCAGCGTGTGATGGGGCCTTCTGGTCTACCCAGAATTTACAAATCTGCCGTCTAGCCAGCAGAATTGCATAAAACAAAAAGCTCGTTGCCTGGCCAGAGGTGTTATCGTCTACCCCAAAAATGATTAACGGAAGAGTAATAGGAATATTCTTCTTAAGGATAGAGTCCAAAGTGATCTTAACTTCCTCCCAAAAGGTGCTGATAAATGGACATTCCATGAACATGTGAAGATCGGAGGCAGCAGGAAGATTACACTTATTACATGCTTTTCCAGGCTGGTATTTAGATAGTCTTTGAGGGGAAAGATAAGCTCGGTGGAGGGTAAACAGGTGGTTCCGCCTTAACCAGGCCGGCTTAACCAGTTTATACAGGAGAGTGAAAGATCTTATCCATATATCCTCGCACTGCATCCCTGTGGGCCCTCCCCACTGTGTGTCGGGTAAAGTGAAGTCCCCATCCACTTCTTCCAAAATGACCCAGTACCAAAAAGCTACCTCTTTCCCCCCCACTTGTCTCTCTACCAACTGTTCTTCCAGGAGGCTACTCTTCCCAGAGTATGCCTTTTTCCTGATCAAATCCCGGGACCAACTGGCTAACTGGATTTAAATCTGGAAAGTGTTGGGCCAACTTTCTCATGTAGCTCCTCCCATCCAACCAAGGCCCCGTCTACCAACAGCTGACCCCACCTTTCTATCCCTGCCTCTCTGATAGGTGTTGCGAGACTATCCCTCAGACACAGGGGAAGCCCCGGCGAGTCCCAGATTGGGGCAAACCGAGAGTAGTAAGGCAACCCCACCCTTTCTCTGATCGCTTTCCACATCATGACCAGGGATAATAAGATCTTTAACCTCACCTTCTTGAAAAATTTCCGGTCTCCAAATTTAAATAGAAAACCATCAGGTGGCAAATCCGCCCCATTCAACATGGCCTTAAACATTTTTCCAATCGATGCACTTGATGGAGCCTTCAGCAACATCCTGGAGTACGATAACTGAAAAGCCCAAGCATAGTATTGTAAGTCTGGGAGTGTGAGCCCCCCCTTCTCCCTCCTCCTCCTCAACTTTTTCCAGGCTAGTCTGGTGGCTTTATAGTTCCAAATGAAAGAATTTATGTCTTGTTGACACTTATGAATTTGTTTTTGATCAAACATTAGAGGGATGGTATTGAAAATGAACATGTATTTGGGGAGGATGGACATTTTTACTAAGCTGACTTTCCCCAGAATAGTCAAAGGAAGAAAGGCCCAAGCTTTTAGCAGTGCCCGGCATTCTCGTGAAACCCGATCCAAGTTGGTATAAGCGATTTTACCTAACTCCTGAGTAATCCTGATCCCCAGGTAGCGCATAGATTGAGTAACGACCAGGTCTGGGTTTTGGATGTTCCAGGTCATTACCTCTGTCTTCCCTTCATTGATTTCATAACCTGAAATCTGCCCGAATTCCTTAGCTCTCTTAATAATAGCGGGGAAAGCTTGCACAGGGTCCGATGTATAGACTATAATGTCGTCCGCATATAATCCTATCCGCCTAGCCCATCCTCCGAATTCGAAAGAGGGAATGTTGTTGTCGTCTCTCAATATTTGAGCCAAGGGCTCTATATACATATTAAACAGCAGGGGGGAGAGCGGACAACCCTGTCTGGTACCCCTCGTGATTTTGATTTGTTCAGTGTGAACTCCATTGACCAAAAGTCTGGCCTTTGGGTCATTGTAAAGGAGCGAGATGGCATGACGGAAGTTATCGCCTAAATTAAATCTCCTCAGCACCGCGGCCAAGTAAGGCCAATCCCCCCTGTCAAAGGCTTTGGTAGCATCCAGGGTAAAGGTGGCCAAAGGGAGACCATATGAGGTGGCAATATCTATTGCTCCGACCAGGTCGTGTGTAAGATCTGCTAGCTGTCGCCCTCTTATAAAACCCTTCTGGTCCTGATGGATAATTGAAGCAATCTCACTCCCCAGCCTTCCCGCAAGAATAGCCGCAAAGATCTTATAATCGTTGTTTAGGAGTGAGATTGGTCTATAGGACCCACAGTCGGCCGGGTCCTTTCCAGGTTTAGGGATCAGCACGATCGTGGCCTCATTCCATGATTCTGGCGGGGCCATGCCATCTAAGAATATAGCATTAAAGAAATCAGTCAAAGATGGAACTATAACTGAACCCAAGGCACTATACACCTCCCCAGGGATGCAGTCCGGGCCTGCGGCTTTAGCTCGCTTCAGTAGTTTGATGGTGTTACTAACTTCGGCCTCTGTTATTTTGGTCTCCATATGTTCCCGCTGGGCTGGCGAAAAAGTGGGGAGGTGGGCCTGGTCTAACCAAGCCTCCCTGGCCTCCCTGGCCAAGTGGTCATTAACAATATCTTCCTTATATATATTTTGAAAAAACTCCTGAAAGGTACTCCCTATTTCTGTGGTTCTGGTTCTGGCCCTGACTTCCCCGGCCCCTTTTATCTCCTTGATGTATTTCTTGGCCTGATCAGCTTTTATTTTCCAGGCCAAAATTTTCCCTGCCGCCTCTCCATACTCGAAATGTGATAGCTTAGATGCCTCCCATCTCTTGGCCACCCTGCCTTGGAGTAGGTTTTCAAGCTTTACCTTCAGCACTGCCCGCTTCTCCTGTTCCTCTATTGAAAGTGATCCAGGTTTCAATTCTATCTGCCTGAGATCCTGCTCTATATTGGTAACTGCTGCTCTATAGGTTTTACACCTATATGCAGCTCTATTTGTTATACAGCCTCTAAGAAAAGCTTTCAATGCTTCCCAAACAGTGACTATTGAGGCTGAATTTATATTGATGTCTAAGAACATACATGCCTCAGCAACAAAAAAGCAAATTTCCTCTTCTTCGAGCAGAATCGTACGATCAAATGACCAGGATTTCTGCCTACTCTGCTGATGGTATGACAGAGTAAAAACAATGGCAGAATGGTCAGAGAGATGGGAGGGAATGTATGTTATGTCTTCCAAGTCATCCTTCAGGTTATAGCTGAAGAAAGCGTAATCAATTCTTGACTTGTGTTTATACTTGTAATTTTGGAAAGAGACCCCTGGAGTGTTACCCTCTCTCTGCCTCCATTCATCCACCAACCCCAGATTAGACAGAATAGACCTAAGAGTTTGCCTAGATTTAGGTGTAGTTGTTGCTCTTGAGTTAACAGATTTGTCCAGCTTAGGATTTAAAACGATGTTAAAATCTCCCACCCAAACAATAGGATCTTGACATGCAATCAGGTGATTCTGAATTTTATCTAGAAATGAAGGGTCATCATGGTTCGGGCCGTAATACCCCACGAGGGTATAAACTAGCCCTATCAGCTGCACTCTTACCAAAAGCCATCTACCACTAAGGTCCTCTTTCTGATCCATAATTTGGGCACAGATCTGCTTTTTGAATATTATAAGTATCCCCCGTATATTGGCATTGTGGTCCGTACAAATAAACTTATCCACCCATTTTAAATTTTTCAACATGTCCTTAACCTCCTGTTTTAATAGGTGGGTCTCCTGTAAGACTATTATCTGCGCGGGAGAATCTTTTAAGTATTGTAAAATCCTATGTCTTCTAGCTCTCACCCGCAGGCCGTTGACATTCCAGGATAAAAACTGTAGTCCAGTCATAGTGGATTAACCTTTGCTGTCCATCCTATCCTTCCACCTTTTAAACCCAGTTCCCTAGAACCATCCCTCCTTCGCCTCCCGATCTGCAAACCTATAAAGACTAAAGTATATGTTATAAAAGATGCTGAGACAAACTTATGAGGACTTTTTAAAATTTCTCCACCCCCTACCCCCCCTACCCCCTCCCCCCCCCACCCCCTGGAAAACCCTCCCATGTTGATACTGGCGTGGTGTTTTGCCAGTTGCGTCTGAAAAAGGACCATCCCTAAGCCCCCGACAAACTAAGTGAGGAGCGTTCCTCCAACTCATGAGCTGTAGTGTGGTAGGAAGAAAGTAGGAAAGTAGGAGGTGCGATTAAATAAAGTCGATAATGAAGAGAGGGGACCGCACCCCATACTACCCATCTTAACTATCATGCTTATCGCCCCTTGTGAAATAAGTCCAAACCTTTTATTTATTTATTTATTTATTTATTTTTTTATCCCAGTTTTCCTTCCTTTTTTTCTTTTTTTCCTCCTTTTCCCTCCTACCTTGTGTATTGTATTTTATTTTATTATTTTTTGTTTTAATATGCTCTACTCATCCCTCCTTCTAGTGATGCAGGTCCTGTAAACTGGGGCAATTATCAGATTCTTCTTCTTGTATATAGCCCTAAATCAGGGGTGCTGCGGACTGATGGAAGCTATTAAATCTTCTTCTTCCTGAGGGGATCGTATATTATGCATTTTATTGTTGTACATCACCCTCAGGGATGCAGGAAATCTCATCTGAACGGTTGCCCCTAATGCTCTGAACTTGTCCATTTTTTGGCCTAGTTCCCACTGTCTATCCAGGGTAGTTTTAGACAGATCTGACCGAATCTCAAAAGAGAAGCCAGTGGCCGTCACTGATTTCGCTTTTAACGCTAGATTAAGGATTTTCTCCTTAAGGGAATAAGTCAGAAAGTTGACCAGGATCTTTCTTGGTTTCACTCCCCCGGGGTTAAGGCGGAAAGGGTCTCTATGGATCTTCCGAATATCCCCCTCGAGACTTTCAGCCGATTCCTCAAGATTGAGTGAGCTTTTTAATAGGGCCACCACGAATGCTTTGATATCGCTACCCTCCTTTCCTTCTGGTATTTTTAGTAAGCAAAGGTTATTTCTTCTGGAGTAATTTTCCAGGGATTCCACTTTCTCCTTCATCACGTCACCTTCCTTTAACAATGATTGGATCTTGGTCTCTGCAGACTCCAGAGTAGATTCCAAGCGTCCTACTGAATTTTCCAGATGGTCTGTTCTTTCGCGGAGGCCGTCCACCTTCTTTTCGAGGACCTCGCAGACCGCCCTGATCTCATTCTGGTTGCTTTTAGACTGTACAAAGCCGCACCTAATCTCCTCCCTCATAGTGCTCAGGAGTGACTCCAAAGTACCACTGATCTCACCCCCTTCTCCCGAGGGATCGCTGTTAATTATGTTAGTGGACTCTCGAACTCCCCCATTGTGTGCCGTGAGTGATCCAGTCCCCCCAGGGACCAGCGGGGGCGTCAAAGTCTCCTCTGGGACGACCATAGTGGGTCTAACCCCCGGCGACTTGACCACTCAGTTTTAATTTATTGATGATACTTCCTATATACTTCTTTCTGCAACCATATTCTAACACATATATCACTTGAATACTCTCATAATTTATATGTTCCCTGATGTTTTTAGTCCTTCCATCTACAGGATCAAAAGTAGTCCTATTGTCTCCCCAATTACAATCTTTACAATATTTACATTTATAAAATCCAAGTTTCTTGGGGTATAGCCAAATCAATATTTTCCTCTAGTTGGTCATAAAACATTGGACTAAAATATCTCCCAGTGATGACATCTTTCTATATGTTATGCTCAGATGATTCAAAGGATGTCACTTGAGGTCTTCATCCGGTTTCAGAATCTTCCAACTACTCTTAATCAATGCTTTGATCTCCTTGTCTGATAATTATATGGTGCATCATTAGATTGAAAATGTAAGGGACTGAGACTGTATAAGTTATCAGAGCAAGAAAGTAATGATGATACTTTATCAACAAGTACTATGAAGATATGCATGTGTAATTAGAAGATCTAACTAAGGTCCATTGATGATGGCAGAATTATGGCACATTACCAGTTACCAACAAACAACCTTTAAACTGATTGATGGGACTTCTTTGAGCTTCATATATAATGGATGGATTATATTATATCATTGTATCGTTGAAACAGAGAAACTAAATTGAGTAATAGCATTGCATTACACAATTCTAAAGTAAACAGTCCCTGAAACAAAACTTTATAAAAACCTTGATAAGAGAGAAAAAACGCTTTGCAACTTTTGAAAAAATATTTTGGAAAAATTGTTTGGGAAAATGATATGCATTATGATACATGTTGCACAAAAAGTCTGTATATAAGTATAATATTGAAATTGAATGTGTAATATATAAGGTCGAGTTCCTGTAATGGATTATATTTTTAACATGGCAAAGGGAGGAGATCTCATTTAAAAGGACACTCTATACACACACATTTTTATGGCCCTGTGGAGGCTGCGGCCGAAATGCATAGGCTATTTCAAACTTTCTGATGCACTTGGTGTAAATATATAACATAAAGAAACCAGATTGAGCAAAAATATCGGCTGTGCTGCATACTGTTGTTTGAACGAATTTGAGTTGACTTTGGAGATGTTCTGAAAAACAGGTCCTACCAGGAAATATATACGTATGAATATATATATTTTTATATATTGTATATTATGTGTGTGTATATACACACATATATATATATGCATATATATGTATGTAAAGATGTATATATACACATACATACTTATATATATTCACTGAAAAAACCATAGGTTTCACACATGTTATAGTTAGCTGTACATTTCACTCGTAAAAAACCAATGAAATTCCCCCGTTATAGTTAGTGCAGGCAACTATAACTCATGGGACCGCAATCCTCTGCTGATGCTAATACTGTATTTAGACACTTATTTGCCCATGTCTTCTTCCATTAAATTTTAGCTATACATATATTACAAATATTTTTTTTTCATAAAGACACATATGTCATCAGCAGAAGATTGCGGTCGCGTGAGTTATAGTTGCCTGCACTAACTATAACGGGGGAATTTCATTGGTTTTTTACAAGTGAAATGTACAGCTAACTATAACATGTGTGAAACCTATGTTTTTTTCAGTGAATTTGCAAGGTTTTTTAAATGCTAATTCCTAACTATAACGTGTGTGAAACCTATGGTTTTTTCAGTGAATTTGTACGGTTTTTTAAATGCTAAGTTACTTTACGCCATTCGTAGCGTGCGCGCCCAGTTAACGCAGTTCGTTCCGTGCGCGCACGGTGCGCTTTGCGCACCGTGCGCGCACAGTGAGCACGCGGTGCGCGAGTGCCGTGCACGCACGGTGGTCACGCGGTGCGCTGTGCGCACCGCGTGCCCACGTTATGCGGGATGGGCCATGTACGCACGATGCGCTTTGCGCACCGTGCGCACATGGGGGACATATTATGCGCATCTTTGTGAAATGTATTCTTAGTTTATTTCTTACGTGTAATAAGCCATGCACAAATGGTGCCCTTCGGGCACCATTTTCACACGGGGTGGGGAGGGTGTGGATAATTTTTTTTAAAAAATTTTTTTACCGTTCGCGTACGGTAAGCGTAATCGGCGATTTTCCGAAAAAATTAAAAAAAATTATTTGGGCTTGGGGTTGTTTGGGGACCCCTATATCAATGCTGGGTGGTTAGGATCTCAAGAAACTGCCTCTTTAGACATTTTTTGGCATCGTTTTTGCTGCCCAACTCAGAGAGCGAGAGAGAAAATGGCGGCCGCCGCTTCCTGGTTTCGACCGATTCGAATGTTTACTAAGATCTAACAGCCAATCAAAATCGCGCTCGCGCACGCCACCGTACGCGTACGGTAAGCGCACCGTAAGCGCACCGTACGCTGGCTCAGATATATATATTGATTTAAAGGCTATTTTCTCTGAATCTACTGAACAGATTTACACCAAACCTACAAAAGGCACTTCCTTGACCTGAGGACTACCTCTCTGCCAAATTTCAAGTAATTCTGTTCAGCCGTTTGGGCTGTAGCTGTGTCTAAAGGTCCTATGGAAAAATGCATGGGAAAAACGCGTTTTGGGACCCCCCTTTTATCTCAGCCCCCGCTTGACGAATCCCCCCGAGACTTTCAGGGTAGGAGCGGAGCGTAGCGCCCCACCTATTTTGAAAAATTCGCGAGGATTCATCAACCGGCGCCAAAGTTATTCAAAATAGAATGTTGCGGATTTCCTATGGAAACGTGGTCCTAACTATAACTACCTACTGGCGACCGCCAGTAGGTAATATATATATATATATATATATATATATATATATATATATATATATATATATATATATATATTATCTACTAGCGGGCGCCAGTAGATAGTTATAGTTAGGATCGTGTTTCCATAGGAAATCTGAAAATTCTATTTTGAATAACTTTGGCGCCGGTTGACGAATCCTCGCGAAATTTTCAAAACTAATGGGGCGCTCCGCTCAGCTCCTACCCTGAAAGTCTCGTGGTGATTCGTCAAGCGAGGGCCGAGAAAAAAGGGGGGTCCCAAAACGCATTTTCCCCATGCATTTTCCCATAGGACCTTTAGTCGAAGGTACAGCCCGAATGGCTGAACAGAATTACTTGAAATTTGGCAGAGAGGTAGTCCTCAGGTCAGGGAAGTGCCTTTTGCATATCTGGAGTCAATCTGTTCAGTATTTCCTGAGAAAAAGCATATAAATATCTATAGCCGCGCACCGTGCGCGCACCGTGCGCACACCCTAACGTGCGCGAGAGTAATTTTGATTGGTTGTTAGATGTCAGTCAACATTCGGTCAAAATCAGGAAGTGTCGGCCGCCATTTTGGCTCTCGCACTGAAAAGGAAAGGTGGACCGCCACTCTATCACAAGGATGATGTCATCATTGATGTCATGAGTGATGCCACTGACCATTTCATGAGTGATGTAATATGTGACGTCATCAGCAGTGGATTGCGGGCGCGCGAGTTATAGTTATCTGAACTAACTATAACGGGGGAATTTCATTGTTTTTTTACGAGTGAAATGTCCACCTAACTATAACCTGTGTGAAACCTATGGTTTTTTAAGTGAATATATATATATATATATACATACATATATGTGTGTGTATTTATGTATATACACACATAATATACAGTATATGGAAATTCACATTTTACATCACTCATGATATGGTCAGTAACATCACTGATGACATCTCAAATGACATCAGTAATGTCATCATCCACAGAACCACTCACACACCCACTCACACCCCTATATAACCTCTCATACACCCAGTCACACATCCACTCAACCACTGACATACCCATAACCATTTGCATACCCATACAGCCACTCACACATCCATTCACTCATCCATAGAACCATGCACACATCCATTCACTCATACAGCCACTCACACACTCACTTGCTCACCCATACAGCCATTCATGCACCCACTCACACACCAACCAATACAGCTACTCACTTATCCAGTCAAACAGACATACAGACACTTACACACCCACTCATACACCCTTACAGTCGCTCACATACCTACTCAATCACCCATGCAGAAACTCACACAGCCACTCACTCACCCATACAGGTACTCACACATCCACACACACACACATACAACTACTCACACTGATACTCACTCATCCATACAACCACTGACACACCAACTCACTCACGCTTACAGCCACTCACACAGGTATTCACTCTCTAATACAGCCACTTACACCCACTCACTTACCAATATACACACTCAAACAGCTACTAACCCATACTGCCATTCACACACCCACTCCCTCACCCATACAGCCACTCACATAGCTACTCACTCTCCAATACAGCCACTCACAGAGCCACTCCCGCACCCATACAGCTACTCACATATCCACTAACATCCATACAGCCACTCACACACTAACTCACACACCCATTCAGCTACTCAGACATCCATTCAAACATTGATACAGAGAGTCAAACAGGCACTCAGATAAGATGTGTTAGAAATAGTATAACTAATTGCTAGTACAGAAAGAATGGTAATTTAACTTATGCTGCAGCTTAGTATATATCTTTAAGTCTTAGAAACGTTTACGAAACACTTACACTTACAGGATGATGTAATCAGTGATGCCATTAGTGATGTCATTCGAGATGTCATGAGTGATGACACTCAGCATGTCATGAGTGATGTAAGATGTGAGGTCATAAGCAGTGCATTCAGGGGTTGTAAGTTATTGTTACCCCAGGTAATTATAACGGCTGAATTTTACTAGTTATGTATGAGCGAAATCTGAGCCTAACTATAACGTCCCTGGAACCTTTGTTTTTATTCAGTGAATTTCTAAGGTTTTTTGCATTCTATTCCCTAACTATAATGACCCTGTAACCTTTGGTTTTTTAAGTGAATTTGTAAGGTTTTTTAACTAGTAGTCATGTTTGCAGAGTGGTGGAGAAATGGGGCTGGGCCTCAGGCCATCACTCAGGAATCCTGCTGTGTCGGACTTACTGGAGGTAATAAGAGGGCTTCCAGGCCCCCTGACAACCCTCAGAGGACGTCACCTCCAACCAGCAGTGTACCTGGAGGTGAGTTTGCAGAGTGGTGGAGAAAGGGGGATGGTCTCCTAAGATCTCTCAGCAATTCCACTGTGTGGGACTTACTGCCGGTAACAGGAGGGCTTGTTGGCCCCCAAGGACACTTTAGAGCCAAGGGGACTTCATGCCCCTTCCAGCAGTGAACCAGGAGGGGCTTTTGCAAAGTGGTGGAAAAAGGGAGCGTGGCATCTGAAGTCCTCTCAACAATCACACTCTTGGACTTACTGCAGGTAACAGGAGGGCTAGATGACCCCCAAGGACCCTTTGGGGCCAAGGGGACTTCATCCCCTTATCAGCAGTGTTCCAGGATGCGCGTTTGTAGAGTGGTGGAGAAAAAGGGGGTGTGTTCTCTGAAGACCTCTCAGAAATCCTGCTGAATGGAACTTACTGGAGGTAAAAGGAGGGCTTGTTGGCCACCAGGGACACTCTGAAGCCCTGGGGACTTCATCCTCCAACCAGCAGTGCACCAGGAGGCACATTTGTAGAGTGGTAGAGAAAAGGGGAGTGGCTGCCAATGACCTCTCAGCAATCCCGCTGTTTGGGACGAACTGGAGGTACCAAGAGGGGTACCTGGCTCCAAAGGACCCTCTGCAGCCAAGGGGACTTCATCTCCCAACCAGTTGTGCATCAGGAGGTTTGTTTGCAGAGTGGTGCAGAAAGGGGGCAGGCCCCCCGGCGACTTGCCGGTCCGATTACTTTTTTTTGTTTATAAAGGGAGTGGGGCTGCATAGCCCCTCTCCTCTGGGCTGATTTCAGCCCCAGAGACCACATCCCCTGGGACCAGCCATTTACAGATGGGGAGTGGGGCTGTGCGGCCCACCTCTATGGGCTGAATTGGGGCCCGTGGACCCCATCCCCTGGGGGCTGGCCATTCAAAGTGGGTGCATCCAAGGCTGCCACTCACCACTCGGACTGCGGTGGGAGCCTAAAAGCCCACGTGGTCCCTGACGGGTCCCCGCTTCCTGTGGGAGCTGGGATTGCTTTGACACAAAGGGAGCTGCTAATATGCAGCTCCCTCTCTGTTAAAGCAATTGTGCTCACTTTCAGCAAGCGAGAGCACTTTTGATGCTCTTGCTTGCTGAAAGCGAGCACAGTTTGCTGTGGCTTGGCAGGAGCAGTGACGCTCCAGCCAAGCCATAGCAAACAGCTATGTCCTGGGTATGGGCACACCGGGACATAGGAGGAGCCGGCCGTGGGGGTAGCAGTTCCCAGGGCCATGTATGGCTCCAGAGGTGAGGGCCGCGCAGCCCCCCTCCTTCCTTGATTAAGGGCCTGCCACAGGGAGGTGGCGGTCCCAATGCAGAGAACAGCCCAGGAGGGGGCCACACAGCCCCACTCCCGATTCTAAAAATTAAGTATAGCCTCACAAGGGGGTGGTCTCCGAGGCTGACGGGGGGTCCACAAGGCCCCCCATTGCATTAGGCCTAGGGAGACGGCCAGGTAACTAGAGGGCTTGTTGGCCCCCAAGGACTCTCTAGAGCCAAGTGGACTTCCTCCCCCAACCATCAGTATGCCAGGAGGTGAGTTTGCAGAGAGGTGGAGAAAAGAGGCATGGCCTTTGAAGACCTTTAAGCAATCCCGCTGTGTGGGATTTACTAGAGGTAACAGGAGTGCTTGTTAGCCCCCACGGACCCTCAGCAGCCAAGGAGACTTTATCCCACAACCAGTAATGTGCCAGGGTGTGCATTTGCAGACTGGTAGAGAAAGGGGGTGTGGCCTCCGTCGACCTCTTAGCAATCCTGCAGTTTGGGACTTACTGGATGTGAAAGGAAGACTTGTTGGCCCCCAAGGACCCACAGCATTTGAGGGGACTTCATTCCCCAACTAGTAGTGCGCCAGAAGGTGTGTTTGCAGAGTGGTGGAAAAAGGGGGCATGGCCTCCAACCACCTCTCAGCAATCCCGCTGTGTGAGACTTACTGGAGGTAAAAGGAGGGCTTTCTGGCTCTCAAGGACGCTCAGGAAACAAGGGGACTTCATCCCCCAAAAAGCAGTGCACCAGGAGGCGCCTTTGCAGAGTGATGGAGCAATGGGGCTTGGCCTCAAAAGTCCTCTCAGCAATACTGCTGTTTTGGGACTTACCGGAGGTAACAGGAGGGCTTGTTGGCCTCTAAGGACCCTCTGGAGCCAAGGGGATTTCATCCCCAAACCAGCTGCATACCAGAAGGCATGTTTACAGAGTGGTGGAGAAAGGGTGTGTGGCCTCCAAAGACCTCTCAGCAATCCAGCTGGGTGAGACTTTCTGGAGGTAACAGGAGGGCATGTTGGCCCTCAAGGACCCTCTTGAGACAAGGGGACTCATCCCCAAACCGGCAGCGGGCAGGAGAAGCTGTTGGACTTGGCCCTGCTTGCAGGGTCATCCCGGAACTTTTTGCCTTTCCCCCTAGCATTTTTGCTGTGATGGAATTGGTGGGTTCAGGATTCTGAACACTTTAGCGCTGGTTAGCAGTGCAAAGTGTTTGTGTTGTCTGCCTCATATAGGCTTGCATTAGGGACCCCCATGGTAGTGAACATATATGCCATGTTTTGTATGTGTCTGGAATGCAAATGTTAAATGCTGCGCAATGGTGTACGCAGGGTTATTTGCAATGCTTTAGAAATGTCACTTTTAGAAGTCACCGTTTCTGTCTGCTTTGTGCCTGCTTGCCTGAAGTGGGTTGCAGGTCTAGTGCTTGAAGTGAGGGCCTGTGTGCTGGCCCCTGTGCCCATCTGTATCCCCTCCGCTGTCCACAGGGCCAGTGAGAGCCCTTTTGCAGGAGTGAAAACTGCTAAGTCAGGAGGGGTGCCACATTATGGGGGTTGACTGTTCCTAGGATCTGCTGTCCTGTCTTGATGAGTGCCCACTGCCGGCTGATCTTGCCCAGCATTGCCTGCCTGCTCTCCTACCTAGTGCCTCGTGAGCATGGCATCTAACACCTGCCCAGGAGAAGAGGGGCTGATGCCTGCAGCGCTGTGCTGCCAGAACGCTACTTTATTCTGTGGGACCCTGGACTTGGGAGGACTCTAGCGCCTCGTGAGCGCTACAACTGTGCCCCGGGAGGAGTTCAGGAGCGTGGGCACTATTTCCTACATTGCCAGGAGAGAGGAGCGCTATCTTTGTATTCCTGGAACTCTGGAGCCCTAGCGCCTAATGAGCGCTATATTCTAATTGCCAGAGGGAATCCCGGCGAGTGGGACCCCCTCCTGCGCTCCTGGAATTAGCAGGAGCCTACCCCGCATCTTACTGCCTTCGCGTGTGCCCACCCCGCATCTTCAAGTATCTTTGAAACCAGCGGGTGCCCACCCCGCGTTTTGCCAGCCTTTGAAATCAGCGGGTGCCCACCCCGCATTTGGCGGCCTGTCGCGGGTGCCCACCCTGCTTTATGCGTGCTGCTAATTAAGTGAATTCAGCGGGTGCCTACCCCACATTTGGCTCCTTAACAGCGGGAGCCCACCCCGCATTGCAGCCGCACCGTGAAAGTGCACAAAGGGATCACTGCCGCCGGCCCGAGTTCCGGAGCACCGCACGGGCTCCCCCGCTGATGTCAGAGGGGAGCCGCGCTGGGATTGGTGCAGCCGAGAGGAGCATCACCCGATGAAGCCATGCGGAGGCCCAGGAAGCGTGAGGCTTCCCGCTCCGTCCGGCGACCTGCTGAAGCCGGCCGGAAGTAAGGAAGGGTGCTCCCGTGGTGCCGAGGGAGCCCCGCGACGACCAAGCTGACAGGCACATCGCCGGAAGGACGCGCCGGAGAGCAGGCCCCTGAGCGGGAGAAGACCCAGGAAAGTCCGGTGAGTGGGCTGCCTGGGGGAGTCAAGCGAGATTATGGCACAGGACTGGTGCCTGTATGCCCGAGCGGCCTCGCAGGAACAGCGGGCCACTCCAACGTTGGGGCCATAAGTGTTTTGGAGTCCCCTTAGGGCTCCTGCATGGACCGGGCCATCGTGCCCCTCTTGCTACTCAGCGGCACCGCAGTTGCGGGCCGCTGCCAAGTTATTGGGGGCAAAATCTACTTCCAGAGTCCCGGAGGGGGACTCCCATGGGGCCGCCCTAGCTTTACCCTACACAACTGCCCCGCTGGACAGTGGGCAGTTGCAACGATGGTGGGCATCGTTCATTTGAGAGCCCCAGGTGCAGTGGCGCCGCCGGCTAAACTGTGACGTCGGGGACAGTTATAATGTGCACTGCTTTTTCCTTACAGTTCCCCTGCTGATGGGGGTATAGTGTATTTGATGACGCCGAATGCCTTTATGCCCAATGTGACGCATGCTGATAAAATGCGTAATGTGTTTCAGAGCCGAGGGGTTTCCATGCCTACTGTTCTCATGTCACTGAAATACCGCATGCTCACATGTTTCCCCCTAATGCAGGAGGTGATTTAGGCTCATGGTTTATGCCTCTATGCTCACACGTTTAGGTAGACTGTGATTTATGCTAATGAGAATATGCCCACAGGTTTCTATGCCTAATGCTAATGTGCTGATGCCTTATGTTCACAGGTTTATGCTACTTTGATTCATGTTGATGCACCTTATGCCGGCTGATTCTCATGCTACCCAGATGCTTCAGGTGAATGTGTCCATGCCCAATGAGACTTCGGCTGAGTTGGTACCTAATGTGTTTATCCTAATGCTTTTACACCAGGTTTTCATGCCTACTGTTATGCCTAAGGGCTTGTGATGCCTAGACGATGCTGTTATGGTTATGCATAATGTGTTCTTGTTATCCTAAGGATGCATTCATTCTATGCCTGGGCTTATGCATTTATGCTAATGGGGTATGCCTAAAGAGATTCATGCCAATTTACTGAGCAGAGTTTAGTCACTCACTAGCAGGTGCGAACTGATTACGTTTATTATTGCTTATGGACTTTCCTTTATCTTTTGCAACCTGTGCTTGTGATGATTCTGGCAGCGGCCCGATTTGCACTGCCTTGTAAATAGTCCCCCTGTATATTGGTACCTGGTGCCAGTTGGCACGGTGTTCAGAACTGTGATTGTATTCTAATATGTTTTGCATAATACATATGCTGTTTTCACATAACCTGGTGTGGAGTCTATTTTGTAGTGTGCCTAGTGTGTCGCCTGTGAGTGTGTGCTGCGCAGATGCTTTACACAATGCTCCGGGGTTTAGCCTACCTGATCCGCACCACGCTACCCCGATTCTAACAGGAGCATTTGCAGAGTGGTAGAGAAAGGGGGCAGGGCCTCCGGTAAAAGGCTGGACTTTTTAAAAATTTTCTTTTTTTAGCAAGAGAGGCTGCGTTAGCCCCCCTTCCCTGGGCCAATTTTGGCCCTGGTGACTCCATCTCTCGGGGCGAGCCATTCTTTAAATGGGGTGGGGGGCCATGTCCACTCCCTATCTGGGCCGATTTTGGCGTCAGGGACTCCCTCCCCCGAGGCCTGGCCTTTCTTTTTTTCTAAAAGTAGCGGCCACCTCCATCTCCTGTGTTGTGTGCAGATTTAGATTCCGTATATAGGTTTCCCGATTTATGCCCTTATATAGCTACAATTCACATTGCCCTTATTTAAACATAGAAATCCAGCCCTTATTTAGACATTGTCCGTACAAACCAAATACAGGCATGGCCACCTACATCCGTCCATCCACGTCACAATGAATTCTTGGAAAACCAGACCCTTAAGCCTTTAGGAATTTCCCTCAGTTTGAATATTGATTTCTCCAGGAACTCATTAAGTATGCATGAACATCTATTCCTTAGGGGTTCTTTCATGTTGTTCCTCTGCCCGACTTTTACGTCAATACTGCCATTCCAAGACACCTTCAAGGTGTTTTGTTGTGTCATGGTTTTTGCCCAAATGTATTGTTTGGGAATACACTTGGACCTCATCAATTAAAAAAAAAAGGATTTTTTTGGTCTTAAAAAAGCAAAGCAAACATTACAGATATTACCATTTTACCCCTTGCCCTGAAGGGAACTACTTTGTGTGTGGATTTGTCATGGTGAAAGGGCAGCATGCTGTAACTCATAGTGAAGTTAGCCAATGACTGAAGCAAACTGATACATTGCCCTTTAATGCATGCTGGAGTGAGTGAGAGACAAATGTGAATGGCACCAAACACAGACTAATGGACGAAGTCTGGTTGAAATCCTATAAGTGACTTTGGTATACACATACTTTTAGTAAAATGAAAAGGTCTTTGCTAACACAGACCTAAAAACGTCAATTAGTCTAACATTAGCTGCAAGCCTATTGCCTTTGAGAAAGAAAGAAAGAAATAAAACAAACAAATAAAAAATAACCAAGTAAAGAAAGCAGGCAGGAAAGAAAGAAAGAAAGATAGAAAGAAAGAAGGCAAGAAAAAAGGCTAGGAAGAAAGAAGGCAAAAAGGTAAGAAAGAAAGTAAGAAGAAAGGTAAGGTTGAAACAGCTGGAAAGTGAAAGAAAGAAAAAGAAAAAGAAAAAAAGAAAGGTAGAAAGAGACAAAGAAAGAAGGAAGGAAAAAAGGAAGACAAGAAAGAAGGCAGCCAGGAAATATGCGGTGTAGGAAAGAAGGCAAGAAAAAACGGAGGCATAAGAGAAGGGAAGAGAGAAGGCAATATAAAAGACAAGAAAAAAGGCATGAAAGAAGGCAAGAAAAATAGTAGCAAAGAAAGAAAGCAAGCACAAAGGTAAGAGAGAATGAAAGAAGAAAGAAACAAACAAACAAACAAGGAACGAAAGAAGAAACATGATCAACCAGGAAAGAATGAGAGAAGGAAAGAGGAGTAAAGAGAGAAAGAAAGAAGAAAAGAAGGAAAGCGAGAAGGAAAGAATGAAGGACAGAAAGAAAAAAGAGAAGGAAAGAAAGCAAAAAGCAAAGAAAGAGAGAAGTAAAGAGAAAGAAACAGAAGGAACGAGGGACGGAAAGATGGAATGAAAGAAGGCAAGAATAAAGGAAGGCAAGACAAAGAAAGAAGAAAAGAGCAAGAAAGAAGGAAATAGAAAGAAAGGAATAGAAAGAAAAAAGAAAGAAAGAAAAAGAAATAGAGAAGGAGGAAAGAGAGAAAGAAGGAAAGAAAGAAAAAAGAGAAGGAAGGAAAAACAGAAAAAGAAGGCAAGAATAAAAGAAGGCAAGAAAGAAAGAAAGAGAAAAGGAAAGAGAGAAGAAAAGAGAAAAACGAGGGAAGGAAAGAGAGAAGAATGGAAGATGGTAAGAATGAAAGGAAAGAGAAAGAAATATAGGGAAAGGGAAGATAAAGAAAGCAAAAAGAGGGAGAAAAGAAAGAAGAAAATAAAGAAAGAAGGAAAAATGTGCAGAAAAAGAAAAAAAGTCTAAAGGGGTAACATTATAGAACTTTGGCCACAACAGATTGTGTCCATAGTTCTGTAATGTTATCCCTTTTGACTTTTTTCGATATGCTATGACAGCAGCAGTCAGAAAATCAAAACAAATTTCCAACAATATTGGTAGAAGAGATCTGATAAAGATGGAATGTGCATCAGAAGCATCCTGCTATCACATCAAGCTCTAAACACAAAGGTAACACTAAAAAATTAAAATGGAAAAACAAAAACACTGGCACTAAAGGGAACTAGCTTGTGTGTGAATGTGCTCCTTGTGAGAGAACAAAATGCAGTCAGTTTAAGTGAAGTTAACCAGTGGCTTACGTAGGGTGACAGGTTGCCCCATGCTATGCAATATACATATTTAAGTAAAATCAAAAGCTGTTAGCTAACAACAGACCTAAAAATTATTGCTCGTTCTCCATGTCTGCAAGCCTCGCCAGCTTCTAACACACTATCATTATGTAGTAGAGCAATTTTAGTTTGTAACACACATCTTGCAATTACAAACAAATATTAGAAGTGGCAAACATAAAGTAGGCACCATCTAGGAGAAAAAAGTAAACAAAATAAGTGTAATATAATCTGCAAGCATATATTATTATTATTGAATAGGCTTGTTATCATATATTCACTGGCAAGCCAAGCATCATAGTTCTGACTCGTGCTGCAAAAATGTGACCATTAGTGACATCAAGCTACGCATAGCATGCATTCACTTCGAAGCCGAGGTACCTCTTTTAATTTACATATAATACGCATTGGCAAAACCATTAGGTTTCACCATTGCTATGACATGGGTGTGGATCAATTTAGGGTGACTATTTTGTCTTTGTTTTTCACAGGTGACAGCCTGGAAAACAGTAGTCAGCAGCCTTTCTGGTAGGATACCCAGAGGTTCTTTAGGTTCCTCATTGCTATCGGCCTCACACAGCCATGGTAATCCATCTGCCTTAGCATTCTTTATTTTAAGATGATATGTGATAGGTCATATTCGTAACATAGGGAGTCATTAGGATGGTGGATGGACTTTCGTCTGTCTGCCATCCAATCGTATTTGGGACCGCCCGCCTACAAGGCGGCAATCCCAGAGGGCAAATTAGGATGCGACCGCCACAGTGGAGGTCGCATTGCCCATGTTTTGTATTGCGGTGGGTGCTGCGCTCTGCAGCACCCGCTGCAAGACAAAACAGACTCCCCACACATATCCCTGCACTAGGTGGCAGGCACCATGCGACGCCTACCACATGGAGCACGGCCAATGTCACTGGCTCAGGTTGTTAGGGGGGCCCGCTACGGGCCCCCAAATCAGTTTCTGCCTGCCATTTTGCTGTGGTTTGACCGCCGCAGAACGACCAGCAGAAAGGGATATTGTATCCCTACAGCGGTGCCTGACAGGCACAGCCGCGATTCTGGGACTACAGGGAGGTCCGATAGGCAGTCAGATAAAGCCTACCTGTTGGGACCGTGGCGGTCGGTGTTTCTGAATGCCAACCGTCCAGAAGCCATTGTAATATGGCGGACGGAGATCTCTGTTACGATGGCCGAGGGACCGCCACGCCACCGACAGCCTGTTGGTGGCAGTCCCTCGGCCATTGTAATCAGCCCCATAATGTCCACTGCAGTTGTTCACCTCATAAGGTATAAGTACTACAAGTTCGTAAGGCTGGAATATATGCTTATTGCATGCTTGTCTCTCTAAAGTTAATGCCTTCAATCTTGGATGGATAGCTTAATGGCCAATGGTTCTATATATGCCGTAGCGTAGTTCTGCTCTTTTGGGGGTTTAATGCGAAAGCTGAAGATATTGGGGAAGATGGAACCCGGCGGTACACTGCAAGAGGTGGGACATTACAGGGATCTTGTGCTTTCTATCAATTTGAGTTGGTGTCAATTGGCAAGGTAGGCCTTTCACCAATGCAGGTCTGTGTTTGAGAAGTCCATGTGCGTTACCAGGGTATGAGTCCATGCTCAGAGGCTGAAGAGAGTTTAAGCAGCATAGGGAGGGAGTGATTGTTTCTGTAATTGATGAGTTGGGTGTTGTTAACTACTTGAAGGTTAGCTGTCTCTGTGTTACAGCATGGTATGAGCTGGATGGTGCTCCTGTTGTTCTTGAAAGGTGGTTGTTCTTGCTCTGCTCCTGTTAGTGGGTGGAGGTGTCTTTCATATGGAAAGGTTCTTTGGCCATGAAAGGAGTTGACAATGATTAGGAAGGGTGCAAAAGCATCCCCTTGGAGAGGTTCAATAGCAGCTTATTGTAGAGTTTTATTTTAAACGGGCTTATCACAACTAGGCAGACTGGTGTATTCTGCCCTCCGTTCATACCAGCTTGCCAAGCTTGATATGTATACAAAATATCTTTTTCAAAAGTAAAATAAAGCGAAAGGCAATGATTTCTAATTCAGTCCATTACTTATTTTTATTGTTAGTCAAGACCAACACGTGTTTCTTGAATGATCCCTTCTCCAGTGCCACAAATGTTCATAACAAAAACACTGAAAACTCATATTTGAACACATATCAAAAGACAATATAACATACTTATTTATCACACATTAAAATTGCAATTGTTATCCAGTGTATGTGCCAATTTAATTATAGATCTTCTAGACTTGTTTGACACTTAATTAAAATGCGTGTCTCAAAATTAGCTATTAAAAACTAAAAGATTAATAAATGTTTCTCAGTTCTTTATTATAAGTACATCACCATTCATCTCATCAGATCTTTAGTTAGTCCACACATAACACAAGCATGGTTGTCACTGTTCTATTTAAAGTTTGATTTCACATAAGTGTATTGATCAGATCAATTGATAGATACTAAGCAATCAATCCCCCACCATGTTGTTAGAGATCTCATATTCAAAATAAAGGAAGACAAATTAGTCGGATCTACACATTTCCTAAGTCATTTTGTGATTCTTAGGGCCTTATTTATGGGGATTTGGCATAGGGCAGTGCAGCAAGTCATCTTGCTGCGTGCACTATGCCTAAGTGAAAGGGCCTGCAGGAATGTGCCATATTTATCCAATATGGTGCATTCCTGTCCTTTCCCCCTGTGCTTGTTCTATTTAGGCAGCCTAGCGCCAACACAGACACCCTTGCACCTGGTGCAAGGGTGCCTGTGTAGTCAGCAGGATTGTTTTTGTGCATGAAGGGGCACCTTCCTGCACGAACGCCTCATTTTCCTCTCTCTATATAGAAAAAAACTAGGAGAAATAAAATTATTTCTCTTAGATACGCCTCACTTCAGAAGTCGTAAGGTTTTGGTGCTTCCTCAAGTTTACATGCTCTCGTAAATCTGGGGAAGTGTCAAAATTCATGGGCATTGCATGGGAAAACTCACCGCAACACCCATGGAACGCATCCCGAGCGCAAAGTAAGGCAAAGCTGAGATTTGCGCTGCGTTGCTTTTTACCATGTATATAGTAGGCCATTCAGACCTCATATACATGATTTTGTGATTTGCGCCCCCGGCAGCGCAAGGTGCTCGTAAGTATGCCCCTTCGCTGGGTTGCCTTATTCTGCATTCCATGGGAGTTGCAGTGGGTTTTCCTATGCAACATGGATTTTGATACTTCCCCAGATTAACGAGAGCATGTAAGCCTGGGGAAGCACCAAAACCTTATACTTCCCGAGGTGAGGTGTAACAAGGAGAAATACCTATATTTCTCCTCATTTTTTCTTCTTTGTATGTGTGCTGCATTGTGCAGCACACGTAGAAAGAGGAAAACGCCGCATAGGATTGTTTTTGTGCAGGAAGGTGCCCCTTCTGCATAAAAACAATACTGCCAACAACACAGGCATCCTTGAACAATGGTGCAAGGGTGCCTGCATTGGCGCTAGGCTGCAGAAACAGAACCAGCGCAGGTGGTATGGACAGGAATGCATTGTATTGCATAAATTCTGTGCATTCTCGCCCTTTCACTTTGGCGTTGGGCAGCGCAGCAAGCTGACGTGCTGCTCTGCCCTAAGCCAGAACCCCATAAACGAGGGCCTGAGTGTACAATTAATCATGTTTTAAAGTCTCATTTATCCCGGCAATCAGTATCTACTTCTCCTATGCAAATCCAGCATGCATACAAAAGCTTTCTTGGGATAAACCTGCAGTGAAACATTCTGCATACATTTCTCACTTCGCATAGAAAAGCTTCTCAAAAGGTACATTTGCAGAGGCAGAACACATATGAATGCATATATTTTCCGGCTCAGCTGGGGTTGATTACAGTGAAACACATAGATACTTCGGAAATCTTTGTAGGCGTCAGGAGGGCAAAACCCAGGAAATGTGCACGTTCTGCTGGTGTAAAAAATAATTGCACTCCACTAATTTTAGGCAGGAACACCCCTATACTAGAGCTCTCGCTCATGTTTTCAGGTTTAGTCAAGAGGGAGACTAACTCTTATGATATAGCGTTATAAACTCCATCACTTAAGTTTACCCCTCGGAAGCAGCAAAGCTGGGATTTGAACCTAAGGACATCAGAAAAGAGGCCTCAGATTATGTTGCTTTGTCCTATAATCATAAAGAGGTTATGCTGCACACCATTCGTGGCCTAGCTTTGCTAAACACGGGTTTATGTTGAAGAACTGTTTTACTTTAAGGATAGAACATTATTCTTCATTTTTTGAAGAGAACATGATGGTAAATCAGTACCTAAATTAAAAGAACCGCATTGCATTTGAAGGCAGCAGCTGAATTCTATCTGCTGGCCCTTTTCATATGATCCAAGTTTTATTGGGCTGCTCTGAGCTCACTTATAATGTGATGTGATGAAATGTCTGGAATATGAGCTTTAAAAACCGAGGGCGATTGCCAGAGCATAAATCCACTTTTCACATTTGTATTTTCCTTCAAGAGAGTCTTTCAAGGGCTGGAACATATGGGCAATTAGTGTCACTTATATCCTTGTTGGCCACACTTACTGTTGCAGGAAATGAATATATCATGAAGCAGCCATGCATCATGTGGATTCCGTTTTCAGAGTAAAGAACAGTGTATAGTTGAGGCAGTGTCAAGTGATCTACCCGATGGATTTAGCATTCAAAAGGAGGGAAGGTTCACTTTTGTAAGAGGAACTTGGGACACGTTTCTTTTTAAGGGTAGTGGCCACATTTCCAGAAGAGGGGTACCTCAGTGGAACAAATGCGCTGAAAAAATGTGTTTCTTGATAGAGGAAACAAACATCGACAAAGCCAATACGTCTGGCATTGTCAAACCTGTCATTTTTTTTTTACATTTCTTATTTTGCAAACAAAGGTAAAAGACATTGAAAGTGTAAAAATATTTAATAATAAAACTATGGCTTTCTAAAGATGGCGTGCTTATGTTTAAAAAAATAGTAAGCAAAACATGACACAGCACAAGTTTAAATAAAAAACACACAATTAATAATAGCTGATGTGAAAGCAGAGAATTGCCCATAAGCCCTGCAAAAGTGCACATGTGCAAAATACTGTGGGGCAGATTTACAAGCCCCTTCCGCCACTTTTGCGTCACTTTTCACATGTTAAAAGTGACGCAAACGTGGCGCAAGGGGCTTGTAAATCTGCCCCTGTGAGTCTCAATGAAAAGAGCAAATGCCTGCTATGGGGGAGCCATTGCCTCATGCAGTATGCTGTGGCGGGCGGAAGCAAAATGCGAATGACACTTGAATAGACCAATGGGTGAAGAGAGCTGATTGAAAACACCTCTTTTTATATCTTTTTTCCATTTTTCTTTTAGAAAGCAAGAGGCAAACAAGGCAGTTAAAGCTGTGTCTAGCCTACCTAAAAAAGGGAAATTACGTTTTTCCCTAAGCATCTAAGAGCCTTGAACCAAAGCTGATTCTAAACATATAAATCAGGTGGAGGACATTGGAATTTATGTTGAGAACGTTTTAAATAGAAATACACAGAGCGTTATTGTAGTAATCCACTCCTTTTTAGTAGTATTGAAGTAGGTTTAATGGAGCAGATAAATACACAGCCACCCTCAGCTTCACAGGCATTACTGGTTAAACATAGAATCCTGACATGGCTAAGATTCTGTTACATCACAACCTACTAAACCATTCTAATCATTTCCACATATCTCCCTCCTTATAATAAAAGAAAACATTTGAAAATATTCACAAATGAAAAGAATTAAACATTTAAATTACAATAAACATCTACACAATAGTTTAACTTACATCTTGTAAATACATCAGAACTATTCCTCGTTCTTATAGATGTGATACTTTGCACAGATCGCCAACACTCCACCTCTTACCATCATCCAATAAAGCCACAGTACCATTCACAGATACCACTTTATGTGGTTGAGAGAATTTGCTTTCTCCTTTTTTCACAAATCCGAACCTTCTTATCACAACCCAATCACCTTCCTGAAACACAATCTCCTTGACAGCTTTCCTGTGATCAAACTCCAACTTTCTACGAAACTGACATTCTTGTGCTCTTGATTTCATTTCCTCTCTATCCACCCAAACTTGACTTTTCTCTCTCAACCACATTGGAGACTCTTTGGTGCCCGGTTCCCTTCCTTTCAAAGCTATAAAAGGAGAAATGCCTGTCACTGAATGAGGAGTAATCCTATGACCCCACATCATTCTTCTCAACTCATCCCTCCACGACAGACCATTAGCTAATGAAAGCTGAATACTACCCATCACAATGCGATTCACCCTCTCCACAAGTCCATTAGCTTGTGGATGGAATAAGGCAACCCTATTGTGAGATATCCCATGACTACTCAAAAAACTACTCATTTCTGAAGATACCAATTGCACACCGTTATCTGTTACCAATGTTTTTGGCACCCCTTCCTCCAAAAATACTTCTTTCAAAAATGTGATCACATTAGTAGTGGTAACTTCACCCATTGATTTGCACGTAAACCATTTGCTATGGTAATCTACCAACACTACCAAATAACGATTACCACTTCCTAATTTTTCAATCGGGCCTAAAACATCCAACGCCAACTTCTCCCATGGTTTTTCCGGTAACTCAACACATTTCAAAGGAGCTTTTCTCACAATTCGCGTCTTATCACTGTTGCTACATGCATAACATTCTTTCACCAACTCCTCCACATCCTTATCCATTTCCGGCCACCAAAAAGACTCTCTTAACCTCCGCTTAGTCAAACTCCTACCCAAATGTCCTTCGTGCACAATTCTCAATAATCTTGTTCTCAATTGAATCGGAGGAATAATCTTATTCCTTCTCAGTATTTTATCACCTTGTAAGCTAAGTTCATCCTTAACTGATAAATATTTCTTATGTACTACTGTCACCTCAGAATTATTCCAACAATTGATAATGAATTCCTTCAATTGTTTGTACTCACAATCCGACTCCATTGCTTCTTTCCACTCATCTCTACTAACAGCAAATTCAGCTGCCACATCCAAAACTAAATCATCCAAAACTTCCATGCACGAATCCCCTTCCACTGGCATTCTGGAAAGACAATCGGCTATAACATTTTTGTTCCCACGAACATACTCTACAACAAAATTGTATTCTAAAACAGATAACAACCATCTCGATATTCGAGGAGTTACACTACCTTCCAAACCTCGACCACCCTTGAATATGTAAACCAAAGGCTTGTGGTCTGTTTTGACAACAAAGGGTATCCCCCATAAATAAAATCTAAAATGCGCTATGCCCCAACAACATGCAAGCGCCTCTTTTTCTATTGTCGAGTAAGATTTCTCCGCACCTTGCAACCTACGAGAAGCAAATCCAATTATGCTTTCATTCCCATCCGACACCTGCAACAAAACAGCTCCAATTTCAACATTGCTTGCATCACTGATTAAAATCGATTTCTTCTTAGGATCAAAATGCCCCAATGACGGTGCACTCAACAAACTAGCTTTTACATCAGTAAATGCCTTCTCACACTCCAAATTCCATTCATACCTGACACCCTTCTTCAACAAAAGTCTCATAGGTTCCACCAAATCCGTGAACTTTGGAATAAACTTTGAGCAATACTCAGCAAGCCCCAGAAAAGACTTCAACTCTTCCTTATTAATGGGACATGGAGCTTCCTTCACCGCCTTTACTATGCTACTTTTAGGTTTTATTCCCTCAGCAGAAATCTGGTGACCAAGATAACTCACTACTCCCAACCTCATTTGACACTTTTCTCTCTTTATCGTCAGGCCACATTTGGAAATTCTTTCCAAAACTTCTTCCATGATTTCATTATGGTAACGAAAAGATCTTCCAACAATCATAATATCGTCTTGGAAACAAAGTACCCTCTCCATACCTTTGAATATGTTCTGCATTACCCGCTGAAAAACAGCAGAGGCCGATGCCAGCCCAAATGGCATCCTACAATACCGGAATGCCCCTAAAGGTGTAACAAATGAAGTTAGTGGACGAGATTCTGGATGCAGGTTTACCTGATGATATGCCGAAGACATGTCTAACACACTAAAAACATGTCCCCCACCCATCATACTCAGCATCTCCCCAATATTTGGTAATGGCTGTCGATCAACCCAAATGTTCCTGTTCAGGTCCCTCAAGTCAATGCTTAGCCGAATTTTGTCACCATCCTTCGGTGCAACGACTATTGGAGACAACCATTCCGATGATTCAATTGGTTCGATCACCTTAGCATCTAACAGTTTCTCTAATTCTTTTTGAAGAGGTTCTCTCATCATGTGAGGTATTGTCCTTACTTTATGGACAATTGGTTTAGCATTGCTCTTCAAGATAATTCGATGCATGAACCCTTTTAACATGCCTAATTCATTGGAAAATACATGTGAATACCTCTTCATTAACATCTCTCCCCATTCATTACTTGTTTGAACCTCAGAAGATACATTTTCTGTGTTAGATTCAATAGCCATTACAGGCTCGACAGCATTTGGATCCAATTTAATTTTCAAGTCTTTTTGATGTCTCCATCCCAATAAATTGGATCCTTCATTAGTGACATACACCCTTCCATAAACTCCGTTTTTCTTAAAGATGATACTCATCCACTGCATTCCCAAAATATTGATCCTTGAACCTCCATAGCCTACAGCCTTAACATCAGAAGGTTGAAGTTGATTCATTGGGGGGGGTGGGGGAGGGGGTGGGAGTGGGGGTGGGAGTGGGGGTAGGGGTGTGGGTGGGGTGGGGGCTGGTCTCAACGAGGCCTGGGGAGTAGAAGTGGGAGGGGGAAGGAGACGTAAGAGCACAGCACAGCACGGAGCACTCTGGGTGGTACTAGGGAGATGTCGGATTTTTGGAGTAACAAGCCTACGGTATAACATTAAGCTTTAGTTAAATCATTAAAATGAGTATTAGAGTGGCAACTATTAATGTATGTGGTCTCAATGATCAACAAAAGAGGTTTAGAGTAGCTGCATATCTTAGGACACTTCGCATAGATATTTTGTGCTTGCAAGAGACTCACATTGAGGAAATAAGAGGGTATCTTTTGGAACAGCTGGGATTTAAGTTACTTACAGCCACTAAACAAGGGGTAAGGACAAGGGGTGTAGCCGTTCTAGCTAGTCACCAAAAACTAACGATTAAAAAAAAGGCTGCTGATAAATGGGGGCGCTGGGCCTTGGTAGAATGTATGCTCCAGGAGGAAACATTTACTATCTGTACTGTATACGGGTCAACAGCTGACGACCCAGAACTTTTGGAATTTTTAGAAGTAGAATTAGCTTTGTGGCCTGCCCCAGTGATAATGTGTGGGGATTTTAACATTGATGGTATTGGTAGATCTTGGGGGGGCACCGAAGGGGCTTACAGCGGCCGGAAAAAAAAAGTTTACTGCGCCCTTACCAATCTTTTGCGGAATAATGCTTTGGTAGATGTATGGGGGCGACTCAGACCCAATGATGCGGGTAGCACTTTTTTTTCTGTACCTCACAAATCAATTTTCAGATTAGATTACTTTTTTGTTTCAAGCACAATATTAGCTAGGTGTAGTATAGAAAAACACCCCCGGGTTGTTTCTGACCACAACCCTTTAGTACTTACTGTTACTCTGACGGGGTGCTCTCAGCCGAAACGAGAATGGACATTTGAAAGAGGGCTCTTGGTGGAACCGGAATATCTAACTCATATGAATCAATGGATACCGCTTTTTTGGAGGGTTAATCGTGGTAGTACAGGGGCAGGAATGGTCTGGGACGCCTTTAAGGCTGGAGTGAGAGGTGAAACTCTAAGTTATAGTCTGCTACGCCAAAAAAAGGAAGCAGCACTTTTGGATAAACTCTGTAAAGCATTAGCATTGGCAGAAGAGGAATTGCTGACCGCAATTGCTACTTGCAACTCATTGGAGAGTATTATGCTTAGAATTGCAGCCATACGATCAGAGATAGGGGATATCTCAACAATAAAGATAGCTGCGCGATACTTAGCAAAAAGACAAATATGTCATGAATATAGTGAAAAGGTGGGGCAAATATTAGCTGCTAGAACAAGGCAAATGAGTGCTATCGGAGAAATTTCTGAGATCAACGATAGTAACGGCTCCCTTGTAACAAGCATACCTGAGATTCGCAATGTGTTTCGTAACTATTATCTAAATTTATATAGCGAGGAGCAGTTGATGGAGGAGAACGGGATCCAAGAATATTTGGGAGAAATTTCTAGGGAAACTATCACAGAAATAGAAAGGGATAGCCTGGAAGGAGAAATTACGCAGGATGAAATCTACGCAGCACTTAGTGACCTACCCTCGGGTAAAGCTGCTGGGCCTGATAGAATTCCTCTCGAATTTTACAAAATATTTAAGGAGGCTATCGGCCCAGACCTGATAAATATTATCAAGATGGCTCAGTTAGGCCATGCTGTGCCCGAATCCTGGTCAAAGGCCGAGATAATAGTCTTCCTTAAAAAAGGCAAGCTACCAAGAGATCCTGGCTCCTATAGGCCTATCACACTAATGAATAGTGATGCAAAGATCTATTCTAAGGTTTTAGCAATGCGGCTTAATTTAATTATTGGCAAAATGGTACATCCCTGTCAACATGGATTTATATCAGGGAGAGGGACTACTCAACATATACGTAGAGTTATAACACTATTCGACTCCACAATAGTCTCGGGAGAACCTATGGCTTTAATTTTAATGGATGCTGAAAAAGCCTTTGACCGGGTCTCATGGGGCTATTTATGGGCTGTTTTAAGCTGGTTTGGGATCGGAGCTGGATATATAAATGCAATACAGGCTCTCTATCGAGATCCAATGGCTCATCTAAAAATAAATGGCGGATATACGGAACCTTTGGCGATCAAGCGTGGTACACGGCAGGGTTGTCCATCTTCACCCTTGCTTTTCGCTTTGTATATCGATCCACTTATCCGAAGATTAGAGGCCATTGAAGGAATACACCCAATTATATCACAGGGACTGGAGTCTAAGATACTGGCCTACGCGGATGATATCGCGGTGATAACCTCTAAACCTGGGGAAGCATTAGTGGCAATTGAAAACGAAGCTTCAGTCTTCGGGTCGGTTTCTGGATATGCGCTTAATCAAACAAAAACGCAAATTGTGAAAAATAAGCTGACTGTGATTGATGATTCTAGGGTGGTAGACTCGGCAACATATCTTGGTATAGTTATAACCGCAGATTTGGATATTTTAGTAGAGAGAAATATCAAACCAATTATACAACAAGTTACAAAAGATTTGGATAGAATGAATAATCTCCATTTATCAATAGTTGGATGTACTAATGTTGTTAAGATGATAATATTGCCCAAAATTCTATATCTTTTCAGGACAATCCCTCTGGAATTTGAGAAAAGATGGTTTGTAACCTTAGAACATCTGGTTAACAGATTTATATGGGCCCATGGCAAAACAAGAAGAGCAATGCGATTTATGTCACTCCCGAGGGAAAGAGGAGGCTGGTCAGTTCCTGACTTTCGGATGTATTATTGGGCTGCAGCTCTACAATATATGGGGATTCTAGTTGGTGCGCAGGATAAGGAACTATCAAATGGTCTTCCAGAGATATACAAACTATTGTTAGGAGAAGAAGCAACTAATTGTTTTCTACAATTTAAAGAACCTAGCTACTTTAAGCGGACTAGATTCAAGACAATCTTGGCAGCTTATAAAATTTGGAGGGCATTAGGGAAGAAAATAGGTATTGGTAGGATACATTACTATACACAGTTATATAAGAACCCCAATTTTCCGGAAACTTTTTCCGATAGAGTTATGGCAGATTGGGGGCGACTGGGAATCCAAAAGGTTGGAGACATTATGGGGGTAAGGGGAATCTTTTCTTTTGCGGAAATCCAGGCTTCATATGGGGTGGATAAAATACACTTCTTTAAATATCTACAGATCCGTAGTTTTTTAAAGGAGAAGACAGGTGGGGTGATTGGGTTCTCCCCAATAAAAATTATGGATACACTAAAAAAGGGTCAAGAATGTACTATTAAGAAAATATATTCTGATCTGGCTTTATTAAAGGCTGATGACATTGAAAAACATGGTAAAAAATGGGGAGATAAACTTGGTATAAAACAGGAGGTTTTTGAAAGGTCACTAGAACTGGGACAAACTGTTCTTTGTTTAGCAGGATTACAGGCCCAACACTATAAAACTATTTTTTCATTATATTATACTCCTGCAAAAATCGCCCAATGGGGCGGGCAGGAGGGAATTACGTGCCCTAGATGCGAGTGTAATGAGGCAGATTTGATCCATATGATGTCAACCTGTCCTAATCTGATGAACTTAAAAGGAGAAATTGAGAATTTTTTTATCCATTCTCTAAAAATTAAGCTGCATCTTAACTCAGCAATAATCCTGTTGGGAATTGGGGAAGAAGATGCAGCATTAAGGACCTCAGAATATTTTATATTTCTATCTATGGCGGTCTTACGAATCTGTATCTGCACGGCGTGGTTAGATCCTAACCCACCAACCTTTCAGCAATGGATTTCCAGGCTTCTTTCAATCTTCAACCTCGAAAGAGGAATTTATGATCGGAAAGGGAAGAAGGGGAGGATATTAGGGGAACGTATTTGGGGTCCTGTACAGAATTGGAAGAAAGAGCTACAAGGTAGTACTGTACGAGCTAATTAATTTTGTGATTTATAGTCTAAAGAAAAAGGAACGCACTTAGCTTTACTCTTTTTTGCAATGTACCTCTAAATCTATGTTGTATTATGTTTTAGTCTTTTATTATTTAGTCTTTTTTTTTTTCCCCCCATTTTGGTTTCTTTTTCTTCTCATGTACCCAGTGTAAAATGAAATATATGATTAATTGCTGTGCTTTTTATGAAAAATAAAAAATATAATTAAAAAAAAAAAAAAAAAAGAAGGTTGAAGTTGATTCATCTTTCCATCTAACTTTTCTTGAAATGCTTCCTTTGACACCAAAGTGAACAGACTACCAGAATCAGCTAACAATCTTACGGTTCCCTTTCCTAACGTAATTTCACAATGCGGTTTTTCAATCTTCTCAGTACTCTCCTTCTTCAGTTTCATAGGGTTATTAGTAATATGCAAAATATTCTCTGAAACAGCCTTGTCTATCTCTTCTATTTCAAGGTGTTTATTTATTTCTATCCCATCAATAGTGAGAAATAGCTCATTCTCTTCTTCTTCATTCGCTATTTCCTTCACACTTACTCCCTGCACACCTCCTTTTGATCTGCACGCCTTTGCTAAGTGACCCCTTTTTCCACATACTCTGCATGTAGCATTCCTAGCTCCACATGCAAAGCTGGAACTTACATGTCCAGGACATCCACACCTATAACAAATTATAGGCCTTCTTTCACCTATTTTAGATGTAGCACTTCCATATGTTTTACTTGTCGTTTTTTTGAATTCTTTCTTTGCATCATTTACTTCTGCAGAAACTTCTTTTTCACTATTTATCGTTGTACCCACAGCAGTATTTTTCCCTTTATCAATTTCTCGCATCCAGTGATCAGTATCTTCCATACTCCTTGCAATTTCGATGGCCTCATCCAAAGTAGGGTTCTTTGATAACAATTTTTGTTTTACAGACTTGTTATTTGTGCATCTGACTATCTGATCTCTTATTAATGAATCACAAAGAGCTTGGAATTCACATGTTATAGCTAACCCCCGCAAAGATGCGACATACGACACGATACTTTCATCAGTTTTTTGTATTCTGCAAAAAAACTTGTGTCTTTCAAAAACGACATTTATTTTTGGAGTGAAATGTTTTTCCAACATCTGAAGAGACATCTCATAAATGTTTACGGGTTGACCATCTCCCATGCCCAAGGATATCTCTGGTAAATCATCGTAAATTCTCCTACCTTCGACACCCAGATGATGCAAGAGAATTGCCTGTCTCCTCACAGGACCATATTTATCACCCCCAATTGCCAATAAATACGTAAAAAAAAATGTTCTTCCATCTTTTCCACGGTATAGCAGGTTCACCTGGAACAGGTAAAAATTTTGGAGGTGCTGACATGGAGTCATCAGACATTTTGTTATTTAGATGAACAAATTTGAAATAACCTAGAATAAAAATTAACACAACAAACCAAAATAATTAATTAACACAAATAATTAAAATAACCAACTAAAATAATTGATTAAAATAATTAACATGTATTGTTCTGTAGTGTAGATTCAATTCCAAATGTCGATGTCAAGCAGGCTAATATCTTCTTATTTCACCCTTTTTTTACTGCTTTAGCTTAATTTGCTGGCTTTAACTTCACTTCAATACACACGCGCCAATTTCATTGCACTCTAATATATTGCGCTTTACTTCGAGTCAATTTCACACGCGTTGTATCGGATAACGTGGTTGGCAAGACTTGTGATTTACAAACACCCCGAAGCTCTGTGTATTTCGTAACGTGCCAAGCAAAAGATGGCGGCACGCTGCTTACGCACAGGCAGGATGGCTCAATGCACGCTTGTGCACCCAATATCCAAAAGGAAGCTGCGATGGGAAATGCGTCACAGAAGACACCAGCGAAGGCACACGTCCTCGAGCAGGTAAGATTGCGCGTCCGCTCGAGCTGACTTTTGAATGGAAACACTGCAGTTAGATAATGCCGCGCAGGATGTATAATACATACAAATCCTTGAGATTGAAATCTCCACTCACCGGCAAATGAAGCTACACTGGCGCTGGCACGCTAGCACGCTAGCACACTGACAAATCCCATTAAGTGCTCCCAAACAGTCCCTGCAGCACAGTTGAACCTACAAACATATTTTAAAAATATGTATGTACTCCACAAGTCTCACGAGTCTCCACAAGTCTCTCCTCCTCCTGACTCGTAGTCAACAATAAGTATAAACAGGAGACTTACAGTTCATCCATGAAAATCAAAAGAAGAAATCTTCCAATAGCACTAATTTCCAATTAGTGTCGTTCCAGGGGTGAAGGATTGGCTTCTTGTCCCCTGCACAAGATCGCTCGTCGCCAAATTTGTAGTAATCCACTCCTTTTTAGTAGTATTGAAGTAGGTTTAATGGAGCAGATAAATACACAGCCACCCTCAGCTTCACAGGCATTACTGGTTAAACATAGAATCCTGACATGGCTAAGATTCTGTTACATCACAACCTACTAAACCATTCTAATCATTTCCACAGTTATTCATACCATTATCGTCTGCTACATAGCTTCTGCCCTTTATTGCTGGTGTTGAACCTGGCCCTTTCTGAAGGGTTATCCCCAAACATTTTGCCTTACTCCTCCTAATTTTCTGACCTTCTTTTTTTTTTGGCTTCAGGATTCTGGGCACTTTACACTGCTAACCAGTGCTAAAGTGCTAAAGTGCATATGCTCTATACTCTAAACATGATAACATTGGCTCATCCACAATTGGCATATTTAATTTACTTGTAAGTCCCTAGTAAAGTGCACAACAGGTGCCCAGGACCTGTAATTCAAATGCTACTAGTGAGCCAGCAGCACTGACTGTGCCCCCCACCCAGTAGCTCTTTAAACATGGTTCAGGCCTGCCACATCAGAGCCTGTGTGTGCAGTTTTAAACTGCCATTTCAAACTGGCAAGTTAAACTACTTACCAGGCCCAAACCCTCCCTTTTATTACATATAAACACCGCCTGAATACTTCAATTGACCAAAGGAGATAACGACCAGTCAATCGCCGCGGAGTGGGGGCAGATGGCTGGTGGTCGAGTAGTCGAGAGCTGCTGGTGTGTTGGAGTGCTCCTACCTCCCCAGGTTGCTGCGTCGCTCATGGACAAAGCTATCTTGTCTGTCTCGGGAAGACGGCAGCACCAGCACTGGCAA
Organism: Triturus cristatus; assembly: GCF_964204655.1. Classification (NCBI taxonomy): domain Eukaryota; kingdom Metazoa; phylum Chordata; class Amphibia; order Caudata; family Salamandridae; genus Triturus; species Triturus cristatus. The sequence goes on along the minus strand of NC_140584.1, from coordinate 384,965,463 downwards.
GGAAGGACTGGGCAACAACATTCAATATGAAAAAGGAGGAGAAAAGGAATTAAAAGGAGATACTTATAGGGGAATATGAGCCCTTTAGGAGTCATCAAGAATACATTAAACAGTACGACTGGTCAGTGACCCCCAAAATCCAATAAAGTCTGCCACAGTGGAGTAATATCAGCAGAAGGATAAAATCCAAGGGCAAGTGGATCTAATAGAGGTACATCATCGAGGGAATAACTAAGGTATGGTGCAGATTAGTTATCTTCATCCTAGTGTAGAGCCGTGGGCCAGCAGAGACAGCCTGGCTAGTTCCAGATGCAGTTCACACGCCCCATGTTAGCTTTTCCGCCTTTGTATTTGTTTCTATCGCCGTAAAAGAGTGGTACTACAAAAACTGCCTTTGGATTCAGAATGAGGTTTGGACACTCTCAATGGCCCCTACAACCACAAATAAAACAGAGGAAAATAAAAATGGACACATTTGCATTAGCGATCGATTTAGATACTTACCCTCTGGTTGACAAGGCTTCATCAAGGTCAATGCAGGGGCCTGCTTTGTTTGAAGCCATGGAAGGCTCACTGAAGCTTAGCAGTGGTGCTGTTATTCAACATACCATTGTGGACTACTTTAAAAACCCTGAAAAATCACCTGGAGCAGATGGAAGGTTCCTAAATACCGCTGTAATGAAAAAGATAAGCCCTATTCAACCGGCATCAAGTAATGGTCCAACCACTCAGGGAATGGCTTCTGCAAACAGGTTTCTAACTGAGTTTAGTCCATCATGTAGCTCAAGCAAACAACCAGCAGAAAATGTTGCAACATCAGTATTTGATCTGAGTTCCTGTTCAATGACTGTAAAGGACCAAGTTCATTTCAAACAAGGTTCTTGCCCTCCAACTCCTTCTAAGTCAAGAGTTGCATTTTTCTTAAGCCTGATCCAGCAAGAACCACTGAAAGAGTTTCTGAAAGAAGTCAAACTCGGAGACCAGGATATGATAAATCTGGATTTGAGAATGATCTTGAACAACACTGGTATTAATCTACCATCCAGCACTGATGACAACAGGTATTTTCACCTACAGTTATAACACCGACGATGCCACCAGACCTGGTTGATAAGAATATAAGGAGTGACAATATTGCTCAGGAGGCACAAGATGTAATAGACCTTAAATGGCTGAAGGACAAGCCCACTACAGATCCCTTTAGCCCCGTCTCTATAATTGGAAGGAAACAGCCCAATTTAAAACTGACTCTCTGCAGAAATTAAACTTTGATAATTTTGCGGCATAACTAGGCCCTTCTGAGAACATGCTTAGTACCACTAAGGTGATAACCATAGGATTTAACTTTCACTCTGACAAACTGAATATACAAGTAGAGTTGCTCAAAACACTTGCTCTCCATGTTGCTGAGATACACTCTAAGCTTAATAAACTTACAAATCTAGTCATAAAGACTCATTCAGATAGAGACAAATCAGTTAATCACTTGTACTTGTGCTCACATCATAAATAAAGTTTCAGACCTCCCAAAAAATAGTTTCTGCTCTTGTAGATGAAGTTACAATCATGTCCACACTACAAAGAACTGAGCCTGGGGCAACAGTGGGCAATAGACTAAGAGTATGTCAAGTCCATGATGAGACAATAGTTCAACCCACCCAGTAAGTCTCGAGTGATAAAACCTCCATGGTAGAGCTAGACAAAACACGCACTGGCATTTCCATGTCATGTGAATAAAATCTGCGTCTATGTGGAAGCATTGTGGGCATTTCCATATTTCCCCTCTGTAAGTGACGTTGTGGCGGTGAGGTGTCTTATAGGTCATGTGTATCAAAATTAAATTGTATGTATTTGAAGCGGGTATTTCGAGAGATCTTCTTAGGGGATTGTAAGATTTTACCCCAATCTACATTTGAGAATTCCCCATCTACAGCCTTCTCCGACCTCCTCCGTAATTTGTTTAATGGGGTATGAAATGTGGCAAGCAGGGTAGCATAGAACCACTTAACCTGGTGCCCCGCCGAACCCAGGGGAAGCAGTGAATGCAGCACTGGGTGGATTTCAAGTTCCTCCCTCCCCCACCCCACAGCTGGCCAAAGGTGCATGTCAAGGTTTCATACCATAAGAACTGTTCCAAGGGAAGACCACAGCTCTCCACCAAATGGGATCAGTGCTTAATTCAGGTAGAAATCCCCAACCCTCTCCAGACCCACCGCTGTCCAGGGAGCCCCTGTTCTTTGCACGCAGCACCTTACCTTTCATTGCCCGCACCTGAGGACTACGAGGCCCAAAGCGCATTGCAGCAGGAGCAGCACGCGTCATGTGACCCACGCCAGCTGGCGCTTAAGGCCGGACTGTGCTCCCGCCCTGCGGGAGCCCCTGCTCTTTGCACGCAGCACTTTACCGTTCACTGACCGCACCTGAGGGCTACGAGGCCCAGAGCGTGTTGCGGCAGGAGCCGCACGCGTCACGTGACCTGCGCCAGCCGGCGCTTTACTTAAAGCCGGACTGTGCTCGACGTGCGCGCGTCAAGCCCGCACCAAGGGTGGGCCGTCTGCGCCTGTCCGCGCCGGGCCGCGGCTGGGCTGGGCTGGGCTGGGCTGGGCTAGGCTAGGCTAGGTCCCTTACGTTGGATTCTGGATTTGCCGTTTGGTTTGGTAACGGCATCTGATTAAAGGTAAGCAGATTGGGAAGTGGAAAACTACTATGCCCTCCAGCAAGGATCGCCCACTAACTACAACAATTACCAGTTTTTTGACAACTGCGATGGGGGCCATCACTAGTGAGATTGAGTCTGTGGAGGAGAAACTGGGGGCTACAAATCGGGCTTTACACAATATCATTTTGCCAGAGCTGGAGTGCCCAGCAGAGGGCAGTAACTCGCGGAACGTTGACCCTGCTATAGGTGCCATAACTTTGAAGGGCTCAGAGGCCACTAGAAATATGTCTAACATTAGCGTTAACACGCAAGGCGGGTTTTTTAGATATTTCATGCTCATCACCGCCGATAAAGTCAAAGGCGCGTGGTAAGCCCAAAAAAGATGCATTGCCCCCGGTAACACGAAAGAAAACACCGGCACCCTCTGCAAGGAAGATCGCAAGGGCTTTAGACTCAGAACCAGAATCTGTTGCAGGATTGAAAGTAAACGAACCCATAGGGAATTCACTGCTGTACACACAACTCATCAGTTCTTTGGAAGTAGTCATGAGGACACTACTCGGACCATTCATAGTGATTCTGAACAGTATTGATGTGTCATTAAAAATTTTAATTGGGTCAAGTCTATCTAAATTATCTTCTGGAATAAGTACTACACCAAATTCAAATCTTAATTCTGATATATACCGCATGCAGTACTTTTCCCCCCTGGCCCCGTCCTCGGAAGACGGCCCTGTTATTGCCATTGATACTGTAAAATGTCCGGCTCAGCCCCAGAAAAATAAAGACCTGTAGTGTAGTTAGGACCCCCACCTAGAGGTAATGATACTTGCACAGGCTTATTACTTATTTTATAACTTTATTCTTAAGTTTACTATAATTATAGGAGAGCGCCGGGAGACGTCTGACCAGCTCCGCGGCACCGCGTTAATCCTGATTTCCAAGATGGCCGCCGCGTCCTACGTCATCGCGCACACGCGAAGACTAGAACGCTACACTACATATATCCCCCCTTTACAGTAATACATTTCACAAATAAGGTCATGTCTCTCATGCTACTTGCTGTTCGCCGTGTTCCCTTCTCCCATCTCAAAGTCTTTGTACTTCAACGGTCTCGCCACAGCTCTGCCCATGCGGGTTCGCCTCACCGGAGTCATGGAAGTGTGCTCAGCTATTTCTTGGGTGTTTCTGGTTCCCCTTCCTTCCGCACTCCAGGGAACTCCTCCGCACGGCGAGCTGAGAGTGCTTCCCGACTGTTCCTCCACTCTCGGATCACTCCTTTCCTCTACTTCCTCTTCTCTTTCTCTTCCTCGGGTTACTACTGCTCCTGCTTCCCCCGGATTGTTCTCCATTCCTGGTATCCGGGGGGTTCCTGTCTGTCCACTTTCTTTCTCTCTCCATCTCAAGATCTTGTATAATTTGGACATCCTATCCTGGGACCAAACCTTCCCGTCGCTCAGCAAAGCTGCTCGATTGTAGACCTCCTCTACTTGCATGGGTGCACTGAACTTGCTACCGCCTTTTCTTCTTAACTGGGCTAGTTTGACTCGAACCCATTCTCCTCTCTCCAACTCGGCCTCCTTGACATTTCTCCTTCTATTGTAATGTTCGGTATATATTCTCTGGGCCTTTTCCAGGTTATGTTGTACTACGGCTGGAGACCACTTGCTTGTGACCGTGCGCTCCTTCCAAACGACATTGTCTTTCGTGAATGGGTCTCGGCCTCTGAGAATCTGGAAGGGACTGTATCCTGTGCTGGTCGGGGTAATCCTGTACGCCCACAACATGCACTTTAGTTCTTTCTCCCAGTTCTTCCCTGATCCTATCGCTGATTGTATCGAGCCCATGATGACTCTGTTAAACCTCTCGGCTAGTCCGTTCCCTGCTGGGTGGTATATGGAAGTATGTTTTATTCTTATCCCATTCCTTCCCATGTATGCATTCCATTTTTCTGATGTGAACTGAGGCCCATCGTCACTTAGAAGAGAGCGTGGAATCCCCTCTCTGAGGAAAACTGTTGTTAGAAATTTTAATATTTTGTCTGTGTCCATGTCTTCCTGTATGTCCACTTCAGGCCACTTTGAGTACCGGTTCACCATTACTGCTACGTATTTCAGGATTCCTTGTCTGTCCAATATTGGCCCCAAGATGTCTATCGACAAATCTCCCCAATGGTTGGTGGGGTTGTCGATTTTTCCCTAAGGGAGGACGCATCATGCTTTGAGACTTGTGCCCCATAAGAATTGGCGGAACTTCTCCATAGCCCATACTGCTGCCAACATTTCCTTTTCTATCACGCTGTACTTTTGTTCCGTGGGCGATAAGGATCTGGACGCGAAGCTGAGGGTGGCTAATTCCCCTTCCTTCATTTCTTGCATTAGGACCGCCCCCAGGCCCCTTTCACTCGCATCTGTCGTCAAAACTGATCTAGCTTGCTGATCATAACCACTCAAGGGCACTGCTGTGCTGATGTCCGTCTTGATCTTCTGGAATTCTTCCTGAGCCTCCTCGGTCCACTTGAAGACTGTTTTATCCCGTAGGAGTTGACGTAAGTGGTGTGTCTTGGAGGCGAAGTGAGGTACGAATTTGCTGTAGAATTCAGCCATGCCTAGGAATGATCTGACGTCTTCCTTGGTCCCCGGGGATGGCGCATCACATATTGCTTTGACATTGGATTGTTTAGGTGTTATGCCTTGGTCGCTGATCTCATGCCCTAAGTATGTAACGGATGTCATCCCGAACCGGCATTTGTCCCACTCTGCTATGAGTCCATTGCGTTCCAAGACATGTAGGACCTTGGACAACTTGACATCATGGTTCGCTTTGCTCTTGCCCATTACCAAGATGTCATCTTGAAAATACTGAACTCCTTCTACTTCTTTAGTTTGTGCATGAGTTTCTGGAATACTGCCGCTGCCGAGGCCAGTCCGAATGCCATCCTGCGAAACTGGTAGCATCCGAACGGGGTTATGAACGACGTCAGTCTTCGGCATGTGTGGTGTAGGGCTATCTGATGGTAGGCTGATGTGAGGTCAATGGTAGAGAACCATTTCACCCCTTTGGTCATCGCTAGCATTTCGTCTAACTTCGGTAGTGGGAATTTTTCTACTATTATGTTTTTGTTTAATTCTCTCAAGTCCACACATAGACGCACCTTGCCGTTCGGTTTCATTGCTACTACCAATGGAGCCAGCCATTCCGCGCTGGTAATTGGTTCTATGATGCCATTGTCCCCTAGTCTGCGTAATTCTAGTTGTACTTTCCCTCTAATTGCCATCGGAATGTTCCTTACTTTGTGACAAAACGGTTTCGCTTCCGCTCTGAGCTCGATCTTGTGTGTAAATTTAGTTAATTTGCCAACCTTGCCGCCAAACACTGTGGGGAATTCTTCTTTCAGTTTCTCTGCGACCGGTTGTTGTTCTTCGCTGGTCATCAAGACTTGTGTGGTGCCTCCGGGGTTCAATTGTATTCCCAGATCTCCTTGATCAATCCACCCCAGCACCGAATGGCCTTTCTCTGCCACGTACAGTTTGCATCTCGCACTCCGTTCTTTGAAATCAAATTTCAATCTTCTGTAACCCACCATGGGGATAGGGTCTCCTGTGAATGTGACTGGGCGAATGTCTGGGGGCTCCAGGTGCTTCCCCAGGTGCTCTTTGAAGTGTTCCTCCCATACCGTCTTTTGTATTATGGTGTATGGGGATCCCGAATCTGCCACCATCTTTATCGGTATACCTCCTATCACCAGGTCGCACTGGGGTTTCTTGGGACGGTTGCAGTTGATCCCCAGTACGTGTTCTTCTATGCACAACACGCCATCTTCTTCCTCTTCCTCTTCACCTTCCGCCTCGGTCTCCTGTGCAACGTATTTTACTGCAGCTCTCTTTTGCTTTCGGCGACATACTTTCTCGTAATGCCCTACTATTCCGCAAAACATGCATTTCGCTCGGAACGCTGGACATCGTTTGTCGTAGGCTGAATGGAACTGACTGCCGCACCGGTAGCACGTGTTCTTGCCTTCATTACTCGGCTTCTTCGCCGGTGCTGACTTGGGCGTCCATTTTGCTGGCCCTCTCATGTCCCCCGCGGCCTCCTTGCCTCTTTCCGGTGGTTCCGCTTCGGTGACTTTGTTCACCATGGGCCTAACCGTTGTCTCTCTTTTTGCCGCCTCCGCGCATCTCTTTGACAGCTCCGCCTTCTTCACCATGGCCATTACTTCCTTTAGGGTCGCCTCTCCATTTACCCACAGCTTGTCCTGAATCGTCGCGTTCGTCGGGTGCATTACTATCTGATCCTTTATGAATTCGTCGTGCAACGTGCCAAATTTACACGTGGCCGCTAATTTCCTCAACGCGGCCACGTATTCGTCTACAGACTTCCCCACTGCCTGTTTCCTCTGTTGGAAATTGTATCGGTCTATGGACGTCCACACTGTTGGTCTATAATGCTTATTCAGGTCATCAATAGCATGCTGGAATACGTCATCATCTGCCTCTTGTCGTGGCGTTGGGACTATGTTCTGGAACACTCTGATGCCTTCTGGGCCTAGGTTGTGAAGTTGTATTCTCTTCCTTCTCTTACTGGGAAATGCTTCTCCGTTTTCGTCTTCCAGGGCTTCCAGATAGTTCATAAAGTATGCTCTCCAGTCTTCCCACTTCATCGATGGATCTCCAGGTTTCGGCAGGAATGGAATGGGTGTCGTGAGCGAGGTCGGTTGGGCACACATCTGCTCTTCTTCCCGGTGACTCTTCTTCACCCCCGGGGCTACCTGGCGTGCTTTGCCTTGGTGTGCGTGGAGGACTCTGTTGCACCGCAGCTCCACCCCCTGGTCTGTGTCCTGCTTGCTTAGCCAGGGCCTCCGGCAGTCCACCTGTCTTCCGTGAACCGCAGAGCTGGCCTCTGCGCTTCCCCCCCAGTCGCTGTCTTGACCCCTAGGTTCTCCTCACTGGTGGGCAGTGTCTGTCCTGTACAGTTGTTCTTTCCACTTCTCCCTTGCCTTGAGGTGTGGCTGCATGGTTCACTGTCCCTTCGCACGTGGCTGTTGCGCCGGCAGCGGTTGGTCTTTATCAAGTATGCTTTGTGCTGTACTGCGTTATGTTTTAGTACTTCCCCTCTGCCGCGCTCTCCTTACTGTTTGTGCCTGCGTGGGTAGTTCTCTGCTTCCTAGGTTCATGGGTGAGTTGTCCCTCATTCCCACGTGGGTTCAGGGCTGTGCCTAGGTTTACGCCTTGTCCCAGGTCCCAGTCTCGTCGCCAGTTGTAGTGTAGTTAGGACCCCCACCTAGAGGTTGCACAGGCTTATTACTTATTTTATAACTTTATTCTTAAGTTTACTATAATTATAGGAGAGCGCCGGGAGACGTCCGACCAGCTCCGCGGCACCGCGCTAATCCTGATTTCTAAGATGGCCGCCGCGTCCTACGTCATCGCGCACACGCGAAGACTAGAACGCTACACTACAAGACCTTGTGCCAGTTAGCGCTCAGTCAGTCATGATATTTGGGCAAAAACTAAAGGAATTTAACAAATCTGTCGAAAGTCATTGTAACATTCGTCAAGTTGGTACAAGGAAAAGCCACAAAAGAATACTCCATCTTCCAACTGATGCCACGCCATATGTAATAGTATTAAAGAATGTACCATCTCTGTCATCTAATAAGGAGGAAGACTGGAACCAGATTAAAAAATAAAACTGTATACTGGCTGGCGAAAGCAGCGGACTGGCCAAAAAGCGATGACTTATTTCACAATGTAAATAATGTCGAATGGGTTTCATGGATGGGCACAAAAGCCAAAATGGAGCTAGGTGATTGTATTGTGGTAAATGTTAAAAACAGGTCATTAGTCCATTGTCTCATGGATAGGCTCTACTGGGGCAACAACGGTAGTGGCCCCATCAAGGCAGTACCATTAGGGTACTTCTACAAACCACAAGCACCCATGGGGCAAGGGATTGCACCTTTTAACCATACAATACATGATGTTGTAATTTCAACCTATAATGGTTTTTCTCCTTTGGATTATGTGGACTGACTACACACCTTGGCCAATGGTTGTGTAAGACAGACCAAGCATTACTTAAAACATAGATTGTCTGAATGTCATAGGGGTGGCCTCGGAAATTTAACATCTATTGTCGTGTCCCAAGCAGCTAGTTTTAATTCGCCTAGCCCAATAGAGCCAGTATCATCTGCATCAAACGCTATCCCACCTGGAGAGGTGGCTCAACCTGTGGTATCACGTGACATGGCTAGGACACCCCAAGACGCTTGAGAGCCAGTTGTACATTGTATAGAGGAAGTGTCTGGCAGTTACAATGGCACAACTGTCTATGGTAGCCTTTTTTGGAATATTGTTGGGCTATCAAATAAGTTAAAATCTGAACAATGGGTTTCCTTTGTCCAAAAGCATAGTATCGTGTGCCTACAAGAAACTTGGTTGAGAGAGCCCGCACATTTATGGCTATGTTTCTATTCATACACCAGCCAATGCAGCCATAGGTGGTTATGCGAAGGGCAGACTACTAACTCTGGTATAAACGACATTGTCCGGCAGAGTAGGCAAGACCCAGCCTCATTCACCACACTTTCAGATGATCAATATTCTTTTTAGAAAAACTGACTTTGATTCTTGTTAATTTTTATCATAATAATTTTAATATTAAGAATACGGACATTGCCCAAGAATTAGAAAATTCATTGTGCAAACACACACAGGATTTTATAGTACTATGGGGGGGCGACTTTAATTGCAAATTATGCCCCCTATCTAAACTGTCTGCATGCCACTTAGGAAATGGGGGTAGTGATGGTGGTTGCCACTTTAATCACAACCCTTGTGGGAATATTTTTAACTCATTATTGTCGAAATTTTCCCTTTTACTCTTGATTTTACCCATTCAGTTGGTATTGAACTAGTTTCATCTGTTGGGAGAGGCCAAGGGACCTTGATTGATTTTATTGCTCTATCCGATTACTTTAAACCCCAATCGGTGACTTTTAATATACACAAGGTTTGCTTTAGTGATCATTACCCCCTATCATTGGTATTAGAGATTCAATCGGATGATTATTCTACACCTTTTAAAACTTGTCCAATAACTTACGTTAAAAATAAGGGGTTATTGCGAAAGTGGTCCACCATAAACCCTGATCTTGTCCTACGGCAGATCTTAACACTTAACATGAGACACGTCCTAGATTGCCTGAAGAATAGCATAAATCCTCCATCTATGCTCTTATCCTTCTCGGCAATAACCAAGACCATTAATGTCGCCTTAACTGGCAAACACAAAATAAGACCTGGGAGCGAGAAAAGGTGGTTTAATAGTGACTGTACACACTCTCATAGTAAACTAATCAAGACACTGAAGAATAAACCTCGAGATAAATTGGAATTAAAACAGTCACGTTTTGAATACAAACAGGCGTTAGTGAGATGCAAATTAGAGATAAGACAAGAAGCCTGGGAACAACTCCACGTAGCATGCCAGAGCAGAGACTCAAGAGTCTTCTGGCAAACTATTAATCAGGATTATTTCAATAGCTCTAGTAATGGCAACATTGACATCACAATCATGCCTGAAACTTGAGTGGAACATTTTTCTGGTCTATATAACACTAATAGTGAGCCACAATCCAACTTTAATTCTAATTATGGGGCATCAGTTTTGACACATCCGACACTAGATGAGGTAGAAAGGGTCCTAAATCAAACAGTGAAGAACAAAGCCTCAGGCCCCGATGGCATCCCAGCGGACCTGTTTTTAGCTAATCCACCGTTATTGGTCCCACTGTTAACAAACATTTTAAGCTGCTATGCGGCTCAGGGTCCCCCTGATTCATGGAGAACTGTGAAAATAGTCCCCATTTTTAAAAAAGGGGGCAGGTCTGACCCCAAATATTACCGGCCCATCTCCTTAATTGACTGTACTTGTAAATTGATGGGCAGGGTAATATTAGAGCAGTTGGAGGCCTGGGTAACTGATAGTGGGAAGTTCTCAGACATCCAATACGGTTTTAGGAGAGGCTTGGGTACGGTAGACCAATGCCTTAATCTGCACCTGGTCGAAGGCAAATATACTTAAGGCAAGCCCGGATCCCTTTATTTAGGGTTCATGGACTTGACGTCTGCTTTTGACTAGCTGAAGAGAGGAAGGCTCTGTGAAAAGATGCTGAACATGGGTATTGAACCATCCATAGTTCATTTTCTAGCAGTCATGCATCAGGACGTGACAGGGAGAGTCCGCTATGGAGTGGGTGGGAAACTTACGGCCCGATAAAAATTGAATCGTGGGGTCCGCCAGGGCTGCGTTCTTGCTCCTTTTTTATTCTGCCTATATATAAACGATTTAGAAAATCATATCAAACATGAGGATGTGGACGCCCCCATGATGGGCAGTAGGCCGCTACCTATATTACTCTATGCCAATGACTGCGTCTTAATGTCCAGAACCGGGGTGGGGCTGCAGAGGCTTTTGACCAGGTTTAATGATTTTATGACTGACCTAGGCCTGGAGGCTAATGTAGGGAAATCTTATAAGATGGTGGTAGGTAAATCCCCTACCATTTTAAAAACCTGTTTTATAAATAATGAAAAATTTTCTTATGTTCCCACTTTTTCCTATTTGGGGATTCTTTTTGATCAAAAAAGTACCTGGCATCAATTGGTAGAATCAAGGACTAGCAGTTTTAATCAAAATCTGGAGGCGATGCTTAGATTCACTGAAAAGCTAGGCTCAAAACCATCAATGCGATTATTAATATTTATAAAGCCCGTTCATGTGGTGTCGCATTGTATGGTGCTGGAGTCTGGGGATTTTGCAATACAGGGGACCTTCAAAGAGCCGAGAACATGTTTATGAAATGCTTGCTGACAGTCCCTAAAAGCATTGCAGCTACAGTCTGCAACAGCGAACTCAGCCTGATCCCTTTATATTTGCACACACACTTAGCCCTGACATTTCTGTGGCATACCATTTGGACAAAAGAAGAACCAGCAATAAATTGTGCCATTATTTTAGACTGCCTTAAACTGGAGTGCAAGACAAAGATACCATGGCTAAGCTTTATAAAAAATCAGCTAGAGACTATGGGACTGGTGGACTGTTTAAAAAACCCAGGTAGTATCGCTAAGATATCAAAAGCAAAGCTAAAAAGAGATCTTCTGACGCACTTCTATTCTACCAGAGAAAACTCAGAGAAGGCCAAAAAGGGTGTTGTAGAACACTCATTGCTGGTCTACACCCCAGGCACTGAACCTTATCTTTCCTTCTATTTTAGCCATGCCAAACTGTTCTATCTTATTAGATTCAGGTTTGGCAGCTCACATTTTTTGGTTTCTTACCCACGCAATGTTTATTGTGATGCTAAATTGGATTTGTGTCCATGTGATTTAAATTCTGCCCAGAGCACTTTACATTTTATGTTTTTTGCAAACTTTATATTACACCTAGGTGTGCTTTTATTACCCCTCTTTTAAAAATGTTAAATATTAGACAGTGCCGGGCAGCACTATATCACCTCCAGCTTTTAAAAGATGAATTTACCTGTTTAATGATCTGCAGAAATATTTCCTCGGCTGTTCTTAATCGTCCTAGCACTGCATTGTCGCTTTCGCGCATTTTGCCTGCAACTTTAACAAAGCAGTGGGGTCAGTTCCATGGGCATTATCCAGCTGGCATAGCTTACCCTCAAGTCTAGGATTTCTTGACGGATTTCTCTTTGTGCCCTAATGGACTGACCCAGACAATGGCCTCCCACCACCACCTTAAATGCCTCCCATTCCACTAAGGCGGTAGAGGCTGTGTGGGTGTTGATGGGAAAGAAAGTCTCGAAGTGTATCCAGAGATGCCCTAAATGGTACGTCCTCAAGTGTCAGAGGGTTAAGACTCCATGAGGGGTTTGGAGGGTGCTTCTCTAGTGGCCGATGGATCATTAATAGTGGACTGTGGTCAGATAGGGTGCGCCCTAAATATTCAGTATGGGTAACGGTACTATTGAAAACCGGTGTGCACAAGAAGGTGTCAAGTCAGGTGTGTACCTGATGCATCTGGGAGAAGAAGGAAAATTCCCTGTTCATGTCTTGTTGTACCCTCCAGGTATCTTCCAATCCCCAGTGGGTTATCCAGTCCCAAAACCCTGATGCTGTCAGTGTGTCTGTGCACCAGAAAGAGGGGGGTGTGAACGGTCAGCCACAGGGTCCACGATACAATTGAAATCTCCACCTAACACCACCTGCACTCTCATATCTTCGGCCATTTTAGCTGAGTGAGGTGAGGAAAGCAACCTAATCCAGGTTAGGTGCGTAAATGTTGCCCAACAGTATCTCCTGCCCTGCCAACCTCCTTGTCAGGAAGGTATACCTGCCTTCATTATCTATCTACTGGGGTGGCATGGTGAGCAGAAGAATGATGGATTTAACCCAGATCTCTTGACTGGGGGTGAATGTTTTGATTTGTTCTCCATTCCGTCCATCAATTGTGTGTCTTTTGCTTTCTCGCCCTAAGTGCACCAGGTATGCCCAGATGTGGGTCCGGGGCTCACTGTGCCACTGGAATCAAGGTATTCTGACTGAAAAGGGATGAAACCCCGAAACCGGTCCTAGGATGCTTGTTTCCGGTCCAGGAAGGACCTGGCTTGGCAGTTCGGGCTGGACTGTTCCCATGAGGCACAGGGTCAAGACTAATTTGCATATGGCCAGGTCTAAACTGGGGTAGCATGGTGAGCAAAAGAATGATGGATTTAACCCAGATCTCTTGACTGGAGGTGAATGTTTTGATTTGTTCTGCATTCCGTCCATCAATTGTGTCTTTTGCTTCACTATCTATTGAAGCATGTGTGAGATCAAAAGGAACCCCGGGTCTTATCCCGATCAGTACTCATCGAGCATAGGCTGAGGAGGGGATTGCAAAGACCTGACCTCTCCACCATCTGCACAATTTCGCAGCTTCATCAGTGATTAGGTGGGTCTCCTGGAGAAAGGCTATACGTACATCTCTGAGTCTCAAGTAAAGTTATGCTGTTTAGCCATAGATCCCATCCCCCTTATATTCTACGTTATGAATTTCAGTGAGTTGTGTACAGGAGTCATGATGGTGGTGTATCCCTCGACGACCACTGTACGAGGTCCTCCCAATTACCTAGTCCCGAGTATGCCTATCTACCCTAATCTGCAATCAGTGTAACCTAAACCATTAACAAAACCCCCATACTGAACAACTCTCACATCCCAGGACAGTCCAGCAACAGCCAGCCGCCCAAACCTTATATGTAACATCAGGTGCTAAAGAAGGCCCAAACCTAGTGAAGTAAGGATCTAAGAGGGGGGTGCAGCAGAATCAAAAACATGGCAAAGAGCGTGAAATCCCATGCAATGCATCGGCCACGGACTGTTTGAACCAGACCCGGCCCCGGGTAACCCATCAGAGCCCCCCGCCCACCTATGAGCCCATGAGGGCCAGGGACCAATCCCAATGTCAAATAATCTCATCCGTTGTCTTCGGGGTAACCACCGGCAGCAACACATCATCCCTGTGGGAAGAGTCTGATTCTAGCCCCTCAGTCTGCCTTGAGGAGTGGGCCCCAGCCTCCGAGGGGGTCTGTCGATCCTGCATAGTTTCTGCTATCGCCTGCAGTGCTTCTGCCCTTTCTCTTTGCGAAGAGCTCAGCTTCTTTGGAGCACCACGCCCCGGTCTCTTCCTGGGTCTTTTCCTGGGAACTCTAACCCGTGGTGGCACCACATTGTTCCGAACAGCCTGGGAGCCCTCGGTTCTGTAAGCATCAGTCCACTCCCATACAGACCTCGGGTCATAGCAGAAATGAGTTTTCCCGTCAAGGAGGATACGCAGCTGTGCTGGGAAAATCAGAGAGTACTGTAGGCCTTATTCCCTTAGCACTTTCTTGGCCTCAAGGAAGAAGGCATGTCATTTTTGGACATCTAGTGTGTAGTTCAGGAAGATGGAAACTCTTTTATTGTCTACCTCGTACGGGCTGTCAGACCGGGCTTTTTGCAAGAGGGTATCTCTGTACCTGAAGTGGAGGAGCCAAGCAACCAACGGGCACGGAGGCCGTCTCGGAGCCTGGGGCCTAGCCGGGACACGGTGCACCCTCTCCAGGGTGTAAAAGGGTGATAGGCCTTCAGGTGCACCATCGCCTGGAGCCACTGCTCCAGGAATGTCTCTCCTTCCGGCAGGCCCAGGACCCTGATGTTATTCCTCCTGTTCCTACCTCAGCTGTTTTCTCCAGCAAGCAGACCCGATCTACAAAATCTCCCACTCGCGTGGTCAGTTCTTTGTGGACTGGTTCTAGGTGTGCAATGGTAGCTTCTGTCTGTTTCACCCTCTCGGCCAGTTTCTTATGTTCAGTGCGGAGGAGACCCAACCCCACTGATACTGTGCTTATGTCCTGATGTAGGGTGGCCTTCGTGTCAGCAGTTGCCTCCAAGATCGTAGACAGTTGCTGTTGGGTCATCAGGGTCTCTGTGTTCTGTCCTGTGTGGTCTCTTCCTGATCTTGAGTGGACCCAGTTTGTCTCGCTCTCTGTTTACTCATGGTAGTGGGAGGGTCAAAGGTGTGGTATGGGATAGGCCCTCTGCTCGTGAGCTCACTGTTGTGCCACCAGTGCAACGGAGTCGTTCAGCTCCAGTGGCTGGCCTACACCCTTATCCAGACGAATCTCTTGGTAGCAGGCAGTTCTTCCCCCAACAGTCTAGAGCAGGGTTATCCCAAGGTTTCTTTGGATGTGGGCTGCACCCAGTGTCCCAACCACCCCCAGCAACAGGCAGGCCCCACGCACCACGTGGTGTGAGCACCTCCACTGTTGGCCGCACTGTTCTTAATTACAACCTACTCGGTATATTTGCAAATGAGCCCAGCCTGGGGCCAACTCCCATCTCCCGGTTGCTTTATTTGCTGGATATCCTCCTGAGCCCAGAATAATGAGTCCCTACATAATCAGCCTCTTCTTGAAGCAGGCTCCCTGTCTGTAACCCGCCGGGTCCAGCCTGTGCTGTGCCCGGTGCTCTCCCGTCGTCTCTGCCTCTGTTTGGGCCACTCCAGCTCAAAATCAGGGCTTTCGCTCCCTTCCGCCTCCCTGAGTCCACAGTCTCTTCCAACACTAGCCTTCTCTTTTTATTTTGAACCCCTAGGCCCCGAGTCAGGCCCGAGGGGCCGCCGCAGCTCCTCACGGCTTTACACTGCCCCTCCGAGCAATTCCTGTGTCAGCTCTTCCACAACGAAGGCTCCGCTCTGTTTCACTTTGTCCTCCGTGGGGTGGTCCGGCCTCCGGCACTCCAGTCACTCATCCCGTCGGCACAGCTCTTCTTTGTCACTGAGGCTGAGATAGGGCCTCCAGAACTTCGCCCGTGACCCGGCAAGCCAGCGACTGTGCCTCTCCCCAGTCCACCCGGGAGCTGCAGCCAGCACTGCCCGCTGCACTGGGTGCACTGTCCGACGATCACGGCCTGTTTCTGGCTGATCACTGTGTTTCTCCGGGGTCTACGCCGCCATCTTTGGTCCGCACTGTCCGGAGCGTCCTCGTCTAGGATCTGCTATTCTTTGTCTCCTCAGGAACGGGAGACCCAAAGGTCCGCTCCAGATTACTTTCTGGTCTCCGGGGGTCCTCCGTCAGGCACCCGGGACCCGATCCTCACCGATAACACAGAATAAATGTCAGGCCGGCGCGGAATCTGCAGGCTCACGTGACTGCTATTGCAGGCTTCCAAGCCATGCCCCCTATGGTCATTTTGTTAGTTTAGTGCATTTTTTTACTTGAAGGTTTCACATGGGGGATGGTTTCATTATGAGGTGTCTTCCGGTCTTTAAATTTCCAAACCTAAGACGTTTTTCATGGACTCTTTGTATAACTGAATGGTGAACACACAGTATTAAGTATCACTGAGTCACTGTGGGTGTGGGTTTTGGGGTGAAACATGTCATTTAACTCTGACTCTGTTTGCATTTTGTTTCTAATTTGACGGTTTCAGTTAACCCCTGAAGAAGAGATTTTGTTCTTGAAAGCATTGGGTGTATTACACCATTAATGAAATTGTGAATTATTATATGGCAAAAACATTGCAGATTTTTACATGTTGGAATCATCGTATGGTTAATAAAACACAGAAGATCAGAATATTAGATTTCGGCTTCATGAACTGGTTTAAACTTGGATTAAAAATGGATGAGCATATTTAAAATAAATAAAAAAAGAATTACTGGATAAATACTGGCCTGGGGGCCTGTTCAATGGCTGTGCACCTTGGGATTGGTGTTCCATAAATTGGGTCATCTACTTCGTTTCACTTTTAGAAAACTGGCATTTTCTTACTTAACCATTCTGTGCCTTTGCCTGTCACTTCTGGGTTGGATAACAATTGCGCATTGTGAATTCACTCTCGACAGTCACACACAGAAAATTGTAAAAAAAAATGTAAATTGATACTTGTATAGCGCACTACTCACCCGCAAGGGTCTCAAGGCGCTTGTACGAATACCGCTGTGGAACCCATCCTGGCTTTCCCTGTGAGGCGTCCACTCCTGGGCACCCCCAAGGTGGAGGCCAGGCATCCTTAGCATTGTGGGGGCCGTTGTGGAGATTAAGCAAGCTATTGCCCAGAGTTGCAGAGTGGGACTCCATGATTGGAATGGCACCGAGGCGAGAATGATCAGGTCCATGGAATTGTTGAGCCCAAGACACGCGGAGGCGGGGAATTGAACCCTGGTCCCGGGCTAGACCTCTGCATCAGGGTCTGCCGCTCCAATCATTGAGCCACACTTCTCCACTTCCCCACACAGAGGGAGCTGATGTGCACCCTGCATGTCTTGATGGCCCATCACCAGGCTGATGAGTCTTCCTATGGTAGAGTGGTGTGTGGAGCTGACACATGCATCTGAATAGGGCTGTGCCTGTCCCTTCACAAAGAGCTGCAACCCCCTGCAGTGTGTCTGGAGCCAGGGCCAAGAAGGTCAGGGTCTTGCGCACTACAAAGACCTTCCTTTGGAGGTTACCTACTTCAAAGGCTAAAACGGGTATAAGTATTGGACATCGAACACCATATACTCAGAACATTTCTGGAATGAGGATATTATGCCAAGAAGAAGAGCTGTTGTGCTGCCAGGAGGGTCTGCCACTTTGCTGTGTTGGCCTGCTATCTTCTGATTATTGCCTGGAAGTGAGAGGAATGGACTTTGCTCTCTGTATCCTGCTTGCCAAAGTTTCTCCAAGGGCTTTAGTTGTGCTTGCCCCCTGTTAGAAGTCTCAGGGCCATCAAAGACTTCACCTGCAGCACCTGGTCTTTTCTACTGGGAGCCCTGCTCTGCCAAGTAGTGCCAAACCCAGATCTTGGGAAGTGAGATTGCTTTACTAAATACGATGAAACCAGTACATCGACTATGAGTGTGACTTAGGAGCTGGTGCCGCTCTTCAACACCATGCTACTGCCAGCACCAAAGCTGTGTTCCCCAATCAATGCAGCAATCGCAACTTGCAATGCAGGCCCCGCCACCGCCAAAGTACCTCTGAAGATCCGCCACAGCATGAGTCTCAATCACTGTGTCACTGAAGACTGTGATGCTCGACTCTGACTTTGCCGCAGCAAATGTGGCCCTGTGGTGTCACATCAACACCGCAAAGTCGAAGCCTCGTTGTGAGAAGGTGGCCTGATGTATGCTGTCCACTAGTTCTAGAGGGCACCTTGTATCAGTCCAAACAACCCCTTATGGTGATAGGTTAAAGACAACCTTTATTGAAAGCTATCCTAGTGGTAGCTATGGAGAGCAGCCTTCAGGCTAAGTCTTGAAGGAATGTAAAGCAGCTTGTTTTACCAGTCTATAATCTCTTGATTGATCAAATGAAAAGACAACCACACCAGGTATATATTCAAAATAGATGTATTTAAGATAAAAACACACCCCTCTAGCCTCTTTATGAGACTGGAGTTCGAAGTACTTTGTTTACAAGTTAGCAATTATCAGTAATAGCACAAATACACGTTTGGGCCCTAGGGTCGTACCAAACCATATACCAAAAAAGTGGTATAAGAACCACGACTGAACTAGACACAAGGCCTATAGCCTGTAGAATCGCTGGGACCCCAAGGAACCACCCAAGGTAGTGACACAGGGGACCCACGGGGACTGTATGCAGTGTGTAAACACAACCGCGGGTTCCCCTTATCTTCTATGGGCAATGTCGCGGTTGGAAATTTAAAGATTAGGGACGCTTCTACTCGAGTCTGGACCAAACCCTTTTGGACTTAAGAAGTTCTAGGGCTAGCACCCACTGGAGCACCGGAAAACTTGAGTTACCTCACCCAAGGAAGCCGGGTGCATAGGTGTCTTTTGGTGTCGGGTTGCGTCGTCGATTTCAATGGAAGCCTGCAAAGAACTGCTGCTGCCGTGAAGAGGAGAAGTGTCCGAAGAGATTCAAGCCTGGATCTAGGATGGAAGGAACCTGAAAGCCGAGGGGACAGAGTCTGGGTCACTTGCCAGTGACCGAGGGCAGGATGGACCAATGCCCACAGATGTCGGGTGCTTCAAATGAGTTGATGGGTGTCTTGACTCTTCAGCCATGAGGTCCAGGAGGCAACGACGAAGTCCATGAGCCGGATTCGAGCTGTCCCATGAAGTCTGTCAAGTGCTGCGGTGTCGGCGACCAGAATGGACCCAACAAGCCTTGGCAACGGCAAGACACAGGAATTCAGAGAAAGGACTGCGGTGCAGACCAGCAAGGTCTGAGGGACTCACCCAGCAAAGGTAAGTCAGGGCACGTCTAGAGCAACCAGGAAAGCCCAAGCAGAAGAGGAGTTGCCTTCATGGGGACCTGCTAGCCAATGGGCTAGTGATCGCGAAGGAGCCTCGAGCAGTCGCACTTGAAACTGGCCCACGGGTCACTCGTGGAGTGGGAGCCAACAATCTTTGGTGCAGGAGGTGCTCAAGGCTGGGGCTACTCGGAGCCCAAAGCACAACTTCGAGGAGGACCAGGAAGATAGTGTTGCTGCAAAAGTTCACGGTGTCCAGGGGTCATGGTTCCATGTCACCCACGATAGCCACGGGCCTCAGCTTTGCTGTGGACTAAGGGTAGCTTTGGAGAAGTCTGGAAATCCACCTCTGGTGATGCAAAGACTTCGGTGTCCGGCGGGAGGTTGAGCGATGCAGACCGGTCAGTTGCTTCTTTGGTGCCTGTCAAGCAGGGGAGTCACTCCTTGACCCCAAGGGAGATTTCTTCAGTCTTCTAGTCAGGATAGTACGTCGAAGGTCCAGGATGTACATTGCAGAGTTTCGTCTAGGGTAATCTAAAGTCCTAGGGACTGGATTCCTATAATTATAGTAAGTTTAGGGGATGGACTAACTCTTAAGGACCCACCTATCGGTGGGCCTGGAAAGAGGGGTGGTTACACCCATTTCCTTTGTCCAGTTTCTTTCCAGAGCAGGGGCAGGTAGCCCCTGCAACCGGTTTGAACTGGACTATGCACAGGGACACCAAATGTGCCCCCAGTGCAGGACTTCAAAGCATAAGAGAGTGCTCCCACCCAGCCCTAATACACATCTGCCTGTCTGGGGAGGTGGTTACACCCCCCTTCGACAGGAAACCTATTGTCCAGGCCTCCCCTGTCGGAGTTTCTGTCGGCCGCAGGAGGCCAGACCCATGTCTGTGGCAGAGGCATCCACTTTGTGATGCCAGGGCTCATGAAAGTCCTACCGGGTTTAGCCAGTGTGAACATGTCTCTCCCTCTAGAAGGGTGGAATGCTACCCCGCCGCCAGAATTGGCAGAGGGGTAGTATTCCAAAGCGTTTGACACCAAACACAACATGTTTTGATGCAGCCATCCCAAAGTTAGCATTTACCGCGAGGTTATAATGCACTTAAGAGTATATGGTGTGGCTGTATCACAGAACAGCCATAAGGAAGTATTTCCGAAAGCTGCAGAGGAGCTCAGCTCATGCTTGGGCACCCTCTCTCACAAAACCAAGCACTGTGCCTTCAGGATTGTCAAGTTCTGCCATAGGAGTGACTTATAGGTTTATATGTGTCTGTATATATATGTGGATATAGGTAGCCTATACCACTGTAAGGGGTGCAAGCACACCCTTACCCAGGCTGCAGTAGCAGACCTGTGGTGCCATTTTGGAGTGCTTCCCAGGGGTGGCATAATACATGCTTCAGCCCCCGGTAGGCCTCTGAGATACCTATGCCCTAGGTACATAGTATACCATATACTAGGGGCTTATAAGGCACTCCAGAATCCAATTAGATATGTACCTAATGTACACGGAAACCATTTTAGAGAGGAAGCAGCTAGGCTGTGGTCCTGATTAGCAGGGCCACAGCCAGAGTAAGGTCGAAAAACAGTGAAACACCAGCAAAAAGTGGGGGTACCCATGTGAAGCAGATCCTACTCTCCTACACTCGTGGCTTGACCCTTGATGCTTCATTGACACGCACTGTCGGTGGAACCATCTACTCGCCGCCAACACCGCATTACATCCCCTGTGTCTTGGAGAATCCCAGGCGTCAACGGCTCCATGACTCTGACCTGCCTCCAGGAACTAACGCCTCATTAGCTCACCTCTGTTGTGCAATGCACCGTCCCAAGCACTGGTGTGCCAATGACCTGCACCCACAGTAAGGAACCAATGCTGCACCGAACAAACCAACGCCTCACCTCCCCGGCGCCTCGGATGATCTTTATTTTGTTATTATTTCCAAGGTAGTGTAAGCGGGGTCTGTACGAGTACAGAGCCGGCCCGTGCTCCATCACGGTTGGCCCCGAAGTTTGAGATTTGACTTCGTAAAGCATATCGTTATAGCTCCAACCAGAGCTATTATGATTCTAAGTGCTATAACTGCTTAGAATCTTTAAAAAATAGTAACTTCACTTGTGTATGTTGAATTTTTGTCGTCTTGTTCTTGTTTTACTCTGATAAATGTTGGCTATTTTTCTAAACTGATGCGGGGTACATTTGTGGTGTTTTCGCTGTGTTACTTTGTGTGTGTGAGTGTGTGCACAATTACTTTCTACGTTGCCTCTTTTGTTTAGCCTGACTGCTCTGAGCCAAGCCAGCAGATGGTGAGCGCAGGTAAACTTAGTGTATACCACACTTACTCTGACTAAGATTGTGGGTCCCTACTTGGACAGGGTGCAAAACCCTGCCAACTAGAAACCCCATTTCAAACATAAACCATGACAGTAGTTGAAACTTTTGGAATTGTTGAAACTACAGCGTCAGGCTCTTCTGTGCAATCTGGCCTTAGGTTTAAAGTTGGACACTAAATTGACTTTATAATCCTTGGATTGGGACTCAAGATTTTAGAATGATTGCTCTCTTCTAAAGGGAAGCTCCTTCACAGTAGGGAGAGGGTTTAAGTTTCTACTCTTAAGGCACTTTGATCTCAAGGGGCTCTGCTGAACAGAATGAACCACATAATGCTTTTTATTCCAGTTGATGGGCATCTTCCTCTTTTTCTTTGAACCAGGCAATGGAGTTAGGATTACAGTTTGGATGCTTTCTACTCCAAGCACTGGAATGGGTGTTCTGAATGACAGCCTAATCACTTGTTTATCAGGAGTACTTTATTAAACTAGCTCACCCACTATGGGGAGCCACCTATCAGCAGCTTTAGAAACCTTATCTGTGCCAGTAGTGTAGTCGGAATGCTACAAATTAGATAGCTTTTCTCTGATCTCTTGAATGCTCTGCAATGCATTTAACAGTGGCTCAGGTAAAACTATTTTTCTTCTGCCAGGACTATGAAGGTCAGGCACGTACATCGATACTCCGCAGAGCATCACATATGGCATGCAGCCAAGCAGTATACTCCTCTTGGACAATTATTTAGTTCTCCTTGAACTCCATAAGATTATGCTACCAACTTAGATTTATACTTAATACTATAGTGGTCAAAGTTTGCTTCAGCGTACCATTGACGCACTCCATTAACCTTTTTCTCTCTTCGCAAAATGGATGTGAGTAATGCAGACATACTCCCAATGCAAATTTAGCATCCCTAAATGCCTTTGAGGTAAATGAATGAAAGGTACAAACTGCACCTATTACTACTAAGCACTTCAAGTCTTTTATAACCGTTCAAACAGAAGCATTTCTTTGTGGACAAGCCCACAGGATTCTTAAGGAGGAATCAACAGAAGCCAATATATACCTATATTAGTTTACCAGATTGATTGGCCTAATATGGTTGAGGAAGATTATGCCAAATTGGCAATCAAATACAGTAAGTGAAGTCTGCACTCATGTTGAAACAGTAGAAGTTTTAGTGGTTGACAAATGTTAAATTCCCATGCGTAATTCTTAGTTTGTTAGGTAGATAAAGCAATCAGTATCTTTGCTGAATCCTGGCTATTGTAGCTGCCAGCTTAGGCAGATGATAACCCCTAATGTGCAGCTTTAATTAGGTATAATATAACTTGTTTATTATGAATATGTCTTCCACTGCAAGTAAGGAAACCATTGGCATGTTATTCTTAATTTGCAGGGAAAGCCATCTAGAGGTTTTCAACCTTAGCTTTTGCTTGAATTGCTGCCAAAATGTCTGTGTCGATCTTGGTTTAAGGTCTGGTTGCCGGTGATACTGTAAAATTATAAACCGCTGCCTTTTCGGCTAAATCAGCTACACAGTTCCCTTTAGCATGACTTCCTTCACTTACTTGGGTCATGGTGTGTTGAACATTGACTAAATGAAGCTTATCTTGTAAAATGACCTCCTTTCTCCAGAGCTGTTTACTTTTATGGATTTCCCCTTTGAATCGCTGAATCCGTCAACAAGCCAATGTGCTAAGTCGACAGTGTACCATTGCATGCAGAAGGATGAGTCTGATACCATTAGTCTGGAAACTGATGGACCACCCTTCTGTAGTGTAAGCAACAGGAAATATTTTTTTGCGCGCTGTTCAGTGCAATCGGCAAAGGTTTTGTTGTGTGTGTTCAGTGGCTTAAATGAGCAGTTTTCGAATATACCCTGCACTGCAACCTAAGCCATGGAGTATTTCTGTTTAGTATCAACTTCTAAAGTCCCAAACTACCTTTTCTTAGTTATAGGTCACCCCTAAGGTCTGCTCTAGGGGCCTCAAGGGTAGGGTGCATATTTTATAAAAAGCGAGGACAATATAAAAGATGTTTTATATGCCTTGGTAGAGAATAAACAGTGAAAGTTGTTTTTCTCTAATGTAGTGCTACTAGGACCATAGGCTAACATGGAGAAGACTTTATTAAATATAATAAAGTCTAACTTTGCATTGGAGCTAGCTAGACCCATCATTCACTGTATCAAATTAATAGTTACATTGAATCCCACAACTTGCCAAGATAGGATTAGATATAACTATTACAGGAATGTCGTTTTAGAACTTACTCTTGTTAAGTTAGCTAATTCAGACCTGTAGCAGCCTCTTCTGATTGGCAGCCTTTGACAGCCTGAGTGAAGCTGCACACTTAGTAGGTGTGTAGAGGCCTGGGGCTGCAACAATACAGCCATTTGGTGTGAGGAAACCTCCTTCGTAGAGAAGCTAGGACAAGGAAGGGGGCCGTGTAGATAGGTTAGGCTTCAAAGGCAGTGTTAGAGAGGCACTCACCTGCGTTCCAGGTTGCTTCACCTTGACGATGATGAATACTAAGGGATAACAGGTCCCAATCCCACCTAAAAACTATCAGAATGATTCTGAGCTAGAAGAGCAGGAGTCAAACTGAAAGCCCCCAGGGGGAAAGGGCTTTGGGTGAGAAGAGAGAGAAACAGAGACAAAAAGATTCCAGCTGTCTTCTTTTGTTTGGGAAAACAGGTTTCCTGCGAACTGACTGGATACTGGATGCAGGGAATTGTATTGTGACCGGGTAATCTTAGGTGCCTTGAGTCTTCTGCTAGACTCCTATCTATTAAGCACAGAGAGAGAATAATGCGCAAACAGGAGTGATTAGAGCCTTAGCACAACTAGAATATTTATCAAATTAGACTTGAACATTCCTCCTTGATTAGCCTTACCTATCTAACAATTCTGTTGAACCAGGGTTAAGTAGTACATAACAACCTTAGTGTAACTTTAGTGTTGGTTGAACAATCTGCAATAAACAATGCCAGTGTTAATATTCACATATATTAATTCTATGAATATTAATGTCTCAAACACAACAAAGTAGTTGGGTACCTGAAACCTTCAGTACACCTCTTTGGATCAGCTGTCACGAGTTTTGGGGGAGTTGTCTAAATAGGTCTCTATAATTAAAATAAATAAGCAAAGAGAACACCATAACATAAAGTTGAAAATTACATAAAGATATTGTTATCCTTGACGTTATTTACTTTGCGCAACTTATTGTCCACCTTTTCAAATCACAACCTAAAAGGTTTCAGTCTGTACTTTAAGAGTGCCACTTGTTTCTTGAATATATGGTAATTCTACCACTGCGTTGGAGTATTGCTTTCCTCTCAAGTTCGTGACTATAAGTCTAGCGTTCTAGTATTGCTTTCCTCAAGTTTGTGAGGTTCAGTCTCTCAAAATAAAAGAAATCTGCAGAATAATGTCTTGAGTCTTCTTTAGATTAATGAACTCACTTTAGAAATGAAGTCTTCAAATAATTGCTAATGCATGCTTTTCCTTTTGCTCTTATCTTTCAGGGAATGCGGTACCAGGAAGCTGCCGAAAGGAAGTCATCCGACTGGAATCAGGAAGCCAATGTGAAGCTGCCGATGAGGGGACGTCAACCCGAAGAGCTGGAAGCAGGTAAGTGCTTGAATCAGAAACGAGGCCAAGCGCAGAAAGGTGAATGGGAGCGGTTTAAATAGACTCCCATTCACACTTTTGGGTTTTGCATGCACACGTCCTGACAGTTGCCGCATGAGGGATTCATTGAGTATGCATGAGCCCAACTGTCTCCTTGAACGCGTGAGATGGCTCATGCATATGCAGAGAGGAACAAGTTGCCACAAGTAATAATTAAATAATGAAATGCACATTGTTTAGCTGATTTTAACAACGCATGGAAATACATGTGCCAACCAATAATAACTGTGATTTCACAATATCCAAAGGTTATCAAGTAAACATCTTTTTACAGCAATCATTGGAAACAGTGGATTCAATAATGTGAACATAGTATGATGATACACTGTGTCATCAAACCACTAATGTTTGCTTTAGATTTCAGGGTGGACAGGGAACGGGATGGGCGTGTGACAATAAGCCCATGACAGTTCCCCCCCGCAAAGGCCGTCGACTTGGACGTGGTTTATCTGGGTGAAGGGCGTGAAACCTTCTGACCAGTCGATCAGCATGTACATGAGAAGCAGGTTCCCATGAGCGTTCAGAGGCATCATAACCCTTCCAGTCAAGGAGATAGTGCAACTTTCCTTGTATTCTTTTCTAATCTAAAATCCTCTGAATTTCAAATTCTGGATGATTGTTTACAACAATTGGAGGTGAGGGGTGTCTTTTCGAGTCAAAGGGCGATACCGCTTCAATAGGGATACATGAAAAGTAGGGTGTATTGCACAAGTTCGTCTAGCAAGTGTAGTTGTATGGAGACTGGATTAAGAATTTTCTTAATTGGGAATGGACCAATAAATCTGGGTTGCACTTTTCTAGGACCTTCCAATTGAATATTCCGTGTAGACAACCACACAAGATCACCTATTTTATACGTTGATTCGGGAGATCTATGTTTATCTGCTTGAATTTTGGCCAGTAGTTTATGTTTAGCTAGACTCAACTTAGCTTTCTCCTGCATGGTGTGTAGTTGGTTAAGACGCTCTGTAACTGATGGTAAAGGTATTGTGGAAGGTAAAGGAAAGTAGGGAGAGAACGTGGATGATAACCAGTTAAAACATAGAATGGTGAACATCCTAATGCAGAATGAATACTATTGTTGTAAGCAAACTCAGCCAATGGGAGAGCTTCTTCCCAACTTGAAGTTAGAGTAGATGTCAGCCAATGTAAACTTTGTTACAAGTACTGATTTACCTTTTCTGTCTGTCCATCGGTTTGTGGATGGAATGTTGAACTTAGCGCAACATCTATGCCCAATTGAGTACACAAAGTCTTCCAAAATTTTGAATTAAACTGAGGGCCCCTGTCGGATATTATTTTACTGGGCAGTCCATGCAATTTCACAACGTGGTTCAAGAAAATAGTACTGAAGTCAACAGCAGTTGTTAATTTAGAAAGTGGAATGAAATGGCTCATTTTGGATAACAAGTCTACAATTACAAGGATGGTCGTGCGTTTGTTTGACTTTGGGAGATCTGTGATAAAGTCTATGCTAATGGTGTGCCAGGGTACGGGGGAACGGTGAGAGGATGTAATAACCCAGCAGGTGCTATATGTTGGGTTTTATTCCGTGCACAGGTCGTACAAGACTTAACAAAGTTTCGAACATCGCCTTGCATGTTTTCCCACCAGAAGTTTCTAGCACATAGCTCTAATGTTTTGTGTGGACCAGGATGACCTGCCAATCCTAAATCATGATACCAAGTAATGATCACCTGTCTTAATTCGTTCAGTTGAACAAACAACTTATCATTATGTTATGTTAGGCACACTTCTAGAGCGCGCGACTCACCCGGGGGCATCTCGGCGCTATACTTAGTTGTTCACTGAGAGGGAAAAAAACGGGAAGAAGCATCCACGCCAAGTACTAAGGAGTCAGAAATAGAAAAGTTTTCAGTTTTTTCCTAAAGATTGTAAGAGAGGGGCATTTTCGAATGGCGATAGGAAGCGAGTTCCAGAAACGGGGCGCGAGACATGAGAAAGCCCTCGCCCCTGAACGGGAGCGGCGGATTCTAGGAATCTTCAGAAGTTCCATGGCATTAGACCGTAAGTTGAGAATGGAGGACTTTTTTATTAGTTTGTTTGCCAAGTATTTAGGACCTATACCGTTCAAGGCTTTGTAAGTAAGGCAACAGGTCTTAAAGTGGGCACGTTTCCCAATTGGGAGCCAATGGAGCTCTGATAGGATGGGGGCTGAAGGCGAGCCAGCCGGACGATCAAGTATCATTCGGGCAGCGGTGTTCTGGATGACCTGTAGTTTCTTTAACAGGGACAGGCCAAGTTCGGCGAGCATAGCGTTGCCGTAGTCGAGGCGACAGATCACCATTGCCTGCACTAGAGTTCTTCGGTGCTTAATGGGAAGATAAGGGAGAATCTTCCGCAAAAGCCGCAAGCTAAAATAACAGGAGCTGGTGATTGTAGCTACATGGTCTTTCATCGAGAGGGCCTGATCTAGTGTGAACCCCAGGTTCTTCACTACTTGCTTAGGAACTGGAGCCGTCCCAAGCTCTTTCGGCCACCATTCCTTGTACCAAGAAAGAGAAGCTTTCCCTACTAATAAAATCTCTGTCTTACTCGGGTTCAACTGGAGAAGATTCTCAGTCATCCAGTTTGAGATAGTAGTCATTCCCGCTGCAAAATGTAGGTCTTCTGACGTAGCATTTGGGTTGATTTTAAAGATAAGCTGGGTGTCGTCCGCGTATGAGATGATCTCAAACCCACAGGATTCGGCTATTTTAGCTAAAGGGGACAGGTATAGATTGAATAAGGTAGGGCTGAGACATGATCCCTGAGGGACGCCTTCATCCAGGCCACGTTTGTTTGATCGGAATGGACCTAGCATAATTGTTTGATTTCTGTCTGCCAGGAAGTTTTGTAGCCATTTCAGGGCTTGATCTTGTATGCCACAGGAACTCAATCTCTCCGACAGCTTAGAGTGAGATATCGTGTCAAATGCTGTGGAGAGATCTAAGAGAACCAAAATGGCTGATCCTCCTGAATCTATTTCTAGCCTCAGTGAGTCAGTGACCGCAAGAATAGCAGTTTCAGTACTGAAGCCAGGCCGAAAACCTGATTGCGATGAGTCTAAGAGATCATTTGATTCGAGGTAGTGGCTCAGCTGTTTATTTATAGCTGCCTCCAGTGATTTGCCCAACAAGGGTAATAGTGATATGGGCCGATAGTTAGCGAGCGTGAGGGGATCTGCAGTCGTTTTTTTCAAAATGGGGCTAACAAACGCTTCCTTCCAGATGGAAGGGATATTGCCCGACTCTATGGAGCTATTGAAGATTGCTTGGACTTCCGAGGCACAGCACGGGGCAATAAGGGCCATGATTCTCGGGGGGCACAAGTCACTAGGAGACCCAGACTTTGCCGATGAAAGCAAGGTGTTAACTTCCGTTATAGATAAGGGTTCAAATTGTTTGAGCTTGCTCCAAGTCTGTTGGTTGGTTTCGGTAGAGCTCATGGGGGGGATATTGGTCTGAGTTAATAAAGGTGGAAAATTTGCATAAATCAGGTTAATTTTTTCGTCAAAGTGAGTTGCAAGAGAGCTGCAGAGGTCCTGTGACTCCATTTGAGGCAGCCTACACGCCTGAGGGTGGACAAAGTCTTTAACTATATTAAATAGAGTTTTTGAGGAGTTTGTGGCTTGGTCAATTTGTTTTAGTATGAACGATTTCATTGCTGATTTTATGTTCAGATGATATTTAGATAATGAATGTTTATAGGTCATTCGGTCCGTAGGGGTTTGACTGGTTCTCCAGCATCTCTCCAGGGCTTTGCACCTAGATTTTTCTGCCCTGAGTTCTCCTGTATACCAGGGGGCCGATTTTCGTTGTTTGGAGGGGCAGAACTTTTTTACGGGGATTAGGGTGTCGAAAGCTGTAGTTAGTTTGGTAGAGAAAATCTTCAACAGATCTGTAGCGTCTGAGCCTATCGGTGGGGGAGCCTGGGGCAGGGCATTGTAGGTAGCCGCAAAAGCTTCTAGGGATAGGTTATTCCAGGGTCTGCGGAATTGCGAGGAGCGAGATTCAGAATCTGGTAGAACAGTTGAATACTGTCGTCGTATAGTGAAAGGGACCATGAAATGGTCAGGCCATGTTAAGGGGAGGGGAGGGAGGTCGATGAGGTGTGTCATGTTAGAAAAGATCAGGTCAAGAGCGTGACCTGCTCTATGAGTGGGGGCGGTTGAAAGGAGGGAGAGGCCGATTTGTTTTAAACTGTTTAGGAGATTTTCCGTCTCGGGGTTCCCTGAGGCATCCCCGTGGAAGTTAAAGTCCCCCAGCAAGATAAAATTGCTGGACGCTATGGTTTGCAGGGCGATCAACTCCACTAATTAATTCGCGAAGTCGGTCCTGGGCCCCGGTGGCCGGTAGATCAGGGCCCCGTTCCAGCTATCTGATGGCGATCTGACAAACTTAAAAAAGCCTAATTCTAGCCTGGCCGTCCACTGGACTTTTAGGTGATCTTTGAATGCTATTGCGATCCCGCCCCCCGTTTTTCCCTGTCTGTCTGAGTGGATAAATTTGTATCCGTCGGGTATAGCTAGACTGATCTGGGGGTGGTTAGAGGGGTTTAACCACGTTTCTGTAAAGAAACATAGGTCTGGGGAGTATGAGTTGACCATGTCCCAGATTTCAATAGGGTGTTTAGCTAAAGACCTGACGTTGCAGAGAATAAAAGTTGGGTTGGAGCGGTTTGCGTCTGGCGAGACGTTTGACTTGGGGCAGATCGAATTGTTCAATTTACAGCTGAAGGAACATGACTTACATGTCACTGGTCCTTCCAGGTTGAGCGGGAAAGAATCTAGACAGGTCTCCCGGGTAGTGGACTGTGGCATGAGTCGGAGTCTATAGTCCCTTAGTGCCTTTGTGGAGTAGCTTATTCGAGTTGGTAGAGGCGGGGCACTGTAAATTTGGGCAGAGGTTTCAGGCTTGGGGCTTGTATGGGCGCGAACGGGCGCAGACGGGCTTGCCTTGTGCGTGCCCGCGGCGCCCGCTGTGCGCGTCCGCTGCGCCTGCGCTGAGGGGGTCGGCATTTTATTCCAATGGAGCTAACTACTAGATAGCCTCCTCCTTGTAGCCCCAAGATGGCGGCCGTCCCAAGGAGAAGTCCGGTCTCTCCCCCGGTGCCCAAGAGTGAGGGTCCCACGAGGTAACTCGGGTTATGCAGCGCGTGTGCAAAACAGCAGTTTTACATTAAAACTCACAGGAGGTTTAGCAGCAACAAACAGTAAAATGACATTGGCGAATTCTGTACCAGCTCTAACAACTTAGTTATTCCCGGCTTCCGCCTCAGGAACTAAGTGCTGCGCGTGCAACAAGTAATCATCTTTCTTAGAGTTTTTGGTGTTTTGTAGCCATCTTTGTATGTCAATAGTTTGGGATGCTCGTTTGATATCTTGGAAGAAGGAGTCGACCTGAGTCAGAGCGACTGACTTGTTTTCGGGTATAATACTAGGGGCTATAGTTGGATGTTCTCTGGTTTCTTTTTCGTCAATCCTGGACAATGTGTCAGACAACAGTTGTTGTTTACCAGGACGATATGTTATTAAAAAATCAAATTCACAAAAACAAAATAACCATCTTATCTGCCTGGGAGTTTGAGCTTTTACTGGGGTAAAATACTGAAGGTTCCTATGATCTGTGAAGATGGGTATTGTGTGTTTGGCTCCCAGTAAATGATGTCTCCATTCTGAGAAGACTGCCTTAATCAATCAATCAATCATAGCATTTGTAAAGCTCACTACTTACCCGTGAGGGTCTCAAGGCGCTGGGGGGGGGCGCTGCTACTGCTAAAAAAATCAGGTCTTGAAGAGTCTTCTGAAGGTCAGCAGGTCTTGGGTCTGCCGTAGGTGGATGGGGAGGATGTTCCATGTCTTGGCGGCGAGGTGGGAGAACGATCTACTGCCGGAGGTTGCTCTTCGGAAGCGGGGGACTGTGGCGAGGGCGGTGGAGCAAAGCTGGCGTGTGGGGGTGTAGAAGCTGAGTCGTCTGTTGAGGTACGCTGGTCCGGTGTTGTGGAGTGCCTTGTGTGCGTGGGTGAGGAGCTTGAAGGTTATCCTCGTGTTGACAGGGAGCCAGTGCAGGTCTCTGAGGTGGGGTGTGATGTGGCTGCGGCGAGGGGTGTCGAGGATCAGGCGTGCAGAGTTGTTCTGAATGCGCTGAAGTCGTTTCAGGAGTTTGGCCAGGGCTTCTGTGTAGAGGGAGTTTCCGTAGTCCAACTTGCTGCTGATAAGGGCCTGGGTGACCGTTCTTCTCGTTTCGGTGGGGATCCACTTGTAGATCTTGCAGAGCATGCAGAGGGTGTTGAAGCAGGAGGAGGAGACGGCATTGACCTACTTTGTCATGGAGAGGGTGGAGTCGAGGATGACCCCTAGGTAGCGTGCGTGGTCTGTGGGTGTTGGAGCTCTTCCTAGTGCGGTCGGCCACCAGGAGTCATCCCAGGCCGAGGGTGTGGATCCGAGGATGAGGACTTCCGTCTTGTCCGAGTACAGCTTCTGTTGGCTGTTCTTCATCCAATCGGCGACGGCCTTCATTCCTTCGTGGAGGTTGGTTTTGGCAGTGTGGGGGTCCTTGGTGAGGGAGAGGATCTGCTGGGTGTCATCGGCGTAGGAGATGATGTTCGCATTCCGCTACTGTGTAGTTTAGTTCTGCCTGCAGTAATATCTGGAGAAGTATGCAATAGGGTGCAGGTGTCCTTTTTTGGGATTCTTTTGTAACAGGATCCCTCCCAAAGCTGTCTGAGAAGCGTCTGCTTCTACAAAGAAAGGGTGATCTGGGTCTGGGTGACAAAGAATAGGGGCTGAGGTGAAAGCTTGTTTTAATTTATTAAAAGCCTTTTCTGCTTCATTAGTCCAACAGAAGGTTTTTCCCTTTTTTAACAAATGGGTTATAGGTGATACAATTTCTGAAAATTGGGCTATGAACCGTCTGTAAACGTTTGCAGACCCTAGTACCCGTTGAATGTCTTTTATTGATTTTGGAGAAGGCCAATTCAGAATAGCAACTACCTTTTTTGGATCCATAGAGATCCCTTCAGGAGACAAAAAATAGCCCAAGAACTCTACTGTGGTGGTATGAAATATGCACTTTTCTAATTTAGCATATAAAGAATGTTCCTGTAATCTTTGTAGAATGGGGCTGACATGTTAAATGTGTTCTTGTTCATTCTTGGAAAAAATCAGAATATCGTCTATATAGACAATAGCACAAACATCCAGAAAATCATGTAAGACTTCATTGATAAAATACTGGAATGCCGCCGGGGCATTACACAACCCAAAGGGCATTACAGTATACTCAAAGAGTCAAAATTTTGTGCGAAAGGCGGTTTTCCATTCGTCGCCTTCCTTGAAATGAATGAGGTGGTAGGCGCCCCGCAAGTCCAATTTAGTATAAATGGTAGATCCTTTAACTTAATCTAACTGCAGGAATTAAAGGCAAAGGGTAAAAAAATGTTATCGTAACTTTGTTAACTGCGCGGTAATCTATACATGCACGAAGCTCTCCTGATTTTTTTGCCACGAAGAAGAGTGGAGAGGAGGCAGGTGAAGTGGAGTGTCTTATAAAGCCTAACTGTAATAAATTGTCTAGATATTTTTTCAGATATTGTGTCTCTGAATCAGTAAGGGCATATATCTGACTACAAGGCAAGACTGCTCCTGGCACTAAGTCTATTCTACAATCATACACCCTATGAGGTGGCAAATGTGTGGCTTGTACTGGGACGAATACAGCAGAGAAGTCTTGATAATGTTCTGGTAAGATTGTATTTTTTTCTATTGCGGAGGCACAATATAGCGGGTGAATGGGGTCTTGTGTTTTTTATAGCAATGTGTTCTTGTGTTTTTTATAGCAATGTGTTCTGCAGAATGCAGACTCCAAGGTTACAGTCCGTTGAACCCAATCTATCTTCGGGTTATGTAATTCTTGCCAAGGAATTCCAAGAATTATTCCAAAAGTAGGGGTATCAATAAGGTTGTTTGTTCTGTTCGACCATTTTCACTCACTAGTATCAAAGGTGGGGTGTGACAACTAATTAGGCCAGATGACAACGCATAGCCATCAACTGCCCTTACTGGTTCCGGTTGTTCTTTAGGGACTTGAGTAATGCCCAATCTTTTTGCTAAAGTTAAGTCAAAAAAGTTACCCGTCGCACCTGAATCAAGTAAAACAGACAAACTATATCTTTGTTGATCAGATATAATAATGGTAATTCGTATAGTCATGTGACGAGGAATACGGTTGATGGTGTTAGTAGCATACTGAGAGATCTTGATGTCATTACTTCCCAAAGGAGCGATCTCTTCATCCCTTGAGACATTTAGTTTTCCGACTCATTTGGATTGGAGGTTACACTAACTATTGATCTTTTTTTATTTTTAGGTTTTATTGGGCAATCTCGAACGTAATAGCCTGCCTTGCCACAATAAAGACAAAGATTTCCTTTTCTTCCTCTATCTTTTTCTTCAGTTGTTA
This sequence comes from Triturus cristatus, assembly GCF_964204655.1. Taxonomy (NCBI): domain Eukaryota; kingdom Metazoa; phylum Chordata; class Amphibia; order Caudata; family Salamandridae; genus Triturus; species Triturus cristatus. The sequence continues at coordinate 384,931,555 of NC_140584.1, read as the reverse complement.
ATGGGCCTTTGATGCCTCCTATTTGCATAGGTTCCGTTTTATCTTCATTATCTTCCTTCTCAGACTTAACTGAAATCATTTTAGCGTCGAAAGTCATGTTTTCTTTCTCCCAGTCTGTAATCTAGTTTCACAACCACATCCCAAAATTCTGAGTAGTCGTCAGGTAAGTCCACAATGTGGGCTAAAGAGTCTTTTAGATCCTCTCTCAGACCTCTGAAAAAAAGTGGAATTCTTTTCTTCTCAAGCCAATGCGTTTCTAACAAGAGGCGATTAAATGTGGTCATGTAAGGGATGAGCTCTTTAGACCCCGGTCGTAAATTTAGATGTTTGTTATCACTGGCCTGAATGAACATGTGATGGGCAGAAAAACTAGACATGGCGCCTTTAAATTGTGTGTAATTATGTAGAAGAGGGTCGTCCTTTTCAATCAAGGGTAGAGTGCAATTTGCAGCTACTCCCCCTGGATATGAAATAACAAACGCAACTTTTTTGGTATCGGAATGGAAGACCTGTGGTTTGCATATAAAATGCAGCTGACACTGACTCATGAAAGAAGTAAATCTAGAATTGTCTCCTAAAAAATGCTCAGGGTTGGCCAACGGGACAGGACTTGGACTTACCACAATAACTAGCACATTTTGATCAGAGCGTTGTTGACTATGATCTGGCACTGGGAAAGAATTCTGACCAAATTTTGGTGAGGCTAGAGTAGGGCGAGTGCCTGAATTTTTTGGGTCTCTCCATTGAGTGAAGCACGACCTAGCCTTAACTAATTCCTCTCTTAAGGTTAGATTTTCTTGCTTAATTTGGTGGATTTTTATTGGAAGATTCCTAATGATATCTGCTAACTGTGATGTTTGGTCTGAGGTATCCATAATTAACCCGTTGTCAAGGTGAAACAAGTTGGGCTTGGTCTTCTGTTAGAGAGGCACTCACCTGCGTTCCAGGTTGCTTCACCTTGATGACAATGAATACTAAGGGATGACAGTTCCCAATCCCCCCTAAAAACTATCAGCGTGACTGAGCTAGAAGAGCAGGAGTCAATCTGAAAGCCCCCAGGGGGAAAGGGGTTTGGGTGAGAAGAGAGAGAAACGGAGACAAGAAGATTCCAGCTGTCTTCTTTTCTTTGGGAAAACAGGTTTCCTGTGAACTGACTGGATACTGGATGCAGGGAATTGTATCATGACCGTGTAATCTTAGGTGCCTTGAGTCTTCTGCTAGACTCCTATCTATTCAGCACAGAGAGAGAGTGAATAATGCATAAACAGGAGTGAATAGAGCCTGAACACAATTAGAACATTTATCAAATTAGACTTGAACATTCCTCCTTGATTAACCTTACCTATCTAACAATTCTGTTGAACCAGGGTTAAGTAGTACATAACAACCGTAGTGTAACTTCAGTGTTGGTTGAACAATCTGAGCAATCTGCAATAAACAATGCCAGTGTTAATATTCACACATATTAATTCTACGAATATTAAGTTCTCAATAAACACAACAAAGTAGTTGGGTACCTGAATCCTTGAGTACACCTCTTTGGATCAGCTGTCACGAGTTTCTGGGGCGTTGTCTATAATTAAAATAAATAAGCAAAGAGAAAACCATACATAAAATTGAAAATTACATCAAGATATTGTTATCATTGACGTTATTTACTTTGCGCAACTTATTGTCCACCTTTTAAAAGCGCAACCTAAAAGGTTTCAGTCTGTACTTTAAGAGTGCCACTTGTTTCTTGAATATATGGTAATTCTACCACTGCGTTGGAGTATTGCTTTCCTCTCAAGTTCGTGAGTTTAAGTCTAGCGTTCAAGTATTGCTTTCCTCTCAAGTTTTTGAGGTTAAGTCTCTCGAAATAAAATAAATCTGCATAATAATGTCTTGAGTCTTCTTTAGATTAATTAACTCACCTTAGAAATGAAATCTTCAAATAATTGCTAATTGCGCACTTTTCCTTTTGCTCTTATCTTTCAGGGAATGCGGTACCAGGAAGCCGCCGAAAGGAAGTCATCCGACTGGAATCAGGAAGCTGATGTGAAGCTGCCGATGAGGGGACGTCAACCCGAAGAGCTGGAACCAGGAAGTCCTTGAATCAGAAACGAGGCCAAGCGCAGAAATGTGAATGGGACTGGTTTAAATAGTCTCCCATTCACACGTTGGGGTTTTGCATGCCCGCGTCCTGACAGTTGCCGCCTGAGGGATTAATTTATTATGTATGAATCCAACTGTCTTCTTGAATGCGTGAGAGGGCTCATGCGTATGCAGAGAGGAACACTTTGCCACAAGTAATAATTAAATAATGAAATGCACGTTGTTTAGCTGATTTCAACAACGCATGGAACTGCATGTGCCAACCAATAATAACCGTGATTTCACAATATCCAAAGGTAATCAAGTAAACATCTTTTTACAGCAATCATTGGAAACGGTGGATACAATAATGTGAACATAGAATGATGATACACTGTGCCATCAAACCACGAGTGTTTTCTTTAGATTTCAGGGTGGACAGGGAAGGAGACGGGCGTGTGACAATAAGCCCATGACAGGCAGGGCCTCTGCAGAAAACAAATCTCACAGGAACCAGACCTGCCCCCATTTCTTTGATCTCTAGGCAGATGGGAGCCCTCTTATTGATATTTTGAGGGTCTGGGAGGGGAGTGCAGTAGGTGTTAGCCACACCTCTGGGGCTGGTAACACAAACATACACTCCAAAGAGAGATTTGTGAGAGAATGTTGCATTCTGGGCTAGAAGTATACCACACTTCACTGGACTGATCATACTAGAGGGAGGCAGCTTAGTCCCTATTGGTTAGAGTGCCCTGCTCCATCAAGCCCAGAAATGAATGATGAATAGGGCAGCTCTGTAGACCTCACTAGACCCCCTCCTAGAAAAGAAGACACCTGACTGTACTCTGGAATATTGCACCTGCTGCACTCATGAGGCTTCACAAAGAAAGGACTGTGCCTGACTCCAAAAGGAAAACCTGTGCTTCCTGGCTGGAAACAGGTACAAAAGAGCTGAAGAAGTCACCTGCAAAACCAAAGAGAGTACACCCCAGCTGACCAGTTGTAATTGGATTTGTCCTAGACTGTGCCATTGTATTGTGGGAGATTGAGTCCTAGCTCCCAAGTGGCATTCCATAAACTCTGAACCCTTGGCTTGTGCTAGAGGACACTCACCTCCCCATAGGACCCAAGAACTATCAATTTCCGGAAACTTAGAAACTTTCCGCGAAGCTTTGAAGAACAACTCCAGGAGAAGACTGGTTCGGAATCGATAGTGAAACTGCTGACGTTGACTCACCAGTCAGACTGACTGCACAGGTTCATCCTGCTGAAATTCTCCAGAAAGCCAGAAAAAGTTTCTAAGTCTGAAGGTAAAAGAAAACACCGGGACCTACCTGGAGAAGCAAGCCACCGTTAACAGCGCCTTCCCTGGCCACAGCCACTGACTTTGCCTGCTCCTTGGTTCTCCTCACTGTTGACATTGATGTTCTGGTTCCCGCCTTTCTGCCAAGCTGCAGTAGGCCACTGTTGTTGACTTGAACTTCAGATCCAACTAGCCCGAAGGCCCACCGATGAACCAGTCAACAAGACCAAAAACCCAAGAAAAATTCTTAAAGCATGATTTTGATCTTGCCGGTATTAACGCCACCCTGCTGCGGCGGTGATCCCTAGTACTCCGACGAGTTGATGGTCTCTCACCTGCTGTATTTCGATGTATCGGCAGTGTTTTCCCCTTCCATTGCAGCACACTGCCACCGACATGATGGACTCCAATGCTGGCGAATAGTACTCTATCGGCATCAGGGTGGCGGGTTCCCGCCAAGCCAATTTAAATTTCCCAGTTGAGTCTATTGCGGTACGTGCTTATCAATGCACCATCACTGTGGCCATTGGATGGAGGCTAGCAGGACACACCTGATGTCAACTAGCCAACTGAAAACACCTGCATACCACACTATAAAACACACCCCATCTCAGAACATGATCCTTTACCATTCCAGCACCACCACGACTTTTGATCCCAGAGGCTCTGCTAGTGAAGTGAGGTTTTTTGTTTTCCATTCTTCCTGTCTCCTGTCCATTTATCCCCTTTCTTTTAGTACGTTTTAGTTAATAATTTACTTGTTTTTTTATTTTGTGCACTCTGAAGATGTCGACCTATGGGGAGGGTTCATTCCCTTGCCTCCAAGCGTCACATGGAGGCCAACAAACTGGTGGTGGTTCTCCCAGGCCCCCAATACCATTCATGCCTTTGGAGGAGAAGGTCTTGCAGATCCTACATCCTGAAGGCTTGACAGGAATACCTGGTGGAGTGGAGTCTGGTATGTTACACTTTGCAAAGTCATAATAAATCTCAATATCCTGTTTGTTCTCAAATCAGCTGTTGTCAATGAACCCTGTACATATTTGCTGAACATAAGAACTTCACAGTATTAGTAATAGATAATTATTATTGTTTCTGTGACTGTATTGTGCTGCTTCTAAGACTACAGATTCAATTGCACGTCACATGATGGTATGGTGCCTATTAGTGTCACAACACCAAATAACCCATTACCTATATATGTGTGTCAAAATGTAAGTGTCTGGCCCTTTTCCACAGCATATTTTCTAAAGGTGTGTTCCACTAACCATTTTGCACATATTGGAAATTTGTCTTTGAAATGACTTCAACTACCATGATGCCCTGTTTCTGTTTCTCTAAAGAACATTGGTTTGTCATGTTGCTCATTCTGTCTTTCCTAACATATTTCAGCAGATGGTAAAGTGTCATGTAGTGACCAATCCGTATTCAATGCTCTCTAATAAAAATTGTCTGTGTTGTTTTCTGAATGATCTCCTGTTCTACTCAACCAATTGTATTGAGGTCATGAGTTTCACTAATCAAACTGTGTTGACACAAAATTTGTCATGTATGCAAATGACTATGCTGAATATATGGGGTGCTTCTAAATATTGGCACTGCACTGTTCACATTATGACTAATGCCAAACATCCATCCAAGTAGTGGAACTGTCTGGGTTACAGTCACCTACGACTTGGAATTGTCAATTACACATTTAACCTCTCCACTGTGTTGGGCTAAATGGTAGAGAGATGTCAGGAATACTTCTGAATCACTTCATGAACATTTCAAGAGATCTGATTACCTGCTGATTTGAGTTGTACTGTTTGAAATTGATAAAGGTTTGGGTAATATGTTCAATGCCACTGGAAGCTCTCATCACAATAATCTCTACCTATTTTGTCTGCTGTGTATCTACATTGTTTGTCTCAAAAGATTTGAATGTTCAGTACACACTTTTTTCTAATAAGATGTGTTCTCTATTTCTCAATAGGTCAAACTGGCCGAGCATGTGGACAGGTTCCAACCATCGAAGGAACCTCCACTCAAGCCTTCAGTGAGGCACTCCTGGTGAGGAGCTTGGATATCTGGTTAGTCTTGGTAGATGGCTCCAGTGACACTCCCTACACCCACACCAATACCTCCCACTCCAGCTGTAACACCTCAGCAACCTGAAGACTCCACTTCCTGTGTCCCTCCCACTGTGACACAGATTGTACGCCCCCCGGTCCCGAGTGATGTTGAGACTACACCACCTCCAGCTCACCTAGGATCCAGTCTGATGGGGCACACTGGGCGAAGGCCACAGAGTAGTGGGGTTAGGGCTCATGGGAGGGTTTTTGTGGGCAAGCAGACTGAGTCCACTGGAATCACTCACACCAGATGACCATCAACCATGACTTAGGAGTCTATCATGAGTCACAAGACCAGGGCCAGGTACTCACGAGCTCCAGGAGATGAAGCAGCTGCAGAGGAAGCACAGCTACCAGACGGAGGCCCATAATTCTAATATGGGCTCACTGATTCGGGTGCTCAAGGACATTAACACCCACATGTGCAGGGCTTTCCCAGCACCATCTGGCCCTTCCTGTGGTCCTGCAACATCAGAGCAATCTACATTGGCCACAGCTACAGGAAGGAAGAATCACCTGCCACCCCCTTAGCCCCTGCAGCTATGGATCCCTGCCCCCCACCCCCTCCGTGGAAGGGGAAGTCTATACAGATCACCAGGAGGTGAGGATGGCATGGCCTCTGCCATCGCCAGGCTGAAACCTCAATGCTAATTTCCTCCAGTGTATGGCTACCAATCACTCTGAGGACAATTTCTGGACACATTTGCCTTTCTGATGCTGGTAGCATTTTGGGCATTGAACTTCAAACAATTTTGGCTCTACAACTACGGTTCTTTCCACCATGACTGACATCTTCATTTTTTGCTTTTCTTTTCTTATGTTCACTCTCTTTAATTTCATCCCTACTGGTGTTTTATATCTCAACTCTTATCAATGCAGTTGTACAATTTCACCATAACTTGACAATGACAGAACATCAAAAGATTGTGTCAACTTAGATGATCTGCAAGTAGGTATTGCTTATTTCAATTTCCCAAACATGAATCCCAAAAGATGTCATACCATTCAATCATGACCTACTATGTTTATCCATACCTGTCTGTCAATATTCGCACTAACCTAACAATCCACACTTTACACTAATACTTAGTGCCAGTTTGCATATTTCCAGTTCAAGACCTTTCCAACGTGTAAGTAGGGGATATGTCCAAAACAATAAGATCACATTGGCAAATTTTGTTTGATTCATGTCATCAGCTGGAGCCAGATCTTCTGACTTACATAAGGAATCCCACATCAATAACCACAAGAGGCAAAAACATAGCAGCACTACATATCATAGGAACAGGATAATTTCAAAACCACTTTTCCAATATCTGGTGGAATGTCACAAGTAGTATGTCCCACAATGATGTGACACATCAACACCCACATGCACTTTAGACATATTGAGGAATTTGCCAATGTGACGGGAGTATCATGAGTTGGCTAAACTATTACATGTGTTTTGAGATAATTATGGCACACATATAGCTTTAGTGCCAATACACGACAGAGAACAAGTCCAATGTAATCTTCAAATCTCACATCCAATCACAGTGCAATTTCCTTGGTACAAGATTTATACATCCAAAGTCTATGTCTGTCTGACCCAAGATCAACCCAGGTTATCTTTGTACTTGGAAACAGCACCATATAGCTGCATATGTCACAACTCTAAAATGTCCAAATGAAGATGACATGGTGAAGGAACCTAAAACAGATTTTTTTTTAAACATTACCAATCACACAGAACATGATGGCCACATAACAAAGTCAACTTTTGGAGGACACAGTTTCACAATGCAATAAGTAATAACCAATATAACTGAATGCAGTAGTTAATGTGTCCACACCTTTGGCCTGATTGTCCCAGAAGTTGGCCTCCTCAACAAAATACCATAACATACGTCTCCCATCACCACATCAATAGTTGGTGAAAGACATAACATGTAAAGATATACTTCCACTCGTGAGAAGACGTTGTCAATGACATCTAGATGTAAGTCAGATCCTTTCTCTTAACCACTATCATCTTCATTTGGCATATCAGGATCCTCACTTGGAGCCTCTTCATGGTCTCCATCCTCTGTGATGTAAGGGATGTTCCATCGCAGGGTGATGTCATGGAGCATGCAGCAGACCACGGTGATTTGGCACACCTTAGCAAGTAAGTAGAGGAGGACTCCACCAGTTTTGTCCATACAACGAAACCTGGCCTTTAGGAGCCCACTGTATTCTTCCATGGGCCTCATTGAAGCAGACTTCCCTGCCGTTGATGGATTCCTCAGTGGTGCCAACAACAATGGTTGGTTGGGATCAGCTGAGTTTCCTAGATGGAAGACAAAAAAAGGCCCAAAATAATGTAATACAATTCCAGATCATGCAACTAGCAATACCCCAAACATTAATATGAAAGATTGTACTGACCAAAAAGCCAGGCCTTTTCAGGTCCAAGATGAGACATTTGCAGGGGTATGGGGCTGTTCCGTAGTACAAAGGAATCATGAACAGAGCCTCTTGAAATGGGCACAGACACTTGTGAGGTACAAATCCGGTAAGCAGACAACTTGCATGTTGATTGAATGGACGTTCTTTCGATTCCGGTAGACCTGTTCTCTGGCGTGTGGTAGTACTAAGGCAATATGTGTGCCATCAATTGCTCCAACCAACTGTGGCAGGCGACCCAAACAATAGAATTCACCCTTCACATTGGCTAAATTCTGCTGTTGTGGAAACCGGATGAAGCTGTTGGTGTGTTTCATCATTAAAGATAGAGCTTCTTGTAGCACACCACTGAAAGTTGATTGTCACATACCACCAGATACTGCCACAGTGTATTGGAAGGATCGTGTGGCCACAAAATGAAGTACAGACATGATTTTGACAACTGATGTAATAGATGTGGGATTTCTGTTTTGAGGCTGTAGATCTGGCTCCAGCTGATGACATAAATCCAGTATGGTTTGCCTACTCAACCTGAACTTCTTGATGATACACCTTTCTTCCATTGTGGCAAGGTCTGGAAATGGGCAGTACACCAAAGTCTCTTCACACTCCCAGGATTCATATGTCTGCATTGGAAAAACATGTGAACACTTAATACATGATCCACAGCTACATATGTGATGAGTAACACAAAAGTCATCTATTTTTAGTCATATTTTTAAGCTGCATTTGTTTCTTGTCCTTTAACCATCACATATGACATTTATGGCCTTAATAGGAATCTGAAAAATAAATGTGTAAATAATCATTTTCAAATGTATTATTTACAGAATTTTAGATTTTTGAACTTATTGCCTCCAAAAAGACCATCAACAGAGGTGTACACAACACTGTGCTAATATCTCATTTCAGCACTGTACCACATTCTAAATAAATGTTTTTAAAAAAACAAAAATCGAAGTGTGAATATTTTAACAAAGTAGCCGACATATAGAGTGGTGGTGACACATTTAACAGTCACTAACATACTAGTTTGAAGTCCTTAAATGGCGAATGCCTGACCTCGCCGATAGGACATTTGGAATCAAATGGTGGAGGCAGTCGACTGTAAAGTGGGTGGTAAACTCCATGACAGACACAGTCATAGGCTAATGTTGGTAAATGCAGTGGTAGAAGGCCAATAGCTGTGCCCTTCTCTGGTGACGATTGCATCCGTTGTGTACATGTACGCAGTGGTTGGAAAAAAAGCTCACTTATCTCTTAACAATGCTTTATAAAGACTTCCTCCACTTTTGCTGATGTTTCTGACTGATGGGAGCAACCATGCCAGGTCCAACAATTGAGAGGGTCCCTGCCTTCATTCCAGAGGAACTAGAGTTATTGGCAAAGGAGGTCCTCTCCCTGTATGGTCATCTTTATGGCTCACTGGAGGAACAGGTACATGTATGGCATACATATGGGAATTTGTCTAACTGGTTCTTTTCCGTTTCCACAGGCTACAATGTCCTTTTGAGTGAAGTGTAGTGATTGATGTTAAGTGGCACATAATGTGGTCCTTACATAGGACAATGAGTAAGGAAATTGTATGCAATCTCTGTCAAATATAAAACCCATCAATATGTGTTGTGTGCTTAAAGCCTTAGATTCACATTGGTGTATATTTAGAGATCACTGCATATATATGTTTGATGTACTTGTGATAAGATGCAAAATAACATCATGGTAAATGGTAAACACATCATAAACTCTTTACACTTGGAGATATGTATGTATTGTGTCCCACCAAATTGAAAATTATGTTAGCTATGTGTATAGTCCCACAATTCACTCATCTGGGCTTTCCAAAATGTAGTTTGGGAGCTACCAGTAGCTCACAGACCCCTTCAGAGTAGCACATAGCCTTGGGTGGTTACAAGGGGACCCTTGTAATGTAAAAGTTGATGAAAGGCGGTGTTCATGTGACATCATGATCATCAGGCTCCCGATAACAAGGCCTGTCATTGAGCAGTGCTCATTCATACTCATGGACCAGCCCGGACCTGAACCACAGGGTCATAGAACTGATGCACTGAGGTACAGGTGTCAAGAAAATATACCATTTGCAAGTCAAATTAGGAGGTGTGCTTAGATTATGCCCCTGAATACGTTTTAATGGACAACAGTTGAAAGTGAGAGTTTCCTGACTTCTTCAGCTAACACTTCTTTTCAATAGAGTAACATTTCAAAGAATGTCATATGAAAACTTCAGACCTCTTATTCACAGTGGCTACTATCCATTGTGCTGTATCATTAATGTTTAGCCTTCAGTAGTTCACAAAATTTAGCACTGATTAGGTCACATCACAGATTATGTAGAGGCCTCTGGGCTAGATGATGTCACAGGCCTGGATTTGTGAGTTGAAACCATGACATGGGATGAGGACTGGCAATAGGTCACTATTAAAGTTTGTTTGAGGATATTGGTTTAGGTCGGCATGTGACAATTCACATGTTGTATTGTAATTTATGAGTTTATGCTACTGATAGCTGTAGACAATTTTTGTGACAGCAATACCGACAAACAAAAAGTCTCAATACAATTGTTTGTTCTTTTCCTTCATGTATCCATGCAGGTCAATGCCTATCAGAAGCGCAACATATGGAGGGCCATCGCCAGAAAGGTGTGTACCCTGGGAGTCTACAGGCAGTGGAGCATCTGTTGCCGCAAGAGGTGCGAGGAGCTAAGATGCTGGACCTGTAAGATCTCAGAAGCCTCCTGTGTAAGGGGCACATGCCACACGCTGACCTCCATAATGGCCCACATTCTTGCAGTGGCCTATCCAGAGCTTGATGGGCAGTTGAGGGCCCAATAGCAGCAACAAGGGGATACGTTCTTGCACATGTTATATGACTAATTTTTTGTTGCAGCCAATATTTTTGCCATCAACATTCAGGGTGACACACGTCCAAGGCTCAAGAAGAATTCTTGAAGGTGTAAGTTTTGAACAAGGTGTATCATGATGTGCTTTGGCTATGGTTTTTGGATATTGATCCCACCTGATTCCTGTCCCCAACCAATGGACTGTTCTGAGCAGACACATGGCTACCTAAACTCCGCACATACATCATGTTGTTTGATGTAACGAGGGACAGTTGTAACAAATAGGCAACTGGTCTTGATTGATCCAGGTGTGATGCAATTTCACTGATGTGGATGATGTCATGTTAGCCTATTACAGGTGGCATATTATACAAGGCACTTATGATACAGTGAATGTACCAACCGTCACATCGGTAAGTTGGGATTCTACACAAACCAGAATGAGCAGGCGATCCAACATGACTAGTGACTGCAGAATTGATGGCTACATATCGGTATCAAGACATATCCAAAATGTGTTCTGCATCAGAAATACCGTTTTGTACATGTTAATCAGTGATAGATTAGCATGATGTCTTACTGCTTCAAAAATTTGTGTGTAAGGCAGTCTGCTTTTGGCCAAATGATTGAGATAGGCATAACATTTTGTTGAAACAGACAGGAATGTGTACACAATGGTGCCAGAGTACCAAATAGCCCAAACCTTTCCTCAATGTCCATTGTGATGCCCCGATGAACTATCAGTGATGGAGTGAAATGGGACACTTGAAGGTATTTTGGAAGATGGAATGCTCCATCACATATATGTATGAGTAGCCTATTAGGAAAATTCAGATTCAGGCCGAACTCATCACTCAATTGGCAAATGTCGAAATGCATAAAGGAGGTTTGACCACCACAGTCTCGTTGGCAGGAAAGCATATCATGATTGGCCTGGTGGAGAAACTGGAGGTCCTCCCTCCGACAGCAGCTTTTGCCTATCCAGCTATTGGCATAGTCGAGATTTCCTGGCAGTGACAGCGGTACGGCAGCAGTCTTTTGTCTATGAACACACTAGCATATAAATAGGGTGGGCGTACCGCCAACTTGGCGGGCTGGAAGAATGCCAAAAAAGGGACGGCGGGACAGATTCCGCCAAGATCTAAATCAGGCCCTTAGTCCAAAGGTAAAACTTTCACCGGGGCATAGCCTGCAGCCTAGCCAGACTGCAGTCCATCGAGGTTGGCCTCAAACCTTGACTTTGTCATGGTAGTTAACCCCTAGTAGACATGAGTGGCTCTTTAAGCTTTTGGGCACTATGAGGTTCATTTTTTTTTGTTTTAAATCTATAGAAATTCATATCGCCGGTTCCCCTAATTGGATTTGTGACATTTTCATATCATATTCAAGATAAAAATGTTTCCTATTTTTATAAGTTGGTGTTGGGTTTTTATTCTGTTATGCCTTTTACTAAGTTGCGGTTTTGGTGGCATTAAGTGCTTTGCACATTCCTATCTCCTTAGTTAAGCCTGACCGCTGATTTGCCAAGCTACCAAAGTTTGAGCATGGAATAATTTACTGAGACTTGACTGGACGTATTAGCGATTGTGGTATTACTACTAGCGGAGGGTGAATACCCCCCACTAATAACCCACTTTCGTACAGTAGTGGTAACCCATTCGCTAGTAGAGACTGCTTCCCATTTGCACTATTGTCAGTACATCGTCTGTTGTAGAGGCACAACTTGGATTTAGTGTGTGTGTTATATATATATATATATATATATATATATATTCACTGAAAAAACCATAGGTTTCACACATGTTATAATTAGCTGGAAATTTTACTGATAAAAAACCAATGAAATTCCCCCGTTATAGTTACTGCAGGCAACTATAACTCACGTGACCGTAATCCTCTGCTGATGGTAATACTGTATTTAGACAATTATTTGCCCATGTGTTCTTCCATTAAATTTTAGCTATACATATATTACAAATATTTTTTTTTCATAAAGACACATATGTCATCAGCAGAGGATTACGGTCACGTGAGTTATAGTTGCCTGCAGTAACTATAACGGGGGAATTTCATTGGTTTTTTATCAGTAAAATTTCCAGCTAACTATAACGTGTGTGAAACCCATGGTTTTTTCAGTGAATTTGTACGGTTTTTTAAATGCAAATTTTTTTTTTGACATTTTTTGTAAACCTATGTATAAAATAATATATGTACTATATCCTGCATTATGGAAAGGTTTTTTTTTTTTATGCATTTTTTTCCGTGCGCGTACGGTAAGCTGACGGTACGCGCTCCGTACGTCATAAGTACGGTGCGCGTACGTAATAGGATACGCGTACCGTAAGCTGACGCTACGTGCTCAGCACGTCATAAGTACAGCGCGCCTACGTGATACGTGCGTGACGTACGCGTACACGCGGAAGCAACGTCGCGGTTACGCAGGGGCGTGTAATGCGCATGTGCGAGTGCATCTTACGTACGCGCTCCGTAAGCGCTCCGTAAGCGTCACGTTTGCGCATGCGTACTTGTTTACGAGCGCGTACCGTGAGCTTACGGAGCGCGCACGGTAGGTCATGTGATCCACAAAGAACACTTTTCATTGGTTGAAATTACTTTCAGTTCCAGAAACTTCCCACACCACACCCATTCCCCTCATTACTGCTTGAAAGAACACTTTTCATTGGTTTAAACTACTTTCAGTTCCAGAAACTTCAAACCCCACACCCATTCCCCTCATTACTGCTTGAGATCCCTTAGGAGAAGGAGCTGGATTGACATTGGGATACAATGGCAGAACAGCAGAGCTCTTCTGAGAGTGAGGCCAGCAGCACCACCATGATCCAGAGAAGGAGGAAACAAAAGACTTCTTTTGTATGGGAGTATTTTACTTTTCCAGAGGGGGAGAAAAAGGTGAATGCTCAATTGGTCACTTGCACACTTTGTGGCCGTGTTTTATGTAGAGGAAATCCAAGGAAGAAATATTCCTTTGGAAATCACTCTATGAAAAGACACCTGCAGGATAGACATCCCAGGACCTTTGCTCGACATACTGGAGAAAACTCTTCAGTAAGTCACCAGAGCCCAACCTCAGATGCTCAGCCGAGTACATCATCGGCAGCTCAGCTGAGCCCTTCCTCTGAGGTGGGAGCATCACCTTCTTCTTTTCCTGTGGACATTAACCCTCGATTTGGGAGGGTTGAAATGAGGTGTACAAGATGTGGTGGTCTTATTGTTTATGGGGAGATCAGTCTTCCCCTTATTAACAATAAGATAGACGAGCATGTTTGTAGACGCTTATAATATTCCCATTCTTTCTTTCCTCTATCCCTGTATTAACCCAACGGCTCTTATAAGAGCCAACCTTACCTCACAATATTTTTTATTTTTTTTTAAGCTTTCCTTTTTGCAAATTTTTTTTTGCCGTGCGCGCACGGTACGCGTAATTCCACGAATTTCGCGGAATTTCGCAGTTTGCACCATGCGCGTACGCTACGCGCATTCGGCGATTTTTCGAAAAAAAAAAAAATTTCATTTTTGCCCTTGAGGGTCCTTCTAGGACCCCCTGACCAAGGCTAGGGGGTCAGGAACTGTCGAGCCTGCCCCCTTTTCACATTATCCACCTTTTTTATTCACCCCCCTGACAGTGCGAGTAACAAAATGGCGGCCGACACTTCTTCCTTTCTTCCGATTCGAATGTTTACTAAGATCTAACAGCCAATCAGATGTGAGCTCGCGCACGCCACTGTACGCGCACGGTAAGCGCACCGTAAGCGCACCGTAAGCTGCCACAGATATATATATTGATTTAAATGCTATTTTCTCAGAATCTACTGAACAGATTTACACCAAACCTACAAAAGGCACTTCCTTGACCTGGGGACTACCTCTCTGCCAAATTTCATTAAATTCTGTTCAGCCGTTCGGGCTGTAGCTCTGTCTAAAGGTCCTATGGAAAAATGCATGGGAAAAACGCGTTTTGGGACCCCCCTTTTATCTCAGCCCCCGCTTGACGAATCCCCCCGAGACTTTCAGGGTAGGAGCGGAGCGTAGCGCCCCACCTATTTTGAAAAATTCGCGAGGATTCGACGACCGGCGCCAAAGTTATTCAAAATAGAATGTTGCGGTTTTCCTATGGAAACGTGGTCCTAACTATAACTACCTACTGGCGACCGCCAGTAGGTAATATATATATATATATATATATATATATATATCCTCCAAATGTAATAGAGAGGCAGCCAGCACTCGCAATCAAGGGGTTGTATCCTATTTAATCTGTCACATCACAGCAGGTACAGGTCCAACAGAGACGCGTTTCGGCAGAGATTCTGCCTTCTTCAATCTGTAGTGCGCCATTTTGTTATCTAATTTAAACATCTTAATTATTAAACAACAAACGATGTACTTCTTCTGAGCAGCACAACAACAAGTATGTTAAAATGTTACAAGTGACAATGTCTGTTTAAAACATTAGAACATCTTTAAAACCCACCGGGGACTGGATTCTAACATGGAAGGTTTACCTAATCCTAAAAATACTTCCCTTGTTGTGGAGCTGGGCACTACGTAAGGCATTGGCCGAGTGGTGGGATCAAGGGTCCTTAATGCTAATTGTCAGTTTTATTCACAAATAGATTTAGGACTTGATGTTATTAATTTTCACCGTAATCATGTTCACACTCTAATTTGGGTAAACAGAGTCTGGTTTAGATTACGAGGGCGGGGCGTCCCTCGATTGGAAAGGCATGTTTAACACGTTTTGAATGTTAAGAGTGAGTACTAGGTGGCCAGATTGTGGTATTACATCATTTTTAACCGTAATTACAGTGCGTGCGGTTTTAACAATCTAAATGCATTTTTTTTTTAAACACATTCCAGTCCGGGTGTTAACTTGTACCTTGAGATGCATACTGGGACTTTGAAGCTTCGTGTTGTGGATTACTGTCATCACACATATTACTCCCATGAGGATGGATTGTAAAAACCATAGACAATCGAGCAATTATATTCACTAGAGTTATTTGCACATTGGGGTTTTTTAAAGATGTTCTAATGTTTAAACAGACATTGTCCCTTATAACATTTTAACATACTTGTTGATGTGCTGCGCAGATGAAGTACATCGTTTGTGTTTACTGTTTAAGATGTTTAAATTGGATACCAAAATGGCGCACTATAGATTGAAGAAGGCAGAATCTCTGCTGAAACGCGTCTCTGTTGGACCTGTACCTGCTGTGATGTGACAGATTAAATAGAATATAACCCCTTGATTGCTAGTGCCGGCTGCCTCTCTATTATATTTGGGAAGGCATTTGGATGATGTTTATGGCGCTAGCGGTGGTGCAGTTTTGCAGTGCACCACCAGCATTCTGGTAGCACACCAGCATACCGCACAATTTCTTTTCTTTTGATATATATATATACAGAGAGAGAGAGAGAGAGAGAGAGATTTATATGTGTAAATATGTATGTATATTAAAAAAACTATATACACCCAAAGCCCAATAAAACCCACTACCTGAAATGTAATGAATAATTAAAACAGTTATGAAACTAAATGACAATTTAAATGTATAATATAATTTGTATATTAATAAATTACCAGAATCCCCCCAAAAAACAAAGCCAACCCCGTAAAGATACATTACTATATCATATTATTAAGAAAATCAGGTACACTTTACAGTACTATTCATACTAAGTAAATGCACAGTACAATATAATCAAACACCATAATAAAAATTATATTCAACTAAACAATATTTAAAAATTCAATATTCTAGTAAAAAAAAGATACATTTAGTATTTTGGTCCACGAAATTATTGTAGTCACAATAATTTGATCATGATGTTTTGGCTACACAATATTTTTGAGTTGATATTTTGTTGGTGTACTTCAACTGAGACTCCTACAAGGGATAATGCTTGGCATTCCTGAAGACGATTTCAAGTTACTAATTCAGTACCTTGTTTTATCAAGGTCATACTATGTTCCTTGCTCACAAGTGTTCCTAAGATCCATCTCGTTCCACTGAAGACTATTCTACAGGCTTTTGAAAGTATAATCGCAGGGGTGCGGAAATATACTCCTATCACTAATCTTATGATTAATTTTCAATGGCTCCCTGTCAAAAAGTGCCCCTTTTTGTATGGTCACCCACTTTTTGCTCCAAATGCTGATGGTTATGGCTCTGATATTGAACTGGAGTCTGCTGCCCAGACCCCAGTGCCTGTGCTCTCTCCTAAAACTGTTTTGTTCAGCTTGGTAATCCAAAATTGACAAACGCTTTACCCCCTTATATATCCCAAGTATATGGTACCATGGCTACCCAGGCATTGGTGGTAAAGGGGTTCCCAGGGTTCCAGCACGTGTTTGTGCTACCCTGGTCAACCCATGAAACTTACTGACAGCAGGCTTACCATTGCAGACTGCAGGAGCAGTGCAAACTGCTCGATCTCGACTGTGCCCTCATTCGGTTTGCCTCATACACTGCCTTTAATATAAATAAGGGACCCCTAAGGAAGGCCTCCTCAGCCCAAGAGGAAGGGTGCATTATATTTAAGGTGTGGACATGGAAGTGCAAGCCTATACATCCCTATACACCCCTATAGCGGAGTTCCCATTGGAAACCACTATATATGTTAGCGGTCCATAGGATGACATTGTTTGCCAAACTGGTATCCTCGAGATTGGCAGCTCTGTGATGGCATTACTAAAATACATCAAACAACATGCTGTCTCGCCCCTTAAATGATTCTTGTGCTCTGAGTGATGTGGCATGCACCCAGAGGGCATCTTAAAGGTTACCCCCTGGTGGTCCCCACCCAGCTTACTGGGTTCTGGCTGACCAGCCTGTGCTTTCCCATCCCTGCTGCCACCAACACGAGATTCTGACTTCCTGCCTGATCATTCCTAGAAGTCTGAGACAAAGGCTGGCTAGGAAGGAGGTTACACCTCCCTCCTCCCCAGATGGCTAGTGAACTGGCATATCAGAGCGGTGTGGTTCGAAGGCTACACTGCCTCTGAAATGCATCTGGGCTATCACCCTGAGGTGGAAGCAGCCCTTCCCTTGCCCCAGGCACACTTGCACCCGGGCAAGGCACAAAATTAGCTATGTAGGAGGTATACAACCCTAGGTAGGTTGGCCATACCTCTATAAAGGGCAATCTGGTCTATACACCTAAAATGAAATTCTGCCATCTTTAGGAGGGCAGAATTAGTGGGTTCTGGGTAGAAAAGATGACCTACACCACCAGATGTGGTCAGCTCAGGGGCGGAATAGCTGCAGAGACTGGCTGCCCATTGGCTACTAGCTCCAACACCCATAACTCCCCTAAATCTATGATTTAAGGGACCACCTGACATCAGAATCTCAGATTTGAACAACTTACTTCCTGGAAGGATCAAGATGAGACCTGTGTTGCCGACAACAAGACTTTGCCCACCAGCACAAAGCAAAAGAGGGATACTTTGTCCTTGAGGCTACAGACTTGAAAGTGAATGACCCTCGTCCTTTGCCAAGGCTCGACACTCCCAAAGAAAGTAAACCTTGTGTTAGCCAGAAGCACCCTCAGTCTCCCCTGAACTAGTGGCACTAGTACCCTGCAAACTGCAGGTACAATCGCTTACCGGCTCTGAAGAATAGCTGGACATCGGGGATCACCAAATCCAGGTGGTCCAGTGCATTGTGGGAGATGAAGGCGTGCCTGCCCGGAAGTCTCCAGTCGCTATGTTGCTCCCTCAGACCCAGTGAAGTTCCCAAAGCTTTTCGTTGAGCTTGCCGCAGTCAAGGCTTATTAGTCACCAGTCCAGTAAACGGCCCCACACTCGACATGCAGCTACAGAGTACATCATGCAACCATCATTCGATGCCAGCAGCTGTGTACCTGTTGTATCTTTGCATTTTGTTTCTTGCATTGTAAGCGGTATAAACAGCACCACCTGTGACTCATGTTTAGCACCAAGGATAGCCAGAGTAACTCGGCACACGGACGTCATGGGCTAGGTCAAATTGATCTGACTGTTGAGGCCTGGTCCTAGAGCCCGCATGATCTTACCCCTATATGGGTTTCAAGTAACTCGAACTGCAAGTGACCGATTGTCACTACTGAATTTTGCCATTGACCACAATATTATGTTGTCTATGTATTTTACTGCACTGATTGAATATTGCATCAAACATCTATAACTCTGTTTAAATGTATGATCTCCTGTTTATTTTGGTGTCTAAATTAAGATAAAAATGCACTAATTTTTTATAAATTGGTGGCTGATTTCTCTCGAGTCATGTCAATTACTTTTATTCCATGTTGGTACTCTTAAATGCTTAACACATGTTCCTCTAGTAAAGCCTGACTGCTTTTCGCCACTCTACAAGAATGGAGCTAAGGATTTATTAGTGTGAATTCATGAACCGTCTTTGGGGTATTGTGATAATATTATATGGTAAGGCCACCCAGTCACATCACATATTATTCCACTTTCCTACACTCCCTATTCAAGAACGAAATGTTCTCAATAAAGTCTGCATTATCTGTAAAGTACTCCATGCTGGAACTCAGAACTATAACACCCAAAAACTGCCTCGAGTGGTCAGTGGTTTCTGAGAGGTTGGACGATTTTCTGCTGAAATATCTAGCTTTTAAGAAAGATACAAAAAAATTATTTTCCAAGAAATAACCCAACGTGTGGAACTGCAGGCCTCCATCAATGATGACAATCGCATCCAATGACACCTTTAAGAAATAACTTGGGGCCAGATGTACGACAGTTTTTAGCATGCGCAAAATGGGATCTTAGACCCATTTGTGCACGCTAAAATGCATGGGCCCATGTACAAACAATATTTTGCAAGTCGCAAATAAATTGCGACTCACAAAATGCTGTTTTGCGACTATTTGGAAGGGGCGTTCCCTTCCAAATAGCGACTCTATATCTGTGTACAAATGTTTTGCGACCGCAATTGCGGTCTCAAAACACTAGCAAATTAGCACCTACTTCAAGTGGGTGGTAATGCATTCGCAAATGTGACGGGTTCCCCATGGGACCTCTTCCCCTTTGCAAATGCATGCAAAATTATTCCTTAAAAGAAAACGTGCTGCATTTTTAAAAAAAAAATCTGCTTTATTTAAAAGCAGTCCCAGCAGGCCACCATCCCTGGAAGGGCCAGCCATTCCAAATGGGGTCGCAAAATGCGAGTGGCTCATTAATATTCATGAGCCTCGCATTTTGCTACCCCATTGGTAATCGCAAACAGTGTCCAAGACACTGTTGTACATGCCAAATAGCGAGTCGCAAATTGCAAGTCGCAAAGGTGACGCAATTTGTGAGTCGCTTTTGGCAGGTCGTACATCTGGCCCTAAAGAGCTTGCTGTTCAATGGCACCTATAATTTTTGATTCACATTGGAGTTTGAACTAATACCAAAGGATCAGGCTTTACTAGAGGAAGAAGAGACTTTTATTTATTGTTCATATGTTCTTAATATATAATGTATCTTCTATAAGATCGTCTTTCAATGTTCACATTGTTGTCACTTATATTAACTTCTTGTGCCTGTTTCAGTATCATTTTAATTCCAGAAAAATCAATTAGGGAGCACTCAATCCGAAGTTCGACATCAATCAAATCCATTGGGTCCATTATATGAAAAAAGACCGCCTTGTTATGGTACACAAATCTTCTTCTTCGAGTTTCAATTTAACACTCATACAGCCAATGTGTTTTGTTCAAATTAACTTCTTCAGAGCATTAATCAGATAGCCTAATTCATGTAGTTTAGGCCCATCCAAAAGCTAAGTCATAAAAAAGTCAGAATTCAACAATTCAAATTGGAATTGCAGTCATATAAGTAGGTATTGACAAAACACCATGGGGGATATTTACAAGGGACTGGCGCAGTGCTGGACGCAATTTAGCAGTACCGCGCTGCCTCATTTAAAAACAAAGGGCTGCGCCATATTTACAAAACTACAGAGGACCCCTGTGTTTTCCCTTGAGCTGGCACAAAAAAGCTGCATTGTGGCAACACAGACACACTTGTGCCATAGTGCAAGGGTGCCTGCTTTGCATGGATGATTCCCTGCAATGCAGAAACACCTGCACCATGGTGCAAGGGTGTCTGTATTGCAGGGATGATTGTTTATGTGCAGGAAGGGACACGTTCCTGCACATAAACAATCTTTGAAGGCAATTTGGTCTTTCTGTGTGTGCTGCAGAATGCAGCACACATAAAAAGAGCAGAAACGAGGATACATAACAATATTTGTCCTTGTTGCATCAATCTAACGCCTGCTATTCAGCGGTGTTCATTTTTGGTGCTGCCTCTGATTTACAGATTCTTGTAAACCTGGGGCAGTGTAAAACAAGCATTTACAATGCAATGGTCTCAGCATTGTTAAAGTTAGAGCTATTGGCATTGCTCATGACATTATTTTTGTTTATGTTTTAAAAAAAAAAAAATTAAGAAACAGCATTGTTTTTTACAATGTCAATAGCTTAATCACTCTCAAATGCGAGACCTATTGCATTCGCACCCACACACAGAGCCACACACACACAAATAGAGCCACCCACACACACAGAGCCACCCACAGAGAGCCACTCACATAGAGCAACCCACACACAAATAGAGCCACCCACAGAGCCACCTACACACACACCCACACACACAGAGTTATTAAAAGGTGTTTATGATGGCGTGACAATCGTCTGCTCTGGGCTGGGTACCGTCAGCGCCTGCAGGTTATGCCCCAAAAACCAAGAATCATGGCTCATTAGTTGTGTTGTTGCTTCGTTCTAGATCTGCAACAGAGACTTTGACTAAAACCGTTTTTTTGCCCGAGGGAGCACGGATTTACACACAGGCTTCCTTTATTTGCTTTAATAATAGCAGTTCACCTAGCGTTCTGGGGAGATGTGCCAAATACGTGAGTGCATTAAAGTACCAGCTTTATCAAGAAAAGCCACAGCTCTCCTCGACAGACCTCAATTACATCTTTTGCCCGGCCCAAATGTAAGAACTAGGTGGACCCAGGGTCTATTACTGTTCATTCGTTCGTACCTGGTTAGCCCAAGTGTCTCAAAAGGGTTTAACTGTTTTAAGTTTTATATAGCGCGACTAGATCCGAAGGTATCAGAGCGCTTTACATAAGCACCACTTACATTACACAAGCACTCATTCATTTTTTTGTGTGGCACGGGGAGATTAAGGTGTTGATCCTCCCTTTGAGCCTCGAACCGAGTTCCTCAGCTTCGTGGTCCACCGCTCTAGCCGTTAGGCCACACCTTCTCCCATAAATAAGGCTTTATGACTGACAGTGTATTTTAAAACGTTTTGTAAGGGCAAGAAAGTACTCAACCAAGAACATTGAAGCAGCAGGATGAGTTATTTAACGCACATAGGCAATTTAGCACAATGTATCTCCACCATGCAATATTCAGGCGGTGGAAATGTCTCGTATTGCAAATTCTTTTGTCTCCTTCGCAGAAGAAAACTTCAGATTGTTTTCAGGTTTAAATAAGGTTTAATAGGTTTTACAATTGATTGTGAAGTATTAGGTGTTGCTAAGGATTAGCAACTAACTATTTAGTTCAGACCGATCAGGATCATGTGAATTCAAAGTAATCTGTTCTATCTGATAAATGTAGTTGCGATCGCTTTTCTGTGCCACAATTGTTAAGGTTTTAAATAACTAAACAATAAACTTGAACTTGAAACTTGGATGCAAGCTATATACAAAAAAACACACACGCGTGGTTTAATAGATAATGTTGTTCGACGTATAACATCGGCGGACATGTATACAGTGCACATGATACACTGACATTGCTTGGTTCGCTCCTAGAATAAAAATTCAAATCTGAAAGTCTTTATCGCGTTTTTACAAGACTTTTGCAGTATATGTTACATGCATAACATTTTATGACTCGGCTCGTGTTTTGACTGTTAGAGTCAAGCCAGACCCCTGGCTGGCTCTGCAACTGCTCTCTCTGTGAACTTCCTGTCTTGTCCACTTTTATGTGTACGTGAGAGAAGCTTGCATCGCGGACAGCTGCACCTGTTCAGTGCGCCTGAGGGAAGCTTGCTTTGTGGATGAGGTAAGTTTGTAGTGCTGCTGTCCGTGCCACAACTCGTCTGTTGTGGTTGTATCTGATGTTTGCACTACGCGTACCTCGGCTGTGCCTATCTGCGCGTAAAGCAAGCTTCCTCCACTTCCTTCTGCCGAACCTTTTCCGTGGGTGGGAAGCTTGCACCGCTGCTGGCTTTGCTGTACCTGTTCTGTGTGCGTTTGTGACGTTTGATAAAATCTTCCGAGTTCCGACTTAACAACAGTCCGAACTGTTCACGTTGTCAATGCTTGTTTATATAGCCAATAATGAACATTCAGGGTTAGGAAGTGCCATTTCTAACTGATTCAAATATTCTCAGACCACAAATCTAACTAACCCAAGGCAGACAACCCACACAATGTCTTCCGTGATTATTTTACAGAGCAGTTCTGAATCACACAGTGCACTCTAATGCGAAAGACGTGATTTTAAATGGTTTGACGCTTAAATATTGCATCCGCTTGTCAACATCGCCTAGTCGTCATATACAATACGCCATGTAGACATCACGCTCTACGCTTGCGGCTGCAGACACTATATGACTGGTACGTGTTCCCGTGGAATAGCTGAGAACGCAGGCAGTGGGCTATGCAGGTGGGCACGTTGCTCTTTCTTGCTGACGCAACTTTACTTTCAAGCACTTCAGCGCTAACTGTTGGACCTGCTGGGCTTCATGGCGCCTGCAGCACCCCCGCCCCTGAATAACAGATTATGAAGTAACTCACCGCTAAAGTGTTGGGTGGTCCCGGGGCTAGCGCGTCTTTGATTTTTGAGGTCTGTACTGTTTGTGTCCAGTTCCCCTGGCGATTAGTGGGCCCAGGTTTCTTGAAAAGTGCTACGTTTACACGTATCGAAAATTCCCCGTCAACTTAGTGGACCGGCCCCAACTGCTCTGGGTGCCTGCCAAATCGCTCCTTGCTGCCTGGAAGAGGAAATCTCTCGCAAGCTCGCTTCTTCGGCCGAGTTGAGTCTCGGGATCCGGAGAGCTGTGTTTTGTTCCAAAGCGGGAAGAGGCGGAGGGGGGAGGAAGGTTCACCACTGAGAGAAGAGAAGAGGTACCTACCAAAGAAGTACATCGTGACCAGAGCAGCAGCCGGACACGGGAGCACCGAGGGAGCCGAGAGCAGGGGGAAGAGGACGCCATGAAAACCACCGCCTTTCTCTGAGGTCAAGCAGAAATGCCTCGGAGAAACGCAGTGGCGTATTCGGATTCGGGGGCGTGTTTTTCTTTCTCTCCTCCTGCCATTGGCTGGAATGTTTACATTCCAGAGGAGAGAAAGAAAGTAAAAAACACGCCCCCGAATCCGAAAAAGACGGGGCTTAAACGGACAGACGCCCCTCTCCTCCAATGGCTGGCTTCCGTCTAGGAAGCCAGCCAATGGGAAAGAGGGGCGGGTTCAAGCCCCGTACTGAAGTCATTAAATCTCACGAGGGAGACTGCGCAAGCGCAGCCTTCGCTAGCCGAGACCTAAAAACAATGGGTGTTGCTGTGGAACGCCGATATCAACACCCATTGCATGCCCCTTTCATGCATATAACTGTGTGAAAGCGGGCAATATTTAAAAAGTGGCGTTACGCCACACAAAGTGGCTTAACGCCACTTTATAAATATGGAGCAGGGCACTGCGTCACTGGAACGTAAAAAAAAGTGATGCTCCAGTGGTGCAAACCCTCGTAAATATGCCCCTCGTGTCACTATAAATACTGACATACAGGTGGATATTTACAAGGAAATGGGGCAGCGCTGCATGCAATTTATCAGCGCCAGGCTGCCTCATTTAAAAAAATAGCAGGAATGCGCTGCATTTACAAGAATACAGTGCACTTATGTTTTCCCTTGTGCTGGCACTAAAAAAAGCTACCTAGTGCCAACACAGGCACCCTTGCGCTATAGTGCAAGGGTGCTTGCGTTCCAGTGATGATTCCCTGTACACAAGCACCCAGGCACCATGGTGCAAGGGTATTTGTTGCAGGAATGTATGTGCAGGAAGGAACAATTTCCTGCACAAAAACAATTTTATAGGTAATTTGCTCTTTCTATGTGTACTGCAGAATGCAGCACACATAGAATGAGCAAAAATGAGGGGGAAATAAAAGTATTTCCCAATCTAACATCTGCTATTCAATGGCATTTGTTTTTGGCGCTGCCTCAGATATGCAGAACATTTAGAAAGAGGAAACAACTAGAATAAATAAAGATATTTTTCCTCATTGCGCCTCCCCTGGGAGGATGGCACATTTCGAAGCATTCCCAGATTTACCAGCATTGTTTTTTTTTTAAAGATCTTTTTATTAACTTTGCTCACGTCACCAACAGAATACAGCCAGCGTTACAATGCATAGTGACTAATTCCCGTGCATGGTACCCATACAAGTCTACATAATAAACCAAGGACATACTCATAATTGACCTCCCTCCACCCCCCCCGAACACCCCGAACCCTCTTCCATGGCCCCCACACCCTTTGCCACTTTTTTGCGCAGCCCCTGGCCTTATATATGGTTTCTTCAGCCCTCTGACACCAATCCAAGTCCCTGAGCCATTGATACCACTGCGGCGGCTCCTGCGCCCCCCAGCAACTGGCAATGTTATGTTTCGCTACTCCGGCCGCCAGTGCAAGCCAAATTTCGTGATACCTGGACCAGTCTGTGGGGCTTTTAATCATGAGAAGAAGCCATTTGGGTTCCACCGGGACCTGCGAACCCACCACGTCCGACATCGTCCGAGCTACCTTTGTCCAAAAGGGTACTATGTTCGGGCAGTCCCAGAGGATACGATAAAATGACCCCTTCTCCTGACATCCCCGCGCGCATAAAGGGGACAAGCTCCTACCCCATGCGAAAAGGTGAGTACGTGGGTAGTACACCTGATGCAGGATTTTAAGCTGCACGAGGCGGAATCTTACCCTCATGGCCACCTCACGCGGGCTTTGCAAAGCATCCTGCCAGTCATCATTCTCGAGGTGACCAATGTCTACCTCCCACCTCTCCCGCAGGGACTCCAGCGGATCGGGCATATTGTTTATGAGTTTACAATAAATTGTAGCCGTAGGCCTGCCTAAGATGGGATCTAATAAAAGACCGTCCTCCACGGGAGAATACTCTGGGATGGAGGCATCTGGGCTCACATGGGACTGCAGGGCATGCATAAGGCGAAGGTAGTGAAACCGCTGGGACTCATGCATTTGGAATTCTCGTTGGAGGTACTCAAAGGATCTGGGGGCCTCTCCTTTCCAGACATCCCCTAGATACTCTATACCAATCAACCTCCAGCCCTTAAAGCCCACGAGTTCCTTAACCTCTGGCAAGTGATCCCCCACCCACAGAGGGGTCCTCCCGGTCAGGGCACCAGCCCACCCCAAGAAACGATTCGCCTCCCGCCAGCACTGCAGTACCACCCCCGTATGCGAAGGCAGGGCTTCACGCCAACGGCGCGAGTAGAGGAGCGGCTCGCAGGAGCCTCCCGGCATAACATACCTGTCAAACTGATAGGCAGGTTCTGAGCCCGGCGCATACACCCAATCATTGACCACCTGTAGTTGGGAAGCCCAATAGTATAATTGGACATCCAGGAGGGCCAACCCCCCATCGTACACTCCTCTTGTGATTTTACGCATTGCTATCCTCGGGCTGCCACCCTCCCACAGTAGCGTGCGGATCGATCGAGATATGCGCCTGAACACTCCACTCGGGATTGGGTACGGCGTGTTCTGCAGGACGTACAGGAGCTGAGGCAGAGCCAGCATTTTGAACAGTGCGG
Source organism: Triturus cristatus (assembly GCF_964204655.1). NCBI lineage: Eukaryota > Metazoa > Chordata > Amphibia > Caudata > Salamandridae > Triturus > Triturus cristatus. The sequence goes on along the minus strand of NC_140584.1, from coordinate 384,904,907 downwards.
CCCGCCCAGCAATGGTGAGAGGCAGGGACCGCCAGTGGGCCACATCCTCACCAAATGCGGTTCACTGTTTTTCCGCACTATCTCTGGTAACATAAATCCCCAAATACCGGAAGCCTTCAGTTTCTATCGATGCCGAGCATCCCGTCGGGATTCTCGGTGGGGGGCCCGAGAGGGGATAAATGAGAGACTTGGACCAATTGATGGAGATGCCAGAGTAGCTCCCGAACAACTCGAAAAGGTGTAACGCCTGTGCGATCGAGTGGTATGGGCGGGCTATATAGAGGACGATATCGTCCGCGTATAAAGATATACGCTCTTCCCAATCGTCATTGAGCGCTAAGCCCCAAAAAGACCTACCCTGCCTGATCCAATGCGCCAACGGCTCGAGAGCGAGGGCAAAAAGCAGCGGGGACAAAGGACACCCCTGTCTGGTCCCCCTCCGCACCGTTCACCCTCACCCTCGCTACCGGCTGCTCGTACAGTAGCTGCACCCAGCTACAAAAAATCGGGCCAAAGCCCATCTTCAGAAGGACAATAAATAAGTAGGGCTACTCAATACTATCGAAGGCCATTGATGCATCTAGGCACATCAGGGCCGTTTGAGTATCGCCAACCGCCTCAGTCATGTACAGGACTCCATACATCCTTCTCAGATTATGCCGGGTGCTCCTATGGGGCATGAAACCTGACTGATCTACATGGACAAGATCCGGCAAAACCGACAATAATCTTGTCGCCAAGACCTTAGCCAAAACCTTGGCCTCCATGTTTAACAGCGAGATGGGCCGGTATGATGAACATAGGTCTGTCGGTTTCCCAGCCTTGTGTATGACCACTATCGTGGATTCTCGCTGATCCGACGGGAGCCTGCCCACCTCTCGAGCCTCAAAGAACATGTTCCGCAGTGGGTCAATAATCACACTAGCGTGGCTCCTGTATAGTTCCACAGGGATCCCATTAGGCCCCGGTGCCTTCCCTGCCTACAGGGAGTTAAGGGCTTCCCCGAGTTCCGCCCCCGTTAGGGCGGAATCCAGACAGCTCGCTTGATCCTGTGAGAGAGTCGGAAGTGCAAAATCTCCCAAAAACTCTTCACAATCCCGTTCCGATCTGGTGCATACCGGTGAATAGACCCCCTCATAGTAGGACGCAAATGCTTCCGCTATGGCCACACCCGTGTCCATCAAAGACCCGGAAGCATCCCTCACCCTCGCCACCCAAGATCTCTCACGATCTCGGCGCTCAAGCCATGCCAATTTCATACTCTTGTCCCCTGCATCGTAAACACTGCGCTGTATGGCTAGGGAGTAAGCGCGTGCCTCGCTCTCGGCTAGTGACCGAAGTTCCTGCTGCTTGAGTGCCAGGGCATGGGCCAGGTCTGTCGAAGGGGTCCCGCCTGCCCTGCGCTCCAATTCCTCTATTTCGCGTTCCAGTTGCCGAATCTGCCATGATTCTTCCTTCTTTCGGACTCCAATCAGTCACTGGGCCTGGCCCCTAAGGACAGTTTTGGACGCTTCCCACACTGTAAGCTGGGAGTCTACCGAACCCTGATTTTCAGCAAAGTACTGCCGAGAGCATTCCCGCAGCTTATCCCTCGTGGGGTCATCCCGAAGGCACCATGAGTCAAGCCTGGGAAAGGTCGCCCTAGCGGTTGTTGCCCCTATGAGGACCACCTTCACCTGGGAGTGGTCCGAGATTCCCCGGGCCAGAATGCAAGAGTCCGCAGATTCACCCAAATGGTTCTCCCCGGCAAAAATATGATCTAGTCTAGAGAAGGACCCATGTCTAGCTGAGTAGAACGTGTATTGCCGTAGGGAGGGATGAAGCGAGCGCCATACGTCTCCAAGGCCCATCGCTGCCATAAAGCCCCGCAATCCCATTTCCCCCCTATTGCCCACCCGCACGCTTGAACGATCACAGTCAGCGTCCATCAGCGTGTTTGTGTCACTGCCGAGCACGAGGATGCCCTGAGGGAGGCCCAGCAGGTGAGCCCCCAGCTTCTGAAATGTCGAGGCCTGAAGGCCGGGCGGAACATAACAAGAACAGAGAACTAGGAGCCTCCCTTCCCATTTACCTGCTATCGACACCATACACCCTGAGTCCTCCGTCCATACGCTATTAATGATCAGGGGCAGTGCGGTTCGAACAAGGATCCCCACCCCCTTGGAACCCGACGTGAACCCCGAATGAGCCACCAACTTATAGCCAAAGCGGTCTAAGGCCTTGCACCTGTTGCCACGAAGGTGCGTCTCCTGAAGGAGCACCACGTCCGGGGAGTGGAGCTTCATGTGTTGTAGTACCAGTGTTCTCTTGATCTTGTTGCCCAACCCATTTACATTCCACGTCCAGATTCGCAGTTGTGATTGATCACCCCGTCCCGTACCAGGCCCCATGATTTAGCGAAATCGTCCTTCTTCCAAGTCTGCCTCGCCGACGACCCAGCCATGCATTGAAGTGTGAGCAACCATGAGCTAAACAGAAACAACCCCCCAACCCCAACCGTCCCCACCCATCCCAAACCCCCCTCCCTGCCTCACTGCTAAGTGGGCCCCCAACCACCCACCCTGAAAACTCGCAGAATGCCTGTCGCCCCATCACCCCGGTGTCCACAAACCAAGGGAACATGAGCCTACAGTCCGCAGAAAATGTCATACTGCATTGACGGAGTTCACACCCCAATGACAACACAACGAAATGGACCTCACCGCAACCCCGTCAAGCCCCCCCCTCCCTCTCACCCCTAGATGACAAGACCATCCACCGGCCCAGGCGCAGCAATTGAACCGCCAGCCTATGTTTACAGCCCCACACCAGGCATCCCGCCTCATAATTGCTCCCCCAACTTCCAGAGAGAGAACCCGGTCACAGACAACACCCCACACCCCCATTCTCCTTCCTACCCATACCCCGTGCAACCCTAAGGCACATTGGTCACTTTAAAGGAGTCTGTGCGTCCTCTCTGTGCTCTTGTGGTGGCATAATGCTGTGCCTGGGCCTCCTGCCCGGTGCGACCAGAGGCCGATCTCCGCGGACCACCCTGACGGCCCACTGCGCGCCAGCCTTCCATCCAGTCGCTCGCCTCTGCCGGAGAGTCAAAGAAGTATGCCTTATCACCGTCCATAATCTTGAGGCGTGCCGGGAATAACATCATGTATTTCAGACCATGTTCGCAAAGGGCTTTTTTGACCCCATCGAAGGATCTGCGGAGGCGCTGGACGTGCAACGTGAAGTCGGGGAAAAAGCGAATGGTGGCGTTCTCTAGCCGCAAGTCCCCAGACACTCGCGATGCCTGCAGGATGGCGTCACGATCCCTGTAATTAAGTATACGGGCTATTATGGTGGTGGAGGCGCCCCGGCTTAGGCCTCCCCCCCCCAGCGCGCGTTAAGCCCTTTCAACTGAGAAGAAGTTAGAAAGGCGTTTCAGCTTAAGGTGATTAAGGATCAGGTCCTCTACGAAGCAGTCCATGGACGGACCCTCCATTCCCTCCGGAACCCCCACGATACGGAGGTTATTGCGTCTGGCCCGCCCTTCCTGGTCCTCCAGGCGGGCCATCACGCTTGTTTGGTTTCTGGTGAGAGAAGCGACCTGTTCCTCCATTCTCTTCATTCTAGCCAGCAATACCCCCAATACCACTCTCCGCTGCCGTCACCTTCTCCGACATCTCACGAAAATCCGCTCGAAGCAGGTTGACCTCCTCCGTGACTGAATCCAACTTTGGCTCCATCGTGCCACGCATGTCTTTAATCGCCAGCATGATGTCCCAGAGCGACGGTTCCGGTGAGTCATCCTCCACTCCAATGCGCTGGCTCGCGCCTTGCTGGCCCTCATCCCTGCCCATAGCCACCGTGTACTTATCAATTTGATTGGCTTGAGCCTGCGCCGATAACTTATTGCGACCCATGGCGGGAGTCCCGTTGAAATAGGCCTCTCAGGCCACCCAGGCCCACTTTGTCCGAGGCCCAGGTCGGACCCCGAACCGAGCAGCAGCCCGTCCACCCGTGGCGGAGTCAGCGGCCCCACTACTCTATCAACAGGTCTGCCTGCCTGTACTGACCTGTCACACCCGGGGCCCAACGCCACCTCAGTACATGCCGTCCTCTGGGCACCACCTGTCACCTCCACCGCCGATGGCAGTCCAGGCCTGCGCTGCCCCTCCTGGTGCAGTGGCTATCTAAGCTGAAGAGACCCCACAGGGACCCAGGAACGCCCAGCAGCCAGGCTACCTCCAAGACAGCGATGCACCAGGGCCCCTAGCGCGGGACCACCACGGGGTCTGCAGCACTTCTGCACAGTTCCAGTGCCCGCCCCAGGCAATGGGCGAAGCAACCAGCTCCAGAGGCGCCTGGAGTAAGGATGCAGGGGCCCAGCGCGAGCCCACTGCGCCGGGTTCTGTTCCAGCAATCAGCCGCCTCCGCTCCCTCTTAGCAATCCTCGTACGGCCAGCACACCGCCCCCACCAGCTCTGGGCGCCGCCGCGCTCAGGATCCCCACAGTCCACAAGCCTCTAGTCCAGCGGGGCCCCGACAGGCCCCTGAGCGTCTCCCGTCTTCTCGCCGGCCGCCACCGTCAGGTCTGCCACCATTCAAGACACACAGATGCCTCTCCAGGTACGCCGCTGCAGTCCTCAGTAGGCCGGCCCCAGCACCGCACACGGGTCCCCCCCGCAGGCGCCTTCCCGCGTCTCACCGGGCCGGGCTGCAGGCGGCAGGCTGCATCCGCTGTATTTCAGGCGCAATCTGGCATCCTACGCCCCCGCTGCCCAGACGGCCCAGCCACTCCGCACTTCACAGTCTCCGACGGAGAGCGCTCACGCCTCGCTGTCCTCTGGGCCAGCCACCGCGCACCACCCGGCCCAGATTTACCAGCATTGTTAAATATGGGAATGCTCAAAAATCCATGGCTGGATGTGTGGGAACACCCATGCTCCACTATGGAAAGCCTACCGAGAGCAGAGTAACATAAGTCAGCAACTTGTGCTGCTTTGCGTTACTCCAAATTTACCGAGTAGCACAGGGCCATGCAAGGGGGCTTTGCATTGCTTGGTAAATCTGCCTTAAGTACTGTGTTGCCCTTGCAACACAATGCATTGATAAATCTAACCCTGAATACTAATCTACATCATCCTTCATGTCAAAGTACTTCAATAGGAGTGGTATAATACTGCTTTTCTTCGTAGACACTTCTTTCTAATCCCTCACAGCAATGCTTCAGTACCTGGCCAGAGTTATGTTCTCTCAAATTTTTAACCAGTTCTCACAGGTAAGAAATGGAGTGGAACCAGAGATAGGAGTAAAACAATTTGTTCACCTGTACAAATTTTGATACCCTTTTCCCAAACTCTCCACTCCACTACCAGTGCCATCTCACTGTCATGTCTAAGAGTTGACTACACATGGAACTCAGTAATGAGACGCTGAGCAGGGGTCAAATTGTGTTCAGGATGCAGAGTGGTGAGTGCACACATTGTACCTCTTTGCTTGGTATTGTAAGTTCTAATGAAGACATTTTAATGTTATCACAAAAAAGACTCTGAACCTAAAATACCAGAGTTGCTAATAGGGGTTAACTTTTCTTTCATTCCTAAAGGCACAATCAATATAATAGGCAAATTATTATCCAGTTCAAATTGTAGTAAATCTATAGGTGCATTCTAGATCAACCTTATACAATAGGGAGATTGGTATTGACAAGCTTTGACAAACCACCTGCATCCTGCTCAGAAGCACAGCAGTCTCTAAAAAGAAGCATTGGCAAAGCCAATGGGTCTTGCCTATGAGAGCTATTGGCTTTGGCAATGTTTTGAAGTCATGCTATACAGCTGGATGGATTATTTGAAGTTTGGCTCAAACTAATTTAACAAAGTGATATGCGGCAAGGGGTCCAATGTTCTTTTTTTATGTGCATTAGAGCTGGATGCATCTTAGACCTTTTTTAAATATTATTTTTAGCCATGCTGAACAACATGACTGCAAATCATTTCCAAAGTCGGCAATGGCCATGCTGTACAGCGTGAACAAAAGGCAATGGCAGAGCCAATAGCTTTGCCATTGCTTGTTAGGTCTGGGCAGAACACCCCTGTGATTCTGAGCAAATTAGTTAATCCCCCCATGCCCGTAAAAGGAAACAAAATGACATTTGACAAAAGATCCTATCACACCAAGAAAGCAATTGTGCCCATGTCCATGTCTTTATTTGGAAGCAGATAACATCAGTTGTCACAATAAAAGCAAAACACACAATAGACATCCATTTCAAAGAAGAAAGGGACTTATTTGAAGTGCCTGTGTTATCCACAGTAGAACATAGCAACAAATGGCAAGAGGTTCAACAAGGATAACAGGAAAGAAGAAAAAATGAAAGTAGTACCTCAATCAAGTGTGATCCGTGGAAGGACAACCAAGCTGAAGCAATCAGTACTTGGTTCATGCTCCACCCAAAAGTAGAAGTAAAGCCTGCACGCTGTGGCCAATTAGGAGGCCACAAATAAGAGTGACAATGAAGCCAAGGAACGCTAAGCAATCGACAGGCTTCAAGCCCCTTATTGTTTACAATATCTCTTGAAAACAGGAGCGCATGCAGCACATGCAGTCATAGGCGAGACCTAAAAATCACTATACTCACCCATCTGCGCTGCTTCTCACCTACTGCCATGAGACCACATGCTCATGTTCTTTCTTGGACCAGTACGTAGGCCAATACACTGCACTGCATCACTGCAGTCAGCACCCTAGTAATTGTAATTGGGAAGAGGTGTGGCGTCGCGGCCAGGGCGACTGACTCCGGAATCTGGGAATCACGGTTTGCTGCCCAGCGGCAGATTAGCCCAGCACCATGTAACTCTGGGCAATAGCTTGCTTAATCTTCCCCACGGCCCCCAGCGCCTAGAGACCCTTACGGGTGATTGTTCGCGCTTTACAAATGTGGATTATTATTATTATTATTATTATTTAGTTGCATAGCGATTACTACCCCATACGAGCCATTGAAGCGCTTTGCGGTGAGTAACACGCTACTCTGGGACCCAAGGTTAGTGGTTAGTCCAGTGGTTATTGTTGGTTATTGCGATTAGTAATGTGATTTCAAGAAAAATGGTATCCATTTACTTTGTTATATATTAATACCAGGTAGGTGTGATCATCAGTGGGGGCTAAGTGGTTTCAGGTGAATGGCTGGTGGTATAGATAGGCTGGTGGAGATTAATTAATGTTAGATTACAGGGATAGCGATTGAAAGACGAGAGGTTGTGATCCATGAAATGAGGTATCAGCCAATTGAGAATTACAATAAGAAGGACTGAGCAGACAGGCATTAGAATGCCCAGAAATAGACATCATGAGGAGGATGGAAGGTAAGAAGAGGGTCACGCTAAAAAAAGAATGGAGAGGAATCAAGCGTGAGTAAGTAAATGTCATTTGTTCATGCAGTGCTTTGGAGTATAGTGGGAGAAAGCTTTCTGAGTTAGAAAGTAGTTGGAGAATGTAAGCTGTAGATAGTAACATTTTACATAGTGCCCCATATCCAGGACTGACAGCTTAAACACGTTATTCCAAGTGTATACATCATTCAAACATTAAGATCATTCAAACATTGGCTGATGTGTGTCAAGCATAGGACAACCCTCTTAATTACAGTCTGGAGTATCACAGCTTTGGTTCAGGGTATGCACGCTGCACAAGGTGGGTTGACGCAGAAATAGAGAAATTCCTATTTAAATGTCTTCTTTCACTATTCTGTATATAGAAGGTTTTTTCACAGACTCACTAAAAATGAGTTATTAGGCGCTAGCTGAGAGGGTCACGCCAATGCGCACCTAGATATATACCCTGTTTTACCACCTAATCCCATCCAAATGTATGCTGTGTGTGTGACTATTGTAGTACTTGCAGTATATGCTTAAGCAAAGCAGAGTGAAGAAGGCTTATGAGTTCCATTTGAATGTCCCAGATATTTCTGTGCACAGGTTGGGGGTGAAGTTGTTTTCCCAGACAGTGGCAGTGTATCAAGATGCAGAGGTGAGGAGACCTAGACAGTACATTGAGTTGTAAGGAGACAAGGCTCCTATAGAAATTCAATTGGGTGCACTGCCACTTGGTAGATGGTGGGACTGAAGGGGGCTGCAGTCTGCTGTTCAGGGTGAGAAGGGTTCTTTAGGTGAGACCAGCCTTTTCTCTCTTTCCTAATCACTGTCTTTGTGGCTGTTCATAGCCAGATGCAGAAGTTTAATACCTGTTTGTGCCTTTGTTGTGTGTGCTCCAGGCTAGAGACTACCCTGCTGTGAGGAGCATCTGCCCATACAAAGGCTGTGTCTACAGAACTGCATAGAGAGGTACTTGAAAAGGAAGCCATCCCGAACCAGCTCTCTTGCATTCTCCTCTTGTTTTGATACTTTTAAAATCTTTGTCTCCATCACACCTCAGAACTATAAAAAATTTGAATCACTCCCAAAGCCTTCAGCCCCTGAATGTGTACAGCCCACCCACAGGCACTACATTCTGCCAGAGGAGCACGCAGGTGCTGGAGCAGAGTTTTCATTTAGAAAATTCAGGGGCTTTTGAAGCTCTAGTATGTCTATGCGTTTTATTAAATATTAATAAATAACAATTAATTATTTGTCTTGTGCAAGTATGTTTTTATTAATCAATTCGTTTGTCTTAACATAAGAGAAAGTTACACGAGGGTTAGCATGTGTGTGCTGTTTCTGTTTCCTAAAAAAAATAACGTGCAAGTTTTCATGTTTAAATGTTGCTGTGTGCTGTTTATTTTGAGCACAAAACGCTGTCTGAATTAATGCTTTTTTATGTCGCAAAAGCTAGATAAATGCATACACATAAGGGTATTAGTGGGGTTAACACTGTTTAATCATTATGCTGTAGTAACGTTTATTTTGTCTCTTTAATTAAAGATGGGCTATTGTGGCCTATGGAGGCCTGTATTAAGATGGCTGAATTTTGAAGCCTGGCCTCGAGTGAATATGTGAAAGACGTGACGAGGGAGACCCCTGCTGGAAATGGTCTTGAAGTTGACTGACCATGGTCCTTCTATAAAACTTTCCATGAGGACAGCAGCAGTTTTTGGGAGTTCTCCAAGAAAAGTGAAAGTGTCCTTGGCAATCTCGAAAGACAAAGGAGCCTTAGAGGAAAACTCTGAACTGTGGCTCGATGGCCGAGGAGAAGCCGGATTAAATGTGATACATGTTTTATTTTCTTGGTTCCTGTTCCGTAGTCTTCGCTATGTGTATTTTTCCTGAGAGGAGGTTCACAAATGTTGCAATGTTGCATCCTTTCCTTCTCGCTCTGCTCAGTGATTCAGTGTATTTTGCAAACTTGATGAGTGTTTCCATTGTAATTTTTACTATAAAAATTGTTAGCCTAGGGAGGGCTTTGTCACTTGCCATTTTACCTTTGCTGCGGGAGATTGCGTTGCCGAGGATCGTGCTGAGGACTTCGTCTTGAAAGACTTTACCGAGAGACCTTGTCCTGACCCGTTCTGACACTTAGTTAGAATAGGTAACTATGAGAAATGATTTATTCTGATTGATTTTACTTTGACTAATTTTAGATAAAGCAATATAATTTTAAACATGGTGTTGAATTTTCTTTCTTGTCAATTATTGGGTTTATATTTTTGATCATTATTATATATGTTGTGTAGATTATGTTATTGATTAGGACAGTCACTAAACCAGATCTGATCGACCTGATATTGATGCAGGGTGTTTAGGTGTTTTCTTTCCACAGGTTTATTGCTGGTAGAGTATTTGAGCGTATGTTAGTGAAATGGGCCCTAGCGTATGATGAATGTATGTGCGTGTAACTGTGTGATTACTCTATCCGTGGTAGTGGGCATATTTTAGATACCCTGATCTCTATCAATTTCCTGGTAGCAGAGGATGGTTTTAGATGGTTGTCTTGATCTGATAAGATTGCTTGTACATTAGCTTATTGATTATTGATTTTATTTGTCAATATTGGTATATGTACTAATATTATATGTTGAAGTCGTCATGTTGAGTTATATGTAGTGCTTCTGGAACTTGGAAGCTGTTGTAGCAGTTCCGTAGTAGGGCAGAGGGAAGTATATGCTGCTCTCGGGAAAGACGGGATTGTAAGGAATAACGTGTGACAATTGAAGTTGCGCGTTCACATTGTCTGGGTTCGGAATCAGTGACATCGTCGTATGTTACTATTAGATATTTCTGGTATATAAGGAGTGTGTATCGTAGTGAAGGTTATCTTTGAAACTCTGGTCTTAAGTCCCAGGGATCCGTAAGGATTTCCGTTAAAGCTTATCGCGGGAGGAGTAATAGGTATTCTCTGAGCTTGTTTGAGGAACTGGGCGAAGTTGCTTAGTTAATGTGTGTTATAATTCTGTAGTGGAGCAGATTGTCTGTTCTCGGGAAACAGGATTTCTGTGTGCATGTACTATATTTCCTTTGCATGAATGTGCGTGAATGTATATACATTTATTGATTGTAAGACTCTTTGGATAAGTCCTAGAGGAAACAGTTATGAGATGTATGAAAGTTTGTTGACTCTTGAAAAATAGACTCTCTTTTACTATTCTGTGGTTAGCGAAGCAGACAATGGAGATGTTTTTATGTTGTAACTAATAGATTTTGTAGAAATCTTGACACGAAGTCTACTGAGAGATTTTGTAAAGGAGGGGTAGACGAGTGACAGAAGACAGGAGACAAACTGCAGCGACTGTTGACGTCAGAAAGTCCGCGCTCTGATTGGATAGTGGATCAGAATAGGGTTCGCGCTAGGATTGGTGCGTTAGTGTGAGTCGCGCAGGGATTGGAAGAGCTGTTTAGTGACGTAGACGCTCCAGGATTGGTGCGTTAGTGTGAGTCGCGCTGCTATTGGTTGAAAAGCTCGTATTGTATATTTATAATACGGAGAGAGTAGAGAGTTTTGGTAAGCGCTAAAATGTATTATCAAGAGGAGAAAAAGAAAAAAACATTCTTTGGGAAAGTTAAAAAGTGGTTTAGCAAGGATAAAGAGGTTAAAACGAGAGAGGGTGAGTTGCTACCTCCAGCGAAAACACCTGCATCCTTCATGGTTGCGAAATATGGATTACATACCTGTATATGGTTGCAGAATTGGGTTAGGTATACTAAAGAAGATGGTGTTCTAGCATTTCCAGAACATGGTTCATTTAATTTGGCCGTGTTGAGAAATTTACGGGAAAAGATGGTACGTCTGGACCCGAAGCCGAGACCTACACAGTTCGAGGCTTTAGTGGAATGGGAAGAGGAAGTTCATGAGCGAGAAAAGCAAAGGTCTGGAGGGTATTACAGGAACATGTTTGGGAGGAAACATGATCGTGAAACACATCATGATCGGATGAAAAGATGGCGAGATGTTAATATGTCAGAGGGATTATATCCTATGAGAACAATTGAAGAGGGAGCAGTTGGAGTTAATGAGTATGATGATGAGGTCTTAAATGACATGATTTACAAGAGACCACCTCCATATAGACCAGAACCAGATGAGAGTACACCAGTTGTTTCTCCGATAAGAGATACAGTCTGTATTATTGAGAAAGAAAAAGTGACACCTGAATCAAGAAGTAGTAGTTCTTTCAGGGAGAGAGAGAATCGAAGTAGTGAGGAAAATGCCAGAAAATTAGCAAAAACTACAACAGAACTGACTGAGAAAATTAGGGAGTTAACGAAGAATCTGGAAGCTGTTACGGTGCCTGTAACAATAGGTCCAGTTATGCCTGTGTTTGACAAACAGAGAGCAGGTGAGAATGGACTGGTGATTCCATATGTTGGGAATAATTTGACAAATTCAGTTGGTCCTTCAGGAGATTCAGATAAAAGAGCAGAAAGAAGTGACCTGAGACAAGCAAGACATGACACATGTAGTGAACTACTGGATACTAGTGAACCTGGTTGTTCAGGGATGCCAATTTTAGAACCGCAGAAGAGAGTGGTTCCAGTGAGAAAAACTGCTGAAATAACAGTTGATGATTTGAATGATTGGATGAAGGTTCTTCAGAAAAAGGATAAGGATTCACAAGTTATTGATGTGGCTAGGTTACGTATAGAATTAGAAGAGCTTGTGACAGGAACAGTTCCAGTAGAAATCCTGAAGAGTCATCATGATGGTGAGCTGTTGTTTATGTGCAAAAGTGTTACGTGGAGAGCAAGGAATACACATGACAGGCTGAGAGCAATAGCAAATGAACAAGGAGTTGACATTGATAAAGTGAAAGCTTTACAGAGAACTTACAGGATGGATTTTACTGAGAAGGACATTGAAAATTTGAATACTTCTGGTAGAACAGGACAGATTAAAGAAATGGTGGCATTATTGCGAAGATGGGGTGATGTTGAAAAGTGGAAGGATAGGTGGTATAAGAAAAGAGAGGAATCTGTAGATAGAACAACTTATTCAGCATTTCCAGTGAGAGAAAAGGAGAAACCAGTGGATAATTATCCTATGAGAGAAATACCTGGAGGAGGATATGTACATGTTCCATGGACCAGACAGGATATTTTATCATTTACGAATGATTTTCCTCGATTGAGAGAGAAGCCTGTCGAGTGGTATAGGCAGGTAGATAGGTTTGTGAAATTATCAAAAGTGCTGTGGGTTGACCTGAATAGTCTGTTTGATATAATTGTTCCAGCAGACTTGTGGAATGAGTGTAAAATAGTTGTGAGTTGGCCTACTGAGGAATATCCAAGAGATTCAAGAACAGGGGCACCAGATCCAGAAGTAATGAGGAAGTATGATCAGGTGATGGTATACCTGAAGAGTAAAGTTCCTCCAAAAGAGACAGACTGGGTTAAGATAGATCGAACACAACAGGAAGCAAAAGAATCAGTTCATGCTTTTTACGAGAGGCTGATACTGGCTTTTAAACAATTCAGTGGAGATGAACACCTGGGTGACAAAGATTTGAGTCACTTTGTATATAGATTTGTATATGGTCTAAGACCTGAAATTGGTGAGAGAATTCGTGAACACACAGTGGATTGGCAGAGTAAAAAAGTAGATGAGATTCTGAGACATGCAAAATACTTCAGTGATGAAATTGAAGCAAAACAAAGAAAGCTGAAAGAGAAAGCAATGTGGGCACAAGTGAAAGTTGCAGAAAGACAGGAAGCACAGTTAGTGGAACAGGCGAATAATCCAGGAAATAATGCAGGAAATAGACCCAGATATGCAGGAAAAGGGAGAGGAAGTCTTGAGGAAGCAAAGAAAAAGTTCCCTTGTCACAACTGTGGCCAGCTGGGACATTGGAGATCTGAATGTCCTAATCCACCATTAGTGAGTAATGAGAGTAAACCTTTAAATCAACAGGTGCAGAACCAGAATGAAGGGAATAATCAACAGCAACAACAGAAAGTTGTGAGACAGCAGAGTAAAGAGCCAAAACCGCCCTTGCCGCAGAATAGAGGGGTACAAAAGTATAATCAGGATTCGGGATTCTACAATGATGAGCAGGTAAACAAACCAAGATGTTCTAACAAAGTACAGCAGTACTTGTTAAAGAATGAAGGGAGTGAGTCTGAGGGTGATTATTGACGGTGCCGAAGAGAGGAGGAAGAGTGCATACTTGGTGCAACTCTAGAAATAGACCAGGCAGGACCATTTGTGGATGGGAAAATAAATGAGGAGAGTGTTACTTTTTTGGTAGACACAGGTGCGACAAGATCAACTGTCAGGTCAACAGATGTTAAAAATCTTCCTCTCTCGGATGAAGCAATCCAAGTAGTTGGTGTAGCCAATACACAAATCAGAACACGTCTTACTGAACCAGTAAGAGTACAGATAGGGAAATTTTCAGACATGCACAGATTTATTGTCTGTGACACGAGTCCAGTGAACCTGTTAGGTAGGGACTTATTGTGTAAGATGAACTGCACAATCTTTTGTACACCAGATGGAATAGCTTTTGAGACACCAGATGATGATGTTTTCTACCGAGTGACTCTAGAAAATAGAGAAAGTGAGTTAATTGGTGCATTTGCTGTGTTTAATCCGGAGGATTTGCCTCAAGAGCTGAAAGACACAGTGAAAAGAGCAGTTTGGGATTTTACAGGAGAGGATGTGGGATTGATGAATAATGTAGATCCAGTGAAAATTGCAGTGAAAGAGGGAATTACATATCCTAACATTCCTCAGTACAAAATGACACCAGAAATAATTGAAGGAATAACTCCTATAATTGAGAAAATGATTCAGCAGGGAGTTCTGAGAGAACTGCTGAGTAGTCCGTGTAATTCACCGATAATGGGACTGAAAAAGCCCAATGGTAAATTTAGGATCGTACAGGATCTGAGAAAAGTTAATCAAATTGTGGTGGCATGTTGTCCTATTGTGCCAAATCCATCAGTGATTCTGTATCAAATTCCACATGATGCTGAGTGGTATACAGTGATTGATTTGTGTCATGCGTTCTTTTCAATTCCATTGCATCATGACAGCCAGCCGATTTTTGCATTTAGGTTTGGCCAGCGTATCTTAGCATGGTGTCGAATCCCACAGGGGTATACAGAGAGTCCTTCGATATTCAATCAGTTATTGAAGAAATCGTTGGAGAGTTTGATTATGCCTGAAAACTCAGTGTTAGTGCAGTACATTGATGACCTACTGGTGGCATCAAAGACACGTGAAGCTTGTGAAGTGGATACCATAGCTTTACTGAATCATCTGGCAGATGGAGGGTTAAAGGTATCTCCAGCCAAATTGCAATTTTGCAAGAAAGAGGTTCATTATCTTGGACACAATATTGAAAAAGGTCTGAGAAAAGTGACTACTGACAGAATCAGAATAATAAGAGAAATGAAAGCTCCAAAAACCCAGAGAGAAGTGAGAATGTTCCTGGGTATGGTGGGTTATTGTCGTCAGTGGATAATTAATTTTTCTCTGATAGCAAAGCCACTGATTAAGCTGACAAAAAGTGAAATGACAGATCCATTAGATCTGGATGCAGAACAATTGGCAGCATTTGAAGAGCTCAAAAGTAAAATGTGTGAGGCTCCAGCTTTGGGTATGCCTGACTATGAAAAATAATTTGAGCTGTACTGCAGTGAGAGAAATGGATGTGCACTTTCAGTGTTAATCCAGAAACATGGACAATTGAGAAGGCCTATTGCGTACTTCTCATCAACACTTGACCCTGTAGCTGTGGGTTTACCAGGTTGTCTGAAATCTGTGGCTGCAACATGCAGGAGCCTGGAACAGAGTGAGGGAATCATAATGGGATATCCTGTAAGGGTATTCGTACCTCACAATGTGGCAATTCTTTTGACAAGAAGCAGAACTCAGTACATGTCACATAGTCGGTTGACTAAGTATGAAAAAGTGATACTGGGTGCATCAAATGTGACTCTTGAGAGATGTGTGAATGTGAATCCAGCGACACTCTTGCCGGATATTGAAAATGTGGGTATAAAGATGGAAGATGATCATGATTGTTTGGATGTGCTTGAGTACTGTACAAAACCGAGACCAGACATAAGGGATATTCCCTTACCTGAGAATGACCATGTGTTGTTTGTGGATGGATCATGCTTGAGGAATGATGATGGTGTGCTATGTGCAGCATATGCGGTGTGCAAAGTTTCAGAGGTCATGGAAGCATCACCATTGAAAGGAGTGAAATCTGCGCAAGTTGCTGAATTAATAGCATTGACAAAAGCTTGTGAGATTGGGAAAGATTTGAGGACGACTGTGTTGACTGATAGTCAGTATGGATTTGGAGTGGTGCATGATTTTGGCCAACTTTGGCTACAAAGAGGTTTCTTGACATCGAGTGGAACTCCAATAAAGAATGCTGAAATGATTGGAAAATTGCTTGAGGCGATACAGCTGCCTAAGGAGTTAGCAGTTGTAAAATGTGCTGCCCATGGTCAGGGGGAGGATTTTATAACGATTGGAAACAGGTACGCCAATGATGTTGCGCAGTACTGTGCCAAGACAAATCAGTCCATTAACAGGGAAAGAGAAAGGGAAATGTCTTTTCTTTCTGTGATGTTTACTAATGTCCTAGAGACCTGGGATGAAGTGAAGCAGTTACAAGATGAGGCAGGAGATGAAGAGAAACAAGATTGGATTAAGGCAGGATGTGCTCCAAGAGAAACAGACCATGTTTGGGTCTACAGAGATGGCAGACCAGTGATGCCTAACTCTATCTTGTCGTCAATGGCAAGGATGTATCATGGCCAGGGACATTTGGGGAGAGACGCGATGGTTAGGTCGTTTAAGCAGACCTGGTACAATGCAAAGTTTAGGACAATTGCAGAGAGCATCTGTCAGAGGTGTTTAGTTTGTCAGCAATTTAACACTGGGAAAAAAACAGTGGTGAGTCTGGGGACAATAGGCAGAGACGGAGGTCCTTTTACAAGAATGCAGATTGATTTCATTGAGATGCCCCAAGTGAACAGACTGAGGTATGTTCTAGTGGTAGTCTGTTTGTTTTCAAGGTGGGTGGAAGCTTACCCGACTAGAAGAAATGATGGATTAACAGTGGCAAAGTTACTGTTGAGGGAGTTGATTCCTAGGTACGGGTTTCCAGTTACAGTTGAGTCTGATAGAGGTAGACACTTTCAGAATGAGCTCATGGGTTTGATTTGTGAAACATTGAAAATACAGCAGAAGCTACATTGTGCATACCGACCAGAGGCTTCTGGTGTGGTTGAACAGATTAATGGCACGATCAAGAATAGGATTGGAAAGATGTGCTTAGCCACTGGCATGAAATGGCCAGATGTTTTGCCTTTAGTTCTGATGACAATGAGATCTACTCCAGATAGAACTACTGGTTTGAGCCCGCATGAAATAATCATGGGACGTGCTATGCGCCATGCATTCGTGCCTGTCAATAAGTTGGTGACAATAACTGATGACATGATTTTGGATTACTGTAAAGGCCTGGCTGACGCAGTTCATTCTGTGTTTCACCAGGTTGGAGAAGAAGCTACCACACTTGAGAAGAAGCAAGCCCATGATCTGAGTCCAGGAGACTGGGTGAGGATTAAGGTACACAGAAGAAGAAATTGCTTGATTCCAAGGTGGGGAAGGCCGAGACAAGTCATTCTGACTACAACGACTGCAGTAAAATGTGCTGGAGTGAAGCACTGGGTACATGCAAGTCATACTCTGAGAGTTCCAAATCCAAAAGAAGGGACTGGTAAAGAGTATTTTGAAGAGTCAGATTCCAGTGATGATGAAGATACAGAATCAGTGGGGAAAGAAGTAGGAAGAGCTTCGAATGAACCACTGCGAGTATCAGAAAGGAGATCAAATTCTGTAAGAGAGCCTGAAGTTTCAAACAGCAGTGAAGGAAAAAGAAAAGAAAAAAGAAATCACACAGAGACTACTCCTGAATCAGAAGAAGAGGAGATTGAAGAACCACTTGAGATTATTCTTGAAGAAGTAGGGTCAGAAGAAGATAGAGAGGGACAGATTGCGGAAGACCCCCGAGGAGGTGTAGGGAACATTCATGAGGAGTTAGGTGAAGGGACAAGTAGACAGCAAGAAGATTGCGTGTCGGAGACCCGAGGAGGGACAGGAGTAGGGAAGTCTCAGACAGTGGTGAAAAAATCTGTGGAGAAGAAGAAAACTGCTGGAAAACGGAAACAAGAGGCACTTGAAACAGATGATGAGGATGAACAAACAGAGGGTCGAGTTCTGAGAAAGAGAACTTGGATTGGAGAAAGGAGTAATAAAGAAACAAAGCCGAAAAAGGTTTTAAGAGGAGATCGTTGGCCTAACAACAGAGTTAAGAGGCTGAGATACAGAGTAATAAGAACAAATTCATCGAAGGCTGAACAAGTGAATGAAGTTTCGAGTCAAAGTTCAAAAGCTGAAGGAGAAGAATCAAAGGAGTCAAACGAACCAGTGGAAATAAAAAGAGTAAGAAGACCCAACCAAAAGTACAGATCACCGGAATGGTCTTATGTGGCACTGTCTGAAGGAGGAGAAGAAGAAACAGTGACTCGAGATAATCCGGAAGTGGTCTTGAGAGAAGTGGTTGAGGAAGACACTGGTGAAATTCTGAAAGTACTTTTGACTGACATTGGAGAAGAGTCGAGTACTGAGGATCTTGATGTTGGAGATCTGATACAATTTGATGTTGAAGAAATTGAAGTAAAGAATGACAAGTATCCAAACTGAGTGAAAGAAGGATTCACTTGGATCAAGTGAACGAAGAGATCATTTGGATAAACTGAAAGCTGAAGAATTGTTGAAGAATTGAAGAAGTTCAAACAGTAGTGGAGTAGTACAGGCTAAACTAAAATGGCTAACATAGAGGATAATAGAAATAGATGTGCCTTCTTTAAGAGGTGGTGTAGAATGTGCTGCTGTTGTACTGGATTATTAATGCGTAAGGGGAAAAGACATTTCTGATTTCTCCTAAAATGGGACTAAATTTTCACTAATTTTTTTTTTGGGTTTATTTGGTGATAAAATCACCAAAGGGGGGATTGCTGGAGCAGAGTTTTCATTTAGAAAATTCAGGGGCTTTTGAAGCTCTAGTATGTCTATGCGTTTTATTAAATATTAATAAATAACAATTAATTATTTGTCTTGTGCAAGTATGTTTTTATTAATCAATTCGTTTGTCTTAACATAAGAGAAAGTTACACGAGGGTTAGCATGTGTGTGCTGTTTCTGTTTCCTAAAAAAAATAACGTGCAAGTTTTCATGTTTAAATGTTGCTGTGTGCTGTTTATTTTGAGCACAAAACGCTGTCTGAATTAATGCTTTTTTATGTCGCAAAAGCTAGATAAATGCATACACATAAGGGTATTAGTGGGGTTAACACTGTTTAATCATTATTCTGTAGTAACGTTTATTTTGTCTCTTTAATTAAAGATGGGCTATTGTGGCCTATGGAGGCCTGTATTAAGATGGCTGAATTTTGAAGCCTGGCCTCGAGTGAATATGTGAAAGACGTGACGAGGGAGACCCCTGCTGGAAATGGTCTTGAAGTTGACTGACCATGGTCCTTCTATAAAACTTTCCATGAGGACAGCAGCAGTTTTTGGGAGTTCTCCAAGAAAAGTGAAAGTGTCCTTGGCAATCTCGAAAGACAAAGGAGCCTTAGAGGAAAACTCTGAACTGTGGCTCGATGGCCGAGGAGAAGCCGGATTAAATGTGATACATGTTTTATTTTCTTGGTTCCTGTTCCGTAGTCTTCGCTATGTGTATTTTTCCTGAGCGGAGGTTCACAAATGTTGCAATGTTGCATCCTTTCCTTCTCGCTCTGCTCAGTGATTCAGTGTATTTTGCAAACTTGATGAGTGTTTCCATTGTAATTTTTACTATAAAAATTGTTAGCCTAGGGAGGGCTTTGTCACTTGCCATTTTACCTTTGCTGCGGGAGATTGCGTTGCCGAGGATCGTGCTGAGGACTTCGTCTTGAAAGACTTTACCGAGAGACCTTGTCCTGACCCGTTCTGACACTTAGTTAGAATAGGTAACTATGAGAAATGATTTATTCTGATTGATTTTACTTTGACTAATTTTAGATAAAGCAATATAATTTTAAACATGGTGTTGAATTTTCTTTCTTGTCAATTATTGGGTTTATATTTTTGATCATTATTGTATATGTTGTGTAGATTATGTTATTGATTAGGACAGTCACTAAACCAGATCTGATCGACCTGATATTGATGCAGGGTGTTTAGGTGTTTTCTTTCCACAGGTTTATTGCTGGTAGAGTATTTGAGCGTATGTTAGTGAAATGGGCCCTAGCGTATGATGAATGTATGTGCGTGTAACTGTGTGATTACTCTATCCGTGGTAGTGGGCATATTTTAGATACCCTGATCTCTATCACAGGCATCAATCCTCATGTAAAAAATAAGCAACAGGTTGAATAAATAGTAAATAAAATCATATTGAACATCGACCCATACAAATTTTTCTCACTTTCACTGGCGTTTTCTCACTTTCACTACGCTGCAAAAAATGCTGTTGAAACCTCAGGTATGTTTGAAAATTTTCTATAATTGCTGAACGCAATTAAAGTGTGTGCCGGTAGCACAGCAAGAAAAGTTGTGCCAGGCCTAAGTAACTGTTGAAAACTCACGCACTTCGTGCCTCACCGAGCTGGAAAATAAACGTGCACTCCTCACCTGACTGGAAAATAAAAGTGCAATCCAAGTGCTTGTGAAAAAGACAGTGACTGCCAATAGCAAAAGCAAGCGTTTTGGAAGCGACTGATATCACAGTGAGAGTCCTGAGGCTTCATGGCACTTTTTTATCTTGCCCAACTCATTGCAACTATGCCTGGCGTGTGTAAAGCGCGGTGCAACAGGTTCAACTGTGATGGGCTCTGTGGTAGTGGAGCACCCATCAAACACCATGTGGTGCATTATGGACACCTGAACTAAATGCACTCGATTTTAAGGGACAAGAAGCAGGCATTACAATGCAGCTGATAAGAGGGTTTTTAAACATGAACACAAGGGATTGTGAACTGGTACATTAGGTCTCTCAATGTTGTGTTGCAAGAGCCAGGGAGGAGTCGGGGGTGGGTTTCTATGGGTGAGAGTGTGCCTGTTAGATTGGTGTTCCTAGGTCACCTTTCTGAATGTCCCCAAGATGTCTTTAGGGAAGGCTTCGACCTAAAAAAGTGCAATAAAACGGCCAGCCCTGACTGCGTCTTAGTGCTACTTTTTTCTGCTGGACGGGGAATGGGGAAGGAAAGAAGGACATGGAACGGGTGTGAGTGATGGGGGTAAGCAATGAAAAAGAAGGCAGTGACCCAGCCAGCGCAGGCCATACCATAGGGCTTTTTCAGGTCTCACCTAGCCTTGCAGCGAGCATGCGCTGCTCGCTTTGCGAGGCATGCAGTATGCCCTATACCGTGGAAGCTTCGTGGAACCTCCGCCCATTCTCCGCCCATGTTTTTGATTGGCTTAGGTGCTAAATGCTGCCTTCCCATTGGTTTTAGCCTTGTTAGTCCCTCCTCCTGACCGCCATGTCGTC
Organism: Triturus cristatus; assembly: GCF_964204655.1. NCBI lineage: Eukaryota > Metazoa > Chordata > Amphibia > Caudata > Salamandridae > Triturus > Triturus cristatus. The sequence goes on along the minus strand of NC_140584.1, from coordinate 384,883,943 downwards.
ATTTGTATATTTCCATGGCTACTGCCCCATTACTTTAAAAACTATTTTGTTCCCGTGGCTCCCCCACTCCCCTCCCGCAAGCCGTGCCTCCCCGACCCCCCCCCCCCACTCCCGTTCGTGACTTTTTGCCCGCCCGCACTCTTGTTTTGAATGCAATAGGACTCGCGTAAATGTGAGTTCTGGTGCATTGCAAGTGCTTGTTTTTAAAGTAGTGCGCAGTCCATTTGACATGCGCGCGAAGGCTGACATCACAGCCACCGCCCATTCCGCTTCCTTTGTCACCACCTCACTTTCTGCACTGATATAGCATCCTCGCAACATCTATTCCAATGGAAAAGACAGTAAACCTATACAAGGTGGCCGCCATGTTTACCACATCGGGAACACTGCCATTATTGTCGCTTTCATAGATGCGAGCTAGAAACCAAACCATGTCTTTTCAATGAGGTCCAAAAATAAACAGCGAGTAAAGTATTACCCGATGCAACCACAAATACAGGAGGGCGCTGGTTACGCCAGGTCTGGTCAGAGGCGTAGCTTTGCTACGAGTCTCCACCTATCGCAGCCCCGGCCACAGCCTCCACCCAAGCAATCGGCTTCCCTAGTGGGGCATCCGCTGCTGCCTCCAGAGAGCTGAACAGACATGAGTGCACCTTCGTTGAGAGCTTTGGTGGAATTTGGCAGGGTTATTCCATCAGCATCGGTGAGCTCTCAGCCCAGAACTTAAATTGTGCAGTCTATTTGGGTGTGCCGTTGGCTCAGCTTTAGTATTTGCGATGGAAAGTTAGGAACTCCTATACATTCAAAGCGTGTTTGTGTTGTTTCTTTGTTTTTTTCTCTCTCTGCAGTGTTCTTAATCTTGCGCTTACTGTATTAAATAACTGAAGAGACTCACAGTTTCACTCCTATGAATCTGATTCTCCTGGTGTTATCTGCCTAGAGCGCGGGTTGTCGACATTCCGAGAGGGCTGATTTGACAAGTTCACACCTGTCAGTGGAGGGAGTTAGGTACTGGAAAAGTATTCACTTAACCAAGAAAATGGTAGACCTTCTTCAGCTTGGAAATGTGCATCTTTGTTTCCTGCTAATCCAATGCCGTCCCAGTGTGCTGTCTGTTCGTGCACGTCCCCACTCCCCCTGGTTTTCTTTTTCTCCCCGAACTTTTGTTTACACAATGATATTGGGTATGCTTTAAATTTAATTAATACAATTTGTGACCATCAATATGTTTTTGTAAGAGCCCATGCCGAGACATGAACCCATTTCCCTAGGCCACATCCCTATAAAACGTTCACACTTTGCAAAGCTCGTGGGCAGAAAGGTGTTTCCTTCACACACAAGTGCATTGAGGGATAGCACAAGCTTTTTAGTTGCATCGCCCCTTTATGCACTCCACCCCTCACATTTGTCCAGGGCTCCCTTGTTGGGCCTGTAAACTGGTGCTGTCTTCGCCTCCTAGACTACCGGTGCCTCCATAACCAGCTACCAAGAATTATAGCCACCAGCATTGTAACAAGGTCGTGCAGGTGAGGCACTGTAGCCGAGGAAGGGAGAACTCTAGCCGCTGCCCAAGTGCGTCACTGACAGGCGCATTATAATCCGACAATGTAATAGGTCTCACAATACTGAAAGTTTGAGCTATTACAAAACGTAATGCAATGCAAATAGCTCATACTTTCAGTAATGCAATGCCTATTGCATTGTACTTGCTATGTCACTGCAGAATCACCACGCGTGCATCGACTCCACAAAAAGAAGGTTTCACTTTCAATTTTATTCCCTGGGTGCCCCATTCTAGCTGCTTGTGTTTGCCACACTGTCTCGCGCAGAAACACAATGTTGCAATATCCATACTCACATGACTACTCTGTACCAGTATAGCAGTTCTGCAGAAAATATGCGGGAGTTAGATGGATACCACCATTGACCGCTTGTCTCCTGTATCCCTGACTGCATGGTGACATGACAACAGTGGACTGACATGGTTAAAAGTCTTACGGAGATCATAATACCCTACAATCACTTAAAGCATATGCCGCAAGTCTCATCACATGTCTTTCAGTAACAAACACAAGAAACCCCGCGGCAGCACCACAGTACCACATACCGGAGCATAATGTCATCCATAAGAAAGCTGAGATTCACGATGGAGAATAAGGGTGTACAACATTTCAACTTTGACTCGGCAAAGGCTGTAGAAGATTTCTGAGTTTGCCTGACTTCACCCGAGGCACAGAAAATCTTTTCTGACACTGCTACAGGCCAGATTTTGCTTTCAGTTTTTGTTTCTTGACACAAGATGCTCAGTTAGGCGACCTTCTCGTGTGGGTTTGACTAGGTGTGGGAAAGAAGGAGGGAAGGGGCACATGGAAGCAAGGGAGTACTCAGGTCTACTGTGGGCTTGATGACAACAAGAGAGTTGACAGGTTTTAGGCCCAAGGTACCATGAGCGTGCAGGTGTTTGGGGGTTAGAGGGAGAAAGATCTATGTGGCAGACTAGGACCTGCCAACCAGGCAAGTACACTCATATGCGGAAGCCTAATGTGCAGTAGTCAGCCCAGGTGTGGAGCAGTAGGGAACCCTGTAACAAGGAACGAGGGACATGGCTAAATGCTTATAAGGTCCAAAAGGCGAGACCGATTGCATTGCAAATGCTTGTTTATGTTCGCCAGTGGATGGAGTGGTGGCAAGCAACAACGAAGGGGGAGTTTGTGAGAAGGACAAGAAAAGCAATATGGTAGCAGAGGCGGTGGGAGAGACAGGGCAAGTAACAAGGATGCAGAAGACGGTGGTAGGGATGGGAACAATCAACATGGACGCAGGAGGATGGGAAAGTGACAGGGGCAAGCAACAAGGATGGGAAAGGGGGTTTGAGAGATGGGGGAGTGATAGAGAGGGCCTCCAAACACATGCACTTTTATGAAACAACAAAGAAAACAAACAGCTGACTTAGGTCAAGCACTTAAATTCCATTAGTCATCCATTTTAGCAAACGAGTGCAACAACTTCCAGTATCTGCTGTTTAAAGATACTTGTTTTAAAAAAAGTCCACAAAAGAAGGGAAGGTGCACTCTATTAAGAGTCATACAAAACCAACACTTGTAGTAGAAATAGTTTTCTTCTTTTTATTTGTAGTCTTGATTAAAAAACACAGGCACATAGCCAACGCGTTTCGTTCCCTTGTGCCCTGGGAACTTCGTCAGGGCTATTGTTCTTACTTTATATGGAGGTTTTAATATCATGCCCAGTGGTTGCTATTGGTGATTTGGTACTTTGATGTTTTGATTTAATAGTTTTCTGACTTACCCTTTTGGTCTCTGGCACACCTTGGCTACTTTTTTGATTATATTTGGATTTGCCTGTATTATTGGAGATGTCTGGTTTAGACAAGTCACTTGCTTATTTTGTTTCTTCCTCTGGTTCCTTTTTTCTGTCTATTCTTCTTTTCATCCTTTACTTCTTTTACAATTTTTTTTTACCTTTATCTTTCCCACCTTTAGATTTGTGCACAATGGTCATGTGCGATACTATCTGTTAAAAGCAATATATATGTTCTTGCTTTGCACGATGGCCATGTGACATATTAATTATGTAAAGCTAAACCTAGGTGTTTCTGCTTTCAGATGCTACATAATGTATGCGCAGTCTGATTTTAAAAGATTTCGATTGTGATTATATGTTTATCCTCTTTTGTTGTGTTTATTGTATTAATTCTGGGTTTGTGATGTTTTGATTCCTTTACTTTTTGATTTTTGTCACATGCACTTTTATGGAGTGCTAGATTAAAAGTAAAAAAAAAGGTACCTCTGCAAGCAGTGGAAGGGCACTGACCACTGACAGGACATTGTACTTGGTCCATGCGCCATGGGAGTCAGGAGGACATGAAGATAAAGTGAAAGTAGGAGTCGCTGTCCTATGAGAAGCAAGGAGATTAAAGTGATGTTAACGCCAAACAATAGTAATTAAGAGGCAGGCTCTAAGCTAATTTAAGCCTTCTTAGGTCTCGCCTGGCGAAAGCAGTGCATGCGCTGCTCTCGTCAGAGAAGAACTTTTGGAATCGATTCTCTGCCGTGGGCTCATGCACGCATCTCCATGGACAAAGATGGCTGCTCTCGCTATCTGTCCAAAGCAGACAGCATGCGCGTGCCTGGTACAGTGGACAGTCCCACGCCATTTTGTTGTTATAACTCGGGTCTTCCCGTCGCACACGCGTGTGCGTGCATGGCGGCGTGCTTCACTTGCCGCGCTTGTTTCTTCATGGCGCTGTGCCTCTCGTGACTCCGCCCCTTTCTGCTGTCGCTCCCAGTTCATCCCCAGCACCGACAGAAGTGAACTCACCATTCCCTTGCTGCGGGCCTTCGACGAGGGTAAATCGGCGATGATGGCCGTGCACAGGCTGACGTTCCCTTTACTCAAACCTCCAACCACACGTCAGACAAGAAAGACAAGAAAACTTCTCGAAACGACCCATATGGCAAAGGATGAAATCAAACCCAGCTGTGGAAAGAGCGGAGGCATCTGTTTATTAACAGTGAACACCATAACACTTTTTTCACATTTGCAGATATTCTCAAGGTCCGATTCTGAATAACGCCTTTGCTATAATGAATGTAAAGAAAAAAGCGGATTTTTACGCTATGCAATTAGCAATGTTGACTTTTTTACGACGCTCAGAGTTCTGCAAAAAATTTAACGTCCCACCAGACCCTGCCAATATGTTCTGTGACCGGGTCTCGCACGCCTGTTTTCGTAAAAGTAGCACAGCTCCGTGCGCATGTGCTATACACAGCACAGTAAGGCCTAATGCAGCAGCTACCTGCTCCCACTATACAGACGGGAGCCCAACAAAATGCCAGTCAGGGCCTCGCTGTAAAGCAGTAGAGGTGTGACTATTTTGACTGGAGAAATAAATTAATGCGTGAGCCTGGAGCTTTACTAAGGAAAACGAATTTAAGAACTGCAGTCATCACTATTTAGGACAAAATCTACCAGTCAGGGCAGCAGTCTGGTTACTTAAGACTTCTGGGGATATTCTGAAAGCTGACCTAAGAATGCATTCCGTCCATAGTTATCATTGACTTTGTGGTTTGTAACACACATTTGCTTGCTTTTAATTTGTTGGCTTTATATGTTTTAGAATGTCCAGCATGTTTTTTTGGTCTCTCCTACAGAGAAAAGTATGTTTACTGTATTTTTCCATGACTGCTTGCTTTCTGTAAATAAGCCTTTACATTTTGTTCTTATCTTGTCACATTTGCTGTGCATTCAAAGACATGGAAACTGTTGTGTTCTGGGGGTTACAGCAAGTGAGCTGGCCCTGGGGGATGGTGTTCCCGAGTCATTAAATGCTCAGGGTGGGGGGGGGGGGGGAGGCATGTACCCTCCTTTAAAAAACGTAAGTCTTGCCTTTCATTACGTTAAAACCATTTGTTTTGCTATACAATACCATTAGCAAAGCAAATGGCTTTAACTTAATCAAAGGCGAGACCTATTGCATTTTCAATGCTTGTTCATTTATGAGACTTCGCAACGACAGCACATGCACTGTCTCAGGCGAAACCTAAAAAAGGATTCCACCTTAACAATGTAGCTTGGTGGAAAGGTAGATGCTATACTTCTTTCCACTGACACTGACATTAGTTTGACCAGGTGAGGCGCACTGGTGCTCTATAGTAGACATTAAAAATGATAGTAAATAGGCAGTTGGCAAGAAACAGACATTTGAAGGGGTGCGCGCCAAGGCGGCTTCCTGTCCTCCTTTCTTTTGCCCTCTTCAAGAAACTGTTGTTACAGGAGATCAGGATTAATAATGCTATCAAAGGGCTTAAATTAGGGCAGGACAGCTTCAATGCCACAGCATATGCCGACAACATCATGGCTACCATGACACACGCAGAACGGCCCATGCAGGACCAAGAGTCTGAGCTGGAAATGGTGGTACTTTATAAATCAAAATGTAGCGGCTCGCCCATGAGGCGAAGTTGCTGGATCACAATAGCACAGCGAGGAAAAAATATGGACAGCTCTCCGGTCACGGGTTTGGCCCTACCTTCCTGGGATTACCCTGCCCGAGCTGGGGTCTATTTACTGATCCGCCTCCACATACCAAACTCTTTGGGAATCAGGGTTGACACCTGGGATGAACAGGGGCAGTGCTGTAGGCAGCAAGATTTTTCACAAAGGTTTCATCCATTTTTTTAGGATATGAAAAAGGAGTTTGCTTTCCGTGTGGCAGAGAGAATCTACTATCTACCATTATGCCACTGGGTGCAACAGCCTGGGGTTAAAATGTGAGAGGTAGACGAACTCGCCCCTTTCGAGAGGTTCCTCCATGCACTGTCCTCCACAAGACAGCTGGTTTCCAAACTATCACTTCCTAAATTCACAGCTGCTATGCAGCAAATTTCCTTTTCAGTCACAATGGGAGGAGGAGCAAAATATGAATTACCATAGAGGCAAAGCAATGGGAAGAGATATCAGGGAGGAAACAATTTCGCTAGGTACTCACAAGGGAAGGAAAGATTATTTAGATCGGACTCTATTCCTAAATCACACACAATTAATCCGGCGAAGGTGGTGCGGCGAGAAGGGCACAATCCTGCACATCCTGTGGTGCTGCCACGACTGGAGAGATTCCACGAGGGGCCTTAACTCTGACTTCTATCAGAAGAGAATTTTCTCCGGCACTCACTAGTCAAGCAAACAACCATGCCACTATGAGGCCAAAGGACCAGATACTGATGGTTGATCTCTGGCTACAAAGAGTGTGGCCATTTTTGAATCACGAGAAAATGCTGTTGCAGAACTGAGAGCTCCTGACAAACAGTGCCTCTACCCTAACTCTGCATACGTTTTGTGACCGTGTTTGAATTGTTGCACACCCCACTCCAAGCGCTCATAATTTCCGAAAGAGAGAGAGGGATTTCAACCACTTCAGGCAAAACAGAGTTGTTGCCCTCTGAATCGCGCCCCGTACAAGAAAAAATAGCAGTCATACGCAGTGATTGTAAATCACCACTAGATGGCACTACAAACCCGCGACCTTATATCGCCTTAAGTAAGTGTCAGCCCTGCGTAGTTTCCAGGTTCTCACTATATAACTTGTTCTACATGCAACATGCATAGATGCATATCTACATGCAACATGCATAGATGCATATCTACATGCAACATGCATAGATGCATATTTAAATAACAAATATACAAGGTGGCTCTGAATACAGGAACTTGACACGAGACAATCCTTTATACTACATGCCACTGAAATTGCACATCAGTCATGATCTGCTTTACTCATCTCATTCTTGTGCACAGACTGATCTGCGGATACACCTCATTCATGATATAGTTCGATGTTTATTTTTCTTATTGTACTGAGTCTTACAAACTTCTCTGTTGTTTCGCGTCAGAGACTCCCCCCCTGCTCTGCTAATGCACCTCGTTCGCGATTAGATTCACTATGTTATACTCTTGGTCAGAGACTTACACCGCTCTTCTGATGCACCTCATTCGTGATCTGCTTCACCCTTCGTTATTCTTGCACGGACACTCACACACCGCTCCGTTAATCACCTCAGTCTTTTGTTATCATTTTTGACCTCACAACAGGAACATAACATTGAATATTGTCGTGATAAAAATGTAACATAGTTACTACCACGCCGGGGCCATGTATTGAACATTTATTCCCAAGTTCAAGCACAACTTGGCGCTAGAACGTGACCAGTGGGTGAGGGCAGTGGGGCAATAGTGATACACATGCCCAACAACACCGGGCTTTAAGTGGGCTGGGTCTGTCCGGGGCTGAGCACCGGCAGTTATTTTCAGGGGTCCTTGAAACGGGTCTCTATCGGGCTCTATTTTCGGGCCTCGCAAACACCTGCATTGCTATTTGAGTTGCTATGAGCTGCTGTTTGGTGATCTCTTTATGAGCTACTGATTCCAGGCTGTAATTGTAATACGCTGTGCAGTGCGCTAATTTTACCAAACAATTTGAAGATCATAGCAATGCTGCATTTTAGACTGAGAAACTTTCCCTAGTGGTGGAATAACAGACTGCACCCGCATTCAAAAATCCTTTTACACTGTTCATCCATTGTCAGTGACCTGGTCGGATCCAAAGCACTTCTGGCACAGTCATTTGCGCTCCTTGCCTCACGTTTAGAAAAGCCCTCTCCTGTGCTGACCTTTGCTTTCCTACAATATGTGAACATCCCCTCATGTTCTCTTCTCACCAAATCGAAACGAACTCGCGTTCTAGGAGCAGCCAAAGTTGCTGTCGGCATTAGGGCGGCAGGCACATTGAGCCCTGTGTCTTTAGCATCACGACAGTGAGCACGAGCTGTATTGGAACCTTCTCGAGCTGTGCAGGAAGAGTTTGACTAGGGATGGTACCTGTTCCAATTAAACAGGCTATTCATTGACGTTTTGAGATTCTGGAATGGCCAGAACCTATAATTGATTGACTGATTAAATCTATGTTGACGCCTATTTTTTTGGGTCTCAACCAACTGGCAGTTCTTAGTTGTCTGTTGTCTAAAAACCTGTTGTGGACAATACAAATAGGATGGGCTTGAGGCCAGCCCATTGCTTACCATTGGTTGTCTTCCTTGTCACTCTCTTGCTTGTTCATTATGCAGTGGCTTTACATCCTGTTCTTGAATCAGTACCTTACTTTGCAGCACAGGTTCTTTGCCATCCATTTGATTAGATGACTTCTATCCTTCCACTCTCATCAGGAAACTACTTTTTTCTTTTGCCTTTACAACTTCATGGAATGCGTCCGTTTTCTTTTTTATTACTCGAGACAGAAGGCCTCTGCATCTTACACCACCCACTGCCCATTTCTTCTACTGCTATCTGGGCACACGTGACCCTCATCCTCGCATACGGGCTCTTCCGCATTTCCCCACAGTAAGACACCGCTCTGGAAAGCGACCCCACTCGAGACCTGCTGTAGCTCACCGTAAGCCCCTGCGGCGAAAGGGGGCCCCATTCAGCCCGAGGCCAATGTATATCTGTGAGATATTGGAGACTCAGGAGCCCCCTCATCACATTCTGCAGGGGGTGAGGGGGGCACATTTTGCTCTACGTCACTTCAAGCTGCTCTGCTGGTGCACCTCTGGCTTAACCAGCTTTACCTTTTGTTGTTCTTCCATAGGGACTCACAGACTGCCCTGCTGATGCACATCAGCTCAGCCTTGTGCAGATTCACCCTTTGTTGTGGTTGGTTGGAGAGTCGCAGGCTGCTCTGCTGATGCACCTCATTTATGATCAGCTTCAAATATTGGTGAGATTCACACTCTGCTGTTGCGTCTCGGATCAGACTCGCCTTTATTATTCTTGTTCACAGATCCATCCACAGGTCTATTAATGCCCTTCAGCTGTGATTAGCTTCACTCTTTGCTATTCTTCTGCAGACTCAAACCTCACTCTACTGATGCACCTCAGTCATGACCTGCTTCTCCCTTTGTTATTCTTTTGTGGACACTCACACACTACTCTTCTGAAATACCTCGATAACCATTAGAATCACCCTTTGTTTTTCTTGTACGGAGACTCACTTACTGGTCTGCTGATGCACCTCATTCCAGCTCAGATTCACCCACTGTAAAGATTATGCTGAGACTGAGAGATAGCTCTTTCAGTTCCCCTCAGTCATGGTCTACCTCGGATTCTCACTATACTATTCTGGAAATTCACACACGGCTTCCCCAGCACACTGCAATATGGTCCAAAATGTTGACCTTGGATATCAATGCATCTCTGCCAGTGCGATTTAATCTGTAGTCGTGGCACTCGATAATAACCTAAAACTGAGAGCCTTATTCATGAGAAGTGTCACGTCGCTGTGGCAAAGCAGCGATGCCACACTTCTCCTCTGTGCGCCCTCCTTGTGACAGCATCGATGCGTCATATTTACTCTGTGATGCATCATGTCGCAAGGAATGACTGATACGGGATACTTCAGTATTACTGACGTATCTGTCGGCCCAAAACTGACGCATTGCTGGAGTTGTGTCGGAAGTTGACGCAACTCCAGCAATGTTCCTTTCACATGGGGCAAGCCTCATATGAAAGGGCCTGCGTTAGTCTTACACCTACAATGAGGCAGGCATAAGATATTGAGGCAGCAGCATCCTAGAAGCAGCGCACTGAAATCTTATAGATTTCAATGCGCCACTTCTACGAGGCTTTTTACTGGGCATCGCCTAACCTGCATACATTATACCTGGGGCAGGTATAATGTGGCGGAGGGGTTTACAAAGTGACGCATCTGCCTAGATGTGTCACTTTGTAAATAGGGCGCAACATGACACATTTTTTATGCCGCCGGTGCGTCACAGAAATGGATGCACCGGCAGCGCAAAAGTTTCGCAAGGGCTCATGAATGAGCCCCTTAGTTTCCAACCAACCCCAAAGACACATCTCATTCTTTCTTCTAATGGCTGATGTTTTGCGTACGTGTGATTATGAGTCAGACGGAGCAGAATTACCTTATTGATTTGAGTGGGCCTGTGTTCCTGCACCCGATTTCCCTGCCTGTTGGAACACCATACTCAGTAAAATCCCGTAAGGATTTGCTAGCAGGAACCACCAAACCTAGGGTCTTATTTATGAGAAGTGACGCATCGCTGTGTGAAAACAGCGGTGCGTCACTTCTCAGTGCGCCCTCCTTGCGCCATGATGGATGCATCATATTTATTGTATGATGCATCATGTTGCAAGGAATGACAGATACGTCAGTATTACTGATGTATCTGTAGGCACAACACTGACGCACTGAGTTATGTCAGATGCGTGATGCAACTTCAGCAATGTCCCTTTCACAGAAAGGGCCTACGTCAGTCAGGCGTAAGATATTGATGCAGTAGCGTTCTAGAAGTGGCGCACTGAAATCTTATAGATTTCAGTGCGCCACTTCTATGAGGCTTGGATGCGGGGGTATGCTCACCCTGCATACATTATACCTGACGCAGGTATAATGTGGCGCAGGGGTTTACAAAGTGACGCATCTGCCTAGATGCGTCAATTTGTAAAGAGGTCCGCAACATGGCGCATTTTTTACATCGCCGGTGCGTCACAAAAAGTGATGCACCGGCAGCAGAAAAGTGACGCAAGGCCTCATAAATAAGGCCCTGAAATCTTATAGATTTCAATGCACCAATTCTACGAGGCTTTTTGCGGGGTAATGCCCACCCTACATACATTATACCTGGCAAAGGTATAATGAGACGCAGGGGTTTACAAAGTGATGCATTTGCCTAGATGCGTCACTTCGTACATAGGGCACAATGCGGAGCATTTTTTACGTTGCCGGTGCGTCACAAAAAGTGACAAACCGGTGGCGCAAAAATGTTGCAAGGGCTCATAAATGAGCCCTCTACTTCCTAATTTTTTTGGGTAGCGGGGCACAAACGATGCTTTGCCCTGCAGAACTTAGCTTACACTCCCTCTCATACTCACTGCACCCTTTTTGCCCCCACACCACATAGAGGCCCCATATACATTTAGCAAAACCAAAGGGGATGATGGTCGGAGTGTTGAACATTGCAAGCACTCACCCACAGTCAACTGATTTGGGTTTAATCAATCATCATCATCATCAAAACCCCTTTGGTTTTGCTTTGCTCGCCCTAAGTTGGCAGGGTATGCTCAGACGTGGGTCCCTTGCTCACTTTGCCACTGGCTTCAAGCTAGCCAGGTTGATGACGGCTGATTAGCCAGAAACTGGTCCCAGGATGCTTGATTCCGGTCCAGGGAAGACATGGCTTGGCAGTTCGGGCTGGACTGTTCCCATGAGGCACACGGTCAGACTGATTTGCATATGGCCATGTATGAACTGGGGTGGCGGAGTGAGCTAAATAATGATGATGGATTAAAACGAGATCAGTTGACTGGGGGTGAGTGCTTGCAATGTTCAACACTCCGTCCATCATCCCCTTTGGTTTTGCTTTGTTCACCCTAAGTTGGCAGGGTATGCCCAGACGTGGGTCCCTTGCTCACTTTGCCACTGGATTCAAGGTAGCCTGGCTGATGATGGCTGATTAGCCAGAAACCGGTCCCAGGATGCTTGATTCCGGTCCAGGGAAGACATGGCTTGGCAGTTCGGGCTGGACTGTTCCCATGAAGCACAGGGTCAGACTGATTTGCATATGGCCATATCTCAACTGGGGTGGCGGAGCGAGCTAAAGAATGATGATGAATTAAACCCAGATCAGTTGACTGGGGGTGAGTGCTTGCAACGCACCGTACCCCAACACCGTAGCACATCCCCACACCAGTACGCACCGTACCCCAACACCCTAGCACATCCCCGCACCTGTACGCACCGTACCCCAACACCGTAGCACAGCCCCGCACCTGTACGCACCGTACCCCAACACCGTAGCACAGCCCCCCACCTGTACGCGATGCACCCCAGGCTCGTACCTCAGCCCCGTACCTGTATGCACCGTACCCCAACACCCTACCCCAGCACCCTCACCCAGCATCGCGTATGTACGGACCTTACCTACGCGAAAAATACTCGTACAGAACCAGGACACTGTAAAACAGCACAAGGAGGGTCAATTCGACTCGCACAACACCACAAAACACTTCAACATGACAAAATACATCTCCATGACTGACCTGGCACATCCAAACAAGCAAACAGAGGCCCTAAATCACAACCACCTCTTATAACACACCCACCACAAATTCAAACCCAGCCACACCCACAAATGGACCAATAAAAAGGGCCCACACACACAACCCATGAGCCTTTGCAACAGACCCACTGCTGACAGACCCCACAGACAAACAACTGCACCTTACTTACACCTTAACTACACCTTCACTTACACACCTTCACACAACCTCATTCACAAACACCCCCTCTTCACATTCACACACACACCGTCACATTCACACCCACACACCCACAACCATCCACACCCACACCCCACACCATGCCCACAGACAAGAATCCAAAGTTCACAAGGGCGGAGCTGGACCTCCTCGTCAACGAAGTCATCAGAGTCGAGCCACAGCTGTTTGGAACATTGGTCAGACAGACCAGCATAGCCCAAAAAACAAGCCTGTGCAGAGGATTGTCGATAAGGTGAATGCTGTTACGCCCATCCGAAGGACCAGTCATGAATGCCAAGCCAGGTGGTACGATCTGCGCAGGGCAGTCAAGAGGAAAATGAACGAGGAATACGCCCAGAGTAACATCACTGGAGGCGGGTTGCCCCGCAGACCCGTACATTACCATCCCCGGGAGGTGAAGGTGATGGCCATGCTTCCGCCGGTGAGAGTACACGGAGTCGAAGGAGTCACAGAGCCTGGTGAGTACACAAACAACTCACGTAACATGGGGGGAATGCCATCCACACCACAAATACACAAAATGCACGCAACTTCCCCCAAGCCCTCACCGCACACAACCACACTCAAAAACCACGCTCATTCCACTAACGTCTCCATGCCCCATTCACAAATAAAGGCAATGCCATGTCCCAGGCCACACCAACCACAAACCCAAGACTGGATGTCTGGGATGCTGGGAGGGTGGGGCTCACACAACACATTGTGCAACTCAGAAGCAGACACCAATGCCCTCAGCCCATATGGCCTAGGTACATACCCATGCACCATGCCCAATGCACAGGGACTGGCAAAGTACTGACAAGGTAGCTGACACTTGGCCCTGCTGTATGCAGCACAAGGCCCTCTTGTGACCACTGTACACTCAAACACCAACTACACAAGCTCAGATATCTAGCACAGGCACTCAAACTCACTGTCATGCCAGCATGCACCATGAGGGGACAGACACATCACCTGGGAGACCCAATGACAAATCACACTACAACCAACAGCAGGCCCGGTCACACCCCCCCCCTCACACAAGCAGGCAACGGATTTACCCACTCTCACAATGGACATGTGACACAACAAGACCAATCCATCGCCAAATAAGCATCCGAGCCAAAAATCGATTGGTCAAACACTCAGGAGAACATACCAATCTGTCCCCTGCAACATACCCATCCACAAGTGTACATTGAGAGGAATGCTAGGCACATCCAACTACCTGGAGGATCTGTGACAACTTGAATATGTATGAAACATGGATGTGGCATGAAACAGCATCAACATTGTCTCTCTCTCACACACAGGGCAACGTCATCGACCTCCCCCCAACAATGGGGGGGAACAATCACAGTCCCAGGCTCAGCGTGAAGATGATCCCACCGGTAGCGACGACTCACACCACTCCGTGGATGACCCCGACCAACCTGGCCCCTCTGGTTCCCAAGCCCCTGCAGCACCTGCGTCAGGTACATCTGTGCCAACCCCCACCCCCATTCCTGTCACATCCCAGGAGACACCCAGGAGCCCTTCTCGCACTGAACAACAGAGCCAGTCTGACCAGGAGGGACAAGGTTCTCCGGCCACCCAGGAGGAGGCAGAAAACCCCGCAAATGCCATCCCTAAGGTGTCCCGTAGACTTGATGTGCCCACAACGGCAGGCCAGGCTCGTGTGGGCAGGGGTGGTAGGAGTGGAGGCAGGCGGAGGCGCGAACCTGACCAGCCAGCTGAGGGAACCGGTATGTCACACATACGCCACATCCTGGACATATACCGGCGTGACACCAGGGGCATCAGCCAGGTAGTGTCGAGCCTCACAGAGATGAAGGGGACCCTCGACGAGATGAAGAACCTGCAGGCCGAGCAGCATGCCAGTCAACAACAACACCAAGGACGGATGGAGGCAAGACTGGCTGAGCTCCTGGCGGTGCAAGTATTAGGGCCTACATGCACGCTGGTTGTCATGGATACCCAGTTTAAAGATCAATTTTTCCATCATGTGGCCTGGAAAAAGCAGTTGGCCACATTATACATTGTTGCAAAGTGGTTGTTGACTTGACATGATGCTGCAATTTAGAAAAAATACTAATGCTGTCACTGGTGTATGTTTAAAGGGATTGGAGGAAACGTAGGATGCAAATGAGTCTGACCAATCACTCTGTACTCCTGTTACTGAAATAGGCCAGCAAGGCAGATATAAGTCAGCTAGAACCCATGGGAGGGCACTTGCCTGCACAACCTTTGATTCAACACCACTGCTGCTGCTTGTAATTCCTCTGGCACCATGTCGCGGAGTGTGGAGAGGGCACAGCCATTCACACAGGAAGAGAATGAGGCATTGCTGGACGTCATCCTCCCACAGTTCCCCAGCCTGTATGGGAGACCAGGGGAGCAGGTGAGTGCTGACTCCGCTATCTTTGACTGTGCCCCTTCTTTTTGTGACTGGCACTTCTGGTATTGTGTCCAGGTGTGACAGACATGATATTTTGTTTAGAGTGGGTCCCGGGGGGGGGGAATGGCTCATGTCTGTCATGTAGAGCATGATGTGGTTCATGTGTGCAGTCCTCACTTGCATTGTGCTTACTGTGACATTCACTGCATGCTGCATGGCACATTCAGCATAGCTAATCCTCTTGGCCCTTCTTGTTCTATAGTCCTGAGGTGATTCAGTGTTTCCCCCGTGTGACAGGTGACTGTACTCACAGATGTGTGTGAGTTGAGTTGAGCTGTGGTGAGAGTGTCCAAATGATCTGGACATTGATGTGTGTGAATGTTCCTTGTCATGTGGGTGAGTGTCTATGTGGAGTGTTGCACCACAGCTGCATGGAGGAGGAAACAGCTCTACCCATCTGATGTGAGAAGTGATCCGTGCTGTGTGTCTGACTTGCTGGGCTAGCCCCACGCCTGTGACACCCCCCAGGCAAGTGGCACATGTGCAGAGTGAGGTTTGTATCGGCTGTTGCCACTGGCAGGTGAATGATCTGTGCCTGTGTGTGTCTGTGTAGTCTGCTGATGTTGGGTCAGTGGCCTGGGGCATGTGACTGCTTGGAGGTGCTGGCCATCAGCTTTGTGTTGCTTGTGATGTACTGTGTGTGCCATGATCAAGGAGTGTGTCGCACCCCTCATGCCACCTGTGTACTTCCAATGACATGTAATGCATTGGGCCTTACACAGAGGCCAATGTCCCTTTGACAAAGGTGCTATTATTTTGCAGCATACTATGCCCTGTTCAACAAATCAAATATGTTCTAATGTGTGTCTCTGTGACATGGAACAGGTGTAGTGATCTATTCTCACTTTGGCATCCTCACAGGTAACCGCCTACGAGAAGGGAAAGATACGGAAGCGGGCCATCAGGGCCGTGATCTCCGTGGAGGGTCGCAGTCGGTGCCTGGCACAGGTGAGGAAATGCTGGCAGGACATCCGGTGCTGGACTAGGAGGATCGCCCGGGTCCTGCTGGGGGACTCACCAGAAGGCCAGAACCGCGGGCGCTGGCGCCTGACCCACCAAATGAAGCGTGTCCTGGCGGTGGTCTTCCCTGACATGGATAGGCGGTTGCAGGCGAAGCAGCAGCAGCAAGGGGGTAGGTACATGTGTGTTTGTTGTGTGTCACCAGCTTTGGGAAGTGCTCAGTCGCATGGATACACTGCCAGGGTTAATATGTGCATGGCATTTTCTGTTCCCCAAAGTCATCCGCTGCTGTTGTTCCTCCTTTCCCCTCCTTGACATGTGTTCCCTGGTCTGTGTGTAATCACTATTGCACATGGTCATCTAGACTGGCA
Organism: Triturus cristatus; assembly: GCF_964204655.1. Taxonomy (NCBI): domain Eukaryota; kingdom Metazoa; phylum Chordata; class Amphibia; order Caudata; family Salamandridae; genus Triturus; species Triturus cristatus. The sequence continues at coordinate 384,867,302 of NC_140584.1, read as the reverse complement.
GTTAATCCAAGTGCACATTGCTGTCTGCATCATGTGGGGGTGGGGTCGGAGACATGTTTTGTTACCTTGCCTGTGCCCTGTCCTGTTCAGTCATTTGGGGGTCCATATCAGTTGGCACTGATGCTGAGTCTCAACATAGGAGTGTGAGTGTTCAAATGAACAGATTTGCAGCATGCATGACCGATGTTGTGGCCTCAGACATGATGTGCATGAGTGGGAGATATGCATAGTGCCGGGACGGCAGCTCATGTTACAGTCAGATAATTCCAGGACCATGGAGCAGTGTGCCCACTACAGTACCCTAAGACACCCTTGCCTCTGTATAATGTGTGTCATCCAACACTGTGCCCATTCTCAATGTGTTCAGCATAGTTTTGCCTCTGTGGCATTGTTCCCTGGCCTCATTTGTATTTATCTAAAGTGTGCTACATGTGCCCATTGTACAGGCTGACCCCATTTTGCTTCTGCATCCTCACACTGGCCAGTACCTGTGTGTCTATGTGCAACAATCTGTTGAGGTTTTTTGTCACAAATATGTGTTGGCAGCCTCACGAGGTGATGTGGAGTACATTTAGGATTTCCTGATGCACTTTTTATTAAACCCCGGATTGAGAGGTGTCACTTCTTGAACTGTCTCACTCACATTGTCTCAGGTATGGGGTGTTTTTGCGGGCAAGGACTCCATGTCCAAACCTTATGTCTCCTTGCCAGGTCTGACCAGTGTGTGATGATTGTCTGGACAGGCACTCAACGTGCAGTGACCCAGGCATGTTGTGCAGGGTGTCATGTTTGTGCTGTGCAGCATGTGTCACAAGTTAAAAAACATGTTTCCTGCTCATCCATTATTGGCACGGGTGCGTGCTCCAGATGCTATGTGGTTTGGTCTGTGTGTGCTGACATCTGTGTGGACATTCTTCGTTCACATCAGGGTGTCTCCTCAGTGCAGTTGCTCCTTATTCCAACACAATTTCAGGGCCATTTGCTAATGCATTGTCCTGCGTCTGGACATGTGTGCCACTCCACATGACAGGTAGTGTGTCAGATGTGTTGCCAATCGGGTATGCGATCAAATGGTGTAAAGTTGATGCCGAAAAAACTACTTCAGCAGTCTTGAGCCGCATACTCCCGCATATTGAAACGTGCTTAAATTTGCAGTCCCTTCCCGGTCAGGTACTGGATAGTTTCTCTCTCATTACATCTGAAATTAAGAGAGAGTTGTTCCGTAAAACGACGGGCACAAATCAAACAAAAAAGGGTTGGTTTAATCCTGCAACAAGGCGCTCACATCAATTACTGAAGAAAGCTCTTACTAATACCGTCAGGGATAGCGAGGAAGTGAGAAGATTGAGAAAATGTTATAAGCAAGCACTAAAATCCTGCAAGGTTGATATCAAGAAGGAATTATGGGCCAAGCTGCATCAGAGTAGCTCTCTTAAGGATTCGGCCACTTTCTGGAAAATAGTAAGAACTCCCTTTTTGACTGATCAACAAGAGACCCCAAGGATCGAGGTAGCAGTGGGTGAGGCAGCATGGGTTGACCATTTCTCAAGGATCTTTGGTCTTTCGGATGATTCTATGCCAGAGCCCCCCCAGATAGTGTAGGGACACGGCTTACCCAAAACTACAGTAGGTCTCCTCCCCCCCCCTAATTCTAACCTTCATTTTGGCCACGATGAGGTACTTATGGCGTTGCAGGCCTCTAAATGTGGCAAAGCCCCAGGTCCAGACGGGGTTCCTGTGGACCTATTCAAAAACAACTTAGAACTATGGTCCCCAATTCTCACTAGGGTCTTCGAAGCAGCCACTAAAATCGGCCCACCAGAGTCCTGGACAACTTCTATTCTTCTTCCTATTTTTAAGAAGGGCGACCGTAATAGTCCTGCCTGTTACCGACCCATTTCCCTCTTGGATTCTACCGGTAAGGTGATGGGTCGGCTGCTTCTTAAAAGACTCCAGGATTGGGCTGAAAGCAATCAAGTGGTTTCCGACCTACAGTATGGCTTTCGAGAGGGACTTGGGACAGTGGAGCAGGCACTAAACCTTTCCCTATTGATAGGTAAATACGTTGGGGCTAAAAAGGGGAGGTTGCATTTAGCATACGTCGACTTATCGCCGGCATTCGATTGCGTTTCCCATAGTAAGCTATGGAAACTCCTTCTGGCAATGGGGATAGATCCTCTTCTGGTGAATTTTATTCGGAATCTCTATTCAGGGGCCTCAGCTAAAGTACGGTACGGTCTGGGGGGGGAAGTCACAGCATCATTTCCAGTACTTAAGGGTGTCAGACAGGGATGCGTACTGGCCCCCTTTCTTTTCAATCTATATACAAATGGTTTAGAAGCTGCGATGTTGGCAGGAAGCCAGGACTTACCAGCGATTGGTCACCGTTCGATACCCGCATTGCTTTACGCGGATGACGCGGTGATCATGGCCAGGACCCCACGCCAACTCCAACTTCTCCTCGATAGATATTGTGACTTCATGGCAGCCCTCGACTTAAAAGTAAACATAAAGAAAACGTGTGCCATGCATCTGGGGAAACGCCTTAGACATTCTGGCAGTATCCAGATAAACAATACCATCCTGGAGACTGTTACTGCATACCCCTATTTAGGTATTCTGATAGACAATACCTCTAGTTGGGGTCCCACCCTCCAGGCCAGAAAGTTGGGGCTCCTCAGGACTACAACAGCTTTGGTCACATTCGCACAAAAACTAGGCCAGCGCCCTTCCCGGGAGTTGATTCAGATTTATGGGGCCAAGTGCCGTCCAGTGGCAATGTATGGGGCAGGGGTCTGGGGTTACATCGACACGGAACCTATCCAAAAAACAGAAAATGCTTTCTTGCGGTACCTTTTGGCCGCCCCCAAAAGTTCACCAATTTACGGTTGCCACATGGAGTTGGGGGAGGATTATATTTCGGATCTTATTGCAATCCAACCAATTCTTTTATGGCATCGTCTTTGGGTTACTCCAGAATGCAAACTGACTCGGCAGCTTATTTCTGACTGTCTCACCTTAGAAGGTTGGAAAAATATCTCGTGGCTGCTGTATGTTCATAAATTTCTGAGAGATGTAAACCTGGAATCTCTTTTCATACTTCCTGAGTCTTCAGCGGACATTTCACGCAAAAATTTGAAAACCGCGTGCTTATCTCATTTACGTGAGCTTCGCCTAACATCAGAGATCTCAAAGCCCACAAATCTCCATCTTGCCGCTGTACAAGTCTCATTAGGAATTCAGCCATATTTACTAACCAGTGCCACCCATTATGAAAAATATCTCTTAACACGATTACGTTTTAACACTTTCCATCGGTTGATTACCTTCCCGAAGACAAAAGATTGGTCCGGAAAATTAATTCCTTGTCCCTGTGATGGTCAATCTGAACAATCGTTATTGCACGTAGTCCTTTTTTGTAGTTATTATGATTTTCCACGTCATAAGTGGATTTTACCTTTACTAAAAGTCATAGGCTTACGCCAGTGTCGCCCGGCCCTTCTTGCATTACAACGTTTGGACACTGAGCACAGCATCTTTTTAATATCCAGTTTTTTAAAAGCTTGTGTTAAATATCGTGCAAACTATGACCTTTCTTAAATCGCTAGATTGCAATTGTGACATAGATTAAAAGTAATTATGTGTTATATACTTGTTGTATTTACAATCAATGCATATTAACTTTTCCATGATCTACTTGAACTTTTTAAATTTTCAAACTTTGTTTTTAATTCTTGTATACTTTTATGGTTACAAATTTTGTATCCGAATAAAGTTTTAATTGATTGTTTGGTGTCATCATGGTATGGATGGCCATGTGACAGGTGGCATGTTTTAAGTTGTTATTCAAGAAGTCATGTGCCCTGGCACTCACTACACTTGTCAACATGTCCCAATAGTTTATATCCTTCACTTTGATTTTTGTGAAGGACAATGATGTGCCTGCATGGCAGATGTCTCCCAAGGGAGTGCACAAGTACCACTTTTACACTTTTGTGGAACACACTGGCACAATTAGAACATGGGCACATTTCTGTCCAAAATGTTTTGGGGCATTATACATATCCATGTTCTCACAGTGTGTTAGCATTTGGGTTAGTCCTTGGTTGTTGCTGATGCCAACTTACCGGTGTCAAGTCATCCCGACCACCGTGGTGCCATGTATATGTACTTCCTGATACCACATTTCTTCTTAACATTGGCTCCTTGGCATTAGGCGGCCAGCTCATGCAATGACTGTGTAAATGTAGTTTTGTGTGCACCTCCTTGTGTGACTTCTGATATTCATGCACATGTGTGTTCTGTTCCACAGGTGGGACATTCACACATTCCAAATATGTCAATTGTGTAAAGTTTTGTGCTTCCCAATGGATCAGATAGTATTACTTGTGCTTTTCTACAGTACTCACAGGTCTATGAGTGTGGGGACCCCTTCAGCATTGGCATCTGTTATTTGCAATTGGGTGCACCAATACTATTTCGTTCACAGTGACCAGGAGGTGGCATGCCGTCATGGTCTGCCTGTGCTCCACTGTTCACAGACACTAGCTTCTCTGTATAATTGGATATCCAGTTATTTGCTGTGGTGTCCTGATTTTCATTATTTCAGGGGGCATGTTGGGTGAACCAACTGGGGAGTGCAGGGCTTACATATGTGCTGGGTGTTCTAGATGTTCCCCATGATGCTTTTCATGATATGCACTGTGACCTATTTAGTTTGGACTCATGTGTCAGATGTACACAGGTGACTGATTCTTTCCTGTCTCTTCACCTTGCCCACAGCATCATCGGGAGACATCGAGGGAGACACCTGCACGGACGTGGAGGAGGGATCCAGCACCAGTGCCACCACTCCTGGCGAGTCGGCAGCATCAAGTGGCACGGAGGGCGAGGGGAGTGCGGCGGAGGACCTGGGTAGTACCACCACCGACTACAACGCAGACGTGTCCGAGGCTGAACTCCCTGAGGGGGCGGAGGCTGCTCCAACAGCTGGCAGCAGCACTCCAACTGTCACCGCCCCCTCCATTCCCATCACCGCCCTCCCAGTTGCTCGGGTCCCTTCTGTCCGTGTAGGGCAACAACATGTCTCCTTCGTGCCAGGCACCGCACCCCCTGCCCCTGTCTCCCCTGCTGCCCTCACTGCCGAGTCTGTGGACATTCAGCGGCAGTTGCAGGTTGGGCAGACATCGATCCTGACTGTCCTCCATGGCCACACCAGACTGCTGACACAGATGGTGTCGTACATGGAGGGCATGTCATCAGCGATGTCTGACCAACGGATGTTGCTGAGGTCCATGGACTCATCACTGACGGCAGCAGTGAGTCTCCTGCAGCGCTTCGTCCCCCCACCTACCCCTGCGCCTTCCACACTTCCCACTCCCATTCCTGTCCCAAGAACACACACCTTCCCAGGCAGGCACCACACCAGACACAGGCAGCACACCAACAGGGAAGGGCAAGCGCACACCTCCTGTCACGCACACTCGGGGTGAAGAAGGCACACCCACTGGGTCTAGGGCACACAGGCAGACACGCAGCCACAGTGGGAGTCTGCATGCCTCACTCCCCAGTCCCTCCAATGTCACTCCCCTCGGCTCCCCTGCCCCACAGTCTGAGTAGGAGACCTACTTGGCTGTGCTGGGCCTCAGCCCCACTGTTTCACCTGCACGCAAACGGGCAAGGAACTCCACGGGTGGGGGAGTTGAGTCCCCCCCCTGTCCACCACCTCCCCCAGTAGCGCTGCAACCCATCCCTCCGACCTCCCCCCCCCCTCCTTGGGGCCTGTGGTTCCTTCGGGTGCAGGGGAGATGCTGCAAGAGCTTGCGGACGTGTGCAGCGCAATACTGACCTCCACCTTTGGCGCTGCCCCACCCCCTGTGGTGGAGTCGTCCGTCCCTGCGCCCCCAACACCTGCCCTACCCCCTCTTGTCCCTGCGGTGCCTGGTCCTTCCCCACATGATGCCCCCACCCCAGTCGATCAACCAGAGGTATCTAATGTGCAGGCAAGCTAGGGGAGACGCGTGGCATTGTGTCCCCCCCCCAGGACTTCGTGTCTGGACTGGCCTATGGCCTTTGTAAATAGTGTCCTTTTCTACTTTTTGTTTTCATGCTGAATAAAGCATTTTGTTTTTACTTTGCACACGATTGCTTTTCAGGTATTGATGTTGGTGCTGATGCTCCATGAGTTGGGGTGGTGATCATGTGTTGGGTATCTGGGAAATGTAGTAGTCTGCTGCTCATGGGGTGGACCCTGGTATCTGCGTGGCATCACAAGGTCTCTGCAATGATTCTTTGGTCGTGTATGCTCTTTGTGTTTTGAGACATTGTCCCAAGGAGTGTTCCTTCCTCTGTAGCACCTGACATCTTCCCTGCAGGGAGTTGCACCATTGTTGTGCTGACCTGTGTCTACATTCCCTTGGTGGCTGATGGATCCCTTCAACTATGTCCATGCCTGCTCAGCAATGTATCCGGCTGCATCGTCTGTGCCATCCTTGGTAGTCACTGTACTTGTGTATAGAGTATGTTGCCATGCCTCCATGGGGAAATGGTCCCTTTTCCGCACTATGCATGTGTGTACTCCCAGCCTAGCACCCATATGGTACTTGTTCTGCAGGGTATTTGGTCACCTGACTGACAATTGTGGGCATTGTATCTGTGGGAAGTCCACCCTATTCCTTCCATGGGAGACAACAACTTGGTGGCTGTGCCAGCACCTGTACATTCCTATCAGTCCTGGAATGTGCGTGACAGTGTGTGTTCCCTTTGGCTCTCTTAGTTTAGTGGGTTTCACATAACTATACAGTCTTGTGACATGATCTTAGTGTGTGTATTGTGCTGCATCCGCCAGGGGTGGGTATGCATGTGTCATTTGTCATCGCACCCACATGTGGTGTGTCATGCAGTGGGGGAATGACATCCATCCTCATGGGAGTGGGACCCTGCTGTCAGTGATGTGTTGATATGGCACTCTCAACATAGTCGCACATTGGGGATGCGTTCATGGACCCATGGAGTTGTGGTCATCTGAGGATGATGCACCCACCCCTCATATGTCTGGCCACTGCTGGGAGTGATATGCACCCACCCCTCATATGTCTGGGCACTGCTGGGAGTGAAATGCACCCACCCCTCATATGTCTGGGCACTGCTGGGAGGCCTCTGCACCCACCCCTCATATGTCTGGGCACTGCTGGGAGTGATTGGCACCCACCCCTCATATGTCTGGGCACTGCTGGGAGTGATATGCACCTACCCCTCATATGTCTGGGCACTGCTGGGAGGCCTCCGCACCCACCCCTCATATGTCTGGGCACTGCTGGGAGTGATATGCACCCACCCCTCATATGTCTGGGCACTGCTGGGAGGCCTCTGCACTCACCCCTCATATGTCTGGGCACTACTGGGAGTGGTATGCACCCACCCCTCATATGTCTGGCCACTGCTGGGAGTCCTCTGCACCCACCCCTCATATGTCTGGGCACTACTGGGAGGCCTCTGCACCCACCCCTCATATATCTGGGTACTGCTGGGAGTGATATGCACCCACCCCTCATTTGTCTGGGCACTGCTGGGAGGCCTCTGCACCCACCCCTCATATGTCTGGGCACTACTGGGAGTGATATGCACCCACCCCTCATATGTCTGGCCACTGCTGGGAGTCCTCTGCACCCACCCCTCATATGTCTGGGCACTACTGGGAGGCCTCTGCACCCACCTCTCATATGTCTGGGTACTGCTGGGAGTGATATCACCCACCCCTCATATGTCTGGGCACTGCTGGGAGTGATATGCACCCACCCCTCATATGTCTGGGCACTACTGGGAGGCCTCTGCACCCACCCCTCATATGTCTGGGTACTGCTGGGAGTGATATGCACCCAACCCTCATATGTCTGGGCACTGCTGGGAGGCCTCTGCACCCACCCCTCATATGTCTGGGCACTGCTGTGAGTGATATGCATCCACCCCTCATATGTCTGGGCACTGCTGGGAGGCCTCTGCACCCACCCCTCATATGTCTGGGCACTGCTGGGTGTGATTGGCACCCACCCCTCATATGTCTGAGGACTGCTGGGAGTGATATGCACCCACCCCTCATATGCCTGGGCACTGCTGGGAGGCCTCTACACCCACCCCTCATATGTCTGGGCACTGCTGGGAGTTATATGCACCCACCCCTCATATGTCTGGTGTTAGAAAACCACACTCCCACTCTGAAAGGGTGGTGGTGGTCTTCCGGACACACTGTGGTAGCTTGGCTCGAGTGGTCAGGAATCAGGCTCCGTGCTAAGCATACGACATACCCAAACAATAACCATGCGTGCATCCGTTCCAAAAACGACTCTACACCGTAAAAATTATGAAAATATCTTTCTTTATCTTCTTTTTCTCTTAGTTGCTGATTGGAGAAAATAAATAACAATCACAATATACAAACTTTTAGAAAGTGCAGGTCAAATAAATACTGGCTTAATGATTCAATAAATAGGGGTGATCATAAATAATGAAGACATAACTATAAGTGCAATACATACAGGCAATTAAATATTGTGAGGCAATAAATACTGTAACCCAATAAATATTGTGCATCAATAAATACTGTGGACCAATAAGTACAGTGGAACAATAAATAGGTTAAATACAATAAATACAGTGCCCCTTATAAATACTTAAAAGCTGACAGTGACACTCATGGAATCAGATCACTTTTGAATTCCTAAGGGCTGATTTGGCCCAGGCACTGCTTGTGGGGATGTGGAAGGCTTGAGGGTGTCTACTCCCTGGCTTGGACAAGGCTGAGGCCTAAACTGAGGTAGATAAAGGTGGGAATACCAGAGTCCTGGCTCTCTCTCTCCACACCACCTCTCTAGATTAGTCCCAGTTCACCCCTGGCACAGTCAGGTTGGTTCTAGCACCTCCCTAGCCCCTTAGAGCAGTCTCTCAGGTCTCCACAGGGCCTTAGGCGCCCTCTACTCCACTTACTGCCCTTTTTCTGATGTTCCGACGCCGCTGGAGTCGTGTCGACGCCGTGAGGCGGATCCGGTTCGACGTCGGCGGCCTCGGCACAATGTCAGTTCCTGACGACGCCGGTAGGCGGTTCCGGTTTCGATGTCGGCGGCCTCGGTTCGATCTCGACCTCCGATTCGATGGCGTCGGGCAGTCTTTACTCGATGTCGACTTCGGGCGGCTCCGGTCCGATGGCGACCTCGGATTCGATGACGTCGGCCGGCCTTGCCTCGATGTCGACTTCCGGCGGCTCCGGAGTGCGATCCTCACTCCCGACCTCCGGCACGATTCTCTCAGGTTCCGGCGACTCCGGAGTGCGATCCTCACTCCCGACCTCCGGTGCTCCTCTCCTTAGGTTTCCGGCGACTCCGGAGTGCGACCTCCACTCCCGACCTCCGGCACGATTCTCTCAGGTTCCGGCGACTCCGGAGTGCGATCCTCACTCCCGACCTCCGGTACCCCTCACCTCGGTCTCCGACGACTCCGGAGGGCGGACTTCACTCCTCCGATGACGCCGCTCACTCGACCTCGGGTGACTTCCTCCTCGACCTCTGGTATTCCTCACGACCTCTGACGGCGCCCTCTCTCGACCTCTGGCGGCTCCGGGTACGACGTCTGCTTTTCCAGTCAGCGCCGCTTCTCCACCTCGGGCTCCAGGTCTCAGGCTACTCGACGTCGGACTCCAGGGAAACCAGTTTCCAGGTCAGGATCTTGCTGTTCTCTGTTTCTAAGGCCTGTTCCTGCTGTCCAGGTCCTTAGGATGGTTTTTCTTGCTTCTTCCCACACAGGGCTCCAGGCTGGGCTCAGTCAGTAGGGACTAGTATCAAGGGTGGGTTTATGGACCCCCCTCCAGGCACAAGTTTCCACCCCTGCTGCCTCACTCCTTCCTCCTTCAGGTTTCTGCTGCTCTCTCTTCACCAGTCAGGTGCCAACTGCCAGCTCCAACTGCCAACTCTCTGTCTTAGCTTCCCAACATTCTAAACCGCCTCCAACTGTCACAGGGTTCTGGAATGTTCTGGAAGGTGCTAGTAGGTTCCAGTGGATGCTGGTGATGTCACAGGTGGCCACCATTTTGTGCTCCAGGCCCTCAGACAGAAGTTTCAGGGGTAGGTAAAATGGCTCCCTGAATCTGCAGCAACACTAAAAAGTCTGGTGGTTCCCAAAAAAGGAAAAATTCAAACAGGGTTTGAGGCAAAAGTGGGACAAAATAAATAATGATGAGGAGGGACCACCCAAAGGGCTGACAGGTCTAACACGCGTCCCCCCCAGCTGAAAGTGGGGAGAGCTACCCAACCCCTTGGGAGTTCTCATCACTAAGGCGGAAATACCTTGAGAGACCGTCTGCATTGGCGTGGTCCACTCCCGGCCGATGTTCCACCTGAAAGTCCATTCCCTGTAGGGAAATAGACCACCTCAACAACTTGGGATTCTCCCCCTTCATTTGCATCAGCCAACGAAGGGGTCTGTGGTCGGTCTGAACTAGGAAGTGCGAGCCAAACAGGTATGGCCGCAACTTCTTCAGAGCCCATACCACTGCAAAGGCTTCACGCTCTATTGCACTCCACTTCTGTTCCCTGGGAAGTGGTCTCCGGGATAGGAAGACCACGGGTTGATCCAGACCCTCTTCGTTGAGTTGCGATAACACTGCCCCAATGCCATGTTCTGATGCATCTGTCTGGACAATGAACTCCTTGGAAAAGTCTGGGGCCCTTAAGACCGGGGCCTCGCACATGGCTTTCTTCAATCTCACAAAGGCTTGCTGACAAGCCTCCGTCCAGGCTACCCGTCGAGGTTGTTTCTTGGACGTGAGCTCCGTGAGGGGGGCTACGATGGTACCGTACCCCTTCACGAAGCGGCGGTAGTATCCCGTGAGGCCCAAAAAAGCTCGGACCTCAGTCTGTGTCTTGGGGGGTTCCCAGGCCATGATGGCCTCGATCTTCGCCTGGAGGGGTTGCACCGCTCCCCTACCCACCAAGTGTCCAAGGTACACTACCGACCCCTGCCCGATCTGGCACTTGCTGGCCTTGATCGTCAATCCAGCTTGTCTCAGGGCCTGGAGAACAGCTTGCAGGTGACGCAAGTGATCCTCCCAGCTGTTACTGAAGACGGCTATGTCATCCAGATAAGCAGCAGAGAAACTCTCCATTCCGGTGAGGATCTGGTTTACCAGGCGCTGAAACGTGGCAGGTGCGTTCTTGAGCCCAAAGGGCATCACACAGAACTGGTAGTGGCCATTGGGCGTGGAGAAGGCTGACCTTTCCCTTGCTCCATCAGTCAAAGAGATCTGCCAGTACCCTGAAGTAAGGTCAAAGGTACTTAGATATTGGGCAGCTCCCAGCCGGTCAATCAATTCATCCGCCCTAGGGATCGGATGAGCATCAGTTTTGGTCACTGAATTCAGTCCCCGGTAGTCCACACAGAACCTCAGTTCTGGTTGGGCACCCGGTGGTGCAGCTTTTGGTACTAACACCACCGGACTGGACCAGGGGCTGCTAGAAGGTTCGATCACTCCTAGCTCCAGCATCTTAGTGACTTCACTATGAATGCTGGCCTTCACCTTGTCTGACATCCGGTAGATCTTGGACTTCACAGGTGGGCTGTCTCCTGTGTCCACGTCATGGACGCACAGGTGAGTCCTACCCGGGACAAGGGAGAACAACGAAGAGTACTGCCCCAGGACCTGGCGACAGTCCTCCTGCTGTTCAGGAGTTAGAGATGGGGAGAGATTCACTCCCTCCACCGACCCATCCTTCTCTTGAGACGCAAACAGATCAGGGAGAGGCTCGCTTTCCACGTCCTCTCCTCCGTCAGTCACCATCATCAAGATGACTTCGGGCCTCTCGTGGTGGGGTTTGAGGCGGTTGGCATGCAGCACCCGCAGGGGCTGACGAGGGGTCTTCAGGTCCACCAAGTAGGTAGCCTTACCCTTCTTCTCCAACACCTCAAAGGGTCCTGACCAGCGATCCTGGAGGGCACTAAGCTCTCCCGGTTCGATCACCCACACCTTCTGGCCAGGCTCCAACTCCACCGGGTGAGCATTGTGGTCATACCACGCCTTCATCACTGCTTGGCTGGCTTCCAAGTTGTCAGAAGCTTGCTTCCACAACTTAGCCATTTGGCTCCGGAAGGCCAGCATGTAGCTCACCACATCCTGGGGAAGCTTTCTGGGAGTTCTTTCCCATCCGTCTCTCACCAGGTTGAGAGGTCCACGTACAGGGTGCCCATACAGAAGCTCGAAGGGGCTGAAGCCCACTCCCTTCTGTGGCACTTCCCTGTAGGAAAAAAGTAAACAGGGTAGGAGGACGTCCCATTTCCTCCGCAGGCTTTCAGGCAGACTTCTGATCATGCCTTTCAAGGTTTTATTAAACCTCTCCACCAGACCATTGGTCTGGGGGTGGTAAGGAGTTGTGAACCGGTAGGTCACTCCACACTCCTTCCACATGGCCCGCATGTCTGCTGACATGAAGTTGGTCCCCCTGTCGGACACAACTTCCTTGGGAAAACCCACTCGGGTAAAGATTCCCATCAGGGCCCTTGCCACAACAGGTGCTGTTATGGTCCTCAGAGGTATTGCCTCTGGGTACCGTGTGGCATGATCCACCAGAACCAGGATAAACCTGTGACCAGCTGTAGTCGGCGGATCTAATGGACCCACAATGTCGATGCCCACCCTTTCAAAGGGGGTGCTAACGACAGGAAGTGGTTCCAGGGGAGCTTTCAGCTTCACCCCTGTTTTCCCACTGGCTTGGCAAGACACACATGTCCGGCAGTAGGTATCGGACGACACTTTCATCTGAGGCCAATAAAAGTGTGGGACAAGACGGGCGAAGGTCTTGTCTTGCCCCAGGTGTCCTGCCAATGGTATCTCGTGAGCCAACTCCAGAAGGAAGGCTCGGTAACGTTGAGGGACTACCAAGGCTCGTGACGATCCGTGTAGGGGTGCCTTGGGTTCACTGTAGAGGAGGCCATCCTCCCAGTAAACACTGTAGTTCCCTTCAACGTTCCCTGCTGCCTGGGCTTTGGCCTGTCGCCTCAGCCCCTCAAGGGTAGGGCACTCCCTCTGGCCCTGGCAGAATTCCTCCCTGGACGGGCCTCCCTCCACGTGCCACTCGGCCGGGATGGGTAGGTCCTCCAGGTGGGTAACGTCCCCCACCGCAGACTCCTGGTCCACCACCTCCGGTGGCCTATCCGTCCTACGGGGTGGGGACGCCGAGGCAGGCTCCCCCTGTCCTCGGTTCTTCCCTTGACTGGCAGCTGGCTGGGCCTTTGTTCCAGGCTCCAGCCGAAACGAACTCCCTCTTCGGGTAGTCACGGACCTTGTGCTAACACAGGCCCAGTCAGGTGTACCCAGCATCTCGGTGTGAGTCCGGTATTCCACCTCCTTCCAAGCGTTGTGCTCCATGTCATTCCCCAGCAGACAATCAACTGGCACGGCAGTGCTTACGGCAACTCGAAGTGAACCTGCAACCCCCCCCCATTCAAAGGGAACCTCGGCCACTGGATAGTGGCCTGTTCTGCCGTCAGCCATCGCGGCTGGGTGGAGTACATCGGGAATTACCTGCTCTGGAGACACCAGTTGGCTACGCACCATAGTCATACTGGCTCCTGTGTCTCTCAGAGCCTCCCCTCTTTGGCCGTTGATGGTGACCCACTGCCCATACTTTGCGGTATTTGCGGGCACCTGGATCTTGGGAACCATCTCCCGTTCTCCCAGGGACACTAAAGTGACACCCGCCCACTCCCTTCCCTTAGTTAAGGGCATCTCCTCCCCGAGCACTACACTAGCTACTCCGGGGGTCTTTCCTCCAAAGGGAGGGGGTGGTCGTTTCAAGCACTTCGGATCTCCTTTATAGTGTCCAACGCCACCGCACTCATAGCAATGGACAACCCTTGGCTGCTGACTCTGGCCAGGATTAGGGTTTCTGGGTGGGTTAGCCCTAGGGGTGAATCCTGTTCCCTTCCCTTGGAAGTTATTTTGGGGGCCTTTGGAGAACTCCTTTTTCTTTTCCCCTCCCTCTTTCTTCTGGGGGGCGCCCTGTCCGGCCTTTTGAGTATCCCCTCCAGTCCCCCTTGGGGACACCCGGGTACTAGCCCAAATGTCCGCCTCCTCAGCAAGCTTCCGGGGACTGGTCAGCTTGCTATTCACCAGGTGTTGCCGCAGTTCAGGGAAACATTTCTCGAGCAGGTGTTCCTTCAGTACTAGGTCAAACAACCCCTCGTAGTTCCTCACTTCACTGCCCTGAATCCAACCTTCCAGTGCCTTCTTTGCATAGTCCAGGAAGTCCACCCAATTCTGTGTGCCCAGTTTGTGACTACCCCTGAACTTCTGTCTGTACTTTTCGGGTGTTAGTCCAAACTTTCTTATGAGCGCCAGTTTCATGGTGGGGTAGTGGGTCTGCTCCTCCTCTTCGAGGGCCAATAAAGCATCCCTACCAGCTGGAGGCATGTACTTGTACAATCCCCCTCCCCAGTACTTCTCTGGAACCCCATGGGCCCTCAACGAGACCTCATAGGCCGCTAGCCACTTGGCGATATCGTCACCCACCCCATAGCTAGCTACTATGTCCTTTGGCAGGTAGGGTTTGGGTTCCCTGGTGATCTCTTGGGTTTGGCTGCCACCATTAGGAACAGGTTGTGCCCCGATTCTCAAGATCTGAAGATCTATTTCTTTCAGTCGTAATTCATGGGCCATCCTCTGCTCCTCCTTCTCCTTCTCCAGCCTTGCTAAGTCCCATGTGAGCTGTCTTTTCTCCCTCCGGTCTGTTAACTCCACTTCAGACAAGCCACCGCTAGAGGCACTGCTGCCCTTCCTAGAAATGGTTCTGGGCCCTGCTGACAGGTTCCCCACCTCCGGTTGGTACAAACCAGCTCCCTCACTGTCGGGCTCTCTATCCCTGTCCTCTTCCTCAGCCTTGCTTTCTCGGCGTGCCTCCCCCCAAGCCCTTAAGCTGGTTTGGAGTGCACCCTTCTTTGCTCCTGGGGGACAATACACCCCCTCCCGCTGGCAAAACTCCCTGAGTTGGGCCACAGTGTACGTTTCTAAATTCTCCAGTACAAACTCCATCTTGCCCACTCAGGTCAGAAGACAGTTATTTGCAGTAACAATGCAGGGGGGTACCTTTAATAATACCTCCTCCCACCACCAGAGTAAATTTGGAAAAAACAAAAACCCACAGTTAGGAAGGCCGCTTTGAGAAAACTCCCGGTGTAGGCCTATGGACTACCCACAGTTATTGTTGAGTATGCGTAGGCACAGCTCTATCCCACCACTGAACACCAATTATGTTAGAAAACCACACTCCCACTCTGAAAGGGTGGTGGTGGTCTTCCGGACACACTGTGGTAGCTTGGCTCGAGTGGTCAGGAATCAGGCTCCGTGCTAAGCATACGACATACCCAAACAATAACCATGCGTGCATCCGTTCCAAAAACGACTCTACACCGTAAAAATTATGAAAATATCTTTCTTTATCTTCTTTTTCTCTTAGTTGCTGATTGGAGAAAATAAATAACAATCACAATATACAAACTTTTAGAAAGTGCAGGTCAAATAAATACTGGCTTAATGATTCAATAAATAGGGGTGATCATAAATAATGAAGACATAACTATAAGTGCAATACATACAGGCAATTAAATATTGTGAGGCAATAAATACTGTAACCCAATAAATATTGTGCATCAATAAATACTGTGGACCAATAAGTACAGTGGAACAATAAATAGGTTAAATACAATAAATACAGTGCCCCTTATAAATACTTAAAAGCTGACAGTGACACTCATGGAATCAGATCACTTTTGAATTCCTAAGGGCTGATTTGGCCCAGGCACTGCTTGTGGGGATGTGGAAGGCTTGAGGGTGTCTACTCCCTGGCTTGGACAAGGCTGAGGCCTAAACTGAGGTAGATAAAGGTGGGAATACCAGAGTCCTGGCTCTCTCTCTCCACACCACCTCTCTAGATTAGTCCCAGTTCACCCCTGGCACAGTCAGGTTGGTTCTAGCACCTCCCTAGCCCCTTAGAGCAGTCTCTCAGGTCTCCACAGGGCCTTAGGCGCCCTCTACTCCACTTACTGCCCTTTTTCTGATGTTCCGACGCCGCTGGAGTCGTGTCGACGCCGTGAGGCGGATCCGGTTCGACGTCGGCGGCCTCGGCACAATGTCAGTTCCTGACGACGCCGGTAGGCGGTTCCGGTTTCGATGTCGGCGGCCTCGGTTCGATCTCGACCTCCGATTTGATGGCGTCGGGCAGTCTTTACTCGATGTCGACTTCGGGCGGCTCCGGTCCGATGGCGACCTCGGATTCGATGACGTCGGCCGGCCTTGCCTCGATGTCGACTTCCGGCGGCTCCGGAGTGCGATCCTCACTCCCGACCTCCGGCACGATTCTCTCAGGTTCCGGCGACTCCGGAGTGCGATCCTCACTCCCGACCTCCGGTGCTCCTCTCCTTAGGTTTCCGGCGACTCCGGAGTGCGACCTCCACTCCCGACCTCCGGCACGATTCTCTCAGGTTCCGGCGACTCCGGAGTGCGATCCTCACTCCCGACCTCCGGTACCCCTCACCTCGGTCTCCGACGACTCCGGAGGGCGGACTTCACTCCTCCAATGACGCCGCTCACTCGACCTCGGGTGACTTCCTCCTCGACCTCTGGTATTCCTCACGACCTCTGACGGCGCCCTCTCTCGACCTCTGGCGGCTCCGGGTACGACGTCTGCTTTTCCAGTCAGCGCCGCTTCTCCACCTCGGGCTCCAGGTCTCAGGCTACTCGACGTCGGACTCCAGGGAAACCAGTTTCCAGGTCAGGATCTTGCTGTTCTCTGTTTCTAAGACCTGTTCCTGCTGTCCAGGTCCTTAGGATGGTTTTTCTTGCTTCTTCCCACACAGGGCTCCAGGCTGGGCTCAGTCAGTAGGGACTAGTATCAAGGGTGGGTTTATGGACCCCACTCCAGGCACAAGTTTCCACCCCTGCTGCCTCACTCCTTCCTCCTTCAGGTTTCTGCTGCTCTCTCTTCACCAGTCAGGTGCCAACTGCCAGCTCCAACTGCCAACTCTCTGTCTTAGCTTCCCAACATTCTAAACCGCCTCCAACTGTCACAGGGTTCTGGAATGTTCTGGAAGGTGCTAGTAGGTTCCAGTGGATGCTGGTGATGTCACAGGTGGCCACCATTTTGTGCTCCAGGCCCTCAGACAGAAGTTTCAGGGGTAGGTAAAATGGCTCCCTGAATCTGCAGCAACACTAAAAAGTCTGGTGGTTCCCAAAAAAGGAAAAATTCAAACAGGGTTTGAGGCAAAAGTGGGACAAAATAAATAATGATGAGGAGGGACCACCCAAAGGGCTGACAGGTCTAACATCTGGGCACTGCTGGGAGGCCTCTGGACCCACCCCACATATGTCTGGGCACTGCTGGGAGTCCTGGGCACCCACCCCCATGTCTCTGTCCACTGCTGGGAGTCCTCTGCAGCCACCCACCCACCATCCCACCCGCCCCCTTGGTGCAGTACACGGCTGTCCTGTGCATACACACACACCAATATACTGCTTATATGCTGCACCAGGCCCTATGCCAACATTCGTGGCGTGTGTACACCTTGTATCCATTCTGTACTGGTGCCGTAGGGGTACGGGTGGGACGGACCCTAACTCCGCATTCATAGGGTGTACGGGCCGTACCCACGCTCTGAGGGCGTGGGTACGGCACGTACCACCATTGGAGTGGTGATGGAGGTGTACGCGCCGTACCCATGCCCTCAAAGCGTGGGTACGGCCCGTACCACCATTGGAGTGGTGATGGAGGTGTACGCACCGTACCCACGCCCTCAGAGCATGGGTACGGCCCGTACCACCATTGGAGTGATGATGGAGGGATACGCGCCGTACCCACGCCCTCAGAGCGCATACACCTCCATCACCACTCCAATGGTGGTACGGGCCGTACCGACGCCCCCACAGCATGGGTATGGCGCGTACACCTCCATCACCACAACAATGGTGTGACGTAGGCACGAATCGTACTTGCTGGTCCGTAAAACGCTGCCTGACTCCGTCCGGACGTCACGTACACGATGTCCCGGATCGGAATTGTGGGTATTTTTTCGCCGCACGTACTTTTGTATGAATCGTACGGAAATGGTATTTCTGTACTATTCGTACTTGCTGGTTTGTAAGGAGGATTTCCCGGGTATGAGTCGTAGGGAGAAAACGCTCCGTACGACCATTCGTACCCGGGTTCGGGATCTGCACCAAAATGTGATACATTTACTGTGCCCACTACAATTTATACCAAACTATGTAAACTATTAAAATTAACATATAAAAAATGTACTACTCACACAACTCAAAAATAAAACTGGTTAAAATTTACAAATCTCCCTCCAATAAATGCAACAGTAGTAAAGCGTTGGATTGCGGATAAGTAATATTTACTGTAACCATTCCAGTCAGTGCAACAGAAGCAAAACTGTTGGAGTGCGAAGGAATACATTTAGGTGCCGATTCCGATCCTGGAAAAAACGTGTACGAACCGTCGGACGGAGCGTTTCTCCGTCCGACTCGTACCCGGGAATAACACCTTACAAACCCGCAAGTACGATTCGTACAGAAACACCATTTCCGTACGAATCGTAAAAAACACCGACCGGCAAAAAAACACATACAAATCCGATCCGGGACACCGCGTACATGACATTCGCACAGAGTCAGGCAGCGTTTTACGGATCAGCTAGTACGATTCGTACCCACAGCACTTCGCAAGGTAAAATTTTTACGGGACCCAAAAAGTGCCGGAAAAGCTAAGTACGCCGCGATGCACGACGAAAAGGGGGCCCGGTACGCACCGTACCCCCATCCCTACATGTCCGCACCGTACCCCAGCATCCCCCCCATGTATGCGCCGTACCCCCATCCCTACACGTCCGCACCATACCCCAGCATCCCCCCATGTACGCGCCGTACCCCCGCATCCACCCCATGTACGCGCGTACCCCCACCCCCCGTAGGGTAGGTATGGAGCGTACCCCCACCCCCCCGTATTCACGGAGCGTACCCCCCATATGTACGGGGCATACCCCCACCCCCTCGTATGTACGGGGCGTACCACCAACCCCCCGCATGTACGGAGCGTACCCCCCGTATGTACGGGGCATACCACCACCCCTCCCCATATGTACGGGGCGTACCGCCAAACATGTGTATGCGGGCACATGTTTGGACGTCTCCATGCTTGCCATGGGAGTTCGCTCCGGACGGTGTTTTTTACATACGGTTGTGCATTCAGACGGACGGGACGGATCGTACTTGCGCTCTCGGACTTCAGTTTCCCGATTCGTACGTAAAAATGTCCGGGGACGTGTCGGACACTTTTTCCGACCCGAGGACGTGTCGGGGAATTTTCCCAATGCGATTCATATGGATTATTTTACATACGGATCGTACTTGCCAGTTTGTACGAGACTTGTACGATTCGTAGGTAAAAAAATCCGGATACGATTCGTACGGGGAATATTTTTAACGGATCGGAATCGGCACCTTAGTCTTCCCACTCCAGTCACTACAACAGTAGGGAAAGTGTTAGATTGTGGAGGGGTAAATGTACTATTCCCACTCCACTCTGTTCAACAGTAGGGACTCCAACAAGTGCAACAGTAAGGAAAGTGTTGGATAGCGGAAGGGTAAAATTTACAATTCCCACTCCAGTCAGTACAACAGTGGGGAAAGTGTTGGATTGTGGAGGAGTTAAATGTACTAATCCCACTCAAATAAGTGCAACAGTTTGGAAAGTAATGGAAAGCGGAGAGGTAACATTTACTATTCCCACTCCAATAAGTGCAACAGTAGGGAATGTGTTGGATAGCTGCGGGGTAAAATCTACTATTCCCACTCCAGTCTGTTCAACATTAAAACAAACAAAATATCTTCAACAAAATTAAATTATTTTAACAAAGTTAATAAAAATATATATAAATATGTTGAAAAATAAAATAAAAATGTATTAATACAATTTTTTAAAATAAATACATATCACAATCTTAAATACATATCACAAATACCTACAAATAATATTATAAATAAAAAAACAAAATTATTTTAAAACAAATAAAAGTTTTTTCCGAAACTATTCATTACCAAAAATATTGATCATTACATACATTTAGTTCAGTTACGTCCCACACTATAACACCACAAAACTCACAACCTGCACCTAAAAAATTCTTTACACTATTCATATAAACATTCATCAACAAACTAATTTTCAATAATTAAATATGCATTATTAATTCATTATAATTAATATACTTTCCCCCAATAAATCCCCACAAAGCACACCACACAACACACTCATAACATTTAACAAAAAATTATTTACACAATTAACATAATTAAGTATTAAATTAATAATTAATATTAATAAAAAAATAATTATTAATTAATGCTTAAAATTAATTTTCTTCCCACCCCATACCCTTATAAAACCCACAACCCACATCTACAATCTTTAAAAAAATGTATTTGCTCAATTAACATAATTAATTATCAATTAAACAAATATTATTAATTAGAAAACAAATTATAATCATTAAACTAATTAAATTCCCACCCTTTACCCTTATAATCCCTATAACCCACACCTAAAACAAACTGTACAAAAATGAAATAGATAAATAAAATTAATTTTTAATTAAATAAATTAATAGTATTTAACAACTAATTATGAAGTAATTAAAATGTATTTACCCCCCACCCTTTACCCCTCATTAAACAATTAACATAATTATCAATTAGTTAGTTAATATTAATTAGCAACTAATTCTTAATTAATTAAAAATAAATTACTTCCCACCCTTTACCCGTATAACCCCACAACCCCCACCTAAAAAAATAACACAACTTACATAATTAATTATTATTAATTAACAACTCAGGGCCTGATTCTGATGTGGTTTGGAAAGCTTCCCGACCAAATGGGTTTGGGAATGGTATCCGACCGAATCGGAACTGGACAGTCCAACTGACCGAGTACGATGCATCCGGATGCTTCCAGATATGATTTGGTTGGACTCCCATTGACTTCAATAGGAGCCTTTGTTCCGGCCGAGTGCATAGGCTCCATTGAAGAAAGGGGTGGTTGGGGAAAATCGGGCACCCTGTGGCGGGCACCCCCTGGTGCCTGTCACACTGTGCATGGCTGGTAAGGGGGGACCCATGGGTATCCCCATGGTCCCGATTGGGAAGGCTCCGGGTGCAGGGGGGCGCACTACGGGTCCCCAAAGCCTGATTCCAACTGCCGATTTGAGTCAGATGGCATGATTCAGAAAGGCTCTCCAAATCCATCATCGTACTCGGTCATTCAGAAACGTGGCCCGTAGAGATGCACGATTCTGCTCCGTACGGCTCAGTCATTCCAAATGCTGTCGGGTTAGGATTGGGATTTATATATAGTCCTTAACTCGCATCATACTCAGTTGGTCGGAACCTTTCTGACTCGGTTGGAAAGACATGTTCCCGATCCGATTTGGACGGACCAAATGCCGCTAGGAGGCCTTCCTAACCGCATCAGACTCAGGCCCTAATTTTTAATTAATTAAAAATATATTACTTCCCACCCTTAACCCTTTTAAGCCCCACAATGCACACATAAAATTTACCCCCCAAAAATTAAAAGTACAATTAACATAATTAAATATCAATTAAATAAATATTATTAAATAAAAAAGAATAATTCATTTATCATAATTAAATTACATCCTACGCTATTCCCCTATACACCCACAACCCGCTACAAAACTTAAAAACACAAAATACAAAAAATGTAACGCAAATAGATTAAAAAACATAAACAACACATTAAACAAAATTACATCACATACATTTAAAATAAGTACTAAAATTCATAACACTCGTTATTTTATCTTTTAAATAACTAGTTAACAATTTATTGCAAATTAATTATTAGTTCATAATATTTTTAGTTGCGGGTGTTGGGTTTATAGAGGGAAAGGGTGGAGAGTAAATTAATTTTAATTATTTTAGAAATAGTTGTTAAATGCTATTAGTTTATTTAATTGAAAATTAATTTTGTACGGTCAGGTTGTGGGAATTATATTTTTGCTAACGATATTAATGACTTCTATATTTTAAAAATCGATATTACTTATTTTCAAATCGATATTCTTGACATCGATATTTCCATGTCACGATATTTTAAACCCAATATTCTTGTACATCAATTTTAGCAAATCGATATTTTGTCTAAGCACCACGTTATCCACCTGTATCCCTGCTGCACCCTCCTCTACCTAACCCTCTTATAGCTTTCATCTCACCCTCCTCTCTTTCTGCCTTATCCTCTTATCTCGCTCTCTCTCTCTATCTTTGGCCCTCGCCATCCTCTCACTGTGCAATAACTTGCTCTTGCTCCACTTTGCCCTTCTATCTCAAACTCACCTTTCCCTCTCCACCGTAATTTTCTTTCTGTTGGTCCCTCCTCTCACTCTCTGATTCACCCTCCTCTATTTTCTGAACTCTCACTGCTTCTCCCCCCACCATCTTCCTTTTTTTCACTATCCTCTTTTTTTCCCCTATTACCCTCTGATCTCTCTACTTCACCTTACCCTCTTTCCAGCTCATCCTTCTCTCTCTCTCCATCTTACCCTGAACTCTCCTCCTGACCCTCTTCTGTCAGCCTCACATTTGCTGCTGCTGCCTATGTAGTAATGATTTTGTGTGTGTAAAGGAAAAAGGGGTGTGCATGTGCTTGTGTGGGTGAACAGGTGTGCGTAGTTGTGCTGCTTCAGATGTCCTGTATCTGTTCCTCACTGGTAGCTCTTCACATTTCGAACAGTGGCAGCACTATGGCCTGGATCATATAGATCATACTCATGAGCACACACAAGATCTACAAAGTCCTGGGACCCTGTGTATTTTAAAAAGGTTTTAAGAAGCTATGCAAATTGTTATCATTGTAAATATCTGCTGTACTTTCACTCTAAATAAGCAAGATAACAATTGGAAGAGCACTCAAAGGTGGCAATTTGAACAACAGAATCAAACCAAACATCAAATGTGGGTCTGTTTCTACTCTTATCTGCCCAGTGTGGCAAGAAAACAGCTTCCAAGGTTAACGGTTGGATTTGTAGTTTGGTGGCTAGTTTCTCAAACACTGATTTATGGTTAGTTTTTTTAGCAGGATGCAACGTAATGGAAAGAAAGAGGAAACAGGCAGCTCATATGAGTGCCTCGAAATTGAACTTTTCTTCTAAATAGTCCCTCATCTTTCCCATTCTTCTGTTTTCCACAATTATCTCCCATTCCCACGACCCCCTCTTTATCCATCACCCTATCTGTCCATCAATCTCTTCTCCCTCTTGTTCTACCCTATCAACCAGTCTCTTTACACTCTTTCCCCTGCCCCTCCACTTGACGTTTGCTCATGATCCTCCGATGTGACCACCTTCCTTTCTAATCAACCCCATCCTTCACTAGCATCATCCTGTACCTTCACCCTTCTGTATTCCTCTCCTTAAACTCACCTCTGATCTCTCCAGACTCAGTAAATTTTTACACATCCTCTTACTCGGATCAGTCATTTTAATAACCATTACACTGCTCATCATTACACTTTTTCATCCGTCTTCATCCACCTTTCACCATTTTATTCACCTACTTTACTTTATGATGCTCATCACTCCCTACTCCTCACTAATCAATCCTCTCTCTCATGTTTCTTCTCTTCTCTTTAACCACTCCTTTACTCTTGTTTCATCAACATCTTTCCTTACCATTTCATTGTCTTATGCTTCCTTTTCTTTTTTTCATACTCTTATCTTTTCTATCCTCACACTGTCCTTGAATCAACCTCCATCTCTCATTTTTGTACCCCATCACATTTTCTTCTGGTCAAGATACTAGCATCTTTGATAACGTTTGTTACCCAATGGAGCCACAGATGGGAATGCAGCAGTGGGGTTTTCAGGACTTCTGATGAAAGGACACCACCACTTCCACAGCTGTGAGTTTATCTTTAGCTAATTTTAGCTGTTGGAGAACGAGGCACCATCTGTGAGGCCTGCACAAATAACATGACTACATTTGTCCTTCTCTGGGAACCAAACACCCAATTGTAGCGCCTGACTCTCAGAGGGTAGCGTTGCAGAGCAGTCTGAGGCTTACTCAAGGGAGGTGGTGTGGGCTAGTAATCGCCAGTTGCAGGTGCACAAAAATAACACTCAATAATTGATTGTCCAGTCTGTGCTTTGCTTTATAAACGTAAGAGTACATTTATTAAACACACACACTACTCAATACTATGCACCAATTTACAAATATACATAAGCTGTTGGAATTACTTTGTGGTATTGCATTACATCTCCACTCCTCCCGCGGGGGGGGGGGGTCTATCCCAAACTCCCATGTATGCACATCGACTTGCCCCCAATGCAGATAGTTGAACATAAACTGGAGCGAGGTCCCTGCGCACTAGCACCATCCCAGTGGCGACCCACCCCATTACCTCAACAAGCATTAAAAAGGGGTAAACCTGCCATGGTGACACATGGTCCTGACTGAGCATCTCCTACTGACCATAAAGTATGCACCTCTATATCTTAAGGGCTAGCAGTCTGGGGTCTTCAACTAAGCGCAGCAGCAAGAATCCATGTTTGCGCACACACGTTAGAATGACAGTACTCATCACCTTAGTTGGTCATTTGAATGCATTGCAATTACAGCCCCTAAAGGCATCACAGATGAAAGCACAGGATTACGCATATACAGCCAGACACCCTAGCAGGACTGTCTGGCAACATAACCCCACTTGGCTTATGACATCACCTTACACCAGCACATCACATTAAACACATGGCCTTCAGTCTCTCTAAAAGAAATAACCATTAGTAAATGCATTTCGGTGCAATTACACCACTTCACCTCCAGGGGATGCCCTTCTCCAGACATCCCCAACTCAGCCCTTCACTCCATGATGCACTTCATAGTACATCCTCAGCTGTAGAACATAAGTTCCAGCCCAGAAGGGGTTAACTGCTGGCTGAGCCCTTGAGGGGTAATTCTTTCAGATGCCCCATGAAACTTATGGTTGGACTGTTCTCATTTATGCTGGGGGATGCTGTGGTGCTCCTGCAGCCCCCCTGTGCCTCTTTTCACACATGAGGGTGACCCCCTCT
This sequence comes from Triturus cristatus, assembly GCF_964204655.1. Classification (NCBI taxonomy): domain Eukaryota; kingdom Metazoa; phylum Chordata; class Amphibia; order Caudata; family Salamandridae; genus Triturus; species Triturus cristatus. The sequence goes on along the minus strand of NC_140584.1, from coordinate 384,842,117 downwards.
TTTGGGGGCCACCAGGCGCCAAAAACGATGTTCTCCCCATGCCTTGCAAGGCATTATGGGGCGCTTCAAGCTCCTTCCTATGCATAATAGATGAGCGGCTCTCCTGCTGTGCCGGGGAGAGCCGCGCTGGTGGTGCTGGCGGCTTTGTTGCATCTTCCCTCTTCGGTGGGGAGCCCGGTCCCACCCGGACCCCCAGGTGAAGATCGGCGCCCACCCCCGGCCGCTCCTTCAGGTTTCTGGGGCCCGGTCCCACCCGGGCCCCTTGCATCTCGCTTCTTCCTGTTCAGGGTCCCTGTCCCACCCGGGACCCCTGCATGTCCCCGCACGGCCAGCACCCTTGCATGCTGCCGCGGGAGGCAGCACGACTCTTCTCGTCTGCCCGCTCCAGCAGGCAGACACGCAGCGTCCGCTCTGGAGCGGTTCTTCGGGGGGAGTGCGTCAGCACTTCCCCCCACCCCCTCCACACTTGGGGCCCAGGGATGGGGTCCCGGGCCCCCGAACATCTTCGGGGGGAGCGACGGCGCTCCCCCTCACTCCGCATCGGTGGGGGCCAGGGTGGGCTCCTGGCGCCCCGCCTAGGGCCACCTTCACGGGGAGCATGACGGCGCTCCCCGTCTTCATTTTTCGGCGGGGGCCAGGGTGGGCTCCTGGCACCCCGCGTGGGTACCTTCACGGGGTGCGACTTTCTTTCTTTGGGGGCCCGCCCCCGGGACCTGACCCACCCCAGGGGCAGTTTCAAGACCGGCGGCGGAGCCCCATGTGCTTCGTCGTCGGCCCCAGCAAAGGTCAAAAGTTGTGTACATTCTGGGTGGCATATCTCAACCCCCAGGGGTCCGATCTCCTCCATTTTCATGTCCTCTCGCTCCTGGTGGCGCCCCCAGCCACTGGGAGCCCTCTCCTTCGCCCTCTGGGTCTCCAAGAGGGTGCCTTCTGCAGGGAACGGTCTTTACTGGCTCCCTGCGCCAGCCTTTCCCCTGGCTCTCCTTCGGGGCTTCTCTTCTCCCTGCGCAGAGGCACCTGCTTCTGCGCGCCGGTCCTGGGCTCTTCTTCTGGTGCTGATAGGGTCCTGGGGGCAGTCAGGGGGTCTCTCCTTTCAACTGCCCAATGCGCCAGGCTCCAGCACTTTCAGCCTCAGCAGACCACACCCCAGAGAGACCTTCTCTTCCTGTGCAAGCACTTTTTAAAAGTTGAGTAGGGGGCTGGCCGGAAGTCTCTGTTGGTCCTATCAAACAGCGACACATCACGTCCCTGCCCCTGCTCCCTCCTTCTTGTCCAGCCTCTGGGCTTGTTCAAAATGGCGTCGTCCAGGGTCTCTGGCCACATGGCCACATGTCTCTGAAGCCCCTTCCGCCCACGCTGCCTTCCCTCCTTGGTGCAGCCTGGTGCCTGGCACCCAGCGACAGTGGTTGATGGATTAGCCTGCAGCCCCACCCATCTTCTCTTTGTGGAGAGGAGGCCCTAGCTTGTGGAAGAAAGGTTATCAATCCATCCAGCTGAGGTCAGCCCTCAGCCTGGGTCTGGTCATGGCTGGCTCAGAGAAATATGACAGTTCTGGATGACCCAAAAGCAGTACAAATATGACTTTGGACTCTGCAGAATACTTCTTTTCACATTCGCTACTTTGGACTTAAGTGCGTGTCTGGAATCTGTAGGCCTAATGGAAGTTAATCTAGCCATGGGCCCCACATCCCCATAGGGGAATAATGAAGTGAAAACACAGTAAAACAGACTGACTTTCCCTGGCATGTTTCTTTCCAGTGTATAAAGCCTATTCCATGTCACCACCCAATACTGCATAAGTCCTGCCACACCATTCACTTTGTAGCTGCTCCTGGACTGCGCATGCTATGAATCTCCCCTGCATAGCCCATACACGTGTGCACACGCATGTACACATGTGTCTGCATGTAACCAGCCCGGTGTCTCTTACTCCAGCTGCTGTGCAGTGGCCTGGTCAAGCCAGGGGAACACCAGTAAAATCCCCATGCAGTCTCTTACATCCTGAGTTCACTGTGGGTGAGTCCCAACTTATGAGGCTCCCCCACAGTAAAAGCTCAACAATCAGGTGCTCAAAAAGGGAAAAATCCGGGCGGCCCATAGTGTCAGAACCACCTTCTAACACACGCCGCGCCCAGCTGATTCCTACAGGGAAGAAGTAGCCACTCTACATGGGTACACTACCCGTAGTCAGTGATAACTAGTTATAAGGGGTTCTGACCAGACCCCCCTTACTGACCAGTTATCAGCTTAGACCACCTACTCCTCCCATCCATGAAATCTCCACCCATGACAGGGATCCCAGACTATCCTAAGAACCCTCCGGGCTCTAGTTTAGATACCTGTAGGTCACTCATGGTCTACATGGACTCAGCCTACTTAGGCTCACCTTTGCCCTTGGGCATGCAACACTATGCCTACCACTTCTCTGGACAAGGGTCCAGTGCCTCAGCACCGATGCGGTATTCTGGGATAGGTCTAAATCCATCCCCTGGGTCACTAGCTGGTCTCCCTTCCAGAGTTTGTTCCAACCAGTACCCTCTCTCCGTTTGGTCCTTGCACCCCAAAGATGCAACCTCTCTGTACCCTCAACCTCAGCCTGCCGCTGAGGTCATTCTGCTGCCACCACCCTTTTGGGATGACTGTCTTCCCTGAAGAAAGCACAGCCACTCATGCTTTTCCTACACAGAAAAGCACCCTTTGGCCACTGGCCTGGCTCCCTGATAGGAGCTCAGACCGGCCTCACCACCACACTGGCAGTGCCAGGGAGGAACACTGAGGGTGCTTCATCAGACATCCTACAGCTCATTCCCCCGTCAGTAGCTCCACACAGAAACTACCCCGGGAACCTAGACCCATTCCTTGTTCTCCGCTGCGAGAACAGGGCCTATGCACCCTTCCCTCCGAGAGGCGCGCTCTCCTCCCGGAGTACCCTTAGAGAGCCTGTGGGCCCCGAGTTAGCTAGACCCAGGCCGACCTCTCATGGCTCTCCCCGGTCTCCCTGCAGCGCCTTGGGAGACCGCCAAGGGACCTACATGGTCCCTGGATAGCCTGCACCACCCCTTCTGAAGAGCAGGGTCCCTTCACTTAAGATAGGCCACACCTGCCTTCAGGGTAGTACTCTCAGCCCGGGACCCTAAAGATCCCGGCTAGGCCTGCACCACCCCTTCGCGAAACACAGGGTCCCTTCACTTAAGATAGGCCCCACCTGTGTTCAGGGTGATACTACCTGGCAGAAGTCCACCTCCTGCCTCGAGCTAGGGGACCACCCCCATGCTCCTGGTCCTGGGGTTCAAATCCCACAGGGCCTACCTGACTGGTTACCAGCCACCCGACCCTGACACCTCAGGGTCCACCACTAACCCTTCACTTGGAACTAGGGAGCACATCGCCCCCACTCAGATCTCCACTGGGTCAGATACCTAGCCCACCTAGGGTACCTAGGGGCTACCACTACACACCATCACTCAAGAACTACCCTCCTTGGGGGCCACCCACTACCAGGGGCCACCCCGGGATTGCTCACCTCCCCACCAGTTAACCTGGGGGACCTGTCGGACACCCAACTCTAACACACCCTCTTCCCACCGTGATGTAGGTATTAGTTACTGTCCCTATCTCTTGAGGAGACACCCTCCTCATGCAGGTGTAATGTATGTAGTGTTAGGGTTCAAAGGTGTACAATGTGGCTTAGAACATTTGTATGCAATCATTTCCTGGAAAGCACCATCCCGCTAGCACATGATAATCAACATAGCGCGGTCATGTTGATACAGTTTATATTTAAACCATAATAACTTCACATGACACATATGGGCACGGGGCTTTCCTTTCCCATACCTTTAGTTCACATAACCAAAACTTTGAACCCTTCTCAGAGCCTTGCGCTCTTCCATTTGCTCATTGCTGCATAGGTAATGTGTGGCAAAACTGGACTTATCAAATGCTATAAATGCGCATCAGAATGGGATACTATGTTTCCCGCCGCTAGACACCAATGTTGGAGAACGAGGCAGCATCTGTGAGGCCTGCACAAATAACATGACTATATTTGTCCTTCACTGGGAACCAAACACTCAATTGTAGCGCCTGACTCTCAGAGGGTAGCGTTGCAGAGCAGTCTGAGGCTTACTCAAGGGAGGTGGTGTGGGATAGTAATCGCCAGTTGCAGGTGCACAAAAATAACACTCAATAATTGATTGTCCAGTCTGTACTTTGCTTTATAAAAGTAAGAGTACATTTATTAAACACACACACTACTCAATACTATGCACCAATTTACAAATATACATAAGCTGTTGGAATTACTTTGTGATATTGCATTACATCTCCACTCCTCCCGCGGGGGGGTGTCTAGTACCACCACTCACATGTATGCACATCAACTTGCCCCCAATGCAGATAGTTGAACATAACCTGGAGCGAGGGCCCTGCGCACTGGCACCATCCCAGTGGCGACCCACCCCATTACCTCAACAAGCATTAAAAAGGGGTAAACCTGCCTTGGTGACACATGGTCCTGACTGAGCATCTCCGACTGACCATAAAGTATGCACCTCTATATCTAAAGGGCTAGCATTCTGGGGTCTTCACCTAAGCGCAGCAGCAAGAATCCATGTTTACGCACACACGTTAGAATGACAGTACTCATCGCCTTAGTTCATCATTTAAATGCATTGCAATTTCAGCCCCTAAAGGCATCACAGATGAAATCAGAGGATTACGCATATACAGCCAGACACCCTAACAGGACTGTCTGGCAACATAACCCCACTTGGCTTATGACATCACCTTACAACAGCACATCACATTAAACACATGACCTTCAGTCTCTCTAAAAGAAATAACCATTAGTAAATGCATTTCGGTGCAATTACACCACTTCACCTCCAGGGAATGCCCTTCTCCAGACATCTCCAACTCAGCCCTTCACTCCATGATGCACTTCGTAGTACACCCTCAGCTGTAGAACATACATTCCAGCCCAGAAGGGGTTAAGTGCTGGCTGAGCCCTTGAGGGGTTATTCTTTCAGATGCCCCATGAAACTTATGGTTGGACTGTTCTCCTTTATGCTGGGGGAGGCTGCGTTGCTCCTGCAGCACCCCTGTGCCTCTTTTCACGCATGAGGGTGACCCCCTCTCCTGGGGGCCACCAGGCGCCAAAAACGATGTTCTCCCCATGCCTTGCAAGGCATTATGGGGCACTTCAAGCTCCTTCCTATGCATAATAGATGAGCGGCTCTCCCGCTGTGCCGGGGAGGGCCGCGCTGGTAGTGCCTGTGGATTTGTCGCATCTTCCCTCTTCGGTGGGGGGCCCGGTCCCACCCGGACCCCCAGGTGATGATAGGCGGCTCTGGGGGCCCACCCCCGGCCGCTCCTTCAGGTTTCTGGGGCCCCGTCCCACCCGTGCCCCTCGCACCTCGCTTCTTCCTGTTCGGGGTCCCGGTCCCACCCGGGACCCCCGCATGTCCCCGTGATGGAGGGCAGCCCGGGGAGCCCACCCCCAGCTGCCCCTGCCGGCTACCCGCCCGGCCAGCACCCTCGCTGGCTGCCGCGGGAGCCGGCACGACTCTTCTCGTCTGCCCTCTCCAGCGGGCAGACACGCAGCGTCTGCTCTGGAGCGGTTCTTCAGGGGGAGTGCGACGGCACTTCCCCCCACCTCCTCCACACTTGGGGCCCGGGGATGGGGTCCCGGGACCCCGAACAGCTTTGGGGGGCGTGACGGCGCTCTCCCTCACTCCGCATCGGTGGAGGCCAGGGTGGGCTCCTGGCGCCCCGCCTCGGGCCACCTTCACGGGGAGCGTGACGGCGCTCCCCGTCTTCATTTTTCAGCGGGGGCCAGGGTGGGCTCCTGGCACCCCGCGTGGGTACCTTCACGGGGTGCGCGGCGGTGCACTCCGACTTTCCTTCTTTGGTGGGCCGCCCCCGGGACCTGACCCACCCGAGGGGCAGTTTCAAGACAGGCAGCGGAGCCCCACGTGCTTCATCGTTGGCCCCAGCAAAGGTCAAAGGTCGTGTACCTTCTGAGGGGCATATCTCAGCCCCCAGGGGTCCAATCTACATTTACGCATTCTCTAGCTCCTGGTGGCGCCCCTCAGCCACTGGGAGCACTCTCCTTCGCCCTCCGGGTCTTCAAGAGGGTGCCTTCTGCAGGGAACGGTCTTCACTGGCTCCCTGCGCCAGCCTTTCCCCTGGCTCTCCTTCGGAGCCTCTCTTCTTCCTGCGCAGAGGCCCCTGATTCTGCGTGCCGGTCCTGGGCTCTTCTTCTGGTGCTGATATTGTCCTGGGGGCAGTCAGGGGGTCTCTCCTTCTAACTGCCTATTGCGCCAGGCTCCAGCACCTTCAGCCTCAGCAGACCACACCCCAGAGAGACCTTCTCTTCCTTTGCAAGCACTTTTTAAAAGTTGAGTAGGGGGCTGGCAGGAAGTCTCTGTTGGTCCTATCAAACAGCAACACATCACGTCCCTGCCCCTGCTCTCTCCTTTTTGTCCAGCCTCTGGGCTTGTTCAAAATGGCGTCGTCCAGGGTCTCTGGCCACATGTCCACATGTCTCTGAAGCCCCTTCCGCCCACGCTGCCTTCCCTCCTTGGTGCAGCCTGGTGCCTGGCACCCAGCGACAGCGGTTGATCGATTGGCCGGCAGCCCCACCCATCTTCTCTTCGTGGAGAGGAGGCCCTAGCTTGTGGAAGAAAGGTTATCAATCCATCCAGTTGAGGTCAGCCCTCAGCCTGGGTCTGGTCATGGCTGGCTCAGAGAAATATGACAGTTCTGGATGACCCAAAAGCAGTAAAAATATGAATTTGGACTCTGCAGAATACTTCTTTTCACATTCGCTATATTGGACTTAAGTGCGTGTCTGGAATCTGTAGGCCTAATGGAAGTTAATCTAGCCATGGGCCCCACATCCCCATAGGGTAATAATGAAGTGAAAACACAGTAAAACACACTGGCATGTTTCTTTCCAGTGTATAAAGCCTATTCCATGTCACCACCCAATACTGCATAAGTCCTGCCACACCATTCACTTTGTAGCTGCTCCTGGACTGCGCACGCTATGAATCTCTCTTGCGCAGCCCGTATATGTGTGTACACGCACGTACACATGTGTCTACATGTAACCAGCCCGGTGTCTCAAGCCAGGGGAACACCAGTAAAATCCCCATGCAGTCTCTTACATCCTGAGTTCACTGTGGGTGAGGCCCAACTTATGAGGCTCCCCCACAGTAAAAGCTCAACAATCAGGTGCTCAAAAAGCGGGACATCCGGGCAGCCCATAGTGTCAGGACCACCTTCTAACACATTAGTGGTATAGGTGAGTTATGGACTTTGCCTTTTGAAATGCACCAACCCATCACATGTATTTAAAGTTTAAATAAGTGTGTTGTTTATTCAGATCAGGGACACATACCAGCTCCGAGATTTTATATTGATGTTGCAGCATCAAAGTTTATTTTATAGCGCTTGCTGTCTGTAAGAAAGGTGATTATTGTTTGGGGTAGGCGATTGCCCAACTCAAGGAAAGATAACACTTCTTGTCTAGATGAACCCTCAAAGTCACTTTATTAATCTGAGCTCACCATCTATTAGCTATGGTACAGAGTTAGACAGGCTTAATTTAAGGCAATGTGTAAAGTATGCATGCAGTACCAAAACAATATTAAAGTCAAAACACCAACAATAAAAATCCCAAACAAATTAGAAAAGCAGAGTGAAATATAATAAACAAAATGACACCAACACAACAAAATCCAATAAGGGGTTCTTAATGTTTTTTATGATTGATTTGAAAATAGCACCAAAAAGCACATAGTGGTAGTCAATGGTTGCGGTATACTGGGACCTAGGCGCAATTTGAGACCAACCGCGAAAGAGTACATGTTGGATACACCAAGTGAATTGGTCTTAATGAAAGTCTGGAAGTTGGAAGGTTCAAAAACATTTCTAAGTCCCAGTTCGTAAAGGGTCTTTGTCACTTTTTTGGGGGAAAAAATTCTCTTCACTCAGGATATCTCTGAAACTGAAGCCGTGGAACCGAAGGCTGACTAGCTGAAGCAGGTTAGTCTCTCAGCTGTTCTGGATTGTTTGAGATTTCTTGCTGTAAATGTTTTAAGTCCCAACTCAGAATGGGACTTTGTCACTGTTTGGGGAGATGCTGAGATCTCCTCATGGTACAAAGCTGAAATTCAATTTGAAGCGGTGGAACTACTAATTGGCTACTCTTCCTGGCAGGTCCCATTGAAACTCTGCAGCTCTGGAGGAAAAGTTTTCAAAAGTTTCCAAACTCCTCTGGTGTCCAAACAGCCACCAGTGTACACTTCTAAGGCCCCCAGTACCTTAGGGGAATTGACTCTCAGGTAGAGGGGGGTGAGACACTAAAAGTGTAAGCCAGGCTCGAGCCTGAAACCTGGCTCTGGCTCAGTTCGAGGTCCCGTTGAAACCTCAAGCCCATAACAAACCAAAGTTTCATATAGTTTCTGCCTGCTACCCTCGCTGTACTCAGGATGTGTATTAAGGCCAGAGCTGCCAACTTTGGAACTGGGGGTCCAGGTGTCCGTCTCGGTATTGACTCAACATCCTGTGAATGAAGGCAAATCACCTAATCTACATGAGACTAAAAAAATGAACATGACTTTGTTTTATGCAAATGGTGTTCATGTAAAGCTCTCAAATACCCAGTCAAATCTGCTCTAAATAAAAACTGCATAAAAATGCACAGAGATAAAAACAAAGAACTTAAATAAAAAGGCGGGAGAAATGGATACCCATTTAGTGGCTTATATGTGTAAAGTGAAATAGTGATTTGTGTGAAGTGAAATCGTAGATAAATTGTGGCTTCCCAGCTTAAACTGTGTGATCTTAAGCAAATATTGTGTTTCACCATAACTCCTTTTTCTTCATATTTGAGTATGAAAGCACTCTCAAGTATATGAGTTCAGAATAGCAGCTTTTAAAAAATCCTTTGAGTTTGATTTAATAGACTATAAAGTTGCTCTATGATAATGCTGGCCACATCCAGAGTTCACATAACAACTATCTTGCCTCTTGGTTCACTAATGGTACTGTCCTCAGTGTGTGTATCAGGGCAGGGATGGTTCTACATTCATGTTTAAAAACTATCACTTGTAGTAAGTGCGGCTCCCATCCCCAAGCCTTCTAGAGGCCTCAGGGAACCCATCTGTTACTGCTAATTACGGGAGTGCTGTTTCTTCCAATTAGGGGTGGGGTATGCGATCCCACTCTCATAGCCTGCTAGGGGCCAGGGGGCCTAATCCCCTAGGTCCAAGAGTTAGATTTTGGGGCATGTGGCCCCCATTCCTGAGCAATGCACTGGCCCTGACCATTCCCTGTCGACCAACATGAGCAGTGTCTCTAGGGCCTTATCTCCATGGACACTGCATTTCCTTCCCCTGGACAGTGTGGGCATTCCCTACCCACAGTCTTTGAGGCAGAGAACACAACTTTGCTCCTGCCTGTGGCGGCCAGGGGAGCCGGCAGTGGCTTTGGGGCCTTGAGGTTTCCACTGAGGCCCACAACAATTCTGTCAGCCGTGGGTGTCCCAAGTGGGCACCAGGGCACCTATTTTAAAAATAAAATTGCATGCTCCCGCTAGCACCCATTATGGGTGCTCGCTGGGGAATGGTGGGGTGGGGACCTTAGGGCTCCCCCACAGCCAACAATTCATGACAAAATATAAAAAGAAAGGGTGCGTGGCCTGAGTGGGCACCTAGACACCCCAAAAACAAAACAAAAAACAAAACGGAAAAAGAATAATAAATGAGCATCAAGGAAGCCACTCATTTATTATTGAAGGTGCTCCCCAAAATGCCAATCATCATTTTTTGATACTTGTTGTGCCCCTAGAAGGGGCAGGGGCACCAATTCGCATTTTCAACTGCAGGGAGCACAGCAGCTCCCCAGTAACATTAGAAAAAACAGTAAGTCACCTAGGTCATTCAATCCATATTTTACTATGTAAAAGCACTTTGAGCTGGAGTTATAGGTTTCTCAGCTGGAGTGCAGTGCCTCCTTGTGGTTGGTTTTGTGGCTGAGTTTTATGTCCAGAAACATGTTAAAAAACACTCAAAGATATGTTTAATTATCTCGTTTTACAAATGCTCTACTGAAAACATGCTATTATTTTAACAACACTATTATTAAACATTGCAATGTGTGAATTTATAAAATATACATTAGATTTAGTTAGTTATGAATTTTTGCAGAGCCAATAGGTCTGTTATATATATATTGATCTGCTAACCCATTGACAAAGCCAATAGACCCCCTGCTTTTTATATTTGAGTGTTTTTACGCTTTGATAAAGCCAGTAGCCCTGTCTTTAATTAAAATGACACAGTTTGCCACCTGCAGGGGATTGGGAGCAGGTTAGGCCCTACTCCCAACCCCATGCCGCACATGGCAATGGACATCTTACTTTACATTAAAAAAACAAAAGTTCAATGAAAAAACCAAAGGTTAAAGGGATGTTATAGTTAGATGAAAATAACAGTTAAAAAATACCGTTCTAAACTAACAAAACCATTAAAATTCACCAGTTTTAGTTACTTCAAGTAACTATAACTTGTGCCCTTGCAATGCACTGCTAATTGCCTACTAAATTAAATCACTGTGCCTGGCAAGGGCGCATATTATAGTTACTTTAGCGCCTAAATTGTGGTTACTTAAGATAACTATTTTGCTGAAATATGAAATTTCCGTTAAGAAACAAAAGACAACAGGTGTTTGGCAAAACACGAACAGTTGGTTTAATTAAATGCTTTGACCGGGAAACATCCACAGAAACGGGTCTGAGGACTGTCTCAGGATACATTCGTTCTGAGTGCCAATATATATTGGAGCATCGTCTTGCAATTTAGATCGTATTTTAGAGAAAGGGATGTGGGCCTATCATGGGGTGTAAATAAGGCCACCTGATTGTGAATGCAGGTGGGTCTCGACCTTGTGTGGGCACAATGAGGGCAGTGGATGAAGTACCATATGTCGGGTATGGGGAGTGTGTGATCGCTGCATGTACTGTGTGTGCTGTGCTCTGATTGGCTGAGTGTTCCAAACTTCATGTGTCATCTAACTTTATGATGTTTTTGGGAACGCAGCACCCCTCTGCTTTATTGGGCTTTATTCGGGCCAATCTCCTGGCACCATTGTGGTGTTACTGCCTATCTGTGGGATTAATCTGGTTTTTCCTGTTCACATGTTTGTCCGGCTGGTTATGTGCCACCCCATCTGTGATCAGTCAATCAGTAGCCCCAGGCCTAGCTCGCAGGGCCTAAATGACCACATATTTCTTAATCATGGTTGATGGAGAGGTCATGTCAGGGGATTTCAACAACAGTGAATGGATCTCGTTTTTGAATAAACATGTATTGTTGTGTAGATTGAAATCAATATTAACATTCCCCCTCTAGTTGAATTTTCAACTACATCCTTTACCCCACACGTCAAGCTCTCACATTGTTGGGGGCTTGTTGTGTTTCCATTTTGATTACTACTACTTCTCTATTTATTTGCATTCTACCCTTCTAATTGTAGGACACCACACAAAACAGTACAAGAATGAGAACGGCAGCAATGACGTGCACTGTCCCAGAAACTACAGGGGAGCCAGGCAAATAAGTCTTCATACCATTCCTGCTTTGGGGCACCTTACCCATGTGCATTTGCAGTCAATGCAGTGTTTGGATGGCAAGAGTGAGCATACCATTACCCATGTCATTTCCTGGGATGAAAGTTCAGCAGGACTAACGAATCTTGACACACACCCCTCCCTCCATTGCGATCATCAAGGCAAATACATATCAGTGTTGTATCACCATGAGGCAGGTGGCTCTTAGTTCTTTCTTGATTGTGTTAAAGCTGAGCTCAGTACTGTTCATCATTTTCAGCAGCTCCCACCTGGTTATTAGTAATCAGCAGGATTTTGCTTTTGTCTGCATTGTGAAGTAGTGTAGAAACCCTCCTGCATTTACTTGTGTGTCAGTAAACAGTCAGAATTCTTCCTGAATGTCCTTGTACTGAGCACAACGAAAATCACCGGCAGTTCTTTTTTCTGGAACCTGATATAATAGAGTTGTTTTCTTCTGCATCAGATGCTGGTATAACTGTGATATATCATCTCCAGAGAGGACCAGGGTCGGGGTGTGGATGGTGACGAAGGAGCAAAAGCCACGCCATGCGACAATGAGCTGAGCATATGAAAAATCCCCACACTGCCAGCACAGATCAGCATGGAGCTGCCCCATTGCATGTTTGGTATGTGCAGTATTGCCCTGCAGTTCTTATTTGTTCCGTGTGGAATCATTCCTTTGACTCAGAAACACAAGGAACACAGTGTAAGTAGCTCCACAATTTGGAGTTGCCCCTTCCCCTTCAACCACGTGTACCTGTCTATATCAGTGCCCCATATTTCCTGACAGTGGTTATCTATGTTGGAATTTAACCCTCCCCTATGTGACTCATTTCTTTTCATATAATCGAGGTCCCTGGCCCTACAATGGAAACCCATGTCTGGCATCCATTTGCTATTGATGAAGACTGCACCCGATAAGCTAAGTGCCACCTTGGCACTACAGATGGAGGAAGAAGCGGACGTGTTTGTGCATTGGTGCGGTGGCTTTGCTACCTCCAAGAATCTCTTTTCATGGGACCAAACGGTATCCTCCCCCATGGTGCCCCCCAATGCGCATCCTATCTAGCTCTGTTTGAATCTCGCTAGGCTTGGTGTAACGTATAGTGCTGTGGGACTGGTCTCGTAGTGAGTTACATTTACTACTGCTGTATGGGGTTCTACTCTATTGGGTTGTATCTTGGCCCCAGTCCTACATAGGTACAGGTGGAGGAGGCATTTTGCTCTTTCGGAGTCTACCTCTTGAGATAAATAAAGCATGTCTGCGCCTACTGCGTGTGGTATCAGTCAACATACATAGCATGACCTGAGGAGGAAAGAAGTTTGGAGATGGCAGGGCATACCGTTTGGAGTTTATCAGTCACCATACTGCACAGGTGGTTCTAGAAATACAAACATATATTTTAAATTTAAGCAGAGGGAGATACAATTATTTACCAAATATCATACAATTTTGCAGGTTATATACAATTGCTGGGACTAGAAACCACGGGGCTCATTTACAAGGTTTTGCCGTAGGGCAGTGCCACAAACAACCCTTCAAAAGAGAAGGGCAGGAATGCACTGCATCCATCAGATACAGTGCATTCTTGTCCTTTTCCCCTATGCTGGTGCAAAATGGGCTATCATGCGCCTAAGCAGGCACACTTGCACTATGTTGCAAAGGTGCCTGCATTGCAGGTAATTGTTTTGGTTCAGGAAGGTGCACCTTCCTGCACAAGAACAATCACAGGAGTCTTTTTCCTCTTTTTCTACAGCACACATAGAAAAAAAAAGATGAGAAATACCTTTATTTCTCCTTGTTGCGCCTCCCCTGGGAGGCTTAGGCTTTTGACGCATTCCCAGGTTTACAAAATCTCGTAAATCAGGGAATGTATCAAATACCTTGGGAGTTACGTGGAAAAACCCACTGTAATTCCCCTGGCACGCCTCCCTATCACAGGGTGAGGGAATGTAGCAACTTTCCCTGCGTTGCCTCAATCCATATCTACAAGGCCATGTAAAGCCACGCAGGGTGGCTTTATGTGGCCTTGTAGATATGGCCCTACAGTGTGCGTAGCCAGACTGTCACAAAAAGTGCCATTCCGGCAGTGCACAGGGCCTTGTAAAGGAGGCCCTAGATCTCTTACCTAAAGGTGTTTTAGCCCGTAGACCACATCACATCCAATTTGTTTTACATTAAGTAACTTAATTGTACTAGACTACTTGTCTGTTAGCTGATAACACAGTGGCGTCACATGACAGAAAATAATTTTTCTATTTTGTAAGTATTATTGTGTATTTGTTTTTCTTATATTTTCAAGTTGTATGTTTTTCTTTTCATAGTTAATTTTGTTCTGAGTAGAATGTACATTCTTTTTGTAAGAAATTATGTGATTTTCAAACAAAAAAAGTGTTTGCATCAACTTTTTATGACTTGAATAGTGTTTTGCAAACTGATATGTAGAAATAGGTCAGTTTACAAAATATGAAATCTTAGTGGGTCATACACCAACCTACCGTATCAATATTGATAAGGTAGGTTGTGACTAGCTACTCACTGCAATTGGATGCCAACACATGGGTGGCGGCCTGCTGGTTTCATTAGACTACCATTTCTGTGAGCACATTTTAATAAGGAAACCCTTTTTAAAAAATGCGGCCCGTTTTCCTTAAAGGAAATGGGTCTACATATAAAAAGAGAAATGTATCATTTTTTTAGAGTTTATTTGAGAGGTGGCCTTGGTCCACACTGCCTACCTCCCAACAAACTTTTTTTTAAAATTCACAATGGGGAAGAGTTCCAAAGGGCAATCCCATTTCTTTTCCAAATATGTTGTCACCCCTACTCAGGGGCCGATTCCGATCCGGGTCGGAAAGCACTCCGACCGAGTCGGTTTCTGAGTGTTTTCCAACTGAGCCGGACCCCTACAGTCCGACCGAGCGAGTATGATGCGCACGTATGCTGTCGGACTCGGTTCGGTCGGACTCCCATAGAAGTCAATGGGAGCCAGTTGTACGACGCGTACATGTGCTCCCATTGACTGAAAGGGTACGTCTCGCCCAAGTGCGCCCCCTACAGTGGGTACGCATCGGTGCCATCCGCGCCGTACATGCCTGTGTGGGGGAGACCCATGTGTCTCCCCCTGTGTGCGAGTCGTATGGCTGCGGGTGTCGGGGGGTCCGACGCAGACCCCCAAAGTTGGACTCCGGGAGCTTTTGAGAGCCGGACACTCCGGCTCGCACAGGCTGTCCGACACATGCATCGTACTGGCTCGGTCGTCAATCGCATCCATTGCACGCCACGGTTTGCTTACGACCGAGACGTACGGAGCGGTTCAGACCCGGAAACGACCGGTCGGTGAATTTCATGTAGCTCGCATCGTACTGTACGAGTCGGACGGAAAACACGCGTACGGCTCAAACTTTTTACAGCCGGATCGCGTTCGGTGCCTTTCCGACCCGGATCGGAATCGGCCCCTTAGTAGAATGTTAACTTTTTAATGTTTTGTGACAGGATCCTAGTCTTAAAACCTTAATGCACCGGTTGACGAATTGATATTTGGAAAGCACACTCTAAACTTGGACCTTCCTAAAAGTGATTCATTATGGGATTCTAAACCTATGTTGCTATTCGGTGACCATCTGTTGGACAGGCCACATGAAGGGCTTGCTCCCTCCCCGCATGACAGGGCCCGAGCCCCGGCCCTCCAGGTGTTACCCACAGCAGCAACCCGCACCCCGGCTCAAGACGGGACTCCTGCCCCCGGACATCTCTGTATCATGGGGCCGAACCACTACCGGCCCCCTCGCCCGGCCCGGCCTCCATCTTGGACACTGCACCACGAGGCCGCGTGGCCTCAGCTCGACCCTAACCCCGGGCCTGGCCAGGCCCCGACATCCCGGCACCACCATCCACCCAGGAGGTGAACGGACCACTTGGCAGGTCAATGGGAGAAAGAAGTGTCGATGGCTCTCCCCCGCCAGGTGCCGATCGCCCCCAGCTCCCCCGGGCGCTGGCTCCACCCCCCCGCTGGGTGTCTGGACTCCCTCATCCCGGACCTCCCGCCCTCCAAGTGCGAGGGTCCGGACATCAAAGGGCGCCAGACCTATAACTGGGGCAGCTCCAGAGCAGGAAGGCAGTTGTATCCTGGAGTCGAGAGACACCGAGAAGAACTCATCCTTGACGGACTACTGGCGCTGCCGTAGCCCTGCCTTGTGAACTATCGTCCTGCCTGCTGGCGCTGCCGCGGCCTTCTGCAACCTCCATCCTCGTTGGGACCTGCTGGCGCTGCCGCGGCCCGTTGGAACTACCACCTTCGTTGGGACCTGCTGGCGCTGCCGCGGCCCGTTGGAACTACCACCTTCGTTGGGACCTGCTGGCGCTGCCGCGGCCCGTTGGAACTACCACCTTCACCGGGACCTGCTGGCGCTGCCTCGGCCCGTCCAAGCCCGAACACCGAGCTCGAGGATTGTGAGCTATCCATCATCGCATCTACCAGATTGGTAACCAGACTGTCCCGCTACCCTCTTTCCCAAACTAAGAGACTAGAATCGAGGGGACCCCTGAGTCCAGACCTCCTTGTACCATTCCATCGTACCTTAAGAAATCGCTTATAAAGAACGTTAAATCCTATCCTTGTGTGGTGTACATCTGTGGGGGGGAAGTTACTCGTCTGTACGATCGCTGGAGACGGCTCTCCCCGGAGACCTCTCCCCTTGTCCTCGGCCGACCCTCCCGGTCCGTCTAACATTGGTGGCCAGCGGCGCGATCCGAATCAACGCGTAATCGTACAGAGAGTAGCTCACCCCACGACAAAACCACAATGTCAACCAAAGAGAGCGGATCCACCGAGAAATTCCAGATGGAGAAATTGGAAGAGTACAGCCATCGTGAGTTGAAACAATTCTGCATGGAACTAGGCATTGCTACCACCGGCCTGAGTACCAAAGACGATTTCAAGCACGCCATTGAGTCGTGGGCAGAAACCGGGGTCGCCAGATCCCCAGACCGAAACAGTGCAGCAGCAGAGAGGAACGCCACGGCTCCCGAGGAGCGAGGAACGGGCCTCTCACAGGAAGAGATCCAAGAAAGAGAAAAAAACAGACTGCATGAGTTAGAAATGGCACGGCTCAAAATGGACGGTGAACTAAAATTAGCCGAGCAAAAACTGAACCTAGAACATCTGCGGCTCCGAGAAGAATGGGAAGAAAAACAGAGGCAGAGAGAACTCGAAGAAAAGAGATTAGCATACGAACACGAGCGCAAACTGGCAGAAATAGACCTACGAAAGCAGAACAAAGAACCGGAGGTGCCCGAGCGACCGCGCACCCCGGGAGCGACAGAAAAGAAAGTCCACATCCCCAAGGATGTCGTTCGAGAGTATGTCCGAGAGGACGACATACAACAGTGGTTCAAGGCCTACGAGATCGCCATGACCTCCCACCGAATCGATCGATGTGACTGGGGAGCCGGCCTATGGGGGAGGTTCGTCAACGAAGGCCGCGATGCCCTGCTACAGCTCCCAGACCATCAGATGTCATCCTATGACCACATGAAGGCTGCCCTCCTCACCCGATATGGGCTCACACCCGAAATGTACCGCCAGAGGTTTCGGGACTGCACCCGGATCCCGGGTACAACTTGGGTGGAATATGTCAACTATTTCAGCCGAGCCTTCGAGGGTTGGATCAAGGGGAGCCACGTAACAACCTACGAACAACTTTTTAATCTCATGGTGTGGGAGCACCTCTCTAACAACTGCTTCGTCGAGCTCAGGCAGCACCTCCTCGACAGTAAACTGACTGACCCACGGCAACTCGCCGCCGAAGCTGACCGGTGGGAAAGCACCCGAGTGGGCCGGAGAGGGCCGCACGAACAGAACCGGAACACCCAAGGTCAGCACCGTCCCCGAGGAGGAGGAGGAGGCCAGGGACGAGGAAGAGACACCGTCCCGGTCGCTCCCACTGCCAGCACCCCGCCCCCGGCCAGCCGGGGCAACCCCCCGATGCGCCCGGGGTTCCGAGCCAATGTCACGTGTCACCGATGCCAGCGAGTCGGCCACTACGCCAATGACCCGAACTGTCCACAGAACCAAACCCCAAAACCCCGCCAGGTAGCTGCCGCCGCCCTGGGGGGAGAACAAATCTCCGAAGAACAAGAAGAATACGAGCAGGCACAACAAGAGTGGGAACCGGCCGCCATGGTTCTAGCGTGCCTAGGGGGGAAAGACATGGTCCCGCGGGCCCCCCTACCCGCCAACACCAGAAAGTATAGCCAGTGGGTGAACATTAATGGGCGCCGGGCCGAAGCACTACGTGACACAGGGGCCAGTGTGACGGCCGTCCGCTGTCACCTGGTAAAACCAGAGCAGATCCTGCCGAACATTCTCTGCCCCGTACGTTCAGCCGACAATTCAGAAAGCCTATGTCGAATGGCCTGCGTCCCCTTCGAATGGGGAGGGGTCTCCGGCATGTTGAAGGTGACGGTCCGAGATGATGCCCCCGTGGACTGTCTCCTGGGGAATGATCTCGAGAGTTCCCCGTGGGCCGTCGTCGAAAGAAGAGAGCACCTGGGGATGTTGGGCCTCCCGGACTGGGCGTGCGTAACCACCCGGTCCATGGCCGCCCGTGCCATCCCCCGACCAGAAGAACCAGAATGGCCTGCGCCTCCTCCCCCGATCGCTCCAGTAGAGGACACCGACTATGCCGACCCCCCAGAGCAAACCCCCGAAGGGGTCGCCCAGCCCCAGGACCTTCCCGACCTGGCTCAGTGGCGTCAAGAAGGGGGGCCCACCCAGGAACAGTTCTGTCAAGAGCAGAAGACCTGTCCCTCCCTCGAGGGACTCCGCCAGCAAGCCAACGCCCAGAGTGCCGGGGACACCACCGGAGCCCATTGGATCTATTGGGATAACGACCTGTTATACAGTGAACAGAGAATCGCGGAGTTAGGGGCCAGTCGAGTGCTGGTGGTGCCCCTCCGTTTCAGAGACTTCCTGTTAAATTTGGCCCACGATGTCCCTCTGGCTGGACACCTGGGCCAGGACAAAACCTACAGTCGCCTGGTGACCCACTTTTTCTGGCCGAAGATGAGAAACGACGTCCTCAACCACTGCCGGTCCTGCCCCACGTGCCAGGCCAGCGGGAAGAGCGGCCGCAAACTCAAAGCCCCTCTGCAACCCTTCCCAGTTGTCACCACCCCGTTCGAGAGGGTGGGAATAGACATTGTGGGGCCCCTGGACCCCCGCACAGCACAAGGACATCGGTTCATCCTGGTACTGGTGGACCACGCCACCCGCTACCCCGAGGCTGTGCCCCTGCGAACTGTGACAGCCCCGGTGGTCGGCCGGGCCTTAATGGGGATCTTCTCCCGGGTGGGCTTCCCCCGAGAAGTCGTCAGCGACAGAGGCACAAACTTTATTTCAAAATATATGAAGTCCCTCTGGCAACAGTGCGGGGTCACCTACCAATTCACGACCCCCTATCACCCTCAAGGAAACGGACTGGTTGAGCGATTCAACCGCACGCTCAAGGGAATGATTGGGGGATTGGAAGAGCCCCTCCGTCGCCAGTGGGATGTACTACTTCCGTGCCTCCTCTTTGCCTATCGAGAGGTTCCCCAGAAGTCCCTCGGTTTCAGCCCTTTTGAACTCTTGTACGGGCACCCTGTGCGAGGGCCCCTCAGCCTAGTCAAAGAAGGTTGGGAGATGGCCCCCCTAAAGACCCCTCCAGACGTCTTCAAGTACCTCCTGACACTACGCAATCAGACCCGGCGATTCAGGGAAATGGCAAAAGCGAATCTTGAGGCCAGTCAGGAGGACATGAAAAAATGGTACGATCGGAATGCCTCCTCCGTGGAGTTCGAACCTGGTCAACAAGTGTGGGTGATGTCCCCCACCGAACCATGTGCCTTGCAGGACAAGTGGACGGGGCCCTTCAAAGTGGTCGAACGCAAGAGCCCCGTCACCTATCTCATCGATATGGAATCTTCCCGGAACCCCCTCCGGGTCCTCCACACCAACAGACTCAAACCCCACTTTGTGCGCTCGGAACTCAGCCTCCTGATGGCTACAGACAGTGGAGAAGAAGAAGACTCCGAGCCTCTCCCTGATCTCCTGAAGACTCAGGAGAAAGATGGTTCCGTAGACGGGGTCTGGCTCTCCGATGCCCTCACCCCAGAGCAGCGCCAAGGCTGCCGGGACCTCCTGCTGCAGTTTGCTACCTTGTTTTCCCTCACCCCCGGGGTCACCCCCTGGTGCTTGCACGACGTGGACACTGGGGACAGTCCCCCTATCAGACACCGGGCATACCGCGTACCAGATCGGGTGTGGGCCTGCATCCAAGAGGAAGTATCCAAGATGCTCGCGCTCGGGGTCATCGAGCCCTCGGACAGCCCCTGGGCCAGCCCGGTCGTGCTGGTCCCCAAAGCTGCTGCCCCCGGCACCACTCCTGAACTCCGATTCTGCGTCGACTATCGGGGCTTGAATGCTGTCACCAGGACCGACGCTCATCCCATTCCCCGAGCGGATGAATTGATCGACCGCATGGGGGCTGCCCGCTACCTCAGCATCTTCGACCTGACAGCGGGCTACTGGCAGATCGGTCTCACACCCCGGGCCCAAGAACGGTCCGCCTTTTCTACCCCCGATGGCCACTACCACTTCAAAGTCATGCCCTTTGGCATGAAGAATGCCCCCGCTACTTTTCAGCGACTAGTGAACCAGGTCTTGGCGGGGCTCGAGGAGTTCAGCGCCGCCTACCTGGACGATATCGCTGTGTACAGCCGCCACTGGTCCGACCACCTCCACCACCTCCGAGAGGTCCTGCAGGCCCTCCAGCGGGCCGGCCTCACAATCAAGGCCGGCAAGTGCCAAATTGGTCAGGGATCCGTGACCTACCTCGGACACCAGGTGGGAAGCGGTCTGGTGGCCCCTCTGCAACTCAAAATCGCTGCCATCCAGTCCTGGCAGCCCCCAGTCACGCAGACCGAGGTCAGAGCCTTCTTGGGGCTCACCGGCTACTACCGGCGGTTCGTGAGGGACTATGGCAGCATTGTGGGGCCCCTCACGGGACTCACATCCAAGAACCACCCGAAGAAGATTAACTGGACCCCAGACTGTCAAGCGGCCTTCGAAAAGCTGAAAGCCGCCCTGTGCACTGCCCCTGTGCTCCAGGCCCCCGATTACAGCCGGGAATTCATTGTGCAAACGGATGCCTCCGACCATGGCATCGGGGCGGTCCTCTCCCAGCTGAACTCCGAGGGACTTGACCAGCCGGTGGCCTTCATCAGCAGACGCCTCCTGGCCCGAGAGCAGCGCTGGAGCACAATCGAGAGGGAGGCCTTCGCAGTGGTGTGGGCCCTCAAAAAGCTCCGGCCCTATCTCTTCGGTACCCACTTCCGGGTGCAAACAGATCATCGACCCCTGCAGTGGCTAATGCAGATGCGGGGGAAAACCCCAAACTATTGCGTTGGTCCATCTCCCTGCAGGGGATGGACTTCACTGTGGAACATCGACCGGGCCAAGACCACGCCAACGCGGATGGCCTGTCACGCTTTTTCCGCCTCGACGAAGAGAGTCCCGAAGAGGATGGGTGACTCTCCCCGCCTTCAGCTGGGGGGGACGCATGTTGGACAGGCCACATGAAGGGCTTGCTCCCTCCCCGCATGACAGGGCCCGAGCCCCGGCCCTCCAGGTGTTACCCACAGCAGCAACCCGCGCCCCGGCTCAAGACGGGACTCCTGCCCCCGGACATCTCTGTATCATGGGGCCGAACCACTACCGGCCCCCTCGCCCGGCCCGGCCTCCATCTTGGACACTGCACCACGAGGCCGCGTGGCCTCAGCTCGACCCTAACCCCGGGCCTGGCCAGGCCCCGACATCCCGGCACCACCATCCACCCAGGAGGTGAACGGACCACTTGGCAGGTCAATGGGAGAAAGAAGTGTCGATGGCTCTCCCCGCCAGGTGCCGATCGCCCCCAGCTCCCCCGGGCGCTGGCTCCACCCCCCTGCTGGGTGTCTGGACTCCCTCATCCCGGACCTCCCGCCCTCCAAGTGCGAGGGTCCGGACATCAAAGGGCGCCAGACCTATAACTGGGGCAGCTCCAGAGCAGGAAGGCAGTTGTATCCTGGAGTCGAGAGACACCGAGAAGAACTCATCCTTGACGGACTACCGGCGCTGCCGTAGCCCTGCCTTGTGAACTATCGTCCTGCCTGCTGGCGCTGCCGCGGCCTTCTGCAACCTCCATCCTCGTTGGGACCTGCTGGCGCTGCCGCGGCCCGTTGGAACTACCACCTTCGTTGGGACCTGCTGGCGCTGCCGCGGCCCGTTGGAACTACCACCTTCGTTGGGACCTGCTGGCGCTGCCGCGGCCCGTTGGAACTACCACCTTCACCGGGACCTGCTGGCGCTGCCGCGGCCCGTCCAAGCCCGAACACCGAGCTCGAGGATTGTGAGCTATCCATCATCGCATCTACCAGATTGGTAACCAGACTGTCCCGCTACCCTCTTTCCCAAACCAAGAGACTAGAATCGAGGGGACCCCTGAGTCCAGACCTCCTTGTACCATTCCATCGTACCTTAAGAAATCGCTTATAAAGAACGTTAAATCCTATCCTTGTGTGGTGTACATCTGTGGGGGGGAAGTTACTCGTCTGTACGATCGCTGGAGACGGCTCTCCCCGGAGACCTCTCCCCTTGTCCTCGGCCGACCCTCCCGGTCCGTCTAACACCATCACAAAATGGGTTTAGTACATAACAAATAGCCATTTTCTAATTTCTAATTTCAGACTTTTTGCTTTGTACACCAGGCTCTGCTATATTTGCCTGTTACTTTTGCCTGTTACTTTTGTTTCCCATTTTGTTTCAGCCTGGCTTCTGTTTACTATACTTAATAGATTGCGGTGAATATTATTATTTCTCTTTATTTCAGGTAGTATATCTTGCCTCGTTCAGGGCACCCTTGTGTCATTGCCATTTATATTTCAAAATGTGTATTTGTCATTCATTATTTTAAATTGTATGTCTTTTTCTTTCACTGCTGTTTTTCAGCTCAACATAAGGAGATATGCCTTTTTGTAAGAAATTGCTTTATATAAAATTGTATTTCTTTAGCTTTCTGTTTCAGCCTGGTCTTCGTCGATTTTTGTAGGGCTGGGCGGAAGTTATACTCCGCGAAGTTATCTAAAAACTCCGTAGAACTCCATGAGCGGCAGAATGACGCCCCCGGCACTATCAAGAGCCCATTGGAAAGTTTTACCAGGCAGCAGCTCTCTGGGGTGTGAACAGGCAGCTATTCCAGCAATGTGCTAATCCAACGTCTTGTGACAACAATTAAAGCCGCGTACAGATCAGGTTTAACACCAAGCGCCGCAATCAACGCGTTTATGTAAACTTGTACAGTGCCCCTGCGCAGAGCCACATGCAAGATGAAAGCAGAAAAGTAGCTGTTTGCGGTGGAGCCAGATTGTGGTAATGACCCTTTGCGAACCACAAACTCTGCATCCTGAACCTATTCAGGTTTGAAATTATCGTTCGTTTCCACATTCTTGATAATGCCGCCAATTGGGAACATGGCGTTCAATCACCAGCACAGAAGTCTGTTTATACATAAATTCGTTTGCAATCCAATGAGAGGAGATAAAAAGATGATCTATCATCTAACGCAAGTCCAAAATAAACCAGAAAACATGACAGCCCCAAATCCATTCTGCAGAGCAATATCACTGCCAGGGCAACTTGGATTATTTGGCAATGTACGATCCAATTATGTGGCACTATTATTTATATTATGCACAACGAATAGGCAAATGATGTGACATTATGCAACATATTCGGCGGCTGTATTGTTTTGAACCAATCGAGCTATAAACAAAAATTGTTGTTGATTCTGCAAATTATATGGCAAGTGTGTTGAAACTATAATCGTGCAGTACATAATCATAAGTGACTCACGTGATCATAGAGTGATAGAGGGCATGCTGTTCGACTAGCTGTGGACATTTCATGTGCATTCCCCTTAAGAAAGCGGGAGCCTGATGTGAGCTTTAGCGGAGTGTAGAGACTTCAGCATAAGAGGGTCTTGCCCCTCGTAACCCCTCCATGTGCCTGGGTGCATGGTGATTACCAGACAGCGCCTACGTTAGCATACTTGGTAATACCACTCAGGCGCGCAACGCCCATTGGGCTCAAAGGGCTTCAGCACACCCCCCTCCACCCCCGTCGTGTGTGTCAGCTCCAGGGACATCTTAAGAATTTCGGGGGCCCTGGGCCAAAG
The DNA here is from genome assembly GCF_964204655.1 of Triturus cristatus. Lineage (NCBI taxonomy): Eukaryota > Metazoa > Chordata > Amphibia > Caudata > Salamandridae > Triturus > Triturus cristatus. The sequence goes on along the minus strand of NC_140584.1, from coordinate 384,818,224 downwards.
TATTTTGGGGGACCTTGTTCGGATCAGCTTTGAATTTATGATCCCATTTCAGCTCTTTTATGCCCCCTGTGGCCAGGTCACTGACAGTGCACAGGGACACTGGTCCAAATTATAATTGTGTTTACATCTAATATTCAAGGGTAGTGGCATGTGTTTTCAATTTTATAATACATAATCAGCTTACTAATATTATTGCAAATAATCTCTTTGCCCCCCCTCCAATTTCTCCCATGTGAGATCCTCTTATGATCTAAAATAAAAGAATCAGATGTTGCATGGTGTGGAAAAACGTAAACATTTCTCTGCAAAATGGCTGTAATAGACTCCCATACACCACCCACATTAAAAATAAATTGAAGGAAAATCGTGCTTAAAACAATATGTTTAAGAATTATTCAAGGTCATTGGGGCAAGACACTGCAGAATGGCGCTAGCTCTATCAGGAAGACTTGGGCCCACTTTGCCCATGCCTTAAAACGTCTCTGGTCAGCCCAGGTGAGACAGCTTCCTGGGCACACACACAGACAGTTTATGAGCTGCTGTGGGCTGGCTGATCTGGCGTCCCTCTTTTTGCAGCCGCACCTGAGTACTTCACAGGTCTTTAAAAGACCATTTACTTGTTAGCAAGGCTTTGTTGTTTTTCACCCCTTCTTACAGCCCCTGCATCTCCACTCTGCCTATTGCTGCGAGAATTAGCCCCCCAAATTTTTTTATTAGCCCCCCCCAAATGTGGGTCTAGTTGTGCCTCTGATACCACTGACCCAGCATGCATCCAACACCTCACTTTCTCAAGGTGTTCTCTCCCAGCACATGTACCCGCACAAACCCCTTGACATGTGCCCCTTCAACTTTACAGATGACCTTCTGGTACATGCAGGTGTTGCCGGAGCCAGGCCGGGCTTCATCCCCACAGCATCGGGCTACTACTGGGTGTCGGTCCTGCTGCCAATGCTGGTGCTTGCAGTGGTGACTTGACTCTTTCCCCGGGGGTTGATGGTATCAGGCTAGCGGTGGCTGCTGCCTTCGGGGTCTCTAGAGTCCGCTCCCGCTGCCGACCTAACTACCTTCAGATTCCAGCAGTGGGTGCTTCCATCCTTGCAGACATCATACCCACTCACCGACCAATGAGTGGATGCGAGGGCAATCAATCGACAAATTCCATTGCCAATTCGACCAGTGTTAAACCATCAGCATGTGATGCCTGGTTTTGTTGGCTGGAGTGACAGCACTGCCATATGGGGAGGCTCACGCCACATGATGGACAGTGGCCGTTGGATGGCGTGAGCGGCACTGAGCACATGTAACTCTGCCATGCAGTGTAGATGGGGTTTTGGCCAAACTCCACGGTTGGCAAGCAAAATGCAGTGAAAACCGCCCGCGAAGCGGAGTTGACCACCCAGGCCAAAGATTTGCACTTCATTGCTTACCAACAACATCCTCCCTGGTCATTTTTTCTGTATTTGCATCCTCCAGCCCTCCTCAGATATCACCCTACTTCAGGGTCGGGTTGGTAATGCAGGCACTCGGGAAATGGCCGAAGGGTCGGTAGCCGAGTTCTAGATGTGGGCTGCTTTTTTGGGCAGCCTGGGGGCTGTCTGTGCTGTTAGGATGCCGCCAGCTGCCCATTGGGTGCCTGAGTGTCCTCTCTAGAGGCAGATGGGTGGAGGTGTCACTCACTTTCTCTCGCTGGACCCGTCCATTAATGTACCCTGATTGAGCGGAGGCATGGGGGCCTGAATAGAAGTGGTCTCACTTGCATTCATGTGTGGCTCAGCAGTGTGAACTAATCTGTGCATTTTTTTTTTATCTAAGTGAAGTTAATAAAACATGCCCCCACCCCCTTTCTTTTCATAAAACCTTTGCTGAAGCAGTGTTTTGCGGAAAGGCAATACGCAAATGCGGGCCACTTTTTTTTGGTGTGCCAGGCCCGATTTTTGATAAAAATCCAACCCTGTCCTACTCTCTATTCTTCATGCAGCACCTCTTGATAACGTTCTGTAGCTGTTCACATTTGAAGGATTTCTCGGCTGCCTATTGAATCCGTTTGGGCATGCCTCAAAATGGTTTAACATTTACTGACCACATCACTCATTCCTTTATGCTGGCCAGTCCGATGTTTCTTCATCCACATCACTGAAATTCTGATCATTCTCTTCCCTTCAAGTGTGGTAGCAAAGACCTTCAAGGCAGAAGCCCACGCCAGAGCACGTCCATGAATTCCTAGTGTGCTTGCCAGATGCGCAGATTAAATGTGAACACACGGACCCTCATGCAGAGGTGGCAAGATGTTTTCTGGTGTTCAGTGTGCTTTCTTTGGACCCATTATAGACACAGCTATATCCCTCAGCCTGGAATCGAGGAATTGGCAGTGAGTTCCAAACTCTCAGAATACCGTGAGAATGACTGGGAATGTGATTTGATCTATTGGGGGCTTCTGGGGGTAAATCCACACATATCTTGCAGTGTGAATTCGATGATTGGTGCACATGGATCACTCCGCATCCCATCCATCTGTTGTCTTCTAATCAACCCATTGCTGCCAGTCCACCACCTGCTACTGTAAGCACAGCCGTCCCTTCTTACTACCAACTCAGATGTTTTTTTAAACCAGGGTTACTCCTTGGAAGTGATTTCAGCTGCACTTTAGCATTTTGCGAAGTTCTCTATGGAATCCGACTTGCTTGCTGCATATACTAAAGGAATAAAACAGCAAGATCATTGAAATGTTAGCAATAACAGTAATAATATTAATAATGATGTATAGAATTATAGATGGGTAACAGTGAATTACGGAGATGTTTTTCACTGAAGGATTCTGAGTGACCTCAAAGAGACAATGAGAGTAAAATCTGAGTTGTCTATGATGCCACTTAGAATCCCGAGATGAAAAACATCCCCGTAGTTCACTTTTTACCCACCTATTATTTTATTGTATGAATTCGTCTACCCTTGCTTTCAACTACTGCGCATGGGCAGAAGATAATGGGAGAGCTATAGATAACATGCCCTCTCCTCCCTGACGCAAATATGAAAAATAAATATCTTGCCTGCAAACCTTAATCAGAACCCATTACCTCCCCCTCCTTCAGCTGTGCTTTCTGCTTGCAGCCAAAGCAGACAGGCAGAGCTGCACTGATGGGCTCTCAGGGAGGCCTGTCACCCAGCATGAAGAGCCTGTATGGCATCACAACAGTTGGGAACCAGTTTTGTTATCAACGGATGTGATGTCATAGCACGGAGTTATGAATTTCAGAAACTGAAATTTAAGGATAACAATATTTATAAGCGTCATCTTCACTCATCAGCATCATCATAATAAAACAAACACTTCATATTGTTCTTTTTCTAAGGATCATTATAATAATCATGTTTGTATTTAATTATTATAATTTAACAACAAGAGAGAGAGGGAATTTTATTGGAGCCACTCTTAGTCCCCCAGGGCTGGTATAGATAAACAAAGAAAGAGTGTGTCCGTCAGAATTGGACCAGTGCCAAAGTATTTAAAAAGCACAGGGGTGAATCACTATGTTTTCTAAAACATAGTGATTCACCCCTGTGCTTTTTAAATACTTTAGCACTGGTCCAATTCTGACGGACACACTCTTTCTTTGTTTATGTATTGAATTATTGCCATGGATTTTCCAAAGAATGGAAATTCTCACAGTGACTCTCTGTAATTGGTGCTCAGTTTTCACAGCTTGCACAGTAGAGGCACATTATTGCTGTGCAGTAGATTTCACAATAACGTTACAGGTGTGCAACCTTTTGGACTCGCCAGCTGGAAACTGTGAACGCACTAAGAGACGAATTGAACTCTGAAAATGCCTTTATGCAGGTGTCAGGGTACACAACAGTCATAACAATGGACACAAGAGAGCAGTGTTTTCCCTACAAGATGGAGTCAAATGGCCTCTTTATTGAAACTGTCTCTCTGGAAGATGGAGCTTATCCATGTCTAAAGGGCCCTACCTTAGAACAGATGCTAGGGTTCGAATGGAGCTTGGCAGAAGGGGACTTCCACCATAAATTTGAGTGGCTCTCACTCCACCAATCTCAGGGTTCCTCTCATTCATGGACAGGCAGGGAAACCTCTGATTGAACACAGGTGGAGTGTCGCTAGCTCTGCCAGTGGTCAATCATTGTAGGCAGCCCAAACTCAAAGGTTGCTGCCTTTGTTGCAAGAAGAGGCCCACCACATTTAGAGCTGATTTCCTGCTGCATTTTTTTATCTGCCTGGATTCCCAATGATAAGCATGACAGGGAAAATCAACTCCCTGAGCAACTGTGATTATATTTTTTTAGCTCTCAGAAGTAAACTAATGCGTTCAGGGTTTGTGCGTGAGAAATAAAAAATGATGTCAACTGCTGAGCTGTCGTAATACGGCAGCCCACCACCCTTCATTTCTGGCCCATGTGCTCCAGGGAAACATCTTGATCAAAATGAACTGAAAAGTTCTCCAATTCATTCTAAACAGGACAGGTGGTCTGACTCAGGCTGGTGAGAAGTGGGGTCTCGAAATGACTACTTAGGCCCTCTTTTAATGTTCGGTGGCCCGACTGCTTAATTAGGAGTCGGCTAGACATCAGCCTTCAGCAAATGTCCGTTTACTACTCATGCTTAAAGCAGGCCCTTAGTCACTGCTTTTAATGAAAAACATGACTTTCTGGAATTGATGAAAAGAGGTTCGGCCAGATGTCTTTGTTCAACTCACTCATTCACCCACGCAAACCATCAGCCATATTTGACATGTTAATTACTTTTCTCTATTACCCCCTCAACCATTCATCGCCCCAGTTCTTATTCAATGATTTGTATCCGTCTCCCCTACCAGGTAGTACATGCCCTACCTAAAAAAAGGCAAATATTCCCTAACCTCCACCTCCAACCTCCCCATCACAAGTAGCGTAAGTGGGAGGTGGACCGACAGCACTACCTCTTTATTTGTCTGCTCCCTCTGAAGGTGCTATGCAGCTCGGATGCAGCAGGTCTGCCTTTCTTTGTAATCCAGGCCCTAGGAAAAAATGGAGCCCAGCTTCCCTCGTTCTGCGGTTGACTGGCTTTCGGGCCTATGGGCGCTTCTCCTTCTCTTGCACTAGGGTCAATGGTATGTGGCTGGGCCAGGCCACTGTGTCATTTCCTGATGTTCCAGCATATTTCCTTTGTTGCCACACAGTGGGTGAGGTCAGATGATGCACCTGTGTTAGTCCTCTGCCTGCTCTCTGGTTGATATCCACTTTCCCGGGCTCCACTGCATCACTTACAGGTAGGCGCTTGTTATGAAATGGATTCGGAGTCCTTTTGAAGATTGTAGATGTAAGATTTATTCCAATACAGCAACACCCACAACCAGACGCTCCCGCTGCGCACCAGGACCCCAGGCAACTGAATTAACGTTGTCGGAACCTGGAACGCATCGAGCAGCGTCCGATCACGGAACAACTTTCGAACAAGGCATAGCCTCGTGATACATCCTCGCGCTACACTCCAGCGCGAGGATGAAGAACAACACATTATATCTTCTCCCTCTTCACCACAAAGCGAAGCAACAACTTATGCAAATAAGGACAATTAAAATGTGACAAAAAATAATGGAAGAAGTAAAACAAGAGAAATGCAAAAACATTAAATAACATGTGAAATCATGACAAGACATAATCATTCAATTTGGTAGGTCATTTCCTACTGCGAATGCCTAATTCTGGTGGTAAAGAGTATGTGTCAGCATTAACCACAACAGTGTCAGAAGTGGATGGACCAGACAAGTTGGAACTTGTACCGGAAGTACTTGATGTGGCATGCGTAGTTGGAATGCAAGATGAGGAAGAATTAGCAAATTCAGATGTTGGAGTTTTTAACCAAAAAGACCAGTCACAATTCTCAAACTCCTTTTTGGTCAATTTAAGTAAGGAGCGAGCCTGTGATACAGAGAGGTGTACTATTGATCTTTTGTTCCACCATCCTTTGACACCAAGTAAGGCTGAGCCTTTGCTGACATCGGTAACCTGTACTGGCGGGGAAAATTTCGACAAACCCTTAGTTACTTTTTTAGGATTTTTGATGAGAACCCAATGACCAATTTTTAATTCAAGTGAATCAAATTTTTTTTTTGAATCAAACATTGACTTCATTAGATCTTGTTTTTTCAAAACGTTGGCAGCCAATTCTTGATTTGCAACATTCCCCTTGTTGTTCTTACTAAGTAACCAATTGGGACATAAGTTGGTGTGAGCAGTCCTGTTTCTCAAAAGTGAAAACGGAGAAACACCTGTGGTACAATGTGGAGAAATGTTATAAGACCACAACTTAGTTTCAAGAAAATCTTCTACATCTTGATGAGAAGAAATGGCCGCTTGAATGGCATCTTTAACCAACCTGTTCGCGGATCCCATCCTCGTCGCCAAATGTTATAAAATGGATTCGGAGTCCTTTTGAAGATTGTAGATGTAAGATTTATTCCAATACAGCAACACCCACGACCAGACGCTCCCGCTGCGCACCAGGACCCCTGGCAACTGAATTAACGTTGTCAGAACCTGGAACGAATCGAGCAGCGTCCAATCACGGAACAACTTTCGAACAAGGCATAGCCTCGTGATACATCCCCGCGCTACACTCCAGCGCGAGGATGAAGAACAACACATTATAACTCTGTAGGTGAATATGATTTGCAAAGCTGCCTCTCATGTCTGCAGTCCTGCTGTAGTCTGACTGCAGTGTGTATCTGGCAGGGGGCCTCCTCACAGCTTATTCGTTGTGGCTTGCTCTGGGGGCTGTGCTGTGTCTCTTTCACGACATGGAGGGAGGGAGCATAGCCTGGTGGGTGGGGTGCAAAGCTTGATTGTGGTTTGCCTCCCTTTTATTTTTTACAACTTGTTTGCCCCTGGCTTAATGTTTACCTGGATGCTCTTTTGGTGGAGGTTACATTTGTGGGTGGTTTGGCACTTGTGAGATTTGCTCCTCCTGGTTCCATGGGCTGGTCCTCCCTTAATGGTCTGTCTGACATGGTGCAAAACACAGAATGGGGATGTGGGATGGCAGAAGGATTCCTGCTGTTGCCTCTTGAGCTGACTGGTTAAGGTTCTTGTCCTTGTATGTCTTCTTTCTTTAATAGAAAACATCTTTAGGAAAAATATATTTGTTATCAAAGACATTAGAGGACATTCGTACAACATTCTACCATACAATTATGTAAAATTGCAGAATCCTCATCCTGTTTGTTATCCATCAAAAACCTCTGTCTTAAGAGCCTACAAATATCATTATGATTAAAAACTGCTTGTACTAATAATTCCTTCTCTCAATTTAGTACACATTGAAAAGCTACCATGCAGCATGTCAGTTGAGCCATCTAGTTCATAAACACCTTCATTATAATAATTTTTTTCAATTCTGGACCGAAATTGTGAGGAAAGGGTACACTGCCTTGATTTGAGTTGAAGCGCTCCTTCGGTTAGCTGTGCTAGACGCAGACCAGGTTGTTGCAACCTATCGCAATAAATGCACTTCCGCCATTGCAGTTACGATCTTCATCGTGCTCTGGGGGCGATGCATTCATAAAAAGAAGCCACCAGAATATCTTTCACTGTGTATGTGACAAACTGGTGTGCATTTGAAAGGAGGCCAGAGATCCCCTTGCAGGTAGATGTAATGAGGTACTGCAACTGCCTGCAGGGAACTGTGTGAGGTGTTGATGGCCCCCACCTTACTCCCCTTTCAAAGGATACCACCGGGGGGGTGCACCTACTGTGAGCCTCCATTGTATCGTGCAGTCAGTGTGCTCCCTAGCTTCTTTGCCTCTGCACCCACATCCATAATATGGCGTAGGTGAAGAGGCAAAGTGCTTCCTCATTTGCTTAAGGCCTTGCCCCCAGGCAAATGAGGGAGCACCCTTCATATCATGCCAGCGCAACTTGTGTATCACCATAATATGTATAGGAGAAGGGACCACATAAGCTTTTGCAGCCCCTTCCGGAATACCAAAATGTTCCAAGGGTGCATAAAGTGTGTGCACATGCCCAATATGCTCCAGGGACACCTTTTATAATACATCCCCAGGTCCCCTGTGTGGTACTTTTTGTGCACCCTGGTGATGCCCTTCTGCCCTGCGTCCTCTCCTGAGTTTCGAGCCGGACTCTTTTGAGACTCTTTTTTGGCTCACAGATTTGAGTGTTGTCTGACTACTGCACATTTGGTTTGGCTGTGCTTGTGGAAAAATATATATATATATATCCATATATATTCATATGTATTAAATACAAAAATATTATGCTTATATATATCACACTGGAACAAGCTGACCAGAGCTGCACGGGGCTTCCAAAACTGACCTTGTCTGGACAAGCTTCAACAGCTATTCAGAACCACCTTAGAGGTCACCTTAATTGTCCTGACTCCATGTTAGTTTGCTTCTCTGTGCGTTTTGCTTACACAGTAGGTCTGTAGTATAATTGGCACAGTGCCGAGCCTGCATTTCTGTGATGCCCATATTTAGCTGTTTAAGATTGGCGTGGGTTAGTGATTATTATTCAATAATGACTACATGTAAAATATGATTAAAATTCATTGTACTAAAATCGTTTTTGCATTTGTATGATCTTTATAATGTCTAATAGCCCTACTATAAAAAATCAACGATGTAACTACTCAACATGTGCAAAGTGCACATTCAGATTTCTATGTCTAAATGGGTAAATATGTCATATACTAAATTAAAAGGGCGAGTATTAGATTCTCTAACAATGCCAATAATACTGTATCTTAGTCACAAACTCAAAATATGGTTTCTAGTGTGGCCTAATGGCGGCAGTCTCAAATACAATGGCTATTAAAAGTTATGCAAAGAGAGTAGCTCTAGAGACATGTGAACTACATTGCATACCTTTATGCACAAGATTTCTAGGTGCATTCTGGCATTCTAAATGTTGTGATCCAGTTCTTTAGGTGCTAGAGAGCACACTGCACAGGAATAAACAATAAAGGAGCAAAAGTTAGATCTTACCTTTTAGAATATCAGCACGGAGACACCCTCAGTCATGCTTCTGGAGAATTACTTTGACTTGTGAGGGCCACATGGAACAACCGTGTTCAGACAGGGGATGTGAAACAGGTTTAATTGTCAGATTCTGAGTTCTGTATTTAGCACTAACTAGCACTGCTGGAAGCAAAATGTCTACAGGGAGTTTTGAGCATTTTTTTCATCTGAACGTAGGAACAGTGACAGTCCTTATTTTACACCAGTTGTTAGCATTTCACTGATAAAATTGATTTTATCTAAATGATTTCAGAGAGTCACACCAAGCTCACTAGTGCAAGCTAAAAACAGTATTTGTAGGAAAAAAAGGTCAGAGTGTCTTCTAAAAAAATGCTTGTGATTTCAACTTTTAGGGGCCTACATTAGACCATGAAATCAGGTCCTGATATATATATGTACATTTTTAATTGTGTAAATGCAAGTTGTACAATTAGTCTATAGCCCTTGTAGCGATAATAAAGAAAATAAAGAGAGCTGTATTTGGACGAAGGTTGAAGATATTTATTTTCAGCAGTTTTGCTTCTATTTGGTCTACAGCAAATGCTTTGTGTAGAAAACTTGTAGCCACACATGTTAAGCAATGCATAAATTATTGTAATATTGAAGAGCAGTTTAACAACAATATAGATTCCTTTGTATTAAATTTCCTTAATATTACATTGTAGAATAACACACTACGGGTAATGTACAGAGAAGAACGTAGCAGTTAAAAAGTGATTATTTATAAAAATGTTACAGTGAACTTGGCTCTGATAATGTCTGAGGTTTTCATAGGTCTAGGAAAATTAGGGTCAAATTAATGCTCAATACATGTTAAAAAAATATTCAGGTCATCTTCTTTAGTAATTTCCCATAGTGGTTGCAATGAAGTTATGGCTTTGATTAAGCCCTCCTGGAACTAGATTGGACACCACAGATCTGTTTTAGGTAAGAATATCTAAAGGAAGTATTGCAAAGTCTGTTAGGAGCAGAGGGGATATCACTGTTTTCTTGAGAAATAATACTTTTATAGGGGATATGCAGGGTGGGGCTTATCCTACTGAATAATATTATCAATGAGCACAGCGTAAATACCAGAGGGGAAACATCCATTACAATGCAATCACGACAATGACCTAACTTTACAACACAACTGTTACAACGGAACTGCCTTTACATCGCATGTCATTACAACGCATGCCACTGTGATGCATGCCATTACAACGCATGCCATTACAACGCATAATAAGGTAAGTAATGGAAATTTGTTTAGTATTAGGGTGGGTATGGGTTTCGGGGTACATGGGAATATTAATTTTTACCACTACACTATCCAACACTTTCCCTACTGTTGCACTCACTGGAGTGGGAATAGTAATTTTTACCCCTACACTATCCAACACTAACCCTACTGTTTCCCTAAAAGTATTATGCATGGTAATGTTATGCATTGTAATGGTATGCGTTGTAATGGAATGTGTTGAAATGGTAGTTTTAAAAAATGTGTTGTAATGGCATGCATTGTAAAATCATGCAATGTAATGGTAGTTGCGATGTAAAGATGCGTTGTAAAAGCATGCATTATAATTGCATGCATTGTAATGTCATATATTCATACCAGAGAGTAGATAAGAGTGGGTATCAGTGTTATTGTTGCCCAGTGTTTCAAGATAAAGGTATCAGACACGCCTGAGGAGAATGACATGTAAGGTATGGGATATATGGTTACATTTTGCAATTTTAATATAGATGCGCCCCACAAATTTGCTGGGGATATGGCCCCACTGAAAAAGTTTTGCGACAGTATATTTTTCAATAAATGGAATTTACTCACAAATACCTGAGAACAGGTTTGAACAGGGCACTTATTGCTTGCAGCTTCAGACAAACATTTGTACTGGTCAATGGAGTTGCTCAAGGGCACATTGTATGTAAGAAAAGAAGGCTGTGCTGTGAGCATTAATATGGGTCCACAAGAAAAGAGATTATTTTAGTGTCATCTTCAGAACAGCAGGTGTATATAGCTGAAGGAATAGGTTTTACCCTAGACATCTGGGCCTCATGGTAAAAAACAGCTTCAAGACTAATAAAGAACTAAGGACATTACATTTCCATTAAACTTGTGTATATGTTGAGAGGTGATGAATGATGGAGTTAGACTGCAGTTTCATAAGCGTGAAGGGAATATGGCTTTACAGATGACTAAAAACAAGGTTCTAGAACTAGGGAACTGAAAGGTTTGGAAAAAAATGCCTACCCATAAAGTAATATTAAAAAAAAAAAGGAGTGGTGAAAACATGCTGTCCCCATAAAGTGGCTTGTGGTTCCCTTAGAGCCTGTTGTGCCTGACACCAACACTATGTTCTCATTAATACCAGTAGAGGCAGAGTATGTTTCTCTTCTCAGTGTTTTTTAGCATTAAAGTTCTCCCACAAGGTGAAAGCCTCATTGCCGTCATGCTATTTGATGCCCAGTACACTTCCTTCACTGTGAGTCCCAAGGTCAATGCGCAGGCAATAAAGAGAGACTTTGACCACCTATGCCTGGAAGGTGGTAGCATCATCTTGCAGTACGCTCGTGACCTCCTTGGGACATCTCCATCACTTGAGGCTTGTGAAAGTCTGTGAAAAAGAAACTGTAGCTCTGCTGAACTACCTCCAGGAGAGAAGACACAAAGCCCCATTGTCAAAATGCCAGTGCTGCAAAAATAAATGAGGGGGCTTACCTGGGTTATGTGACATTCCAAGGTACACACTGCCTGTCACCTGACAGAATAAAATTGATTCAGGGCATGCAGCCCCTGTCCACCAAGAAAGGAATGATGTCCTTCCTGGGGATTATGAACTACAGACACCACTAGATCCCTGAATGCCGATGCTATGATTAATGAACTTGCAAACTGTTTCAAGAAATTGAAAGAAACATTGTGTACTGCGCCAGAATGAGGACTGCCTGACTACAAACTGCCTTTCTATCTCAGTTTCAGAGCAAAATGACATTGCAAATGATGTGGTGTTGCCAATGGCGTGCTAACACAGCTGGAAAAAAAGGCCTGTGGGTTACTACTATGTGGCTATGCCTTCAGCAGTGACTGGGGGTTGGTAGCTGTGATGGTGGAGAGGACGGCTCTCATTGTGTTGGACTATACTTGTATTGTCTAGGTGCCACAATCGGTACAGTTATTGTTGTCATCGGGAGTGGCACAACATTTTTCTGTTGGCAGGCACAGAGGTTATGATGGCACATTGTTGTCTAACTGTAATATCATAAAACGATGCCCACCTGTTAATTTGGCAGCAGTATTACCTGCAATAGTTTATTCTGATGAGACCCCTAAGCATGTTGGTGATGAGATTGTAGAAACTGGCACAACACCAAGATTAGACACCATTAGAAAAGGCAGACTACATGAGTGGTACACTGATGGTTCCTGCAGCAGACTGATAGGCTCTAATTACAGAGCAGGGTATGCTATAGCAAAGGCAGACAACATGGTTGAATGTACAGCTCTGCTACCTGGGGCAGCTACTCAATAAGATGAGCTGTATGCTGTAACGAGAACATGCAACCTAGTTGAGGGGAAAACTGTTAACATTTACACTAACTAACGTTATATTTTGCAGTTGTTCATAAATTTGGCCAGCTGTGGAAGTATTGTGGATTCATAACAGAAGCAGGGTACCCTATTGAAAATGGCCCTTTTGTAAGGAGCTTGTTGAAAGCAATACTACTACCCAACAGAATAGGGTTAATAAAATGTGAAGCCCTCACAGGAGCTAATATGAACATACCCAGATGTATCACCATGGATGACACAGCAGCAAAAGAGGGCATGTTACAACCAGTGCAGATGGGACTAATGAATAAAAGCATTCCAAAAATACAGCTCATTTAGAGACAATTGTTGCAAGCTGGTGTGAAGGAAGCACATTGGTCTGCAACACCAGATGAACAGAGAGTGTGGATTGATGCTGGATGTGAGTCGAATAATGAGGGGAGTGTGGGCCTACCGGGACGAGAGGCCTGAGGCCTCACGCAGTATGTTCGTTTCCCTTACAAGGCTTGAGCATGGACCCTCTGATATTGCACAAGAGGGGGACTGCTGTCTGATTTGCCCACAGCTCCCATCAAGGCCTTGTGCTCCTCACACCAGTCCCCAGTGTCAGCCATCTTGCCAGTACTTTTCCACTCACTGTCAGGTAAGCACAGTTCCTGATGGCCTTGTTGGGCTATGTGAGAGGAGGTGTATTTGCACTAACTTCAACTCCCATCAGGCCCTGCCCTACACTCAATTCCCAGTCAGACCAAACAGCACACCTAGAAATATGCAGTCCCTGGGATTGATTGCGTATGTACTGGCAAGATGGCTGACACTGGGAACTGGTGTCAGATCAGCCCACAACTCCCATCAAGGCCCTATTCTCATCACACCAGTTCCCAGTGTTAGCCATCTTGCTGGTACTTCATTCCATTCACTCTCAGGGACTGCATGTTTCTCTGTGTGCTATTTGGTCTGGCTGGTAAGGTTTGTGGAGGGCAGGGCATGATGGGAGTTTAAGTCAGTGCAAGTACTCTTCCTTTCCCATAGCCCAACAAGACCACCAGGAACTGTGCTCACCTCACAGTGATTGGAAAAATACTGGCAAGATGGCAGACACTGGGGACTTGCGTTTGCTGTGACCCAAACTGACATCATGGACTAGTGCTACTTATACCAGTACCCAATATCACCAATCTTGCTGGTACTCCATTCCATTCACTCTCAGGGAATGCATAGTCACAGGTGTGCTGCTTGGTCGGGCTGTGAAGGTGTATGGAGGCCAGGGCATGATGGGAGTTGGAGTCATAGCACACATCCATACCCACACCTAAAGCAACCCGTTCATCAGGGCCAATGGCTACCAGACAGTGAATGGAAGTGCCCCAGCAAAATGGCTAACACTGTTGCATGGTGTCATGTGCACAAGGCATTGTTGGGAGTTTCATTCAAGTCCTACATTATGCAGCAGTGTCAGCCTCCTTGCCACCACACTCCCCTCACTGTCAGTGAGTCTTTGTCTATGAGGAGTAATCTGGCTTGGGTGGGAGGAGGGGTGCAAGTTCCAGCAGCAGAACATAAGCACACAAACCTCTGCACCTCAAAGCTCTGAGCCACAAAAAGCAAGAAAGTAGACTTTGGTGAACTCATCTGTCCATGGAGGACTAGGACAATATACATGATGTGATCGGGCACAAAGCAAAGCAGTAATACAATCTGCTACTCACAGCTATTCCCAGGTGGCCAATGAGATGAGAACTAGGAGCACATCCCTCAAAATACTATAACAAAATGCTCCCATACATACCAGACTGTGAGTGTGTAGGTAGCCACGCCAATGTGACTGCAAAAGACATGCACAAAGCCCAGCACATGTACAAATCTTGCAACACATCTTAAGAGGAAGAGTACTATGTCATTGTCAAAGCACAGATGTGGGAAATACCAACACACATTGTGTCATGCACAGGGTGTCACTAAACAGTCAATAACTATGTACATGTAGAGTCAAATACCCCCAACATGCCCATGTATGCACAGAGCTGGACATGTTCAGCAAACCCGATCTTGTACAAATTGCAATGTCCTCAGAAAACATAAGCCAGCATCTGTACCGATGGAGGGCAATCTATGTACATATACTCATCATAAAGTACAATCTGATGAGCTGTTGAAAAACACAACAAGCATTGTGTCTCTCATCTACCCACAGGGCATGCTGGGAACACTGCTGGAACAGAACAAGACACCCAGTCCCTGACTCTGGCAGACCCAGAGCTCTCCAGCATTGAGGTCTCTCACCCCTCTTTGGATGACGAGGAACTACCTGGCAACTCCGGTGTGCGTCAGCCTGCAGTAGCAGCAGCTGTACTATCTGCATCCCCTGCAACCACTCCTGCAACAGCTGAGAACACCCAGATGACCACTACCCACCAGGACACACAAAGCCAAGCAAACAATGAGAGCACAGCAACACACGGGCACTCTGGAGTTGGCGGACAATGACAACACTGTCAATGAGGAAGGAGGCTCAGTGTCGTCTGTGCCTGCAACAACTGGTCCTGCTCGGGTGTGTAAGGGTGGTAGGAGGGGGTGTGGGGACAGGTGCCGTCATGCAGCTGGTGCTGCTGATGAAGTTGACCCACATCTATCCCGGATTCTTGATGCATATCAGGATTGCACCGGAAACTTTGGCCAGGTAGTCTGGATCCTCAGGACCATGCTACAGCAGCAGGCTGCCCATTATGCTAAAATGGACTCCCACATGTCCAAAATAGATGACCTGACCGTGGTGCACAGGGACATACTCACCTGTTCAGCAAGGTTGCAACCAACATGACCACACCTCCCTGTGTGCCCACTACATCTGGTGCATCTACATCCACAACTGCCACAGGGAGGGATGTGGACTTTGGCGGAGAATCCTCTGCAGAACCGCAGCCTGTACCTGAAGGTCCCCCCGAGAAAAGTAAGAGGAGTCGTCCGAAGAAGGACACATGAGAGACAGATGGATCACCCCCAGGAAGTGACAATCTGCTCCTGATATCCTCCATTGTGTGCCAGGCGTTCACTTTGTTGACTGACACTCAACGGTTCCATATTGGATGGAAGGTCTAAGTTGGCCCTCAAATGACTGGGGACTTGCCTCAAAAAAATTCATCTGCTGGCACTACCAACTCCTATTTGCACTTTGTCCATCATGTTTTGTACAGCACTACCCCATTGTGTGTACATCACCTCATGCACTGAAATAAATCACTTTGCACAGAATACTTGCTTATGTCGTGACTGAAACACAAATGTAAAGATTGATATGAGGCACAAAAATGCAAATAATGGAATGTCAATTACATTATCTGAGAAACAAGTTCAGGAATTCACCTACTGGCTTGTGAGTAAATGTAACCTGACACAGCATGTGAGATGCACACAACCAGGTCATCACAACCCCCATAGTACATGGTACTGATCCAAATTGACTCTACTGTTGTAAAGCGAAACACCATTTCAATGCACAAACAACAATCATTGTCAGATAAACAGATCATCATGGCATATGTACAGTATACAAATGAACGTTGGATGTGTGGAAACAGACAAGGCATACTTCAATGTGGAACACAGATTTATTTCACTGGCACAACCTGGTGCCCTCACACAAAATGAGATCACATCACACTGTGACAAAAAGCACAAATGAACAAAAACAGAGCATCAGGTCTGAAATGAGTGTGTGGCACAGAATCCGGATCCAAATCTATGTTGCAATGTGGCACTGCATCATGGGTCTGGGAGAGCACAAGCTTCCAGACAGCATCAAAAGGGCCCTGGGAAGGAGATGCATAGAACCGTCAGGAACTCATGAATCATTTACCCACATCTTCAAGAGACTTATCAGAATCACAAACTTGTCCCTGTAAATACTAGCTAGGATTCATGTTAGCACTGTACATGTGACCCTACAAACTTACTAGACCCTAAACTACTCAGATGATCATATTAAGTAGCATACACTCACACGCATACAAACATATTGTATATCAGGCACACATAATGCTACAAAAGTGCTTTGTCACCTCCTCTTTGCATACTTACACTCATGTGAAAAAGTTGTAGAGGACCTGTCTCCGAAAATCCTCGTCCTCCTCCTCATCACTGGCAACATGTCCCAGTCCTGGATCCTCCCTTGCTGATGGCTGCTGGTCTCCGCTCCGTTATCTTGTATGAGCGGTAGCTCATTCCTCACTGCCAGGTTGTGGAGCATGCAACACACAGTGATGATCGTACACACCTTCAATGGTGCATTTTGGAAGGCTCCTCCTGTACGGTCCAGGCAGTGGAATCTTGTTTTCAGAAGGTCGAATGTCCGCTCAACCACTCACTTGGTCCTCCCATGTGCCTCATTGAAACAAACCTCAGCAGGGATGACAGGGTTCCGGAGTGGTGCCAGCAAACACGGCAGGTTGGGGTATCCAGTCTCCTACATTAAACACAGACAAGACTTCAGTTGTCTGAAAACAGAGTACAACCTGACATACAAGCAACACACAACATAGACACACAACATGACCTACCAATAAGGCAGGCACGCTCATGTCGCAGCTGAGACATCAAATGGGGGATGTCACTAATTCTCATTATATATGCATCATGTGATGATCCCGGGAAACGAGCACAGAAATGGGAGATCATCATGTCAGCCAGGCATACCACTAGGACATTTATGGAGTGGTAATGCTTCTGATTCCTGTAGGTTTGTTCATTAGTTTCTGGTGGGATCAAAGCCACATGTGTTACATAAATCGAGCCAATGACATGTGGCGTCCACCTCAATGCATAAAACTCCCCCTTGATGTCTGTCAACTGTCCTGGTGTTGGGAACTTGATGTAGAAGTCCCAAAAATGTAACAATGCCTCCAACACATCTCGAAGCACATGGCTGAACATTGTCTGGGGCATCCTACCAGCAGTTGCCACAGTATACTGGAAGGACCCTGTGGCAAAGAAATGTTGGGCCCCCATCACCTTTACCTTGGGGTTCAGCTCAAAGGGATATGGGTATGCAGGCTGCAAATGCGGGGCCAAGTGGTCTACCAACTCCACAATGAGTGGCCTGGTGAAGCGGTATTGTCTGATGCAATCTCTATCTTCCATGCTCAGGAAGTCGGGCAAGGGCCTGTGGACTGCCGGTCTCCTACGGTGCCTATGTTACAAGTTCAAACACAGTTAAGGTCACTTTCCAATGTATAAAGCAACATGCAATTACACACACACAACATCAAATCTTGACACAATGAAGTTAGAGGGCAAAGGTTGAGCCTAGATACAGAGCACAGCGATGTGACCCTTACCAGACATGTCACCAAGCTAGGGTTAGGCACCAATTACAGTGCTGTACTGTAACTAGTCACTGGTGTCTGTCACTGTACATGTGAGCAAGCATCACATACTCCACAACCCCCAAACAAACTATCCGAGATATAGGTTTGTGACAACTATCACATGGTTGAAAGTTACACAGAACAGGATCGTGTAATGCCAGATATGTGGGACACATGATACAGACAGCGTGTCACCATGCGAAACATGCACACCACTGTCACAATGTGGACACTGCCATGATGTCATGTCTGACAAACGTACAATCACATACACAGAACATTAACAATGTGAGGTAGTTATTTATTTGAAAGCATCCATGTATGCCTGTGACCCACAGACACAACAACTACTCACATGACAAACACAAGCTAATGTGGCAGCTAAATATCATGGTACCAAAATTATTAAGTGTCTGCATTGTACAAAACTCAGACACAGTAGATTTACAGAAATGAAATTACCACAATGCACATTATGAAACACAGTCCACCAAAGCAGTGAATATGTGTGGACATAACATTTCTTCCCCAATGATGCCTTGGGACTGTTCCAAGCCTAGGAGGGTGATCTGTGACAAGTACTCTCAATGTTGTGATGGGCCTCCAAAACCGTGTGTTGTGTGGCCCTCAAGCTTGGCTCCTCATGGGAGTGTGAGCTATCAAGTCTATTGTCCAATGTGTCATGTTTATCACTGGCCCCACACATGTAATACACCAGAACATAAAGATTTTCACTACTGTCTGCCCTGCTGACCGATTAGTGGAAGGACGTGGTAGCCACATGTAGACCGTGTCGGTCTCATCCTTTGGCAGTTGCTTGTAATGATGAATGACGTGGATGAGTATTCAAAGGTCATGTTAGCCCCATCCGAACCGAGCCCGACGCACCCATTGGCTGTTGATCGCCATGGTGAACGACACGGTGAGTATTCAAAGAACGCGGTGGCTGTATCCGAGCCAGATGCATCCATTGGCTGGTGATCATCCATGGTGAACGACACGGGTGAGTATTCACAGGATACGTTAGCCGCATCTGAACCGAGCCGGACGCATCCATTGGCTGATGATCGTCATGGTGAATGACGTGGGTGAGTATTCAAAGGACGCGGTAGCCGCGTCCAAACCGAGCCGGACACATCCATTGGCTGTTGGTCAGCATGGTGAACGACGCGGGTGAGTATTCAAAGCACACGTTAGCCACATCCGAACCGAGCAGGACGCACCTATTGGCTGTTGGTCGTCATGGTGACAGACACACGTTTTGTTTTGTGTCCGAATTGCGTACAATCCGACTTGGTAACCTTCCATCACCAATGTATCAAACTCAATAGGGGACCGATGCAGATATTTTGAATGTCCCGGTAGGCGTGTTGGATGCTAGGGTAAACAACGTTTACCACAAAACTTTTTCCGCGCAGGGAATCACAACGCGGTCGTTACAACGACTGCGTTGTGATTCCACATACCATTACTCCGCAAGTCGGAACGACTTGCGGAGGGGGGGGAAGGTGTTGGATTTAAAATCCAACATCTTCCCTAGTGTCCGCACAGACTGGAGTTGGAATAGTAAATTATACTATTCCAACATCCAGCGCCCCCCCCTCCGCAAGTCGTTGTTCCGACTTGCGGAGTAATGGTATGCGGAATCACAACGTGGTCGTTGTAAAGACCACGTTGTGATTCCCTGCGGGGAAAAAGACTGCGGGATGATAACATAGATTCGGATGCTAGCAATGTAATGGATTGGACCAATTCGAATAATGCAAACGACTCGGACCTATCACTTTGGACGTATGTAACTGAGTCCGCCTCTGCTGCACAGATACAAGTCATTCTGTTCCCTACAGTCCTCACTTGCCTGCACTACCTGCATCTTTCCAGCACCTCCCCATCTCTCTGCTGCTGTCTCTACATCATCTGGGAGCTACCATGGTACGTACAGTGGAGAGGGCCCCTGTCTTCACCGATTAGGAGAGCAAGACCCTACTGGACACCCTCCTTCCACTGTACAGCCAGCTGTATGGCACACCAGAGGAGCAGGTGAGCGATGATTACACTGCCTTTTCATTTTCCATGTGTAAAACCATGCACTACTAGCATTAGAGTTCCTGTACATTTTGCAGTGTGTAGATTTGGGTTCTGGGCATTTACAGTGCTGTAGAAGTGTGTGTACTGGGTTGACTCCTCAGCACTGTTCTAATGGTTGGAGGGATAATTGCACACATGACAACTGCCCATGATGCCACTTGCCTACCCCTACATCCTTGCCATTCTGACCATGACCTATGTGTACAAGTGTGGTTGTGTTTCGATTTAGATGTCCTAAATAATGTCCTTAAATAGCCACAATTCACATTGCCCTTATTTAGGCATAGAATCCCAGTCCCAATTTAGGCATTAAATAAATACAGGCATGGTCACCCACATCCGTCCATCCCCACGTCACAACGAATTCTTAGAAACCAGACCCTTAAGCCATTGGGACTTTCCCTAGCTAGGATTATTAATTTCTCCAAGAACTCATCTATTATGCATGAACTGCTATTCCTTAGGGGTTCATTCATGACGTCTTCCTCTGCCCGACTTTACGTCAATGCTAACATTCCTAAGCACCTTCCAGGTATAAATATACCTTCCCTTACCACAGCAAAATACGGCTCGGCTGCACAGCCCGATACGGCTCGCCACGGCAAGTTCGGAAGAATTTGAGTCCCTGCCTGACGCACTGACCAGACGCTGTCATCCCTGCTCGCAGAGAATCCAGCTTCCAGTGTTCTGACTCCCTTCGCGGGGTGTTAGAGTTTGAGACCCAGAAAGAGATTTCCACCTCTCTCATTCTAAAGTATGGAGCTGACTAGAACCTAGAGGGACTCTTGGCATACAAACTTGGCATACAAACTTGGCATATGCAATACTATAGCATACAGCACCTACTTCTTACCTTGCACTACACTTAAGTTAGGTACACTGGGGTAGAACGATTTAGAAGTATCAAACGAGTATCCACTTTTTAACCTTTGTTATTTATGTATGTGTATATGAATATATGTCATAGCTAGAAGACAATGTGTTAGCCAGTAGGGGTGTTGAAGGGACCCTGGAGCCTGCGGGAGAGGCCCAGGAACTGGCCTTAGGGAGAGGGCGCAGGAGGCACGGTAAGCCGGATCCTAAAGTTCCCACGCCCCAGGAGGAAGCAGACCTTGAGGGGGATGCCCTGGAGCCTACCGGGGAACAGATAGCCGAACTGGGGGACCTGCCTGAGCTGACCCATTGGCAGCAAGAATGAGGCCCCACCAGGGAGGAATTCTGCAGGGAGCAGAAGGAGTGCCCCTCTCTAGTGGGTATGTGGCAGCAGGCTGCAGCCCAGGCCAATGGTGATCAGTCCGGTACTCACTTAATCTACTGGGAGAATGACCTCCTGTACTCAAAGCCTAAGGTTGCTGAACCTGGGTCAGCCCGTGCGCTGGTGGTACCCCAGAAGTTCAGAGCCTTCCTACTGGGGCTGGCTCACGACGTTCCGTTAGCAGGGCATTTGGGGCAGGACAAGACCTTCGAAAGGCTTGTCACCCACTTTTATTGGCCTCAAATGCGCAGGAGTTCTGACACTCACTGCAGGACATGCCAAACTTGCCAGGCAAGTGGTAAGAGTGGAAGGAAGCTGAAGGCTCCACTCCAACCTTTCCCTGTGGTCAGTACCCCATTCCAGCGAGTGGGGATTGACATTGTGGGGCCACTGGACCCCAAGACAGCCATGGGCAACAGGTTTATCCTAGTCTTGGTGGACCATGCCAACCGGTACCCTGAAGCCATCCCTCTGAGGACAGTGACGGCCCCCGTGGTGGGACGGGCACTGATGGGAATTTTCTCACGAATAGGATTCCCTCTAGAGGTGGTGTCTGACAGGGGGACCAATTTCATATCCAAATATATGAAATCCCTGTGGCAAGAGTGTGGTGTGACGTACAAGTTCACCACCCCTTACCATCCCCAAGGAAACGGGTTGGTTGAGCGATTCAACCGAACCCTAAAGGGGCATGATTATAGGTCTTGATGAACCCATGAGGCGTAAGTGGGACGTCCTCTTACCATGCCTTCTCTTTGCGTACCGTGAGGTGCCATAAAAGTCTCTGGGGTTCAGTCCCTTTGAGCTTTTGTATGGCCACCCCGTGCGAGGACCTCTCAGTCTGGTCAAGGAAGGCTGGGAGCAATCTCCCAGGAAACCTCCCCAGAATGTATATAGTTACAAGCTGGCCTTTCGGAACCAGACTAGACGTTTCAGGTAACTTGCTGATGTAAATCTGGAAGCCAGCCAGGAGGAAATGAAGCGGAGGTACGGCCAGAATGCCACTCTGGTTGAGCTTCAACCTGGTCAAAAGGTATGGGTCCTGGCCCCTGTGGAGTCTTGTGCACTCCAGGACAAGTGGACAGGACCCTTTGAGATTGTGGAGCGCAAGAGTTCTGTCACCTACTTGGTGGACTTGCAGTCTCCTAGGAACCCTTGAGGGTCCTCCATGTCAATCGACTGAAACCCCACTTGGAGAGGTCCGAAGTGGGCATGCTCTTGGCCACAGATGATGGGACGGAGGAGGAGTCTGAGCCTCTTCCTGACCTCCTGGTAGCCTCAGAGCGAGACGGGTCAGTGGATGGAGTTAACCTCTCACCCACCCTGAGCAACAGGATGACTGCCGCCAGCTGCTGGGGCAGTTTCCTGACCTGTTCTCCCTGGTTCCTGGTATCACAGATTGGTGCGTCCATGATGTGGATACCGGAGACAGCTTACCTTTGAAGTACAAGGCTTACAGGGTAACTGACAGGGTCAGAGCCTGCATCAAAGAGGAGGTCTCAAAGATGCTTGCTCTAGGGGTGGTTGAGTCCTCCAGCAGTCCTTGGGCCAGCCCAGTGGTCTTGGTCCCAAAGGCTGCCTCGCCGGGTGCCACACCCGAACTCCGGTTCTGTGTGGACTACAGAGGACTCAACTCAGTCACGAAGACTGACGCGCACCCCATCCCCAGAGCATACGAGCTCATCGATCGGTTAGGGGCTGCCCGGTACCTCAGCATGTTTGATTTAACGTCTGGGTACTGGCAGATCGATGGGGCCAAAGAGAGGTCCACATTCTCCACACCAGATGGGCATTTCCAGTTCCGGGTTATGCCATTTGGGATGAAGAATGCCCCTGCCACCTTCCAGAGGTTGGTCAACCAGGTGTTGGCTGGGTTGACCGAGTTCAGCGCCGCATACCTGGATGACATCGCAGTGTTCAGTGGCACATGGAAAGAACACCTGCGAGATCTCTGGGAAGTGTTGATGGCACTGCGCAAAGCAGGCCTCACGATCAAGGCAAGCAAGTGTCAGATCGGGCAGGGTTCCGTGGTGTACTTGGGATACCAAGTAGGGAGCGGCCAGGTGGCGCCCCTACAACCCAAGATTGAAACCATCCTGGCTTGGGAGCCCCCAAAGACCCAGACGGAGGTGAGGGCCTTTTTAGGACTCTAAGGGTACTACAGGAGGTTTGTCAAGGGGTATGGCAGCATCGTTGCCCCCTTGACAGAGCTGACTTCGAAGAAGCAGCCTAGAAAAGTGATATGGACTGACACCTGTCAGAAGGCCTTTGACACCCTGAAAACTGCCATGTGCACGGCGTCCGTGCTCTTGGCTCCTGACTTCTCCAAAGAATTCCTTGTGCAGACAGATGCATCAGAGCATGGTGTAGGGGCTGTTCTCTCACAGATCACTGAGGAGGGCTTTGACCAACCCGTAGCCTTTATTAGTAGGAGGTTACTTCCCCGGGAACAAAAGTGGAGTGCGATTGAGCGAGAAGCATTTGCTGTGGTCTGGGCATTGCAGAAGCTAAGACCCTACTTGTTTGGGTCTCACTTCCGGGTTCAAACAGACCACAGGCCCCTCAGGTGGTTGATGCAGATGAGGGGTGAGAATCCTAAGTTGCTGAGGTGGTCCATTTCCCTACAGGGGATGGATTTCACGGTGGAACATCGCCCCGGTACAGACCACGCCAACGCTGATGGTCTTTCCAGATTTTTCCGACTTAGTGATGAGAACTCCCTGGGGTAGGGTAGTTCTCCCCACATTTCAGCTGGAGGGGACACGTGTTAGACCTGGCACCATTGGCGTGGGTCACCCTTCCATTTTTGTCTGTGCCTCAATGTATTTTTGTGCTGGTGTTAGCTGCTCAGGGCACTGTGCCACTGCCATCCAGTGCCACAGTGCAAGTGCTCCCTGTATTATGTGAATTGACTTCCATGTTTGGCTTATTTGGTTTACTATCAGTCCCTAGTAGAGTGCACCAGGGGTGCCAAGGGCTTGTATCTCCAAATGCTGCTAGTGGGCTTGCAGCACTGGTTGTGCCACCCACAGAAGCAGCCAGGTAAAATGTGCCATTGCAGAACCTGCATGCAGTCTGGTACTGTCATGCTGACTGGGCAAGTGTCCCCACTTGCCAGTCCCTAAACCTTCCCTTACCTTCATGTTAGTCACCCCTATGGTAGGCCCTAGGGCAGGGTGCATTGTAAGGATAAGGTAGGACATGCCCTGAAGTGTGTGGCATGTCCTAATAGTGAATTACAGCCATTTTCGTTTTACACTATTGTAAGGCTACCTGCTCTCCATAGGCCAGAATGGGCTGCTAGATTATAACACTCTATAATCCTAGCAGGCTCAGGAAGCATGGTAGAAACTCATGTTTAGTATGCCTGAACTCAGAATAATGAAATACATCTTTTAGCAAAGGTTATTTTAATATCCTGGGTTTGCAAATGCTACTTTTAGAAAGTTAGCCTTTGCGTGCCTAACCATTTCAGTCCGCCTCTGGAGGGGGGGGGGCTAGCTTCTTTGTGTGTAGCTTGAGTGACAGGGCTGGGAAGTTCCAGGAGACAGGCTGGGGCTGCCAGGTGGTGAATAGAGAGATTACACCAGGATGGGTGGGAGGAGTGCACCTTGACTCTGAATAGGGCTGTGCTCTGCCACCACAATGCTGGCTCCACCCCCTGGGGAGCGTCTGATGTCTCTTCCCTGCCTGCTGAAAGAAGAAGCCAGAGTCCCAACAACAAAGTGCTCCTCACTGAAAAGAACTGGACTGGGATTATGCAAAGGCCACCCTGGCCTGTAAAGACAAAAGAAACTTGGTATAAATGTAGGAGCCCTGCTCCTAAGAAATCAGATCGTGATTGAACCACGGAGAAACTCTGCCTGACTAGAAGGACCTGGAAGAAGCTGAAGGAGGAGTAACTTTCCCTGACCTGGGGGATTGGCCTGCAGTGGGTGCCTTGCTGTGAAAGGAGAGGAAAAGACTGAAAGAGACTTTGCAACTTTGTTTCAACAATCTCCAAGGGCTTGGAAGAGAGCATGCCCCCGAACTGAGTCCCAGGACCATTGGACTCATCTGCCTTCCAAAATTGAGTTGCCTGGACAATTCTTGCTTGTTTCCCACTGGATTTGGCCCCCAGTACGACTCGTACCCCATCCGCCGCGAAGCCGTGTCTTTGCCGCCCGGCACCGTGTGTCTACGCTGATTTAAAAGTGTTAGTACGCGCCGTATCCCACCCGGCTGCATCGCACCTAACCTTCCCCGCCGATTCGAGTCGTACAGACCTGGCTGCCTAATCCTATACGCCTTGGACTCAAGCTTCGTTGTCCCGCAGGTACGGTCCGTATGCTGCTAAAACGTACTGCACTGTGCCGTGCTCAGAGCCGAGAAGCCTCATCGCACTGATCCTCCCCGTACGCTGTACGGTTCGCCGAGAAGTGTCGCCGCCTATCTGCACCGAAGGTACGGCTTGAACGCCGAACGCCACAGACTCTGCAAGCCGATCCGGGCCATCCGCAACGTATCCCTGAAGGTCCCGTATCCACGCCGCGTACTGACGCCGCGACCCGACCAGTATCCGAATACGCTGCCGAGCTATGACCCGGACCCATCAACTTGTCCCGCACTGTCCGTCGCGGACCCCACGAACTTAAGGTACTTTGTTCTGTTCGCACCGCAGCGTGCACGCCACTGACCCCGGAGTCCGCAACGATTGTTAGACTCGTACTTTCTTTGTTTTTAACGCCAACGAGTCGCACATCCAGGTACGAACCGTACAGAGCCTTGAAAGAAGCGTATTTATGTGAAAGAAGCGTATTTAACTAAAAGAAGCCTATTTTTGTGTTTTAAGCCTTTCCACAAGAACATTGAACTTTGAAATAATACTGTGGTCATTTTTATTCGTTACTCTGGTCTTGTGCTAAGCCTTATATAAAGAAAACTATTTTTATACAACCTTGACTGGTGTCCATTTGTGGTGTGTCATTGTATTGCTGTATGTGTTCACAAATGCTTAACCTATGATGCCCGGAGAATAGTCTTGACTGCTTGCGCCACACTACCTAAAGGGTGAGCAGGGATTATTTGAAAGGGTGATCCCCTTATCCTGACTTAGAAGTAAGAGTCCCTGCTTGTCACAAGTGCATACCTGTGCCAACCAGAGATTCCCAATTCTAACACAATGCTTTTGCAGTATTATTTCTTCTTACTGCTTACGCTGTGTGTATTATATCTCGCATACTGTCTTGCAATTGTAACAGCTCATATCTCTTACACGAGAAACAAGACAGTTCAATAAATCCTTTTTTTGAAACGTCCGTGTATCTATTTCTGTGTAACTCTGAAGAAATTAAGCATGCACGATTGAATGAGTGAAACTGTTATCTGTTGTTTCCACAATTCTGAGACATGTTCCGATTCTAAGGGAAACAAAGTTTTCATGTTTATGCGGTTGCCAGAAACTACTCCCTTCTTGTTTATTCAAGGAGTTTCTAGTGGCCTGTGAGTTAGCTGGTACACAAAGTAATTAAGATTAATGTACTCGATAGAGGCATACTGACCTCAGGCCTATGCCACAACTATAGTGTATATTATTCCAATGCACAAAGCCTATAAGGGAAATAGGAACTACACTACAGTGTGACTCAGAAACATGTAGTATGTGAAGTAATGGTGTGTCACCAAGTCATCCTTACAGGTCAACTCCCATCAGAAGGCCGAGACCTGGTAGACCATTGTCTGGGCAGTCCACTCCGTGGGGTTCTTCAAACGCCGCACCCCCCACTGCCAGAAGAGGTGGCAGGACCTCCGTGGCTGGACCCAGAGGATTGCAAGGGTCCAGCTGAAGCTGTCACCTCCTCACAAAAGGTGCGGATGCTGGACACTGACCCCCCACATGCTAAGGATCCTGATGGGGTCTTCCCTGACCTGGATGGGCAGTTGAAGGCCAGACAGCAGCAAGGAGGGGGTGAGTATGTGCCATGTCGCACAACTATGTTTAACATGCATGTTGCACTCCCTCAGCCTGCTGTCCCTCTCACAGGTCATCAGTCAGCCAAACCAACACTTCTGTCTCAAAAGGAAGCTATGACCCCTGTTAGAAATGGGAATTTTAGCAGGCTAGGGCATGTGCCAAAGCCAGGCAGAAACCACCACTCTAGTCAGGATAAGGGAGTTACACTCCTAAAATAACCCCTGCTCACCCCCTTGGTAGCTTGGTACGAGCAGTCAGACCTATCTTAGAGGCAGTGTGTAAAGCATTTGCACATAACCAACAGTAATACAGTGTAAGCACTACAAAAGGACACTACACCAGTTTAGAAAAATATCCAATATTTTTATATACTTCAGACAAAACCAAAAACGATAAAAATCCACACTACAGTCCTTAAAAATCTACAGTTACCAAAATACGCTTTAAAAAGAGTTCCTTGATGCCGATAGCTCCGTCCGGGGCTATCACGGCGTCGTGAGCAAACAAATCCAAACAGTTCTGGCTGACCACGGCGTCTCGGGCCAGCTACGGTGTCAGGAAGACCCGCAAACAGTAACTTTTAGAAATGCACTGTGTCGGCGACCTCTCGTTGAGCTTCCGAAGACACGGCGTACGCAGGCGTTGTTCCGGAGGTCGGTGCAGGAGTCGTCGGGGCCCTCGAAGTCACACGTGTTGCAGGTCGATCTCCTCTCTGTTGGGATCAGGAGCGCTGGCGTTGGCAGGCGTTGTGTGCTGCGGTGCGAAGTGCAGCGGTGCAGCGTGCAGTGCCCTCAGGTCGCGGTGCGAGCAGCGGCTTGGTGGCCGCATCAGATGGCGTCATCGGTGAGACCAGGATCGTGGTGCGAGATGAAAGCAGTGCTCGTCGCGGTGCTGGCAGGTCACGGTGCAAGCAGCGGCGTCGTCATTGCTGAAGCACTGTTGTTGGCTGATGAACTGGAGTTGATGGCACCGGTGTCGGTAGGCCAAGGCTGCAGTGTGGGATAAGGACGGTGCGTCGTGTAACTTTACGAGCGGTGCCCTCGAACCATGGTGCAAGCAGCTGCGTCGATTTCAGCGTGGTGCATCGTCGTTGGGGAGTCCAAGGCGTCGTCGTGACGCGAGGCAGTGCGGAGTGCGGTGCCCACAAGTCACGGTGCAAGCAGTGGCTCGGTGGCGGCGTCAGCAGGCGTCGTCGGTGAGACCAGGGTCACAGTGCGGTGTTGCAGCAGTGCCCTCTTCCGTGCCAAGACTTCATTGTGAAGCGAGGCAGTGCGGAGTGTGGAGCTCACAGGTCGAGGTGCAAGCCGCGGCTCGGTGGTGGCGGCAGCAGGCATCGTCAGTGAGACCATGGTCGTGGCGTTGCAGCTGTGCCCTCTGCGGTGCCAAGGCATCGTCATGAAGCGCAGCGGTGCGGAGTGCGGTGCCCACAGGTCGCGGTGCGAGCAGCGGCTCGGTGGTGGTGTCAGCATGCGTCGTCGGTGAGACCAGGGTCGCGGTGCGGCGTTGCGGCGGTGTCCTCTGCGGTGTCGTCAGGACACGGAGTCAGCAGCAGCATCGTAGACGTCATTGAGTTGCTTTTCCTCTGTTGCAGCACAAAATACACAGTCCCCAGTGCTTCAGGCAGAAGAACTTGAAGTCTTTGCTGTTCCTGTGACTTCTTGAACATGGGGCAAGCTCTACCTCAAGCCCTTGGAGAAACTCACCAAAGTAGATTGCAGAAAGTTCAGTCCAGTCCTTTTACTGCCCAAGACAGAAGCATCCACTGCAGGCCAACACAGCAAAGCACACATCAAAGTGGTAGTTCCTCATCACAGCTTCAACAGCTCTTCTTCTTGGCAGTCTTCTTGATCCAAGAGAGTTCTAAAGTTCAGGGGTCTGGGCCCCAATATTTATATCCCAAAATCCTTTGATCTCTTAGGCAGAGAGTGTCTGTGCCCAGCCAGAACCTGCTCTGCCTTCTCTGATGTGACTTCCTGGTAGGAGTTGGAGACGGCATTGTCAGAGGCAGACCAGGCCCTTTAAGGTGCAAGGAAATCTCCCCCCTTCCCCAATTGCAACCCAGGTCTATTCAGCCCTTTCCTGACCCACCTAGACTATCTGCAGCCACTCCTGCTCCCCAGCCTTTTGTCATGCAAAACCCAGACAGGCAATAAACATTCCAGCAGAGGCACACAGGATGACTGAACAAGAAAATACCTACTTTCTAAAAGTGGTATTTTCCAAAACAGAATGTAAAAAAAATCAGCTTCACTCAAAGATGCATCTTTAGATTCTGAGTTCAGGCAAACAAAATTTTATTTTCATACCTAGTTCCCAGGGCCAGTTATGTTTATAAGATGTTATAAACAAACTTCCCATTCTGTCCTATGGGGAACAGGTAGCCTTACAATAGTGAAAAACGAAATGGGCTGTAATGTACTATCAGGACATGCCACTCACAGCAGGGCATGTCCTACCTTTCACATACACTGCACCCTGCCCACAGGGGCACCTTGGGTCTTCCCTAGGGGTGCCTGACATGGAAGAAAAGGGAAGGTTAGGTACTGGCAAGTGTCTGCAATGGCAGGTCTGAGTTACCTTTTCAGAGTTACTCACGTGGGTGGCACAATCAGTGCTGCAGGCCCACTAGAGCAATTGATTTACAGGCCCTGGCACACTCAGTGCACTTTACTAGGGACTAACAAGTGAATCAAATATCCAATCATGGAAACACCAATCCATAACACAATTTACACAGAGAGCATATGCACTTTGGCACTGTTTAGCAGTGGTAAAGTGCCCAGAGTCCTAAAACCAACACAAACAGAGCCGGAAAGAATAGGTGGAAGAAGCAAAAAGTTTGGGGATAACCCTGCAAAAAGGGCCATTTCCAACACGATCACCTTCCAGCCTAAAGCCAGGGTAGACCAATCCATACCTCGATGGGCTTCCCTGCTTGGGGTGATAGAACAGGGAACCTGGCCCGCAACATCAGGGTTTTCCTCCCGTTATACGCCTTCCTGAACCTAGTTGGATCCCTCTATCTATACTCTCAGGGCCCACTAAACTGACCCATGGGGAACCCTTCTCCTCACCTGTGGACCCCATCTGTGCAGCACCTATACTTACTTTGCTGACAGATGTGTCCCAACAGGCAGGCAGTACCCACATAGCCAACACAAGGGTGTGGCCCAGTCCAACCCCAGGGTGTGGCTCCTGTCCCCCTCCCAGGGGCAACTCTGTCCACCAGGACAGCCAGCCACAGTGGCCACTGACAATTGTCAGTGACGAGAGCCAAGCCTTATGACTTTCAGGCCACACCAACCACTGTGGTGTCAGAGAGTGGGGGGCGGTAGCCCCAGGTGTCTGGCACCCTTTCTCCACTCACCCCCCCTGCCAAGTCAGGTATGGCATCCTGACACTGGCTCACCAGCCCAGGGTCTGTGCCCTGCAGCTGGACAGGAGACTGGGGTGGGCTCTCCCACACACTCTCCTTCTCCCTGGGGCTCGGTACCCTCCCACTTGGAGCGGTACCCCCTTCCAAAATTGTCAGGGCACCTGTGGTAGGCATCCTGCACACTTCGCCTACCAGTTCAGGGGTGCTATCCTGCAACTGGTACACAAGCCCAGGGTCTGTACCCCAGGGCTAAACCAGGGACTGGGGTGAGCTCTCTCATACCCGGTCCTCCCCCCGGGACTCTGTACCCTCCAACCTGGAGCGACACCCCCAGAAGACAAACTGGTAGGGGCACTGTTAGCAGTCACCCCTTCCCCCAGGTCAGGGGGGACACCCAGAACCTGGTCCTTCAACCCAGGGTCTGTACCCTCAGGCTGACCAGAGGTCTCGGACAGGGCTCTCCTCCCATCACCTCTCCTTCCAGGATTCCGCTCTCTTCTCCCAGGAGAAGCACCCTCAGAACCAAAAACTGTCAGGACGCTGGAACCAGACCTCCTGCACAATTCTTCCACCAGTTCAGGGCCTTGACCCTGCAACTGATCCACCACCCTAGGATCTAAACCCTCAGGTTGAACCGGGGTCAGAGGCGAGGACTCCCTCCCTCTGCACTCCCTTCCAGAGTTCTGCACCCTCCCACCTGGAGTGGTACCCCTAGAAGATAAACTGATCAGGACACTGCTTACAGTCGTCCTTCCCCCCAGGTCAGGCAGGACCTGAACCTGGCTCCCAACCCAGGGACTAAACCCTGTGGCTGAGCACCTGCCCGGCACACCAGGACTTTCTTGGGAGCGATTAATGCCCCCCTGAGGGTAACATATGACTCCTGTGTTGTGTGACAGTCTGTCTGACGCATATCTCCCTACCCCTGTCCATCTGACAGTGCGCAAAGATCCCCCAGGACAGAAGTGGTGTCACCATGGTCACTCCTAGGAGGCTCAGCCCTTCTGGCTGGCCCCTGACCCACTGGTTCTCCCACTGGGAAACGCATTCCTCTCTCACCCCTCCATCTGGACTTCTGCAACCTCGACTTAGGAGCTGCACCACCAGACACCAGAACCGCTGGAGCTCTGTTTACAGACACTCCACATTCTCCTAACACTACGAGATCCCCCTCAACGGACTGCCTACCAGTACAGCCTAGGCTCCCCACCTGGCGTCCCCTCCTGGAACCACCTAGGCTCTGGGCCCGGGTTGTGGGCACCTTGGGCTGCAGCCCATTCCCACTCCTTCTCCACGGAGATAGGACGTGAGTCCCTACACCCTTCCCACGACACCGGGACCTATCTGGGCTACCACAAACCTTTCCCACCACCCTCGGTTGGAAAATACCTAAGCCACTTCCTTCCGGGTCAACCACAGATGTTTCTCCAGACCCTCTGGAATCCACCAAAAGGTCTGCCTCCAGTGCAAGCTCCCTGGGGTCAGAGAACTCACAATCCACTGAGTGTTGGCATAGCTCTGGAAAACAGGGTCTTAAAATATGCTCTCCAACAATTGAATCACACAGCCCCACACAGGTGTTAACCAAACTACCCTTCACCCAACCATCCAGTGCCTCAGAAAAGTACCTCACATCATTCTCACAAGACTGGTGAGACAGTATCTGACTGTTGCTGTCCCTCAACCCATACTCTTGTGGCTGGTCTCCATACTCACATACCAGGGTTTCTATCGTGGGGGAACCCCTCTCCCTGTACCTCTCATCTAGAGTCAGTAGAGTGTCCCTCCTAAGAAAAGCGAAAGGTCCAGAGATCCTGGTTCTGGATATGAATTCCTTAAATTCTGGAGGAACTTAGCTTGAGGCTCTGGACCTGTCCAGCCTCGTATTGACAAATGGAGGTAAGGGTGTAAGCATATGTTCCTCGCTTTCAACCGATCTGTTTTAGCCAATAGGATGAATCACTTTTTTTGACACAGCATAGTAGTTTAAGTTGGTTTAAGTGAATTTTATTTTCATACACCGCTTTATGAATATATTTCAGTCTTTTTGGCTTGTTTTGTGTAAAGGTTTTTGAGAAAAGGGAACAGTCGACACATGTTTCGCCTATATGGCTAATTCAGCCAGGGCTTTCTCAAGGCTGTGAAAGAAGAGAGATGCAATGAATATTAAGTGTAACAGGGATAGCTGAGCCCCAAAGAAAAACACCAACTTAGTGTCACCTTTGGGTGACTTACTGTACAGTTCTTACTTACTGAAGAAGGACAACTATCCTGAAACACGTGTCTAGAGATACACAGCACTGGCTGCACCAACAAGGGTAAAAAACTAAAGCCTGACACAGAGGTAAGTGTTATCATGCACTGCATTTACTATGATGCTTTGGGGCAAACTGAGTGCTGGGATGTGAGGCAGTGTGTGCCCACCCTCCTCCTGTTTGAAAAGGCTCCCTTGAGCTAATGAGCTGACGAGCTATGGTTGATGCACCTGCGCCCATCGAGTGGTACAGAGACCTGAGAAGACTTTGGTCAGCATTTCCAGCACCCACAAAAAATAATATCTTGCTCTCTACTGAAGAAGGACAACTATCCTGAGACAAGTGTCTAGAGATACACAGCACTGGCTGCACCAACAAGGGTGAAAAACTAAAGCCTTACACCGAATTAAGTGTTATGCACTGAATTTACTATGATGCATCGGGGCAAACTGAGTGCTGGGATGTGAGGCAGTGTGCGCCCACCCTCCTCCTGTTTTTATTTTTTGCCATAGACAACACTGATACCTGCCCAAAGAAAGGTTGAAGCTAAACAGGAACTGATTTGCATTGCTCAGGCCTATTGGCCTCATGCTTCAGCACTCACTTTAGTGTGGGGCTGAGTGGGCCCCTTTCAAGTGTAGGGAAGCCTGGGAACACCCACACACAGTGAGTGCTGCGGGGGCCTTTGCTGCACCCCTGCAAGAATGTTTCTACATATTTAAGCAGAGTGGCTGCAACTGAGGTGCAACAAAGACACAACACCTAAATATCAAATTACAATAGCGCAATACCAATAAAATAACAGCATATCACAATAAATACAAATGACTTCAAAACGAAACGCACTGCAACCACAACAAAAGTCAATAACATAACAATAACTACATAACTCAGCAACTGTACAAAACGACAACAAAACACAATGTTATCACTAGATCACTAGAACAAAATACAACACACCACTAAAGTACCAACACAGGAGCAGCAACCCCCCCCACCCCCCACGCACAAAATAGTACAGCACAACAAAATAGGACACGTTTCTCTACAGACAGAACAGTTCAGCACTTTCCAATAAAGCACTACTGAAAAACAACACAATGCACGGACACATCAACAAGATGCAAAAAGTAAACACCAAACAATACAACACCCGAAAAATGCAATTGTGATGTTCTGAGTTATATTGTTTCATTATTTTTTCTGTTGACTGTGTGTTATGTTGTTGTGTGTTTTAGTTTTGTGTTATTATGCTGCACTTTATTGTTGTTGAAATGGAGATCTGTTTAAAATTTTGTTCTCATAAATTACTTCTTGGAACTCTTTCTATTCACCTTTAGTTGCGTTGTGGTATTCTTTTCTCTCTTGATACTTCATAACATTTATTGCCTGAGATTTTGACTATTATTCTGCTTTCTTTTTGTGTTCCCCTAGTCATTCATTGGGCACTTAGGGAATACTTACTGAGAGGCATCCATGGACCTTGATTCACCAAAATGCCTGGGGCAGCGCAAATGCTAGCTCATGCCGTTTGACCTGTGATTACATCACAGGAAGTGACAGAACATAACCTCACTCTTGGCAGCATAAAAGGAAATTATGTCATGTGACTGTTCATGACATCACAGGAAGTGAAATCACTGTAATAATAAAGAAGTACAATTAATGCAAAATGTAACAATATTTTCAGGATTGCTCAGGATTAATTACATTTTTTAAAAGTTCGTAGAGCAAACTCAAGCTTTTTCCAGTTGTTAAACACATATACCAACAGGGCAGCTAACACGTGTCAGGATGTAGCCTGCATACACCCAGGGCCAGCCATCATTTGACAGAGGCTCATGCTACGCTGTCCCAATTAGAGCCCCTAATATCTAATTACTTCACCACATGAATGTGATGCTCATCGTCGCAATTTTTCCCACCTCTAGAGATAAAGTTTCACTCAGAGTGTTAAATGTAGGAAGTTGTAACATCAATCAAAGGTATAATGAAACATGAAAATATGACACCTAATCACATTGAAAACTTGGCAGCTAATGGAGGCCTGCAAAAGTGACATAAACACACACTGGTGTAATGCAGCTTTGCCAAGACTGACACATCTTGTATTTCACTAATACATTGTTTAATTTGTCCACATCACCACAAGGGCTGGAGATTGTCACTCAGTTCCAGCTGAGTAAACAAAGGTGAGTGTGTTACACGTATTCTCCCCCCCCCCCCCGCCTCTCGGTGGTGCAGTGCTTCATTCCTGACAGGAAAGTCACATTTCAAGCCTTACATCATGTCCTCGTTATGGCAGGATTCAGTGCATTTAGTCTGAGGTTTAACTTTAATTGGACAGTGAATGTGCAGTCTTAGCTCCTCCGCCTGGCACTGATTACGTGATAAATTGTTTCCACAATGAACCATGCTGTCCAGCCACCACGAAAGGATGGAGCAGTTGTGAGAGGAAATAAGTATGGATAAGTGGAGCATGTCCATTACTTCCAAGGAGAGTATCCGCTGTCTGAGAGTCTGAGCAGTGAAGCAAGTTACCAGGCCACGATAAGGAAAAGATCCTGCAAAGTAAGAAAGGCTTTTGTGTGAGTAGGCGGGACCTCCGAATGACTATCAATCCTTAACTTTATCACTATTTGCCTAGCTCCAGCAATAGCAAGCCCTCCAACAAATGTAACTTGATGCGCGGACATTCACAGATTTCATTTGGCAGCTCAGCCTGGCAGCCACTGGCAAGCCACGGGTGGAACTGGAGGGCATATTATCAACGGCCAGCGATAATTATCGCTGGCCGTGCTTAGTGATAATAATATTATCGCAGGCTATCTCTGGAGTTTATCGCCCTGGTAGCGCGTTAGCCTGCAAAATGGCGATAACCTTGCTGATCCGACCTGCAGGGTCGTATCAGCATAATCCACCCCCTATGTTAGGGATGGCTAAGTCAGGATTTTAGAAGACGTTAGATTTTGGCAAAAACTGCAGTTTTCGCCAAAATCTAACGTCTGCTAAAATCATGTGGGCTGCCTTGTAAATATTGCAATGTAAACATCAGCAATATTTGCAAGGTAGTCCATCCGGGGTATGCCCAGTAACGCTCACTTTGCATCTCACTGGAGATGCAAAGGGTGGCGTTGGGAAAAAGGGTGCTAACATGCGATTATGCATATTAGCACCCTTTTGTAAATAGGGCACTGGTTTTATCTCTGCTTTTTTGGCTTTGTAAGCCAAAGAAGCGTAGATAAAGCCCTTGTAAATCTGCCCCTGGTAGTGACCATGCTTCATAGCACTAAAAGAGTGTCCTGCAATGTCTGACTCTGGTAAGTAGGCTCCTTTACCCAGAGGTGGCTGTTGATCCATCCACTCACACTCCAGCAACTTGAATCAGCAAAGACAGCAGCGTATGCCACCAAATATTTGGCAGTGACTGGGGCATTATACGAGTGCACCAGTGAAGGGTTATCACTAGACTGTTGTCGACCACTGATCCATTCATAAATAGGTGGCAGCTGTAAGAGAGGTGGTGACTGCCAGGA
Organism: Triturus cristatus; assembly: GCF_964204655.1. Lineage (NCBI taxonomy): Eukaryota > Metazoa > Chordata > Amphibia > Caudata > Salamandridae > Triturus > Triturus cristatus. Next base: position 384,781,828 of record NC_140584.1, on the reverse strand, counting down.
GAGAGTGACCGTCATTGACGAGAAACAATACAGGAGGAGTGTAGCAGCCAGAAAATAAGAGTGGTCAAATAGCGAGAGACTGCAGGCTATAATAGATGTATAAGAGGAAAGAGAGACTGAAAGAGGATGGAAGATGATACAGTCAAGGAAAGAGAAAGAAAAGGAGATCGAGAAGGACAGTCCATAACAAAAAGTGGGTAGAGAGAGTGAGTGATTGATGGAGGAGCACTCTTAAAGAATGTGTATGAGAGAGAGTAAGTGAAAGAGTTAGGGATGAAGAGAGAAAAAGACTACTGAGAAAGTCAGTATAGTTGGCAAAGAGATAAAGGAAAGAGTGAAAGAAACAGGTCAGAGAGGTAAGGGCAGAAAGGAGGGACATTTATGGGAAAGAGAAAAAACAAGAAAGGGAAAAAACAGAGAAAGACACAAAAGAGCTAGAAAGAGAATGGGGGTATGGAGGGTCAACAGCGACCAACTCTGAGCAGATACTGTCTAGAGAGTAAGATTGCCTGAAATTAGGTTCATCCACAGTGCATGAAGGGTACTATATGGAGGAATGAGGAAGAGGCACAGAAGAACAGTACATCATAGTAGCAGCTATAGAGAGGGGAGGAAAGAAAGCAGGACTGAAACTACATGTTGGGAGATAACGGAGAGGGAGTAACCCACAGAATAAAAAGTGGGGCAACCAACATGGAAAAAGAGTGATGTTGGGTTGGGAGTAGAGATTTGCAAGGTGATGGGAAGACTCTGGGAATAAGTGCATTGAATGCAGCATGACTATGGTATTTTAAATGATTGCTTTATTTCGAGTAGCAGAGCTCTGAGAGCTTTTACAAAAGTTTTCAGTGCTTTCCTGCAACATAAAAAATATCTATTTTAAAGAAGTGCAGTGCACTCATTTTAGTGCAGCTTGAAAAATGGAAAGCTGTCCCATCTTTCTCACTCAGCTTTCAATCATTATGGAGGAAAAACATATATGTAAATGGAGCAATGCCCACTAGTTCGAGGATCATTGGGATAGATCTGCAGGCCAGGGCTCTGAGCCATAGGGCCACCTTTCTACAACAGCTAAACACTGACAGTCTGAGCTGACAGCACCACTGCCAGAGTCACAGGGTCTGCCTGCCTTGGTTCTCCTCTCCATTGTCAGACCAGAGCAACATGTGCAATCCACATCTGCAGTAAATGTAATTCTGCTTGAGGTTGAAAATTCTCAACTGCACTGTTTGCTGGTGGTAATGCAGGTGCATGTATTTGGTCAGATCCCAATTTTTTGGGGGGAGGGTGGAGGTCAGAATCTACCTCTGAAAAGCCAGACCAAGCAATGCAAGGAGCCACTCCTGCTGTCAGGCATTGTTAAAAACGTTGCCTCTGTTCAATACTTGCAGGGGTCCCAGTGAAAAACACCCTGTGGGGGCTTCTGGGGTTTCTGTTAAGTCTGGTGTGACCAAGTGGTGAGGCATAATGAATTATTCAGTGGTATGGGCCCAATACCCCCAGGGCCTGCCAGTTACTCCATGTCTCCAGGGCTGTTGGTGGAGTCATCTGTTTGGGGGGCACCAGTTGGTCCAGCACTAGCCTCACTTGTTCTTGTCCCCAGGAATCATAGCCCCTCAGCAGCTGAAGAATGCCCACATGGCCTGGGAGAAGGCTGCTGCATTACGAGGACACATGAAACCCTTTTGATCTTTACTGTTTGCCACCTCTGTAGCAGGGGCGGCTGGTGAAATTTGAAAGTGGTAGGGCGTAAAAGTTTGGGATCAGTGACCTGTAGCGAGCAAGCTCGACTGTCATAATGGGGGTCCGAGGGGATTATCCCCCTGCAAAAAAATAAACAAAGCTTGGCAAATGGTGCATTTTAAAGCATATTTGAGCAAGCAAGAAGGTTAATAAGGCAATTGTGGAAGTGCAGTTCTGACATCAGTAAAGAGATTTCATATGATGACGTACATAGCTGCTTATTCAGTATAGCCCCTGCCTACTTTTGATCACAATACGATCCTGCAGTGACCGGTTATTACATTCCCCATGAGTGTGTCCAGTCAATATTATAAAGCTATTGGTGCGAGAGCAAAAATGCAAGAAAAGAACGGTGAAAAACTGCAAAAAAAATAGGTCGTATTATCCTTATGCAGTATGTTACGTGCGTACTGGAGTTGGTAAGTCTGAAATGCCTAAAAAATATACATAGAGTGGGCTTTGGCTCCACCCAAAGAATTAATGTCTCATCGCATGCAGTTCCCCATTTGGTGTATCGTTCTACTATTTGGAGAGCATTTGCATTGAAATGCACGAGGCCAGTTTCACATCTGACAAGGAACGTATTCATCACGCTGCTGCATGCTATTTTTTTTCACCAAAAAATGAATTCTGTACAGACAAAATGCTTGCTACTTTTTACTTGTCTTTGGAAAAGTCAATAGGCATGGCTGCCTTTAGCGTGTTAAACGGAATTCGTGTATGCGACACACGGAACCATCATCTATCTATGCGTGTCAGTGTTGGCACTGCTTAGCACAATTAGAGCCAGACCCATTCTTGTTAACAATGGAACCAGGGTCCACTTGTAATATTTGTTTTCTCACATTTCATTTCAGCGCCGAACCTTGCTCACCATTCCCTCTAATGCTCACGGTGCCTGAAGCAGAAAACGAAAGCCCAATAAACAGCTGTAAGTGTGCCAAGCGGTTCATTTTCTACCCTTCCTGCAGTCTGCCCCACCACACACTAATGCAAGTCTGGAAGCCAGACCTGAGACCTCTTCAAAGCTACATGTCACGTGGGACGGTGCCAAGAGCCGCTACTCCTGCCAATGCAATGGACAGCAGGGCACAGGCCGTCGAGGGCTGCTGAGTGTGAGGTGGGTGGGGGGAATTCAATGACTCCACCCCGCAGATGATGGGTAGGGCACAGTTGAATGCATACATACTGCTCTCATTTCTTTATGCGATTTAACATAACGCGTACTTTACCCAGAGGTGTCGGACTCGGAGCGCTTTACAATAGAGCACATTAGATCAGACATTACAGGTAACATGGTAGAGGTGACAAGACGTATAACTACTAGGGAGTTCAGAAAAAGGGAAAAAGCTTACCTGCACATGTGTCGTCGTGTCGTTTGAAACCACGGCTGCAGGCGCCTTTTTCCAGCAACAAATACACCTCTCCCGGAAATAGGAGCTGCCTGCCTGCCTGCCAAACTGAAACTAAATGGATAGCCACTCCCGGTCGCCTCGGCCTTACCCAATGAGAAAGCCTCATTTACGGAGGCAAAAGGAGTGCTGTAATTGATACCACCCCCTGCACTCAGTGCATTGTGAGCCAGCCCTGCCCCTTCCCATTACTCTGAATGGCGATCCACTGACCGCGCCCTGGGCCAATTCATTATCGCCCCATTTGAAACCTATTTACTGCTGCTTTTTTCAGCCACACCCACAAGGCTGATGTCACCCGCCTCCTCGCTCCTCACTAGTGCCTCGAGGGCGAGGAATAATTCTCGCCCAGCTTTTGCACATGCGCACATTGCGCAGGAAGACTCCGGGACAAAGAAGTTAAAGTCAGTAAATATTATTTATTTTACATAGTTTAACTTAAAGTTTCATGGGGGAGCACCAAGCAGTGAGCACTTCTTTAAACTGCTCCACTTAGACTGGTGTTCATTCAATTTCTCTCCCAAGACTCCCATTAGTTTTCTACGATGCTACGATGCTGCTAGGTGGGGCAACGCCCCCTACGCCCCTTAACACCAGCCGCCACTGCTCTGTAGTCTTACTCGGATACTGGACTCTTACTAAGAGTTCAGGCTGGATGTGGGAGGGCCCACAGTCAAACACTTAATACAGCATTACAATCCTGGCCTGGCTTTGAGTAGAATCAGTGGCTTTCTAAAATGTAACAATAACATGTTACTTACATTTCTGCAGTTATTGAAACCCATCTCACTGTCTCTGCACAAAGAACAGAGCAAGTTACTGTATGCTACATGATATCAGGACAACAAAGTTGCATGTCTGAGGGGTCCTGGTGGCCTCCTACACTATGGGGGCGGGGAGGAGTGTTAAGACCCTTTGTATGCACACACACACACACCCTCCCCCCGAAAAGTCTATCATCTGTCTCTCCATCTCAGCATTGCTTATTCCTTTGAGCTTCCTTTTGACCTTCTCCTTTTCACAGCTCTCTTGACTGTTTCTTTCTGCACTCTAGTGTTCAGATTCACAGATAAATCCTGTGGCACCTTTCCTTCCAGGCCTCGCTGCACGATGGAGAAACAAAAGCTATACATTGCAACTGTTTCTTTTTTTGCACTAGATCTTCACAACACTGCTACCTGCCCAAAAAAGGCTGAAGCTAAACAGGAACTGGTGTGCATTGCTCGGGCCTGTCGGAACTATGCTTCAGTACTCACCTCAGTGTGGGGTTGAGTGGGCCCCTTCAATTGTAGGTAAGCCTGGGGGCCCCAACGCACCGTAGGGGCTGCGGGGGCCTTTGTTACCCCCTGCAATAATGTTTCTACGTAGCTGTTATTGTGTTTTAGCTTTGTTTGATTATGCTGCACTTAATCGTTGTTGAAACAGCGATCTGTTTAAAAAATGTTTTTCATAATTGTTTCTTGGAACTTTTCCTTTTCCCCTCCAGTTGCGTTGTGGTATTCTTTTCTCTATTGATACTTCTTAACATTTCTTGTCTGAGATTTTGACTAATATGCTGCTTTCTTTTCGTTTTCCCCTAGTCATTTATTAGGCACCGAAGGACTACTTACTAAGAGGCATCTATGGAAAATGCCTGGGGCAGGGGAAATGACAAGTCATGCCCTTTGACCTGTGATTACATCACAGGAAGTGACAGAACTTAACCTCATTCCTGGAAGCTTAAAAGGAAATTATGCCATATGACTGTTCATGACATCACAGGAAGTGACATCACTGTAATAATAAAGAAGCACAATAAATGCAAAATGTAACAATATTTTCAGGATTGTTCATGATTAATCCATTTTTTTTAAAAGCTAGTAGAGGAGATACAAGCTTATTTCGTAGCTAAACATATACCAACGGGACAGCTACCATATCAGGGATGTAGTCTGCATACACCCAGGGTCAGCCATCATTTGCCAGGGGCTTATGCTCTGCTGCTGAAATTAGAGCTCCCAACATCAAATTAATGCACCATATGAATGTGATGCTCATCGTCGCAATTGTTCCCACCTCTAGTGATAAAGTTTCACTCAGAGTGTTAAAGGTAGGAAGTTGTGACATTAATTATAGGTACAATGAAACATGAAAAGATGACACATAATTACAGTGAAAGCTTGGCAACTAATGTAGCGCTGAAAGAGTGAAGTAAACACACACTGGTCTAATGCAGCTTTGCCAAGGATTTCATTAATATATATTTTTATTTGTTCACGTCACCACGAGGACTGGAGATTGTTACTCAGTTCCAGCTGAGCAAAGAAAGCTGAGTATGTTACATGTATTCTTCTCTGCCCGCCTCAGGGTGGTGCAGTGCTTCATTCCTGACAGGGAAGTCACATATCAAGCCTTACATCATGTCCTGGTTATGGCAGGATTCAGTGCATTTAGTCTGAGGCTCAACTTTAATTGGACAGTAACTGTGCAATCTAAGCTCCTCCGTCTGGCACTGATTAAATGATAAATTGTTTCCACAATGACCCATGCTGTTCAGCCAACACTAAAGGATGGAGCAGTTGTGAGAGGAAATAACTATGGAAAAGTGGAGCCTCTGCATTACTTCCAAGGAGAGTATCCGCTGTCTGAGACGCATAGTCAGGGGAGCAAGCTGACAGACGGCATTGCCTGGCCACGAGATGGAAAAGACCTTAAGAAAGGCTTTCGTGTGAGCAGGCGGGACCTCCAAATGACTATCAATTGATAGCCTCTATCACTATTGGCTTGGCTCCAGTGCTAGCAATTTGTTGCCCTCCAACACATGTAACTTGATGCCCTAGGCATTCACAGATTTCATCCGGCAGTTGAGCCTGGCAGCCACGAATGGAACTGGTGGTGACCACGCTTCATAGCGCTGAAAGAGTGTCCTGCAATGTCTGTCTCTTCATCCTGGTAAGTAGGCTTCTTTACCCAGATGTGGCTGTTGGCCCATTCCCTTACACCGATCCGGCAACTTGAACCAGCAAAGACAGCAGCGCATGCCACCAAATATTTGGCAGTGACTGGGGCACTATATGAGTGTACCAGTAAAGGGGCATTACTAGACTGTTGTATACCACTGATCCATCATCCCACAAAAATATCTCCTTTCCCACCACTTATCAATTATTAAGCATAACCGTGCTTACAGCATGGACTGCTAAATGGTAATATCTACAGTGTGCTAAGAATTCGACAAGTATATAAGTGCTTTAAAGTTTAATGCGCCTTACCTTTGAAAACAAAAAACACCGATGTATATTCTCAACCATCGCAAAAGTTACTTAACGCAATCCTCAACATCGCAGTCCATCGCGGGAAATTTACGCCGTGTTAACCAGGTATTTACAACACGGCGGTACCATGCGATAGTCACCAGATAACGCGTCAACTGACCACGTTAAAATCAACGCCACGCCGCAAAAATGCGAAACATGTACGCCAAAATAGCTGCGATGAGGCCAAGCGCGATACAGAAAGCCGCGAAAATCAGCGGCAGGCCTGCAAATCCCACGCATCTGGCAGGAAAATGCCCTATAAAAGCAACAAAAACAACACACCAGAAACAATCCAAAGTGCGTAGCAACATGGATGCACCCTGACTGAGCGCAGAGGCCAAGGTGAACCCCACAAGCCCCACAGACCACCAGCAAGGAACATAGGGGTCGGGGAAGGCCAAGGAGAAGAGGGAGTAGAAGACGGGGTGCAGTCCACAGGAAAACAAGACCAGCGTAACGGAGGTGACAGAACACAACCAGCAACTGACCCACAATCAGACTACCGTGAATGTAGCCGAATGACGAGGCCAATGGAGGGGACCAAGAGGCGCTGGCATTACGTGAAAATGTAAACCAGGCACAAAGCCGCTGCCAATAGGAAGGCAGCAACGGCAACAGAAGGTGGGAGTCCTGCGCCACAGGAGGAGCTGGAGGAAACGGAGGCCACAGTCAACAGTGCGGAGACAGTGCAAGGAGTCGGGAGTGCAGGCACAGCTCGGGAGGACCTGACCCAACATCAACAGGATGAGTAAAGACCAGGGACTGGGGGGACGGGGGGAGATGGGCACAATGGCACACATGCACAACGATGTGTAGCACACTGCACGCCCACAATGACCCTGGATCATGTCACTCATCCCCGTGGCACACTGCAGCACACACACATAGCAAGAACAGCACATCCACATTGACGACAATGTGTTACAATGTGCAACCCCGACGAACAAGTTACTTACCTTCGGTAACGATATATCTGTAGGAAACATTAGTTAGTTAGATTCCTCACCTTAGAATATCCCCAGGCGTCAGGCTGGATCCGGAAAGATTTTTCGTCTGCGATACCCTTGCGCGTCGCTAGGCGGCGTCTGCGGCTCTGCGTCCGTCGTCGGCGTCGTGATCGCCGGGATGACGTCATCGAAGTACTTAGACGCCGCCCTCGCACGCTGACATTAGTTCTTGTACATAGCTTTCCGCGCCAGGAACTCAGAGCCATGCAAGAGACCGACACTGGTGCCAAAAATCTTTAGGGCCCTGAAAGGGATGACTTGAACCCTAGATATCGGTTCGCAGAACGGGGAGGATGGGTGGGTCGGTGAGGAATCTAACTAACTAATGTTTCTTACAGATATATCGTTACCGAACGTAAGTAACCTGTTCATCTGAAAGAAACAAGTTAGTTAGACTCCTCACCTTAGAACAGATACCTCAGCAATACCAACCCCGGTGGTGGGTCTGCGAACCAAGATCACACCAGAAAGTCCTGGAGAACAGAACAGCCAAAGAAGCCGTCCCTCCGGACTTGGCTGTCCAGGCAATAGTGTTTGGCAAACATGTGCAGAGAGGCCCACGTTACAGGCCTGACAGATGTTCTGCAAGGGGACTCCCCGGGCCCAGGGCAGTGGTCGCCACTGTGGCCTGGGTGGAATGGGCCCTCAGCCCTACAGGAGGTTATTTTTTAGCTAAGGAATAACAGGCCTTGATACACAAAACGACCCACCGAGAGATGGTTCGTTTGTGCACCGCCCGCCCCTTACTAGCGCCCACGTAGCCAACAAAGAGTTGGTCTTCCACCGGAACTGTTTGGTGCGGTCCAGATAGAAGGACAGCGCCCGTTTTGGGTCCAGACGGTGGAGCCTCTCTTCCTCTTTCGAGGGATGCGGACGCAGAAAGGAGGTGGGCAGTGTAACAGACTGGCCGATGTGAAAGGCAGATACCACCTTAGGGAGAAAGGAAGGACGAGTCCTGAGAACAACTTTGAAAGGAAAGGAGGCTTAGAAGAGAGAGCCTGGAGCTCACTCACCCGTCTAGCAGAGGTGATGGCAACCAGGAAAGCAGTCTTAAGAGTGAGAGGATGAAGGGGACAATTATGAAGTGGCTCAAAGGGAGCACACATCAGAAAGGTCAAAACAAGGTTCAAATCCCACTGAGGCATTACAAAAGGGACAGGAGGAAACATGTGAGTAATGCCCTTAAAGAATTGAGAAACAACAGGGGATTTGAAAAGAGAAGGCTGATCAGGAAGCCGTAGAAAAGCAGAAATAGCTGAAAGGTATCCCTTGAGAGTGCCCAGAGCAGAGCCCTGCTGGACCAGGGAAAGAAGAAAGAGGAGAACCTCAGAAAGAGGGGCGGAGATGGGATCCACAGCCTTTGCTGTGCACCATGCCACAAATTCGTTCCACCTGCAGGCGTATACCGATTTTGTGGAGGGACGCCTGGCTGCCAGAATAACATTACAGACTTCAGGAGGCAAGTCAAATGGCATTAACTGCCGCCGCTCAATCTCCACGCATGGAGGTGGAGGCTGGACAGGATCGGGTGGAGGACCGTCCCCTGCTGCTGCGACAGAAGGTCCTCCTGAAGAGGCAGTCGCATCAGGGGATCAATCGACAGACTGAGTAGCTCGGGATACCAGTACCTTCGTGCCCAATCCGGAGCCACCAAGATGACTTGGGCCCGGTCGCACCTGATCTTCTTCAGCACTCTGGGCAGAAGTGGTATAGGCGGAAAGGCGTACAACAGACCGCAACTCCACTCGCGACGAAAGGCGTCTCTGAGCGAGCGCCACCTTGGAAACTCCAACGCACAGAACTGCTGACATTGCGCGTTCTCTTCGGTGGCGAATAGATCTAACCAAGGCTCTCCCCACTGCCAAAAGAGGCCTTGCGCCACGTCTGAGTTTAGATGCCATTCGTGATCCATCAAGCACCAGTGGCTGAGTTTGTCTGCTCTGGCGTTATGAGAGCCCGCCAGATGTTGAACCACCAGAGTGATGCCCTGATGTTCCAGCCATGTCCAGAGGCGCAGAGCCTCATGACAAAGGGTCCACAACCCCGCCTTGTTTGTTGCAATACCACATGGCGGTGGTGTTATCCATGAACACCTGCACTACACTTCCCCGGATAGAGAGAAGGAATGCCTTCAGTGCAAGTCAGATTGCCCTCAGCTCCAGAAGTTTGATATGGAGCCGGGACTCTGCCGGAGACCAGAGGCCTCTGATCTCCGCCTCTCCCATGTGGCCCCCCATCCCAGGAGGGACGCATCCGTCACTACTACGTGCTCTGGTTGGGGTAGGGAGAGGGATCTGCCACTGACCCAATCGCGGTCCGTGAGCCACCACTGCACCTGTCTCGCAGTGCCCTCTGAGATCAGGACGTGGTCGGACAGGTTGCCCCAATGCTGGGCCCACTGAAACTTCAGGTCCCACTGCAGAGCCCGCATTCACCATCTGGCGTGATGCACCAACAGGATGCAGGAGGCCATAAGACCCAGAAGCCGCAGCACCAACCTGACCGAAACCCGGGATAGAGGCTGAAAGATGGGGATCAGAGCCTGAATATCCCGGACCCGCTGTTCTGGAGGATAGGCCCGGAACTGCGCCGAGTCCAGAACCGCTCTGATGAAGAGGAGCTGCTGGGAGGGACTCAGATGCGACTTCGGCACATTGATGGAGAACCCCAGCAAATGCAAGAGGTCGGCCGTAGTCTGGAGGTGGGAGACGACCGCCTGGGGCGAGCCCGCCTTCAACAACCAGTCATCTAGATAGGGGAAGACTTGAACCCCTAATCTGCGCAGATGAGCTGCGACCACCGCCATCACTTTCGTGAACACCCGAGGGGCACTGGTGAGGCCGAAGGGGAGCACGGTAAACTGAAAATGCTCCTGGCCCACCGTGAACCGCAGGTAACGCCGGTGGGCCGGCAGGACAGGGATTTGGAAATAAGCGTCCTGCAAGTCCAACACTACCATCCAGTCTCCAGGGTCTAGGGCAGCCAGAACCTGAGCTACAGTGAGCATCTTGAACTTCTCCTTCCGGAGGAAGGTGTTGACGCTCCTGAGGTCTAAGATAGGGCGTAGGCCCCCTTTGCCCTTCTTGGGAACCAGAAAGTAGTGGGAATAACAACCACGACCTACTTCTGGACCAGGAACGCGCTCGATGGCCCCCTTGGCCAAGAGGGCTGTAACTTCCTCCTGCAGAAGTTGCAAGTGATCCCCCGACATGCGGTGGTACTGCGGTGGCATGGCTGGAGGGGTCACCTTGAAGGGGAGGGAGTAGCCCCTTTGGACGATTTGCAGCACCCACCTGTCCGATGTGATGGTGTGCCAGTGGAGCAGGTGATGGCGAACTCTGCCTCCCACTGGCATGGAATGGGCCTGAAAGCTCGGACTAGGAGGGCTTTGAGGCAAATGCTGCTGGGGTAGATGTGCACAGAGCGGCACATTGTCCCCCTGTACTGCCTCGGCGGAAACCGCGACCGCGTGGAGGTTGAGTCTGCAGCCTGTGGCTAGTTGGACGTGAGGGGGCGCCCCTTCCTTGGCCACGAAAGGGACGAAAAGCGGAAGTTTGCTGGTGCGGGGCCGAATGGCCCAAGGACTTGGCCGTAGCCCTGGAGTCCTTAAAGTGATCCAGCGCACTATCCGCTTTGTTGCCAAAAAGGCGACTGCCATCGAAGGGCATGTCCATGAGGGTGCTCTGGACATCCCCGGAAAAACTCATGGACCGCAGCCAGGCGTGGCGACGAAGCGCCACCGTGGTCGACATTGCCCTGCCCAGCGAGTCCGTTGTGTCCAGTCCTCATCGGATTGCATGCTGTGCCGCATCCCGCCCTTTGGCAAGAGCCTGGGCGAGTCGTGTCCGGGCCTCCTCCGGACACTGGGGCAGCACGTCCTCCACCATATCCCACAGGGAGTGGGAGTAACGGTCCAAAAGACATGCGGTGTTGATAGACCGCAACCCCAAACTAAGAGAGGAGAACAGCTTCTTCCCAAACTGTTCTAGTCTTTTGGATTCCCGATTTGGGGGAGTGGACGGGAAGGAGGTCTGGGAGTTAGAGGCCTGGATAACCAGGCTCTCGGGCGTGGGGTGTTGGGACAGAAAACTGGGGTCGCCCGGTGCAGGGCAGTGGCGCCGGGCCACGTTCCGGTCCACAGGGGAACTGTGGAGGGCTTGGACCAGGTGCCCTTCAGAACGTCAATGAGTGTTTAATTGAACTGCAGCAGAGGCTCCAAGGAGCTTGCTGACGGTTGAAGCACTTCGGTGAGGAGGTTCGTCCTCACAGCCACAGCAGGCAGTTCTAGCCCAGGGGCTTCAGCCGCCTTGCGCAGCACCACAGAAAATGAAGCACCTTCCTCCGAAGCCACGGTCGGAGTTGAGATGAAGCCAGTGTCAGGGGAGGTGTCAAGACCACTGGCATCCCCCAGCTCGTCTGCCCAGTCCTGAGATAACTGGCCCTACCGGGCCACAGGGTCCTCAGAACCCTCCCAGTCGTCACCGTCATCCGATTCCTGGTATACAGTTGGAATGATCGGAGCCGGGCGGAAGATGAAATTGCCACCCATCGGCGTTGGGTGCGGCGCCGAACGGCACCCGAACCCTCAGCCGAGTCACGCGAAAGGCGAGGGGAGTCAGAAGAGCGATGTCGCTTCTTCGACTTCTTGCTGTGCTTCGACTTACCAGATTTCAAAGACTTGGACCCCGATGAGCGGTGGTGGCTGCGGTTCCGTGACCGGTCCCTCGACCTCCTTCTCGATCGGGACCTTGAGCGGCGAGGAGCCAACTGCCGGTACTCGAGTAGCTTGCGGGACCGCTCCCGCTTAGCTTTCGAAGTTAAGGCCCGGCAGTCGAGGCACGACTCGGCGTTGTGGTCGGGTCCAAGGCAATAGAGGCACCGGCGGTGGTGGTCCGTGACCGACATCAGTCGGTGACAGGAGTCACAAGCCTTAAAGCCAGGCATCCCTACCGGCACCAGAGTCAACAAGAATAGAACCAAAAGAGTTCAAAAAAGTTTAGTCAAAAAGTGACTAAAAGGGTATGCTCTTCCTGGATCGGCGCTTACTGGCGCGGAAAAAAGAAGAACTGATGTCAGCGCGTGAGGGCGGCGTCTAAGTACTCCGACGACGTCATCTCGGCGATCACGATGCCGACGACGGACGCGGAGCCACAGACGACGCCTAGCGATGCGCAAGGGTATTGCTGACGAAAAATCTTTCCGGATCCAGCCTGATGCCTGGGGATATTCTAAGGTGAGGAATCTAACTAACGTGTTTCAGATACTGCAGAACAGAGGACACAACTGGCTCCGCACACGCGCAGAAACAGGCCCACTACATCTGACAGAGCTGGAAACTGTGAAATGGAAATGTACGCGTAAAACCTTACACCTGTGATGTAGTCCAAATGTACACTGTCCTGCATCGACATCCTGCACCTCCAAAACAATATACATTGTCACACAGTCTGCATGTAAACAAGAACAATGCGCCAACACACATGTCAACACAATTTCAACATGCATCTCTCCTTCATATTGCAGAGGGGCACACAAAACCTCCAGCAGAACACAGAAGACCACACATCAGTGATGCCAGAGAGGACCACCACACCTTCGACACCAACGCCCAACAGCCCATGGACATTCCACACAACCCACCACCAGAACCGGGGCAGGAGAACCCAGCCCCTGCAACAGACCACACAGCATGAAGCACCCGCAAGCACAGCAGGCTCACAACACTTCACCGACCCACACATGACACCCCTAAGCCAGGTGTCACAACGCCAAAAGGAGGTGGCCCAACAGGTGCGGGTGTGTTCCGAACCCATGAAAGGCAAACTAGATCACATACGTGGGTGTCTATTAAACTTCAGGGAACACCTACACCCCACAAAGGAGACCCACACTGCCATAGAGACACATGCAGATGCACATTCCCAGTACAGAACCACGCTCAGGGGCATGCACATATCCACTGCCCTTACGAATTGTGTGGGTGACGACAATGCTACATGTCCAAGCTCTAACCCGCTGCCTGCGGTGACATGTCTGCATCTGCTGTACACGGCACAATGTAATGTCCTAGGACCCAGGGCCCTCATACATACAACAAGATGATAGGGACACATGCAGATATCATGTTGAACTGGCTACGGGCACATGCGCCTGGCCCCTTCATTGGCAGGGCCACATGTACAGTGATGCCTGTTCTGGATGTGTGTGGGGTGAGTACAAGCTAGCCCACACGGAGTGTTTGGTGCTGGCAACAACTTGAACAGTGAACACCAGTGCAATGGAAACAGAAAACACCTGCATAACAGAGTCAACTGCTGGGCAACATGGAGGGAGCTGGAGCAAGTACAGAGGTCACCCAACATACAAACAGACATGTCCGTGAGTTTCAGTGCGCTGCGGTTGGGTCCCCAGAGCTGAGCGTGCTCATGTGAACAAAAAATGTCTAGGATTGTGTCCCTTCTGGACATTCCTGATGCAGCTGCAGTGGGGGGGGGGGGGGGTGTCACACCTGCATCATCTTCCTCATCGCAGTCCCAGGTCTCCCACACTGCCTGAGGTGACATTGCTGCATGATCTCTCCGCAGCACATAACCAAAATAGTATTGGATGATGATTCATGGTGCACAGAGCTAGTGGCACCTGGAGTGCTGAGCAGAGGATCAGGCAGAAGATGGCATCCACGACAGGTGCGGGCAACTCCGTCAGTCTGCCAGTAAAACCGTTTCGACACTGGCAGTTGGTGGTTGGAGTTGGTCCTGGTGGTGGTGGCATGTGCCTCCTGCGGTGATGTGACGTCTGGGCCAGTCAGGACTCGATTTGATGTGTGAGCCCTGGTGGGCCGCATTTGAGGCCGGAGGCAATGGACAGCACAGGGCCACAAACACATGGCGTTGATGACCCCAAGCCCATCGCCTCAGAGGCCATCCAACATCTCAGAAGAAGGGGTCCCGGATCTGACCAGAGTTAGTGGCCCCGGATGCACTGCGGCTGACACAAGCACCCCGCCACGGGACGGTGACTTGCGCGGCAGTCAGATGGGCCATGCAAGCTGAGCGGGTCCTCATCAATGTCTGAGGTGTATGTGGTGGAGGGTTGCGGGGGACAGTGATAGGTGTCCTCCAGGGCATGAGGTAGAGGGTGGAAGCTGTCCGGAAGCAGCAAATGGAGGAGTGGAATGCCACGGCATCGTTTTAGCCACTAAGTCAGTATCACAGACATGATGGCGACGACAACCCCAAGTCCATGAACTCAATCGCCACCAAAGTTCAACTAGAAAGTATCCATGGGTCTCGGGGAACAGACTTAGTGGCACTGGGGCTGAAAGGGGATGCATTCTGCGTAGAGGCCTGTACAATGACATCAAGTCAGCCATACATAAATCAAGACTGAATTTGAATAGTGTGACCTACTCGACCGCAGTGGAGGCCTGAGGCAGCGGTCAGCGCGGGCCAGATGTGTTTCAGCGAGCTCCTCCTGGAACTCTAAAACGACGTTGACATCACATTTGGGGGTGACTTGTGGTTGACAGAGGCAAAAGCACCAGAGCGAGCGGGTGTTTAGTCAGCAACGATGACATGTCCTGCCTGGTACGGACTGGATTGGATTGGCGTGAGGCATAATGGACCGCAGTGTAGGTCGACGGCATAGTCATCAAGGGCCCACAGACACGTGTGGTTGGGATGCCAGGCACATACTTGGTGTCACCACATCAAAGGCAGTACAGTGATGTAAACTCTGCATTAATGTGCGTACTCTGACAATGTATGATCAAGACTCAGTCCCAAATGTGTGACCTACTCGCCCGCAGTGTAGGCTGGAGGCAGCGGTCAGTAAGGGCCCACAGCCACGTGTCATTGTCTTGCGATGCACAGAGTTAGTGACACCAGGGCAGTGAAGTACTGGGTATTTTAGACCCAGCGGTGCAGGGGCACACACCCTATGACTTCTGGGTTCACCCTGTTCCAGACCTACAGAAACACAGAGTCTTCTGGGTGAAGTCAAAGAATCGTTTATTGGCTGCAGACCAATTACAGGTATCCTAGAAGTACAACAGCGTGTATGTTCTCAGGAGACTGCCGAAAATCATAGGAACGGACTTCATCTTAAATACGCTTTTCCTTGCCTCAAGCATACATTCCTAGGTTTTATGATACGGCAATATACAAGTGTACATTACAAAGAAAAGGCAGAGTCATGATGACCATCCCACATTCCAGTTCGGCCAGCCCATAATGATTTATACAGTAAGGTTCAGATCCCACATCGGATGTCAATAGACCCCCCAATAAACATGAGCATCTCCTGTTTTGGGAAACAAGTCATAAAGCAGGAACAAGCAGGTGTGAAAGAGATTAGCCGGGGGATTGTATAGAATGAAAGGGTTTTATGACGGGTCAAGCCCTGATGCTAATCACAGGTGGACGGAGGAAGGGGAGCTTGTGAGACCGGTTTGACCTGGGGCAGCAGAGCCAGCTGCCCAGGTCACAGAGAAGTCAGAGGGAAAACCCATGTACTGAGAGGCCCGTATTTACTCCATTATAGCCTATGTGAGGGCAATGACAAGATGGCCACTGCTTCCAAAATGGAACCCGCGTAGTGAAGCTGAATAACGTGTACACAGTGCATTCATAGCTGGAACGATATATAAAGCACTCGTACATGCCGCATTTACCATTTGCGGTTCGCTAATGCCAAGATAGACAGGGGTAGGGCCCTGTCCCCTACGCGGTCCCGAATATTAAAGTACGACAGACCCTCCTTTTGCCCTTACATAGGCAATCACTATACTCATCTTAATCCGAGTCTAGGTCAATGTCCGCAAAGTCATGGAGATGTTGCTGTAGCATCATCCTATTACTTAGTTCGTCCCTCGATACAGGTTTCCTTACACATAAGGTAGCACAGAGACCACATATCGCAGGAGCACACTGTATGCACAGACAGAACAGGAAAAGAATGGCTAAGATCATTCCAATGACCATCAGAACTTTCCAACCCCAGGCAGATATCAATTCCCAGACCCACCCCATCAGTGACCAATCTCCCTTATCCACGTGTATGGATTCAGATATTTTATGGAGTTTGGAGATGGCTTGATACACTGTTGGAGCATTATCTGGTATGAAAATGCAGCAACTGGATTGGATGACCTTGCATACCCCACCGCGGTCTGCAAGAATAACGTCTAGAACCATGCGGTTCTGCAGAGTCATAAGGCGATCCGCTTGGAGCTCAGCTGTCAGATTACTAAGGGCACCAGCCGTTACATTGACAGTGGATTCAACCACACGTGTCAGTTGTCTCAGGTTCCTACTATTGACCATAGGTCCCCAAAACGGCAGGAAACCCAAGAAGAAGTCTCCTGCTTCCTGACCGGCAGTATCCTCCTTACTAATCACACCTCTCACAACTCTGGTCTTGTGATAGTCAGAGGCAGCAGTAAATGTCGGCGGTAGCAAGTTCGCAATTTAACATGTGCCCGAGAAATCAGGGGGCAGCCATGTATATGCTCGGTCATGACAGATGAAATATGTGCCCTTAGCAGCCAAAAACGCAGGGGAAAACTGTGATGGGAAGGTGTACGTTTCAGTACAGTCACTTCTTCCCAGTTGAGCTCTAGGATTCTGACCATTACCCTGTAAGCAGAACCGACCCATGTGGGGTACGACCCAGATTGGAGATGAGATTTTTCGCTGTCTTTCACCCAGACTAATACTATACCCCGTCGCGTTCCATCCTACATAAGGTCTCAACTCTTCTTTGGGAATGGATGAGTATGCATCGATATCCCTACTCATATCGGCAACTCCTTTCATCAAAGCCTTATTATTGGTGATAGGTCTGATGGAACGCGGTTGGCGAGGGGAGTATGTATCTAGAGCATAGAGAAACATGGTTTGGAATGCCCATGACGATCCATTGTAACTATACGGCAGCACCAGGTAGGGAATACCCTTGTTAATGGTATGTGGCATTAACCGGGTAATTACTAGAAGGCACTGTTCCAGGGTCGGTATGGTTGAAAGTCAACCAAAACCGTACCTCAACAAAGCAGGCGTCTGGACAGGGCAGGTTTCCAGTGCCGTCACCTGAGCAACCCCCCTAGATGGTGTGGGCCTCCTACGCCGCTTTTTAACTCAAGGAGCAATTCCAGCTCTGATCTTAGGTCTAACATAAAGGGGGCACAACAGACTCTTCTCTGCACACACTACCTATTTAGGAGACACTTTACTCTCTCCCCCCCCCCCCCCCCTTTATTTGCCGAGTGAGAGGGTGATATTTTACCCCTCCCACCACACATAGTCTGGGCATCTTTCCCCACACTCTTCACCTCTGCTGGTCCTGATGAAGCGCCATGGATCGTTTTGACCACTAATAGGCGCGAAACATGTCGACCATTTGACCTGTACTTTCAGTTACTACTAAACACATCACGTTTTGATTAGTAACATTCTTTCCACGTATTTTAGTGTACCAAGGGTGCCTTCTTATTAAATTTGTTTCCCAGGTAACCCTTAGGTATTTTTATTCCTGCACACACTACAGCCACCACCGACCCTGGTACTCCCCCTCCACATACCCGCATGCACCAATCGGCAGCTCTCTTAAAAGATCTCCGCTAAAGAGACCCTTCGGGGGACCCGTAGGGCATTGCACCGCCGGCCCGACGAGGAGCACCGCCCGATGATGAAGCATGACATCCCTCGGGATGTGTGAGGGCAACAAGAGACACTTATGCTGTCTCCCCCCTATCCTGAGTACCCCATCCTAGACCTCTAACACATAGACCCTTCTCTTTACTTTCCCTTTGTTGAGGTACGGTTTTGGTTGACTTTCAACCATACCGACCCTGGAACAGTGCCTTCTAGTAATTACCCTATTGACTTCCCGGAGCACAGGCACTGGACCATTAACCAGCTCCTGGTCCCCCCCCTTTTTGTTTGGATACATGTGGCATTAACCCACATACCCAGCAATTGGTCGTATTCATTACCAGTTGGTGCTGGTGCAAGAGCTGGATAAACGAGTTATTTACGAACTCTGATCGTCTGGTCTGTTCGTGCTCAGGCAAAGGGTGAAAAGAGTGAGAGGAGGCAGTAGAAAGAGGTATAGGCTGTTCAGTGGGTTCAATGGGCTTTTGAGCGGAAAAAAACTCAAATCCTACAATAAACATTATGATACTACACAGTGTAAAAAGGCACAAAAAGACAAAACATATACTTTTTACAATTCTACACATCCTTGCGTTAGAGTTCATTTCCTCAATCGGTCTCTCCATCTTAAGAAACTCCATCCTCTACTCGGGCCGCTCGCGGCGGATGAGTTTCTTCTGCTGAGGGGCACGCCTGTCAGTTCAGGGAAACGCCCTAGACCAACCAGAACCGTTGACCTAGCATCTTCGGCCTGTACCCCAGAGTCTTGACACCGCGACCCTGCGGCAGAACCCGGATGGTGGTTCGAAAAACAAAAATCAAGAAAGTCCTTCAGATGGGAGAGCAAAAAATGTCAAAAAGGAAATAGTGAGGAAATTTTTATTTGTCCATGGGCCTAGGTCTCAAATTATAGCGGAGACGGCCAGATGCTGTTTGGTCTTGAAACAAAAGTTCAGGCTCAGTGGTGTCCAGTCGACTTGATGGTGGCACAGCTTCCTGCAGAATATTGTTACTCTCTTGGTCTGAAACTGTGCCTCTTAAGCGTGCGTCACTGAATGGTACAAAACGAGGTACAATGTCTGTCTCTGAGTCGGCGATACCCTCCTTGACCCACTGGTCATATGGCAGAGGCAAGGGGACTACTTTACAGTGGGTACCATGAATCCAGTGTTTCTTCCCTTTCACTCGCACTGCTGATCTTGTCGAAAGAAGAACAAGATGAGGGCCGATCCAGTGAGGCTCGTCGTTGCTCTTGCGCTGGAAATTTCGGACTAGCACCCACGTACCAGGGTTGATAGGGTGTCCAGGAGGTTCAGAGGCTTGGAGAAGAGTATCATGTACCTGTTGGTGCAAAACACGCAGTTTAACAGTCAAATCATACAGGTAATCGAGCAGTACTGGGTGCTCTATCTCACTGAACTTCATGGGCCTCGGTACACCCCATACATTGGCCGGACGGCCAAAGACAACCTCGTAAGGACTAAGTCCCACTCGTGAGTGTATGGTCATTCTGGTGGACAGGAGTGCTAGAGGCAGAGCATCAGGCCATTTAAGACCGGTGCTCGCCTGGATTTTGGCCAGCTTGAGCTTTAAGGCTCCATTGTAGCGTTCTACTAATCCAGCTGATTGGGGGTGATTTGCAGCATGGAACTTCTGCTTTATTCCTAGCCCTTCACATACATTCTTCATCACTTTAC
Source organism: Triturus cristatus (assembly GCF_964204655.1). Taxonomy (NCBI): domain Eukaryota; kingdom Metazoa; phylum Chordata; class Amphibia; order Caudata; family Salamandridae; genus Triturus; species Triturus cristatus. Next base: position 384,762,021 of record NC_140584.1, on the reverse strand, counting down.
CCACAAACTCACTTCCATTATCACACCACACCATTCTTGGCATCCCAAACCTAGGGAAAAATTCCTTTACAAGGGCTTTGGCTGTGGATAGGGCAGTGTTATCTTTCAGAGGATAAGCCTCTATCCATTTTGAGAAAGCACAAACAACCACCAGTACATATTTCAGGTTGTTGCATCTTTCCATGTGAATAAAGTCCAGCTGCAAAACTTCAAATGGACATGATGGGGGTGCAAAGTGACCAGCTGGAGTTGGGGTTCCCCTACCAGGGTTGTACTTCAAGCATACTATGCAATTCTTGACCACATTCTCTGCACACTTGGGAATCCCAGCATTCTGCCATACTGGAGCCAACAACTTGCATATACCTTTCGTACTGATATGTGCCATTCCATGTGCCATAGTAACCACTGGAAGCACATATGCATCAGGCAACAACCATCGCCTATGTTCTGTCAGATCAATCCAACAACCATTCTCATCCAACTTACCCATACTTTCTCTCCACTTGCTTAACTCTTCCTCTGTGGCTTCAGCTTGAAGCGACTTCACACTCTCTATTGTGTTCTCACACATTCCCACATCATTAACCCATCTTGCGGGGCCTGCAACATACATTCTAGTCTTCACATTCTGTGCTGTTTCTTTCGCGGTCTCATCAGCAAACGCATTCCCACGTCCAACATCATCTGTGACTTTCCTGTGCGCACTGCATTTCATGATCGCAACTTGCAACGGTAGGGTCAATGACTCAAGGAGATCATTCACCAACTTGCCATTCTGAATTTTAGCACCATGCGACGTCAGGAACCCACGCTCTTTCCACAAACGCCCAAAATTATGAGCCACGCCAAAGGCGTACTGGCTATCTGTGTATATATTCACTCTCATTCCTTCAGACAACACGCATGCTCTCGTGAGGGCGATTAATTCTGCTGCTTGGGCCGAATTATGTGGCACTCGTGCAGTTTCCACGACCGTGTGCAAAGTCGTGATAGCATATGCAGCAGTCGTGTCACCATTAGGGAGCTTGAAACATGACCCATTTACCCATAAAGTGCCATCACACTCAGTCAGGGGAGTATCTTTTAGATCTACTCTCCCTTTCGTCTCTTCTTCTGCTGTTCTGAACAGACAGTCATGTTGCTCAATCTCATCTGAGTCTGCTGGAATTGGCAACAATGTAGCTGGATTCAGCGTATTGCATCTTTTTATGTGTATGTGATTTGCTAACAGTGTAAGTTCATAACCTGATAACCGCGCACTAGTCAAGTGTTGTGTCTTGGTCCTATTTAATAATGTGTCTACAGCGTGTGGAACCATAACAATCAATGTGTTGTCCATTACCAAACCAGCAGATTGTCGGATAGACATCGCTGCAGCAGCTGTCGCTCTCAGACAGCTTGGCAATGCCCTCGCTACAGGGTCCAAGGTTGATGAAAAATATGCGCATGGGCGCGGTCTGTCGCCAAAAGGCTGTGTTAACACTGACAACGCACATCCATCTTTCTCGTGAACATACAATGTAAAAGGCTTACTGTAGTCGGGGGTACCCAACACAGGTGCTGAACATAATGCATTACGCAATTCCACAAAACTTTTCTGGCACTCTTCAGACCATGGAATAGGATTCGGTGTGTCTTTGCATGTTAAGGCTAACAAAGGTTTTGCCAATAAAGAAAAACTAGGGATCCAATGCCTACAGTATGAAGTGATGCCCAAGAAAGCACGTACTTCTCTCTGTGTTTTTGGCACACTCAACTGTGCAATGGCTTGAATTCTTTCTGGGGTCAGTTTCCTTCCCTCCTTCGATAAGAGATGACCTAAGTAGGTCACCTCTTGTCGACAATATTGCAGCTTAGAGAGAGACACTTTGTGATGGAAAGCGGATAAATGGCGCAACAGTGACAATGTGGCTTCTTTACAAATCTTCTCAGTATCCGCGGCGATCAGTAAATCGTCCACGTACTGAATCAGGATAGCGCCACTAGGTAAAACAAGTGCATCAAGCTGCGCTTTCAAAGCTTGACTATATATTGATGGACTCTCACAGTAGCCCTGTGGAGCGCGTTTGAAGCGGAAGCTTCGGCCTCCCAGACTAAAACCAAAAATGTCTCTGCTCTCTTCTGCAATTGGGATACTAAAGAAAGCATTCTTTAAATCGATCACTGAAAACCATGCAGCAGAGGCTGGAATCATCGTTAACAAGACCGTTATATCAGGGACAACCGGAAACTGTGGCACAACAATCTTATTAACCTCTCTAAGATCAATCACAAATCTGTAAACAGGTGGCTGTGAAGGATCCGTTCGTTTTAAGACAGGTAAAATCGGACTATTGCAAACGTTGCCTCTTGTCTCTTCAATCACACCCTTATTAATCAAGTCGCTGACAATGTCTAACAATGCTTTCTGCCCTTCATTAGAGATCTTGTACTGGGGAATACGTGGCAGTCTGACATTAGCCTTTAAAGTCACCACATATGGCGGTATCTCCAAGAGGCCCACATCATTGGGACCAGTAGCCCAAAGGGCATCCGGAAGGGATGACAATTCAGGTGGCATTGTATTTTTAGACAAATACATTGGGGAAATCACTTTCTTGCCTAATGTAAGTTGTACTCCTGAAGGAGAACAATACAGTGTAGCGTGCAATCTTTTCAACAAATCTAATCCCAGCAAATTCTCACCACAACCTGTTGTCAGAATCAGGGGTGCTTTCAGCTCGCAAGGTCCAACAGAAAGTGACATGGGACTAGAAATCGGGTTCCTAACTGGGGCGCCAGAAAAACCTACTGAAACATTTATATCGCCAGACAAAGGTGCGCCAGGGAGTTTTGAATGCATGATTGAACTCTTTGCAGCACCAGTGTCTAGCAGAAAAGGCTCCGTTACATTTGCTGTAGTCACCTCAACATACGGTCCACTCTGATCCACTGGCACTGAAACAACTCCCTCTCTCTGTCTACGGCTGTCCTAGTAATCATTATTCTCTGCATCACCGTCCTCTGCATAATAATCATTATTATAATACTGGGCCGTATTACTAATCGCGTTAGCTTGCTGATCAAAGCTATTGATGGTATTTTGAGGCGGCAGAGGACGCGCGTTCTGGGGAACACTTCCACGCCCTCTGCCTCTAGGAGCTTGCTGACCACCCCTACCTCTTGCGCCATACATATTACCGTTCCGCTGCATTAATTTAGGGCAACTATATTTAAAATGACCTTCCTCTTTACAGTATGAACATTGGTTGGGACCTATAGGGACACGTGGTTGGTAATACCCGTTCATTTGCTGATTGTTCTGAAACTGTTGGGGTTGGTGATAGACACCTTGGGGTTGCCTATAATTATTCTGACCTCCACGTGGCGGATAGGCCTGCTGTAAAAGGACCTTTGTCTTCAGTTCCTTCGTTTTCTTTTCTGTTCTATCTTTCTCGTCTTTATCTCTGTTTTCATAATACTGTGCAGTAGCCAGTATTTGCGCTGAAGAAGAAACAGCCCAAGAACTTTCTGAATCTTTTAACTTTTTACACAGGTCAGGAAGTAAATTCTGCACAAACTTATCCACAAATAACCGTTGGCCACCCTCAGTACTCATATCTTGCCCACTGTGGTCAATAAATGTTTCTTCAAACCTAGTAAAGAAGTCTGACACTGTCTCATCTTTCTTCTGCTTGCATGCAGATAACTTGTCCCAATTTACGCGCATCGCAGGCATTATTGTCTTCATATACGTGATTATTCTACCAGGCAATTCAGCTACTAAAGGTTCTGGTTTCGCACCACCAGTTTGTCTAGCATCAGCAGCAACAATGTTAGCCCATGTATCCCCTAGTTCTGCATTGTGATCTACATCACGAATTGATCCCCATAGAGGCTGTGGAACAACATTACCAAACAACATGTCTATGTCGGCCAGATTCATAATGCATGACCCTGCCGTCTGTGACAACTCTTTATAATAACCTGCTGGGTTTTTACGGGGATCAGGCAAGGACTGCTTAAGCGCTAACACCTCAGAGCGCTTCCATGGAACATGCACCCAAACACGCTGGAAATGCGCTGCCACAGCGGGGTTACCACCGGCAGCTGCAACCGCTTCCTTCCACACCGGGGGAACTTCTCTCATAGGGTATTGTCGCGCTTTTGCCTTTTTCCCCACAAGGACATCTTGTTCAAACAATGATTGTTGGCAATCATCATTCCTGAAGGACAATACAACCGCAACTGCTTTATCTACTTCTCGGTCCACAATTATACCAGTTCCAAAATCGTACCTCACTCTACACAACTCCTGCGGGTTCGGATTTTTACCACTATCCTCCAATTCTTCACAGAGAATTTCGCACATTTTCTCAAACACATATCTCTGTTTTGGGGCATCCCATTGATGGAAAACGTTGACAACTGATTCCACATTATACAGTGAAGGAAAAACGATCCATCTACGCGCCATGTTATCTATTACCTTTTTCTCATCGGGGTTAGGCAATTGGCTGCGCAACTGCTTACGCTGTAAACCAGGAGTCGCACCAGATGACTCAAAGAGAGGAGACATTAATGTAGTAACCACATTAGCTAAGCGCTGTCGCGCCGAAGGAGAAGCTGAGGCGAGAACAGGGGGAAAAACAGAGGGAAGAAAAGAGGATGTAGAGACAGGTACTGGAGTGGTGGAAGGAAGAGTGTGAGGGGAGGCAGTTGCTGAATTAGGCAATGTCGCAGGAAGAGTGGGGGCAGTCGGAAACACAGCTGGCGGTCCTTGAAAAGGCTGCGCTATATGGATAAGAGCCGGCTGCGCAGCAGCTGGCGGCAGCGGCAAGGCTTGTAGTATATTAACTGGAGGTGGCATATTCACAAACTGGGGAGGTGCCGTGGCATTTTGAGCATACGGGGGTGGCGAACTCAACAAATGTGACATCAGGGGATCTTTCTCCTTTTCTTCGGACTCATTCTGATTAGAATGTGGCAAAGCTGGGTAACATTTGTCAATCCCTAACTTATGCTGCCTGTGCAATTGCTCATTCATCTGTTCCTCCTCATTGTCCTTGAATCGTACAGCTGCTTGCATTACTGTCATACCTTTCTCCCTCTTATTCTTTTTCGCTAACTTAATTTCCTTTTGTTTGGCTTCCTTTCGCCATAAGCGGAAAGAGTCAAACATCGCCGGCCGGGCTTTCTTCTTAAACAATTTAATTTCTAAATTATCTAAAATATCGGTATCGAAACTACCATTTTGGGGCCATTTTAAAACACCATCTTTCCTGGTGTAGTGGATCCACACTTCGTTATATGCAATGGGACCTACGCCATGTTTTACATAGAGCTCATAAGTTGGAGTTTCAACCGGAGGAACCGGACATGATTCCTCTAGCTGGAAATCTTTTCCACAACCCAAACAGAATAATCTACCAAACAGTCCAGAACCAGGCATCTTTGCTCACTAGTCTAGATCCAAACGTCAAAGGATTATCGATTACGATATTCTCGTGAATACACGAGTCCTCTGGTTTTGGCGTTTGCAAACTCCAAAGTACCAAATTACCAAATCAAACGATCCCGAAGGATACCAAAAACAAATGGGAGACGCTCCACTTATACTTAACTGAATATTGCTGATCGATGGCGTCACCAGAAGACTCTCTCGATTGTTTCGCTCTCTCAAAACTCGTCAAGGGTCCAAAACAGGTCGATTAATCAGGGCAGCAGTCCTTCGTAGCCGTCGGGACGCGGAGAACCTCGCAGAAAAGACTTTCGGACCACGTCGACATGCAGGGGTCGATGAAGTGGCGGCCTTCCTCCGGAATTTCCACACGAAGCTCCTCACGAACCTCTGGCTTGGACTGGTACCGCTGAAATCGCCCCACGTTGGGCGCCAAACTGAAGTACTGGGTATTTTAGACCCAGCGGTGCAGGGGCACACACCCTATGACTTCTGGGTTCACCCTGTTCCAGACCTACAGAAACACAGAGTCTTCTGGGTGAAGTCAAAGAATCGTTTATTGGCTGCAGACCAATTACAGGTATCCTAGAAGTACAACAGCGTGTATGTTCTCAGGAGACTGCCGAAAATCATAGGAACGGACTTCATCTTAAATACGCTTTTCCTTGCCTCAAGCATACATTCCTAGGTTTTATGATACGGCAATATACAAGTGTACATTACAAAGAAAAGGCAGAGTCATGATGACCATCCCACATTCCAGTTCGGCCAGCCCATAATGATTTATACAGTAAGGTTCAGATCCCACATCGGATGTCAATAGACCCCCCAATAAACATGAGCATCTCCTGTTTTGGGAAACAAGTCATAAAGCAGGAACAAGCAGGTGTGAAAGAGATTAGCCGGGGGATTGTATAGAATGAAAGGGTTTTATGACGGGTCAAGCCCTGATGCTAATCACAGGTGGACGGAGGAAGGGGAGCTCGTGAGACCGGTTTGACCTGGGGCAGCAGAGCCAGCTGCCCAGGTCACAGAGAAGTCAGAGGGAAAACCCATGTACTGAGAGGCCCGTATTTACTCCATTATAGCCTATGTGAGGGTAATGACAAGATGGCCACTGCTTCCAAAATGGAACCCGCGTAGTGAAGCTGAATAACGTGTACACAGTGCATTCATAGCTGGAACGATATATAAAGCACTCGTACATGCCGCATTTACCATTTGCGGTTCGCTAATGCCAAGATAGACAGGGGTAGGGCCCTGTCCCCTACGCGGTCCCGAATATTAAAGTACAACAGCAGTTGTCGTTAGTGTTCAATCACCTCCGTAACGATGATCCTTTTACCCTTCGGACTGACACACGTCATCCTCTCCTTGCGTGCAATGATATGTACCCTGCCATTGACAAATCAAGACTCAGTCCCACATGTGCAAACGATTCGAACGCAGCGTGGCCCGAGAGCAGTAGTCCGTGTGGGCTCACGGACATCTGTGGATGGACTGCTTTGCACAGACTTGGTGGCACCACTTCGATGGGAGTATAGTGAGATGAAATCTGCCATAACTGATGTTCTCTGCCATAGTGTAATCAAGACTTAGTTCCAAATGTGTGACCTACTTTTCAGCTGTGCATGCAGGTGGAGTACCTCAACGAGAAGGGAGTACAGCGGGCCAGTGTGGAGGAGACCGTGATCGTCTGAGGAGGCTGCCAGGTTCACGGCTCTCTGGCTTGGAGCTTGCACTGGCATGTGGTGGGCCCTCATCGACACACGCCGGTGTCGGCAGGTGTGCATTGAGGCCTGGGTGCACCGGGCCTGGCAGGACTGATACGGGGCCCTGCAGCCCGGGGTACAGCAGGCACACAGGAACGCAAGCAACACCACTCTTGGCGATGGTGTCAGCCTCGTGGAGGGGTGAGGGGCGCCACCCTGGCAGAGTCGTTGGGCTTTCCGGAAGAGGACCATGCCCAGAGCTACGTGCTTTTTATTCACATCCCTATGCGTGCCCGGTGTACGCCGGGCCAGCCCACTCCGCTCACGCTTACAGGGGGGGACGTAACAAGCTACATTTCCAGGATCTTACCCACTGGCTGGGGTGACATGGTTGCGTCCACTGTCCACTGCACTCCATACACCAGCGGTGTATGTCGACATGGATATGTGTGTGGTCTGCATACTGCAGTCTGGCCATCGCTTCAATGCCACATTTGTCATTGTGTACATTGTCATTCATCGGTCAGTTGCCTCCTTTGCGCATGCCTGGTCCCCACCTCTTCCCACAATCTGCTATCGTGTGGCTGAGGTGCCATGCACTTGATGGCTTATGTGCATGGCTGGCCCAGGTTGCCAGAGTGAGTTGTGCTGTCGTGTCTGGTGGGTGGGCATGTTGTCTGGCATGTTGTTTGTGAGTTTGAGATGTGTGCATTCCCAGTGTTGTGAGTTGCATGGCTGTGGAGTTGAGGTGTGTGGTGTGTTCATTTGGTACTTGCCAACGATCAGTGCATTTCCGTAGGTGGCAGCCAGGAAGCGCCGGGTGATAATGGGCTGTTGGAAGATGTTGGACTCATGCACTCGGACTGGATGGTTGGCGTCGAGGTTGGTGGAGATTCCCAGGTGGTCCACTATTGCCTGCACAGTGATGGTATGCGTGTGCTTTCGGTTGCAGATATTGTGTGCTTTGTCACCGGGGAGCACAAGTAGGACATGTGTGCATTCAATTGCCCGCTGACACGTGAGGGAATCCAGCTATGGCTTTGATGCCTTGCTTGTCTACAGCTGTTCCTGGGCAGTGTGGGGGAAGGATAGGTAGTGTGGTACCAAGCTGATGATGGCATCCAAGACAGTTGGGGGGGCTTGGATGTGGTTGGCTGGGAGACTCCTCGGACTCTGGCGGTTGTTGGTTTGCAGGTCCCAGAGGTAAACAGGTGCGGCACAGCCAGCAGCTTTGTCTGCGGAGGGATGTTGGTTGTCCGCTGTGTTGGTACCGTTGGCCTGTGGGCATTGGTGGTCAGGATGCGTAGGATGGTTGTCCATTTGAGCCTGTGGTGAGTAATGACGTTCCCAGTTGTTGGGTCTGGGAGGTTGGTGCGTTTTCAGCAGGTCGCTGTCTTTGTCTGCGCTGCCTCAGTGTTGGTCCATGCGGGGAGCGGGGGGGTCGGGGTGGGGTCCAGGGTGTGGTGGCTGCGGTGGGTGTTGTTTCCCTATTGGGGCTCCGGGCTGCATGTTCAGTTGCCCGGGTGCATCTGTTGTTCGTCATGTTTGGCTCTGGGCTGTGCTCCCTTGTCTGTTGTCGGTTGTTGTCCGACTTTGCACCAGGTCAGAGCAGGTGTTAATTTCCTGCTGTTAACGCGCCTTAGCGCATGTTTTGTGATCTTATTGCCGATCTGGCTGGTCGTTGAGAATGTTGTGGAGTGGTGTCGCGGCTTTTTGCATGGGAATGTCTACTCTGCATCTCATTAGCGATAGTTGCCGGGGTCATCTGTGGCAATGTTTTTTGCAGCTGCTATCGCAGGTAAACTGGTGCTATGGGCTATGTTAGTGATGGAGCTTAGATTTCACCTATAAAATGTATGCATTATTAGAACATTGGAATGTGGAGCACTCCATTGTAGACAATTGAGTGCTCCGTGCTTCTACGGGCCGGTAAAGGCCCGCAGAGCAACATTCCAATGTTTTACAAAAGCCTCTTGAAGGTCGAGGGGATTTAAGTCTCCTCGAGCTTCGAGAAGCCTTTGTTTAATTTGTTAGAACATTCTGCCCTGTAGTGGCAGAATGTTCTAATAGCCTTATAGCAGGGCTATCCCGCTATTAAAGTAGCAAGGCTATACCGCTATTAATGTCCCGCTGCTTTTGTTAAGGTCCCTTGCCTTCGGCTCGGGCCTTTAACGCTGCAGCGGGCCTTTAATAGCCGGTATAGCCCGCTACGGCGGGCTATAAGGCTATATTATATGACAAAAAGCTGCAGACATGAGTTCTAAAATGGCATGCAGATTGTGGCACAAGCAAGATGAAAACATAAGGCCTGATCAGAATGCTTCAGTTTGGAAGTGCTTTCATGTGAAACCATGCTCAATTAGTTGAACAGCCATGTTTATATGTGATTAATCAATATGTAATCTCACTATAGAATGCACATTAGCGAGAATAAAATATTAGCTCACTAGCTAGGTAGTTTTAAGATCACTTTCACCACTCCACGAACACTGCACTTCACATTTCTTCACAAAAAGTGCTCCTACGTAGTTCCGCAAATCGCAGCATGCCCCAAACAGCAGCTGTTTGGGATGGCCCCAATGAAGAAGCATGTCACCTAGGGGCAACCCTGGGTGAGTGAGGGGACTCAAGAAAATAATTTTCTTTTCTTTGGACAGGGGTCTTGTTTTTTCACACATTCAGCGGAATCCCCATTCCCTTGGTTTGGTTTTTTGGATCTGACATTTACAGATTTATTGTGAACTACATGTACACTGGAGGGCGAACCTAACCAGTAACTCCATCTCTCCTCTTATTTTGATTGCATTTGTAAACAAATAAATGTTTCCCCTCAGAGTGTCCCCACCTTTGAAACATCTTTTCGATGCTATGTATAGCTCTTGCTCTTTTTCTGTTTCTCCTGGGACCGTTCTGAGGCCCCAGGAGTCCTGACTATCAGGGCTCTGGGTCTGAATGTGACCTGCTGGTCTCTTCCCTGCCATCGTCCTGCTTGACTCACCTGAAAGGGTGCCTGGACTGAGGCTGGCGTGGACGGGATCTGCGGAGACTGACATGGCCATGCTTCCATTATTGATAAAACCAAGACCTTGAGATGCCTTTGTGTGAAAGTAAAGGAGGGTGGGCGTTCGAGGTTTAGTGGTTTTCCTGTGCTGTGATGCCGAAAAACTGACAGAAAGCCAAAGAGGACACAGGCCTTCTCACCAGGGTGCCTGCTATCTGAAAGAAATGCAAATATGTGCATTTGGTCAATCACCAAATGTAAAGGCTACATGGGAGTTAGTCTAGGCTCTAATTAACAGAGTCAATGGAATTGCTATGGTGACACAGGTTTATTCTTTTTGAGAACGAATATGAGTGTTATCATCTGAGTTCTGCAAAGCATACTTTTAATTGATGCTATAAAAATGTTTTTACCTATTCCTAAAATATATACTTTTGAAAGCACTTGCTTTATCTTAAACACTAAAAAAATTTGGTGCAAGGTTTAGTTCTTTAGCTCTCTGATGCACTTACAGACATCTACAGTGATAACATTAACCAATTGAGGTTTCATAATGTAAACAATTGCAGTTACTATTGATTCGTTAACTTTGCATTTAATTTTCATTGAGGTTTGTGCGTTTAAAAAAAATATTTTGTCACCTAAAGGTGAAAATTAAACAAGACACAGAACATTTACTTTTTTTTAGTTAAGTCTTAGACCACCGTCATCATGGCTCAGATTACAGTTCCCACTTTTTTAGGCCTGGAAACTCACCAGGTCAACAAAGTCACTCTTCCAGGCCTTCTTCATTTACAAGAACTCACGGAGGCGTTTGTACCCGCCTGCGAATGCAGCCATGGAACCCCAAGAAGTGCGCCCCGCAGTGCGAAGATCCCTGCCCTATGTAAAATATAGGGACAAATACAATCGTTTATTAAACGTGGAAAAAATATTTTTATGTTAAATATCAGTGTAAATCAATGTTATATTTTTATTTAAAATGCAGAACAAATATAACAAATGCTACAGATGCTACAGCACTGTTAACATGGTTGGAGCTGGCACAGCCCTTAGGTGGGGGCTATCAATCCAGCCTTCACTGGCAGCCTATTTGGGTGGCATCCTGGCCTGGAGTTAGAGAACAAGCAGCAGGGCTGTCACTAGGCATTGGAACTCTGGGCATCTGCTGAGGGCACCATGCTCACCTTACCAACATGGTACCCCAACCTGTTTCCTCCTCTTGTGACCTTCCCCATCCATTTGCCTTTGGGAGTGAGGTGTGTCTCAACATTGCACCGCACAATTCCAAGGACATGGTGCCTTTTTCCTGGGGGGCAGAGGGCTCAGTTGGCAGAGCAATTCTTGGTTCAAAAGCAGGGTGAAAGCCTGGGGCGCTCTTTTTGTCAGGTAATTCCAGTCAACACAAGCACCTGAGGCTGTCTTATGAGGCCAAGGAGAGGCTTCCTCTTCCCTGGTCCTCGCAGCCAGGATCCAGAGCTGCGAGGCCCATTGATCCAGAGCTACGAGACAAGTGCTACACTATGGCTGAGAGGCCCAGGAGAGGGGGTCTCCTCCTTTGGGCACCACAATCATGCTTTAGTGGTGAGAGGCCCAGGAGTTGGGCCTCTCAGCACTGTCTTATGCCCCCTCCCAAGGGATCCAGGGTTGCAAGCCCCAGGGGAACTGGGCCTACCACCCTGGGCCTCGCAGCTCTACGCTGTGAGTTGGTAAGGCAGCAGCTTTCCTTCTACAGATACCCGCCCTACTGTTTAGAGATGAGTGACCCAACAAAGTAACAAGCAAGCCGAGTTAAGGTCCTTTGCATGAGGCATGCCATGAACATGCTTGGCTCGAAATTTGTGCCACAAATAGCATGTAAAAATTTGACAGTCTCTTCAAAATTTGATAAAGTGGATTTCTTTAGCATGCGGAAGCAATTCATCTTAGTTCACCTGGAAGACATGGTCATTTTTCAATACAAACTTGAAAACATTTACCCCCACCCCAATTAGTGAACAAAGAAGCAAGTCAATTGTTATGTGTGCACTATTTTTGGCCTAGAACCATATTGCACACGGAGCAGCATTTAAGTCTATTAAAGCAAACACACAACAGGTTTATGTAGAGCACATTTCCCGAACTCACGAATTTCAAGGTGCACTCGGTTGATAAAGATGAAAAAAGAGGCATGGTGAAAAACTGTTTGTCTAGGATTATACACTTTGGTCAAACGGGGAAGCTGAGATTGATCCTAGGTTTTCTGGTTTTAGCTTGTGCAATTCAGCCTCCAGATGGGTATCTCTTTCACTCTACTGTTTTACATCAAAAATTATAGATTAAAAAAAAATTCTTGGTGCATGAGGTTAAAGTGTGGGTGCCACACAAAAAGCAAGAAAACTCCACTCGTTTTGGGCTCAAGGGTCCAAGAGAACCTTGATCTGAGCCAGCCGGGCATCTGGATCAAGCCGTTAGTGGCTCACCCATCTCTACCACTGCCCTGTGCATAATGTCATATCAGTTCATAATGCTACCGATTCCTGCTTAAGATGACAGTGTTACTGTCCTGTGCATAAGGTCTTATGAGTTCATAGTGCTGCAACTTCCTATTTCAGATGACAGCATTTCTACCCTGTGCATGAGGACATATCAGCAAATAGCACTGCAGCTTCCTGCTAAGGTGGCAGTTAATAGTGCTGCAGCTTTCCTGGTTTGTATTGCAGCACCAATGCTCCAGACAGAGAACTCTATAAGTTGGCTGTGCTGCAGCTTGCAAGTTAGACTGCAACATTACTTCTCTGTTCAGACTTTAGGTTCAAAATGCTGCAGTACTACAGCCCAATTCATACAGCCTTACAACTTAATGGAGCTGCAATTTCATGGTCTGGACTTTAGCTATATTGCCCTATGAAGGGGAACATAAACATTTGTAACACTAAAGCTTCCCAACATAAACTGCAGAAAGGTTGACATAATTCAACTATTCTGAAGCTCTGGTATACATTCCATACTAGTCCTTCTGTCATGAGGGTGACTTTCAGCCACTCCTAAGCTTACTGTGTACAGCACTAACAACACTGGAAAAAGTGAAACTTGGTGCTGTTGACTTAAAGCTGCCCTCAAGATTTGGCAATTTAACAGCTGTGCTGCAGGACTATTGCCCTTTATTGCCATCACAACTGTCTACAATAATAATAATAATCATCTTTATTCGGCATATAAAGATATGACCATAAAAGAGACAAATCTTAAGGTACATATACATCAAATATAAGCGTTTTTCATAAAAACAGCCAAGTGTACATTAAAACAGTGTGAAATCCATTAAATGTTGTTATCCCCTTTAGTCTCTTAAATTCATGATATTCATGATACAACCAGCAGCCTTTACTTCAGATTAAAAAAGAGTATTAAAAAAACGGAGCCTGGTCCTAAAAAGCAGCCCCCAGTTCATGACTTTTATATCAACCTCAGACCGTGCAAGATTGGCAAAAACTCTTGTGGCCTTCAAACTCCCCTAGAGGTTCTTAACTTTAAAGCAGTTCTTAAAAAGTTAGAGACACAACAAAGTGTTAAAACATCTGATGACAGTTGTAAAAACAGTAAGGCTGCGTGTGCCTGTCTGATTCTAAGCTTTCTAAAAAGCCCCTTCAGGAACACTCTTCTTGGGTGTGTGTAGTACGGACAAAGGAGGAAAAAATGTAAGGTGTCCTGTGGAGACCTATTGTCGCAGCCACGGGGTACTCTATGTTCTGTGTGTACCGTAAAGCCAGGGGGTACAGCCAGGAAGTGATGAAATAAGTTCAGCCTAAACGTGTAATTAAAAATCTATTGTGTGCATTGGTTATAAGGAATAAATAGGGTTCCATGCCCTGCGTTGACTTTGCTAAAATGTGTTCTCTGAGCGTGTATTTTTTTAGCTCCCTTTCCTCACATTGTGCAGTGACATGTTTAAAAAACAGATCATTGACAAGCTATTTTTCCTGTGATCCCACCTTATCAAGTTTGGTGAACAGACCTACTCGTCCTAATGTGGCGAGGGTGTCCTTTACATATTTTAAGCACAGGATTTTTAACTCATGATCAAGGGAGAGACAGTCCTGGATTACCAGCCAAATAAAGCCTGCTTCACCCAATACAGAAGGGGTTTCAAAGCCACCATATCAGAGATATACTTGGACCCCAATTCCTCATGAACAATGTACATAGTGGTGCTATGAGGGCCTCCCAGCATGCGCCTAAAGTATCTGTTTTCTTCGGTTTGCCATTTATTAGCCACCTTAAATCCCCACACCTCGCTACCATATAAAATTTTGGAGCTGCAAAAGGAATTATATAACTTTAAAATCGTCCCAGGTGACCAGTTGCCTAATCTATGAGCAAAGTTTACAATTGCTGTGGTGGACCTTGTCAAACCAAGGCACTTCTCCTCTAGAAATTGTTTAAAACTAAATTTTTCGTCAGATAAAATACCTAGATATGAGAAGGCCGGTACTTTCCCTAGAGCATGTGTGCCTACTGTGTAGGTGCAAGGCTTCCTGCACTTCTTCCCAATTTCCATAATACAGGACTTAGTTAAGTTGGGGGACAAGTCCATCTTGCTCATGAAAGTCACAAACGCATCTATTAAAAGCTGCAGGCCCTTTGAGGTATGAGCAAGGACTACCGCATCGTACGCATAAAGCAGAACAGGGACCGATCTTGTACCTATCCTGGGGGGGGGGGGGGTCTGCTTGTAAGGCCGTCAGGGCAGAAACAAGACCATTAATATATAGTGTAAACAGGAACTGTGCTAAAATACAGCCCTGTCTGACCACACTAGAGCAGTTTAAATGATCAGTGGTTTTCCCCTCCTATGTGTATCTAACTACTACAGCAGTGTTTGAATGTAGGGCCATTAGGGTGTTAGTTATTGCCGGGTCCACCTGAGCTCTCCCATAAGTTTCCAGAGTTTGCAGCTGTTCACTTGGTAAAAAGCCACAGTGAGGTCCATAAAAGCTAGATCCAACTACCCTGATTTGGCTATTGTGTATTTAGCAGTAACAAGATAAAGGTTGAGGCATTGATCTGCAGTGGATTAGCCGGCTTGGAACCAATATTGTACGTCCTTTATTATTTGGTTGGCCTCTGCCCATTCCGACAACCTGTTTAGTACCACCCACCCCAGAACCTTCACTGTCACATCAATAAGGAATATCGGGCGATAGCAATGTGGACTGTCCCTTTCTCCCTTGTTGAAAATCGGGACAATAGTGGCAGAAGACCATGATACTGGCATTACTGATGCTATTGTCGCTTTTAAAACCCCCACTAGGAGAGGCGCCCATACCTCTGTGTTAAATCGGAACATGTCTGGCGGGATCCCATCTGGCCCCGGCGCCTTATTCTGTGAGAGACCCTCTATTCCTAATCTCACCTCATCCAAGGTGAAGGTAATGGGATCAGCTCTCTACTCAGGGTATGGTGCTTGTAGTTGCTCCTCTCTGTGGGAATGATTATGCAGTCCCTCGAAGTGAGCATGCCATTGCTCTGGTAAGATGTTGTGGCTTAGCCTTGGGTTATTCAAATCTTTAAAACATGGGTTGTTAATGACCCACCAGAAATGGGTAGAGTCCTTCAGCTCAGATGCCTCTGTTAACTCCTCCCAAGCCTACTGTTGCAGTTGGCGCTTTCGCCCCTTGATGGCTTGCTTATACACTTTATGGCAGGCCGCCACCCAACCCCCGGCTCTCGGTGACTGTTTAAGGGCCATCTTTAGAGCTCTAAGGGCCCGAGAGCATTTCCCGCCAAACCATCTAGGGGCGTCCGTACTGGGGGAGTATGCCAGCGCTGTTAGTAAACAATCCACTAGTTGCGTATCCATCCCCCTGCACTCTTGGGTCTAATCATTTCAGAATCTCCTGCTTGCCTGTGTGAAAAAGTGAATTATTAAAAGCAACGGTGTCAACCTGTGCCCAATGCAGCCGCCTGCCTTGGTCAATTGTGGAGATCGTTCCCCCAGTTATTCTGTGAAGTGCTAGGTAGTACTGAGGGGAACAAGTGACATGGTCACCGGATTATGGTCACTAAATATACTATACTTAAAGTTAACAAAAGATGGGGGGCGGAGCTAGCCACGCCTGGAAATGGCCGCTATGTGAGCGAACTCCTCCGGTCATGTTTCTATCCTGCATGTATCCTGAACACACAATGCAACAATTGCCATAAAACTACTATATCCTGCCTCCGGAGAGCAGAGGGAATGCCCATACCGAAAATCGCCACTGCATACAATGCCGAACACCCGCCAAACTGCCCAAGAATCTGAGCCGGGGCGCGGACTGAGCTGTGGTGAGGTACTTAAGGAAGATATGGACAACTACACTATGTTCAATTTATGGACGATGCGCCACCCCTCCTGCAGAGAGGGTACTTGCATATCCACCGCACATAACACCTGGTCACAAATTGATTTCTGGTTAGCCACAGCAGATATAAACACCTGGACGACTGCAATCACGCATATGCCCAAAACTCTTTCTGATCACGCACCAGTTAGATTAGAATTGGCCATCCCCACCCACACTCCACGTCAATTTGCATGGCGCCTTAATCCTAGTGCACTACAAGATCAAGTATTTAGAGTAGAACTACGGCAGGCTTTAACAGAATACTATACACACGTCAATTCAGTGAATAATGCTAGCGTATTGTGGGAGGCTTTTAAGGTAACGATTAGGGGCTTCTGTATAGGTAAACATGCTGGTATACTCAAGGACATTCAAACACAGTTGTCCAAAATTGAAGCAGACATTACGACACTGGAGACCGCATGCATGTCCACACCAGATCCTAAACTATTAGCTGAAATTCGAAGTCAAATAGATAAATATCATGAGTTTGCAGATGATGAAATTAAATACCTTTCCCGAAAATACACAGCCAGAGCATATGGAGAAGGTGGTAGGCCAGGTAGAACACTTTCCAGTAGGCTGCGGCCCACACACACTGCATCGTACATAACTCAAATTGCAGATAGCCATAATACACTTCAATATGACACCCCCTCTATCATACATTGCTTCGCAGACCACTATGCTCATCTATACACTGCCGGGCCGACGGTATCCCCAGATGAGATAAATAAATACTTGGATGATATTGCCCTGACGCACATTGGGAATATTTTAGCCACCAAATAACGGAAGATGAGATGAGGGAAGCTATACATTCGCTACCAAATAACAAAGCACCAGGTATAGATGGCTTACCTGGAGAGTTCTGCAAAGAATATAAAGATGTGTTACTTCCTCACCTAGCGGCTATGTATGAGGAAGCTTATAAGGAGGGCATACTACCCCCCTCGCTACGTGAGGCACTCTTGATTACACTTCTCAAACCTGACAAAGATCCGACCCGATGCTACTCCTATGGCCCACTATCGTTAATTAACACAGATGCCAAAATACTGGCAAAAATCATTGCCCTCTGACTCCAACTGTTGATGAACAACCTGATCTTTCCGGATCATGCTGGATTAATTCCATCACGCTCCACTACACAAAATATACGGACTATATTTGCAATGCTCCATCACTTACACCCGGACCTACCGGCCTCTGCGACTCTATTAGACGCCGCTAAGGCATTTGATTCTGTGTAATGGCTTTACATGTTTCAATGCCTAAGGGGAATGGGATTCCCCGAACCATTTTTGAAATGGGTAGCTCAACTATATACACAACTCAGCACTAGAATACGTATAAACGGTAATACCTCTGATCCTATTAACATATGCTGTGGCACGCGACAGGGCTGCCCATTGTCCCTGTTCTTATTTACACTGGCACTAGAACCCCTTGAGTGTAAGATGCATCAAAAACATGCCAATACAGCCTTACAGTTTCATCTACAGCCCATAACAATATCTTTATATGCAGATGATATGGTCCTCTACACGAGACACCCAGACATAAATCTCAACAAACTCATCCGAGAATATATCGTATTCGAATACTTCTCTGGCCTTAGTATAAACTGGGACAAATCAATGGTGATCCCGCTTACCCCGGGGACAACCCAACCAACGATTGATTATCCGTTACAATGGCACACAGACCCAGTGAAATACTTAGGGGTCTGGATACACCGAGACCCAGACTTGGTTTGAGAGAAAATTATGGGAAAGCGATAACTAAACTAGAAGACCAGATTAACAGATGGATTCACCTCCCACTATCACTCGCCGATAGACTAGCTATACAAAAAATGGTGGTGTTACCACGGTTTCTTTATTTATTTATGAATATAACTATATGGATTCCGCAAGTGCTTTTGCCAAACTTCGTACAGCCTTGCTTAGACTGACATGGGTGGGAAAGCATGCACCTGTAGGCTGGAGAAAACTCACTAAGCCATACACGCAGGGAGGTTTTGGGGCGCCAGACCTTCAACTCTACTACTACTGCGCACAGGCACAATATGCCCACCATTGGCTACACCCACATGGACATGTACCACATATTGTGGTGGAACATGAAAGCATGCTTCCTACCCCACTTATTACACTTATCTCATCGCCACAACGAAATATTCAGCCCGCAGGGATTTACCTGACGAGTTGCACCTCAAAACATGGCATACGTAAGCTAAACGCGCGCACAAACTCCCTACGTATGCGCCAGCGCTCCCATTGACTCATCACCCACAAAATACAGTGACGCAAGAAGCTAAAATGCTACGCTTACTAAATGAGATGGGATTTCGTAAAATGGGGGATGTTTTTCCACATGGGACATTTATATCACAAAATTATATCACTCTGTGCACACATCATACCCCACTGAAAACCTTTGCATACATGAGACTGCGCGCAGCACTTAAAGCTTTATATCCTACATTCCCAGATGAACCGCTGACACATAATATGCTACAGATCTTGCTGGTGTCCCCGACGCTGAAGGGCCTAGTTACGAAACTGTATAATATGGCCCAACAGGAACAATTCAATGCGCAGGATAGACCAAAAATAAGATGGGAAGACACATTAGGTGTAAATATCACTGCTGAGCAATGGGACTACAGCTGCACACAACTGCAAATACTGACTTCTAACTGCATTCTGAAAATTCTACACTTTAAGTTTCTCCATCAAGTGTATTACACACCTGCACAACTCCATAAATATGGTCTGAGAAAGGATGACCACTGCCGCAGATGCGGAGCTTCCGCTCCGGATTTCTTGCATGTGGCCTGGTCGTGCCCGCGACTTCATTCCTACTGGGCAGAGGTAACCAATACACTTACTACCATGTTGGCAGAACTGAAACCTAATACACCCCAAACGTGTCTACTAAGCATGTACAAGATCAAATTAGCTTGTAGACGTAAGTTCCTCGCAATAGCACTTCTACTAGCAAAGAGGCGTATATATATGGGGTAGCAAGGCTATACCAAAATGCAAACACTGGATTGAAGATCTGGTATACTGTAAAGCACAGCTGAAAACATATGCAGAAGAGCAACCACAAGCTTCTCGTCCAAGGAATTCCTGGGAACCACTAGTACAATTTCTAGAATCCACGCACACTGAAGATTGATTATGGACCGGAAATGGGTGTGTAATTGCAAAGCACGGCATCCTCTTCTATACCCCAGTACACTAGGTACCTGTTCTCTTAAGTAGACACTCCTTTTCTATGTATCAAATGAATCAGTAAGATTTCGGATATTGTAGAGTATGATATACTGATATGACATTGTGAGTGCTCAGACATGTAATGTAAATGATAATATGCATAACTGTTGATGGAGCAGGTAAAGCAAAATTTTGTATACCTCCTCTATTTTCCATGAAAATACTAATTACATAACCTACTTATATTATAATTTGAATTAACTTTTGATGTGTTATATTAATCAACTATTTGCACCTTTATTAAACACCAATTACACGTGGGACTTATTGCTATTTGCATGGCAGAATAACTCTAATAACGAAATCTTGTACGCCTATTAATAGTAGTATGTGTGGCAATAGAATATCGCATGATTTATGCCGCTATTGTGATGTTTGTGTTCCCGTTTTGGACCGAAGGGTGAGTTTTATTGCTTTAAATGTTGCTAAAAGCTAGGAAAATACTAATATATAAAGGGATTAGTGAGGGTTTAACATTAGATTCTTCATTTCTGTATATTAATTATTCTTTTGTGTCTGTTTTGCTTAAGTTGGCATTTGGGCCTTCCAAAACATGGCATCCAAAATGAAGTTCAGAAGTGGCCACCGTCTTGTGAGCGCGATGCCTACTGCGCAGACTCGGATGGCTCTGTGGACCTCTAGGCAACCTCAAGTCAGCACAGTGTTCCTGGTCAAGGATAGGAACATGGAGGACTGCCAAACTTCAGTCAGTAAAATCTGGTCTTAATGAACAATTGAGACATATAAACAAAACTTTCCAATGTTACATGAGGATGACATGGACAGAGGAAGTGAACCAGCAAAATCCATGAAAACCTAGACTGACGTGAAAATCAGACGATCTTACAAAATTCAATAAATTGACCAATCATCTGCTTCCTTAGTCTAAGAATGTTTCATGTTATCCCGAATTTCATTATAAAAAGGGTGGTAGAATAGGGAGGGGCTGGCATTCTGCGGTTCTCGATGACTGCACACCCCTATCGACCCCACAGGCGATGACAGATGTTTGCACGATACCTGGTCCTTTGGAGATCTTTGGGACTGTAACGTGCTGAGCAAAGAACTTTTGGACTTCGAGCTTTGGCCTGCTTATTGGGACAATTAAACGGCTAAATTCAGTTATGCAGAGCCAAATGAATTAGGAAAAATCCCGATAGCAAGAATAGGTAAATATAAATGTCATGGGATTTGTGCTGATTGAGCAAAATTCTAAACTTTGACTGACCAAAATGCTAATATTAATTGCAAACAAAATTTAGATAAACAAATAATTGATTAACAGAAATTACGAGTTTGTGGTTTTTCAATGAAGAGATTAGAGGATTCTGAGGCTTAAATGTGTTTTAGCTGGTTCTAAATCACTATAAACCAGTCCAAATAATTGGTCCATCGACCAAGTGGTGGAGTGCCTTGATGTTTAATGTTAGGATCCTATAGGTGGTAATGCTAATGTATATTCTGTAAAATAACCTTTCT
Source organism: Triturus cristatus (assembly GCF_964204655.1). NCBI lineage: Eukaryota > Metazoa > Chordata > Amphibia > Caudata > Salamandridae > Triturus > Triturus cristatus. Next base: position 384,740,731 of record NC_140584.1, on the reverse strand, counting down.
TCCCAATAGGTAATAAGGTGCACCCCCACATGTCCGGCGCATCCCTCCTCCTGTGTGTAGACCTGAGAGAGAGACGTATGAGTGCTGGGGGAACAACCTTTACAACGTAACTTTTACAACGCACTACACTTACAACGCATTTTTTACAACGCAACATCCACTACAACGCATTCCATTACATAGCATGACACTACAACGCATTTTTAAAAACTACCTTTACAACGCATTCCATTACATCGCATACTACCTTTACAACGCATACCATTACAACGCATAATATTACACTACACTATCCAACACTTACCCTACTGTTGCACCCCCTGGAGTTAGAATAGTAATTTTTACCCCTATACTATCCAACACTTACCCTACGGTTGCACCCCCTGGAGTTAGAATAGTAATTTTTACCCCTATACTATCCAACACTTACCCTACTGTTGCACCCCCTGGAGTTAGAATAGTAATTTTTACCCCTATACTATCCAACACTTACCCTACTGTTGCACCCCCTGGAGTTAGAATAGTAATTTTTACCCCTATACTATCCAACACTTTCCCTACTGTTGCACCCCCTGGAGTTAGAATAGTAATTTTTACCCCTATACTATCCAACACTTACCCTACTGTTGCACCCCCTGGACTTAGAATAGCAATTTGTACCCCTATACTATCCAACACTTACCCTACTGTTGCACCCCCTGGAGTTAGAATAGTAATTTTTACCCCTATACTATCCAACACTTACCCTACTGTTGCACCCCCTGGAGTTAGAATAGTAATTTTTACCCCTATACTATCCAACACTTACCCTACTGTTGCACCCCCTGGAGTTAGAATAGTAATTTTTACCCCTATACTATCCAATACTTACCTTAAATGCAATTTAATATTATGCGTTGTAATGGTATGCGTTGTAAAGGTAGTATGCGATGTAATGGAATGCGTTGTAAAGGTAGTTTTTAAAAATGCGTTGTAGTGTCATGCTATGTAATGGAATGCGTTGTAGTGGATGTTGCGTTGTAAAAAATGCGTTGTAAGTGCATGCGTTGTAAAAGTGTGCGTTGTAACGACATACATCCAGTGCTGGTGTTATGGGCCCCACCAATGACTGCATGTGTGAATGAGCTAGTGTGATGTCGGGTCTGCAACGCAGGGAGGATAGTTGTAAATGTTGCCCTTTTTCCCCGGTTTCGCGCTGGATCACTGTGACATGAGAACTTCTTCTTTGTGCTTGACCAAATTAAAAAAAAAAGAAGAAAATTAAAAAAGATATAAACCTCCTCAATGTAAGAGACACAAATATAAAGTTGATAAATGATGAATAGCCTCTACCTTTGTAAATCCGGGGCACAGCTGTTTCAGGGTGGGTAGTAATCAGATCCAGAGTGTGAGTTAGACCATGGGTGTTTAGGAGGACACTCAAAATCCGCCCTTCCTAAGTATGTTCCATATGTGGCCCCTCTCTTAGTGTGCAGTTCGACCCGTCACAATGAGTCACCCTCAAATTAGAGCACAGGTGGCAGTTAAAGACTCCGGCTAAAATTTGTTGAAACTATGACAAACCATCACCCTGTGTTTGCTACAGCCGTCTACTAAATTCACAGAGGCTAGCCGAACACTGTGAGTGGGATGTTGTATTATAAAGTTAATTAAAACTAACCGGTAAATGTTACTTGAGAATGTGAGACCTTGTGCAACATCTAAGCCCCACGGCAGGGTCTTCCACCTGGTGTGAATCCTAAGGTCTATAATCATGATTAGGCCCCCCCCCCCTTGCTCTCCCTGCACTCGATCTTCATGCTGGACGGACAAAAGTTTTATAACCTATGAAGAAGTTATTATCTGGCTCCTACATAGCCCTAACTACACTGTCTAGTCCCAACTGAATTGATCCCTGCGCTCATAAGAGGTTTCTGCTATTATCCCAGAGTGTATCTCCTCCATCACACATGGTTCACTAGGGGGTTCAACACAAATATCAGTAGCTCTACCTGTACCCTCCCCTTCTTGGAGTCAGTCTATATCATTCAGGTCCCTCAATGGTGCAAATGCATTTCCTAATGTCAGGGGTCCCCCGCACAGAGTAGATCCCTCTTCATGCACAACAAAGCGTTGGGATGATTTAGGACTAGATGGTGGCCTAGAAAAGAAACTCAGCGGTAGTGGTTTAATCCCTGATTCTGCTGAAAATGATTGCAAGGAGGGGAATAGGATCTTATTGATCAATTCAGGATACCTAAGCGTGACAATCACACTGTCTCCTGTGAATGTTTTCTTGGTCCTGCCAATCCATGCATAACCAGTGGGTCACTTTATTGATCAACTGGGAGGTGGACACTGTTTAGTCCTGGGACACCAGCCAGGACCACTGTACAAGGACAGCTTGCTGGTGGGAGGTCTATGACTGGTAGGTCTCAGGTGTTAGGGGCAGACAAGGTAACCCTACTAACTGGCCGTCGATGCAGTTGGTGACCCCCTTGGTGACCCCTTTGATTAGACTCGCTTTTATAGGAAGCCAACGGTCCAGACAGAACTAACCCCGGGATCATAGCCTGTGTCACAATCCCTGCTACACCAGGAATTACTTGAGGGATCTGGGTCTCGGTGTATGTCACTACAAGAGGTGTTACAGGGAAATTTACTTGTTCGGCATCCTTGTTGTTGGGAGCTATGCTCTGCGTGGACTGACTAAAGGGAGAGAATGCTTTATAAATGTTATCGAGTGTTGCCCTTGTGTCGTCCAGAACTTTCAAGAATTCCTTTAAAAAATTATTCAATAGACCAGTCGCTGTTTCCACATCTTTTTTTCAAAGGCCCCCACAAGTCTTCAAAGTCCTTGGTGACCTTAGTATCTAAGCCTAAGGTGCCTTCCCCTTTCTTCGTGGGAATTATTTTCTTATTTACTTTCCATTGTTTGTTCGGAGCGGGTGGTCCACTTAAATCCGCACCATATGTAATGGTCGACAAAGCGCTATTCGTGTGATCTGGCCAACCGCAGTATTAATTAGGCTGTTGACAGGGTTAAAACCTCCTGTGTCTTCCGCTTCCTCTTCTTGACCTTGTCCCAGGTCACCCTCTGCTGACTTTTCAGCCACCTGGGCCACACACTACTCCAGGAGTGAAGCAGCTGCCCCTGCCCTTTCCAAGGAGAGTCGCCTCTCTGCCTTTGGTGAGTGCCCCCGCCGCTTTTACCAAAATTGAGTCAATGGTTCCCTTGCTTAATTCCTGTGGGGAACATGTGGGAGTGCCTTTCCTCTTCCCCATGGTTTTCTTAATCTGTCAACCTAGTAAACCCACCTCCCCAGCACGAGGCAGAAATACTTAGGGGGTCTCAAGGAGAAGGGAGGGGTGGGGAAAAGTACTCACATAAGTTGAGTCTACGATCACTGTCCTGCGGTCAGCAGTTGGTTGCTTTGACCACTTCCTTGCCCTCCTAGCTCTTTGCCGATGTTCACCAAAGTCACATCACTTCAGACATTAGTGCCAGTTATGGTTCCCCTAGCATGGGACCAAGAGGGTGAGTGTGAGAAGGTGGCCTGATATATGCTGTCCACTAGTTCTAGTGGGCACCCTGTATCAGTCCAAACAACCCCTTATGGTGAATTGGTTAAAGACAACCTTTATTGAAAGCTATCCTAATGGTAGCTATGGAAAGCAGCCTTCAGGCTAAGTCTTGAAGGAATGTAAAGCAGCTTGTTTTACCAGTCTATAATCTCTTGAATGACCAAATGAAAGGACAACCACACCAGGTATATATTTAAAATATATGTATTTAAGATAAAACCCACCCCTCTAGTCTCTTTATGAGACTGGAGTTCGAACTTCTTAATTTACAAGTTAGCGATCAACAGTAATAGCACAAATACACGTTTGAGCCCTAGGGGCGTACCAAACCATATACCAATAAAGTGGTATAAGAACCACGACTGAACTAGACACAAGGCCTAGAGCCTGTAGAATTGCTGGGACCCCAAGGGACCACCCAAGGTAGTGACACAGGGGACCCACGGGGGCCGTGTGCAGTGTGTAAACACAACCGCGGGTTCCCGTTAGCTTCTATGGGCAATGTCGTGGTTGGAAATTTAAAGATTAGGGACACTTAGAATCAAGTCAGAACCAAGCCCTTTTGGACTTTAGAAGTTCTAGGGCTAGCACCCACGGGAGCACCGGAGTACTCAAGTTACCTCACCCAGAGAAGCCGGGTGCATAGGTGTCTTTTGGTGTCGGGTCGCGTCGTCGATTACAATGGAAGCTAACGAAACACTGCTGCTGCCGTGAAGAGAAGTGTCCGAAGAGATCCAAGCCTGGATCTGGGATGGAAGGAACCTGTAAGCAGAGGGGACAGAGTCTGGGTCACTAGCCAGGGTCCGAGGGCAGGATGGACCAATGCCCACATATGTCGGGTGCTTCAGGTGAGTTGATGGGTGTCTTGACTCTTCAGCCACAAGGTCTAGGAGGCGCCGAGGATGACCAGAAGCTGGATTCGAGCTGAGCCACAAAGTTTGTCGAGTGCTGCGGTGTTGGCGACCAGATTGGACCCAACAAGCCTTGGCAACGGCAAGTTACTGGAAATCAGAGAAAGGACTGCGGTGCAGACCAGCAAGGTCTGAGGGACTCACCCAGCAAGGGTAAGTCAGGGAATGTCAGAAACAACCAGGAAAACCCAAGCAGAAGAGGAGTTGCCTTTATGGGGATCTACTAGCCAACAGGCTAGTGATCGCAAAGGAGCTTCAAGTGGTCGCACTTGAAACTGGGCCATGAGTCACTAGTGGAGTGGAGACCAGCAATCTTCGGTGCAGGAGGTGCTCAAGGCTGGGGCTACTCAGAGCCCAAAGCACAACTTCGAGGAAGTCCCAGAAGATAGTGTTTCTGTAAAAGTTTACAGTGTCCAGGGGTCATGGTTCCACGTCACCCACGAGAGCCACGGGCCTCAGCTTTGCTGTGGACTCAGGGTAGCCTTGGGGAAGTCTGGATATCTACCTCTGGTGATGCAAAGACTTCGGCGTCCGGTGGGAGCTTCAGAGATGCAGACCGGTCAGTTGCTTCTATGGTGCCTGCCAAGCAGGGGAATCACTTGTTGACCCCAAGGGAGATTTCTTCAGTCTTCTAGTCAAAGTAGAGCATCGAAGGTCCAGGATATATGTTGCAGAGTTTCGTCAAGGGTAATCTAAAGTCGCAAGGACTGGGTTCCCATACTTATACTAAGTTTGGGGGTTGGACATACTCTAGGGACCCACCTATGGGAGGATTTGGAAAGAGGGGTGGTTACCCCCATTTCCTTTGTCCATATTTGCACCAGAGCAGGGGCAGGTAGCCCCTGCAACCGGTTTGAACTGGACTATGCACAGGGACACCAAGTGTGCACCAGTGCAGGACTTCAAAGCACCAGAAAGTGCTCCTGCCGAGCCCCAATACACATCTGCCTGTCCGGGGAGGTGGTTACACCTCCCTAGTACAAGGAAACCTATTGTCCAGGCCTCCCCTGCCGGAGTTTCGGTCAGAAGCAGGAGGCCAGACCCGCATCTGTGGCAGAGGCTTCCATTTTTTGATGCCAGGACTCGAGAAAGTCCTACTGGGTTAGACCAGTGTGAACAAGTCTCTCCCTCTAGAAGGGTGGAATGCTACCCCCGCCACCAGAACTGGTGGGGGGTAGTATTCCAAAGCGTTTGACACCAAACACGACATGTTTCCGTGCAGCCATCCCAAAGTTAGCATTTACCGCGAGGTTATAATGCACTTAAGAGTATATGGTCAGACTGCACCACAAACAGCATCAGAGGAGGTACTCTGAACACTGCAGAGGGACTCTGCTTATGCAGGGGCACCCTCTCACATAAAAACCAAGCACTCTGCCTTCAGGATTGTAAAGACCTGCCATAGGAGTGACTTATAGGTTTTATATGTGTGTGCAATGGTAGTGATATAGGTAGCCTATACCACTGTAAGGGGTGAAAGCACACCCTTACCCAGGCTGCAGTAGCAGACATGTGGTGCCATTTTGGAGTGCTTCCCAGGGGTGGCATAATACATGATTCAGCCCCTGGTAGGCCTCTGAGGTACCTATGCCCTAGGTACATAGTATACCATATACTAGGGGCTTATAGGGCACTCCAGAATCCAATTAGATATGTACCCAATGTACATGCAAACCATTTTAGAGAGGAAGCAGCTAGGCTGTGGTCCTGATTAGCAGGGCCACAGCCAGACTAAGGTCGAAAAACAGTGTAACACCAGCAAAACGTGGGGGTACCCATGTGAAGCAGATCCTATTCTCCTACACAACTCCCCTAAACGCAGAGACATTAAACTAACCTTGACCAGTTGAGTCTTCATGTTCTAAGTGGAAATACCTAGAGAGTCCATCTGCATTGGCATGGTTACTCCCAGGTCTATGTTCCACTGTAAAGTCCATCCCCGGTAGGGAAATGGACCACCTAAGCAGTTTGGGGTTTTCACCCTTCATTTGTTTTAGCCATAAGAGGGGCTTATGGTCTGTCTGAACAAGGAAGTGAGTACCAAACAAGTATGTCCTCAACTTCTTCAGAGCCCAAACCACAGCAAAGGCCTCCCTCTCAATGGCTGACCAATGTTTCTCTCTAGGGGTCAGCCTTCTACATATGAAAGCTACTGGCTGATCCTGACCTTCATCATTCAATTGTGACAGTACAGCCCCTACCCCCAATTCAGATGCATCTGTTTGGACAATAAACTTCTTGGAGTAGTCAGGACTCTGCAGAATGGGAGCAGTGCACATGGCCTGCTTCAGGTCATCAAATGCCTTTTGACAGCTAGCTGTCCACTGAACATTTTTGGGCATCTTTTTAGAAGTTAAATCATTCAGGGGTGTCACTATTGACCCATACCCCTTGACAAATCTCCTATAGTACCCAGTCAGGCCTAAGAAGGCTCTCACCTGAGTCTGGGTAGTTGGAGCAATCCATTCCATTATGGTCTGGATTTTGCTCTGTAATGGTTGAACCTGGCCTCCACCTACAAGGTGGCCCAGGTACACAGCCTGACTCTGCCCTATCTGGCACTTATTAGCCTTGATAGTTAGGCATGCTTTTTGCAGGGCCTCCAAAACATTCCTCAGATGGACCAGGTGATCCTCCCAGGTGGAGCTAAATACAGCAGTATCATCTAGATATGCTGCACTAAAGTTTTCCAGGCCTTTAAGGACTTGATTCACCAACCTTTGGAAAGTGGCAGGTGCATTCTTGAAACCAAAGGGCATTACCACAAACTGATAGTGCCCACTAGGGGTAGAATATGCTGTCTTTGCATCATCAGCTAGTCTGATCTGCCAGTAGCCAGCTGTCAGGTCAAATGTGCTCAGAAACTTGGCTGATGCCAAAGTATCTATTAGCTCATCTGCCCTGGGGATGGGATGGGCATCAGTCCTAGTGACTACATTGAGACCCCTGTAGTCTACACAAAACCTCATCTCTCTTTTCCCACCACTGGTGTGAGGTTTAGGTACCAGGACTACTGGACTAGCCCAAGGGCTAACTGAGGGTTCAATCACACCCAAATCCAACATCTTTTAGACTTCTGTCCTTATACAGTCCCTGAAATGGTCAGGTTGCCTGTAGATCTTATTCTTTACAGGTAGATTGTCCCCAGTGACCACTTCATGAGTGCACCAGGTGGTCTGACTTGGAGTCAGAGAAAACATATGTCTAAACTGGCTGAGAAGGTTTCTGCAGTCAGTTTGCTGCTGGGCAGTGAGGCTGCCTGCCTAGACTACACCATCAGCTGACCCATCATCAGGGTTCTGAGAAAGCAGGTCAGGGAGTGGGTCACTCTCTTCCTCCTGTCCTTCATCAGTAGCCATGAGCAAGTCCATGTCTGCCATGTCAACATATGGTTTAAGTCTGTTGACATGAAGTACCCTGTGGGGACTCCTAGGGGTTCCAAGGTCTACCAAGTAGGTAACCTCCCCTTTCTGTTCAACTATTGTATGGGGTCCACTCCATTTGTCCTGGAGGGCTGCTGGGGCCACAGGCTCCAACACCCACGCTTTCTGTCCTGGCTGGTAAACAGTCAGTACAGCCTTTTGGTCATGCCAGGCTTTTTGCAGTTCCTGGCTAGCCTCAAGGTTTTTGTTTTGTCTTTTTCATGTACTCAGCCATCTTGGAGCGGAGACCAAGTACATAGTCCACTATGTCTTGCTTTGGGGGCTTGAGAGGTAACTCCCATCCTTCCTTCACCAAACACAATGGACCCCTGACAGGGTGACCAAACAAAAGTTCAAATGGGCTGTAACCAACCCCCTTTTGAGGCACCTCCCTGTATGCAAATAAAAGGTAGGGCAAGAGTAGGTCCCATTTTCGCCTAAGCTTCTCTGGGAGTCCTGTAATCATGCCCTTTATGGTTTTGTTGAATCTCTCAACTAAACCATTGCATTGTGGGTCTTAGGGTGTGGTGAACTTGTAGTTCACTCCACACTCCTTCCACATAGCAGTCAAGTAACTAGACATGAAGTTTGCATCCCTGTCAGATACTACCTCCTTAGGAAAGCCTACTCTTGAGAACACACTCAAGAGAGCTCTTGCCACCAAATGTGCTGTAGTGGTCCTTAGGGGAAGTGCCTCTGGGTACCTGGTGGCATGATCCACCACCACCAGTATAAATCTATGCCCATATGCTGTTTGAGGATCCATGGGACCAACAATGTCAATCCCTACCCTTTCAAAGGGCACCCCCACCACAGGTAGTGGTATCAGGGGGGCTTTGTAGCGCCACCTGCTTTGCCACTGGCTTGGCAGGTTACACTGGAGCGACAAAACTCCTTTGTGTTCTCAGACATGTGGGGCCAGTGAAAGTGAGGGACAATTCTGTCCCAAGTCTTGTTCTGTCCTAGGTGTCCTGCTAGGGGAATATCATGGGCTAGTGTCAATAGTAAACCCCTCAACTTCAGAGGTATAACCAACCTCCTGGATGCACCAGGCTTGGGGTCTCTACTCTCTGAGTAAAGGAGTCCATCTTCCCAATAAACTTTATGGGTGCCACTAGCATTCCCAGCAGCCTCATCAGTAGCTTGCTTTCTGAGGGGTTCAAGAGAGGGGCAGGTTGTCTGCTCCTGGCTCAGATAAGACCTGGAAGGGCCCCCTGTCCCCAAGAACTCAACCTGGTCAGGTTCAAGCTCCTCTCGGACAGTTCCTTCTTCAGGCTCAAGATCATCTCCCTGAGGAGACTGATCAGCATTCTGAGTCAGGTGGGGAGGCTCTGCCTTAACCCTACTGCTCCTCCTCTTGTGAGGCACCTGGTCCATTATTCCAGAATCCAGGGCTTGTCCAGCTTTAGACATGTTGGCCTGTGACCTAGTCACAGCAAAGACATGAGCAGGGATCCCTAACATTTCTGCATGTGTCCTGAGCTCCACTTCAGCCCAGGCTGAAGCCTCTAGATCATTGCCAAGCAAGCACTGTCCTGGTAGGTCTGCACTTACCACAACCTTCTAAAGGCCAGTTACCCCTCCCCAGGAGAAGTTAACAACTGCCAGAGAATGGTCTGTTCTTACATTGCTAGCATTGGTCACTTGGTACATTTCACCAAGTATAATCTGCCCAGGATCCACAAGATCTTTTGTCACCATTGTGACACTTGCTCCTGTGTCCCTGAATGCCCAAGCTTCTACTCCATTTATCAAAGGCTGTTGTCTGTATTTGCCCAGATTACTGGGACTCACACAGGGGGACATATCCATGCCCCCATCACAGACAAGCACAGCCTGAGTTGGAACTCGGACTAGGCCAGAGTCCATCTCAGAACCCAGGGTCAACCCTACTACACCCTTATTCTGAACATTGCCACCACCTATTGTAGCTGTACTAGGGGGAACAGTTGCCTTAGGGGCAATGGTGGCTGGAGTAGAATCCTTGGCCTTGGTGCAGTCGCTGGTCCAGTGAGTTTTCTGCTTACAGATTTTGCACCAAGGTTTCTTTTGGCCTTTACCCCTACTTGACTGTGACTCCCCATTAGAAGAAGATTTTTGGGGCCCTTGAGAAGACTTCTGGTCCTTACCCTTGTCCCCACCCTTGTCAGAGTTCTTAGAATCCTGCTTCTTTGGGTCACCACCTTGGTTCTGTGCCTTCTGCCTCACCCTGGTTCTGACCCATTTGTCTGCCTTCTTTCCCAATTCTTGGGGAGAGGTCAGATCAGAGTCTACCAGGTACTGGTGCAACAGCTGATTTTGACAGTTATTAAGAATCTGCTCCCTCATTATCAGATTCTACAATCCTATGAAGTCACACACTTTACTGCCCAATAACCAACCTTCCAGAGCCTTAGCAGCACAGTCAACAAAGTCAACCCAGTCTTGATTTTGTGCTTTTTGGATGTCTCTGAACTTTAACCTGTATTGTTCAGTAGATAGGCCAAACCCATCTATCAGTGCACTTTTCAATACCTGGAAATCATCAACTTACAATGAGGAGCTTATCTCTACCTTTGTCTGCAAAGGAGAGCCATAAGATTGCTGCCCACTGACCTTTAGGGACCTTCTGTACTTTACAGGCCCTCTCCAAGGCAGTTATCCATTTGTGGATGTCATCCCCACTCTGGTAGGGAGGGACAATCTTACTTAGGTTTCTATGGTCATAAGACCTCTCCCTATCTCTAGGGAAATTGCTGCCACCAAGGGACTCTAGTCCCTCCTTTTTACTAGCTCTGTAGAGCTCTAGGGCTTCCCTGTCTAAGGCCATCTGCTGCTTTCTGAGGTTGAACTTGTCTTGCCAATACTTCAGCAGTCTCTCTCTCCTCTCCTGGGAGGGTTCCCTCCCTCTGTGAGAAGAGACAGAGGTCCCTCTAGAGGAGTTAGACTGGACGGATCCCCTTGACAGAGATCTATCCCTTCTAGCCCTACTTTCAGTTCTACCTGGAGAAATAAAGGAAGGAGAATTGTTGTCATCCTCCTCATCCTCATCCAGGTGAGCTGTGTTCACCAGGTTCCGATCATTGTCATCAGTCTGGTCAGCATTAGAGGTAGGGACAGGGGAATTGCTACCTCTAGGCCCACCCTCACCTGCTGCCCCACCCACACTGCCTACCCATCAGGCCCACTAGGCCCTGAGATATCATCCAGCTTAAGTAACTTTATGAGATGCTGGGTGGTTGGGCTTTTGCCTGTCTTCAGCTTCCTAATGGAACATAACTCCCTAAGCTGAGCAAAGGAGAGACCCTCATATTTATAGGGGAGGAGCTCACTGGTTCCTGTCAGGGACCCACTGGTTCCTGGCTGATTAGACATTACTAATGTGGTGTGTGTATTGCACTACCTACACTAGTGTGGCCTGCTAAACCCCCTTGAGTTGTAGAAAGGGTCTGCTATCCCTTAACACACAACTCTAAGTTCAGTAGAACGTACTGTATATTAAACTTGATATTATATGTACCTTAGGTACCTTTAGTGGTTTTCAGTTGATCAATTCAATTGAGATTATCTGGTAAAACATTAGCAAGCTGGAATTCCACACGCTGCACACCAATGTGAGAAGTTGGCCTGATATATGCTGTCCACTAGTTTTAGTGGGCACCCTGCATCAGTCCAAACAACCCCTTATGGTGAATTGGTTAAAGTCAACCTTTATTGAAAGCTATCCTAGTGGTAGCTATGGAGAGCAGCCTTCGGGCTAAGTCTTGAAGGAATGTAAAGCAGCTTCTTTTACCAGTCTATAATCTCTTGAATGACCAAATGAAAGGACAACCACACCAGGTATATATTTAAAATGTATGTATTTAAGATAAAACACACCCCTCTAGTCTCTTTATGAGACTGGAGCACGAAGTACTTAATTTACAAGTTAGCAATCATTAGTAATAGCACAAATACACATTTGGGCCCTAGGGGCGTACCAAACCATATACCAATAAAGTGGTATAAGAACCACGACTGAACTAGACACAAGGCCTAGAGCCTGTAGAATCGCTGGGACCCCAAAGAACCACCCAAGGTAGAGACACAGGGGACCCACGGGGGCCGTGTGCAGTGTGTAAACACAACCGCGGGTTCCCGTTAGCTTCTATGGGCAATGTCGCGGTTGGAAATTTAAAGATTAGGGACACTTAGAATCGAGTCAGGACCAAACCCTTTTGGACTTAAGAAGTTCTAGGGCTAGCACCCACGGGAGCACCGGAGTACTTGAGTTACCTCACCCAGGGAAGCCGGGTGCATAGGTGTCTTTTGGTGTCAGGTCGCGTCGTCAATTACAATGGAAGCTGGCGAAGAACTGCTGCTGCCGTGAAGAGGAGAAGTGTCCGAAGAGATCCAAGCCTGCATCTGGGATTGAAGGAACCTGAAAGCAGAGGGGACAGAGTCTGGGTCACTAGCCAGTGACCGAGGGCAGGATGGACCAATGCCCACAGATGTCAGGTGCTTCAGGTGAGTTGATGGGTGTCTTGACTCTTCAGCCACGAGGTCCAGGAGGTGCTGATGACAACCAGGAGCTGGATTCAAGCTGTCCAACAAAGCATGCTGAGTGCTGCGGTGTTGGCAACCAGATTGGACCCAAAAAGCCTTGGCAACGGCAAGTTACTGGAAATCAGAGAAAGGACTGCGGTGCAGACCAGCAAGGTCTGAGGGACTCACCCAGCAAGGGTAAGTCAGGGCACAGCTGGAGCAACCAGGAAAGCCCAAGCAGAAGAGGAGTTGCCTTCGTGGGGACCTACTAGCCAACGGGCTAGCGATCGCGAAGGAGCCTTGAGCGGTCACCTTGAAACTGGCCTACGGGTCACTCGTGGAGTGGAGGCCAGCAATCTTCGGTGCAGGAGGTGCTCAAGGGTGGGGCTACTCAGAGCCCAAAGCACAACTTAAAGGAAGTCCCAGAAGATAGTGTTGCTGCAAAAGTTCACGATGTCCAGGGGTCACGGTTCCACGTCACCCACGATAGCCAAGGGCCTCAGCTTTGCTGTGGACTCAGGGTAGCCTTTGGGAAGTCTGGAAATCCACCTCTGGTGATGCAAAGACTTTGGCGTCAAGCGGGAGCTTCAGCGATGCAGACCAGTCAGTTGCTTCTATGGTGCCTGCCAAGCAGGGGAGTCACTCCTTGACCCCAAGGGAGATTTCTTCAGCCTTCTAGTCAAAGTAGAGCATCGAAGGTCCAGGATATATGTTGCAGAGTTTCGTCCAGGGTAATCTAAAGTCGCAAGGACTGGGTTCCCATACTTATACTAAGTTTGGGGGTTGGACATACTCTAGGGACCCACCTATGGGAGGGTTTGGAAAGAGGGGTGGTTACACCCATTTCCTTTGTCCAGTTTCATGCCAGAGCAGGGGCAGGTAGCCCATGCAACCGGTTTGAAATGGACTATGCACAGGGACACCAAGTGTGCCCCCAGTGCAGGACTTCAAAGCACCAGAGAGTGCTCCCGCCCAGCCCCAATACACATCTGCCTGTCTGGGGGGGTGGTTACACCTCCCTGGGACAGGAAACCTATTGTCCAAGCCTCCCCTGCCGGAGTTTCGGTCAGCAGCAGGAGGCTAGACCCGTGTCTGTGGCAGAGGCATCCATTTTGTGATGCCAGGGCTCTAGAAAGTCCTACCGGGTTAGACCAGTGTGAACATGTCTCTCCTTCTAGAAGGGTGGAATGCTACACCCGCCACCAGAACTGGCGGGGGGGGGGTAGTATTCCAAAGCGTTTGACACCAAACACAACATGTTTTCGTGCAGCCATCCCAAGGTTAGCATTTACCGCGAGGTTATAATGCACTTAAGAGTATATGGTCAGGCTGCACCACAAATAGCATCAGAGGAGGTTCTCCGAACGCTGCAGAGGGGCTCTGCTCATGCAGTGGCACCCTCTCACATAAAAAATCAAGCACTCTGCCTTCAGGATTGTTAAGGCCTGCCATAAGAGTGACTTATAGGTTTTATATGTGTGTGCAATGGTAGTGATATAGGTAGCCTATACCACTGTAAGGGGTGCAAGCACACCCTTACCCAGGCTGCAGTAGCAGACCTGTGGTGCCATTTTGAAGTGCTTCCCAGGGGTGGCATAATATATGCTTCAACCCCTGGTAGGCCTCTGAGGTGCCTATGCCCTAGGTACATAGTAAACCATATACTAGGGGCTTATAAGGCACTTCAGAATTCAATTAGATATGTACCTAATGTACATGCAAACCATTTTAGAGAGGAAGCATCTAGGCTGTGGTCCTGATTAGCAGGGCCACAGCCAGACTAAGGTAAAAAAACAATGAACCACCATTGGGGTACCCATGGGGAGTACCCATGTGAAGCAGATCCTACTCTCCTTCAGTGAGCCCGGCCCAGCCTCTGTCAGCCACAGACGGGCCCGGTCTTGGCCCAGGCAAAGCCCAGGCGCTGCCTTTGCGTGTCCCATACTGCGGGGGTGCCTGCTGCCTTTTGTGCACCTCCGGGCTCGGAAAGAGTGTTGTCGTCGGCTCTCGGGCCGCAAAGAAAGCCGGTACTGGTAGTCCCCTGGTCCCGGTGTTGTCTCCTGCTGTCCCACACTGTGGAAGTGCCTGCTGCCTTTTGTGCTCCTCTGGGTGCGGAAAGAGCGTCGTCGGTGGCCCTCGGGCCACAAAGGCCACTGGTAGTCCCCTGGTCCTATAGTCTCCTGCTGTCCCGTGCTGCAGGAGTGCCTGCTGCATTTTATGCGCCTCCGGGCGCTGAAAGAGCATCGCAGGCGGCTCTCAGGCCGCAAAGGAAGCCGGGACTGGTAGTCCCCTGGCCCCGGTGTTGTCTCCTGCTGTCCGTCACAATTGTCTGCAATAGGTATGACCTTCTTGGTGGTATTATGCAGTCAGACAATGCAGAGGCGTAGCTAGAGCATGTGGCGCCCGGGGCTATCCCTCAGATTGCCGCCCCAGGGCGGGGTGGGGGGGTTGCTGGGGAAAAAGGACGGCAAGCACTTGAAAGAGGACCGAGAGACACGTAGTATCGCCGCTAATAGTTACCTCGATCATGCAAGTTTCATGCACATACATGACACGGTCGAAGGCTACACAGTTGAATACACCAGTGACTGGCAGTACAAAAGAGAACACACAGACTGCATGATCTATCTGGGGACTCAGAAAAACGGCATGTGACATCCATCAGAGAGCTGCGTGAACAATTACCTGGTAATTCCCTCAGCACAATGCAAACATGCACATACATGACACTGTTCAGGGATCCATCATCTACAGCTGACATTAAATGACCATTCATCATGGTCCCCCCATTCAAGCAGTGCACTTTGTGATCTGCATGGTACATGTTCTTTGCAGCAGGCACATTAACCCTTTGTGCTACCTTTCCAGGAGTCAACCCTTCCACTAGACAAAACTCGGATCTCTCTCTAGGAAGAACATTAATCACCGAAGTTATCATGAAATTGTTATTGTTTCTGAAAATTGCTGGAGGCCAGGAAGGAGGCAGCAAGTTTTTTTAAAACCATAATATACTTGCAAACACTACGCACACACCCGAAATAGGTACCCAGTGCGGTCACACCGTTTGCACCACCCTAACCTGCTCAGGGTTCATGTGACCTCGGTGACAGAGTCACAGTGACTGGATCACTGTTGCTCTAGGGTGTGCTGCTTCGTAGGCCTGCCCGCAAGACTGGAGATGAACTTCAGTATGGATTGTGGTGGACAGGCCTTCAAGGTTAACTCACAATTGACACCACTAGGGTACACCTGCTTGTGCTAAGACATCAAGCCTTCTAAGGTCTAGTGGGGCCTTGTAAGGTCTAGCATGGGAATATGCTCCCTCAGTAGAGTGGTCTGGTGGACTGGTCATGAAGCCTGAACCCAGTTCCCCAGTTCCAAATTCGACAGCTCTGGCCATAGTGCCACATCCTCTCCCCCAGTGAACACCATACTGCCCCACTGAGAGAAACTCGCACTGCCTTCAGCTACAACCTAATTGTGCCCGCTATAAACACTTGGATGTGGCTCAATTCAAATTATGCACTTGATAAGAGTAACATGCTGCCTAAAAAAAAAAAAGTAAAAGCAAGAACTCATAGGGAATGCAAGATTACGTAAAGCATGTGAAATGTAAGCAGAACCAACATGGTTACCTTAACGATCTCTCACTCACTATTCAGATATCAGCGAGTGGTTTTACCTGAAAAGTTAAGGACATGACTAGAGGGCCCTGAAGGGAACCGTTTCAATGTCCATTGCTTATATCCTTACAAAACGTAAGCAGTATGGTTTAAAAAGACCACATCCATAAACACAGAGCCATGGTACACATTTTGTTTTCCAATCCACCCATCAACCAGGTATTGCATTACCTCCAGGAATGGTACACTTTCCCACCTGGGGACAACAATGCTGTTCAAAGAAAGACTAGAAAACAAAAGTAGCGCTTCACTGGCAAACTCTGTAAAGTGAGGCTGATGTATTTGGATGTGAATAAAACCAATCTGGCCACTTTGCAACCACTCTGTCTTGCTTTATTTAGTTATGTATTTATTTCTCATATTTTAAACCTTCTATTTCTCTCCATACCGCTGCACTTCGGAATAGAAAAATGTCAGAAAAAGGGCATTTCCCGCAAGAGTGTTTTTCTTTTTACAGGGAAGCAACTAAATGAAAGAAGGAAAGAGGTTGTGAACCGTTTCTTCAAGTTACGGTTTTCAGTAAGTGAGGAGCAAGAGAGAAAGAGAGGGAATAATAGGAAGAGAGGGGGGGGGGCAGCTGCCAGCACAGAAAAGAAGAGGACTTTGCCCGAGTCCTATTCCTTCTCTGCCCGTCCACGAAAGCAAGCCGAGCCTTATCTGAATGCCTTTGTCCGCCCCCAAAATAGTGCCGCCTGGGGCGGACCGCCCCCCCCCGCCCCCCCCCCCCCCCGCTACGCCACTGAGACAATGCACAGTAACAGAGATTAACCTGTGAATATTCTTTAGGAAAGTCATATTGTTCACAGAAATGCTCCTAGGGAGCGAAGGGCATTAAATGATAAGAATGGTCAGTGAACTGAACCTATGTCTTAAAAGGTAGATGTCATAGGTTTCAATCTCATTGTGGATAACTTGGCCATACAACTTTCCATGGTTGATGAAATGAGTACCACTGAGTGGGATGAAGACACCTACTATTTCGACACCTAGAGACAGTTTAATTTGTGGCAAGTGTGATGTAATAATTATTTCCGATATTCAATGTCGCAAATCAGATGTGATAGTTTGCTAGTGTAAGTGGAAGTAATAATGTGGTGTTCCGTGTCACGTGAGAGTTCAGGCTTTTTAGCTCACTTCCTTTTGCATTATACTCAGGGCTTTAAGACGGCCGGGTCTTGCCGGTACTCAGCAACGGCAGCTCTAAAAAGCAGGTGCTAAGACGGGTCCTTTTCGGGCTTTCCTTTTTTGCCCTCACACTCGGTGAAAAAAAATTGCAACTTCTCAGCAGTACCACTGCTCAAAGCCTGTGATTAACTTCAACGAGACTCCTTATAGTTCTTTCACAGTCTCATCATTTCAGAACTGAAGAATTTTCCATATTTTATACAACGAAGCCATAGTTGTTGCTTATTTATCTTATGCTACTAACAACCATTGACAAAGTCAATAGTCCTGGCTTGTTTTAGGTGTAATATTACCTGTTGTATTATATATCGGGATGCAAAGACAGAAGCAGCAAAATGCCTTTTGGGCGGCACACTATGCTAAGAACAAATTTTTAGCTTACTGTTATTAAGCCACACCCTAATTACATCGGACACGCCCCTTTGAATCACCCCAGTTTTTTCATCCTACATAAAGCCCTGATCATACTAATTATAGTACTAGACGGAAGACCAATCAAAAGACTGCTCCACCCTCTTGAGATCAGCAGACTGGGACTGCATATGCCCCCAGAGTTCGGCCCCATATACTGCTGACATCCTTGCTTGACGACTATAGTAAGGGCAGGAGAGACCGGCCTATATGTGGATTCCTTAAAAACTTTGGTTAGTCCACCTGCTAGCTGGGTAAGCCTGAGTGTTGATCTAACAATATGTTTGTGCCATTCAAATTTCTCTGTAAGGGTAACGCCCAAATAAATGAACGTTTTAACCCTTTCCAGAGGGCTACCAAAGAGCACAGGATTAGGACGGGTACGTTTTGGTGGGTTGAAAATCATGAATTTTGTTTTTCCTATGTTGATTTCCAACCCCCGAAGATGACAAAACTCTACAAATGCGTCAAGGATGTTTTGAATGCCTGATGATGTTTTGGACAACAAAAGAGTGTCGTCCGCAAACATCAGAGCAGGCACTCTACCTGTAACCAGTCTAGGGGCATCGATGTTAGGTGCACCCTTCAGATGTTCAATAAGGCTATTAATGTAAAGGCTGAAAAGAGTAGGAGCCAAGACGCACCCTTGGCGAACTCCTTTCAAGACTGGAAATTGATTTGTGAGTTCTCCGTTCCTTCCAGACCTAACCTGAGCAAAGTTGTTTTGATGTAATTTTATAAGAATGGCTAACAAATACGGCGGGAGACCCTCCGCAAGGACTTTCCAAAGTTTCCCACGCGGGACCAGGTCAAAGGCTGCACAGGTCCACAAATACAAGGTAGAGGCTGCCACCCTCGACCTTAGCTGTTTTCCAATACAGGACCTGCAGGCGAAATATCTGATCTAAGGTGGAAATGCCGGACCTGAAACCTGCCTGCAGAGTGGATAAAATCCCCTTTTCCTTAATCCACCCGAGAATCCTATCCAAAATGACCCTCCCCATCAGTTTTTGTGAAGTATCGATTAAACTGATGGGTCTGTAATTTGAGGGGGTTAGAGGACAACCCTTTTTTAGGATCAGCACAATTTCGGCTCCTAGCCAAGTAGGCGGTAAATCATTACCCAACAAAATCCCATTAAAAAGGGTAACTAGGTAAGGAGCCCAGATTATTGGTTGTGTCCCAAAAAGGTCCCCAGGCAGTTTATCCAAGCCAGGAGCTTTTTCGGGGAGTAAGTTTCCCAGGGCAGTCTCAACCTCCCGTAGGGTAAATAATTCATCATGGGCAAAGCATTGGCTAGCAACAGTTGACCGGGTAGGTTCTTCAGGCATATTAAAGGTGTGGAGTTGCTGGGATTCAATATCATTATTGGCCGTATCACCAGACTCAGAAATGCCATAAAGGGCGCAAAAATGGCTTCCCAGACAGAGGGGGCAATATTAGGGGCAGGGGCCAAACTATGGCCGCTAAGTCCAGATGCTACAATAGTCCAAAACAGTTTCGAATTGTTGGAGCCAAGTGCAGAGCCCAGATTCTCCCACTTGGCAGCTTCCCAAGCCTTTTTAGCATCGTTGAGCACCTTCTTGTACGCGGAGCGATGATGTAGCTTAATGTCTTCCCTATTTCTGGTTTTTATGGCACTAAAAAGAGCCTTCCTGGAGGCTCGACAGGAAGCATTGAACCACTGAGGGGACGAAGTCCTTAAAGGATTGGCCCTCCTCACAGGGCAAAGAACATCCTTAATTGCTGCCACCAGATTATCCGTTGCCCTGTCTAGGTGTCCAACTTTTTCCATTGCTTCAATATAAGGGATAATGATCTTATATAGGGCAGCTAACTTTACATCGGACAGCTGGAAGACCGGCCACTTAACTCTTCGCCTACAGTTTGAGATAATTAAAGGCACGGTGGCAGAATGTTCAGCCACAGTTTGGCATTTAAGCCCAAAGCTCCCTATCCTAAGTGAAAGTACCAAGGCATTATGGTCACTATCAGTTCTTACAATGACTCTAAATTCATGCGCCTTGTCCCAATGCCTAGCCTCTAAGAATAAATAATCAATTAAAGAGGATTGATTGTATCGGTTAAATGTCACATTTCCCGGTCTATCAGGTTCCACCCTTCCATTGCAGGCACGGAGTGAAGTTGTTAATACAAATGACTGCAGCTGTAGAACTAACGGTGACCAAACCTTGACCCTGGAGACCAATGGACAGGGAATTGCCCACAGTGAATCAATGTCATCTGGATCGTCAAGAGAGTAATCCATAAGTGGCTCAAAGTGGCAGTTGAAGTCGCCGCCCAAAATTAACACAGTAGATGGATCCATTGTGTGAATTAGGGACAACAGAGTCTCAATGGCCACTGAGACAAAGCCCCGCCTAACTGGCCTTGAATATACATTAAACAATGCAATATTTTGCCCGTCCAGTGTAGTCAGCAATACACACTGGACGTCCTGCGAGTTGGTGCTTATTTGTGACGCAGTTACTCCTAAGTGCGTACCAACCCAGATAGACAAACCCCCTATCGGTCTACCCCTCTCGTCCTTGCTAGCCACGATATCAAATGTAGCAAAACCCTGGGCTTGGTGACTTTTTAATGCCCAAGTTTCTTGCAGCATACAAATGTCGTGGAGGGCCATGAAAGAGCCCCATTCATAAATTGGCAATTTGCTCTTGAGGCCCGCCACATTCCAAGAAAGAATTTTTACATGGCCAGTCAAAGGAACTTGGTTGTCTTGATCGTGGGGCAAAGAACCGCAGGGGTCAGTAATTGTAGCTGGACCCTCTGTTGACACAGAAACATGTTCATAGGGCAATACATAGGGGTCAGATGAAAATGGAGCTAGCCCAGAGGGAGTAGATTGTTGCGGGGAAGAAATCTGCGGTAAGGGAGTCAGATCAGTGTCCACAACCTGGTACTCCAGAGTACTAGGCCCGTTAGTAGAAAAACTCCTCTGTCAATCGCAATCATCAACGCCTGATAGGGCATCGAATCTATTTGCGACTTCCAGGGGGGTAAATGGTGGTCTGAAGTTGGCCCTCCTAGGGCCGTGTCGATGGCTCCCGAGCGGCACTGTGACCCAATCTGGTACGTTTTCGTGGACCGCGGGAATGGGTGCATAAGTATAATGATGATTGTCAAAGGGTACAGAGAATGCAAGGGGGTATGTCGGCATTCGGGCCAGGGCCCTGGCATATGCATTATGAAAGACTGGAGGTCTTGGATAAAAGTATAACAGTTCGCGGGGTTTAATGGACCCACAAGTATTACCCAGAGGATAATCAAGAATGTGGGTAACTGCTCTGGGGTCTCTAAAATTAATGATAATTATATCCCCCTCAATATCCTTAGTTCTACAACCCAACCAAGGGAGTCTCCGAACATGTAGTATCTCCCCGTTGACATTAAAGGGAAGGGGCCTGTTTAGCATGAGCCAATGCATGGTTTTATTTTTAAGCTCATAGAAGCCTTCCTTTTTACCCTTTTCCAAAAGCGGGACTCTCGTGAGCACTACCACATATGGGACTGCTTCTGGGGGTAAGTCAACTTGATGCCTTGGTCGGTCTATTGCCCTAACTAGGGGATGAATACCACCCCTCACATTTGGAATCATTCCTAGAGTAGGGTCTGGTACTTCCTTTATCGTTTCACCCACATCATTTTGTACTTGGTGGTAATGGGCTATATTGGAAGATTTGGCCATAGGCTGGCTATCAAGACCAACCATATCGTTTTTCCTGGTGTAGATAGAGGGTGACACTGGTACCACGGGGGGGGCAGAACTGGATGTACGTGGTCTTTGAGTACCCCCGCGTGTTTAGTGATAGCCAATTCTAAATCCCCCAAGCGTTGCTCAATATTTTTTAATCTTTCAATTATAGGTAAAACGAATGACCTTATCAGTTGTTCGATGCCCTCAAGAGGGGCTACCAACGAACCTTCGTTAGTTAGGCAATGCGGGGGACAGATCGGATCAGAAGAGGAAGGTACCAATAGAGTAGAGGTACTTGTGGCCATGGTGTGTACTGTAGATAAAATAGGTGTTACTTTTGGCAAGGATACAGATTCTAGAATATGAATGGGTCCTTTGCCAAAGTCAGAACGATTAATCTTATCCCTTGGCGGATCACCTAGCCTCTTTCTTCTTTTAGTGGGAGGGGGCCTTGGAGCTTTAGGCACCGCAACCCTCCCCACCTTCTTTTTAGTGGCTTTAACCTCGGGTTGAGAAGGGACAATGATCGTATCAGTTTCCTTAGTAAAAGTGCTAGAGGGAAGTAAATCAGTGGAAACATACGGACAATTAGGTTTATCAGGTGGAGAATCAGTGTCTCGGAGCAACATAGGAACATTGTCAGTTGCTAATGCCTCCTGAGTAAGAGTGAGAGAACTTAGCTCAAAAGGGGTAGTAGGAAGCAAGCTATCCATAGGCATCCTATTTTTATTACATTCTATGGACCGACGTCGCTCAGCCCTCCGTTCAGCTAACATAGTCTCCTTCCCAATGGCCGCAGCAACCTTAGTAAAATAATCGTCCAATGTACCTTTGTTTGTACCACCAGTAATTATGGGCGTATTTGTGGACAAAGTCTCGGCCATGATGAATAATGCAATCGTCTGAATCAGAACTCACGATTACTGGCAGGAAGAAGGGGTTCCCCCGGTCCGGTCTCCTCGTGCCTCGGAGGGCCTCAGAGGGCCCGCTCTTTGCCCGGTCTTCGCTCCGGACGCGTTCCGCTGGCGCGTAGGGGCGGGGCTCTTATGCTGTGCAAATATTTAGAAAGGGGGAGGAGCCGGGAAGAGTTCACAGGTGTGCTCGATCAAAGAACAACGAGCACCCTGGTCCTCGCAGTCCCGGATAGCGATGTCAAGCGGCAGCCTCCCCGAGTGCGTAGTCCATAGAGCACAGCGGTCCCAGCAATCCCAGGCAAAGACAGCAAATTACAGCTTCGCAGTGTCCAGCAGCCTTGTGTGACGAGCGGCTCCCGCGAAGCGGGGGCCGCGAGCAGTAAAGTACTGAATGGGGGAGGGGCCGGGAAGAGTTCACAGGTGTGCTCGATCAAAGAACAACGAGCACCCTGGTCCTCGCAGTCCCGGATAGCGATGTCAAGCGGCAGCCTCCCCGAGTGCGTAGTCCATAGAGCACAGCGGTCCCAGCAATCCCAGGCAAAGAAAGCAGATCACAGCTTCGCAGTGTCCAGCAGCCTTGTGTGACGAGCGGCACCCGCAAAGCGGGGGCCGCGAGCAGTAAAGTACTGAATGGGGGAGGGGCCGGGAAGAGTTCACAGGTGTGCTCGATCAAAGAACAACGAGCACCCTGGTCCTCGCAGTGCCGGATAGCGATGTCAAGCGGCAGCCTCCCCGAGTGCGTAGTCCATAGAGCACAGCGGTCCCAGCAATCCCAGGCAAAGAAAGCAAATCACAGCTTCGCAGTGTCCAGCAGCCTTGTGTGACGAGCGGCTCCCGCGAAGCGGGGGCCGCGAGCAGTAAAGTACTGAATGGGGGAGGGGCTGGGAAGAGTTCACAGGTGTGCTCGATCAAAGAACAACGAGCACCCTGGTCCTCGCAGTCCCGGATAGCGATGTCAAGCGGCTGCCTCCCCGAGTGCGTAGTCCATAGAGCACAGCGGTCCCAGCAATCCCAGGCAAAGAAAGCAAATCTTTAAACAAAGGAGAGGGGGCTCTCACACCAAAGGGATGGAGCACCCAGTAACTGATAAGTTAAAAAAGTTTTCCCTTCGGATGAATCATGCACTGACCATTTCCCAATCATACATACATATCCAACTGCGGGCCATATAGTATACACAGATCGTTGATAATTGAGGCACTTATCGACCAACCACACTCTAGTTAAAAATCGATTTTCTTTAATCGGAGATATATCCACATATAATACTCATATGAGTTCATTCACATTTAAAATCATCAAAAATAAACAAGCCTTAGCTAAATGAAGCATATATTGCGAAAAAGAATTTTTCACAATTATAAATAAAATACAAAAACAATGTCAAGTCAAGTCAAGTCAAGTCAAAAAGCTTTTATTCGGTTAGTATAAATACAACCACATAAGCTGAACACACATAATAATACATATTAAAAAATTTGTGACATATATTTGACTTAATTACAACTAATGATAGATCACTGAGCCGGGACCAGTTTCTTGCACGGACTGAAAAAGAACCATACATAAATACACATTAATAAAAATCCGACAAATGTCATTTAAAAATTATTACATGTTGCACAGTAGACTAAGAATCGAACGAATTATAAACTCCACTTACCAATAAAGTGATATGTGCATAATACAAAATTTAGGTATAGAAATTTACGTTAGTATGTTGTTATTCAAGGAACAAAAATTCACTAATCTAAGAAACATTCCATACCAAAAATAAAGTGACATGTGCCTAGATATGAAATCCATGACATGGTAAAAGACACCCCCATGCCATAGTAAAACTAATGCACCAGTTCAAGCGTATCAGAATAACCTTGCATTACAAATATGTGTAAATTAGCATGGGGGAACATGAGGCTATCTATGGCACCACCATATAATCATAGTAGCTTATACACGTATACATGATAGCCATTATAGAACACGTTTCTCAAATCATAAAATTATGGATTTCCTGGCAGCTCTACACTTCAAAATAAAAGATGCAACATAGAAGCAGACGTCTGGGCTTTGGAGGGAGCATAATAAGTTCATAGCGTCAGCTGTTGAACGAATATTATATTTTAAAAGGATAGGTTTCAAATAAAACTTCCTTAAGAAGACATAAAATTTACAAAAAAGCAGGAAATGGCAGCAACTTTGTTTAGAAACGTTATCACATGGGCAATTTGAATTAGAACCTGCCCCTATAACAGGGAAGGATACAAGATGGTGTACAATGCCTAGTCTTAAACGTACTAAAACAAAACGGTGCGATTTAATAGTCACATCCACCAAGTACGACTGTAGCCCACTCTTAAGGCTAAGCTGCCTATAAAAGACAGAAGTTTTTTGAGACCGAAATAGCTGACTTCTTTCTTCCATCTTATACAATATAAAGGTGTCTTTAATTTCCTTCTTTGAAAGGGGTATTATATACTCTGAATGAATGTTAATTCCAAACAGAGTATTAAACCAAGAAGTAATGTAGTTTAACCACGGAATACGATGACATAGATCTAACTTAAGGCAGTCTTTAATTACAGACTGTGTGAACGCAGTTTCCTTCTTGTGCCATATTGCACGCCATAATAATAAGGGGCGTACTGCAGCCAGGTCAGAAATATAATTGAGGCCAGTTTCCTGATGAATCAAGTCTGTGGAAGCTGCAGCCGGGACACATAACAGGCGTTTGAGGAAGCTGTTTTCAATTATCTGGAGTTGGGCAGTGGAGGAGTAACCCCATAATCCAGCTCCATATAGAGCTGAAGAAACACATCTCGCATTATATATGGTGACCATGTCCTTTATTCTATAGTCCCCTATTTTCGTTGCAAAACGAAAAATACCATTAGAATTCCTATTTACTTTATGTCCAATATTTACTTGCTCATTAGTCCATTTGCCGTTACCATCAAAATTAATACCTAAATAACAGAATGTTTTAACAGCTTGGATATTTGAGCCTTCTAGGAAAAAGGAGCATGGTGACTTTAATTTTTTACCACAAGTCATTGTGAAAGTCTTAGATTTATTAATCAACAATTTCCTGCCATTTATAAAATGAGTAAAAGCGTCAATGAGACGTTGTAAGCCCAAAGGGGTGCGGGAAATTAGGACAGCGTCGTCCGCGTATAACAATACTGAGACGACCATATTGTCAATTTTGGGAGCATCAGCTGAAATATTGTTTAAAATTGATGCAATTTGATTAATAAAGAGGGAAAATAAAAAGGGTGCCATAACACATCCTTGCCTTATGCCTCTACGCACGGTAAAGAAGGGAGTTCGCTCGCCAGTGGGCCCGTAGCGTACACTGCAAGAGAGTTTTTCATATAGTCTTGCTAGAAAGAATACTATCTCCTCCGGTGCTCCAAGATCAAGCAATACTGGCCAAAGGAGCGAGTGGTCCACCAAATCAAATGCGCTACTCAGGTCAGCGAAACATAAAAACAAGTTACCTCCTTTCACTGTCGTATATTTGTTAATAAGCAAATCCAGATTGAGGCATTGCTCGATAGTCCCAATGCCTTTCCTGAACCCATATTGAACTGGGGTCAGTATGTCTGAGTCTGCAGCCCAGTCTTCCAATCTTTTTAATAGTACCCTACTTAGTACTTTAATTGAAGAATCTAACAATGAAATAGGGCGGTAGTTACATGCTTCGGATCGAGAACCCTTCTTGTATAGAGGGACAATCAATGATTCAGCCCATGATTTTGGAAAATCCCCCTCGGATGCAGCATTAAAAATTCTTGTCAGGATTGGTGCCCAGAGATCTATTTCGGCTTTATATAAGTCGATCGGGACACCATCAGGACCTGGTGCCTTGCCCCCTTTACTATTTGCCATCCCTTCACGCACCGCATCGACGCCAATCATCAGTGGCACAAATGGCCAAATAGAATCATTTAATAAAAACTGATCTGAAAAAACCTTATCTGGATTAAAAATATTAGAAAAATGTTCTATCCACTCTGTGCAATTAACATGGGACGTCAGCTCAGGGATATGATCATCCTTTAAAAAGGGACTATTTATAATTTCCCAAAATAATTTTATATTTCCGGTTTCACTTGCGAAGCCTAGCTTATCCCAGGCATCTGTTCTCATCGCCTTTTTATGGGCAAGGACAGCTTGTTTGTAAGCATATCGTAGTTTACGGACTAAAATTTTGTCACGAGGTTTGGACTTTAAAGCTAACTTTAAGTTAGTTAATATCTCCGTACATTCAGAATTGAACCACTTCTTACCAACATGTTTTGGGCCTTTGGATTTCCGGGTTAAAACATCACTTACCACCCTATTAATATTAGAGAATTCCATACAAAGTTTATCACAGGTGACCTCATCCCTTAGACAGTAATTAATACTGTCCCTACAGCTATTTACCACAACCGATTGGATCTTGTGTGGGTCTACACCATCCCATTTAATTCTCATTCCGTTCGGCCTGATGGGTAGAATATCAGTAATTGTATAATCAGTATTAGTCAATTTGTTACCCCATGCCAACAGGACTATGGAAATACTATTGTGGTCACTAACCACCTTTTCAGTTATCCAAAGGTCCACATAGGGACTATTCCTAGTTAATAAGATGTGATCAATATTACTGTTTGCATCTCGGCCAGTTAATGATGGACATTTAATATGGCCCTTTCTCTCGGTGCAATCCAGTAGCTCAAGGTCAAGTTTGGCCATTAGAGCATTAAGGGTCATGCCATAATCACAATGTGGGAAATGTATCATATCATCCTTAGTCCCTACAGTGGTTGAGTAAGAATTCATATAACCACATGAGTTAATAAATGTGGTGGGACAAGCTTGGATATTAAAATCACCTACCCACACAACAACAGTCAGCTTAGGTGAGATATTTAATACATTATCCAATTCTTTTTCCAGTGAAGCTAAGCAAGCTCCCCTATCCCTGCGAAAATTATTATTATAAAAATTAATTAGAACCAGATCCTTTCCAACAGGGAATGTTAGGCGCAAAACTTGACTATAACTGTCAATTGTAGAATAAGAGATAATTTTACATCCAATCAATTTAGTTGAAATAAGCAACAATAGGCCACCCTTGGCTCTTCCCATTGGAGAGGGTGTCGCATCAACACAATATGAGGTATAACCTTCCACAGTGACGCAATCTGTACACCATGTTTCTTGGAAACAAATTATGTCACTTCCACGGTTAATAAAATCCAGCCAGAAGGGAGTACCTAATTTGTTTCCAAGACCTGCGATGTTCCAGGTTGTTAATGAATACAATTCTGGAATCTTGGCGATCTTGTCATTATGCCTGTTTATTGGTACTTCTATATTCACGATAGGCTCACTAAGTATGCTAGCTGTTAAGATATCAGGCACACTAGAGTCATTTATCACCAGTGACCCATTCGTCATAATAGGTTCCTGACGATTAATAATGACTTCACTTTGCCTCGTAAATATGTTAGGGTTCACCGTAATCCCCTTATCTGAATTTCCCACTATATTATCTAGTGAAGTTCCATGTCAATCATTATCCTCCAATTGTGACAGACATTGAAACCTATTATAGAGTGGTAAAGGGGAAAACACAGAACTAACCACAGGTTCCATAGGCAGCCACTTGTTCCTAACGCGAGGTACCCTATGACCAAAAACTGAATTGTTAAAGACAGGGAATTTATAAAAATAGGCGAGTGGCAAGAGGGTAGTATTATATTCCCAACTAGAAGGCGGGGGGGCTCTAGATAAAACTTTGTGAACCCAAAAAGGTGATCCAAAATTGATAATAACACAGTCCCCTTCAAAACCTTTAGATGTAGGGCCTATCCAACCCACTCTTTGAGTAAGCAAGATCTGATCTGCATCTAGGATTGAGAACCCACAATTTTTACTTAACCAATAAAGGGTTTTGTTTTTAAGAGAAGCATTTGCTTCCAGTTGCCCTTTCCGTAATCTGGGGATATTACACAAAACTGCGACATATGCTCCGCACTCGGGTGGCAAGTTCATGACAGAAGGGACATTATTACTTTTAAAATCTTCAGATTGACGCGTGCCCCTTAACTGATCTGTTGCTAAGCCTCCAAGCTTCTCGGTGCCTTCCATAGAGGTGGCAGCTTTTTCCAGCGGAGCTATACCATTCTCTTCGTGATTCCCCTGAGCAGTTAAATTACAACTATTATTGTTGGTGCTATGGGGTAAAGTACTAGGGGCTGAATGATGGATGACTGGGCCTCTTGGTTTGTCCTTGTCACCCACAGTCATGTGTGAATCAGCTCCAGATGCAGGTTTATTTATAGTGGGTTCCATTTGTGGGGTAACCAGTAACGATTGGGTAGTCTTAAATAAGTGGGGGATTTGTGTTAAGTGTTGTTCAATGGAATACATCCGTACTTCTAAATCACATATTTTCTCTAAAATGGGCCCTATGCGTGTCGAAAATAAAGTTTCCATCTTCGCCCAAAAACCATCCTTGCCAACCATATGTACAATATCATCGCGCTGGACGTCAGGAGCATTTGACTGAGTTACAGGTAATGCCCCCTTACGGCCAAATAGGTTACCTGCCCTTTTAGAATAATTCCTGCAGGTTTTACCCCTTTGTTTATATGCGGGCTGAACTTTCTCAATGTGCTTTAACTTGCTTTTGGCCTTTTGCCCTCTAGTTCTAACCGGTGAAATAGCAACATGGGTCGTAGCTGACTGTGAAACATTTGCTGACAAATGAGTAATACTACCATCTAGATCAATAATGTCATTAGGTGGTTGAAAATCTGTACTTAAGTCCTGTCCCTGAAGATCCGGGGTGGCCGAAAGTCTGCTTACCCTGGGTGACAAATCAGATTGTACAATATGAGTCACTGTTGAAGATTCAGTAATTTTATGAGGGCCTGGTAATCCAATATAGGAGGTCAACAACATGGAATCGCAAGAATTAGCCATAGTAGTAGATGAATCAACCGGCAATACAGGAGGGGCACATCCAATAGGGAGTGAGAGGCGTCTTTCAGTGTTCTCTATTGCTGATACAACAACCCCGATGGTTTTCTGTAGCATGCGGTCTATGGCTGTTAGACTTGGGAGAGGGGTATTAATAGATGTATTCTGTCTGGTATTAGGCCGGGTGGGTCCACTAGTGGGCACAGTTTTCCCCATCCTCATAAGCAAACCAGAGCTCTCAGGCGCAAACACGAATAGATGTTTTTCCACCCAGTCTTACCTAAACAGCAAGTCCATGTAATCGGAAGACCATAGGGGGTGGCCCAGCCCGGCCTCTGTCGGCCACAGACGGTCCCGCCCTTGTCCCGGGCTTCTCCCGGCGCTACCCGCGCGCGGTCCCGCGACGCGGGAGCAGCGCCGAAGATTTAAACGCCTCCTGGCGCGCTCCTATTGGCCAGGTGATTGTGTCCGCTAGGGCTGCTGAGGCGTGTGGTCCCGTCTCCCCACTGCGGCTGCGATGGTTGTCACGCAGCGGCGGGAGAACGGGACGGCTGCGGAAAGCAGGGCAGCAGGGACAGGCAGGGAAGTCCGCCGAACAGGAACAGCTTAAGGAACCAACGTGCCTCGTAAGTAGTGGATGATTGACAATGTCATACAATATAAAACAATATAAAATGAGGAAGAGTACAAAAAGAGACAATATACTATGTCATTTATAGCGTTAATTTGGACATTTGCATAGGCAGCAACAAGCACACAAAGCTAATACGGAGGGCTTGATGGTGCTGATAAAAAGTTGATGATTATTGGATCATAGCTAAGAGAGTGAATAAATACACTCTAAATTAATGCAGGTGCACCTATGAGACTTGTATAAGTCCCTTCTTAAACTAAATGTTGAGAATATCAATAAATGAATGTTCTGAATGAATGGGTTTGATTGATAAGTTAGATGATTGTCGCACTTATGGTCTTCCGAATTAGTTGTCAAATGTTTTAATTTAAAATTTGTTCGTGTATAGATGAGAAACATGTTAGAATGATAAATTGTTGTCCCCTTCTAATTGATGTAATTTTTATTTAGGCCTATATTTGATATGGTCATTTTAACCATTGAGGAAGACTAAAAATATTGTCCTGAAGAAGGTGGTCTTTATTGAAACTACACCATCGAAACGCGTCGACGCCCACATATGCGATTAAATTTGGTGAAGTCAGCAAACAGTTTAAGACAAGGGATCTATACCTATGCTTGTTGCTGCCTATGCAAATGTCCAAATTAACGCTATAAATGACATAGTATATTGTCTCTTTTTGTACTCTTCCTCATTTTATATTGTTTTATATTGTATTGCCTCAATGATCAACGATCTGTGTATACTATATGCCCCGCAGTTGGATATGTATGTATGATTGGGAAATGGTCAGTGCATGATTCATCCGAAGGGAAAACTTTTTTAACTTATCAAAGAAAGCAAATCACAGCTTCGCAGTGTCCAGCAGCCTTGTGTTTACGTTCCTACTATTTGTGTGCACTTTGTACTGTTCTGCCTTTTCCCCACAAATGTGGTTCCCTTTTTCCAGAGCAGACCACACAAGCTTCAGTATCACCGGTAGGAGCAAATGGGAGGATGTATTAAATCGTTCTGGGATGGACTGGCCCCTTTATTTTTATTGGCCATTTCCGGGGAGGTGGGGGGGGGGCAGAAAGGAGGGGAGGGGCGATATTAGAGGCTACTTTGTGAAGGTTCATGTCTGCTGCTGCTGGCACCTCTGTGATTTTCTTCAGCTTCCTAGGGTTAATTACTGAAAGCACAGCGAAGGCTTCAGTAAAGAGAGAGTGCGAAACAGAGAGTGCTCAGAGAGAGAGGGAGATCAAAGAGAGGAGAGTGAGCGGAAAGAAGGAGCGAGCAAATGGATAGAAAGTAAAAGGAGTGGGTAGGAAACGAAAAGGCACTAATCCATCCAAAAGTGCCCAAGAAAAGTGAGTTTACAAGTCCTATAAAGACATACATCAGCAACCTTATGTGTGCCATGATGCAAGCATATGAATACTTTTAGGGATTAGGGATACATGCAGCCAGGACAGTGAGCTTAAATGCCCTCCCCTGCGCCTCAGAGTCATGATGCAGTACTGTGAGGTCAAAGAGAGGAGGCCCCCCTTTTAAGCCCTGCGAGGCCCAGGGGATTGGGCCTCAATTGGTCCCACGTCACAAGCAAACACATCCACCCCCACCTCCGCGCTCGGCTTTGCATAATAAACCTGATGGTTGCTAACAGGCCTGTGTTGTGCAGTAATCTGGTGACCTGTTCACTGAGTCAGTGAGACCATGGGGACCTGCCAGCCTCTTAAGGTAATATTTGTTTTTAAAACTTTTATAAGCAGAAATAGTTTTTCTTGTGCTGCTTGTAAAGGGAATTCATGGATCTTGCTGGACTGTTCTTTATGATGTTAAGCACGTTTGTCTGATGCTCTAGTAAGGCTCTCTGAATCTGGTGCTTGGGAAATAACATCTCCTGTAAGAAAATGGCCGATTGCAGCTGGGTCCAGGGGCGTAACACAGGCCCCCCGCATACCCCCTTGGTGTGGGGGGGCCCCGAGCTGTAGGAGGCCCCCTCACCACAGAACACAGCCATGAGAGCTCCGGATTAAATCCGGAGTGGGGGCCTCTCTGTGTATTGGCAGGGGGCCCCCTCAACTTTCGTTACTGTAGTAGGATCTTCACAATGTAAATCCAATCAATCCAAGGAAACGTTAAGTAGTTTGAAGAATGTAGTTTAATTCACAAACAAAACCCACCACTGATCGCAGTAAAATCCAAGAGGCATCTGAATACTTCAGCTTACATTCCAGAACCTAGTGATGTCAAGCACAATTGAAATTTACACAGAGCCTTAAATATACATTACTGCAATAATGGTAAATTGTTATATACTACATTACTACAGTTACGCCACTGGCTGGGTCACATGTTCAACAGTTGCAAATGTCAATTTCTTTTAGTGCCAATATCGGTAACACTCCCCATCCCTCCCACAGCAATATCTTAGAGAAATAATCAGACAAGACACATTCTTAGTGGCGAAAATTGCTGCAGGTTTATTTGCATAACAAATATGCCAACATGGCGGGTTATCTTACGGGCGATCCCAGGGCAGGCAGCCCCTCGCCGCCTGCCCACCTGATGAGCCAAAATTCACCGTGGCCCTAGCCAACCGATGTTTGTTAGATTTGGGGGAGGGGATAGCCCCTCCCACCATTGGACCACCAGTCCACCTCCTTACTCACGCCCCCCCCCTAAGAGGGGCGGAGCATTGAGGCAACCCCCGGTCGCTCAGGTCCACAACCGCCCGTAGGACTAACGGGGCGCCGTCGCTCCTCCAGGGTCCAACGCTAGGGCCTCCCTGGGGATATTTGGCTTTAGCACCCTTACTGTGCTCGTGCAGAGGGTACCCTTCTGTACCTTACAGCCTCTGGATCACCCTGTAACTCTGCCACAGCTCTGGGTGTGGCCTCCGTCACAGCCAGGGCCCCCCCACCAAAGTAGGCCTCTTCACCTCCTTCTTGCTGATTCCAGGGCCTCTCCCAAGTCCAGCAAAATCAGA
The DNA here is from genome assembly GCF_964204655.1 of Triturus cristatus. NCBI lineage: Eukaryota > Metazoa > Chordata > Amphibia > Caudata > Salamandridae > Triturus > Triturus cristatus. The sequence continues at coordinate 384,707,836 of NC_140584.1, read as the reverse complement.
CTATGCCCACTCTGGGAGGTGCGCCCCATCCACTTTCAAACTCCCAGTGGACTTAGCATGCAGCATGCCAATGCCTGATGGACCAAACCCCCCTGTTCATCGAATCTGCGCCTGGCACTGTAAACTCTGCTGCGTGAGGAATCCCCGGCAACCTCTGACCGAGCCCCTCACCACACTCCAAGTGGGGTTATCTCTGCCCATCGTAACACCCATGCCTACCATAGGTTGCCTATCTCACACCCAGAGTATTTCATTACTGGCCGCAGTGCACTCCTATCCCGGAAAGTAGAATCATGCCTCCCCGGTGTCTGACCTAACTTTTGGGAGGGGAGACACCCCCCCAGTCCGTGCCGAAGCTTCTACAGCCAGCTGTACCAGCGCATGCTTGGGACCCCCAACCAAATTATCTCAGTGGAGTGCTGCAGCTTCTCCAGCGAGCAGTTCTAGCGCATACCTGGGCCCCTCAACCAAATAAGTCAGTGGTGGAAAACCACTGCCTCCAATTCTAGAATTTCGCCCGTCGCGTCAATCGCAGGCCGCACGGACAGACCTGTGATCCTGGCAAAATAAAGGAATGCTAGGTTGCTAACACCCTTTATTGACCTCAAACCCCTGTCTTAGAAGCGCAGCAAGTCAAATACAGAGTTAAAAGCCCCATCATTCTTGAGCTTAGATGCACCGGTACTAACTGCTCCTATTACCTGGAAATGTGTGATGCGTCCCCTAGCTGGAAAACTTATGGGTGTGCACAGACAATGCCTGGAAACATGTAAAGCCCAAGCTGTTAGCAGATCCACCTGCATAACCCAGACAAGGAGTCCTGCCAGAACTCGGTGTCCCTTTACCTTGGTTCCGAGTAGCCCTGCCACTTTCTGATAATCAGTGGCCATCTCTGTCCCTGAACCTAACCCATGTTGCACTGGCTTGGGTGCGGGACCTCAAGATCACTTCCATGGCCCTAAACCACTTCTCACTCTAAGGGCAAACCCCGGCGGCCAAAACAGGGCACTGGTGGGTGCCGCCTACCCTTTCTAAACAAGAGGTCGAAACCAAGCCCCTTACATTTCTGCTGCTCCACAGGCCTGAAATTGTAGCCCAGGGCCGACTTCTGGCATCTGACCCTTACTTGGACATGCCCGAGCTAGAAACCTACATCTAGAAGGCCTGCCAACTGGCTGACCACCTCCCACGCCAGAGTGTCACGCCGCCACTCCATGGCCAGGAACTAAACCAGGTATAGATGTCTCGGAAGACCCATCTCTAGGCGCATGCCTGCCACACATTTCACTGCTTATCCTAGTCTGTTAAAACCAGGGCGCATGGTAGCCTGCAGAGCTAAGCCCACAAAGAAATCGCCCGCCCCTGCGTGCAGACCAAGCATCCCTTGTTCGCCCCGCCACAGAGACTTACATGTTACATGTAGCTGTTATGCACTAGCCCACCCTGACGTGGCCAAAATTCCAGTCACCGAATAATATACAATGGCGTGCCCGCACTGGGCCCCTCCTAATAATACATTCTATATAAAAAACCTAAATTCAACTTACAGGAAGCTAGAATAGCAGTGCCAGGGTGACTAGGGGGTTGTTGTGTCCCTGCGGACAAGTTTTTAACCCTATGACCCATCCCTGAAAAGATCCCAGCTGAAGGAGTTTGTGAGGGCTGTCCTGGTCGACAAAAGGGTGCGGACTGGCCTGAGTCTCCCTGCCCAGAACTTACCACAGACACCACAACACCCAAAGTTATTGCTCACCGACCTGAGTGCAGGAAGACACACTGGCCGGCCCTTAGACCAACGGACCTCTAACCCCAAACAAGGTGACCTACCACAAACAACTTAAAATTGACATTATGGTCACCCCGAATTCAGTAAACGGTACTGCTGGGAGCACAGGCCACCAACATCGCGACCATCGGCGAAAGGACAGGCCGTGCTCATGCCCAAACCAAACGACACAAGCTACCAACTACACGTGGTACCATCCCCTTGCTAGGTTGCTACGAGCTTTATACACACCTACTGCAGGAGCCTGGAAATGGTTCTTTTGCTCTGCATTGTATAGATTAGTAAAAGATGCACGTTTGAACTGGTAGCTGATAATGTTAATAAAGCCTGCAAATACTCCACTCAGAGCAACCCGCTAGCCAATGACTTCCATTGAAACGGCGGTGGCAACAGACCTCCAAGCACCAAAGGCAGTACAATGGAGTACAGCTCTAATCTAACAGATGCCCCTTGCATCTGATATCAACCATACCCCCTTGGCTGAAAGCTGCTCAGTGCTTTCGATGCATCGGCACTCAAAGACCCTCAGCCAGCTCACCCTGATAAAATCAGCTCAAGACTGGGACGTAACCGTGCGATGAGAGCACAAGACACACTAGCCCGACGTTAGGTCTAGAACCAGGCTCCACCACAAGAGCCATTCACAAACCATGTGGCCTAAAACATTCACTCTGTGAGGCGGTTGCAAATGGACTGCAAACAACTCCTAGGCATTTTCTACCAATGTTATAAGTGGAGTTTCTGGTTGGCTAAGGTCTGCACCTGAGCCTGGCCGAACCCCCCACTAGTCAGGAGAAGAGAGTACACCTTACAGCTAACTCCTACTCATCCCCTAGGTAGCTGGTCAGAGCCTGAGGGCTTATCCCAGAGGCAGTGTAAATATAATATTCAAACCGCACACCCATAGTAGCAAACTAGGCCCCCACAGTGGAGACTGCATACACCTCTCGGGGTTCAGGAGCTCGGGGTGCTATGCATGCGCCTTAGGACCGTCTCCTGCAGAATCAACACAGGATGGAAGGTCTAGCATGTATCGTCCTTCACTTAGAAAAGTTAATTCATGGTTGGTTTGCAGAGGACTGCGTGGGAGAGAGCAGGTGTTTAGATCGCAGAACAATATAGCAACTGAAATATCTCTACATTTATGTTGTGCATTTCTGAAAATGAATTTGTGGAAAACAAGGTCTGGAGTAGCTCCATAGTAGCGCTGCTTCTGATGGTGCAACACGAGGCAAGACTCGTGGGGGAATATTCTTCAACTTCTTTCTACTGCCGAGATAAAAACTGAGCACTACTTTAACTTACCCAGTACTGCAACAAGTATGTTACATCTCCTTCCCCACCTGAATAGCAACTAGGCCAACTCTAACCAGCATGCCATGCTTCTTCCGCCCAGCTGTGCAATGTGTACAAAACATCTGATCCACAAAGACTGATGATGCCCTTCACATCTATTGCCAATGCTGCACACAGGGATACATACCACATAACACAGTGATACAGCTGTAAGAGCCACATAAAAGGCACCTCTGCCAAGGCTTAGGCAATGCACAGCTGGCTGCACTGCAAGCACCACTCATCCAGATGCTGGCTATGCTGCTTTGGCTCTTCTACAGGCTTTGCACACACGGCCTTTATTACTGAGTTCCCATCCCTATTCTGAGTCTTGCAGCCATGATCCAGCAGTACAAGTCCAGCACTACAAGAGGGGCAAAATGTACTCTGGAACTGCCTAATTGTAAGTGTATACCAATAAGTAGCCCTAGAACATTTAAGGACTACAGAGGGGCCTGGTAATCATGGGCCAGGGCACATGCAGTTTCAAAAAGGAGACAAAGAAGTGCAAAAAAGGCAAAAGGGTATTCTCCATCTATGCACCCAGAAACTGGAGCAATATCCCTGTATACATCGGGGCGGCCACAAACCAGCTCCAATTTAAGTAACAGACGAATACTCACCTCTTCGAAGGACACTACCCCATGATGCAATAACAGTCCACAAACCAGCTGTCCCTCCTAACATATGTTGACTGTTTCTTTACGTTTCACCCGATACACCTCTCCACTGCCTTTCTGTTAGGTTTACTCTATATAACTACCATGTACTTACAGAATAAGGTACTAACTTGGAAATAAAATATTAACATTGGAGTAAAAAAATATTAATTTTGTAGAATCCTGGGCCTAGTTTTCCAGCCGGTGTGACTAACAGAATGTATTCCCACTTAACACAGCTTTAAAAGCATGTACTTATTTTATTAGGAATACTATTTATGTTTTTATTGCTTCACTGATATCCGTATCAGGAAAATAGCTTCTTGCAAAGTCTCTTCAAGAAGACCAGAGGTTAAATAGTCATATAGTTACAGGGGTCTCTCACACTCCCTTTCTTTCCAGGGCCCCAAAAATCAGGAACCAGCCCTGCACAGCAACCAGGAGACACTGCCTGTCTAAACCTCCTTGAGCACAGTGTCAAGAATACTTTTACTGGACTATAATACCTAGTCCACTAAGAGTTATTTTAGCCCCCCCTTGTGGAGGTATCATGAGCTTCCAGAAGTCCCTACTTATGTGATACCTGAAAGGAAAATAGGGTGTTGGGGAACATGCCCAATTAAAGACTAGCTCAAGTATCCTCGTAGCTCACAGAAAGAAATGAGATTACCTCGAGGGTAGCTTTTATAGATATTTAAAATTTCACTCTTACTTTTTGAATGATATCAAATTGTTTTCAGTTTGCTTCTCATCAATTATGTTTGATCCTGTCTTTAGACAAGGATCCAGTTCAGGTTTTATTTCAATGGTTTAATTATTAGACTTCTGGTTCCCATCAACCTAAAAATCAGTAAGGCATAAGTCCATGATCATGGTTGGTTTGTCTGGTCTTTCAGCCAAAATGGTAGGTGTATTACAAAGTATCCAAAATTCAATGGGTGGAGCCCTCTTTGTACACAGAAAATTCAATGATATCTAGTAAGAGTTCTGGGAGCTTCATTGGGTTCTTGTGCATAAGGGGGTCTCTTTCAAAGGCAAGTGTTTCATGCACCGAGTCCATCATACCGCTTCTCCTATCTTTCTGGCTAAGAAATTTCAGAGGTATGGGCCTCACGTACATTGTGGTCCACTTCCAGGATGTTTTAGGCAGTGCTCAAAGTTAGTCACACAAGATTTTGTACGAGAGCATTTAGAGTTCAAGGAGCCAGGAAACTCCCTCCCTTTGTCGATCAGAGATGTTAATCATATTAGCCTTAGAGAATAACTGAATACTTGGTTGTATTAAATTCATTCTAGTGTAAGTGTTGGAGATTTTCCTGCTCGGCCCTATAGTTCGTTTGATAGCATCACGAGACCTATTCTGATAGTCCAAGTTCGTTCACAAGTATACAATTAGAGCGATAGTGCTAGCATACTTCCTACTGCCCATAGAGTACCTCTCGTAGGATGCCTTTCATCAGCATCGTGTAGTATGGATGTGCAACCACTGCATGAATTCTTACTCCGTTTCAGTACCAGGCTTCCTGTATGTGCAGATGATACCAAGATAACCTCCAGGCCAGGACCCGACTGGGAACCAAAAGCAGCCCTGTCAATTTTATCAGAGTTGGGCTGAGAGGTGCAAGTGTGAAACACTACTGCTTCTGTTACTGGGGGCAGATATTTCATTACTGCTGCAAAACTTTCCCCAGTAACAAAACTAGCCCCCACCACTGCAAAACCGGCCCCCACCCTTTCAGCCTCGCCGGGGAAATGCCCGATGCCCACTACGGCTAGTCTGGCTCTGCTTCAGGCTCATCTGCGCCTTCAATTCATGAGCTGACTTATTAAGTTGAGGACCGAATCCGGAGCTGGCCGGATGTATGTGAAGGCATATCATTTAACCGGAAATACCATTTCCATTTGGAATCCCAGCATATAAATCCACTTTTTACGAATATTTGTTTTTGGAATGGGGAATTACATGTGGACCCACATTTACAGGAACAAATCTACATCATGCAGTGTCCCCATTGCGTAAACAAATATCCTTCCATTTACCGTCTGCTATAAGCAAATGGAAAAGGGGGGGGGGGGCTGGTGCGGCTTGGTGACGGCACCCCAGAGGGGATCAGGGCATAGCAGGGACTGGGCTGGCACGGGCAGTGGGCAGGGATGGGTGGCAGGACCCTGTGACAGACACCCGACTATGCTTGTAGCTGAAGCTTTATATGATTTTACCAACCATTAAAGCAGGGTACAGTGTTCCTGCAATGGATAAATCCGGAGAGGGAGAACCCGGGCCCTAAATCTATATCGCATCCAGGCCTTTCAGCAATCTAATTGAGTGTGAACGGGCAAAAACTGGGAGAATATAAAACTTCATACCCTGTTTTTCAGCATCGATATCCAACTACAGTTACATACTGTAAGTTTTCATTCCGCTGTGTCCTTGGTGCAGCAGGGCAAGTACTGTGCTACATCATCTTTACGCTGCTTTGAATACAGACAGTAGATGATCCCTTTCTTGTGAAGTAAACACCCTACTACAGTAGATCGCGCAATCTTTAGCATGAAAAAAATCGACGATTGCAATGCACTTTATGGGTATATGAGTGTAACTTTATCAGAATCAGGATACTCCCTGAAATTCATATGACATCTGTTCACTGATGTGTGTTTCGGTTGCCGGACAAACTCTGTTATGCTTTCAACCTGGCAACCATCACCCATCATGCAGTCTCAGCCTTAAGTATTAAACGCAAAGGCTCCAGGTATTCCAACTGCTGCAATCTTTGCTGGTATGTTTTTCAATTGATCCCCCAGTTTGGATTATTAGTTTTTTGCCTACTGTCTTCTAGTTTTGCAGATTTATCCACATAAGATGGCCACCGGACAGTGAGGAGCCCGAGGAGGGAGCTTCGTGGCTGAGGATAGCTCTACGAGCATAAATCCTCGTCTAGCCTTTGGTCCCATACATCGGACCTGGACCCTCATACTACCAACTACCGGCCACTGCTGAGCGCCCTACCTGACTGAAACTGCACATCTGAGAGGATTGGGGAGAACTCGACTCACCTCCTGCCTGCGACCGAGATGCCATCGAGACTGGACAGGGAGGCGCTCGAGAGTTTCGACCCAGCTGCGGTGAGTGCGAGCTGCCTTGACGCTTTGCTGATCACCGCGCTTCCAGACAGCCCGATAGTGCGCTGGGGAGAGCCCCCTCAAGAGGACGCCGCACGGAGATTTCCAGAGGGTCGGATGACCCTACAATACATTAAAGAGGACGCCGCACGGAGATTTCCCGAGGGTCGGATGACCCTACATTACAGGGACACAGTGCTGAGTCTGGAGAAGATTTCACGGCCTCAGTTGCGCTACAACATACAGGGATGTTGACCACAGTTTGATTTGGAGCGGTCTGGCGCCCGGGGCCACCACTTGTGCACTATTGTCAATCGTGACGGCGTGCCGAAACGCGAGTTAGCACGCAAACTGTTCTCCTATCATGGAGAGGCAGTCTGCAGTCCACTTTGCTGATATTGAGGCAGGGTGGGATGCTCCTCGCTGGTGAGAGCTGCGAAGTGCAGAGCTCAATGTCTTGACTGTTTTTCCCCTGCCAGTTCCTCCATTTCCCCCTGCCTTTTGCTTCAGTCTCAGTTGGAGGCTGGGTCAGTTGCCTCCTGAGTCAAGAGCGCTGGAAAGTTTTGGTGGCAATTTGTGGACCATGTCTGCCAACGGCTAGGCAGTTGAGAATTGCATCAAAATTACAGTGTAGATGCCCATGGACATCGGTGTTTTGCTGCGCTCGAGCCCTCCATTGCTCTGCCATTTTGCCTGTTTTTGCTCCTGCTTTCTACTTGGAATCAAAATGGCCGAGCCAGCTAATCCGATCTATTGAAGCAAAATAGAAAGATGTCTTCACCCCTGAAGCAGAAACAAATAAGGGACTTTCTACCAACACCCGTAGATCAGAAACAAAAGAGGTCCTCACTAAGAATCAAAAAGGCCAAACCAGCTTGTCCGATCTATTGAAGCGAAATTTGGTCGAAATGGCCGCCTCTGGCATCTGACACACCAATTTTCTAATAATGGCCACCATGAGTGGGCCCCTTTCCAAAGCACTCCTTCTCCCCTTGTTGGGGAGGGATCCAGCATTTATGCCCTGGAGTCTCAGAGACCCCTCTGAGAGAGTTCACAGCGACAAGGGAGTCTTACACAGTGGAGGCCTGGGTTTTTACCCCATTACCGCTGGGAGCACAGCCCCTTACACCGCGACCTGCGCGCTCAATGGAACTTTTTGGACTATGTCCCCCTAGGCAGAAACTATAACCTTTCTGTATGTACTACGGTGCCCGAGCAACCTTTGGCCGATGACCAGTGGAGCTGTCCCACGTAGCTAAAGATGAGTTTGGCTCTGGTTCACCCCTCGGCCATCACCTACCCAGCCCGATCTCGGATACTGTTTTTCCTCATCTCCCCTCTGTGCCTCCTATACCATCCCCCTTCTCTTCCCTCCATTATTCTGCTCTACCTCCCCTATTCCTTCCCTCTCTCCCCTATTCCTCTCTCCCCTTGCCTATTTTTTCCTCATGTTTATGCTATGCTTTTGTACTCATGTAATTCCTGTAACTAAGCTCCAGTAACTGATGTAACTGTGCAACCATGTTCTGAAACAATGTTTCTTCCTCATGTAAAGCACTCTGATACCTCCGGGTGTATCCAGCGCTATATAAAACTCAATAAATAAATAAATGTATTGGATTGGATGCAGTTGGAGAACCTGTGGTGAATTCTCCGTGGACCTGCACTATTACTCTGAAGAGATCATAGGTAGGCAAACTTTGATAGGATAAACAGCTGAAGCATAACAGATTAGAGCTAATGGTGTATAATGAGGAATTTGGCCCAGGCCCTCATCCTTGAGTCTAGACATTCATGAGGTAATGTTGCGTTCTCACTGTAGTTAATTATAGCTAAATAATCAACAGAGGTATCTTGTCCACAAGGGCTGGAACACTAACCGACCTCTGCATGAAAGGCGTCTCCATCTTAGCTACACTGTGCATAACATTGTAAACATTTTGACCTGGAGCTCCTCTCCTTCTATTCAGTACTAGTTTTGCAAGGCTAGGTTACTTTGTAGCCTGAGCAACAACTTTGTACAATTTTAGTATTTTCAATGGTCAGGGCAAGTCCTGCTCTAAATGCTTTTAGGTTGAGCTAGACAGCACATGAGCTGTCTCTTTGAGACCTGCAGTAATCGGTGTGTGGTCTTTAACTCCATCCCCTTTCTTGGCATTGCTTTTCATTTGTTTGTAAGTGTCCTTTAAAATCCTTCTTTGCTAATGGTCAATCGTGCCTCTTTGTCCCTCCTTTCTCTCTTCTGTTCCTCTCACAGAGCAGGGACTTAGTACTGTCTCATTCCGTATTCAATACACGCAGCCCTTTTTCCTTTCTCAACTATTCCCCGAAATTGCATGAATTTGTTGAGGGCGTGGCGTCAGCGTGGATTAAAAAATTTACAATTTATATGAATCCTTTGAAAACTGTGCTGTCCACAGTGACATTGGGTGGTTTAGTGTTTGTCATTCACACTTCTTGTTTTCACTACTAATTTTCCTCTCACTACTTTCTTCTTCCAGTCACTTTTAGAACAATGTCGGGGCTGGTCTCGTCCTCCTCTTCACTCCGCTGTTGCAGGTAAGATGATAATGGTTTATGCATTTCTGCCACAGCATTCTTTTTGCTATCCACCTCCATCCTCCCTCTTCAACGGTGCCTGCCACACCAAAGCCCCACAGGATGTTCTTTAGAACCACTGCTGTCTGTTTACATCAATATTGAGAGGGCTGCGCGTCAATGACAGTGCCTGTCTGGCTTGGAAATAAAAATTATGCTCTCACAGCCTGAAATTGGTGAATCATTACTTCTCGGTTTATGACAGAACTCTTACCCAGAAGCATGGAGTATTCTTTCTGGCAACCAGATACATTAAATGAGTAATTCTTTGTTCTACCTGTCTGAGTTTTATTTCTGAGGCTGCATGCTGTGGGTTTGTCAAGCATCTTTTAATTTCTATTAACTTTGTGCCATTTTTTTTAAGTTGAGGCCTGCGCTGTACTCCTCCCCTTCTCACCCCTCATAAATATCTTAGCCATTTGCTTTTCAACTGCTTTTTCTTGCTGGTTATAATGTGTTCATACCATCCCGTTTATAAGCACTATACGTCTGCCAATATCCTCTCTCAGTTTGCCAGTAAGCATTCTTCCTTTTCCCGAAAACAAGATAAGGAATCAACTCACCTCTTCCAAGTGAGTGCGAGAGGAGGGTGTCAGCAGCTGTGCTTTTCACAATAAAATGTTAACTTTATATAATTCACAATGCTTGGCTGGCATTTAATCTTCTCACAAAGTCACTTTTCTTTCAGTGTTGGCACTATTCAGTGTGAGCACTTACTTCTCGTCAGCATATCACTGTGTGGCAGAGTGTATGGTAAATCACAGTGAATCTGAATAAGGTGACACTTGCCTGCCCCTCCAGAATGATAGCTATATACTGGTCTTTGCCCGTCATCCTGATGAAATGTTAGAAACTTAATGCTTCTTGGCAGGCTGGTCTACTCCGCCACAGCAGCTTGTTTTCTTTGTGGCTGTCTCTTGCTTTGTGTCTCTCTCTCTCTGAGTCTCCGTGCAGGTGGCTGTATTGATGCCTCTGCATGTATCCCTCTCTCTGTTTTTGTCTGTCTATCGCTGTTTGGCATTTTGCAAAATGGATATTGTCACAAACAAACAGATGGAGCCATTAAAAAAAATCTGTACAAACCCCACCACTGCCAGTGCCTGTGTGGAAGGAAAAGGGAAGGGGGGGGGGGGGGGGAAGGCTCATCCCATGCTCCACAATTCTTCTCTTTCGTAATGCCTTTTTCCAGTCTTTTCTCTCACTCTCCTATCTTGTATTCGTCTCCCTCTCTTTCAGTCTCTTCCCCCTTCTCTCGCTCTCCTTTTTTCTCTTCATTCTGTAATCTCCTCTCACCTCCTCCTTTCCAACTCTTCCCCTCTCTTCTTTCACCTTCCCTCCTCCCTTACTCATTTAATTTCTTGTCCCATTTTATTAATTTCCCCCTTTCTTCTCATCTGTCTTTACCCTTCTCCCATTTGTCTCCATTTTTTTCTCTTCCTACCTTTACTTTTTTTCTCCCCTGCCTTCTCTCATTCCTCTTCCACTTCTTCCTTTTCTTAATTTTCATCCAGTGACTCTACGCCCACTTTATCTCTTCTACTTTCCTTAATCTTCCAACTTCTCATCTTCATTTCGCCCGCCAATTCCTGGCCTGTTTTATTTATTTCTCTTAAAGGTGATGATACTTTACCTTTCGAGATCTCTTTTGCTTGCTCCAGATAATGTCGTTGGACTCTAGGTGTTTAATAGTGTATTGTACACTCTTAGGGTTTGCTAAAACACTCCTGGCTTTGAGTATCTAATATTGTCAGACCTGCCACCTTTAAGACAGAGATCATAGAGTGAGCGGACCCTGAGACCAGTAATCTCATTAGCCATAATGGGTCGCGGCTTTGCGCCAGTAACCCCCACCGAGTCCCCCGCCTCCCCAAAAATACTTCTAAGACTGTTGCTAACGTCCTGGATAAGATGCAAAACCCCCATAGTCGTCTGTTTTAGACTTGGTTTTTGGATTTAGATCAGTTGTACCCACCATAGGTCAACAAATGATCTTGAAACCCATTCTGCACCGGGGTTTCCAGCTCACATTATCTCCCATCGAGTGAGTTCATCTCATCACTTAGTGAACAGTGTCGACATTGTATGACACATGGTGGCATCTTGTGTGGTGGCAAGTCTGTAGTGTCCACTGGCATTTGAGTGTGTGGGTATGCCTATTGATCCTAGCTCTCCCTACCTCGATGCAGCCTCCTATCTCTCGCTCCATGCCTAGCTTTTCACTCCCTTCATCTTTAACTCAATGGTTTCTTTCTCTTCACTTACTCTGTCTTTCTCTCGCTCATTATTCTCTCTCTCTCTGACAATCCCTCTCTCTCTTGCTTGATGCATGGCCCTCCCTCTCTCTGTACCTCTGTTTTATGTCTCTTTGTACCTCTTTCTCCTTTTCTGTGCCTGCCTTCTCCTCTCTCTATTTGTCGCTCTCTCAACGTATCTCTCTTGCCTCCTCTCGAAGCCTCTCCATCTACAACTGTCTCTTTTCTATCTCCCTTTAGCTTCTATTGCTACACCATTTGTTGTAGCCTCACGTTCTCAGTCCTCTGAAACGGTTCCCAAGCACTAATGAAAAAAAGATTTTAATGCAGCTGTGCTGCTCTCCTAAGGGAGGAGCCTAAGAGAAACAAAAACATCACCAACGCCTGCTCTAAAGTATGGTTTGCTTTGGCGAAACAGAAAGTAGAACCCAGGCTTACAGTTTCAAAATGTATATTTTTGCAATCCCACTGGACAGCCTTATCCAATATTTTGTTGCAATTTGACTTACAACATGTTATCAGCAGCAACCAGCTCCATTGGGTTTTGTTCCACAAACATACTAACATTTGAAACTGCAAAAAGAAACTTTGTGGGTCAGAAACAGGCAGTGTTTTAAATGTGCAGGTACTGTCTGGTACTGAGTACCTGCACTTCTTTAATTTGAAAGGCAAAGTACTGTCACTTCTTAGTACTGCTGCAATACATTTAATCGGCGTGTACTGGTACTTCTCAGAAACAAACACTTCTGTATTTCCAATTAAAGCAATGGGAACAGCAAGATCTTTCATTTTCAGAAAGAAATGCATTGAATTATGTTACGTGACTGTACTTTTGGTTTTTAAGCTGTGTGTGTGTGTGGCTCTGAACTTTCTGCAATCTGTTTTGCAGCAGTACTCTGAGCTGCCTGGACAGAGGTTTGGCACATGGTTCTGGTATGCACACACCGATAAAGTGAGATTCAGTGAGCTAGGGTTATGGCAATGGAGTTGTATCCGTTGCATGCATGCTTTCGTGCGTGTGTGTTCTTCAATACTTGCTGTTTAACGTAGGTCATCTTGTGTGATTGCTGAACCTGGTTGCTTCAGTGATGTGCTGCTTTTGAGAAGTTAGTGTTGATTATCCACACTGTTCCACACAATTCCACTCCACACATTTCCAATCCACCCCACATAATTCAGCACCAAACTGCATAATTCAACTCAACAACACGATTACACAACACACCACATACATTCAATCCACACCATAGAATTCCACATGATGCTACAAAGTTCGGCAGCGCACCACATAAACTATACTACATACCACCCCACAACATAAAATACCATTCCACATAATTACCCTCCGTAACACACAATCCCACTCCACATAATTCCAGTACACTCAATACCACCTAATTACTATACACATAATTCCACTGCATACCATGCTGCATAATTCCACCACACAAATCCAGTCCACACCACACAATTCCACGCGACACAGTTCCCCAACAAACAATTACAATCCAACCCACATAGCTCCACTATACGCCGCATAAACACACTCAATAACACATAAGTTCAAGACATTGTCATTTACAGCTCCAATAGCTCTAACTCAAACAAGTGCGAGACCTATTGCATTTCTAATGCTTGTTTCTATTGTAGCTCCTCTTTGTCTCCAGTAACCCTGTATTTTCACCGATTTAATGTAACAAATTCAAAGTGATTGTTGGACTTGGGTGAAACGCTTTTCTGAGTGCCCCGAGATGCAGAACAAACCAAAAGAGCTCCCTTTCCAGATGCATTATGGGAAACATTATATGCTACAAAGCCCCTCCTAAATTGACATAACACCCTAGACATTGGGTGAATATGTGGAATCCTTTAATTTAGTGATGCCATACCATTTTCAGAGCTTACCGTTTCATTATTAACCTGTAGAAGCTAATGGCTACAATTCACTGATTACTTTAAGCATGCATGTGCTCCAGATGCGGTCAGTACATGTTGCTTATACTTCCGACAGGTTCACCTTACATGTTGCAGTTATTCTCCTGAGGAGCGGCAACCAGGGGCGGCTCTAGGCTCATAGTGGCCCTGTGCAGGGAGCGTAGGTAGGGGGGCCCGCCCAGAGGCCGCCAAATCCCTGCCAGGGGCTGCCACGAATATGTATTGTATCCGATTCCTCGTGGCGGCCCCTGGGGTTTGGCAGCCCTGTGCAGGTGCACAGCTTGCACATGCCTAAGGCCGCCCCTGCGGCAACTGTATGGCCGAAAGGTATACAGAAGACACTACATAAAATACTGCATTGCAGGACTTTAATCAGGACTGCGTGGTTATTAGCACATATTGCAGGATGAATGAGACACTGAACAGTGGGTGTAACGAGAATACAGTCACCTGTAGCTATTAGAATACATTTTTAACAAAATTAAGAGTTCTATCGGGGTACTCTATGTTCAGACATATGCAGTGAGACCCAGTCTCAATAGAAAACATCAGTTTGCTCGCTACAGAAATATGAGAACCCTCGGTTATCAAGGATTGAGAGACACACAACTCTCCCCTTGTTGCCCCAAAGGTGGGGAATTTGGACAGTTATACAAACTATAGATGTATATTAACTAAAATTGTGCATAAAATAAGATACCCTTTCAATCACCCACCATCGCTGGTCTGTCTAGTCTTACACGTTAAACGAGAAGAGATTACTTCCTAAAACTACGCTGCTGCAACTTATTCGTTAAAAAAAAAAATCTGATCTCTATCTAACCCTAAGCTTAATTCTCTAAAACGAACTCTAACAATAGAGGGGAGATTTACCAAGATTTTATGCCATTTATGTATCACAAAGGTGACGCAAATCCGCACAGATTCTTTTTTTCCTGATTTTTTACTATCCAGTGCTAAACTTGTTTAATGCTGGAAATAACGGGAAAGTAATACAAAGCAGGGTATAGCGCTGCTTTGCATTACTTATCGCCAAAGGGGCGAAACATGGGTGGAGCATGGGCGTTCCCGTGCAACAGCCTAAGGTTTCTCACGCTAAACCCAATTCACTAAACAAAGTTATCAGGGTTTAGCGTGAGAAAACTGCGCCCTTTTAAAGTAGGTGCAAGGAAGGTGAAATGATTTCATTTCTCTATCCTTTTCAGGGCTTTGCATGTGTGCTGCACTGTACAGCACATTACAAAGTGGGAAAAGGTTCAAGTAAGTCTAAGCATAGTATTTTGTACTGGAAGGGTTCCCTTCCAGTACACAACCTATTCTAGACTCACAGAGACACACTTGCACCATGGCGCAAAGGTTTCTGCATGGCACACGGCAGCTGATTTTAGCGCTGGAGCAAGGGAGAGGGAAGGAGAGTGCCTTATCTTAGTAAATTGGGCGCTCTCCTCTCTCCTTTTCACGCAGTGCAGAATTTGCGGCTGCTGCAGTGCGCTACGTGAAAAAATTGTTAATATCCCCCACAAAGTCATTGCTATCCTAACTGTAACTTTGATCCTAACTCTGAACCTAACCTAACCCGCTGCCTACATCTGGCCGTAAACACTAAGACAAGCCTTACCTCTTACACTATTTCTTACCCTTTTCCTTTGAAGTATGTTTAGTTGTTGAGACCTAAAATGATTTTTCTTTATGACGACTTTTCTCTTGTGCGGTACCTCCTGTATCAACCTTTCTCTCTTAAGCCATTTGCGATTCGGTTTTCCCTGAACTAATATAAACTGGTCTACTTATCACATTCCCAGCATATTCAGTTCAATCTTTTGAGCGCATGAACTATTGATTCATGGCTGACCGATAAATGCAGATTACTGATTACAAATAGTGGATGATGGAAGATTGAGGCACCAGGGAACATGGTCTCAAGACAAGTTGTTCTATTATTTCAAACTTTCTCCCTTTTCTCCTTTCATCATCATGACCCAGTATTTTTTCTTTCTTCCCCTGCATCATTGAACACAATGAGTAAAAGGCTTTCCTTCGAAATTTGTGATAATTTTGAAGCCATGCTTTCCATTCCTTGTAAGGCCGACTCAGCCGTCCATCTTTCAGAGGTCAGCGAACTGAGCACCACTAAAGTGGATATTACTAACACCTGCTATTTCACAGTGCCTAAAAACTGCAGTAATGCGCTATGAGAATTCTATTATTTTTGTCTTTGAGTTTTGTACTATTATCCTTTCTTTTTTTTATCATTTCACATAAAGTCAGGGCTCTGAACATTAACCAAAATACCAGTTTCAAGTTGATTTGTATAGACTGATTTTTTCTTTAAAAAAGCAGACAAAGCACCGAAAGGCAAAACGGCTTCCTGGGCCAGACATTTTAAATTAAACAATCCTGAAAAATGTGCGAAAGGGTATTTTTTCAAAGTGAAACTTCTGTGTGGCTAGAAACATCCTGAAGCTTATAATAATACCAAGCAGATCAAATCTGAGCTAAGTTGGAGTTGGTATTTTATTCAGACTGGTGTTTATATTAAAATGTCCCGGGTTGATTGTGTTTGCGGAATACAAATGTGGCCGACGCATTAAATATAAAACCTTCATTATTATACAAATGAAACCTTCCGCTTAAAAAGGTCTTTGTTTAAAAAAAGCTAGCTATGTTCGGTTTAAAAAAATGGCGCCCTTGAAGCGTGGGTGAGGCTAGCCTGTCCAGGTGACAAATGGAGATCATCTGGAGCCAGTTCCAGGAGCTTTATGCTCTGCCGCTGACCGAGGCACCCACAGGGGGCCACTAGAGCGGTCGACGCCCTAGTGTCTACTGGGCATCGGTCTCCCCTCCCCGCCCCCCCCTCCTGGGGGGCAGGGACTCCGGTCGGTGTCCCCCTCCTCTTCCTGCCCGGAAGTAACGCGAGGAGCGTCACTTCTGGGGCTTCTTTGTGCGAGGGGGAGGCTATATAGCCCTCCCCCACCATGCTGGCGACCTCTTGATCGCCTTGCACGCCGCATCCCTCCCTACCCCTTACCCGGCGTGGTGATGGCAGGTGGGGGTGAGAATATTGTAATGTTTTCTTTGTCATTGCAGGCGGAGTTACAGGGCGATCTGGAAGCAGGCCGGTACCAAGGGTACCTCTGCGCGGCACCAGAGGGGGTGCCAGAGCCAAATCCGAGGAGCCTCATGAGAGGGTCCTGGAAGCCGTGTCGCCGCCCCGCTAGTCCATCGGGCGGTTGTGGGCCTGAACAACCGGGGGTTTGCTATGCGACGCTCTGCCCCGGAAAGGGGTGTGAGTAGAAGTTACCAACGGTCACGTGATCCTGTAAGAGAATCACTTTGACGGCAGCAAAGGCGGGGTTCGCCCCAGTGCTGCCCGGCTCATCAGGCGGGCAGGCGGCCCAGTTGGTTGCCTGCCCTTGGATCGCCCGTAAGATAACCCACCTATTACATAACGGTGTATGTAATAAACCTGCAGCAATTGTACCCAATCAAACAGTCTGTGTTGTGTGTTTATTATTGGGTAATGTATTTTGGTCGGAGGGGTGGACAGAGGGGTGCCAATGGCGATACTATGTTCTATACACTTAAAAAGCATATCAAATCGTCACGCTGCACAGCACAGCAAGCCACCTTACTGCGCTGCACTTTTGACAGCGAAAGGGCAGGAGTGTGCCCTATTTAACATAATATGGCACATTCCTGTCATTTTCCAGTACCTGCACAAAATGTGCTGCCTAGCGCCAACACCGACCCCCTTGCACCATGGTGCAGGGGTGACTGTGTTGTAAGCAGGATTGGTTTTGTTTAGGAAGGTACACCTTCTTGCACTAAAACAATTCCCTGAGGCATTTTCCTCTTTTTATGTGTGCTGCAGAATGCAGCACACAGAGGTAAAAACGAGGAGAAATAAAGATATTTCTCCTTGTTACGCCTCCCCTGGGATGTGTAGCATTTTGGCGCATACCCAGGTCTACCAGTAATGGTAACTCTGGGAATTTGCCCAAATCCAAGGGTGTTGCGTGGGCCCACCCATGCTCTACCCATGGCAATGCCTCTCTGGGTCAGAGTAACGTAATGTAGCGATTTTCGCTGTGTTGCTTTACTCTAGATTTATCAAGCCACTCAGCTCAGAGTTGCGTCCCTCTTGCGCCCAGTTGTGTGGCGCAAGAGCAATGCAACTCATTAATAAGTATGGCCCTTGGTTAAAAATGTTGTCACTAATTATGAGTTGGGCATCATTCCTGCTGTTTCAGGGCTAAGAGGTACAGAATAGCACCAGCTAATTCTTCTTGTGTTTTAGAACAGAAAATCCTTCTGTGAGGAAATCAGCATGTAATTGGGACTAAACAGTGAAAAAGAGTGCAGGAGCTGTATGTTATCTCCATTTTGGGCCCAAACACCTGTATTCGCACAGCGCAGAAGCGGGAACAACTGTCAGAAATGTTAATTCTGCTCACAATGTTCCTGCGCCGCCAACACCGCGCAGCTTGTAACTTTTTCCTTCACTGTCAGGGGGATTGCAGGTACAGTAAATCGATGCCTGTCAGATTTGTCCAGCCAGTCACAGTACCCATTTTTCTACTCTGGGTAATACTGCACATTGTACTTGGTGTACAATTTTCCCAGGACTTACTAACCAACAGAGCTGGACTGAGAACGCAAACCGACCCCGGCAATTGAGTCGGACCAGCCACGGGTGGGGTGGAACACTGCAGCTGCTTTTGTTACAGGGGATGATATTGCAGCTATGCTGCAAAACCGGCCCCCGGTAACAAAAACTGCCCCCCAGGGATCCAAAACCAGCCCCCACCCTGGTGGCCCACTGGGGAAATACCTGGTGTCCGCTACAGCCAGTCTGGTCCTGCTAATCAATCAATGTGTGTCTTCCCCACCTCATTTCTCAGGCCTAGGACTGTGGAGCAAGTGTCAGCCAGCACTGAATCACCATCTGGCTTGTTACAAGTTCTATTTGAAAATGAATTAAATCCTCTTCTGTGCAACTCATAACGTAGTGCAATTACTGCACCAGCTGAAATGGCTCTAAGAGGACCATTACAGATGTCAGAGTGACCTGGAAACTACTCGCATCTCCTGACTTAATAAACTGGACTTGTAATGTGAGGAATATTAAGTTGTGTAAGAATCTGAATGATTGTCTACTACTGTGGAAATATTGTTGGTAAGCATTACAATGGCTCTACTGCCATGGATGCAAGCGGGTGAATACTGTTAACATAAGTTCCCTCCAAAATAATCGAGAACGCTGCCTCATCTGATTCCACACAGTGGCACTATCTCTTTTAGATATTAGAAATGAGCCAAAGTAGATTCATATTACCAAAAAGAAACAACGTTCCAATGAATGTTCCTCGTCGCCAAGAGTGAAACTAGGTGGCCATAGAAAAAATCTCAAAGTTGGCTGAACCTGCAGTCTTCAAAAAGCATCTTTTGGCCCCTCTCCCTCCCCTAGTGTGAGTGATGCCCGGTGGTGGCAGTGTCCACCCATGTTTTGATATACCAGTGTGTGCTGTTGATGAAATTGATATGAGCTGTCAATGTCAGATGAAATTCAAAATGGCTGTAAACGATTGTGTTATCCTTGCTGTTTCTTTGTCTCTACCCAAAACCCTTTTTCCTATCATCTCCACACACTTTCTAAAATAAAAGCATTGCTCTTCTGATCGGTTCTTAAGTTTAGAAATCTATGCTGGCACATTTAAACTTGTCTCATATTCGGTGGTTGAAGATTTCTATTTAAGAAAATAATGTGGAAATTGAGAGAAAGAGACGCTCTGGTACGATATCCCCTTCTCCTTATTTACAAAGTGGCTTAATGATGCCTTGCAAATAAGACCCCTTTTCACGCTTCTCTTAGCTTGAAAGGGGCATGCAATGGGTATTGCAGTGGACGATCCCCTGCAACACCCATTGCTTTTTGATGCTGCCCCATATTTACAAGGATGGGGCTGCACCAAAAACTAAGGCCAGGTAAAACCTGGTCTTAGTATGGCGATACGAGTTTTGCTCTTTCTATGTGTGCATAATTCTGCAGCACAGATAGAAAGAGCAAATCGCTTTTCAAGATTGTTTATGTGCAGGAAGGTGTTCCTTCCTGCACATAAACAATTGTCCCTGCAGCACAGGCACCCTTGCAACATGGCGCTAGGATGCTTACGCTGGTGCTATGCAGCTTTGTTAGAGCCAGCGCTATGGGAATCACAGGGGTGTGCTGTACTTTTGTAAATAGGGCACATCCCCCTGTTTTAAAAATGTCAGTGTGTGGCGTTACCAATTTTGGCATAACACAGTACTCTGACATTTTGTTGAAAATATGCCCCCAGGTATCAGAAATGTGGATACCTGGTATTTAATATCGTTGGGGAAAAGAGCATCGAAAAATTACCACAATGTCACCCAATTTAAATACACAAGATGCACCATTGGTTATAACCTTGATAGGCAGAGAATCGAAAGCAATTTCATATGTGCAATATTGTCTAATATATACACAAATTATTGAATCTATTCCGGCGCTCCTTCCATTTCCATGCCTCTTGGTCACACTCCTCCAATTCACATAAAACTTTAAGTGTACCAATTTGAGCTCCTCTGCAGACTTGTTGAAATGGGCACCTTTGAAAGGTGAATGCAAGTTCCCTAAAGCCATTCCTGATTGAAGTTCATAACAGTATGTCAGATGATTTATCATGATGCTAAACTAATCTTGGCAACACTGGCAATTTGTCCTTAACCCCCAAATGGTACAGGTATAAAATGTACCATTTGAAGTGGGGAAAACAGACAGATGCTCCGTGAATATCTTTCATACTTAGCCAGAAATATTTAATGTTGGGAACAGGCACAACCTGCCAGAGACCTTTTCCCAGAGTGAGCACACACACACCTGTACAAGTGGACATAGAGGCTTTTATTAGGTGCCAGACTAATACAGTACATATGCAGATTATAATAGTAGCAAATATCATGATTATTGTGGCAACAAGGAATGAACAGAACATACATAATATGCCGTTTGTGAAGATTCAACTTCCTACGAGGGCTCTCCTAATTAGAGGTTGCATGTAAAGGTTTGTCATCACTGATTTCCAGGGAGTTCTTTGCCCTAAAAAATACACTCACTGAATATAAGATGATCTCTCACAGACATAGCCTGGCCGTCTGAGCAGAGGGCATCCTGACCATGCCAAGTGAACATGCAATAATGTACTTCACCTGCAATTGTATTGTTAATTTCATTAAAACCTTCAATATGAGTGTTGGTATGGAAAAATATCACTGTGGCTGACATACAGGTGTGAACCTCTAGTCACTCACATGACCTGTGTTGCAGGGTGATGAGATTTGGAGTCACTCCTGCTGTGACAGACTGCTTTCTCGAGGAAGGACAGAACAGAGGAGAGGGCATTTCAAAAGAAAGCAGACCCCCAACCTAAACATCAAAGACTCAGATTCTAAATCACGTTTGTTGTCTAGAAATGTCCTATAAGAAGGGGAGCTCGAGGCTCTCCAAATTGTCAGCTGTCAAGCAGCCAGTCAAAAAGGAGAAGCTCTGCAAGACGTTTGCCTGTGACCAGGACTGGGGCCCAAGGCCTGCCAGTCTGTCAGCTGGGTAACAGGACATCATCCAGGGACATCAAGATCACCTTCATCAGGAGCCTGGAGCACCAGCACCTGTCTGCTTGTGAAGACGAGTGTGCCCTTTGAGGGAGAGGAGAGCATTGAAGGGATCAAGTCCCATTGGGAAATCCTGGCGATTTGATTCCTGTAGCAAAGTTTGAGGAGACAGCTGCTGCACTGACTGGGTTGTGGCCATGTATCGGGAAAAGTCAGCGATCCCCTTATGTAATAGTAGGACCACCATTTTGCTGCGGAATGTTCTAAAAGCCTTAGAGCTCTCCGTAGAAGACTCTACCAGCCATTAAAAGCCTGCTCTCTTGTTAAAGGCCCTCACTTGAACTCTGGAGCGGGCCATTGAGAGCCGGTAGAGCCCATTACATCAGGCTCCAAGGCTATATTGTTGCTTTACAGCTCAAGCATGGCTGAAAACATGAACCAACAAGCAGTCTTTTTAGAGGAAGCACACAAATTTGGCCCAATCATATCCTATACTCGGGTGAACCAGCATATGGGTGAAGCCCAAGACCGTCTCTCTGTAGGATTTTGAAAACATCACATAAGCTCAACTATATTTGCGCTGTTAAGCCAGACCTAATAATCCATATAAATTAGTGTAGCCCTGGACTCTGAAATACAAAACTTCACTCTGAAGTCTCAAGTTAATGACTACCCTCCTCCCTTCTGTGTTGATGCCAGAGAAAAACAAACACCGTACATTATTGAGTTTTTTAAGACACTTTAGTAGCACTACAATGCCATGTGTGTTCCCCTGAAAGTTCAAGCTCAGGCAGCAGGATAAAAGAGCAAAATAATCACTGCTTTGTTGAGGGCTACTACTTTAATTGTGAAAAAACACAACTTCTGGCCAGTTAAAACATGTACTCCTGGCTATCAATATATAGGAAGAACCAAGGCCCTTCTCTTGGTAATTCTTCTTAAAGTCTCTTTTTTAGGTGGATCACATGATGTCTGTCAAACCAAAGATAAAAATGGGGCCTAAAGTTTTGTTCAGAAGCCCTGGGCCAGTGCTATCAAAGCTTGGGGTGTGAATACTAAAGTTGAAAAATCGTAATTCCACCTCATGCCTTTTTATCCACCACCAGATACTCCCTGTCTCTTCAGCTCATCCTTGAAGGCTATTTTTCCTTCCTGAATTCCAGGTTAAGCCTGCACAGCGCTTGCGCTGTGCTTGTGAATTCTCTTGTGTTTAATATATCTTAAAAGGGGGCTCTTATCAGTTCCCAATGTTGAATTACTGTGTTCATTCACTTTTGTGTGGAACTTTTTTTGTTAACTTCCCCTGGCCGCAAGCATTTCCGATACTACTACTAAAACTGTTGACAGTGTTTAATTCCCTGTCAAGATCAGGTATCATCCCACAGAAAAATCAGACAGCTTCTAACAGTATGCTGGAATGCTTGCTTTTTATTACTTAGCTGTGTAGAGCAGATGCTTTAGCCTTTGAACATTGGTGGCATTTCGTATTCATGCCTCAGTACCTTTCTTTGCACTTTGTAGGCATTATCCGATTGATTTTTTCAACTTAATCTATTTGGTCATTATGAATCTGATCAAATTCTAAATGTTGTAATAAACATTGCACGTTAAAAATAAAGTTAATATACAAGAGCTATGCTATACTTTACTTCTAAACAGGCAGCTACAAGTGCAGTTACTTGCAGACAACAGGGTCATGATTTGAATGGTGCAGCAGATGCAGTAGCACCGGGCCCAAAACTTGTCAGAACTCCTCTAAACACCTATTGCTATATTTTACTACCATACAGTCAGTCACAATTGCAGTTACCTTGCAGTTAAAAGGGTCTTGATTTAAATGGTGCAGCAGGTGCATTGGCATTGGGTCCAAAATTTGTCATAACTCCACTAAACACCAAATAGTGCTAAAGTTTACTACTAAACAGGGAGTCGCAAGTGCAGTTATCTAGCAGGCACTAGGACCATGATTTCAATGGTGCTGCAGGCGCAGTGGCACCAGGCCCAAAAGTTGTCAGAACTCCTCTAAACACCAAATATTGCTATATTAAACAACTAAATAAGCAATCACAAGTGCAGTTACCTTGCAGGCACTAGGGTCATGATTTCAATGGTGCAGCAGGTGCTGTGACACCGGGGTCCAAATCTCTAGGAACCCTTTTAAAAACAAATATTGCAATATTTTACTACTAAACAGGCAGTCACACGTGCAGTTACTTTACAGTCAATAGGGTCATCATTTGAACGGTGCAGCAGGTGCAGTGGCACCAGGGTCAAAAGTTGTTATAACTCCTCTAAGCACTAATTATTGCTATATTTTGCTACTAAACATGCACTCTCTAATGCAGTTATCTTGCAGGCACTAGGGACATGAATTCACTGTTGCAGCAGGTGAGTTGTTACAACCCCTCTGAACATATAATATTGCTATTACATCAATTAATTCTATTATTTCCCTCCATTTTATTTTTCAAAATGTTGCTAATACTTACCCACATTATACCACTAGTAACAGCACAATATGTAGCCTTTTTGTACTAAAACAAGCCATAACACTTTACCAGACTCTCTATAACTTATATTGTACAACTACTTAGCAAGCCATAATTTACAACAAAAAACAGCTTTTTATTAATCACATAGGTGAAACCTAATGCATGTATCAACGCTTGCTCTCTTTGTTGCTTTTTTTGGTCTTTCTCTTCCTCTTTATTTTTGCTTTTGATGTTTTTCTCTCCCTTGCTTTGGATCAAAGTCTATTGAGGTAAAATACATGCTGGTCCCCAAAAATGACTATCTGTGGGCCCCACTTTTACCTATTGGCTCAACGTAAGCACTGAGTGTACCACTCCTTGCCATCAATCTGTAATTTGAACATGAGTGTGTACTCACTGCACCTCTACAAGGTAATGGCCTAGAGACTCTTTCGTACAGTCATGTACGGCCCCCGCGCAACCAAATATTTGTCATTTTTTTTTTTTTTTAAGTTTGAATTTATTGAAAAGATAAAGAAAGGAAAAGAGGGGAGAGGGAAAGGGGAAAAGACATCGTGATAAGCATGTACAAAGAATAAGCAGTTCAATAAAAAACCCTCATTAAAAGCAAACATAACAAGCATGAAGTCTACAGGAAATAAAATTCCGTATATTAACAAATATACCATACGATATAATAGAACGCAATATCATATCAAAAAGGCTATAAAGAACAAGGAAATCATGGTGGTTTACGCACCTCAACTGTGTCAGGGTCTGGAGGGACATGTGCTGGAGCAAAGGAGGAGAGATAGGATACTAAAGGAAAATATTTTTCATTTTAATCTCGGCCTGCGTAGACTCACACCGACCAGCCACGTACATACACTAATTTCCCCTGAAGTACACTAGTTTACACTTTGTGCATTAGTCATTTTTCAAATTTGACAGTGTGCATTTTGATCTGATACTTTTATGACACACATCCAGTTAATTACTTATGAAGGGAGTTTTAATGCTGTGATATTTACAGACCCTAATATATGGGGAGATCTGTTGTATGTTTCTCTCGGGGATACTCTACCACAGCTAAGGGACAAATTTGTATGATATCAGGAGGATAGAAAATTGTAGATCACATCTTTGTGCTATTCAGGGAAGAGCAAATAAACATATTGTTACTCTCAAGAGTTTGTGTTTCTGATATTTATTCATGCAGCAACACTACTTAAAACCTTTTTTAGCCATGCTGATTTTTTTTGCAAGCTACAAGAACACTCCTTAGTTTCCCCATACCATATGTGTGTAGAGTTTCTCTTTTGCAAAAATTCACATATAAGGGCATGCAGTTAGTAAACATTCACTATGTACTTTGTTTATATTTTTCCTGCATAGAAAAAAAAGTTAGCCATATTCCCTCGTCTATGCATGGGGTGACCTGTGCACATACTGCATCACATACCGTAGGCGCTGGAAGTAGGATCGAGGGGAATGCTTTGTTTGTAAACATTTTGCCTGAAACTCCTCTTCTCTCCTTCCATTCAATTCTAGTTTTTTAAGGCTTAATTACTTTGTAGACTGAGCAACAACTTTCTGTACAATTTCAGTATATTTTCTTTGGATAGGGCAAGTCCTGCTCTGAATGTTTTATGTTCTTGTAGATTCTCTTTAATCATCTCCAGTTCTCTGTAGTTCCGCATATTTACTATTACCAGCTAAAAGTGATAATTGGACTCGGTCGAACCCCTTTTCTGTGTGCCCAGATATGCGGAAAAGGAGAAGACTCTTGAAAAAGAAAAATCATTGTAGGTTACAAAAATACATGCTAAATTAGGTTTTATTTGCAGATTACTTAAAAAACATAATTTTTCTTTATCACAACCTTTCTCCTTTATGGTTTCTCCGTAGTTTTAATCTTTAATTATTTTTTTTTATAATTCTTTTTATTGAAACAAGCATCAGTTAGAATAAACAATACAGAGGGCCCAATAAATGGAGAAATAATAACGACATGTGAAGGGTGAGGATTACATTTCAACATAGAAAGGGGAACATCACGGGGAAAGGGGGACATTGGTTCAGTGCAATCAGGTGGTGTACAGATCTCCCACCGGTAGCCATTCCAAGGGCCCCAGATGCGCACCCATTTTTTGGGGCACCCTCTAGTGACATATATCGTCTTCTCCCTAAACATACATCAGTCAAGGTCTCTTTTCCAGGCCTCCAGCGTAGGTGGTTTAGCAGCTCCCCACGATTGTGCGATGTTACGTTTAGCTATCATGAATCCTAGGGTGGCCCATTGTGTCTGGTGAGTGTGAAGATCTGTGGGTTCCCATATTGAGGAGGCAACGCCTAGCCTCTGGCGAGAGCCGGGTGTGTAATTCAGCGAATAGTGCCTCGTGTATCTCGTGCCAAAAAGAGCTGATGAACTTGCACTCCCATAGAATGTGGAAAAAGGTTCCTAGCTGGCCGCACCCTCTCCTACAATCCCCATTGTCTGTGACCCCCATGTGAATCAGGCATGGCCCAGTGACGTATACACAGTGAAGGATTTTTAACTGTACCAATCTGAGGCACGCCGGTATGACAACCACTCTAGGGGAAGACACCGCCTCCTGACAGTCTTCGTCATCTATCTCGATCCCATCTCCCGTCCACTTTTCCCTTAATGCCCGCAGGGGGTCAGTCATATTGTATATCAGTTTTTTGTATATGAAAGAAATTGTCTTTTCGGGAAGATGGCCATCTAGGATTCTATCTTCTAAAGGTGAGGCTTCAGGGGGGTTTGTGCCAGTTGGTAAGAACGTTCGAAGTGAGTGACGGATTTGGGCATAGCGGAAGTATTCTGAGGCTGCTAGGTCATATTCGGCCTGCAATGTGTTGAAGGATTTGATTTCCCCTCTCACCCAGAGGTCTTTGATTTGTGTGATGCCAATGAGGTCCCATTTATCGGAGCCTTTTGATCTCCAGAGATTGCCCAGAGATTCAGAGTCCCAAAGGGGGGTCGCCAACGTCAGTCTACGTCCCCACCCCAGAGCCCTGGAGGCATCGTGCCAGTTCTGGACCGAGTGCTTGGTGGGGCCCGTCAACTTAATGTTGTTGGGCTGCGAGCAGAGAGCCCTATTGTAATTACCTCCGAGGTGGAGCCATTTGTCCATGGCGTAGCCAGGATCGTCACGTCGTCCATATGTGCGTGGTTTATGGCGGCCAAGTGTGCAGCCCAATAATACTTTTTAATATCTGGAAGGCTTATGCCGCCATCATACCAGTTTAGGGTCAACTTATTTAGGGCGATACGTGGTTTACCGTCCCAAAGGAGCTCCCTCTGGAGGCCCTCTATTTCTTTAAAGTATTGTGTGGGTATAGGGTCAAGAGCATTTTGCAGTGCGTAAAGAAAGCGAGGCAGGGGCATCATTTTAAATAAGGCTGCCCTTCCCAAAAGTGAGAGGGGAAGCGATTTCCAACTTTTGATGTCTTTTTTGTGTCTTTGTAGGGGCGGGAGGAGAATATGGGCGTATCAGGACTGAGGAATCATGAGAAATAAATATACCAAGATATTTAAAGCCCGCAGTATTGATCTGGATCGGGCAATTTCCAGGGGGGGCAGGAGGGTCTCCCCTCAGGGCGAACAATAATGATTTACCCCAGTTGACCGTGAGCCCAGAGAATCTGCCAAAAATTGCCAAGATGTCTAGAACCACTATCAGGAATTTCGATGGGGAGGCCAGATAGAGCAAAATGTCGTCCGCATAGAGTGAAATGCAATCCTCCCATCCGGGGGACCACCACAGCCCTCGTATCATCTGGTCCTGTCGGATCCAGGCAGCCAGTGGCTCCAGAGCGAGGGCAAACAAGAGGGGAGAGAGTGGGCAGCCCTGGCGAGTTCCGCGGCTGAGTGGGAACGTGGCCGACAGTTTGTTGTTAACCACTACCTGCGCCAGGGGTTCTTGATATAGGAGACGTACCCACCTAATGTATTTTGGCCCAAATCCCAGTTTTTCCAATACGGCCCAAAGGTAGGGCCATTCAACAGTGTCGAATGCCATGGTTGTGTCCAGGGACAGTATCACAGCCGACTCTTGAAGGGTTGAGGCTCTGCTCAGTACACCGTGTATCCTTGGTAGGTTTAGGGCTGTGTTTCTGTGTGGCATGAAACCAGATTGGTCTGGGTGCACTAGGGTGCCGACTACCTTCAGCAAACGAGTAGCCAGGAGCTTGGCCAGGACCTTAGGTTCAGCATTTAGGAGGGAAATCGGTCTATATGAAGCACAGTCGGTTTGGGGTTTCCCTTCTTTGTGTATGGTGACTATAGTGGCAATCCTCTGGTCCCTCAGTAAGGCCCCACTTTCCAAGGATTCCTCAAACATCGTTTTCAGGTGTGGTGCGAGTTTTTTGGGCTGTAGTTTGTATAGCTCATTGGGAATGCCGTTTGGGCCAAGAGCTTTGCTCGGTTTCAATGCACGTATTGCTTGTGCAATTTCGTCCTTAGTTAAGTCTCTGTCCATAAAATCACGGTCAGCTGTGGGGAGAGAAGGGAGCCTAATGTCGCAGAGGAGGTCTTGTGAATCATCCCCAGTGTGTGGAGTCACTGTCGAGTATACCTTTCGGAAATGGGTGGCGAACCTGTTAACTATGTCTTGGGGTTCGGTGAGAGAGGAGCCGTTGTCATCTTTGAGCTTGGGGACTAGTGTGCTCGCCCAGTCTTTCTTATCTAACTAGGCTATTAGTTTCCCGGCTTTGTCGCCCAGGTCATATATCCTGCCATGACATTCCCTGCTCAGGAGTTTGGCTCTGTCCGTAGCTAGAGATTTATAATTATGTTGTTTTAGGCTCAGGAGGTGAAGCTTTTCTGGAGTAACGCTCGCCTCTAAATTGCCCTCAAGCCGGTAAATTTCAGCCTCCATGTCTAGGAGTTCTTTTTGTTTTTCCTTCTCCGCCCCAGTGATCAAAGACAGATCCTGACCTCGGATCACGGTTTCAAAGGCTTCCCATAGGGACTGGGATGAGGATACGTACCCCACGTTTTCGGTGAAGTAATTGTCAATGGCCCTGAGAAGGTTCGTGCGAAGTTTAGGGTCTTTAAGATACCAGGGTTAATTGGAGCCAGCCTACCCACCGCGGCTTGATTAAGTACTATGTGTGTCCATACTGGAGAGTAATCAGAGATGCCCCTGGCAAGATGTCTAATTTCATGTATGTGGGCAGTTTGGGCTGCGGGAACCAGGCAATAATCTAGACGAGATAGACTATGATGGGCGCCTGAGTGAAAGGTGTGTTGTGTTTGAACTGGATGATATATCCTCCAAGCGTCAAGGAATTCAGGGAGCCAGCTTGCAGCGGGTCCTATTTCCCTAGGGAGGTAACGGTTTCATCTTTAATTTTAATGTTGCTATTCCGGTTTCCCTGTCCTAATGAAAACTGGTCTAGTTATCATCTTCCCAGCTACCACAATTCTTAAGGGACTGTGCTGGAAGGAAGACAGTATCAAGATCAATATTTGGAGCACATGAACTATTGATTCATGGCTACGCCGATAAATGCAAATTAATGTTTACAAATAGTAGCTGATGGAAGATTAAGGCACCAGAGAGCAGGGTCTCAAGAAAAGTTGTTCTTTTCTTTTGAATATTCTCCGTTTTATCCTTTCATGATCATGACCCATTTATTCCCCTTTCTTCCCCTGCAGGATTAACCACTGTGAGTAAAACGCTCGCTTTGGAAATACGTGATGATCTTGAAGTCATACTTTCAAAACCTTGTAAGGCTTAGCCGTCCACCTTTCAGAGGCCAGTGAACTGAGTGGGTTTTGTGTTATTATCATTAATATTATTATCATTTCACTTACAGTCAAGGATGTGTACATGGGCCAAGAGACCAGATTCAAGTTGATGTGTATGAAACCTTTGTTTCTAAAAAAGCAGACAAAATACCGAAAGTCCAAACGGTTTCCTGTGCCAGACATTTTAAATTTAACAATCATGAAAAATGTGAAAAAGTGTATTTTTGCAAAGTATACCTTCTGTGTAGATATAAACATCCTGAAGGTTATAATAATGCCAAGCATATAAAATCTGAGCTAAATTGGAGTTGGTATTTTATTCAGACTGGTGTTTATGTAAAAATGTCCAGGGTTGAGTGTGTTTGCGGAATACAAATGTGGCGACACATTTAATATAACACCTTCATTATTATACAAATGAAACCTTTCACTTAATAAGCTCTTTGTTTAAAAAAAGTTAGCTATGTTCAGTTTAGAAAAATGGCGCCCTTGAAGCGTGTGTGAAGCTGGCCTGTCCAGGTGACAAATGGAGATCATCTAGAGCCAGCTCCAGGAGCTTTACACTCTTTTCTATACACTTGGTTAAAGATTTTGGCACCAATTATGAGTTGGACATCACTTCCGGTGATTCAGGTTAACCAGGTACAGAATTGCACCTGCTAATCCTACTAGTGTTTTAGAAAAGAAATTCCTCCTTCTGTGAGGAAACGGGCAAGAGAATGGGATTAAACAATCAAAAAGGCTGCAGGAGCTGTCTATTAGCTGACATTTTGTGCCCAAAAACCTGTCTTTGCACGGTGCAGAGGCAGAAACAAATGCCAGAAAACGAAATTCTGGTCCCAGTGTTCCCGCGCCACCACACCCTGCAACTTGTAATTTGTCATTTTTCCTTCTCAGTCAGACAAGTGCAAGTACACTAAATCGATATCCATCACATTTATCCAGCCAGTCACAGTGCCTATTTTTCTACTCAGGGAAATACTGCACATTGTACTATGCGTCCAGTTTCCCCTGTGCTTATTAACCAATCAATGTGGATCTTCTCCACCTCACTCCTCAGAACTAGGGCTGTGGAGCAAGTTTCAGCCAGCACTGAATCAACTGGCATGTTACAACTTCTATATGAAAATGAATTAAACCCTCTTCTGCCCAACTCATAAAGCTGTGAAAGTACTGCACCAGCTGAAATTTTGTGGCTCTAAGAAGACCATTACAGATGTCAGACTGACCTGGGAACTACCTGCATCTCCTGACTTAATAAACAGGACTTGTAATGTGAGGAATATTAGGTTGTGAAAGAATCTGAATGATTGTCTACGCCGTCTTCATCTATGCTTTTTCTCTAGCGACAATGTGCTATTTTTACAGTCTCCTGATTGCGGACTCATGTCTAGATTACATGTTTCTCACAATATTAAATACCAGATATCGAAAATTTGGATACTTCGTAAGTAGAGAATAGACAGCAATTTCACATGTGCAATATTGTCTAATATTTATATATATATATATATATAATATATATATATATCATTAAAACATCTCCAAATATGTGCACTCTCAGAAACACGAACTCCGTATACTTAGGTGAAATCGCCGTTTATTCACAACGCGTTTCGCTCGACCTCGAGCTTGATCACGTTTCTGAGAGTGCACATATTTGGAGATGTTTTAATGATATTCCGAACCGGATTTCCCTGCCGGTGCGTGCACCACTCTACGTGGGTCCCAAGCTGTCCGGAAGGGGAGAAGTGCTTTTTGGATATATATATATATATATATATATATATATTCATTGAAAAAACCAATTATCCGTTATAGTTAGTTCAGCTAACTATAACTCGCGCGCCCGCAATGCACTGCTGATGACGTCACATATTACATCACTCATGACATGGTCAGTGACATCACTCATGACATCAATGATGACGTCTCAAATGACATCACTGATGACATCATCCAGTGAATGTGTGTTTTTCTGAAAATTAAATATGTTTTATATATGTATAGCTCAAGGTCGATGGAAGAATAAATGGGTATATAAGTGTCTAAATGGATGATTTGTTTTTGAAAAATTGATTGTGTAACTGACTGATTAAGTGTATCATAGTGAATACATGGCTTAGTGAGTAATGTTTAAATATGTAAATATCTGTATCAGTCTCTCACTTTGTGTATAAGTGGCTGCATGGGTTGGTGAGTAGCTACATGGGTGTCTATATAGGTTATTAGTTGGTTTTTTGAGTATCAGTCTGAGTGTCTGCATGGTTCGGTGGGGGGTATTACGTAGTGCATAGGTGCATGAATGAGTGACTCACTCTTTGTATGTGTTGAAGACAGCATGTGTGCAGGACTGTATGGGGTTAATGAGTGTGTGTATGGATGTGTTAGTGAGTGAATGACTGTCTCAATAGTGTCTTTATGAGTAACTACATATGTTTTAAACTAGTATATGTGACTATTGGTGTATATAATTGAGTATATGTGAGAGTGAGAGATTGAAAGAGTTCCTGTATGAATAAGTATGTGTTTCTATAAGTGATTGTTTAAAAGACTAAGTATGTGTAAGTTTCCGTAGAAGTAAGTGTGGTGGTGTGTGTATAACTGTATATGCAAATAAATGTATGTTTGATTCTTTATTAGCATGAGTGACTATGTGTGTGAGTAACTCTATGGATGAGTGGCATTGTGTAACAGGATGTATAGGTGTATGAGTACATATGATGAGTGAATACATGTATGAGTGACTGTATAGGACTGTTGGTGAATGAGTGGATGTGTATGTGGATCTTAGAATTACTGAAGAGGTTGTTGTAACTGGTATTGGTATGTCCATTGTTTTGAAAAGTTTAGTCTCTATTTTTGAATGTGTGTATCAAAGGTTATATTAGGGTGAGAGGAGGTCTGCCACTCTATCACAAGGATGATGTCATCAGTGATGTCATCAGTGATGTCATTTGAGATGTCATCAGTGATGTCATCAGTGATGTCACTGACCATGTCATGAGTGATGTAATATGTGACGTCATCAGCAGTGCATTGCGGGCACGCGAGTTATAGTTAGCTGAACTAACTATAACGGGGGAATTTCAATGGTTTTGTACAAGTGAAACGTCCAGCTAACTATAACACCCCTGAAACCTATGGTTTTTTCAGTGAATTTCTGAGGTTTTTTAAATGCTAATTCCTAACTATAACGTGCCTGAAACCTATGGTTTTTTCTGTGAATTTCAAAGGTTTTTTAAATGCTAATTTCTAACTATGCCTATAGAGATAGGACATGTGAAGAAAGAAGAAAAAATGCACAGAAAGAAAAAAAAGAAGTGCAGAAAGAAGCAACAGAAGTCCTCAAAGACGAAGAAAAGTGCAGGAAGAAGGATAACGTGCAGAAAGAACAAAAAGAAGAGCAGAAAGAAGCCTTGTTGCAAAATCATCCTGTACCCTCAACTTTTTCAGACGGATACTGGTGGTAATTGAGTCTGACTAACAAGTCCTAGAGCCAGTGCTATGTTAAAAGACACTTAGAATACAGTGAAAACACCTACATACACTAGGGAACATTATGCGTTGGGGTCCCCCTGTGATTAGCATGACCTCCTCTGTAAGCCCCTAGTATATAATAGGGCAGGGGGATTAAAACTACCTCTTAAAACAGGCCACAGGGCGTTTTTGCACACGTTAACTCAGGCCCCGTCCCCTCCCTTCACCACTGTGTAAACACGCCCTGTGTCCGTTTTTAGTTGGGAGATTAAGTTCATTTGAATCCTGAGGGTCCCTAGGGTCCAACTAGCCCACTAGGTACCTCCAGTAAGTGCCACAGAGCTGCGTTGCAAAGAGGTGTAAAAAGTGGCACGGCCTGGACCACCTCTCTGCAATGCAGCTCAGTGGCGCTTATTGGAAGCACTTGGTGGGCTAGTTAGCCCCCAGGGGCCCTCAGTATTGAAGGAAAATTATATCCCCAATTTAAAACGTGCCATAGTGCGTGTTTGCACACGTCACCTCAGGCCCCGTCCCCTCCCTTCACCACTGTGTAAACACGCCCTGTGGCTGTTCTAAGTTGGGAGATTAAGTCCCCTTGAATCCTAAGGGTCCCTAGGGTCAAACTAGACCACTAGGTACCTCCAGTAAGCGCCACAGAGCTGCGTTGCAGAGAGGTGTAAAAAGGGGCTTGGCCTCAGAACACCTGTCTGCAGCGCAGCTCCCTGGTGCATACTGGAGATGCCTGTTGGGCTAGTTGGCCCTCAGGGACCCTCAGTATTGAAGAGGAATTAATTCCCCAACTTACAACTCGCCAGGGGGCGCGTTTTCAGAGTGCTGCAAGGAGGGGGCGTGGCCTCCGGCACGATGCCAGTCTTTTATTTATTTTAACTTTTTAAGAAGGGGGGCTGTGTGGTTCCCCTTCTTATTCTAATTTATTGGCCCTGATGACCCCATCCCCCAGGGCCTGTCTCCTAATTATATTTTTTTGACCCCAATCCCCAGGGCCGGCCACTGTTTTTTATTATTTTTAAAAAATATATATTTATAGACACACCTAGGACATGCTGGACAAACCGTACGTACCTATCACCATGACGATTTGCGTGATATTCATTAAAAGGCGACTATGCATACAATGAATCCACGTGGAATGTATTTACACCACTAGTGAAGCTCTGACATGTCTGATGCCCTACCGTGCCTAATCCCGGTAGACACCCTTGTCGTTTATTTATACAAACATGGGTAGCTATTGACGGGCACATTTAATACACATGCACACCAAGCCATTCAAAGGGGATTCGACAAAAATTCGAACAAAACAATGCAAGGAACCCCCCTCACGGTTAATAAAACACACATCCACTGCCGGATGTGTAATACTTTTTATTTTACTCTCTGGAAAGGGGACGAACATCACTTGAGAGTCACAGCGCGCTCCTGGCAGAGCCCAATGCTGTGTTACACCCACCATTGCCTGCTGAGTGCCACACACCTCTGTGTTGTATTCCACTAGCTAGTGCATATGCTATGACACTCTCTAGCCCATGTGCACTGTAACACCACCCCGTGAATATGTCATGCCACACTTGTCTTCGCACGGGTTATATTGCCCCATCTAACGTGCCTTCCTCGATGCCTATGTTATAACGCACAGTGCTATGCCATACATATTACAATCTGGGATCCATATCTTTGTCACAGTGCATATGCAACGTTACACTCCCCAGCACATATTTTATATTACAACTTTAGAGACTAGTTAGGTTACACAACACTGCCCTGTGCATATTACACTCCAAGGCGCATATCGCATAGCACGCGCTAGTGCCTGTGCTATCTCGCGCTCTCCAATGAATCTGTCATTGCGCACAATGTATTGCATATTATATTTCACGCCCGGTTCATCTTATATCACACTTTTTGGTGCATAGTTTATACCATACACTATATCTAGTTTTCATTTTCAATCGTGCTCTCAGGACTATGTTCTATATAACACTGTGTTCACCTACCCTTTTCACGGGCATTACATTTTGCGATAGGGGGTGGAGGGTCAGGGGGTGTTTCTGCCAAGTGAGCCCGGAGTCACAGTCACAAACGTCCTCTTCTTCCTGAATAAAAGTGAGATTATGCTGCATACTTGTTCATATTTTAAGTAGTTCGCACAGACACACGTTTTAAAAACAATAAAGTTCCTAATACCCGCCTTCTCTGAACAGTTAGCTTGCTGCCCCAACCCCCTCCTCCCTATCCTCTGTTGTGTGAATCCATGGACTAGCCTCCTCCCTCCTGCCATGCATGGTCTGATGTGCTGCCACTGCCCTCAATTTAGTATGATGTACCAGTCCACTCCTCCTGCCCTCCATTGCCCAATTCTATGCCCCATCATTGACCTCCGGCTTAAACTCTGTGCTTAGCTTGCTGCCCCTATTCTCATTCCCCCTGCCCTCCGATGTCTTTGTGTATGCCCCTGCTCCATCCTTTTTGCCCACCATGTTCCATGGACCTGCCACTCCTATCTACTCTGAGTGTTCTGTTGAGCTGCCACTCCCCTCCCACCTGCCTAGCATTGTCAGATGACTGTAACCTGTCCCTGCCACCTCCACCCTGCCTGTCCACATGCCATGCCCCTATCCTCTTCCTCCTGTCCTACATGGTCCATTGTACTGCCACACCCTTCTGCCCTCCCTGGTCTGTTGTGCTGCAACTGCTCCTCCTGCCTGCCCCGTGCGGTCTGTTGTGAGGACCCTTCCCCTGAACTTTCTTGTCTGTGCACAGGTCCTGACCCTCCCTTCTATCCTCCATCGTCCTTTGTGCATGCCCCTGCACCCTCCTTCTTGCCCATCATAGCCATTGTGCTACCACTAACCCTCCCACTTGCCATGCATGGTCTTCTGTGCTGCCATAGCCTCTCCCACCTTCCCTGTGTGGTCAGTTAGCTGCCCCTGAACCCCTCCCACCTTCCCTCCATGGTCTGTGTGTATGCCATCACAGTCTCACTGTTGCTCTTCATGGTGTGTCTTGCTTCTAGTGCCCATCCTGCCTGACATCCATGGCTATCTTGCTGCTCCTGCCCTGCCCTGCCCCTTTGCCCCCAGCCCTCTGTTTACATGTGCAGACCCCTACTCCCTCCCTCCTGGCTTGTCTGCTCCGTTGTAATGCCCCTGATCCATCCCTCCTGCCCTTTATGGTCTGTTATGCTGCAGCTTTCTCTCCTGTCTGTCCATGATGGTCCTGCCTCTTGCCCCTCTGTTCTCTGTTGTCCATGTGCATGGTCCTGTCCCCTCCCTCTTGCTTTCTATGGATTGTTGTGCTGCACTCCCGTCCCGCATGCCCTGTGTGGTGTATTGTGCTGCTGCAAACCCTGATGCCTGCCCTGCAGGGTCAGTTTGGTGCACCTCTCCATGTCCCTCCTGTCCTCTGTTATCCAAGTCCATGTCCCTACCCCATTTCCTTCCATGATCCAATGTACCATACTTGCGAACATTTTGAACTTGGTAAGAGGAAGATTTTGAAAAAAAACTGGGGTATTGATTTTCCCCTTTGAGTTACATTGAAAAAGAGGAGATTGTAGACAGGAGACAGATAAAATAAAGCCCATTTGAGCTTAAAAACATTGGACGTTTCCTGGCTGAATCGGGTCTGTTGGCATGTATGGTTTTACTACCATTGCCTCTTCCTTCTGCCCACAATGGTCTATTACATTGCCACAGCCTCTCTTGCAAGTCCTGTATTGTTGGTTTGTTGCCCCTGCCCCCCTTTCCACTGCCCTCCATAGTCTGTTGTGCTGCCACGGCCCTTCCTGCCTGCTCAGTGTGGTTAAATTGTTGCCTTTGCACCCTCCTACCTGCCTTCAATTTTCAGAGTCCGTGCCCCTGGCCTCTGCCTCTCAACAGTATCCTAATGAACAACTAGATTGCTAACATTCTATATTTATTACAAAAGTGTGGAACACCTGACGTCATCTTGATGTAATCAAAACTGTAATACCTAGAGCATTTCCTTTAGAAATTACATATATGAGAGGGTCTTATTGGCATCAAAATTATGGTTAGTGCTCTAAAATACTAAAATAAGGACATATTTTCTGAGTTTTCAAATAGCGAGAAAGCACTTTTAAATTATTTGTTACCTTTATGTTTTTTTATCCAGTTGACCACTTGATTAAATGTTGCACTTAGGGGAGAGGATGTGGTGTTACTTCCAGAACTGCAGACTTTGCAACTGGGGAACCAGGTTGGAGTTTCTGCTTCAGCTCGACATTCTGTGATTCTGGTCAAATCCCTTAGTCTCCCCATGTCTACAACCAAAATGAATTTGTTCTTGTGTGATGTAACCAATGCTCATGTAAAGCACTCCAATACCTGACAAGTCTGCACTATATAACACTGCAAAAACACAAAATAATAAGTGTTTTGCACACTTCTGTCATTGGGCTATATTTGGGCTACATCTGGGTGATTTTGGGCTACATTTGGGCTCTTTTGTCCCCGGTGGCCATCTTGGGAGATTTATTTGTTATGAAGTTTCCTAATTTCCTCATGTACTGCAGTCTCCTCAGTAGGAAATGCTTTCAGTTTTTTACTTTGATTCAATCATGAAGGTATTCAGATATGTCACACATTTGCCATAAATTCTGAATGTTAGCACTCTAGTTGCTCATTAGATCACTGTAGTAAAACTACTGTTCACCATGGAAGTCTGCTCCTGGTATTAAAAGTGCATGTTTCAGTCTGCATGTCAGAATTTTTTAATGAAATAGAAGAGGATTTGAGAAGTCACTCAAAATGTGCCCTCATTTTCTTTCTTCAGCATTAATCATAATTTCTATGGCAAAATGAACCCCCTCATTGTGTTCCTTTTTAAATTAAATGTTTTAAGTGTTACCAGTTTATTCCAATCAAGATGGCTTCAGGTGTGCCATACTGTTGTCATAATGAAGACAGTAAGCGCTCTAGTTGTTTTTAAGAACACTCTGGGACATTCTGTCATTGGGCTATACTTGGGCTACATCTGGGTGATATTTGGGCTACATTTGGGCTCTTTTGTCTCTGGTGGCCATATTGGCAGACTTATTTGTTATGAAGTTTCCTAATTTCCTCATTTACTGCAGTCTCCTCAGTAGGAAATACTTTTTTTTTACTTTGATTCCAAAGGCATTCAGATGTGTCACACATTTGCCATAAATTCAGAATGTTAGCACTCTTTTTGCTCATTAGATCACTGTAGTAAAGCTACTGCTCACCAGCGAAAACTGCTGCTGGTATTGAAAGTGCATGTTTCAGTCTGCATGTCAGAATTTTTTAATGAAATAGAAGAGGATTTGAGAAGTCACTCAAAATGTGCCCTAATTTTTCTTTCTGCAGCACTAATCATACTTTTTATGGAAAAATGAACCCCCTCATTTTGTTCCTTTTTAAATTAAATGTTTTAAGAGTTACCACTTTAATCCAAGCAAGATGGCTTCAGGTGTGCCATACGTTTATCATAAGTAGGACTGTTAGCGCTCTAGTTGTTCTTCGGAACACTCTGGGAAGCTGCAGTAGAACACAAAGGAATCAACTGACAGTCTCTGCCCTTGTTGGATGTACATGTTTTACTGAGAATGTCAGACTTCATTCTCACATGACTGAGAAAAATAATGTGAATTTACAGAAAATAAGCTCTCAGTTTAGCTTATAGATCACCTTCCAAACCTCTGTGGGAAAAGCATGAGAAAATATTTTTCTCTCAATCATGATATCCCAGCAGAAGGCTTTTTCACATGGTGAAATCACCTTAGAACATACCACAATTCCTAAAATGAGTATGGTACCATGAACAAATGATTTATAATGTAACTAAAGTCTTAAAACCTTCTATTAACTGCAATGCTTTTTAATGAGGTGCTATCATGTATATTGGTCCCAAGATGGCTGCCAACACTTCTTGGATGAAGTGCTGACAGCCAATCAGATCTCAGGATGAGATGTGTGGTTAGGCTCCGCCCACATATATATATGATTTTACTTTTGATTTTCTCAGGAACTGCTGAACAGATTGACACCAGACCTGCAAAAGGCACATCCCTGACCTGAGGACTACCTCTCTGCCAAATTTCAAGTAATTCTGTTCAGCCGTTCGGGCTGTAGCTTGGACTAAAGGTCCTATGGAAAAATGCATGGGGAAAATGCGTTTTGGGACCCCCCTTTTTTCTCGTCCCCCGCTTGACGAATCCCCCCGAGACTTTCAGGGCAGGAGCGGAGCGCCCCACCTATTTTGAAAATTTCGCGAGGATTCGTCAACCGGCGCCAAAGTTATTCCAAATAGAATGTTGCGGATTTCCTATGGAAACACGGACCTAACTATAACTATCTACTGGTGACTGCCAGTAGATAATATATAAATATATATAAAAAAAAAAAAAAAAAAATATATATATATATATATATATATATATATATATATATATATATTATCTACTGGCGGTCGCCAGTAGATAGTTATAGTTAGGACCGTGTTTCCATAGGAAATCTGAAAATTCTATTTTGAATAACTTTGGCGCCGGTTGATGAATCCTCGCAAATTTTTCAAAATAGGTGGGGCGCTCCGCTCCGCTCCTACCCTGAAAGTCTCGGGGTGATTAGTCAAGCGGGGGCCGAGAAAAAAGGGGGGTCCCAAAACGCGTTTTCCCCATGCATTTTCCCATAGGACCTTTAGTCCAAGGTACAGCCCGAACGGCTGAACAGAATTATTTGAAATTTGGCAGAGAGGTAGTCCTCAGGTCAGGGATGTGCCTTTTGAATATCTGAAGTAAATCTGTTCTGTAGTTCCTGAGAATATTTCAGTTAAAAGTACATATATATCTATAAGCGCGCACCGTGCGCGTATGGTAAGCATACCGTACGTGCGCGAGCGTAATTCTGATTGGTGGTTACATGACAGTAAACATTCCAGTCGGTCGAAACCAGGAAGTGTCGGCCACCATTTTGTGTGTCTCACACTAAAAAACAAAGGTGGAGAACGTGAAAAGGGGGCAAGGTAGAGAGTTGCAGACCCCGTAGCCTTTGTCAGGGGGTCCAAAAAGGACCCAGAAGTGTGAAAAATACATTTTTTTTTTTTTTTGTAAATCGCGGGGTACGCGTACCGTGCGCATACGGTAAGCGTACGGCGAAAAAAAAAAAAAAATAGAATTAAAAATCATAATGAAATGTTTGGATGTTGGTTGGCTCTAAAAAGAGCCGTTGTGTTCATGAAGTGTTTTTTGTACCTATAAGTAAGTACCGATGCAGAGTCTAAAGTTCAAGAGGAAGACTCTGTTCCCTTCATCATTGAAATGTACACCGTCTCCTCTATAAATGTCTTGCATGTTGTGGACTTCTTTGACAGATATTATTTGGGTGTATGAGCTTAAGCAACAAGATTTACAGACGTTATTTATTACAAATAGTTATTGTTGCTAGATGATATTTTTATTATATATATTATATTTCTATCAAGGTATGTTTTACTGAGAAGAGTTTCAGGGCTTTTTTAAACAATCTTTCAGATTGTTAATTTTTTTGCCCGCTGTTAAGTGATGAATGCAATTGGTTTCACAATTTGCAGTGAAATTCAATATATTCTGAAAACAGCAAAAAAAGGGCAAAACATGTCTTTGTTAAATATGAAAATATGTGTAATGTATTGTAAAATGTATTGTTAAATATTAATACCTTTTTTCTTTTGTTACAGATTGAGAAATAAATTTTATGAAAATTAATCCTTTTTTCTAGCAATTTAAAAAAACCATTTGATGAAAATTAAGTTGGTCAGGTAAGTTTGAAATATCTGTATTTATCACACATTTACTTTCGTAGTTCCTTGTTTTCAGTTCTCCTCACTCTGCTTTTGTCATTTCTCTTGTGGTCCCTCAAGTACATTGAAGGGTGTAATAAAATGTTTTAAAAAAAAAAAAAAAAAAAAAAGGTGCGTGCACGGTAATTTTTTTTTTTTAAAAACAGATGAAATAAATAAAATAAAAAATTGTGAGGTAGGGTGGCTCTTAAAAGAGCCCTTGTGTTAATACAGGGACAGAGGAAAGAAAGAATGGGAATATTAGAAGGAACCGCACTTGTGCTGCTCAATCTTATTATCTATTAGAGGAATACTAGATTCCCCCACAGCAATAAGAGAGTAACAAGTGATGCACCTTATTTGTACCCTCTGAAACCGAGGGTAGATGTCCAGAGGGGCAGAAGAGGGTGATGCTCCCACCGCAGAGGAAGTGCTCGGCTGAGCTGCCGGAGATGTACTCGGCTGAGCTTCTGCGGATGTGCTCGGGTGACTTACTGAGGTTTGCTTCAGTATGTCGAGCAAAAGTCCTGGGATGTACATCCCTAATGTGTCTCAACATAGTGTGATTACCAAAGGAATACTTCTTCCTTGGATTACCTCTAGATAACACACGCTCACAAAGTGAGCAGGTGACTAATGGAGCATTTACCTTTTTCTGCCCCTCAGGAAATGTGAAATACTCCCAAACAAAATAATTCTTCTGTTTCCTCCTTCTCTGTCTAATGATGCTGCTGCCCTGCTCACTCTCAAAAGAGGACTGCTGCTCTGCCATTGTATCCCAAAGACAATTCAGCTCCTTCTCCTAAGGAATCACAAGCAGTAATGAGGGGAATGGGTGTGGTGTTGGAAGTTTCTGGAAATGAAACAAGTTTAAACCAATGAAAAGTGTTGTTTCTGGATCACATGACCTACCGTGCGCGCTCCGTACGCTTACCGTACGCGCATGGTAATAGTACGCATGCGCGTACGTAAGACGTGCGCACGCGCGCATGCGCATTAGAAGCACGCGCGCACGTACGGCGGTTCTGCGTAACGTGCGTGCACGCGTGCGCGTAGGGAGCAAGCGCTTACGCGTGGCACGCAAATTACGGACACCTACGTAAATCGCGTACGCATGCGCACACGGAGCATAAACATTACGTACGCGCACCGTACATAAAACATACCATGCGCGTACGGTAAGCTTACCATACGCGCACGGTAAAAAATCCTAAAAAAAAGGTTTGTAGAAGATATTAACTATGTTATTCAACTATATCTAACCATTTTTTTAAAAAAGGTGAACCTTTCTATATTGCAGGATATAGTAAATCAATGATTATAAACATAGGTAGCATATTGTTTTAAAAAAAAAAGAAAAAGGAAAAAGAAAAAGAAAAAAAAAGCATTTAAAAAACCCTACAAATTCACTTAAAAAACCATAGGTTTCACACACGTTATAGTTAGGAATTAGCATTTTAAAAACCTTTGAAATTCATTGAAAAAACCATAGGTTTCACACACGTTATAGTTACTACTTTGGTGTAACTCTACAAGGTATGCTTTCCCACTCACGGGTGACATGGGTGAACTTCTTTGATTAATGTGCATTTAAAAAACCGTACAAATTCACTGAAAAAACCATAGGTTTCACACATGTTATAGTTAGGAATTAGCATTTTAAAAACCTTGCAAATTCAATGAAAAAACCATAGGTTTCACACATGTTATAGTTAGCTGGACATTGCACTCGTACAAAACCATTGAAATTCTCCCGTTATAGTTAGTTCACTGCTGATGACGTCACATATTACATCACTCATGACATGGTCAGTGACATCACTCATGACATCACTGATGACATCTCAAATGACATCACTGATGACATCACCGATGACATCATCCATGTGAAAAATTACCACATCTTCTCACACCCTAATATAACCTTTGATACACCGACTAAAAATTTAAGAGTTCCATTCTCAAAACCATATATACTGCAATACCAATCATTACATACCCACTTATTAACTCTTAGGTCTTCATATACCTCCACTCACTCACCTGTACAGTCACTCATACTTACAGTCACTCCATACAAAACTATCATATGCATTTATACACCTATATAGACACTCACACACTAACAAGTATCCATAGAGCTACTCTTACACCTACTCAGTCATGCAAATAATCACACTCCCATTTACTCACCTATGCAGTTATACACACTCAAGTTCACTTATTCATAAAAATAGTATCACATTCTTACACTCGTATAGAATCATTGATACAAGCACACACTCATCCATACAGTCACTTTCACAATCCACACTCTCACATCTACCCACTTATATACTCTTACACGCACATATACTGCCTTTCACATATGTAGTTAGTTACAAATGTACCACTGAGATATACATTCAATCCCTAACACACCCATACATACACTCACTCAACCATACAGTCCATCACAGATGCACTCTTAAAACCATGCACCCATAGAATCACCCACTCACACATCTATGCATAGACTCACACACACCCTACCCACGCAAACACTCAGGAACCCATAAAGATACTCAGACAAGCAATCAATAACTCATATAGACACTCATATAGCTATTCACAAAACCATGCAGCCATTTATACACCAACATACAGACACATACAAACATTTACACAGTTTAGTCACTAGTCTGCAGTAAGATACATTTAATGGCTCACTTATAGAATCATGTTACGCACCACAGAAAATCATCCATTTACACACTTGTACACCCACTCATTCTTCAACAGGCCTTTACCTATATATATTAAACATATTAAAAATTTTCAGAAACACATACTCAATGGATGATGTCATCAGTGATGTCATCAGTGATGTCATTTGAGATGTCATCAGTGATGTCATGAGTGATGTCACTGACCATGTCATGAGTGATGTAATATGTGACGTCATCAGCAGTGAACTAACTATAACGGGGGAATTTCAATGGTTTTGTACGAGTGCAATGTCCAGCTAACTATAACATGTGTGAAACCTATGGTTTTTTCATTGAATTTGCAAGGTTTTTTAAATGCTAATTCCTAACTATAACATGTGTGAAACCTATGGTTTTTTCAGTGAATTTGTACGGTTTTTTAAATGCACATTAATCAAAGAAGTTCACCCATGTCACCCGTGAGTGGGAAAGCATACCTTGTAGAGTTACACCAAAGTAGTAACTTACACAACAGTTGGCACCCAATGAGGGAACCGTATCTTACAGTTACACCTTGAGCAGTTTTTCACCTTTCACAAACAGGTAAACCATTATTAAAATCACTGCAGGACGTCCGAAGTAATCATGGTTACCGCCTACTGGGGATAGGAAGCATGTATCTCAGTAGGTTTGTCAAGCTTGACTAATAAAAGGTTATTTCCCATTCTCCAGGGATTTCTAATTCTTCAATTGAATCCATTCATTATGGTGGCGCCTATTGTGATAGGAGTCGATTGCAGGGAATCAGTCACTTAACATCTGAAAGCTTGAAGTGTCTCTGATGGGGGGGGTGTAGTTACTCCCTAATAGTTGCTCATCCAGCGTATGCCTTTGAGACATTTTCTCATGGGTGGAGCTTGAGCCTATAGATGCTGCCTCAGTGCACTTTCAAAAATATTCAGCTCTAGACTCACCTCTACACTATATGGCTGATTGATGCTGCCTCAGTGCAGTTTCAAGAATATACAATGGTAAACCCACCAATACACTACAGGGCTTACCAAGATTTGGAATTTCCTTTAACATATCAAGAAATACAGAGTTGGTTTGGTGGTCAGTTGCCACATATGCACATAAATGTCATATTAGGAA
Organism: Triturus cristatus; assembly: GCF_964204655.1. Taxonomy (NCBI): domain Eukaryota; kingdom Metazoa; phylum Chordata; class Amphibia; order Caudata; family Salamandridae; genus Triturus; species Triturus cristatus. Next base: position 384,663,129 of record NC_140584.1, on the reverse strand, counting down.
CAATGATGGGGTTACATGGCCAGTCTTAGCTGGCTATGCTCCTGTTCCCCACCCTGACAGACTAACTCAAGCTGAGGTGGCAGAGGTGTTAAATTATACAACCGCCTTATACAGTAGACTTGTACAATTTGTACAATGTGTTCTGTGCTCCAGACCTGCTGTTGCAGCAGGGTCTGCCTCTCCCGCACAGATACAAACCATTAGTCCATAGACCATTAACGCTATCATGGGAAAATCACACACGAAGCGTGATGAAATAGCTTTCTGGATTGATCGTTAAACCAAGCAACTAGAAGCAGTGTATCCATACATAACCCCTAATATAAACACAGAATACCGACTATGTATCTCCCTCTTGGCATGGTCCCTCCTGTAGAAGAGAGTAACATCTAGGGCGGCATCTTAGCATGCATTTATACCAGTACACATGTTACACCTTCGTTGACTGTCCTCCGTGATGTACTTAGACAGGAACATAACGAGCATAGAGCTGCACCAGCTCTGGACTTAGGACTGGACTGGACTGGACTTAGGAATTAAATTAATTGGCAACTTCTCCACAGTTTCCTCTATCATCCTAAGTAACATTAAGGGAGAGGCTCCAGTTCTGTCTTTATTTCAGAGTCTAGAAGCAGTTCCAGTTCAAGATCATGAATGGAACTACCAAAAATAATTGCAGAAGTTGATATCACTGTAGGTAGAGAGACCTTGGGTTCTCGACCTGTTAAGAAACACTTAAAACATAAACATTATACTGAGGCTTCATTCAAAGAGAAATCTGCTATGGAAGGGAAGAAAAAACAGAAAGATAAAAGATGGACTGGATCACCAGCTTCTAGGGAAGGATGGTTATAAATTAAGAGACCGAGAACCTTTTTTTTAAACCTGACCAGTATCAGTATTCTGTTAGCCACTGTTCACATTCTTTTCAGGACACTTAAGGTAAAACAAGAGAGGGGGGGGCAGTATGAGTACTAAAGAAAACATGTGCACAGTAGGAAAAATGAATAATGGTGTGAGACCCATGTCAGCGTAAAGAGGGAGGAGAAAGGATTGGAATCTAAAGCCCCAGTGTGAAAGAAGAAGGCAGCAGGACTTTCTATAAACTGCAAATCCAGCTTCAAGTCCTCCTGCAAAACAGGACTTGGACTAGAGCATTCCTAGACAGCGCCACAGAAGTCACAATAGTAGATCAGACGCTTCCGAGGTTTCTGGATGTGAATCTAACTGAGACTTTATACAGACTTTATATGATCAGAGTACATAGGGTGGTGACCATATTAACATCACATGGTTACAAAATTGATTAAAAAAATGTGAAGTTTGCCTAGCTGACAGAGACCGTATTAGATACGAGTTATCCAGTGAGGACAAGGTTTTAGCTCCGCATTTCTTTCAGAAGTGCACTGCTATGTAATCTTCTGGCACACACTGAAAAAGTTGCAATCCTTGCTGGGATTTCTTAACTTAGGATGCATATATTTGCCTCACTACGCTGAGAGAGTGAAGCCCACATTTTCTTCCAAACAATGTCTGAAATAGCATACTGATATCTTGCATGCTCTAGAAGCAGACATGCTTGAGACTAAATATTTACAAACTAGGGACAAGAAAACCAGCTTAGTTATCAGAGTCATACTCAGTCACTACTGTTACACCTATGCGACCAACAATGAAGGACAGACCGTCCTCTTTTCTTACAAGTCTCACTTCTATTCCCTGGCTGAAGCACAGATTGCTTCCATTGAAGCAATTCAGATAGTCATACAAAAAGCTATCTTAAAATAGCGCCATTGGAAGATAAGCTTCCATTGGTCCATGTAAGGCACACCTTAGGCCATCAGCGTGATGGCATTCACACCAAAGGGGACTATGTTGCTGATCTAGAGTAGCAGCCTTAACTAGATCTCAAACTAAGATCAACATATATATTTTAGCAGCGATAAATGTAACCAAGCAAGCTGGGAAACCTCCAGCCGATTTTCCTCCCAAATACTCCTTCCTCCTTAATTCAGATAACATTCCTGTAGTCAAGATACCAGGAGTGGGAGACAAAATAACACCTAATAATCTGTCTTGACTAGAGTTAATCAAAGAAGCTCATGAGGGGCTTGCCTCTGCACAAGCAGAAATAAACTCCACCATAGCAATGCTACATCAGTGCTGCTGGTGGCCTAGTTTATATAAACAGACTAGGGGTTATGTTAAGGAGTGTGACAGTTGTCAACAGTTTAAACTTTCTATTGTCAAAAGACCCTGCCAAATCCTCTCATGATCTCAAATATCCCTTTCTGGGTGATTTATTTGGACCACATTGATTCCCTTCATTCAGCTTACAAAAACACCAAATTCACTAGAAGATCAAACCTCTAAGAGGCTCCAGGCTTGGGATCACTTTTTTTAGTGTATATCTCTGCATAGGCCACCTCTGGTGCTCTACAGCAGCGGGGAAGCTTCTACTTACTCTTCTCAAAATTCCGAGAAGCTTGCTGACTGAGCAGTGTCCATTTTCCTTGTCTTGGGACTCGACTCCTCCTTCCTTCTTTGTTGATGTGTGTGAGGGGGTCCGACTGCTCCTCACCTAACCCTGGCTCGTACCTCTGCCTTTCACCCATAGTTGAAGAGACTCCACTGAATCCTCGCAGCATCACCACCACTTTTCCTGTAGGGTTGCCCCTCCCATTCATATTCCACCTCCCTGATCACCCGAGATCTGGGCCAATCATCTTTATTCTGTATGAGCCCACCATCTTGTGCCGACCGTCCTAACCCTAACCGGACACTATCCCTACTTCCAGGCTAGCATGGATTGCCGCACTTGTATTGGGGGAGCACTGTAGCTGGTTCCCAGAGAGCACCCTCATAAATCGATACGTCCACTCTCCATCGGAGAATCGGGTGAACGGCAAAGGAAAAGAGGACTACAGCCATATTTCAGTGACCACCTTGGAAGAGTCATTTTGTGCATTTTGAATGAATGATGGAGTGATATCCACACTGGCAGCCATCTTAGAGCGGGGCCTTCAGCAAACATTCCTCACTGTTTTGGCTCCGGAGGAAGTGGCCCGCCATCTCTGTGGAAGTGGGTGAGGGGATCTGACCGTCTCTGGTTTCTGCCACTATTTTTCTCCCCTCACTGTTCCAGAGCCAATGAATTCTCATGGTGCTGCAGATATGTCTCTGGCTAGTCACTGCTGCTGTTCACATTCCTCCCCCACTCGTCTGAGATCTGGGGCCGAATCAACTATTTGGGATTTTGCGACCATCTTATGGAAGTGCTGTCCTCTCTCTGACTCCGACCAACCCCCAATGACCAGAGTCTTCACATTGCCGCTGTGCCCCGCAGCATCACTGCTCTGCCACTGGCCCCAATCCTTCCCCTCTTGTCCGTGTGCTATGACCAATCAATGGTGGAAGATGGAGCCCTCCATCCAGGCCTATTCGAGTGCCGGGCATCCAAGCACCCATCGCCTGACCCCAGATCTTGTTGCTGCTTCTCACCCCAGCTTGTGAGGTGACCTGTTGGGTCAGGAGCTTCAGCCGTGCCTCCTGCGCTGTTTCTTCTGACAATTGAAGCCATAATGTGCACAGCCAATATTTTAAACCTTTTCACCATCAGCGTCAACAGTTTGCTGATAGGAAGTGGTTAAAAGCCTTCTAAGGTGTTTAGGTAAGGCCTCCATGACGCTGAGAAAAATGAGAAAGAGGGTGCTTAGGATGCCAGAAAGGGCAGTGACTATCCAGCCTCAGAGAGAGAAGACTACGAGGAGTCTCCTCGTACATCTGGTATGGTTTTAGCAAGTGCTCAAAGTCTTCTACTCCACCTATCACATCTATTGATGAAACTGCACCTACATCTTGCCCACATATAAGAGGTGCCACCGCTGCCCTTTGCAGCCTCTCACTGATACCATTTTCACATGACGCCTCCTCCCACTCGCTTCCTTGATGAATAAGGTTGCTCTACCATCAGGATAAAATGTACACGAACATGACTGTGACACCCCGACCCCAACTTTACTAAGGTGAGCCCCCAATCTCCAGAGGCAGCTACCTGATAACGTATTGCTTTCTCTTGCCCTGTTCCTTCTCTCTAGGACACACATGGATAACTTTCCCATTCACTTGGATTTTTGAATCGCTACCTACCCCATGGAACCCAGATTTGCCATCCTATCTTTGCTCTTTGATGTCTCTTGTTGTGGTGGTTTTAATGTTATTTGGCCTGCACATGCCTCCATCTGCAAATATCCCTGCTCCCCCTCCATCTTGATACAAAAAACAGTATTTGTATCATATTGTACCCAGGTCCACAACCATTTTAGGGTTACCCCATTTTTGTAATGGCCACCCCTCCATCTTGGCATGATAGTCTCCAATTATGAATCTCTCCTTTCACAAAATCGAGGGCATCCTGGCCAGGCTTTCTTTAATTTTGTTGATTTACTGCCTACAAAAAGCCAAACAGAGCCCTTTTCCACTGCTTACCTACACTGGAAAAAAGACCACAAACCCCCCACCATGATGACACCCATGAATTAAAAAGTGATATTGGACTCTGCCCTTCCAAAAACCCAGAAACTGAACGAGGAGTCTCCTGACGAAAACCTCCACCTGGCAACCACTAAGAAGGGGTCCATCTTAGAATATAGCTCTGGGTTGTTACATTTGTTACTGTTACATGATCCTTCTCGCTATCCGTCCCCTAACAGACCCTTACCCTCCCGCAGTCATTGCTTCTTCAGTCTCATTAACTGGCAGTTCCGCTACATTGGTCTGCATCTGTGTCTTTGCTACTTTATTTGTGCTTGTTGTTTTGTATTTAGCCAGCTCTTGATTTACCCGGTTCCTCTCTCACTTCAAAAATCGTGCACACTGTCTATCCCATGTTCATATTGGCAATTCAACTGTTCTAGGTGCTTTAGAGAATATTCCTAGAATTACTTTATTCACATCTTTGACATGCTTTTTGGAAGTGATAATATGTTGGTACGTTTTCTATTATGCCCCATTCCTGACTACACTGTAAGCTGTCACATGTCCTGCTTTCCCACCTCCGTATGCCTGTCACTTATTTCTCCTTCCCCCTCCACCCAACATAGATCATTCCAAGGCCGAAAAGCTGAACTCCCTACTATCTTCTACAAGAAATGATTCGTTTTCAATGAACTACCCTCCGAATCTCCAAAAACCCCATAAAAAACACAAAATCCTTTACCTCTTATAATCGACCCTTACTTTTGTCACCAATAAAGGTACCCTACGGAATGACCTCACCTTCTCAACCAATCAACGTGCCAAATGAAGGAAAGTCCTCTCTCAATCCCACTAGCAGCAAACAAATCTCACACGGCCATAAACTACACGATATTCAACGGTAAAGCCACCATTTCCATTCAACACCACCATACTCATTCAATCCTCTGGTCATAATCTGGAACTTTTCAGTGTTCTTTTTCCTACCTCAAGAACACATTGGACATGACCACTCCCCTCCTACCTCCTTGCTACTCCTCTTGGATTCCTCCCTTTCTGAGAACCTCCTTCCTCCCACCCACCTCTCTCCCCTTTCTACCTTGTTTGTCACACACCTATCTACGGACACTACCGCTGCTCCACTCACCCCATCCCCCATTAACAACACCTCCCACTCCAACACCCCCATCAACAGGACCAACTCATTCCCCACCCTTACTCTAGCAACCACTACTAAGTCTCCGACAATTCAAGTTGCTCCCTCCACACATTTTATCACCCGCCAGGAGAAAATCACACATTCATTGAACAGATCATGGAGATTATCACCGCCAACAATGAAGCGCACAACTACCACATTTTCCTTGGTTCTTTCAATATCCACGAAACAATTCCAATGACCCCTAATGACCAGTTTTTTTTAAATGTATCTTTATTGATTTTTGGGGAATGTACGACACAGCATATACAACTTTGTTCACATCTGGTATTACAAAGCATTAGGGGTTTGACCGTCTGGGAGGGCAGATTTAACATAACTGTAACCATATATAACAGCATAAAATAGTCTGTGACTTTTTCTGCTGCCATTTAAAGATCAATTGTCTTTATTCATTATTTAAAGGCTGGCAATTCCTGCGCCCCCCACCTCCAAGCCACATCCCTCTTGCCTACTGTCAGTCCTAAATTGGCAAAGAGGAGTTTGGTCCTGGGGGGAACCCTGGGTGATAGGAAATTTGTGCAGGCTTAGTGATCCCACACAGAATTGTGAGGAGAATGTGATTTCTTAGCTAAATGTGAGATTTGCAGGGGATTTTGGGTAACAAAACGTTTGGGGGTCCACAAAAGCCACACCTCCATGGACTACCACTGGTGTCTAGTTTTCAGAAATGTCTGTGTTTTTGTAGGTTTCCCTAATTGGCCGCCTAGCTTGGGACCAAAAACTCAGGTGTACCCCTTGCAAAGAGAGATTGTTTTGTGATAGATAATTTTGATGTCTCCACAATACATTTTGGGCCCTTCCCTGTTGCAGGCACTTGGCCTACCCAGACAAGTAAGGTAGCTTTTTTAACTGGCGACCTGGGGGAATGCTGGGTGGTAGGACATTTGTGTCAGCCCAGGAAACCCACAACTGTCCCACACAGAAATGTGAGGAAAATGTGATGTAATTTGCTAACTTTGAGGTTTGCAGGAGATTCTGGCAAAGAAAACATTGGAGGAGCCATGCAAGCCACACCTCTCTGGACTCCCCCACTGTCTAGTTTACAGAATTGTTTGGGTTTGGTAGGTTTTCCTAGAAAGGCGCTGAGACCAAGACCAAAAACGCAGGTGTGCCCCTTGCAAAAACATGCCACATTGTGAAAGATAATTTTGATGTTTCCACAATACGTTTTTGGCCTTAATCTGTCGATAGTACTTGGATCAACAACAAAAGTAAGGTAGCATTTTTTTCAGAAGACCTGGGGCAACGTTGGGTGGTAGGAAATATGTGCCAAGCTGGTGATCCCACAACCTTTTTGCACAGAAATGTGATGAAAATTTAATTGTGTAGCTAAATGTGAGATTTTCAGGGGATTCTGGATAAGAAACCGTTGGGTGATCCACACAAGCCACACCTCCCACGACTCCCACTGGTGCCTAGTTGTCAAAAATTTCCAGGTTGCCTAGGTTTCCCTAACTGCCGGCTAAGCAAGGGTCTAAAATCTGGAGCTACCCACATTGGAAAAAAGGGGTCTGTTTTAGGTGGAAAAATGTGATGAGTCAATGTTGCGTATTGGGCTGTTTCCTGTCACGGCCACTAGGCCCAGCCACAGAAGTGAGGTAAGATTTTTATTGGTATTATGATTGAATGCCGGGTGGATGAAAGTTTGTGACTTGCTGCAGATTCCAGAGCTTTCCATCACAAAAATGAGAGGAAATTTGTTTTTTAGTCACAGTGTGAGGTTTGCAAAGGATTCTGTTTAAGAAAACCTGGTGAGAGCCACAAAAGTTACCCTACCCTGGATACCCCTACGTATCTGGCTTTCAAAAATGTAGAGGTTGGCTAGGTTTCCTTTGGTGCTAGATGAGCTACGGTCCATAAGCTACAGCTAGCCACATTGGAAAACAAGCATTGGCATAACCAATAGGTCTCGCCTTTAGGACCTTATAAGTGTTTAGCCATGCAACAGTTAATGTTGTTGCACCAAGGATATAGTTCTGCATAACTAAATACTTATAAGGTCCCAAAGGCGAGACCTATTGGCCATGCCAATGCTTTTTAAAAAATATTTTTATCTTACTATTCTGAAATAGTCATCAACCTTGTTGGAACAAAAGAAAAATAAAAGACAAAATGGCACTGGTGCGAGGAGAGATACAGGGGTGATTCGGGGTAGGGGGAGCACCAGGAAGCAATGAATGAGCGTGAGCGGGTCAAAGGCCCTCATAGTAACGAGAAAAGAAAATCCAGAGTATGGGGGGCGGCACATTTTTAGGCTGTTCACATCCACGAAATTCCATGGAGTGATACTATACAATAAGTAAGAAGCCACATGAAGCTCTGTAGTGTTTATAATTGCTATTTGTCGCTATCATTTTCTTCTGAAAACTAATGTGACACTGCTTTTCAATATAAAGTGCTCTGGTGTCTTTCTGGCTTGGCACACGCTAGTGCGCAGTAATAAAATAAATAAATAAACCGTTTCTTTCAGTACAAGACTTTGTAGGACAAAAGTCCACACAGAATGCTCACATGTGAACTCTGGACCCTAAAACTTTGAGGATGCACACCTGCAGCCTAAACTTCAAATGCACTTGAATTTTAAGCAACTTCGTTTTATTGCACATCTCTCTGCTCCTTTTACTGAGCCAGAGTGAACCATTCTTGTGTTTATGACACAGATATTTACTTCAAGACTTGGAAAGAGCTTAGAATGATGATGAGTTTATAACAATAAAGCGCATTGTGAAGGAACTTTAAAGGTGAATTTTCCTTTCAGCAACGTAGACATTTTTAATAAATTGGAAATCAAGGCACCTCTTTTCAACTATAACAATGTGAAAACAGCATAAAATAAACAGTTCCTTTCTTCATAATGGCTGTCACTATACAAAGGCTTTCTTTGCACTAAGCTGGGTCGCCATAGTAGGTATTGTGATATGCCCTTACCATGAGGAGTACAGCCCCTTCACAGCTTGCTCCTCTTCACTCCATCGGGCCGGGTTCTCATACTTGCACGCCCGGCCTCTGCACGTCATCGAGCACTGCATGTGCCCCGGGATTACATGCCGCAAGCGCTCGCCCACTTTTGTGTACTTCGAAGTTGGGCACCTCGAGCTTCCTGCAATAGAACAATGACAAATATTAGACTCTTGCAACTGAATGGAGTTTCCATCAAACCACCTTGGTAGGAGCATTAAATTAGTGCCTGGTGTCTGAATCATTGGCACTTAAGCGCTAGTAAATACAAAAATAAACAAAAAGTTACTTTTCGACTCTTTGAGGCTGGTGGGCATCTCCATGTTGTCCACGGACGCCACGGCCACCATCACCCTGTGCGTGGAAGATGAGAGCTCCTCTATAACCGAGCTCCGCCGTCTCTGCAGCACTCGGTGTACGGTCTCCGTGGCCGAGTGCCTCCTGCCTTGCATAAAGGTGTTCAGGGCGTACACAGCCGAGAGGCGCCTGGGTGAGCCCTGCATGGTGCTGCGCTCTGTGCTGAGCTCGCGCCGGCTGGGATCAGAGCTGCGCACAGCATCAAACTTCATCCTCATACCAACTTCGAGATGTGCCCTTGAATCCATAAGATCAAACACTGGCTCGGGATAGGCTGGGCTGTTCCCTTAGCAACGAGTAGTCACTAACTGGAAACCTATTCCAGTGACATTCGAATAAGCAGCATCAATGTGATATACGTATACTTCATGCTCTTGCTGATTTATTAGAAACTGAACTGAAAAACACTAAAAACAAGCGCATCTGCGCTCAAAGTAAACAAGTTTGATGAGAGGCAGCAGGGGGAGGGGAGAGAGGAGAGGGCCTGCGCCTGTTTCCCTTGCTGGAGCGAGCAGGAACCATCTTGAAAGCTCGCTCCTGCAAGGGAATCGCCAAACGTACACGTATTGCCATTGAAAGCAATGCAATGCGTGCACGTTTTTGACTGAAAAGGCGAATCGATTGCTAAAGGTCTTTTTCCTGCCAGCGCATGCGCGCTGCATAGGCGAGACCTAAAAGGGTAGTTTTCGGTGGAAAAATGCAATGAGTCCATGATGCGTTTAGAGTCGTTTCCTCTCGCGGTCACCAGGCCTAACCATAGAAGTGAGGTACCTTTTTTATTTGGAGACTTGGGGGAGCATAGGATAGTAGAACATTTGATATATAATTTCTGGATCACCCATGGGCTTCACACTGATTTACGCCACAAACTAGAAGTAGGTTGAGAGCACAAATAAATAGGGAAAATAGGCTACCTCTTAGACAAATGCCAAAACGTTGGTACAAAATTAGTTTTTCTGATTCAGCTCTGCATGTTCCTGAAAGCTGGAAAGATGGTGACTTTAGTACAGTAAACCGTTTGTGGATGCCATTTTTAGGAACAAATCAGACACTTTTATCTGGAGCACTTTTTCCCTGTTTTTACTTTTTTTAACTCTAAATGTTGCTATGTTTTGCCTATTTTCTCAGTCCCCCACCAGAGGAATCCACAATCCCTGGGTACCTTGAGAATCTCTAGTATGTTGAAAAAAAGGGACGTTAATTTGATGTGCATAACCTTCTATGGAAAAAAAGTTATTGATTCCTAAGCGTAAACTACCCCAAATAGGCAAAGGGTTCAGCATAGTGAGAGCGGTAGGCCCAGCAGTTAAGCGGCTACGACACTTTTCTACCTAGATGCGTCACTTTGTAAACCCCTGCGTCACATTATACCTGTGCCAGGTATAATGTATGCAGGGGGGGCGTTTCCATGTAAGTAAGCCTCGTAGAAGTGACGCAGTGAAATCTACGAGATTTCACTGCGCCACTTCTAGGACGCAAATACGTCAATATTGTATGCTTGCCTCATGGCAGGCGTAAGACTGACGCAGGCCATTTCACATGGGGCTTGCCCCATGTGAAGGGACACATTGCTGGAGTTGCGTCACTTTTGTGACACACTCCAGCAATGCTTTACTTTTGCGCCTACAGATACGTCAGAAATACTGACGTATCTGTAACTCCTTGCGACATGATGCGTCATACAATAAATATGACGCATCCATCATGTCGCAAGAAAGGCGCACTGAGAAGTGACGCATCGCTGCTTTCACGCAGCGATGCGTCACTTCTCATAAACGAGGCCCCTTGATTTTACCTCATGCCTCTTTTATTCACCATCGGACGCTCCCTGTCTCTTAATCTCATCCGTAAAGGCTTTTTTTCTGATGTTGCCTATTGTTGATGTTTCTTGGTCTTTCTTTTCCTCTTTCGTTCCCTTTTTTGTGTTTTCTCTCCCTTGCTTTGGATCGAAGTCTGTTGAGGTTAAATACGTGCCGGTCCCCACAGATTAGTATATGTGGGCCCCACCTGTACCTAATTGGCTCAAATTAAGCACTGAGTTTTCCTCTCCTTTATTATCATCAATCTGTAATTTGAACGTGAGAGTGTACTCGCTGCATCTGTACAATGCAATGGTCTAGAGACTTTCGTACAGTCATGTGCAGCCCCCACCCAACCAAAAAGCTTTTATTAAAATCTCGGCCTGTCTAGACTCACACAGACTATCCACATACATACACTTAATTCCTCTGACGTACACTAGTTCCCTCTTTGTGCATTAGTCATGTTCCAAATTTCAGTGTGCAATTTGATCTGACACTTTTATGACACACATGCAACTAATTACTGATGAAAGGAGTTTTAATGCTGTAAGATTTATAGACCATAATATATGGGAAGTTCTGTGGTATGTTTCTCTCGGGGGATATTCTACCACAAATGGAGAAACACTAAAGGCCAAGGGGTTTGTATGTCATCAGGACGATAACATTTTTTAGCTATTTCTGCTACTCCGGGAAAAGCATATATTTAACTTCTTTTTACTTGCAAGTGTTTATGTTTTTCTGATATTTATTAACGCAGCAGCGCTAGTTAAAGCTTCTTTTATCACATGCTGCATTTTGTTGTTAACTAAGAGGTGTTTAGGCACACATCCTCGGTATGAAAGAGGTGCAAATGTTGACTTCTCGTAATTTTTTTGCATGCACCACTTTCTCCATACAATATTTGTTCAGAGTTCCGTTTTGCGAAAATCTACTTATACGGTCACAAAGTTAGTAAACATTCACTATGTACTTTGTTTATTTTTTTCAAGCATGGAAAAAGGAGTTAACCATGTGATAACTCTTCCCTGGCCCACATACTGGGTGACCTGCACACATACAGCACCACATACCATAGGCGCTGGAAGCAGGAGTTAATGAGATGCTGCAGCACCCCAGAAATAACCCTGCTGAAGTAAAGAAGGTGAGTGAGCAATATAGATGGCTTAAAATAATTTTTTTATCTTGGCAAATTTGTGATGCTTTGGAAGACAGATGTCGAATGTTAGGCCATGTCTTTTGACAAATTGTTACTTATCTTTTAACATGGAGATTGGTGTTTACTTTTCTTTCTCTTTCTGCAAAGTCATCTTGCTAGTGTGAATGGAAAAGCTGTAAGGTGTCATTTTTTGTAACACACAACAAAATGTTAATACATACAAATGAACTGTATGTATTTCAAAATGTATCAGCAGTTGAAAACACAAATGAAGCTCTGTTTAGTAACTATGAAGTGTGACGGAAACAAAGATTTTACTTTGATTAAAATAAATTAAGATACTTTACTTGGTGATGTGCAAATGATACATATTTGCTGAAACCTGCTGTTCAAACATTATCATTAGTGTAATATATACAGTGTTATCAATAAAATAGTATCTCTTTTCAAATGTACAGGTCATTTAAATGGAGAACATGGTGTCTATAAATGACAGTGCGCCAACACACCATAGGTTAGCAGAACATGTGTGGCAGTGGTCTCCAAAATGCACCACCAGCTACATACTACACTCTCACCATGAATGTGTGTGGGTCATTTTCTTCACTTGTTCATAGTGTGAAAGGGGTTTCCACAATCCGTATGAGTTCAGTGATGTAAGATTAACGGCAGCACCCCAAATCTGAAAACTGTTCCAGCATCAGCGCCACATACGCCTGCTTCTTCAAGATGTAAGTTCAGAAGTACAGAGGAGTTGGGAAGATATTGCAAATGTTTGTGAATTCCCACAACACTTTAACTTTATGGAGGCTCATCTCATTTATGTGTGCGCTTTTACAAGAACACCCATTAGGTGTCAACTACTAATGTAGAGCAAAATGCAGATAATCTACCTGAATACAACTAAATACTCCACTTATTTCTTTGTAATTCATATTCCAGTATTGCAGCCTGATTCACACAGCCATTTACAGATTTAAACAAATGTTTATGGCCGAAAATGCCTCCATTTACACCTGTCTGCTATGTGTAAAGGATACTCAATAGATGTAAGTGGTTTTAGTACTGAGCAATTTTACACCATGAATGCTTCCAATCATGAAGTAGTAAACCTCACAGCATGGGAAAGGGGAGTAAGTGGATCAGGGTGTGGTTTGCCTTGAGAGTGGTGAACGTCCACAAACTCGGGAGCTTTTGGCATTGATAAACCCTGGAAAAGCTTGGATACATACTCCGGCTCTTTTCAAATGGAGAAACACTCCCTCCCCTATATTTCAATTTGAATAGTTTATCTACCCTGTGCAGAAAAGTTTTTTTTTCTGTTGCACAACGATCTGCATTTCCCAAATGTGGAGTTTGTACCCAGCTTGGGGAAATAGCAAATGCCACATGATCTTCCCAGTAGGACACCTGGAAAACTGCAAATGGTACAGCATTTCTAAGAATGCTACTGGGAAAGTTTTTGTGTTCCCAAAAGTAATGTATTTTCACCAGTGTACAGAAAGGGAGCGAAAAAGAAACTTCATTCAGTTATTCTTACCATTCAGGGCCAGGTGTTCGACCGTTTTTTGCGGTTGCAAACGGGAAAAAGGCCCATTTGCGACCGCAAAATAGGTCTGCCGCATGTACAAACCCTATTTTGCAAGTCGGTAACCTATTACTGGCTCGCAAAATAGGGTTTGCGACTCACTGTTAGGAAGGGGCGTCCCTTCCTAATAGCGAGTCCCATTGCAATGTAAGATTGTTTTGCGGCCACAATTACGGGTGCAAAACACTCTCAGTTTACCACCCATTTCAAATAGGTAGTAAGTCACTCGCAAACGGGAAGAGGTCCCCAGGGGACCACTTTCCTTTGTGACTGGCACTGAAAATATTTTTTAAGAGCAGGCAGTGGCCCCATGGACCACTGCGTACACTTAAAAAATGACACAGAAACATTTCATTTTTCTTTTTTTAAATGTAGCCCTTTCAGGAAAACAGAATGCATTAAAAAAAAATAAACTGCTTTATTTGAAAAGCAGTCACAGGCATGGTGGTCTGCTGACCCCAGCAGCCCACCATCCCTGGGAGTGCTAGCCATTCCTAATGGGGTCGTAAATTGCACCTGCCTCATGAATATTAATGGTGCAGGCAATTTGCGACCCCATTAGGAATCGAGTTCTTGAGTGGCTTGATTAGTTAAAACCATTCAGCTAATTACATATAGCTTCATATAACCCATACCAAAATTTTGTTTGGGTTTCCCTGTCCAACTCGTTAGCAGTAGCGGCCTGTGGAGGGAGTGCCGTGGGGCGGCGGGACGGGGGAGGGGCAGGGTTGGGGGTAGTAAACTCCAAAAGCCAAATGCGTTTCAACGTGTGCAATGAAATTTGTTTTATTTATTTATTTCTGTACTTTATTCCAGTCTGCCGTGAGCCTGAGTGTACTACCCCCCACTCTGCCATTCCCCCCCCACGGAACTCCCTCCTCAGGCCGCTTCTGCTCGTTAGTCACTGTCATTTACATGATCCAGGGACCATCCTTCATTTCTTAAAGTGTAGTGTGCATTTGGAGTCAAAATCCTCCTCCTCGCACAGGACAGTTCACAAGTTCCAGAAACTCCCCTTCCTCTTTAAAGTGCAGTGCGTGTTTGGAGCCTAAATGCACTTTCAAATACCCCTCCAATGTCGTGCGGCTCCCTCGATCCTTGGTTTCCATGAGTACCTAAGCTTAATCTGCCCTTATTTTAAAATTACATGTACATTACATGCAGCTGTTTTCCTTAAATTAGTTCCTTGAGGTGCTTATTGGTCCCTAATCTACTTCCTTTTCAACACTGCGGAGTTTAAAAGTTTCACTCCTCGGCATGCCAGAGGAATCGAGGCACCACCCAACCAGCTGGTAACTTCTTGCCTGCAGGTGCGGATATTCAGATGAAAAAAGATTGGTTTGAGAAGTATCTTCCTTTTTGTCCATACTTTGGGCATGTGCTCATGGGGTTACATACTGACTCCAGTGTGTAACCGCATAACCGTCAAGTTAGATCTGGCGGCCTGCCCTTCCATGTCGGTCGCAGGTCTTTGGAATCAAAGGGGCAGATTTATGAGCCCCTTGCGCCACTTTTGCGTCACTTTTCCCATGTTAAAAGTGACGCAAAAGTTGCGCAAGGGGCTCATAAATCTGCCCCAAAGTGCCTAAAACGCTTAAACATCAAACTTAATTTTTAAAGCCGGGCGGAAATACGCCTCGATGTATGCTTGAAGCCCCAGGTTTTTTAAGAGTTTATCACTGCTCGTGTAAATTTGACAACTTTTTTGATAAAGAGTTGGTGATCCGGCTGAATGCTCTTTGTACCATCCTACTTTCCCATGCTTCCTGAATGTCTAGTTGTGCCAATACTTCCCCTAGATAATCTCCCCATGTGTTTGCTTGTTTTTTCCCCAATTATGCCTCAATCTCTAGCCAGCATAAGTTGTTCAGGGATCCGATCACTGAAGCTTGAAGTCTCCAGCACAGTTTGACGAAGGTATTCATGCTCTGGAAATTCAGAATTTTAAGGCTGAATTCTAGACGCACCTGAGCGGGAAATGTTGGTTATGCAGGCTAAACACCGCTTTATAGGCTTCTATTTGTAGCTGGTGAAATATGTCTATATCCTTGCCACACAGGTTTTCCAGTCCGTATGCTAAGAAAGGTATGAATTGTGCTGCCATTACAGCCAGGACATGACAGTTAGAGGGGCAACTCAGTTTCTTTTTAAATAGATTAAAAGAAAACATTAAAGACTGCGCTTTAGCTTGAACTGCTGCAAAGTGCTGTGTGAAAGACATCTGGCCCCCCAGGTTAATGCCCAACTACTTGTATGAATGGGCAGATTCCATCTGCTCTCCTTTGATGAACCACTTGTATGACTTGTACTTGGTATCCACTAGGCGCACAACTGGTTTTCATGAAATTCAGTTCTAGCCCCTGGTGTTCGATGAAGCTTACTAGGGGTTTATAGCTCTTTGCAAGGCGTTCAGTGTTTGACTAAAAACGACTGCATATGTCAAGCATACGATTTTCTAATTTGTGAAAGTTGGTGGATGGCTGTTGACTTGTGTCATGTGGCTATTTGGATCAGCTAGATATACATTGAGCAAACTGGGGGCTAGGACACATCCCTGTTTCAGACCGTTCTCGGTGTTAATGTTTGGGTGACTCTGCTGCCATCTCCTATTTTCACCTGCATTCATGTGTCGCTGTATAATGCAATGATCGCATTTAGCGTTTTCCCTGGGATTCCACATTTGTCCAGTTTAGCCAAGAGACAATCTTGTGGCACTCAACTGATGGCAGCTTTGAGGTCCATAAGGTTTTCCACCTTAATGCGTTTTCCATTATGATGGCCCCTGGTACTAGGTTTGTGGCGGTTCCCATACCGGGCCTAAACCCCATTTGGGTTTTTGGAATCAGTTTCTGCCCCTCTGCCCATGCATGAAGATCTTTTAAAATGCAGGATGCATACATTTTTGTTTCCACATCGATTAAGGCTATCAACCTTTAGTTGTGCGGTGATGTGAGAGGTACATTTTTATATATTGGGTTGAAAAGGTTCACTTTCCAGGATGTTGGTATGCAGTAGCGGTTGGTGGCAAATCATATTGGGGGGGGGTGCAAAAAATATACACATAACAAATACACATAACATATACACAGATATACTCACATATATATATCACATACACATAATACACAGTAACATACACAGTAACTTACATATACACATGAAAAAAACGTACCATTCAATGCAGTACATCCTTGTTGTTCTGCAGCACGTCCTCCGAGCGTGAAGCCCACAGCCAACTCACTCATCCAATCACGACGCTGTTCTGAAGTGTCTTGATTGGCTAGAGCGGGCTGGCTCCATCCTCCAAAAGGCAATGTAAGCCTGTATGTGCTTTCTAACCCAGCAGTCCAAGACAGCTGGGTAGGAGAGATTTGAATTGCGCATGTCAGTTTGGCCATGGCAAGGTAGCTGGCCAAACCAACATGTGCAATGCTACCTTAAGTGCTCACTCCTAACTGCTGTCAATTATTGGCAACAGTGGTGCACTTACGACGCTTGGGGGAACCACCATTGTTGGTATGTTGTTCGGGAAGTAAATTTGGTTGAAAAGAGGAGTTAGGTACCTGGCCCAAACCCCCACGTCATACTTAAATAGCTCTTTTGCAGCCTCCTTTTTGCCTTCCGGCAATCTTGTTTATAGAGTTTCTTCATCAACTTTGATTGGGTTTTGTCCAGTGTACAGGAGTATGAGTACAGGTGTAAATGTACAATGTTTGTGAATTTGACCCCTGATTGTGAAGTGCTTCATTTTTTTCTGTGTGTGTGGTTGACCTGCTAAATACAGCCAGAAGGCATGTAGAAGAGTGGTAGAATCTTCATGGTTCCTTAGAGGGACATAACTCCCAAAAGGACATATATACGTCAATACGGTATTTTGTGTAAATGGTGCTAAAGTTTCAAAAATAGTGGACATTGGTGTTAGGATAAATGACAATCAATCACAGTGTAAATTAGAATGCGGCAAAGGGATGCCTATTGTATGAATCACAAAGCAAGTGCAGCGCAATTGGCCTGCCAGTGAATGCAAAATCCCAAGTGGCTATTTATGAATATGTTATAGTTATTTGTATGGTACTTTGTCCCTTGCAATGCACAAAGTGTAAACTATTACATATTGCAAAAGAGAGTAGAAAGCAGGTTGGATTTCCTCTCTCCTTAAAAAAAGAATGGACATTTAACAATTCTTTGCAACCACTTCTTTATTAAATCTTGCAAATGTCTTGAATGCAAACAAGCCCCATGTTATCAGAGTGTAATACAAACCTTTGTATATTGACAGTGAGGAGAAGATGTGACCTAGTGTCTCGAGCTGCTGACCTTGGAACAAAGAGAACCAGGTGGGAATCCCACCCATGGCTCATCATTCTGTGATTCTGGGCAAATGGCTTAATGTCCCTTTGCCTAAATAAAGCAAAAAACACAAAATGTGAAAAGTAGTCTGGGTCTGTCACAAAGCACTCCAAAGCAATAAAAAAATGCAAAGAAAATGCTTTGTACTGCTTTTGTTTAGCCAAGGTGAGAATTTTTTTATGTGGTAGCAGAACTTGTTAATGAAAACACTAAATAGACGTAATATTATTAAACATACCATCATTGACACACAAAGGATCCCTAAGGCTTTTCATAAATACTTTCACTAATTCTTCCCATGGGGCTGTTCCTGTGGGCATACCCCATTACTTAAACTATTTATTTTGCCAAATCTTTGCTTGCCTCCATTACTTTGTGACGCCCAAGGATATTCATTGTATGGCCCTGGGGTCCCTTTGCAGCCCTCCTGACCTTAACATGCCCCCACTACCCAGTGAACAGCAGCACAGGGCTGCTGTTTTCTTGACTGAGCACTAGCATTTAGTAGGATGTTAAACAAAAGGGCAAGCATTCATTTACACATTAAATGAAGTAAAGGAAAAGAAGCACAGAAGGTGTCCAGCACCACTTATCTTTAGGAACAGTTTTAAGTTTTAAGACATCCTGCAACACACTTGGATAAATATAATTAATTCTCATAAAATATCAAAAAACTGTATTTCATTAACATATGGAAGCGTTTCACCTTACCACATAAGATTTTATCACTGCATTGAGAGGGATGTATTAGACGTGATCATGAACTTAAATCATTCTTGCCTATCCCATCTCTGATGACAATACCATTAATGAACCAAGAGGCAAGTCATTCATTAGGTCACCTTTTAAGTGGCCTAGGGTGTTGTTATGTATGGGACCACAATGTAGTGTCTTCAATCAAAGACAAGAAGATTTTTGTAAATGAACATCCTGAACTCATTTTTAACATATGCGATAATGAACAACAAGGAGGCAAGGTGATATAAAACAATTGCCTAGAATCACACAGTTTGGCCAAGTGGGAGAGATGGTCAGGTGTCATGATTTCACATTGCGTAATTCAGCCACTTGATGGTTATCTTTTTCTCAATAACAATGTGGTGAAGTATGAGTTCCAACTCCCCAGTACATGACCTCTTGCTTCAAACCCATACCTTTCTCATTACACCACATTTTAGAGTGGACTATGAGCTTGGATGTTTTCTCCCCTTGGGTAAAATCAAATGATTGTTGGGTTACAGTCCTTTTTTCACATTCTTATCACCAGTGTTTTGTTTGATTTATAATATTCCAATCACTGCAAAAAAAGGAGTAGAGAAATGTGCTGGAAAAGTAATTGCCCAATAGCACAAACTTTGTCACAAAAGGGGCCTGGGATCAATAACGTCTTCTCTTTCCATATTCTCCAGCTTGCTCATTACACATAAACTGGGGTGTCATTAGTTCCAAAGGTGAGACTCAGGAGCTAGTCTCACCAAATTAATGCCACTGTGCTTGGAACCTGTCCAGACTTTTAATACAGAGTTCACAAACAACATATTTTGGCAAAGTGATAAAACCAGGATTAAATGTTAAGTCTCCTGGGGCCATTCCATTGCTAAAAGTTTCACCTGTACCACATCAAGCAGGAGAGGATGGGTTTTTGTGGAAGCCAGTGAATTGCACACATTGTTGTGGGTGTCTTTATCAAGGATTTTTGTATCACTTTCTACCTTAGCTGAGCCTGTTTCTAAGCACTCCTAATATTTAGGAAATAAAAAACAAAGGCTTAAGGAGATTCTGAGGCTTAGTATTCTATTATATTCCAATTCAATAATCAAGTAATTTCCTTTGTACACCAGACTTGCCGAATGTCTCGATAGCAAGCAGAGAACGCCTACTCAAGGGTCTGATAGAGTAATAGCAACTAAGATACAGCATAGCACAATATTGTCAAATCTGTGACTCTTCTGGGAACCAGGGGATTAGTTAGTACAGAATGGAACCCATAACATATCTCAAAGACTCACTATCTACACCATGTATATGCTTCTCTCTACCTGTGCCTACCTTGGTCCATCTCCTCTGACCCCACCCTGCTAGCATGAGTGCAACTCTTGGTAACACCAAAGACCATATTTAGAATCTTCTGGGAAAGTGTGAGTACCCATAGTCTAGCCATTCCTCGAAATGTATCTCATCTTCTCTGTAACTTTTAGTGACTGCCCCACGTTACTCTGTGATTGGTTGCTTGGTGTTCTGTTTAGTATTTGTACTCCAACTTTTGGAAATGCAGTTTTAACTGATCGTTTCTGAATGGACTACGAAATGTGTTACATTTAACATGTACTTTCATGGGAGCTTGTCTTTTACAAATCTTCAACGAAAGACAATAAGAAGTGTACTCTTAATCGGCTGAACTTTCATCAGGAGAGCAATGCAACATTCTCTGAGATAAGGGGTGTAATTTGTTCAGTCAATATATTTAGCCTTAGGGGATAATCTTTTTTTATTTATTCATTTGGGACACAGCTACTCTCCATTCCTGTGAAGGGAGATCTCTTGATTTTGGTTTCTGTTGAAACCTCAATCGAAGTGAAAAGCTACTTGACCGTTGGCGTCCATTCACAGATTTTATGGTTATCAGATAATCTGGGTTCCAATATTATTTTAATAAATTTTTA
Organism: Triturus cristatus; assembly: GCF_964204655.1. NCBI lineage: Eukaryota > Metazoa > Chordata > Amphibia > Caudata > Salamandridae > Triturus > Triturus cristatus. The sequence goes on along the minus strand of NC_140584.1, from coordinate 384,642,554 downwards.
CAATAACATCTTTGATAGCACGAGGTGCAGTGTAGTGACTGAGCTAGAGGTTGCCCTAGAAAATCTAACTTCTGGGGTCAAGAATGTTTTTAACTATATCTGGGTAGGTGATTTTAACATTTCCACTTGTATTCTTTCTAATACTGGGGTTTGTGGGATTAGGAACCACTTTGAGGAAGATGATTTGCACTTCCCACATAATCCATACGGGGAATCCTTGAATAAGTTAATGGCATCCCTTGATTTGGTAATTTTAGAGAATGCCAAGAACGAACTGGGTGACTCTATTCCTACATTTACGGGGAGGAACGCAAATACTGTGATTGATCATATTTGTGTATCATCCTATATAACCTCACTGTGTAAGCCACCGAAGGTCACTGATTATATGATAAGTGACCATAACTGTATTACTACCGTTATCTTTTTGTGGAAGTATAGAGTTCCCTCTTCTGAACGTTCTGTGGCTAATATTGAAGCACATAGACCCAATGGCGTAAGAATTAGATGGAAAGGAGAAAAAGCTGATGGTGCTAACGAATCTATAGTCAAGGACTGTCGAGGATATATTACTGCTATCCTTGAGTGCGATCGTAAGGCCACTGACATTGTAAAGGATTTTATATCCATTAATAAAGTTATTGAATCCAAATTTACGAAATCTACCCCAGGGAAATTAGTCCCCAGGAAGGGTTGGTTTGACCATGGTTGCACCTCCAAATTGGCAGAGCTCAAGCTGGGCCTGGCCGTTAGGCCAAGAGATATGATTGCGGTTAAAAAACTTAGACAGAACTACAAGTCTGAGGTCAAGCGATGCAAGAAGGAGTTGCAGAAAGAGGCCTGGGACAAATTGACCCAGGCCGCGGAGACGCATAATTGTGCTCTTTTTTGGGCTACTGTCAACAGCCCTTTCCTTAAAGACGATATGATTCCTGAACTTACTTCCAATGTTAATAAAGCCACATGGGTTACCCATTTTTCTACCATCTTTAATTCTAATATATTGTCTGAAGATAGTAGTGGTCCATGGCCCTTTATCCCGTTGAATGTTAGTACTGCGGAGGTCATTTCGAGTATTAATGCCAGCAAAGGGGGAAAGGCACAGGGCCCAGATGGGGTCCCTATTGATGTTTATAAAGCTGTGCCTGATTTATGGGGACCACTGTTAGCCAATGTATTTAATGCTGCTATAGGCGCTGGGGTCCCACCTACATGGGAGGAATCAATTATAATACCAATCTATAAAAAAGGTGATAGAGGGGATGTCAAGAACTACCGCCCTATCTCCCTATTAGATTCCTCGGTTAAGATAATGAGTAGGGCTCTATTGTTATGGTTGGAACAATGGGCCGAAGATAAAGGGATTCTGGCTAGCACTCAATATGGCTTTAGGAAGGGGCGTGGAACTGTGGATCAGTGTTTAAATTTAAATCTCCTTATAGGGAAGTACACGCAGGCCAAAAAGGGCTCCCTTTACCTCTGCTTTGCGGACTTGAGCAGTGCCTTCGATATGGTAGACCACTCGATTCTCTGGACCAAATTGCTAGAAATGGGCGCACCAGAAGGTATAGTCGTTTTTCTTGCCCAATTATATTCTAATCTCCGCACTTGTATTCGATATGGTCCCTCAGGGGAGTGCACGACTAAGTTTAGGATTCACCAGGGAATTAGACAAGGATGTGCTCTGGCCCCACTCCTTTTTACGCTTTTTATTAATGAAGTAGATGCTGTTTTAAAAGGAGTGAGCGCTGATGTTCCTAAGATTGATGGCCGTGACGTACCGGTACTGTTATACGCTGACGATGCCGTGTTATTGGCAAGGACACCATTAGGGCTCCAACGTTTGATGGATAGTTTTGCTGTCTTTATTGGAAATAGAAAACTAATGTACGGATAAAGATGGTGAAAAGTGCCCATGGTGTTTTTAAGTTTGCTGCAAAATTAGGGGAAAGGCGTATTTGGGACATGCTACAAATCTATAAAGCTCGTAGTTTGTCTACTGTCCTCTATGGTGCAGGGGTTTGGGGATATTCCCCTAACAGCATTTTACAATTAGAGGAAAATCTTTTCCTCAAAAGGTTATTGTGTCTGCCCAAATCCGCCTCAAATGAATTAATCCATAGAGAGCTAGGGATTTATCATTTATCCGATTTAATTTCCCTAAAGCCGTTGATGTTGTGGTGATCTGTTTGGCTGAAGGACGAGACCTCTTTTAACAGGGCAGTAGTTACTGATTGTCTTTCACTTGATAACTTTCTCGATATTCCTTGGTTAAAATATGTTGTCTCTAGTTTTAGAGATATCTACGGATTGGATGTTATCAAGGATTGTTATGCTGCCTCAGTTTTGTCTAAAGCTGAGATGAAGAACATTTTTATGATTTATTGGGGGGAGAGACGGAAGGTGAGGGCTGGTCTTTTAGCTACTAGCACATTTTATAATAAACACGTGGAGGGGGATGGGTTTCAAAAATATCTTAGTAATGTTACTAGAGCTTCCCACCGGTTTGTGTTGACCCGACTAAGACTTGGTATTGTACATAACCTGGTAGCCTTCCCCTCTCTTAATTCACATCCGATTGGACCCTGTCCCTTTTTAAAACCAATTTTTGTGAAATATGGTGTACGTACTGTGCACGATTCTATGAAATTGCTTTTTAATATGCATGAAGCAGATATCTGCTTTTTCACTGCTACCTATCTTTTTAAATGCATTCAAACAAGGAAAAGTTTGATGTTTTAATCATTTATAAGGCTCATTCTTATCACTGTATTCTGTAGGATGCTTTTGGTGTTGTTGATTGTATATGCTTTTATGGTCATTGTTGCAATGTACCGAATAAAGCTTTATGAATTGAATTGAATTCACTCAGTGCTGTAACAATGCAATGTACATGCAATGTTCGGATTACATTGATGCACAAATGATTTCGAAAAAGGCTGGAATGTAAAGAGACTTCTCTGTGGCTATACTGAACCATGCAAGGCAAACATCTTGGGAAAAAAATAATTTCAATATATGATTGAATGCAAACATACATTCAAGAAGTGAAGTTTGCTGGCCCAAGGTTCATTTGTATCTCTACAATTCCCTATTTACTACATTTACCACTTTAATGGCTTTTTGCATGAGAGCATGTGCTCTGTTGTGCTTTATGCAGCACATAAACGTACATTGCAACACTGATGCACAGCTATGTTTACTGTCCTGTACTGCAACTTTTATATAGAGTTTACTGCCCTATATAAGGCAGTGAAGCACTGGCCTACGTGGGAAGAAGTCCACACCGTGTAGGGTGTGTGATTGGAAGGGGATTGTTCTGTTTCGATCCTATTTGGTTAGTTTTTCCATATCAATCATTATGACCACCATGGTGCGGTTATCAAGTTATGGGACGCTGCACTTAGCAGTGCGGTGGGTCGAAGAGGCGCGAGGGATAAACGCACAGTTTATGGATTCTTTGTGCTTCCATCCAGCCATGGCACTATAGACTACCTGAGCAATTGTACTTCAGTATTACAGATCGGAGATCGTTTACAAACCATGACAACAGGTCCTTCAGCCTAACAACTGTGCATGGCTACGGAGCTGGAATGCTTGGACATGGAATGGTCTGTAGGAGCCGCCATCAGTCATGTACTGAAGCCCCTGACTGGCTGCAGCACGGGTTATCAGTGCAGGTTAGGTTGAACCTTTCCATGGGATTGCTCTGGTCAGTGGTAGGCTACGTTTGTTTTATGGAAAATTAACGTCTGGCGAGGCCGAGTCCTGGAAAGAGAGCCATAAATCATCCCTTGCTCTGGGTTTTAAGTACAAGACATTCCGAAAAGAAAAACATCCTGGAATGTTTATCCAGGGAAGTGAGAGAAATATGTCTGTATTTTTGAGCCAAGTAGGGACAGGGGAAAAATGTGTTTAATGACCTAAGGCTGTGTGTGTTGAACATTAATATGTTAGAAGTGAGGACATGTCCATTCAACTCTCTTAATGTTTCTGTGATATTTAGTTTGTCCAGTAAAAGGGCTTCTTGTCACTTGGTGTCTTTATGTACGAGAATGTTAACTTGCATGAAGAGGTCTCCACGTTTGGGTGCCCTCAAGTTGAAAATGTTTACCCATGTAAAGACTGCACACTCACCCCAGCAGCAACATTGTGAAACATGTCATAGTTCTATCAAGAGGTACTGGAATTTTCCCATGAAACCTACAGTAGCTCACTAATTCATGCTGATATGTTTGCATTGAAAGATTACAGGCCTTGCTAAGAATTGCCAGTGCTTGCCATGCAAATGTTTAGTAGCCCTACTGAGAAGTGCCACTACTTCTCTATCAAAAGTTTAGTAGTCCTGCTGAGAAGTCACAATAACAAATGAAAAGGAGCATGCAATTATATTATCAATACAGCTCAATTAACAGCATTAGAACGAGTTTCATGCACTGCTATATCCACAATTCACGCCCAATTAAATTCCTCTGGAGTCTGGTACGTGAGTTCAAATCTACTTTATTGAAGTTTTTTACATTTGCACATCAGAGCAGCCAACACATTTTTTAGACTCCTTATGACTTCTAAGCAGTGGGGTCACCAAAAGTTGAGCATAGACAAAATATATAATAATACACGAGTGCGACATCTAGGTGCCGATTCCGATCAGTCAAAAAAAATTACCGTCCGACTTGTATCCGTATTTTTTTACGCACGAATCGTACAAGTACCGTACAAACGGGCAAGTACGATTCAGACGTGAAAAATACCTACGAATAGCGTCGGGAAATGTCTACGAGAGGGAGTCGGAAATTTTTACGTCCGAATGGCCTCGTGAAAAGTGTATGAGAGGGAGCCGGACATTTTTACATGCAAATCGTAAAACAAAAGTCCGAACGTGCAAGTACGATTCGTACCCTCCTTCCGAATACACAACCGCATGTAAAAGGCCCCGTACGGAGCCAACGCAGTACCACACATGTACACGGGTAAACTTGTGCCCGTGTACGAGCCGTACAGCCCCCCCACCCCCCAATATGTCAGCACCGTACACCCCCTGTCCGCACTGTACCCCAGGCCCACACGCATACGTGCCATACCCCCCCAGTACGCGCCGTACCCCTGCATGTACGCGCCGTACCCCCACCCCATGTACGTGGGTACTACAGGCCCACACCTGTACGTGCCGTACCCCCGCATGTACGCGCCGTACCCCCCATGTACACGGGTACCCCTGGCCCACACCTGTACGTGCCCTACCCCCGCATGTACGTGCCGTACCCCCGCATGTACACGCCGTACCCCCCATGTACGTGGGTACCCCTGGCCCACACCTGTACGCGCTGTACCCCTGCATGTACGCGCCGTACCCCCGCATGTAAGCGCCGTACCCCCCATGTACACGGGTACTCCAGGCTCGCACCTGTACGCGCCGTACCCCCGCATGTACGCGCCGTACCCCCCCATGTACGCGGGTACCCCTGGCCCACACCTGTACGCGCTGTACCCCTGCATGTACGTGCCGTACCCCCGCATGTAAGCGCCGTACCCCCCATGTACGTGGGTACACCAGGCTCGCACCTGTACGCGCCGTACCCCCGCATGTACGCGCCGTACCCCCCCATGTACGCGGGTACCCCAGGCCCGCACCTGTACGTGCCATACCCCCACCGCCCCAGACCTGCACCTGTACGCGCCATACCCCCACCGCCACAGGCCCGCACCTGTACGCGCTGCACCCACACATGTACGTGCCGTACCCCCCATGTGTGCGGGTACCCCAGGCCCGCACCTGTACGCGCCGTACCCCCACCGCCCCAGGCCCGCACTTGTACGCGCCGTACCCCCATGTACGCGGGTACCCAAGGCCCGCACCTGTACGCGCCGTACCCCCACCGCCCAAGGGCCGCACCTGTACGCGCCGTACCCCCACCGCCCAGGCCCACACCTGTACGTGCTGTACCTCCACCGCATGTACACGCAGCACCCCAACCCCGTACCCCAGCACCCTCACCCAGCATCGCGAATGTACGGACCGTACCTACGCGAAAAATACTCGTACAGAACCAGGACACTGTAAAACAGCACAAGGAGGGTCAATTCGACTCGCACAACACCACAAAACACGTCTACATGACATCTCAATGACTGACCTGGCACATCCAAACAGGCAAACAGAGGCCCAAACTCACAACCACCTCTTATAACACACCCACCAAAATTCAAACAAAGCCACACCCAAAAATGAACCAATAAAAAGGGCCCACACACACAACCCATGAGCCTTTGCAACAGACCCACTGCTGCCAGACCCCACACACAAACAACTGCACCTTACTGACCCCTTAACTACACCTTAACTCACACACCTTCACACAACCTCCTTCACAAACACCCCCACTCACATTCACACACACACCATCACATTCACACCCACACACCCACAACCATCCACACCCACACCCCACACCATGCCAACAGACAAGAATCCAAAGTTCACAAGGGCGGAGCTGGAGCTCCTTTTCAACGAAGTCATCAGAGTCGAGCCACAGCTGTTTGGAACATTGGTCAGACAGACCAGCATAGCCCAAAAAACCAGCCTGTGGCAGAGGATCGTCGATAATGTGAATGCTGTTGCGCCCATCCGAAGGACCAGGCATGAATGCCAAGCCAGGTGGTACGATCTGTGCAGGGCAGTCAAGAGGAAGATGAATGAGGAATACGCCCAGAGTAACATCACTGGAGGCGGGCTGCCCCGCAGACCCGTACACTACCATCCCTGGGAGGAGAAGGTGATGGCCCTGCTTCCGCCGGTGGGAGTATATGGAGTTGAAGGAGTCGCAGAGCCTGGTGAGTACACAAACAACTTACGTAACATGTGGGCAATGGGGTCCACACCACAAATACACCCAATGCACGCAACTTTCCCCAAGCACTCACCGCACACAACCACACTCAAAAACCACGCTCATGCCACCAAGGTCTCCATACACCATTCACAAATCAAGCCAATGCCATGTCCCAGGCTACACCAACCACAAACCCAAGACTGGATGTCCGGGAGGCTGGGAGGGTGGGCCTCACACAACACATTGTGAAAATGAGAAGCAGACACCAATGCCCTCAGCCCATATGGCATAGGTACATACCCACGCACAATGCACAGGGATTGGCAAAGTACTGGCAAGGTCGCTGAAACTTGGCCCTGCTGTATGCAGCACAAGGCCTTCCTGGGACCACTGTACACTCAAACACCAAGCACAGGTAACTAGCACAGGAACTCACACTCACTGTCATGCCAGCATTCACCATGAGGGGACAGACACATCACTTGGGAGACCCAATGCCAACTCACACTACACCCAACAGCAGTCCCGGTCACACACCCCCCCCTTACACAAGCACACACCCCCGGGGCAGGCAACGGATTTACACATTCTCACAATGGACATGTGACACAAGACCAATCCATAGCCAAATAAGCATCGTAGCCAAAATTCTACAGGTCAAACACTCAGGAGAACATATCAATCTGTCCCCCGCAACATACCCATCCCCAAGTGGACATTGAGAGGAATGCTAGGCACATCCAACTGCCTGGAGGAACTGTGACAACTTGAATATGTATGAAACATGGATATCGCATGAAACAGCATTAACATTGTCTCTCTCTCTCACACACAGGGCAACGTCGTGAATCTCCCCCCAACACTGGGGGGGAACAATCACAGTCCCCGGCTCGGCATGAAGATGACCCCACCGGCAGCGACGACTCTCACCACTCGGTGGATGACCCCGACCAACCTGGCCCCTCTGGTGACCAAGCCCCTGCAGCACCTGCGTCAGGTACATCTGTGCCAACCACCACCCCCATTGCTTCCACATCCCAAGAGACACCCAGGAGCCCTGCTCGCACTGAACAACAGAGCCAGTCTGACCAGGAGGGACAAGGTTCTCCGGGCACCCAGGAGGAGGCAGGCAACCCTGCAAATGCCATCCCTCAGGAGTCCCGTAGACCCGATGTGCCCACAACGGCAGGCCAGGCTCAAGTGGGCAGGGGTGGTGGGAGTGGAGGCAGGCGGAGGCACGGAGGCAGAGGCACGAACCTGACCAGCCAGCTGAGGGAACCGGTATGTCCCACATACACCACATCCTGGACACATACCGGCGTGACACCAGGGGCATCAGCCAGGTAGTGTCAAGACTCACAGAGATGCAGGGGACCCTTAACTTGATCAAGAACATGCAGGCTGAGCGACATGCCAGTCAACAACAACACCAAGGACGGATGGAGGCAAGACAGGCTGAGCTCCTGGCGGTGCAAATGGACATGAGCCATTCACTCCGTCGGATTGCCGACAACATGGGCAACCCTCCCTGTGACAGCAGGCGCAGACCAGCACCAGCCACAGGAAGGGAGGAGGAGGAGGATTCATCATCCCAAACATCGTCAAGGCCTGCATCTGAGGGTCCCCGGAGGAAGGTGGGTCATCCACGGAAAAGACCGTGAGAGTCAGAGGACCATCAACATCTCCCAGGTGACCTGGCCTGGCACCTGGCCCTCTGGCGCAACAGCAGCACCTCATCCAATGACATTCTCTGCCACATGGACTTGCTGGTCACAATCTGACCAATGATGACCAACACTGTGCTCTGGACTCTGATGACTTCCAATGCCAAGGATACCATCTCCCCCGTGAACTTTGGATTCTATTTCCCCGGTAGAGCACCTAATTTCACCTACCAAAACACGTACCCCACCGCAAATAAAAATATTATTTGGTTCATGAGACGTTGCTGTCATGTTGCTTAATTCCACAACATATGTGTGTGTAAATGTCAAACTATGCCTGAGTGTTAAACTAACTCCAGCCATCCATACTCTGGGATCTGAGTCTGGTACAGGACACACATGGGTCACAAGGTATCATTCAAAGCAGGCATGGAGCAGAACACTCACCTGTGATGGCCACAAGCTGCTGAGGGCGGGCTTGCAATACTGAGCGGACAGACCTATTTGGAAGATTATCATTAAGGCGTAGAGGTCATGGCTCATGTGGAGGTTCCCGGGGAGGGAGTCCCAGGTGTGTTGGCAGGTGGGAGAACTATGTCCTGCATGCTGGAGTACGGTGGATGTGAAGAATGGTGGCCAGGGCAAGGTCGGATGCACGGAGATGGCCCAACGGGGTCTCGTATGACAAGACATACAAGGTTGGTTTTGTGTCGGGGTTGTGGACTGCCTCCTGAGTGTGGGTGGGGAGTGTTGAAGTCATCCTGCAGCAGACAGTGATCCATTGCAGCTATCTATGGTGGACGGTGATGTGGCTGGGGCGCAGGATGTTGAAGCTGAGGTGTGCAGATGCACCCTGGATGTGGACAAGTTTCCCGGGAGTTTGGATGTACGTGCTCCGTAGAGGGCAGGCCAGTATTTGACACGGATGTTGTCGTGGACATGGGGGATGGTCTGTCTTTCCTTGGAGTGGATCTATCTGTGGATCATGTGCATAATGCAGAGGGCGTTGCAGCATGAGGTACAGATGCTGTGGACTGACATGGCAAATGTGTGCGAGCAATACATGATGCACACCATCTTGTGTGTGTGGCCACTGGGTGCCGGGGCAGGGCTCTTGCGGGTGGGACACAAGCACTTGACCCAGCTGTAAGGGGACAATCCTCAGATGATCACCTCAGTCCTGTACAAGTCCAGCCTCAGGTGGCTCATGTACAGCCATTCATCAATGGATCTCATGCATTCAGGAATAATGGAACTGGCAATGTCTGCGTCTTTGGTGAGGGTGAGGAGCACCTGGCTGTCAATGGCATACCAGCTGATGAGGTGCTGTGCGCAAGTGATGGTGGAGAGGGGGGTCCTAGACACATTGTAGATTGACACGCTGAGAGATGATACCTGTGCAATGTGCCAGACGACGACACCATACTACATGCAGAAGCCTTGAGTCCCACTCCCATGGCCTTGCTGGGGTACAGAGCCAGTGGGGAGTAGGAGGGACATGACCTGGTTGGTGTGACAGGGCCTGGAAGGTGTGGCAGCGCTGTGTAGGCAGTTGGAGTAGCACACTCAGCATGCAAAGGTGTCGTGTGTGGTCGCTTAGGGTATGTCTGACAGCATGCGGTAGATTTGCGGATGGACATTGCTTGGAGTGTGGCTGCTACATCAGACTGTAGTGTGATGTGTGTCATGCAAGTACATGAGGGTCGTGCAATGTGCATGTTGCATGTGCTGATGGTCCAGCCTTTGCCACCACGTGGCGCCAACTGTGGCATAGACAAGCTGAGGACTGCCAAATGAATGGGTGGAGGGAGGAAGGGAGGAGCATCTTTGAGGCGTGTGTGTTGCCAAATCAGGATACTCTGTGGGCCCTTGCTGCAGGGTCCGCAGCAGCAGGCGGCATGTCCTTGAAAATATTCCACAATTTGCACACAAAGACTAGGATGTCTGAAGGACAACTGCAACAGGCGTGTGTAAAGGAAGGAGTGTCCGGTTTTACATGGCACACCCAGAGACAATGCATGCACAAACACCAAAGATGAATGACACCGGACCAGGGAACTGAAGGCCGAGCTGCGCACAGGAGACACACCCTCAGCAGGTGTTGATGGCCCATTGTGTGGACCAACATGCCAAAATACATACACAACCATGGACTTCATGCACAATAGGGATCATAATCCATGAGGAACTGCATGCATGTTGCTAAACTACACATGGACTCCTCTGCACAATCTTTCACAACTATGCCAGAGATGGCGCATGCAAAGTGGCAAGAGACCAGCATTGACAGAGATGAGGCACCTTGGAGTGTGAGGAACACCTTTATTACTCAGGCTCACACTAAGGGAAATGCATACTTTTGAACAGACTCACAGGTCATTCCTCTGACCATGTGGGACCTACACTGGACACCCCCTGCAACACACAGATGTGTAAAATCCTACTGAGCTGGCACACAAGTGAAGTGTGTGAGCCAAACACCCCTTGCTCCACACGGAGAGTCTGCAATTCGCCATTGAGCCTCTTATGGGGATGTCCCACACTATGTCCACCATCAGCATCCCGTATGTTCCTGAGGGACGTTTTACACACATTGATGCCTTCATCACATTCCACAAAACATTACAGATGACTGTCAGGAAGGGTGAATATCAAGTCATGGGAGCCATGCCACATGTCATGTGTCCCATGGTGAGTCGACAGGTATGCATGGTAACACAACATGCACAGGAGCAGTCCCAACATAAACCAAACACGTACCACACACAAAATGCCTTGCTGCACTCCTTACCCAAAATGACGTTTCACCATGTCCGTGCATGGAACGCTGATTCAGCACACGTTGCAATACTCATGAGAAATAGCTGGAGGCCAACGAAGACACGAGCAGACGACATGCACAAGAAACTGTGGATGACAGACACACCACAAGTCAGCAAAGAGCTAGTTATCGGCAGACATGGACATGTACTTGACAGGAATGATGTTGTCACCATGCTAATTTAACAAATTAGTGTCCATGCTAAAATGTGTGGAATTACATCATCACTTGAATGACACATCAGAACACACCTCCAAGTCACTTAGCACACAGTCAGCTGGACACTCACATTGAAACACATGCCACACAAGGCTCAAAGCGTGCACACTCAGACACAGGGACTCACCATTATGAGAAGAAGTTGCGGATGAGCTGACTCCGGATGTCCTCCTCCTCCTCCTCCTCCTCACTTTCCTCGTGCCCAAGCCTTTCATCCTCCACGGGTGGATGTTCCTGCTCATCGGGATCCAGGATGAGTGGCACTGCCTTCTCCACTGCCATGTTGTACAGCATGCAGCACACAAGGAAGATTTTGCAGACCTTCACCGGGGCATATGGGAGGGACCCGCCGGTCTTGTGGAGGCACCGGAATCTGCTCTTCAGGAGCCCAAACGTCCTCTCAATCACGCGCCTGGTCTGCCCATGGGCGTCGTTGTAACGGTGTTCTGCGGCTGTTCTGGGATTGCGGAGAGGCGTCATCAGCCATGGCATGTTGGGATAGCCAGAGTCCCCTACATGGAAGCATGATGTGAAGAAGTGGGTCAGGAGATGCTGTAAGATACAAAGATAACGCTAAACAGAGGACAAACAGAGTATACCCACCAACAAGACATGCTCGTTCATCGTGCAGCCGCAGCATCATTTCTGGCACCCTGCTATGCCTCATGATGTAGGCATCGTGTGCTGACCCTGGAAAACGGCCCGTACCCCTGCATTCATAGGGTGTGTACGGGCCGTACCATGCGTACCCCTACGTCACCTCTACAATGGGGGTACGGACCGTACCCACGCTCTGGGGGGCGTGGGTACGGTCCGTACCAACATTGTAGTGGTGATGTAGGGGTACGCATGTACGGACCATACCCACGCTCTGGGGGGCGTGGGTATGGTCCGTACCACCATTGCAGTGGTGATGTAGGGGTACGCATATACGGACCATATCCACGCTCTGGGGGGCGTGGGTACGGTCCGTACACGCGTACCCCTACCTCACCACTGCAATGGTGGTACGGACCGTACCCCCGCTCTGGGGGGCGTGGGTACGGTCCGTACCACCATTGTAGTGGTGATGTAGGGGTACGCATGTACGGACCGTACCCACGCTCTGGGGGGTGTGGGTACGGTCCGTACCACCATTGCAGTGGTGATGTAGGGGTACGCATGTACGGACCATACCCAATGGTGGTACGGACCGTACCCACGCTCTGGGGGGCGTGGGTATGGTCCATACACACGTACCCCTACATCACCACTGCAATGGGGGTACGGACCATTGTGGTGGTGACGGGTACGCGTCCACATCCACTTCCATTGTGGCGGGACGTGGGATTGGTGGACACGCCCCCCGAAGTGACCAGACCATGGAGGTAATTAATGTGCAGGATATATTTCTTTTTTGTGGGGTGTGGGTTATGTTCCCTGCCCCTTGCCCCCCCCTTTGCCCCTGTGGGTTGTTCTGACCTTCTGCGGCGTCTGCGTCGGTTTCTGTACACAAGGTCGTATGCAATGAGGGCCGGGATGACACGTAGGATGGGGTCCATGGCTGTCCGTCGGGAATCGGTGCTCCTTGTTCGCGTCGTCCTCAATTTCCCGGGAGTTTTTGCCTGCCGTAAAATATTATCCGTGCGGAGTGACGTAGGCACGGATCGTACTTGCTGGTTCGTAAAACGCTGCCTGACTCCGTCCGGAGGTCACGTACGCGGTGTCCCGGATCGGAATTGTGGGTATTTTTTTGTCGGTCGGTCTTTTGTATGACTCGTACGGAAATTGTATTTCTGTACGAATCGTACTTGCGGGTTTGTAAGGTGTTTTACCCGGGGACGAGTCGGACGGAGAATACGCTCCGTACGACCATTCGTACACGGCTTTTACAGGATCGGAATTGGCACCATGATGGTCTACAATGCTATTGCATAATTCCTGTCGAGAAGTGCTTGGACTGTGCTTTTAAATATTTTGTTAATCTATTGATACCTGTTGTACTCTCTTTTTGACTTAATAGACCAATGTAGGATTGCCAGTATTATTGCATCCTATAATATTATTCTTTTAATGTTATAGAACCCTTGCTGAGACGCGCTCGCCACCATTAAAATATTGCAGTTTTTAAATACACCAGTTTTCTTTGTCCCAATCGAATTCTTGCAGTCTGGCTGGAAGGCGTGGGTAATGTCCCATTAAATGAATACCAGCATTCTCAAAAGTATGCCCAGAGTAAATATTTTATTACTGCTGAGAAGAAGAAGGCTACATCAGGTCAGCTGGGATTTCAGTCCATGACCTGCAGATTGCTCACAGTTTGCTGCAGAAGGAACATTAAAAACGCACTAAGCCATCTCGCAGGAATTGCAATCTAGGGCCTGGAAATACTAAACGTAGATGCAATGCAACGCAGCAAGAGTAGTTTCTGTGCTGCATCAAAGGAACAGAGTTGAACTAAGGGCCATATTTAAGACCCAGTTTGCATCGCTGTTGCACGCAAACCTTAGATCATATTTGAAGACACGCAAAGTGACTTTGCATGGCTTTGAGTGACTCCAAAAATATGGTGTAACGCAATGCAGCGCAGCGCAAATAGCTACGTTGCACTACTCTGCCCTGGGTAGGCATTCCATGGACATTGCGCGGATATTCCCACGCAACTCCCATGGGTTTTGACACAGTCCCAGATTTACAAGACTTTGTAAATCTGGGAATGTGCCAAAAGGATATACCTCCCCGGGGGGAGAAGGGGTGGTGTAACAAGAAAAAATTGGCTTATTTCCCCTGGTTTTGCCCGTCTTGCTATGTGTGCTACATTCTGCAGGAAAACGCCTCTCAGTATTTTTGGGGGGCAGGAAGGTGCCCTTTCCTGCACAAAAACAATCCTGTCTACAACACAGGCACCCTTGCACCATGTTGCAAGGTTTCCTGCTTTGGCGCTAGGCTGACAAAAGGGCGCCAGCGCAAAGGAAAAGGAACTGAATGCACCGTACTGGATTAATATGGCACATTCCTGCCCTTTCACTCTGACACACGGCAGCACAGCAAGGTGACTTTCGTCAGTGACCTGCGCCACAAGCTTCATAAGTATGGCCATAAGATACTTAGATATGGCACAGTTCTGTTCTCTTGGAGCACTGGCGCAGTTCTGGCTACCTAGCTCCAACGCAGGTATCCTTATGCTATGACACAAGGTTGTTTGCATTGTGGTCAGAATAGCTTGTGTATCAGGAAAGAAAGCCTTCCCGCATAAAACATATTCTTAGAGGTTTATTCCTCTCTGCATGTGTGCTGAAAAATGCAGCACATAATCAAAGAGAAAGTAACAGGGGGAAAGATGTATATTTTTCCTTGCTAGACCAGTCTTGGAAAGGTGCATCATTTGGTTGAAACCCATGTTTACTGACTATGGTAAATGTAGGTTTGCATCAAAATGCATGGGTGGATGCACAGGCAACCCCATGCTTCACTCAAGTAATGCCTCCCTGGTGCAAGGTAACCCAAGACATTGCTATGCACTGTGTAGCATTATTTTTTGGATGAAGTTCCACTCAAAGCCATGCAAATCTTGATTTATGTGGCTTTGTAAATCCCAACATGGATTTTGCATTGGGGCTGGCACAACCCGAACACAAAATGTTAGTAAATCCAAGCCTTGATCTTTAAAGACCCAAATCTGTGGTACAAGCTAATAAACCTTCTGAACTACGTTTCACAACATAATGATGCCTCTAGAAAGGCCATATTGCTGAGTAGTTCATCCTTGTGTAAGAAGCATGTAGTCTACTGACTCTGCTTCTGCCCCACAATTACTTTAAGATCTACACTAGGCAAAACAGCTGGAAGGTACATTGGAAACACTTGTAGGATTGGTGCAGTACAGCCACATGAAGTCATGATGGCTAAATACTGAGAGCAGATGGCCTGAAACCAAGGAAGACAACTCAGACAGCCAATCAGTCTCCATCATACATGCCCACAAGGGCAAGAAAAAGTTCAGAGTATGCACATTCACTCTTTGTGCTTGTTGCTGAGACATCTAAAACTTGCTAGCACTGTTCCTTTAAACAGTTAACAGCTCCTTTGAGGAGTGCTGGATGTGCCCTTTTATAAATATAGTAGTCAAGCTGAATAGTATCCTGTTGTTCTTTAACAAAAAGTATGGCAGCCATGCGGAAACATCCTGGCACTGTGTCATCAACTGGATATCGCAGGATTTTGTGTGGCCAGGACAACCTATGTTAGGAAATCTCTGTGACTGCTTAAGAGTTTAGGAAGGTGGCCATGTGGTGACGGCCATAAAGCCAGGGGCGTAATGCAGGGGCCTTATTCCTTCAAGTGAGCCCCATTCAGACTAAGGCCTCTGAATATCCACAAGACATGGGAGTCTTAGGGGGGCCTTGCTACCTGCTACAGGGGTTCATGGTGGTGGGGGGCATCATTTGCGTTACACCACTGCATCAAGCAGCAGGTCTGGGCAGGTACATGGGGCCGCTGCTAAGTGACCTTGCAACTGCTGAACTGTACAGCTCTTTACAATGGCTGAAATAGTTTCCGATGCAGTGAAGAGTTGCAGATTTGGGCAATTCTTTACAAAAAAAACACTCAGCTAAATTTGTGAGTAGTTATAAATCAGGTACTTTCCAACCTCACACACATAGTCCAAAGTAGAACTTTGTAAGAAATTGGGGTATTGGCTGAGGGGGGTAAATACCCACCTCAAGTAATCATCACAATCCTTGTCACTAAATTATGCTGAGATCAACTCCTGGCAGCTGTGGCATAGAGCAGACAGGCTTAACTTGGAGGTAAACTGTAAAGTATTTATGGAGTACCAGTAATAAAGTCTAAATGAAAAACAATAAAAATCCCAAAATGAATTAGAAAAACAGAGTAAAATGTGATATAGAAAATGTCACCAAAATGACAAAAATCTAACGTTTTAAGAAGAAATTACTCCAAAAAGCACAAAGTGACAATAATTGTTAATAATCGCGATAAAACAGGACCTAGGCATAATACCATGCTGACCACGATAGAGCACAGTTCGGATCCAATAGCTTGGTTCATCCTGGTCAAAGATTTTACCTTCTGACTTTAGTCGTTTATGTCCAATCCACCACACGTCTACACTTCTAAAATCTCTCCCAGGACCACAAAGGAGACACTTAGAGACTGTCAGGATGGCAAGGAGAGGCCAACAGGAGAGCTGAGTCCAGGGCCAGTTGGCACAGGTCAGCTGGGCCGTTGCAGAAATAGGTTGTTGTTTCTGTGTAGCTTTAACAGTAATGACCCTTCAAGTCCACTTCTTGGTCCTGGGTACAAGAGAGAGAGCTTCTTTAGTCCTTCAGGGCATTTATCAGGTTGCAGACAGTAGGCTCAATCCTTGTGTGGTCTTCCCCCATGTCCATGAATGTCCTGAAGAAGGTGTCTGCAGATGCTACATTTAAGCCTGGCATTGCTAGTGCGTGGGAATGACCCTTGGGGACACCCCAACCGATTGGGTAAAGGCTTCTAGTAATGACCCTATCCACTTTGGGCATTTTTAAGATGGCTGAAGTTTTTTGGGCAAACTACACTTGGGCTTTGAGTGCTGGGAATGTGCATGGGGAGTGTACAATATTAATCCTAGTGTCCTCCCTCATCAACCTCAGAGATAGAAATCTGACAGAACAGAGCTGAGTTTTCAGCAACCAGACATGGTATATGCATTAACTGCTTTGGCAGCCTGTCTTTGCCCTTCACCCTTTCAATTGCACTGCAAAAGTTATATGTAAACCCAGCAGAGATGTTAAACAGATCGTGACACTGCAATGTCAACAAGAGGTCAACTGTGATTGGAGCCTAACTGGCAGAGAGAACAAAAGCATGGTCCAGGTGTCAGCTAACATTTGCCTGTGACCGGGGAGGGCACTTTGAAGCAGCTTTCAAACATTTTAATTTGAACCACTTATCCTTCCCCCTGAATATTTTGTCAGGTTCAGATGGGTCATCTCTGTCCATTCAGGTCAGCCTATTGTTTGCTCCTGGGAGTAGGTTTATGTTGCATAATGCTAATTATTGGCAGGCAGAAGTTGGAGAACAAAATGCAGTTATAACTTCCAGGAACTTCAGGCAAGGCAACAGTACGTTTCTAAAAGTTACTTTTTGTAATATCTAGAACAAATCTGACTTTGCCATTAATTTAGATTTTAAATGCCTATTAAAATTGTTGAGAAATTATTTTTCTAGATAGTCCCATTCCCGAGGTACAGTATCCGTATTTAATCTTGCATCCCCATGCTCTTATGTGGAATCCTGCTGTAATGAAAATAGCTTTGAGGTGCTAGTCAACTCAAGGACAAGTTTAACATTAAACTTTTACATGTCCTATTTTCAAATACCATGCACCATGCCTTGTGTGCAATAAGGCCTACTTAGGGGTACCTTTTAAATATTTATGGGCCGATTAAGGCCATCCCAGAGCCTTCACGTGTTGGACTTTCTGACCGACTCGTATTGGGATCCGGTTTTCCCAAATGACGCATTACGATGCCCAAAACGCTTTACTTACTGAACCGCTCGGTAACTCTGAATCCGTCTGGATTTTCCTAACGAGAAGCCTCTGGAAACACAAAATGGAGTCATTCGGGGTCACTTCCCAGTCCGAATCCTACCGCCCAAGTACGATGCGTACATCCTATGCGCCGAATCGGTTGCCACAACTAACACGTCAGAGCGGTCTTAAGGGTAGTATTTCAGCTCCGATTCGCACCACAACATGATTACTGTGATGGAGACTGTTCAGCTTTGCATCATATCACGCATGTCATCCCTCAACTCTACATCTATGATGAATACTACAACCCAAACCGACGCGGTTGTCGCAGACAGTAAGTTAGACACCTACCCCTCCCTACACAATAACGCAACTACCCCATGAAAGACAACATAAGAGAAAGCAGGGGCGAAACTAAAGGTACATTTAGAGGGGAAAATACTTCCAGCTTGTTGGAAACAGCCCACTCCCACTCCGCAGGGTGGTGGTGGACTCCCCGAACACACTGTGGTAGCTTGGCTCGAGTGGTCAGGAAACAGGCGCAGTGCTAAGCATACAATATACCCATACAATAACCATGCGTGCATCCGTTCCAAAAACGACTCTACACCGTAAAAATTATGAAAATATTCTTTCTTTATCTTTTTCTCTTAGTTGCTGATTGGAAAAATAAATAGGTCAATCACAATATACAAGTTTCAATTAGTGCAGGTCAAATAAATATTGGCTGTTTGATGAAATAAATAGGGGTGATCATAAATAACAGGGCATAAATACAAGTGCAATATATACAGACAATTAAATACTTTGAGGCAATAAATACTGTACCAATAAATATTGTACACCAACAAGTCCTGTGGACCTATAAATATAGTGCAGCAATAAATAGATAAAAATTCAATAAATACAGTATCCCCAATAAATAATTACAAGTATACAGCACCCCTCATATAATCAGATGACACTTCCCTTCTTAAGGGCTGATTTGGCCCAGGCACAGCTTGTAGGGTTGTGGAAGGCTTGAGGGGGGCTACTCCCTGGCTGGGACAAGGCTGAGGCCTAATCTGAGGTAGATCCAAGGGGGGAATACCAGTGCCCTGGCTTTCTCTCTCCACACAACCTCTCTAGGTTAGTCCCAGTTCACCCCTTGCACAGTCAGGTTGGTTTCAGCACCTCCCTAGCCCCTTAGAGCAGTCTCTCAGGTCTCCACAGGGCCTTAGGCGCCCTCTACTCCACTTACTGCCCTTTTTCTGATGTTCCGACGCCGCTGGAGTCGTGTCGACGCCGTGAGGCGGTTCCGGTTCGGTCTCGGCGGCCTCGGCACAATGTCAGTTCTTTGACGACGCCGGTAGGCGGTTCCGGTCCGATGTCGGTGGCCTCGGTTCGATCTCGACCTTCGATTCGACGGCGTCGGGCAGTCTCTTCACGATGTCGACTTCGGGCGGCTCCGGTCCGATGGCGCTCTCGGCTCCGATGACGTCGGCCGGCCTGGCCTCGATGTCGACTTCCGGCGACTCCGGGGTGCGATCCTCACCCCCGACCTCCGGTGCTCCTCCACACAGGTTCCGGGCGACTCCGGAGTGCGATCCTCACTCCCGACCTCCGGTGCTCCTCTACCTCGGTCTCCGACGACTCCGGAGGGCGGACTTCACTCCTCCGATGACGCCGCTCGCTCGACCTCGGTTCACTTCCTCCTCAACCTCTGGTATTCCTCACGACCTCCGTCGGCGCCCTCTCACGACCTCAGGCGGCTCCGGGTACGACGTCTGCTACTTCAGTCAGCGCCGCTTCTCCACCTCGGGCTCCAGGTCTTCAGGCTACTCGACGCCGGACTCCAGGGAAACCAGTTTCCAGGTCAGGATCTTGCTGCTTTCTTGGTTCTAAGGCCTGTTCCTGCTGTCCAGGTCCTTAGGATAAGTTTCTTCTGTCTTCTTCCCACACAGGGCTATAGGCTGGGATCCATCAGTAGGGACAAGTATCAAGGGTGGGTTTATGGACCCCACTCCAGGCACAAGTTTCCACCCCTGCTGCTTCACTCCTTCCTCCTTCACTGTTGTGCTCCTCTCTCTTCACCAGTCAGGTGCCAACTGCCTCTCTTATCCTCCCAACATTCTAAACGGTCTCCAACTGTCACAGAGTTCTGGAATCTCCTGGAATGTTCTGGAAGGTGCTGGTAGGTTCCAGTGGATGCTGGTGATGTCACAGGTGGCCACCATTTTGTGCTTCAGGCCCTCAGGCAGAAGTTTTCAGGGGTAATTAAAATGGCTCCCTGAATCTGCATCAATACGAAAAATGAAAACAACTGAGGGAAAAAGGGCCAAGTCCTACACAGCTATATAGAGCCAATTTGGGGTTTGGGGGGCTAATACCCCCAGCAATGTAGAGCCAATTCGGGGGTCGGGAGACTAAAACCCCCAGCAATGTGGAGCCAGTTTTGGGATTGGGGGGCGAATACCGCCAGCAATGTAGAGCTACTTTAGGGCTTGGGGGGCAAATATCCCCAACAATGTAGAGCCAATTTAGGGGTTGGGGGGCTAATACCCCCAGCAATGTGTACTTGAACAATGTAACTGGTGCTCATGAAAAGTGCTTCAATACCTACAGTTGGAGTACAGGCTGCAGAAAATTCCCATAAAATTAAGCCAAAGGTCACTTTGCAGTAAATGCATACTCACATTGTGGCAGCAAAAGTAACTGGCAACTTTAAGGAATGGGCAGGCTGTAGATGCTGGTAATCTAGTTGAAAAACAAACAAATCTCAAGAAAAAGAGAGGGACCCTATTACACCAAAGGAGTAGGGCGCCAAATAGACCTAAGTCACAAAAATAGTCCTCTTTGGGTAGCTACAAATCCATCACATTAACACTCAAAATAGGAATCTTCTATCACCAAAACATAAACAACGTTGGTCCCACAAATCCCAGAAATTCAATATGGGTCAATTGAACAATTTATTTTTCATCTAAACAAGTTGGCTTAGACAGCACTTCCAAATATAACAGGCTAGGTCATTCGCACTGCATATAAGTTACAGACCAGTAGCAGTATTATAGCTATTATGTCCAAAGTTCATGTGTAGCTTGCAGGATGTCCAAAAGGTTCAAGGATGATGAAATGATCGTCATTTCATCATCCTTGAACCTTTTGGATATCCTGCAAGCTACACATGAACTTTGGACATAATAGCTATAATACTGCTACTGGTCTGTAACTTATATGCAGTGCGAATGACCTAGCCTGTTATATTTGGGATTGCTGTCTAAGCCAATTTGTTTAGATAAATTTCCGGCATTTTGTGGTTTCAATTTGCTTATGGCACTTTTAGGTAGTAAGTGCTCCTGGCTTATTAAGCACCCCTTGACACCTAGAGTTACATAATACATACCTTTACTTGACTTCCGTGATATTTGTTTGATGTGCGGTCCATTCCCAGTTTGGGAACACTACTACCTTTCTGTCTAACTAATTTATTTTTCATATATTAAAAGAACGTGAAATCACATACATATATATAAAAACAGAATCGATTCTGCAGTTTAAAAAAGACAGTTAAAAAATCATACACATATCAGTACATTGTCCAAATTTGCAAAACACTGAATTACTAAAACACAATTATTAAGCAAAAAATCCAACAATACAATATGGGAGAACACACAAGAAAGTTATTTCAAGTCATAAAAGTATCACACCAATCTGACACAAATCAATTGTTATATATAGAGAAAATCTGTTCTCTTATCATTTGTCTCATATAACAGTTGTCCCCAAAGATCTAGGGTGGGCTTTATCATCAGAGCATCGACGCGTTTTGGTGGGTACTCTTATTCAACCACCACCTTCTTCAGGAAAAAAACAATAACTCCCTAAATTACGATCCTGGTCTGTACTCGAGATCATAAGACAAAAAACATATAAATAATTAAAAAACAATTGACCCACAGTTTCTAGGTCTATGGACATTATTCACATCCTGGTGACAAAAAAGATTTCCATATTCACACAAGAGATACCAGTCATTCTCACACCCACATAATTTCAATGCCTAGTGAACACTATGGCACCTAAATTGAGGTTTAAAAGGGGGTGGAGGGGCACTCCTATTATTCTTACAGTTTTAAATCAGTTTTAACTAAAATACATTTTTGGTGTGCTACGGAGGTAGGCAAGCTGTCCTGGCTTGCTATAAATTCACATCTGATTTCAAGTTATTGAAAACTTGACCTCTGTGCACCATTACCATTGCATTTAGTGATATACTTTCTTTAAATTAACAATACATGTTGCTCATTTATAGAAACACAATTATTTCCTGAAGCTTTATAGAATACAATAACAAAAATATATCAAACACATTGAATTATAAAGAATTCCACATTTCTTCTGTTTCAAATCACAGATAAGTTGATTATTCAACTTCTTTTAGATGTGGTCCATACAATTGTCGTGTTAAATGCTGCCTGCCCAATGCAATTCGCGCCTACATGGCCCTTCTTCAGGGGCTTAAATTCTGAAAACAACATATCAATGAAAATCATGTTACATACAACCTACAGGGAAACAAATTCATTTTCATTATTCTGACAACATTATTGAGTATCCACTGGAAAACATAACTAAGTTATTTGATGCATAATATAGAGATTGCCTGTGTACTTTTTTGTGTGGTTCACGAATTAAATAAAACTTTCCAAGAACAAAGGAACATAAATGATAAGTGTAAACAAGCATTTGCAATGCAATAGGTCTCGCATTTGAAAGAATTAAAGCTATTGGTGTTGTAAATGCTAATGTCTTATCTATATGTTTGCCTTTGAGATCTTAGAAGTGTTTAGCCATGCAGCATGTAATCCAAAGGTTTTGCACACACCCTCAGATCGGGAGGTGCACTGCAGACAGAGCATTGCTTAACATACTGCTGCAGAAGCGTGACGAACAGTAACAACTAGGCAATTCAATAAAACATCCAAAATGAAAATATATTTTTATATCGATCAGTTTCTGCAATTCTATATCAGCTGCAAGCGACTGGAATTTCAAATATCAAGAATTCATGTTCTGTCTCTTTATAATTTACTGTATTATTTTCTCTAATAAATACCAGTGGGAAACCGAAAAATAATTCAACTGAAAAAAACCGAATTGTAATCACAAAGGCGCATGTATTTCAAGGATAAGAATTTAAAGCAGTGCTTTTGTGCAATAGGTTATGAACATTTCAGTAAACCTAGTGAAACGGATTTGCGGATTATTAACAGGCTGAGCAAAGCGCATATCATTCACATTATTCTCAGTGCTTTAAATGGAAAAAAATAAGTGCAGGTACTCACCAAAAAAAAAAGTAGTGGATTGGGGCGGAGCCATGTTTTCCAATAAATGGCACACTGACGAATCAGTACTAGAGCTGCAGTTTTTTTTTTAAGAGCAGTAATGCATTGATGTAATCTAGAGGGCTGGAATTTTGTTTATTCTCGTACCAAATAGTTATTATGATCTTTTTCAAGTTTCATTTGTGGTGTGTAGAGGTTACATTCACAAGTGACCAATTTGCCACGGAAATAAAATAAACAATCGCAAACCCAATAGGTCTCATCTTTTTGAGGTATGGACTTTGCCAACGTTTTTTGCCGATGCTAGAAATGCGTTTTCTATTATCAAAATTTCCTTACCATGAGAATATCTCCAAATCTCAGTCTCGTAACATTCTTTTGCTAACTTGGGGGCATATCAGCAAGCTGGCGATGAAAAATTATCGCTGCTTTAGCGTCCGTTTTTGGACGAAAAGCGGCGATCATTTTATCGCTTAATCAACAAGGTCACGCTAACACGTGATTCCTTGCTTTAGCTCCTTTTCCCATAACGCCCACCTTTGCATCTCTAATGAGATGCAAAGTGGGTGTTCCGTCCCAAAATAACTGGAGAAATGTCGCTAACCGACATTTCTCCAATTATCAAGGGAATCGCTAACAGGCATAGCGATAAGAAAAGTAGCGCTAACCACAGTTAACGCTACTTTCCTTACGCCTGCTTTCACCCTGACTTAGCCATGATATCCAATGTAAGGTGGATATAATGGCTAAGTATGCCCTGCCTTTTCAGCAAGCTAACGCCAAAATGTGTGAGATTATCGCTGGATTTCCATCGATAATCTCACTTTTGGCTGTTAGCGTGAGGAATTTTATCGCTTTTGAGATAGGCGTTGCTGATAGCACGCTATCTCAGCCATAAAATTCCACGATAGCCGGCGATAATTATCCTAGCGCTAAGTGCGCTTAGCGATAATTATCGCCGGCCCTTGCTAATATGCCCCTTGGTAACCCATTTTGTATGCTGACACACAAGAAAGCCTCTGCTGCCTAGCCACGCAAGAAGAGCAAGCAGCACAATGTGGAAGCACAGAAAACTAAAACAAACAAGCCCGGGAACACCACGACAGCAGCACAACTGACTGGCTGTTGTGTCGCCATGCACTGGTCTGGGGCACTTGTGCTGTGCAGCGAATTTGCATGCACTACACGAGCTTGGTGTCAACACCGGTCTTCTCTGGCAGCGCTGCTCGCCTGAAGTTATGGGGTGATGCGTACACATGTTTACACTGGGCAACGCAACATCTACACACACCTGCCACGATATCTGATGCCATGCTCATTATTATCAACCCCACCAATCTTACTCCTTTCTACTAAACACGTAAGAGAAATCAATTATTTCTATGTGCAAAAAAGAGAATTAAGCCTCCTTGGAAGCATCAAAAAGCTTGCTGCTATCAACACATTGCCACTCGGTTTTCAGGGACACTGTTTTCTAAGCACACACGCTCTGGAAGAAAGAGACTCTTACCTTTTGAGGGTCTTTTTTGTTTCGTTTGTAAGGAGGAAAACGTTCCCATTACTGCACCCATTTTGAAATGGCACCTGTCTCACTTTTGCGTCCCCCATTGAAAAGGGGGAAAAAATCCGTCTGGACCATGGATTCCAAAAAACAGAAGAAAAAAGGGGGAAGGCACCGCAAGCTCGGTGTGCTATATTATGCTGCATAATTTGCCTTTTCTTGCCACATAAATCAATCGTACCACAAAAAGTAGTCAGCCCCTGCCGCATAATTATAGTGGCCCTATCTATAAGCAACATGCTGCGGGATTACTGTATGGTCTCGTTCACATCATTCACCTCCGCCACTGATCTGTGTATCCATTCGACCGCTTATGGTCCAAGGTACCGCTTTATTATCATGTGCACAGCTTAGTCATTTGTTGGCAAACACATTTAATGGTATGTACTTTATATGTGGCCTACGGATTTACACGGCACTTGTGAAGTTGCACACACGGATACTACTACTATCGTCTTCCGATTGGGGATCAAATAGACTGGCAGCTCAGAACAGTCAGATTCCTTTTTTTTTTCTTTTTCCGGCAAATATCCATTTACTGAGTTACTTTCGTACAAGTTAGTTTTTTCCCCGCAAAGTAACACCTTCATTTTGAAAAACATTTCTCAGCTTTTAGTGCATGCATCACTTCTCCCTCCCCAATCGCATATATAAAAACTCAATTTTACAGTAATTCAAGGAAGCTCAAGGTTATGGTCATGGAAGGAATAGGCACAGAAGTCAAAATGTTTTATTAAGTGTCAATTTAAAGCCAGTAGCGTGGACCAATAAGCAATACTGAGCCCACTTTATTGGCAAGAACCATGAAGTGCTTTTGTTTTGTGTGGAACGGTAAAAAATCTCTCCACCAGTTTGAGATTTCGTAACTTTCAGTACTACTGAACTTGCCGTGAGAGATTAAGGGGCATATTATCAAGACAGGCGATAAAATTATCGCCGCTTTAGCGGCAGAAAACTGCCGCTAAAACTGCGATAATGGGATTGATAATATGCTCTATGGAATTCCAATTGAAGTCCATGTTAGATGTGAAGGACATCTAACCTGAGCTTCAATTGGAATTCCATAGAGCATATTATCAAGACCATTATCGCTGTTCAAGCGGCAGTTTTCTGCCGCTAAAGCGGCGATAATTTTATCGCCTGTCTTGATAATATGCCCCTAAGTGCCTTTATGGGCGGGAGGGGAACAAGCGGCAGTGGTTTGATGAAACCGAATGGCTTTAAGTGCTGGTACTTGACACTCCAGTTCTCGAGATGAGCCCCATATTATATCCACGGTAGAGTACAGTATAGCTTAAGAATTTACCAATTAGCTAGCACAGTATTATTTGAAACAGTTCATTTCTAAAAACCCTGCCACTAGAACATTAAACGTACAAGTGTCATGCATAAGGCACAGGGTGAAGCTGAAAAGCACAGTAGACAAATTCAGAAATCCTCACATTTCGAGCAGCAAATCAGAGTGCAGCCCTTAGCATGCTTGCAAAACTGCTCCTGGCACAAATAAAGCATTTGTACATTTTCTTTAATACACATTGGCACTGTAACAAAAAGCCCCTTCTGTACCACGGAGTTGTCTCGTGTCCAGACAACACTGCCTGCAGATGTGCACAGAGGAAGCATTAGCTAGTGACAAGCGCATGTGCAGGATGGGATGAGAGTAACTCGGTCCAGAGTGAAAAGGCAGCAGGTGAAGAACCATCTTCAGTGAGGAGTTGGTGACCTTGGAGGAAGGAGACGTAGTAGCTGTCCGTTGTCGTTTCATCATTTGTGCAATACAGTTTACCGACGCAATGGCTGCAGCAGCATGATCATGAAGACCACTGCACCTCTGCACCAAGTGCCACGAGAGTCTCTATGAGAACCTCAGTCTGCAGGGTCATGTGGAGGCATCCTGCAATCCGGGCCCCCTTCAAAGGCTTGGACTGCGAGTACATCGCGCATCTTCATCAGCCCCGGCATCTCATTCTCCGCGATCTCAACGGCCTTGCACCCCCATTCGGCCAGGCTGATGTCCGCGACTTTGAAAGGCAGTTTATCGGACATGCTGAAGCTGGTTATGGAGAAGAAACAGAGGCAGCGTGGATCAGAAAGCGGCTGGGGCGGGAAGGGCAGAACAGTCAGATTCCTAAACAGTGTAGTGAGGACTGTGTCTCAAATGCCATAAAAATATTGCATTTTGCACACGTTCCCTCCTTACGAGAAAGTGTCAACCTCATGGGCAAGCAGACACCTGCCGCCTGCAGGTAATAACGGCTATACCGACATGTCTGGCCTTTACCAGAGATAAAATGGGCCCTTGACTGGGGTCGTGGCCCCTGTAACCCGAGAGCCTGCCCCCGAGCTGCATCGAATGTGTAGCGGAGCACCATGCAGCGCTCGGAGTCCACATAATCGCAATTCAAAGCACTCTCCTCAAGTATAGTTTAGCAATGTCAGAGTGACGAAAACACCTGCGCTTTGTAAAGCTCACAGTTAAACGTTGCGAACATGAAAAGGGACATGTATTAGGTACGTGCAGTTTTTAAAAGACTAAAGAGGAAGAGATGAACGCGCTGGCCTTTAGGTTGACGAACCGCGGGTTATTCTAAGTGCAGTGGCTGAAGCCTTCATGAAGCCTGTACAGGCACGGGGGGAACTGCCCTCTAACGCTGCTAAGGGCCCTTCCTTTCTGGCTGTTGGTTCAGATCTCGTGGTTACTGGACACAAACTTGCGTTCGTCTGGGGTGGGACTATGTCCCCGATCATTCCTGCACTTCTGGTTTGCTCTCAGTGGCAGATAGGAGGGGGCATGCCGCAACAACGCAATTAAAATCGCTTAAAGGTTCCCGTGGCACAGGGCACAAAGGGGGCATGCCGCAACAACGCGATTAAAAGCGCATTTTTGAGTGATAAAAGACCGAAACCTGCTCAGAGACACCACACACATTGCGGCGTGCCTGTGCAAGCACAAAATAAAGTAAAAAGAAACAAGGAGGAAGGGGTTAAGGGGGGGTGCATGGTGGGAGGGCGCTTTGGTGAGGGAAACAGAGATAAACCCCTTTAAGGGGCTTGTCTTGAAGGAGGAGGTGGCTTAAGATATAAAGCTGCCGACTTTGGAGCGGGAGAACAGAGTTCGAGCCTTGGTGTGGGCACCGTCATTTTAATATAAATAAACAGCGATCTCGGAGGGAGAGGAGGGTGGGGCGAGACACATAAAAAAATAAAATCACATGGAGGGGGAGACAGATACAATAAAAAAAAACACGGTTGAGACGAAATGTAGCATCTGAAACCAAGTGAAACAAACGGTGCAAGGAGGTGGCTCAACATACAACGCAGCCGACTTTGGAGCAGGAGAACGGGGTTCGAACCTCCGTGTGGGGTGCATCATATAATTGCAAATAAATAATAATTGCAAATAAATAAATCGTGATCTCATGCATATTAAACATAAATAAATAAACAGGGTTGGATGAGGGCAGGAAGCTGCCAGATGTAGAAATGCGAGCAGCAAAGAAAAAAAGTAGTCCCTAAATACAAAGATAACAGCCAGCAGCGTAAGTTAACTGTAGTTGGTCGATGCTGCTTCCTCCAGAAACGGAAGAAAAAGGAAGTGATGTATCGGACCACCAGCCAAGAATGAGCAAGATAAGAACAGCAATGCTAGATTCCACCAATGGCAAGTCACAAAACAAAGAGAAATGCAATGGGTGGAGTTTCAGTAGTAATACTCATTACTGTATGCCTCGTAGAGGCAGCGCATGCGCTGCTCTATGCGAGACCTAAAAAGGATTGTGCTCCCATATTATTGGTGACTAATAGTATATACACCATAACTGTCCTTTATATCACGTGATTTAAACAAGTCACTAAAATGGACCGAACACAGCCGACTGTCCAAGCCTCATACCTGATATAAATCCTTGTCTGCTGAGAACCTCAAAGGGTCTGAAAAAATACAAAGCTTGATAAATGTCTGTCTTCAACTTAATGAACTTGTCTGTTCAAACGAGCATACCATGAAAATAAGCAACCGACCTTATAGTATTCGTCTTGTCCGTAACCAATAGATGGGGTGGTAGTTCTTAATCAGTTCTTCCCAAAGCCTGTGATGACCGTAAATAATGTTGAAGCCCAATTTGGAAAGGCTAACTCACGAATGACTGCAAAACACTACGACTTCTATACTCAGTATTATCCACTATTCAATCTTACCTTTCCAGGCATAGTCACTACTCTTCCCGCGTTTCGGATCTCAATCGCCAAAAGTGATCCTGCCGGTGTACCTGCTTCTCCGCATCTGACGTCGTAACAAGAGGTATAAAAGACGGACTAACCATAGAGCTCATATACGAGTCTAGATTGTAGTAAGTTGCCATGGTGCATTGAAATGAATAAAAGACTCAAAGCTCCAAATATTACTAGAAAAAACCGCTGAATCGAAAACAATAATAAGGTTACAGTGCAATCAACGCTGGCTACTATGATAAAACTGTAATAAAACGGTCATTCTGAATTAACTTTGACGACTCTATAAATACGATTTATGTGACGTACGGCACTATTCCCCATTAAGTGTGATAATAAATAAACTAAAAGTGAAAAATAACAACACTTAAAAGTAAGTGGTTAGAAAAGAGGGGTAAAAAAATGTACACAGTTTCCGGCAATATTAGAAAGTAAGTACATGTTTATGATACATATCATAATGTCTTTTCATCAATGCTATACAGCTCTTTTTATACAAAACATTCTCGAGGAGACAATTTTTACCATTATCCACTACGCTATGTAGTAAAAATTAAGCATAGTATCATTATCAAAAACATACTAGATCTACCTTGTCATTAATCCCCTTGGGGTCTTGGGTTTCTAGTTTCCTTATCCAATAAATTTCTCTCTGGAGCAGAGTCTTAGTCAAATTCCTACCAGGGCTTGGGTCAACAATCTCTATAACCTTACATTTTATTTGTGCTATTGTGTGTCTCTGTTGCATCCAATGAACAGCTAGGCTACATTTGGTATTACTATTGCGGATCGTACTTTTATGTTCTGAAATACGTGTTTTTCTTTTTCTTTCAGTTTTACCAATATAAAGTAGTCCACACAGACACTTTATGCTGTATATTAAATTTTTAGAATTACAATCTGCATTGTGCCTGAGTTTTATGATTTCACCTGTACTTGGATGCTGTACTCTATTGCCAATGATCACGTTATTGCAATGCACACAATTTTGACAGCGCCTTGTTCCTTTGAATTCTTTTGTGTTTGCCGGTGTTTTAAAGATTAACATTTCTTTTAGGTTCCTAGATCTTTTATACACGAACAATGGTTTTTCTTTAAATAAATCCTTAAAATCCTCTTCATTTTCAAGCATTTCCCATCGTGTATTAATAATCTTTTTGATTTGATTGGGGCTTGTTGAATATTTCGAAACAAACACTTGTCGATTCATTTTGGTTTTAGGTTGAGTAGTGAGAAGGCTATCACGTCTTTTTAATTCCATTTTCACTGCTGCTTGATTCAAAACATCCTCTGGATAACCTTTCGACTCATATCTGTCTTTCAAAATATTGATGTTTTTTAGTAGACTTTCTTCATCTGAACAAATCCTTTTTGCTCTTAGAAATTGTGAAAATGTTAGATTATGTATCAATTTGCGAGGATGAAAGCTGGTGAAAAGTAGTGCATTATTTTTGTTTGTAGGTTTATGGTATACTTCAGTCAGAATCTTTCCTTTCTCCATGGTAATTAGTACATCTAAAAAAGATAATGTTCGTTTGTGGATGGTTTTGGTGAATTGTATGTGTTCACTTTTGGAATTTAATTGAATGATCTTTCTTTCTAGTAATTCATAGCTGTTATGCCATAACAGAAAAATATCATCTATGTATCTGCCATAGAGCAACAGGTTCTGTTTCCATTCTGTGTCGCTATAAATGTGGTCCTTCTCAAATTGAGCCATATAGGTATTCGCGTACGCCGGTGATCCAGAAAAACCCATTGATGTACCTTTTAGTTGCAGGTAAAATTGACTATCCCATTCAAAATAGCTGTGATGTAAGCAGAAATGTAACATTTCCAACACAAAGATTTTGTCTGCTCTTATAGTAGATTGTTGTAATAAGGCCCATTCAACTGCTTCCATACCATCTTGATGAGGGATGGAGGTGTACAATGCTTTGACATCAATTGTACATAAAATCGTGTGGTCGTTAATCTGGGTTATTTGTAATTTTTTCAAAAAATGTGACGTATCTTTCATATATGATGGCCATTCTTGAACAAAAGGTTGTAAAAAGTGATCAATATATTGCCCGATGGGTTCAAAGATGGTCCTGCACCCTGTCACAATTGGTCTGAATGGTGGATCCAATAGATCTTTATGGATCTTAGGTAGCATGTAAAATCCTGGTCTTTTGGGGTTAGCTTCTATCAGGAAAGAACGGGTAGTACTTGTAATCCATCCCATTTCTATGGCTTTGTTGAGTATAATCTCCAAAGTTGAAATTAATTGTTGTATAGGATCTTGATCTAATAGGAGATATGTACTCAAATCAGTGATATACTCTTAAACTTTACGATGATAAAAAGTTCTGTCCATTATGACAATGGCCCCTCCTTTGTCAGCCCTTTGTATGACAATATTGTTGTCATTGGTCAAGGATTTCAAAGTCTTATATTCTTGCTTGCTGAAATTACTATTTCTCAATCTATTAACATTGATTTTTTGGAGATCATTTTTGACCAGGTTCTCAAATGCATCCAGGATCTTATGCGATATAGGACTTTGAAATGACGATTTTCGTTTGAACTCCATATATTCCGGTTCAATTTGCTCTTGTTCCATAGGGTTCAATGTGGAGAAAAAATATTTTAATTGTAAAATTCTCATAAATTTGAATAGCGTTATTTCATTCTCGAGAGCATTGGTTTGGTACGTGAGGACATATCCCAATCCTTTATTTAAGATACCTTTTTGTTGTGGGGTGATTACTGATGATGAAATATTGACGACTAAGTCATTTTCTGGCTTCTCAAATTTTGCCTTTGCTTCTCTTTGACTTCTCCTTGTTTTCCTCCCGTTTTTCCTGGTGGTTGGCTGCTGTCTGTTGCCTGTCCTAAAAAAGAATTTGAAGTGGAAGGGTGTACTGAGGATCCTTCTGCTGTTGCTGTGCTACCTTTATCTCATGTCTTTTCAATCTGCGGGGGAGGTCTGTTGATATTCGTATCCCCTTCTGTTGCCAAACTTTCTTCCGATGATGTATTTGTGTTAGTATTTTTTCTAGTGAATACTCTTCTTTGGGCATATACTTCTGCCCAGGTGTATACCTCGTTTAATATATGGTCCAGTGTGTCGCGTTTAAACTTTCTAAGTTTTCCTTCTTGTAATTCTTTTGAATTAGGGCCATATGTAGGAAGCCAAATACCGGTCGGTAACGGCCGATTTTCGGTAATTATCCCGTTACCGACCGGTATTTTGGCATTTGCTATGTAGGGGGCATGTTTCAGGATTCAGTAATTTACCGAATCGGTAAAATTACAGAATCGGTAATTTTACCGATTCGGTAAATACCGAATCCTGAAAGGAGATGTAGGTAACACTCTAATGAGTGTTGTGAGGGAATTGAAATTCGGTATTTAACACCAAATATAGGTTGGTGTTAAATACCGAATACATTGCAAAAAGCAATATTTTGCTGAAAAAAGAGTGCCATGTGGCAGACATACATGCCCTTAGGGCATGTATGTCCGCCACATGTGCACACATGCAGGAATCAGGGGTGTAACAGGGTGTCAATGTGACACCCTGCCACCCTTGAATGTACTCCCCCCATTACCGAATCGGTATTTACCGATTCGGTAATGAGGCATACCTTCCCATTGATTCAATCAATGGGAAGGTATGCCTCATTACCGAATCGGTTAATACCGATTCGGTAATTACCGAATTTCTCCGATTCGGTAATATTTACCGAATGATTACCTACATACGAGTTACCACTTCTTAAATACCGAATCGGTAAAGTTCGGTATTTAAGAAGTGGTAACTTGTATGCTACCTACATATGGCCCTTAGTGTCAAGTTTGGTATTCATATCCTCCAGAATTTTATTTAGATCTTCTAGTTCCATTCTCCCTTCTAGATCCGTGCGAATGGCAGTCATTTCTTCGCTGATTTCTTGAATAACTGTTGCCAATTCTTCTATAAGAAGTAGGATGAGATCTAGGGAGCACTTATTTAATACCGCATACCATCGATCCATAAAGTCTTTTTTCAAATGAAATCTAAATAACATAGGTTTGATGGATCATCTTAAATCTCTTGGAATTCTTTTTACTCGGTGATACTGTACTAGTGTGGAAGCGTGTAGGCGTTGATTCAGTAGTCTCCTGGTAAGAAAATCGAGTTGTTTCAATTGTTGTTGTAGGGTGCCTCCCTGTACGTTGAAAGTTTTTACATCTTGTATTAGAGAGTAGATTTCTGTTGCTTTTTCTGTGGTATAAGTCAATGTACTAGCTCGATTATCTGTTAAACTAGAAATCGTGTCAAAAGACATTATACTGGGTGCTCCCTCACGGGTGGACAAAAGCTATGGAAGTTTAAAAGGGGGTGGAGGGGCACTCCTATTATTCTTACAGTTTTAAATCAGTTTTAACTAAAATACATTTTTGGTGTGCTACGGAGGTAGGCACCTTAAAATCTTCCAGAGAAATATATAATCCATGATAGGAACATTTCTTGTTTCAAGGAAGGGGATATATCTTTACCTCCTTGTCCCACGAATGCCATGGGAATCTGAAATAATATAGCACAATGTGCTCGTATGCTCCGTGATACAAATATATACACATGAATTTCATAGTACTGAAGCAAAAACCACTAAAACCAAGTTACCTCCAACAACCTTGTTGATAGGGACCCAGTGACACTGATAAACACTCAATGAATACAGTCCCTGTATGTGAAAGAGGGAGAAAACAATCCTTACTCTTTTTATATTGTCTATTGGTCATAGTCACTTTTCATTCTCTGCTAGATAGTTCAGCTCCTCAAGCAATCTGCAATTACCTTCAAGGCTAAAGTAGAGAATGAAAGACAGTTCTGGATGATAACTTTCCTCTCAGTTCCTTCGTCCAAATTAAAAAGTCGCAAGTTATTTATGCAGCGATCCTTCATTGATATCTAAAAATAGGGGTACAAAAACCGTGCAGAAAAGTATAGGTTAGTCCCCTAAGCCCATTCCTTTCACTTCAAATCTATACTATGTATCCCCTCGATAGTGAGTACACATGTAAATAGTGCCTAGTCCCATAACTCATACCAAATTGGTAGAGAACCCGTGTCTATCTAGTGATGTGCCCCATAATCGAAGTAGATGCTTTAACATACTATGGAGAGACTTGGGTTACTAATCCTCCGAGCCCAAACCAACAGCCAACAGCTCCTGTTATCAGGAGTTACCCAATGTTGACCACACTCTAAGCGCAGCGAGCCCCCATCACATGCAGCCCGCCGACGTCAACGGGGCATGAGCAGTGAGCATCTCCCTCCCCTTGGGGCCCTGCCAACTGTATGTGCCATAGCAGCTCCCAGAGGATGTAGACACAGCAGCAGAGAGATGGGGAGGTGCAGGAATGATGCAGGTAGTACAGGCAAGTGAAGTCTCAAGGGAACAGACAGACATATCTAAACAGCAGAGGTGGTCTTAATTCCATGCGCACAAAACAAGAACTGGGGGTCTAATGCCAAACAGCACAAAAGTGATGAACAGAACTAAACCTACGTGCAACAAACCAAACCAAGCCAAGAGCAGAGCATGGATTACCATCAATCTTACTCGAAGGACAGAGCAAATAGTAAGAGAAAAGTAGCTCTCATGATCAATCATATCATCTGGTGATCCAACTATTGGCAGAGGTGTGTCCCTTGATCATGGGGACTGCCTCGCTAGTTTAAAGCTCTGTTGCTCAATCAGGCTGATGAGTATTAGCAAGCAAAACACCAGATGTAGAGAATTGTAATGAACAAGGATAGTAATCCTATAGTGTGCAGTGCAAAGAAAAGGAAACAGTGAGGACTAAAAAAGGTTGTGTAGAGAGGATAAACCTTAATATTCCAAGTGCTCTGCACACCTTGATTAAAAGGGTGTAACAAAATTATAGCAGTGCTAACAAGTGACTGCTATATAGAGGTCAACATGTTTCAGCCATCTGGGTTTTACTGCCCACGGCTTTCGTCAGGACCTATGTTTCACTAAAACATGCTACTGCAAAAGATACACTTCTAAACGTGAAAAGTGACCACACATATCTACCATGTATGGGGTTAAATAAGATTGAAATGAATACAACCTTAAACAATCTAAATCCTCTAGATCGCAGGGTGTAGTCATCACCCCACGTACTCTGGGATTGTACCTCACCTACCCTGGAACCTTGCTCGGGTGTAGGAGGCCCCGCTCTATCCGTCGTTGCCCCAGGGCTAATTTAGCTGGATGGGCCTCCCATGGTAGGTGAGGTACAATCCCAGAGTACGTGGGGTGATGACTACACCCTGCGATCTAGAGGATTTAGATTGTTTAAGGTTGTATTCATTTCAATCTTATTTAACCCCATACATGGTAGATATGTGTGGTCACTTTTCACGTGTAGAAGTGTATCTTTTGCAGTAGCATGTTTTAGTGAAACATAGGTCCTGATGAAAGCCGTGGGCAGTAAAACCCGGATGGCTGAAACATGTTGACCTCTATATAGCAGTCACTTGTTAGCACTGCTATAATTTTGTTACACCCTTTTAATCAAGGTATGCAGAGCACTTGGAATATTAAGGTTTATCCTCTCTACACAACCTTTTTTAGTCCTCACTGTTTCCTTTTTTTTGCACTGCACACTATAGGATTACTATCCTTGTTCATTACAATTCTCTACATCTGGTGTTTCGCTGGCTAATACTCATCAGCCTGATTGAGCAACAGAGCTTCAAACTAGCGAGGCAGTCCCCATGATCAAGGGACACACCTCTGCCAATAGTTGGATCACCAGATGATATGATTGATCATGAGAGCTACTTTTCTCTCACTATTTGCTCTGTCCTCCGAGTAAGATTGATGGTAATCCATGCTCTGCTCTTGGCTTGGTTTGGTTTGTTGCACATAGGTTTAGTTCTGTTCATCACTTTTGTGCTGTTTGGCATTAGACCCCAGTTCTTGTTTTGTGTGTATAGTTTATCAGTAGGGGATTGGAACTTGGGCAGGTCTATAAATACTTCTTTCCCTTAGACCCTATTTTTTCACTAGGATTATTGATGTTCTTAATTCCATGCGGCCAAAGCGATATGTTCACGTGGGTTGCATTTTCCGAAAAGGTCCAATGCATAACATTGCTTGCAGATGACACGCCCACAGCGACAATCAAAAACTCATCATCGGACCACAATTGACTTTGACACATTAGTGATGGGATGTCACCGAGTTGGTTCCATGCGATGAGGACAAGATCCGAAACGCTCACTTGTCAGCATAGCAACTTTCCACCAAAGGCTGTGTCCGAATCAGTTTGGATGCAGCTGTCGTGTCCCTTGAATACTCACCCACGTCTGTAACCATAACAACTTCCAGCCAATGGCTGTCTGAATCAGTTAGGATGCAGCTACTGCATCCTTTGAATACTCACCCGTGTCTGTCACCATAACAACTTGCAGCTTATGCCTCTGCCTGAATCGGTTAGGATGCGGCTACCGCGTCCTTTCAATATTCGGTCGGCAGGGCAGACACATCTGGAATTCATTTAGTTATGTGCATCACGTGTGTGGAGGCAGTTTTTTCAAGATGAAATGGATCTTTAAATGAATAGCTCACACTCCCATGAGGAGCTAACCTTGAGAGGCACATGACACACTGATTTTGAGGCTAATACCAACATGATACAAGAGTACTTCATTTCTGACTGTAACTGTTTGCTGTTTACGTCATGGATAAAGCATTTATCTTTGAATGAGTAGACCGTGACATTATGCAGCCACATCAGCTTGTGTTTGTAATGTGAATCTAGTGTATCTTTGTGTCCCAGACTTAGCTGAATGATGGCATTATATATGCAGCTCCTACATTGTTCATGTTTTGTGAATGTGATTGCAGACATGACAACATGACAGTGTCCACTCTGTAATAGTAGTGTGCATGATTCACATTGTGAGATGCTGTGTGTATTAGGTGTCCCACATATCTGGCATTACACAATCCTATTGTGGGTATCTTTTAACCATGTAATTGTTCTCACAAACCTATATCTTGGCTTTTTTGGTGGGGAGTTGTTGAGCAAGTGATGCTTGATCACATGAACGGTGACAGACACTAAAGATTTTTACACTGCAGCACTCTAATTGCTGGTAACATGTCTGGGAAGGGTACTAATGCTGTCATATGTCAGCCTTTTTGATTGATTTGTGTATTTCCAATGTTCTGTAGCTTTAGTTGTGTTCAGATTTCATGTTCTGTTTGTCTGAATGCATGTTGCTGTGTACATTGTGAACTAACACCAACTGTGTTTACACTCTAAACATAGGTATCATAGACGACCTCCAGTGTACAGGCACTTTCCAGACCTTCAGACCATGGAAGAATGTGATACCATCAGGAAATACCATTTCACAAGGCAAATAATTGAAGAGTTGTCTGAGCAGATGTCACCCCATTTGCAGCCTGGTCACACATATCCAACTGCACTGACGCCCAAAGTAAAGGTTATGGCAGCATTACATTTCTTTGTACACAGTGGCAACCTCTGGAGGAATGTCCCAAACCATGTTCAGCCATGTCCTTTGGGATGTGTTGCAGGCATCGCTCCATTACCTGGACGAGTACATAAAGTTCCCGACACCTGGAGAGTTGTCAGACATCAAGGGGGAATTCTATGCCTTGGGATATATACCCCATGCCATTGGTTCTATTGATGCCACTCATGTTGTATTGATCCCACCACAGGCAAAAGAGGAAGTTTATCGCAACCGAAAACATTACCACTCCATCAATGTCCAAGTGGTATGTTTGGCTGACATGTCCATCTCCCACATCTGCGCACATTTACCTGGATCGGCACATGATGCATATATCCTGAGGAACAGAGTCATCCACCATTTGATGTCTCAGCTGCAATGTAACCGTGCCTGGCTTGTTGGTAGGTGATGTGGCATGTGTATGTTGTAGTATTTGTTGATTGTATGTCAGATAGTGCTCTGTTATCAGACAACTGAATCTTTTTTCTGTGTTAAATGTAGGAGACTCTGGATACCCCAACTAGCCTTAGTTACTGACACACCTCAGTAACGCTGTCACTACTGCAGAAGTACAGTTTAATGTGGCCCATGGTAGGTTCCCAGCGAGGTGCGGAGCGGACTTTTGGGTTACTGGAGACCAGATTACACTGTCTGGATCGTACAGGAGGAGCCCTCCAATATGCTCCATTGAAGGTGTGCCTGATCATCACAGCTTGCTGCATGCTCCACAACTTGGGTTTACGGGAGGAAATACCTCTCATACAGGATGACGGAGAGCAGCAGCCACCAGTGAGGGAGTACCCAGGACTGGGACATGATGACAGTGGTGATGATTTGAGACAACAGCTTATCCACAACTTCTTCACATGAGTGTAAGTATGCAATGAGAGGAGGTGACTATTCCCAATCGGTTGTTGTTGTGTTGCTGGTGGACAATGTGTATTTATGCTCGTGAGTGTCTGATAATTGTCCTGACGTTTTTCAGGGTCTGTTAAATGGGCAGGTTAACATGTACAGTGTTACCGTGAAGCCAAGCTGGGGTTCACATTGACATTCTTGTGCTTCAGATAACATAGTTTATAAAATTGGACTACCTAGTCCTGGGATCCTGACTATGGTCTATGTTTCTCCTTACCAGGCTACTCTACCATGTCAACTGCAGAGTTGTGACCTCACCAGACCCATGATGCTGTGACATACTCCAACATTGAACTGTTGTGGAAATCCCTGACACTCACTCCCTTCTGAATTGATGGTCATTTCTTTTTACTTGTGAGCATTCTGTTACTGTGTGATGCGATCTGAATTTGGGTTAAGGCGTCAGGTTGTATCTGGAGAATAAACCTGTGCTCCACTTTGAGGTGTGCCTTGTCTGTTTTTACACATCCAAAGATTACTTTGAAACAATACATGTACCATGATGATCTAGTTTGCTGAAGATGATTGTTGATTGTGCTTGCAAATGGTGAAAGTTTTGTCCACAGTAGACTCAAATTGAATCAGTACAATGTACTACAGGTTGTGTGATAACCTGGCTGTGTCTATCTATCATGCTGTGACAAGGTACATATACTCACAATCTATTAGTTGACATTTTGGAAGTGATTTTTTACCAGCATTGTTAACACTTTCTTCTTTGTGATTTTGTGCATCATATCAATCTGTACATTTGGGATTCAAAGTCACAACATGAGCAAGTATTTAGTGAAAAGTGATTCATTTTAGTACATGACTTAAGGAGATCATTCCACAGAAGTTCAGATTTGATAGTGTTTGTTAGAAGAAATCTTCAAAAGTAAGTCTACAGTTATTTGAGTCCAAAGTCCAATTTAGACCCTCCATCCAATGTGGGACAGTCCAATGACAGTCAACAAAGTGAAAGCTTGGCATACAATGGAGGATAACAGGAGCAGCTTGTCACTTCCTGGGGGTGATGCATTGCCATCTGTCTCTCAGGAATTCTTTCTCGGACGACCCTTTCCACATTTTGCAGGTGGACCCTCAGTTGCAGGTAGCTGCAGTGCTGGGGACTCTCCGTCCTAGTCCACATAATTCCCTATGGCTTGTGCTGATGTTGATGCACCGGATGTTGTGGGCACACAGGGAGGTGTGGACATGTTGTTAGCAATCTGGCACCATAATGCATCCTAATCCATTGTTCAGGAAGCTTGTGGTCGAGTCGTTTGGAAAGCATTGCAAAACCAATTCAGTTGGACTGCTTTCCGGACGACATCATAATCGGGCCCTTAAAAGGAAGGATTTGGCCTGTCAAAAGATGTTATTTCAACAGGTCAAATTTGCAGTAAAAACCTGCACAGCAATGCTATAGAAGGCAGGCCTACAGTGATATTTACTTTGCCCCTATATTGGATGGCATAATGGGTGCTGCAGTCCACTTGTGATAATTAACTTACCATGTGTAGGTCTTGGTACCATGCACTAGGGACTTATAGGTAAGTTAAATATAGCAATCAGGTGTGTACCAATTTTACCATGCTGAAAGCAGGTGCACAAGCACTTTACCTCTGATTAGCAGGGCTAAAGTGCACAGAGTTCGGTAGCCAGCAAAAATAGAGTTCAGCAAAAATGCAAAAAAAATGTGGGGTGACCCTACAGAAAGGCCAAATTTCCAACAAAAGTCGGTAGAAATATGCTGAAAATAGTTTGTCCATCCTTTGCAATTCTAGATTGCTATGCATGGCATTTTTTGATGGGGGGGGGTGTTTCTTTCATATAGTACAGATGTAATCCCTAGCTTTTTGATGGAATAGTTTTCTTACTGTTTGTAGGTATTCAAAATATTGAGTTGGAAATGTCGACTTACACTAATATCGAGTTTTAAATATCGTGACACAGAAATATCAACAGCAAGAATATTGTGGTGAAGAATATCGACTTTAAGGTTCTTTAATTAGTGTTATGTATTTTAGTATATATTTTAAATGAATTTGATGTATTTTCTTGTATAAGTATTGTTTTTGTTTTTTAAAATATGTGTTAAATTTTAGTAGTTTTTAATTTTGTTTTAATTACATTTTGAATTTTTTACTTCTGTAGTGGGTTGTGCGTTTATAGGGAATAGGTTGGAAAGTAATTTATTTATAATAAATTAAGTAATATTTTTTATGTATTAATATTGATTTAATTGAGATTTTATAATGTTAATTGTGTTTTTAATTTTTGGGGTACATTTTAGGTTCGGGTTGTGTGGTTATAGGGGTAAAGGGTAGGAAGTATGTATTTTTAATTAATTAATAATTAGTTGCTCATATTAAATAATTAATTTATAATTAATTATGGTAATTGTGTAATACATTTTAGTTGCTGGTTGTGGGGTTTTTAGGGGTATAGGGTGGGAAGTAATTTATTTTTAATAATAAATAAGTAGTTGAGAATTAATATTGATGAATTAATCGATAAATAATTAGGGTAATTGTTTAATTATTTTTTTGGTGTGAGTTTTGGGTTTATAGAGGTGAAGAGTGAGGAGTAAATTAATTTTACTTATTTTATAATTAGTTGTTAAATACTATGTTATTTAATTGAATTTTTTTCTTCATTGTGTAATAAATTTTTTTACAGTTTAATTTTAGGTGTGCGTTGTGGTGGTTATAGGTGTAAAGTCTGGGATGTTATTTAAATTAAATGTGTTTGAATTGGTTTTTAAAATAATAATATTTGTTTAATTGAAAATGAATTATGTTATTTATGCAAATAAATTGTTTTGTTTTTGATGTGGGTTGTGCGGTGTTATAGGGTAGGAGGTAAATAGACAAAATTTATGTAATACTTAGGGGCCTATTAGGATGGCGGGTGGATCACCCCCGCCGGGCCGGCGATAGCCACCGCTGGCCCAGCGGGGGCGATTCACGCGCCATCCATGCCAGAATGACCCCCTGCCATATTAGGATGGCTGGGGGTCCGCGGCGGATGGGAAGAACATCTGCCGCATTTCCGCCCGATGACGCGTCGACCGGGCGGAAAACATGTATAATATGGTGGCTGTGTCTGCAAGATACTGCCATTCATATTATGATTATGGCGGTGATCAGCCCCCAGGGTGTTGGGAGGTGCACATGGGGGGTACCTATGATACCCTTCTGCATTTGCATGCACAAGGTGGCAGGCACCACGCGGTGCCTGCCACGTTGTGCATGCAAAAACACCATATGCATTTTGTACATTGCGGAGGGTGCTGCTTACAGCAACGCCCGTCACAATGTACAAAATGCGGGATGTGCCAGCCAGTGTGGCGGGTGCATCTTGATCTGCAGGGCAGGACCGCTGCACCTATGGTGGGCGGTCCCTTTAGCCGTTGCGGTGAAGTTCGCCCGCCATCGTAATAGACCCCATAATGTTTTTGGTAATAAATAATCTCTAAATACATTTTTTATTTTTTGGGGAAATATTTTTTTATTTTATTTAATACAATATTTGTAAGTCTTTGTGATATGTATTTAACATTGTAATAGGTTTTTATTTTTTTATTTTTAATATTAAATACAGTTTTATTTGGAACATATTTATATATTTTTTATTTACTTGTTTAAAAAATATTTTTATTGTGTTGCTATTTTGTTTGTTTTTAATTTTGAACTGACTGGAGTAAGAATAGTAAATTTTACATCTCCACAATCCAATAATTTGCCTATTGATGCACTGACTGGAGTGGGAATAATACATTTTATCCCTCCGCTATCTAACATTTTCCCTACTGTTGCACTAATTGGAGTGGGAATAGTAATTTTTACCCCTCCGCTATCCAACACTCTCCCTACTGTTGCACTGACTTCACAGGGAATAGTAATTTCAACCCTCCGCTATCCAACACTTTCCCTACTGGTGCATTCATTGGAGTGGGAATAGTTTTTTTCACCCCTACGCTATTCAACACTATCCCAACTGTTGCACTCACTGGAGTGGGAATGGTGATTTTTTACCCCTCCGCTGTCCAACACTTTCCCTACTGTTTCACTCATTGGAGTGGGAATAGTAATTTTTACCCCTCCACTATCCTCCACTTTCCCTATTGTCGCAATGATTTGAGTGGGAATTGTAATTTTTTCCCTCCGCTATCCAACACTTTCCATACTGTTGCACTCACTGTAGTGGGAATAGTAATTTTTACTCCTCCGCTATCCAGCACTTTTCCTATTGTTGCACTCACTGGAGTGGGAATAGTAATTTTTACCCCTCCGCTTTCCAACACTTTCCCTCCTGCTGCACTCATTGGATTGGGAAGAGTCATTTTTGCCCCTCCGCTATCCAACACTCTCCCTAATGTTGCAGTGACTAGAGTGTGAATAGTAATATTTACCCCTCCGCTATCCAACACTTTCCCTACTGTTGCACTCACTGGAGTGGGAATAGTATATTATACCCCTCTGCTATCCAACACTTACCC
Source organism: Triturus cristatus (assembly GCF_964204655.1). Classification (NCBI taxonomy): domain Eukaryota; kingdom Metazoa; phylum Chordata; class Amphibia; order Caudata; family Salamandridae; genus Triturus; species Triturus cristatus. Next base: position 384,599,439 of record NC_140584.1, on the reverse strand, counting down.
TACTGTTGCACTCACTGGAGTGGGAATATGAAATTTTACACCTCCGCTGTCCAACACTTTGCCTACTGTTGCACTCATTGGGGTGGGAATAGTACATTTTATCCCTCCGCTATCCAACACTTTCCCTATTGTCCTCGTCCTCAATCTGTATCAGCATGCCACAGCACAAGCCCAGACAGCAGCCTCCAAGCGTTACATTTAGTGCATCCCATTCCATCAGGGCTGAGGTAGCTGTACCCACATTGTGATCAAAGTACTCGACAATAGCATTATTTAGGTATGCACAAACAGGGGGGTCCTTTAGCAGTGCGGTTGTAGGCACAAAGGGGGGATCAAGAGGAGGCCCAGTGCCCCATGCAATATGTCTCTATTGTGAATTTTGGTCGCAGTGAGCACGGCCTAAATAGTCATTTTGGGCAATGGAAGGTAGCAGGTTGGGCGTGCATAGTATCCGATCTATTCTAACATGTAGTTAATGTGGATTAGAATTGAAAAAATACACCCGCATAGTGGGAGTGTGGGATATCCATACATCTGCTTAACACCATTATTACAGTCAGTCTTTCAGTGCTGAGGCTTTAGTGGAGGCTGATGTATGTTGTAGAGGAGGAAAGAAGTGGTACATGCTTGTGTTCAGGACAGTGTTAAAGTCACCTCCTATTATCCATGGGAGGCGACACCACCTAGAGAGGATGTGGCAAAGTGACTATAGAAAGGAGCTCGGATCAGTATTAGGTGCAGAGATATTACCTGGCAGGAGGGGATACCCATCGAACCTGCCCCTAAGGAATATGTACCTACCCTCAGCATCTGTCACAACCTCTTCTGCCAGAAGGGGAGCCACCGGGTGAACCCAGATTAATACTCGACGAGCATAGGAGGAGTAATTTGTGGCAAAAAACCCACCCTCTCCACTTGTGTTGCAATGTGATTGCTTCTGAAAATGTTAAAATTGACTCTTGCATTAGAGCGATGTGGGCAGAGCAATGCTTGTGATAGGGATATACTGTATAATGTTGAGATTGGGTGTGCATACCTCGAACATTCCAGGTGATAATGTTCTGATGTGTCATATTATAGCAGGGTGAATGAGTGTATAATATTAAAGTCTAAGAGTGTACAAGTGACTACATGGAAGGGCGGGGTTGGGATATCGCCAGAGGCGAGTGCAGGAGAACCAATACAACAGAAACCTTGAACCTGGTGCCAACATTGCGTATCGTCAATGCCAAAAGATAGGTTTCCCAAACCAAGACACAAACTATGCCAAAAAGCGTGAACCGTAGAAGATGTGGGGGGAAATGAGGCTTCGCAGGGCATATAGAGTATCATCCCCTAACAGTACAGTGATAACATAGGACCCCCAGGAGGATCCTGACATCAGCCCATCTGTAACCCCGTCTGGACATGCTGCCCCAATGGGGGATGGGGAGCCCCTCACCCGCCATCAACATTTCTGGTCCTGCACAACTCTGATAGTACACATCTGTGTGGCCTCGATCATGATAGCAGGAAAGCGAAATAACTACTCAACATTATACTGACCACAGCAGGATTAGATCAAATAATGCCATCTGACATCTGCGGGGTGACACCTGGCAGTATCGTCGAGTTGGTATCCGATGGGCACACTGCAGAAGACCCCCAGTCCCCCGATGAGCGGGTAGACACTGCATCCTGATCAGAACCAGTAAAGGCATCACTGATCTGTGCAGCCTCCTGAACAGCCAGTTGGCGCTTTGTTATGATCTGTTCCAGATTTGAAATGGCCACCGGGCCAGGGGGATGGCGTTTCCTACGCCAATGATGTGATCCTGATGGACCCATCATGAACTCTTGTTCACCCCCCCACCTGGCGTGGTCAGGGACTGGAAAAAATTCCAGAGCCCTCCAGCAAGTCCCAGACATCTTGTGGCGTATCAAAGACTCTTGTCTTGTCAGCAGGTACTACACACAGCTGTGCCGGTAAAAGTAAGATGAATTTCATATTCAGGGTGTGGAGTTGTTGTTTTACTGCTAAGAAGAAACTGTGTTAGCATTGTGCTCCTATGTGTAGTCTGGAAAGAACATTACACGTGTGTTGTCCAGCCTCCAGCCTAATATCCTGTAGTTTCTTGGTTTCATGCAGTATGGAGTCTCTGTTGTGGTAGTGTTGTACTTTAAAGATAAATGGTCAGGGGCTAGCATGAGGAGCGGGTCTCCGTGAGGGAATTCGGTGTGCCCTTACAACAGTAAAGTAAGATGACAGGGAGGATTCCGGCAGCAGGTCAATGAGCAATCGCTCAGTGAAGTCGACTGCATCAGAGCCCTGAGCACCCTCGGGTAGGCAAATTAGGTGGTCATTAATGCATCTTGAGCGCCCCTCTGCGTCCTCCACTCTAGGTTCCAGGCACTGAATCCTGGTGCCATATTCATGTACCTGTTGTTCTAATATTTTAGTGGTGGGTTGTATTTCTGAGAGAGTTTGTTCCATGGTCGTTACTCGGTCGACCAATTTCCTGTGATCAGCGTGGAGCAGTGAGAGATCTGCTACCGCATTGTCAATTTTAGATTGTAATGAAACCCGGGAATGTTCTGTAGCTGCTAACCACACATCGAACCTATCTCCGGGGGGTGAAGGCTGGCTCAGGGGATCGAACTGATCAGCTCTTGTAGTCGACGAGGAATATGAGGAGGTCCTGCAGGTGGTGTTCTGAGTATGGCCCATCTCAGCAATCCCTGGTACCAGGAGAGCCACTGCAGTCCAAACAATCAGGGTCTGACAAGAATCTGCCTATGGGCGTAACAGTTCAACAGACTAGTCTTTTGTCAGAGGAGGTCCAAGCGTTGGACACAAGCAGTAGCTATGTGACTCACCACTATGTTCTCCAACAGCTGGGAGAGGAACCAGCTTCAGGGAAGAAGAAGTTGACATCCAGAGATCATGGGCCCGCCCGCAGTTGCCTACCGTGGAGTGTAGAACAACGCAGCACGTGCAGCCCAGAGCATAGACGGCTATCACAGTAGAAAGGTTAAAACACCCAGTGGCACAAAACAGGAAAGGTGAATTGAGAAACGCTGCCAACTGAAGAACCAGGCATCTCCAAACAATGTCAACTGAAGAGTTTATGAAGTGGCAGCTGGCAATGAGTAATCTGGCCGGGGATAGAAAGAGCCAATAAACATACTTGTTAATGAGGAAGACCATACTGTGTTCAACAGAAATCGATGGGCGTGGGCTGCCAAATAAATGAATGTGGTGTTATCCCAAGCAGGTGCACAACACCCATTGGGCTCACCAGGCTTCAGCCCCCCCCGTCGCCTTCTACAGCCCGGGCAAAGATCATACGCACTGAAATAATAAAAGAAGGCTGCGCATCGGATGAATACTAAGCATCCGAGAATGTGATTTTTATGACCCCTTCTGAGAGGCCCAGCAGCCCGAGCCAGCCAGCCTCTGAACGGTTTCAGTGAACCTCCCTGCCCCCACTTGTTTTCTTTTAGCCTGGTGTCACCCAGATGATATCCTTGCCTGAAGGCAGGGATTTCACCTGAACACTTGATGTGTTGTGAGCATGGGGTGGGAGTGGGAGGATGTGCACAGCAGGGGGAAAGGGATGGCCTGTGGACGTGACGCTTTTCCTTTGTAAAGGAATTTCTGCTGGTGTCATAGCCCAGAGTGTGCTGTCTGTGCACTTGTATGGATGTGCATTCCATACAAGAGCACAGACAGCACACCCTGGGCTATGATGCCAGCAGGAATTACTTTACAAAGGAAAAGCGTCACCTGCACTGGCCATCCCTTTCCCCCTGCTGTCTGTCCACTTGTATGGAATTCACATCCACGGCGCTGCTCACCAGATAAATGGTGAATAGGGCCATGGATCTGTCTCTTTTTGCATCCAAGGGAACCCACGAAGAAGCAGAGGAGGACCAGGCAAGGAGAAACCAGGAGACATTTGACCCACATCTATCTACACAGTGAGACCTTCGGGAGGGGCTGGATGCCAGGACGACAGTGCTGCTGATCAGCCCGACTCCACAGAATAGTATCAGAAGAGCAGGCAGCAGTTTTTAAGTAAGTTCCAGTAACTTAATGCATTCTACAGCATCAGCATTACCTACTGGCTGCATATCTAGGTTACTCTAAGTGAACGGTGTTCTTGACTTATATACATGGAAACGTCAAGGAGGACAGTCCCCTCCGAATATGCAAATGTAGTGTAAGCTTGTAGTGTTCAGCTTTTGGGGTGCCAGGGGGTAACATTAGGGTTCAGGGTGGGTGTGGGTTTTAGGGTGGCAGGTAGTAATTTTAGGGTTTAGGGTGGGTTAGGGATTGGGGTGCCAGGAGGTGATTTTAGGGTTCCTGGTGGGTATGAGTTTTGGGGTGCCGGGGGGGTAATTTTAGGGTTCAGGGTGGGTATGGGTTTTGGGGTGTGAGGGGGGGGAAATTTTAGGGTTCAGGGTGGGTGTGGGTTTTGGGATGCCAGGGGAGTAATTTTAGGGTTCAGGGTGGGTATGGGCTTTGGGGTGCCAGAGGGATCATTTTAGGTTCAGGGTGGGTATGGGTTTTGGGGTGCTAGGGGGGAAATTTTAGGTTTAAGGGAGGGTATGGGTTTTGGGGTGCCAGGGGTAATTTTAGTGTTCAGTGTGGGTATGGGTTTTGGGGTGCCAGGGGGCAATTTTAGAGTTCAGGGTGGTAATGGTTTTTGGGGTGCCAGGGGGATAATTTTAGGGTTCAGGGTGGGTATGGGTTTTAGGGTGTAGGGGGAAATTTTAGGGTTCAGGGTGGGTGTGGGTTTTGGGGTGCCAGGGGGGCAATTTTAGGGTTCAGGTTGGGTATGGGTTTTGGGGTGCTAGGGGTAATATTAGGGTTCAGCGTGAGTATGGGTTTATGGGTGCCAGGGGTAATTTTAGGGTTCAGGGTGGGTATGGGTTTTGGGGGGCAAAGGTATATTTTAGGGATCAGCGCGGGTTTGGGTATTGGGGTTCCGGGGGGGGGGTAAATTTAGCATTTAGGGTGGTAATGGGTTTTGGGGTGCCAGGGGGTAATTTTAGTGTTCAAGGCAGGTATGGGTTTTGGGAGGCCAAGGGGGTAATTTTGGTGTTCAGGGTGGGTATGGGGTTTGGGGTGCCAGGGGCAATTTTAGGGTTCAGGGTGTATATGGTTTTAGGGTGCCAGGGGTAATTGTAGGGTTCACGGTGAGTATGGGTTTTGGGGTAATTTTAGGGTTCAGGGTGGGTATGGGAGTGCCAGGGGGGTAAATTTAGGGCTGGTATGGATTGAAGGGTTGTTGGGTTTTAAGGAAATGTGTGAGTGTTTTTACAGGGAAATATAAACATATATATATATATATATATATATATATTCACAGAAAAAACGATAGGTTTCAGGGGTGTTATAGTTAGCTGCCCATTTCACTCATACAAAACCATAGAAATTCCTCCTTTATAGTTAGTTCTGCTAACTATAACTCGCGCGCCCGCAATGCACTGCTGATGATGTCACATATTGCATCATTCATGACATGGTCAGTGACATCACTGATGACATCAATGACATCACTGATGACATCTCAAATGACTTCACTGATGACATCATCCACTGAATGTGGTTTAGTTTGAAATTTAAATATGTATTATAGATATACCAATCTGTATTGAAGATTGAGTGGATATATAACTGTCTGGATGGAGGATTTAGTAGCTGTCTGACTGTCTTTTTAAGTGAGTAATTAAAAGTGTCTCACTTAATACATGGATTAGTAACTAAACTATGTGAATGTGTGCAGCACTGTCTCTGTTGTAGTATAACATGCTGCATCAGTTGGTCACTAACTACATGAGTGTGTATATTAGTTATTGATTAGTTGGGTGAGTATTTGTATGGGACACTGAGTTTGTGTGTGGTTGGATGGGGTGTGTGTAACTGTCAGGGCTCCAAGGGGTGCTTTGACAATAGCGGGCACAGTGTTGGGCAGAAGTTATGGGTCAGGAGGAAGAATGCGGGCCAGAGGCAATGGCTGGACCAGGCTGAATCAGAAATGGAACCGAAGAAAGGCCGCCGCTTTCTAATCATCGCGGCGGTCTAGTTTATTTATTCCCCACAGGTGTTCAGAGGCAGCTTGAGGCGCGCACGCTGGAACCAACGCGCACTTCACTGAGGAAGTTACAGAGCACGCAGGTTAATTCTTAGGCTCCTCAGAATTAGTCAGAGTGTTACCTCGTCGGGTTTCGCCCGGTTTCTCGTCCGCTACCTCCGTCGGAAGTAGTCAGAAGCAGTCTAGGTTCGTAGCAAGTTTGAGAAGGAGAAGTTTGCTGAAGTAACAGTTGGTGGCGCCTCTTCCCTATTTTTCGGCTTCAGCTGGTGAAAGCAACTCGTCGATGGATACCTAGCACTGCCAGAACCTGAAGGAAGAAAGAAGACCTAAGCTAAGTGACAAAAGAAATGATAGTTTTTGTCTGAATTAAATTTAAATAATGTTGTATATAGTTAGAGACTAGACAGAACTTACCAGAAAAATAAGATTTACGGCAATGCCCTGCAAGGAAGGAAAAGGTCGTTAAAAACTCTCAAAGAGGAATTGCTGGACAGTTAAGAAAAGACATTAAAATACTTGTTAGAAAATACATACCTTTAAGAAGAGTCCCTACAGAAATGAAGGCATACACACTCAAGTAAGTGAATTAGATTACCTAAAGAGCAAGAGAGTTCAAGGGGTAAATAGGAAATAAATACATTAAGTGATATCTTGTTGACAGGTAATTCCAGAGGTGCCTTTTCAAGAGAAAGAAAGAAAAGAAAGAGAGATAGTAACAAGAATAATAGAAGAGAGGCACAGTGCTTGGAGCTAAGGGTAGGTAAAGAACAAGGGAGCGGAATAGAATATAGAATTCAGTTAAGTGCAAGAGATTATAACTTAATGCTTGATTTTTAGATTCTCTCAGTTGACACGCAGTCTGCAGATTGAACGAAGAAGTAGACGAAAGAGAGAAGACAAGTTTCAGGACCAGTCTCTTCTTGTTTATTATTTTATCCACTCCCCTTTCCCCCTTGGGGGTAGATTTGTGTATCTAGAAATTAAACTGGACCGCAGAAATATCCTTGAAGGGGAGTTGGGAATCAGCGTCTCTGTTCCTGTGCAAGATTACTGAAAGAATACTCTTGAATCCTTGACAGTAACTCTATGCATAGATGTGTGAATGGTTGATTGACTAGGTGTATGGGTTTAAGAGTGCATGTGGAAACAGTTGTTTGGGTGACTGAGTGTATTTATTTGTGTGTTGGTCAGCGAATATATGTTTTAGTTGTACATCTTCAACACAGTAAAAACAATAAAAGGCATTGTATGTGAGAGTTGGTGTATATAAATAAGTATGTGTAAGAGTCAGTGATTGTGAGAGTAACTATATGAATGAGTGTATAATTGTAATGGTGCTTTTTTAACATATTAACGATGAGTTACTATGTGTTTGAATAAATGAGGTTTTGTTGGATAATTGTGTGAGTACATTTAAGTGCGATAAGTTTTTTTTCATGAGTGAGTAGGATGACTGCATAACCGACTAAGATGACTGCTGATGTGGCAATGTCTATATGTGTGTATAAGTGGATTTGATAGTGTTCTATTAATTAATGACTGCATGTATAGATGATTCTGTTGATGAATGGGTAGTTGTGTGTGTAGACTTAGGAATCAGTGAGTGGGTATGTAGTAACTGGTATTGGTGTGTCAATGGTTTCAAATATGGTACTCTGTATTTTACAGTGAGTGATGAAAGGTTATACTAGTGTATGATGAGGTGTATCAGATTGTCAAGTGGATGATGTCATCAGTGATGTCATTTGAGATGTCATCAGTGATGTCACTGACCATGTCATGAATGATGAAATATGTGACATCATCAGCAGTGCATTGCGGGCGCGTGAGTTATAGTTAGCAGAACTAACTATAACGGAGGAATTTCTATGGTTTTGTACGAGTGAAATGGGCAGCTAACTATAACACCCCTGAAACCTATGTTTTTTTCTGTGAATTTCTAAGGTTTTTTAAATGCTAATTTCTAACTATAACGTCTCTGAAACCTATGTTTTTTTCAGCGAATTTCAAAGGTTTTTTAAATGCTACCTTTTAAGTGTGATAGTAGTTATATCTATTTTTTTGTACTGATTTTCAACAGTTTTTTAACTGTTTATTTATAAATATTTAATTCATTAAATAACATTATATATTTTTCTGAAAATTGCAAAAAAAAAATTTTTTTTAATTAAAACTGAAATATTGATTAATTTTCTTGTTTCCATTTATTATTTTAATATATTTATTTGATTTTCTTTAAAAAAAAATCCGATTTTTTTCGGAGTCGCGCACTCAAAGTGTACACATCACGGTGGGTGTACGCATTCTAGCCGCCATTTTAGAAAAGTCATGAAGGATCCGCGTATGGTGTGCGATGGCTGCGTGTTTTTCAGTTACATCATATACATTTAATATCACGTGATATGCGCGATTGGTATGCGACCAGTCTGCGACTCCTGCTCCCGTGCATTTGCGACACATGCGCATTAGGGTACGAGATGTTTGCGCGGTTGCGGGTCCCGCGTGACATCATATACGTGCTGGGTTCGCGCTGGGTGTGCGACTCCCGCAAAAAAAATTTATGTTCCAAAATGATATGTATGTGTCTTTAATATACATATTAAGGCAAGAGATTATGTAAGATATTCATCAAAATAATATATTTGTACTTATAATAAACTTATATTATTTTTAAATATATTTTTGCGAAGTCGGGTGCGTGCATCGTGAGTGCAGAAAACCAGGTCAGCAGAGCTGCTGTAGAGCTAGAGAACCAGGTCAGCAGAGCTGCTCTAGAGCCTAAGAACTAGGTCAGCAGAGCTGCTCTAGAGCCAGAGAACCAGGTCAGCAGAGCTGCTGTAGAGCCAGAGAAACCAGGTCAGCAGAGCTGCTTTAGAGGGAGAGAACCAGGTCAGCAGAGCTGCTTTAGAGCCAGAGAACCAGGCCAGCAGAGCTGCTTTAGAGCCAGAGAACCAGGTTAGCAGAGCTGCTTTAGAGACAGAGAACCAGGTCAGCAGAGCTACTCTAGAGCCAGAGAACCAAATCAGCAGAGCTGCTTTAGAGCCATAGAACCAGGTCAGCAGAGCTGCTTTAGAGCCAGAGAACCAGGTCAGTAGAGCTGCTCTAGAGCCTAAGAACCAGGTCAACAGAGCTGCTCTAGAGCCAGAGAACCAGGTCTGCAGAGCTGCTGCAGAGCCAGAGAAACCAGGTCAGTAGAGCTGCTTTAGAGGGAGAGAACCAGGTCAGCAGAGCTGCTCTAGAGCCAGAGAACCATGTCAGCAGAACTGCTTTAGAGCCATAGAACTGGGTCAGCGGAGCTGCTTTAGAGCCAGAGAACCAGGTCAGCCGAGCTGATGTAGAGCCAGAGAACTAGATCAGCAGAGCTGCTCTGTAGCATAAGAACTAGGTCAGCAGAGCTGCTCTAGAGCCAGAGAACCAGGTCAGCAGACCAGCTATAGAGCTAGAGAAACCAGGTCAGCAGAGCTGCATTAGAGAGAGAGAACCAGGTCAGCAGAGCTGCTTTAGAGCCAGAGAACCAGGTCAGCAGAGCTGCTCTAGCTGACACTGACTGGCTGACACTGACTGATTGACACTGACTGACACAGATTGACTGACACTGACACTGATTGACTGACACTGACTGACTGACACTGACTGACACTGACTGACACTGATTGACACTGACTGACACTGATTGACTGACACTGATTGACTGACACTGACTGACTGACACTGACTGACACTGACTGACACTGATTGACACTGACTGACACTCATTGACTGACACTGATTGACTGACACTGATTGACTGACACTGACTGACTGACACTGACTGACTGACACTGACTGACTGACACTGACTGACACTGACTGACACTGACTGACTACTCTCTACTACTCTACTACTGACTCTCTACTACTCTCTACTACTCTTTCTCTACTACTCACTCCCTACTACTCACTCTCTACTACTCACTCTCTACTACTCTCTACTACTCACTCTCTACTACTCTACTACTCTCAACTACTCACTCTCTACTACTCTACTACTCACTCTCTACTACTCACTCGCTACTACTCTCTACTACTCACTCTCTACTACTCACTCTCTACTACTCACGCCCTACTACTCTCTACTACTCACTGTCTAGTTCTACTCTCTCTACTACTCACGCTCTACTACTCTCTACTATTCACTCTACTACTCACTCTACTACTTTCTACTACTCTCTACTACACTCTCTACTACTCTCTCTCTACTACTCTCTACTACTACTCTCTACTATTCACTCTCTACTACTCACTCTCTACTACTCTCTACTACTCACTCTACTACTCTCTGCTGCTCTCTACCACTCACTATAACTACCTATATATATATATATAGCGTTTATGCGTAGTTGTAAAATAGTTATATTTGTTGTAAAGGCATATGCATGATAAAGGTTTGCGTTCCAATGGTAATGCATTGTAACAGCACTTGAGTTGTTACAACCGCGTGGTGAAGGTATGCATTGTGATGGCATGCGTTGTACTGTCATACATTTGTGCGATGCTGAAGCACTTATCCATGCAAGTAGCAGGTTACACCTAGTGGGTGTGTGGTTGGAAGAGTGTTGTCTTTGCTTTGAGCCTCTGTGAAAAGCATCTCCATGTGGTTGATGATGAATACCAAGGTGCAGTTATTGAGCTATGGGACTCAGGGGCATATTAACAAGGGCTTTATCTCCGCTTTTTTGGCTTTAAAAGTCAAAGAAGCGGAGATAAAAATATCGCCCTATCAACAACAGGGTGCTAACATGCAAAATCGCATGTTAGCACCCTTTTTCACTACGCTTCCCTTTGCATCTCTAATGAGATGCAAAGTGGGCGTTCCAGAGCAAAATAATAGGAGAAATGTCGCTAAGCGACATTTCTCCTATTATCAAGCTTCACGCTAACCCTGTTAGAGACAAAAAAAGCAGCGCTAACCACGGTTAACGCTGCTTTTTTACGTCTGCTAATTTTCAGACTTAGCCATGTAATCCAATGAGAGGTGGATTACATGGCTCAATCCACCATGGGCTATCAACAAGGATATCCCTATCCTTGTAGTTATATCGCAGCATTACCAGCGATAACCTCCCAAACTGCCGCTATTGCTGGATTTTTTATTGCCTAGGCGGTTAGCATTGTTAATAACGCGATAACCAGGCGATATTATCCAGCGATAGCGGGCATTAAAAAAATTAACACTAAGCGCCCTTAGCGTAAATATTCCCTGTTCCTTGTTAATATGCCCCTCAGTGCTTGGTGGTGTGATTGATGAGGAAGTGTGCAAGATAGGAGACCATTTCTATAATATGTTTTATGCTGGCAGCTCTCATTGCCCTGCAGGTCCCTTTATTTTTATTTTTTTTATTTGTTTATTTTTTATTATTTAAAACTGTATTTATTAAGTTTTGCTTATAGACAACCAAACTTATCAAATCCAAACTGCAGACGGTCATTGCAGCATCTTCATACTTGACACACAACACAACAATATCTATCAATGAGATACCTAATCAGATACATGCCGCCCCCGCTTGCCATGTTGCAGTCCACATCCTGCATATATGTCCACAGGCCAGCAGGCCATGCTACATTCATGTATCTTTCGGCGGGCCGCATAAAGTTATGCATTTACCTATTTCAGGAGAAGAGTTGCCCCAGGTCGTCCCCATTCCCATCCTCCCGACATACCCACATACATAGAGTTCAGCAAAGAAAAAAGCCATAACCCAGGAGAAATATAGCATCACATTAATACCATACTCCCATGCTCTGGAGGAGGCCAAATGGTTCTACGTCCAAACTACTGCCATTAACACTTCAGGCCAACCAATGCAACCTATGAGGATCCTCCTGGGGCGTGTAGCAGGAGATATTGTTTAAGTGGTCCCCATATGTCTTTGGGTCTCGAGCTGCTGGGCAACGTTTCTGCATAAATGGAGTGCTGATCTTGACTATAGATCAAATCCTCAAGCCATTCTTTAAATTTGGAGGCGCGTCCTCTACCTCATCTGCATGCAACCCTTCGTTTTGCTAATAAAAGCGCAAGTGTAACGTAACGGCGATACGCCTGTGGGAGTTGCTCAGTATATCCCAGCAATGCCGTAAGTGGACTACATTCAACAACATCCGCTGTCATCTCTGTGAGTGCCTCAAAGACCTTTGACCAATATTCCGAGACCCTGGGGCACTCCCATGCCAAATGCATAAACCCGGCCCACCACAGCGGTCGCAGCCGTCAGTATCACACAGCTTGAGTCTGTATAATTTTGCAGGTGTACAATAGATACGGTGAATGTACCGAAAATGAATAATACGCAATCGGCAGCTAGCGGAAATGCATGCAACTTGCTTACAACAGTACCCCCACTGCTCAGGAGACAGGTCAAATCCCAGGTCAGTGGACCAGTGGTGCAATGCCGCTTGTATAGGTTCTGGTTGAAGAGCATGTACCGTGTGATATAGTATAGAGACCATATGCCCTGGGCTATCTACCTTCAACATACGATGGAACGGTACTAACGAGTCCGGTTCCTTGGGAAATTCCGGGAGGACATTCCGCAACCCCTGTTGCAATCGTAAGTACAAGAAAGTATCTAACGGAGTGGGGATAGTCTGTCGGAAAAACTGATCAGCCGAACTAAATTTACCATGTATAAAAAGGTCCCCCCATGTGCCAATATTCAGTCGCGTGCACAACCTATGAAACCCCTTTTCTTGCAATAATGGCATCTGTGGATGATAAGAGAGAGACATCAATGGAGAATATAACATTGCAGCACCAAGACGCCGCCCTATGTTGAGCCAAGCAGTGACTGTACTTGTGATAGTGGTGGGTGGAATGTTTCTGGCCGGTGCAGGTGCATGAACCGCCCCACTCAACGGAATCGGATCTGACAACCAATCCTCCGCCGCAACCTGAGGCATATAGCACGATGTGTTCATCCAATAGTACGCATGCTTTGCCTGCGCGCATGCATAATATAATTCAAAATCTGGTAGATCAAACCCTCCTTGCGCATACGGCCTCGTGAGCACAGCCCACTTCAGGCGGGGCTGTTTACCCCCCCAAAATAATCTCAGCAATTCTGTTCTAAGAGAGGCGAAAAAATGTCGTCCCGGGGGATTTGGAATGTTCAAAAAAAGGTATAAAAACTGCGGGTGTATCACCATTTTGATCAGAGAGGCACGGCCGGCCATAGACAAAGGCAAAGCTATCCAACGCGTGACATTGCACGCCAGGCGTTCCATCGCCGTGCCATAGTTAAGGCGTAGAATCTCATCTTGAGTAGTCCCAATTTGAATCCCCAGATAGCGGAGGTCTGCTTCACACCAACCCAGAGGGAAATCAGGCGCAAATTTAGCCACCGCAGGCGTGAGAGGAAAAATCAATGATTTCGCCCAATTAATATGGACGCCCGACAAGCGACCAAACACTATAAATTCCCAAAAAAGTGGATTAAGATTATTTTGCGGGTCTCTGACGTATAACGTCATGTCGTCGGCATAGAGCGAAATTAGGATGTACCGCATGTTACAGCGCAGAGCGAGTTCTCGATGATGTTGCCTTAGTTTACAGGCTAATGGCTCTATCGCAAGGGCAAAGAGCAGAGGAGACAGTGGGAACCCCTGTCGGGTGCCTCGTGATGTGGGAATTTCGGCTGAGATGTGTCCATTTATGAGAACCCGGGCAGTGGGGCAAGTATAGAGGAGGCGTATCCAGGAAACGAAGATCACTGGAAAGCCCATCCGGCCGAGTATTGCATTGAGATAGTCCCATTCCACGGAATCGAATGCCTTCGTGGCATCAAGAAAGACCGCAGCCATGGGCAGATCTGGCGCTACGTTTTGAAGTATGGAAAATAATGTACGAAGATTATGCGAGGTATCCCGCTCAGGCACAAAGCCAGATTGATCAGGTAACACCAGTTTATCTATTAAGAGCAGCAGTCTGTTGGCAAGGACCTTAGCCAGGATTTTAGTATCGCAGTTCAATAGGGATAAAGGCCTATATGAATCGCATGAGGTAGGGGCCTTGCCAGGTTTAAGCAATGACGATATCATTGCCATCCTCATAGACGGGGGAAGCTTGCCACCCTCCATAGATTCCAGGTACACGTCCTTCAACACTGGGGCCATGATATCAATGTAGGCTTTGTAAAATTCGGCTGGCAGGCCATCGAGTCCTGGGGCCTTACCAGATTTCTGTTGCATAATTGCCTCTCTAATCTCATCAAGCTCAAAGGGGGCACTAAGGAATTCTCTATGATGATCCTCTAGCCATCCCAGTGCAACATCCCCCCGGAAATTGTCAAGCTCTATATCGTCCTGGCGTTGGGAGGCGTACAGTGCTGAGTAATGTGTTGCAAAGCAAGCTAAGATTTCCGTATTGTCTATATGAGTTACCCCATCTCAGCCGTGAATTTCCAGTACATTCTGCGAACCCCTAGGCCTCTTAATCATATACGCCAGAGCCCCACCAGGGCATTCCCCCTCACCATATCTTCTCGCCCTCCAATACTTTCCCCTAAAATTGGATTCCCGAGCCGCAGTGGCTACATAGTCAGCCAACTTCTCCTTAAACTGCAGCTGTGCGTGCTTACCACCCTCCCCTACCATCCTACGTTCTAACGCCTTAAGCTCCAGCTCCAACTTCTGTATAGTGTTTCGTAGGTCTTTCAGGATCCCAAAACTTTTTGAGATACAGAATCCCCGAATGGTGACCTTGAAGGCCTCCCATAGTATCTCTATGGAGTCAACCGAATGTTTATTTCTACTAAAAAAATCATGTATCTCTTCTCCCAATTCCCTGTGAAAACTTGCATCTAGAAGGGCTGTAGGTTGTAAACGCCAATGCCGCCTGGGTGTATTGTAGCCGGGCATATTAACCTCCATCTGGACAGGTGAATGATCGGAAAATGTTTTAGCCAGATGAGTGGTTGCTAGTATGGAGGGAGCAAGATCCCTTGAGAGCAAAAAATAGTCTAATCGTGACCAGGATCTCGCATGAGTGTTACTATGTGTCTCTTCTCTAACCATCGCATGGCGAAGGCGCCATGCATCCACCAGGCCGCTCTCCTGAAGTATCTCCATCATAACTGCTTGTGTCCTTGTGTAGTGATGCAGGGCCGGATTCGACCTATCTAGAGACGGCTGAAGGGCCACATTAAAATCACCACCCCATATCACCTGTGCAGGTCCCAGTTCCATGATCTTACCCCAAAGCACAGAGAAAAATTCAGGTGTATTAATGTTGGGACCGTAGCAGCAGACCATAATAACTGAAGCTATCCCCAATCGGCCCCATACCATTACATAGCGTCCCTGAGGGTCCGTGGCTGAGCCTATAAACGTGAAAGGTGTATTTTTTTTATTAATATGTCTGTCCCTCTTGCATAGGAGGAATAAGAGGCAAATATTCTGTGGTCTGCCTATTTACTGGCAAATACAGGCGGTCTCATAGGGTCCATGTGGGTTTCTTGTAGCATGGCCACCTGAATGTGGTGGCGATCAAGGTAGGAGATAATTTGCCTACGCTTTCGCGGGTCTCCCAACCCCCTAACATTCCAGGTGAGGAACCTTAGGCTGGGATTCGGCGGATCTTCCCTTAGTACCTGTGTAGTGTGTCGTGACATCTCACTTTCCGCGGGTAATTATCTAGTAAATCTTGTTTGTGTACCGCTATGTCTGCACTCATTATTAAAACATACATTAAGCAGGAACAAAACCACTCAACTTCCCCCCAACCTCCACCCACAATGACATCCCAATCATGCCAAGGAATATACCCCCCCACCCTCCTCCCCCCCATTAACCAACCATTGCATTATTGCTTAATCTACCAGGGGATTTCCCTTATGGGGGATCTGCCTAGGTGGCCCCACCAACCCTCACCGGCTCCGAGGCAATGACATGAGGGCACCCGCCTCTAGAAGAGTCAGTGAGGTGTTCGGCTCTAGTGAACCCTTAAGCCGGCATCATAAAAATGAAAATATAGAGTGAAACACCATGGACCTTCCATTGCCCAACTAACCCATCCAATCCACCAGGCCTCCCATACCCTCCCATGCAGCAGCAACGATGTGACAGAGGCATCGAACACACATAACAGCCAAACCAGTCAGTAAGTAGTCCACTGCATCTAGGTTTTCTGGGACTACGGCAGCTTCCCTAGGCTTCCTGAGGCGTTTCAAAAATTCCTCGGCCTGCTGGGGTTTAGTAAACAAAATCTGTTTCCCTTGATGTGTAATTCGCAACCGTGCAGGATATAGCAGCGCGTAATCTATTTTGGCTTGTCGCAGCTTTTGCTTCACCAGAAGAAATCGCCTTCTGTCCTCCTGTCCTCCTGCACCAATGCTGTAAAGTCTGGATAGATTGTAAATGGAGTGCCATCGTAGTACAACGTTTTCTTCTCACAAGCTATCCTCAGAATAGTGTCCCGATCTCTATAATTTAGAATACGGGCTATAATAGGACGCGCTGCAGCCCCTGGGGGCGGCCGAGGACCAAGCGCCCTGTATGCGCGCTCCACAATGAAGTGTGGGGATAGCGCTTCAGGACTCCATCTTTCCTGTGTTGGCACTTTCAGGGATTCCAAGCACGCAAATATTATTTCTGCGACTCCTCGCTTCCAATTCCTCATTTTTCGCTGATATTATTTTGAGTAATTTATCCATTTGGGCAACATTACTTTGGAGTTGCGTCGTTGTGTCCTCGGTGTCCGAGATCCTACGCTCCGCTTCCGTAATGCGCTCTCCGTGTTGATCAAGCTTGTGTACCATGCTGTCTATGCAAGAGGTCATGGAGTCCATTTTATCTGCCAATGTCGTCAGACCTTGCCGGACCTCTAGCATAAGCGCTTTCATTTCACCACTAGGGCCAGCATCGCCACCCGATGCACCTGCCTCCGTCCCAGTGTCCATCTCCGTCACCTGGGAGCGCATAGATTTTTTAGCTTCAAAATTAATACGTGGTTGTTTCGCGTCTGTCTTCCCCATTGCTAGCTTGATCCACCACCTCAGCGGCCCCCCGGCTATCAGCTTTGGAGTACAAGCGAACCGGGGAATCTATGGCCGTGGTCAACCACTATGGTACTGTTCCAGCCTTTCAGTCGTTACACTCCTGACTCAATTCCCCAGCTAATATCAGAGTAGCAACTCACAGTGATAGGTGGCAAGTGCCTACAAACCTCGACCACAAAGGGGCCTCCACCGAGCTCGTCAACACACAGTATATTAGCTATTACAATCCATCCGCCGCAGCAGGCACATATAAATCAGTAGTGGCGCCTCCAATTCATAAGAGGTCTCTATGCCGGCCGTATCTCCTGTGACTCCCAGATAGCAGGCAAACAGGGCAGTCTAATTGAGGGCTGAGCACACCTTCGGAGTAGCGCCTCCCGCAATCAGGTGCCACCTCACGGTCAGCGGATATCAGTGATAGTATGCACTATGGTAGGCCCTCACCAGGTTGCAAGCTTATAGTTCGTCCCAGGACGGCAGATCTGTGAGCAGCAACGGCCAAATAGGGCGACGGCGTGGCCTCCACCTGCCCCCGCTACTTGGGGTCCAAAGAACAGCGCGCGCCAGGCACCAGTGATGCCGCGCCGCTATCGAAAGGCATGCACCAGTCCAGGCCCAGTATTCACTACACTGCCACCCCCGCTCGACACAAACACCCCGGGTGTATTGACATACAGTGCCTGATGGCAGCTGAATAAGAATCCACTTGCCAGGATACTCCTCGGCTCAGTCAACAGGCCGCTACCACAGCGCAGACCCCACCTCCAGCAACGATCCGGGAGCGAGCGGCTTCCCGCCGCCTTGCGCTCAGGGATGCAAACAGAGATCAACAGCAATGGCGCCGCCGCCTATGGCCGGTCCGCCAACCGTGCGGCGCGCTCCACTCGCCGGCGTTCGTCAGATGCCCTGCGCCGCAGCCACTCACGCTCCGATATAGGTAGATCGCGACTCCCACCTTGCCAAATGCCGGGGTGCGACCCACCAGCCGCACTCCCCCAGGCGATGATATCCAGAATACTCCGCTGCGGCCTGGACTCCACGCGGGGGCCCCGATGTAGCGTAGTCTCGCCCGCCTCCGTCCTCCAGCAGTGCCCAACAGTCCCCGCACGGCCGCTGCAGCGGGCCCACCTAGGGAACACAAACGGCCGTCTCTCGACACTTCATGCACGACATTCGATGCCTCATCGGTTCCGCTGGCCGACACTCCTGATTGCGTGTGAAATTAGCTCAATTGGACAGGATAAATTACTTATAATTAGGCCGAACTGCGGGAGCTTCACTCAGTGGCAGCCATTCCGCAAGTGCGCCACCTAGCGCCCCCACTGCAGGTCCCTTTATTATGCTGGTGGTTTATTTCCTGTGTTCTGGATCCTGGCTCCTGTCTATGATGGGGAAAGAAGTGGATCGTTCACTCTGATCTTATGGATTCGCAAGAGTTAGCAGGACTAATACATGTCATAGTCTGGTAACTTCTTATCTAGTACTACAGACCTGCACATTACGTCATATTCTAAAATTAAATTTAGTTCCGGAATACCTCTCTAAAATAGAATTGTTGGACGATTATAGATTCAAATTGCTTGTCCCGGTTGTGATGATTTTTCCGCCCTTAATAGTTCCAGACACCTCTCAGTAACTTTAATTTCGAGTGTCAAGAAGTTTCAGCTAGAAGGTGCTCTTCGGTTTCAATAAGTTTCCGATTATTGATGAGGCCCAATGCACACACTTTTTTAAAGCACGTCCAAAGTATGTTGATTGGCTCTTTGAATGTGAGATTTCCCTGAAGGTAATACAGTGTATCAAAAATGCATGTCAAGCAGGTGGGGTCTTTTGAAAACACCATCTTGGTTACTCAGACGTTACTAGGGCTGTACTTTTACATGAGAGCATAGTGCTCAGACATTTAAAGGCTCCATTTCTGAGCCTCTATCCTGACTTGAAACATGCAATCATATTGTGGTACTGAGCCATTTGGAGGGTATTTACGTTGCTTGCTGATGTGCACCACTCCCTAAGATCGCAAATATGAGAGCATAATATCCACATTTGGTGAACGCACTTTGCAATGAACTCTTTAACCTGCAGGTAAATCGAGGAGGTGTGTGTTATCCTATCTGCTATCCTTTCATCCATCAATCCAACCATCCATCCTTTTTGATTTCCATTTACTCTGCCAACCTTACACCCACCCATCATCTCAGGTAACATCTATTTACTCTACCATCCCTTCACCAACCCATCCATCCTCTCACATTTACATTTACTCTGCTATCCTTTCACCCTTGTATCCATCCATTCTGATTTCTTTTTACGCTGCCATCTTTTACCCATTTAATTGGGATTTACCTAAACCACACAAAGCCACTTTGTGTGGTTTGCGTGGTTTAGTAAATCCAGAGTAATGAGAGGCAGAGCATAGAGCTGCCTTGAGTTATCTTGCGTTGGGAAGTCGTTCCATGGGTGGAGCTAGTGCATTCCCACAACTCTGTCTATGGATTTTGACACAATCCCACAGTTTCTTCGGTCAGTAATCCTGGGAATGTTTCCAAATAGTGCGACTTCCAGGCCCAGGCGTTACGAGGAGAATTATCTTAATTTATCCTTGTTGCTTCCTTTTTCCATGTGAGCTGCATTCAGGTATCCCTTCCTTCACAGAAAGAATCCTGCTCATAACGCAGACACTGTTGCACCATGATGTCTGCATTGGCACTATGCAGCACCAGTTGAGGAAGACAGCAGAAATGTGTCATATTTTTGTAAATATGGCACATTTCTGCTCTCTGCCTTTCATGCAACACAGTACAACATGTTCCCTTGCCAAGTTGTGGTGCATGAAAGTTTAGTAAATCTGGATCTAAGTATTTTTGAGGAAAGCGTACATTGAATGCATAGAGGGCAGAAGTCTTTGCGTCAAACATTAGAAACTGTAATCTTCTAATTATATACCCAGATGGTTTTGCACAATTGTTTGGGGCGGATTTGCATTGGACATTTTCATATCATAATAAATTCCAGCCATTTCATTGAAGTTTAGATATTTGGTAAGTGTGCGGTATCATAATTGTACAGAAAATCAGGCTACTTCTAGCTTGCTTCTTTAAAGAGTTTAGGGTAATTTAGAGAGGTACTGGATGTTTAACTTGTATTTCTTGGCTTTTTAATGTTGGTTTATTGTACAAAATTACAGTATTCTTTCCCCCTGTATAGTTTTGTAATAATGAAGTAATTGACCTGAGGGCCTTTTTTATATTTCACTAGACATCACTATCCGCATACAGCAGGATGCCGAACACCAGAGGCTTTGGACCACAAAATGTTAAGCGGTGAAAGATAGAGGATTTTTTCACTCGTCGGCCAGTCACTTAAGACCCTTTGACAGCATGTTCTGATTCAGGTGAAGAACCTGCCCTGCCAGCTTCCGACTATACTCCAGAAGAACATTTAGCATTACTTCATTTTGAGTCTCCTGCATATACAACCACTGGTATGCCAGGGACTAGTAGTCCATGTTTGAAATAATCAAAGAGGTCATACATCTTAGATATAGGAGTATATATAGATGTCTCAAGACTCAGCACAGTTTCATCATCAATCCCAGATGATTTAGGCTACCAACTTTTGCACTCTTCCTGGATGCCAGAGGCATCATACAAGTTTCCAGTAGTTCAGCAGGGAATTCAAGCACGTCGCTTTCAACATGAATGGTTGAAAACCTATCTCCCATGGCTTGCCTACAGTGCTAAACTTGAGGGGGCCTTATGCAAGATGTGTGTACTATTTGCCCATAAAGAAGTTGGAGGAGCTTCTCAAACTGTGGGGAAATTTATGCTTCTGCCCATAACAAAATGGAAACATGCACAAAGTGATTTTCGTTTCCATGCTTCTTCCGTGTATCACAAAGAGGGTATGACAGCGGCAGCTAACTTCTCATCAGTTTTTGAAGGGAAGTCTGTTGCTGTTACAACTATGATCGAGAGCAACTGGAAGAAAACTATTTTGGAGAACAGAAAACGTCTTGTGCCAATAGTGAAATCAGTACTCCATTGTGCCAAACAAGGTATAGCTCTTCGAGGACACAGAGACAGTGGACAACCCATTACTTCAAAGGAACCCAAAGAGAATGGTGGCAATTTCTGTGCTGCTCTGCGCCTAGGACTTCAAGCTGGTTATAAAGTTCTGGCATGGCATCTGGCAACGTGTCCCTCCAATGCAACTGACACAAGTTGGAAGATTCAGAATGATATTATCTCTGCTTGCAACATTCTAATGAGAATTAGAGTGGTGGAGCGTGCAAACAATGCAAGATTTTTGGCCATTTTAGCAGATGGGACAACTGACAGTGCCACTATCAAGCAACTTGTTCTAGTAATTCGTTTTTATAGAAGGTACATCTGTTTATGAAGAATTCTTTGGCTTCGGAGAGCTTCAGAATAGAACAGGGGTTGAAATGGGAAAGAAAATTCTCACTTCTTTAGAAACATATGGCCTGAATGTAGATCGTATACGTGGGCAAACATACGATGGTTGTGCTGCAATGAAAAGTTCTGTTAAAGGTGCACAGGCGCTAGTTTCAGAGCATGTGCCAAAGGCATTTTATGTACATTGTTAAAGTCATTCACTGAACCTTGTGATTGCACATTCATGTGATATCCATCAAATCCGTAATTGTCTTTCAACACTTAAAGAAGTGTCTAATTTTGTAAGAGGCTCTGCAAAAAGGATGGCTGTCCTAAAGGCGAAATTTGCTACTTTTCCAGATATAAAAAATAAACTGTTAAGTGGTTTATCTGAGACACGGTGAGTTGAAAGTAATGCATCGGTTGTTCATTTTGTTGATATGTACCCAGCTGTGGTTGACTCTTTGCTTGAGATCTCGGACTGGCAAGATCACAATACCTTTTCCAAGGCTGAGCAATTTCTCGCAGCTATTCAGTCCCATAACTTCATTGTTGCTTTACACATTCTGGCACGATGTTCAGACCTACTTCTTCCTGTTTCAGCTGCACTCCAAAATCCTAATACAGTTATGTTGGAGCGCATAGGACAGATTGAAAAAGTCAAGCAGGTGATTCAAGAAAGCAGAGACAAAGCTGAAGAAGCATTTAATTATATTTTTTTTAAAGCCCAAACCACAGCAGGGGAACCTCTGACCATGCCACGCCTTACTGGCAGGCAGACACAACGGGCCGATTACAAGACTAGTGATCCTGAGGCTTCCTGTAGGATTTCAATATTTTTACCATTATAGACAATTTATTGTATGAATTGTCAGAAAGATTCAGCCAGCATGTGAAAAAGGCCTGTACAATGCAAGATTTGTCACACAAGAGTCTTTGAAAAATTTGAAGGATGTTCTTGACATATATGAGGAAGATTTACCCGGTACACGCGAGGATCTCAAAACTGAATATGACATATGGGTAATGACATGGCTGAAGATACCTATGGAAGAAAGGCCAGGGAATATAATGGATGCCTTAACTCATGCTCACATTGACTTCTATCCCAACATATACTGCCTGTTAAAATTATTTTCCACTTTGCCAGTGACAACTGCAACCCCAGAAAGGTGCTTCAGTTGTCTTCGCAGACTGAAAACCTATCTTCGGTCAACAATGGGGCAAGAACGACTCTCTGGACTTGCAATGATAAACATTTCAAGAGCACAGTGTCCACCTATAGAAGCAATTGTTGATGAACTGGCGAAAAAGGGTTGTCGCCTTGAAAAGGCGTTGTGAAAATTGGTTCTATTGTGTTCCTAAAGTGCTTTGTAGTAAAATATATTGAATTGGCCTTTTAGTTCAGTACAGTGTTCCTTTTTCATAAGACTATAGCATATAAATGCATTAAATTAACAAAAATGTGTGCTCTAATTGTTGTCCAGTTTCAAATGCAGAATTCACCACTTTTTTTTCCCAGCTTGACCTGAGCATTAACCGATCCTGATTGTCTGCCATTTTAGTCATGCCCCTATTGATTAACATTAGCCACGCCCCTTAATTTGTCATGTTAGCCCCCCCCTAAATTAAGTCCTAGTTGAGCCCCTTATCCCAAGTAACTTGAGCCCCTGTAGTTCTGAAACGGAGCGCAGGCAGACTCCCAGCCAAGAACAGGTATCAATTTCCCCTGTCTCTGGGCTTGTGTGGTAGGCCCCGCCCCATGCATCAGATCTTGGCAGGGTTTCACAGGGAACCATCAGCTCGCTCCGTACACCCCACAGTTCAAGTTTATGCAGGCGGGAGGCAATTGTGTGCAATAAGCTGCGGCATGCCTGGGTCCAACAGCACACATGGTGTCAGCAGAGGGCAGGAGGAGGGCCAACAGTCAGGTGCAACTCCAAGTGGGTCTCGTAAGCAGCGGGTCCACACTGGCTCAAGCCATCGGTCTCACCTCTTGTGTGCTCAGAGCGCATTTCAGTCCACAAGGCCCGGAGGCACCACCTCGTCTCCTATATCTGCTCTCAGACCCTTACCAGTCCCGCAAGAAGTCAGTGGGTTCCCCATGTCGGCTGCCCCTGGCCATGACTTCCAGCTCCTCCATCTCCTCAACAAGGCCTTGCCAGGTCACTGATCCCCGACGGCCACCCATGGGATGCCACGGGTGCCGCTTCGGCAGGAATGCAGAGTTGGGTGCTTGGGCAGTCCAACTAGGTCTGTTCAGTGCGTGAATGCCCCCCTGGGGGGTAATAAAGTATCAAAGAATGAGGATGGATTGCGGAGCAGTGTTAAAACGCGTTCACCATTTGGTCCCAGAAGACACGCCCCTGAGAGCAGACATCCTTTAGCTGCTCTATAAAATACTTCTCTAAAGTCTGTTACAACCAGGTGAGTTCTAAATGAATCAGATTTATTTCCCAAATTCCTTATAATCGGTACAGAATGTGCAACCACTACATACAAACATCAGTGATATTAATTACAGCACAGCCATTGGTGAACATGCAACCAGATCAGCATTTATAATAACCAGTCTGTAAGGCATTTGCATGAAGTGAGTGGCAACTGATTCTAATGCTGATGTTTTCAGTACATTTGCATTTCTCAGTACTTTATGCAGTTTATGGATATTGAATTAAGATTTAATAGATTACTGGTAACAGCTGTCTGACATCTGGGGTTTGCTGGGATATGTTAACATAGAGAAACATTGTGCGTTAGTGATAGGTATGCTTGATGCCATATTATGAATGTCTGTATGCCTTTATGGTCAACCCCATATATTGAATAGGTGATTGTTCTGTTTGCCTGTCCCGAATAAATGCAAATCTCTCTTGTCGTCTATCATGGAGTAGAAAGTGCTTAACAAATATTTCATCATTCAACGCCGCCACAGCTGTAAATGGCATTGCAATTACTGTTTCTAATTTAAGTTAGCTATGTTTTCAAGATGAGTACACTATCCCCCAAAATGAATGTATTTCTTTGTTTGGGAACGTACTCTGTTTCTTATTATAGCCAATAATTTATGTGACCATAAAGGACTTTTTTGTCCTGTACTCGGAAGTTGGCAGGGTCAGCATGAAGAGGAAAAATATATTGAACGTTGTGACACGACAAACCGGATTTGTCCTCAAAAAAAGAACATAGCAAACTTACTGATTGTTTCTCAACCAGGTAATTCGATGTTCATGTCAACATATGAGAGCCCTTTCTCTTTGAACGGATGCAGTTTTGGGGAAGAGACTCGTTTCAGAGAGAGACCCTTCCTACATTTATCCAATATCACTCATCTATAGGATAAACAGTGCCACCTCTTTTACCCTCGGGGCAATGCATTATTACATATTTTCCTACCACAGTCTCCAATAAAAATAAAATATGTTGGCTCACCAAAGTGTCAATTACATTTTGATCAGGCCCAAAAATGGAAGATTGGAGGCCCATAAAAATGACCACCCTGTTGTGCACTTATTGGATCTGGTTTGGCACCACAGGGCAACAATGGAGGGGACTGGTTCATTTACCTCTGATGTCCTGGGGCTGACCTACAATGCTTTCCAGAAACCGAGAACCAAGGACTCCCCTTTTACACCTGACTTTTAAGGTAATCAGGCATGATGTCAATGGCTTATGCAAGGAGGGCTTTTGTGTTAGAGACTCAGAACACTGTAACTCGAAAAGTATCTCTTCATAAATTAATTGTCAAGCCACAATTCATTTACCTTTGTTTACAGAGGACAAAAAGGTTGAGGTTGCCACCACATATGAATATCTAGGCTTCGATGTGAAGCATCAAATGACCTTTAAACATCATTAGTAGCAATGCAGGCAAAAGCACATTGTTACTTTTTGGGTTCAAATTACAGCTCCACTCAATAAGTTCCAAACAAAAGTTCAGAAAACTGTGTTTACCATTCCATAAACAACGTCACGAGCCCAGGTTTGTCTTGCTTTGTAGAGTGGTTCCATTAACAAACTATACTGGATCGATATCGAGGAACAACGGAGCAGAAACCAAAAAGGCTCACGGAGAGAATACTTAAGTCAGGCCATTGAGGAATTAGCGATTCAAGATGTTTGGGTTACCAGGATGGGAAAGCCACCTCTAACCAAGTAAGTAACTCCTCTACTCAATTTATGTCTCATTTAAATGATAAAAAATTCCTTCACAATAAGACAGCATGCCTGGACAGTGATCAATTCATACAAAAGCCCGATATCCCGGAAGTGCTTGTCAGCACATATTTCCACTGCTTTAAAACAGCGGTTCATGTTATATTGATTACAGACACTAAAGATTTCATTCCATCCTGGAAAACATAGTCAAAAAACCCATAGTTGTCGTCTATGCGGATATAAGCAAGAGACATTACCACATATCCTCTGTCTATGCCCGGTGCCCATAGATCAAAGGAAAAAGTTGCTGAAGCCAATATTTTTTAAACTTCAAATTCACTCCTACAGGCAAGCAGTAACCACCTGGCTAAGTGGCACCGCAATCTCCCTAGCCTGCCAGAAATCAAAATTCCTAAAACAACTTTTAAAGGAACTGGGCCAATGAAAGAGCTACGACCCAGTGGTGGCTCGCATAGGGCATGCTGTGGGGCGGTTGGGCAGGTCGGGGAGGCCCAAGGGGAAGGGATGGTATTAAACTCGGACATACGATGGAACGGAGGAAAGTAATTATTACGTTCCTCTGTTCTGTCGTATGTCCAGTTTACTAAGCCCTCACCCTGCCCCTCCCCCGCCCCAACTCACCACCCTGCAGCATGCCCTATGCGAGCCGCCACTGCTAGGACAGGCAACTATTGAGGAATGCTTTATTGCACAAGTCACCTGCTTTTTACAGCCTGTTTCAAGGGGTTCAAATCTGCACTAACTGATCACACTTTCCAAACAGAAATAAGGGGCCTACACAAATAAGATTGGGCTCCGTAAACCACGTGGTTGGTGCCAAAGAAGTAAACAAGAACTCAGAGCATTAATACTTCAACACACCACAGAAAAGACCAAATTGTGGGAATTATTATCTCCTGATTTGATTGACTCAACAATGTTTTTATGCTTTATTCTTTTACCACAAATGAATGTATTAGCCATTTTCAGAAATTGTTTTCTTATATAGCTCTATGCAATGGTTTTTATTAACTATTCAAATAAATAAACTTGACACGTAAATTGTCCAGCCAGTGCTTTATCTTGAAAAAACAAGTGCTTCATTCTACAAAGGAGACAATAATTCATGAAGAAATCTGTGAGAAATTGGGATTATGCTGACAAATGCAGGATCATACAGGTAATGCTTAACATAATTTTAAATGTCTGGCTATTCCCTATGGCTGTCACCTTAGGGTGGGTCCTGAAGTTCTCCTATGTCAATTGTGACTTTATCACTGTTGGGGAGGCTAAATGTCAGACTAGCATGTGCAAATCAAAAGTCGCAAGCAGATTTGTGCCTTATTAAGGCCACCTATTGATCACTGCAACTGTGGCATCACAGACTGGTCGTGGTCAGATGGGAGCTGTGGCAGGCCAAGCATCAGTAGTCACAGGCCAACACAAAACCCTGTGCAAATATGAGATAACATCCCACCAGAGGTGTCATTTGGAAAGAGGAGCAGCTCCATAAGCAGGAGTCTGATGGGGAACTACATTTGTCCTTGAAACCAGCTCTCCAGTATGTCTGAGCCGCAGCATATTTAAAGCGGCAAAGGTCACAGTGGTGGACTTTCTCAGTGCTGTGCACAGTCCTGACAGTACACCGGGAACTGCTGTTTATGCCTGCAGCCTTTTCAATGCCTTGTGTTTTAAGTGTGCTATAAGGGTTACAGGTAGGTCCCACTGCAGGATGTCCTTCTGCTGGCTGTGGATGTGTAGCTTCAATCCACAACAACCCATTGAACTCTCCCAGACCAGGAGGGAGGGCCTACAAAACTGTTGTGTACACCCAGGCTCACTTTGGGACAGCTCTACTTAGCAAGCAGAGGATCCGTGGCACACCACAAATTTTGCAGTGCCGATATCACCCCTGGACTTTGCAGTGCAGGTGATACTCATTGAACGTGTTCAGTCCTTCCTCTGGTCATCTCTTTTTCTTCCAGACAGCAGAGCTAGGCTCTTACATTTGCAATATCCTGTAGGAACACCTCTGGCGCTTCTCTCTCGATAGCAAGGGTAGGTTCCCCTTCTCAGGAGAGTTCCTTTGTTTCCAGCAGGATTCCTTGGGCCACAGTTGAGATACCCCACACCTGCGTAGGAAGCTGGGTATCTGATACACCAACACTGGATCACAGAAGTTTCTCCAACACCCTGCAGGGTGTTGTCAGGGCTGGTGATGAGAAGTCCTGGAACTCTGACTTGGGGACTCTCATGCTATAGTTCAGAAGAGAGTATATGGATTCTAAGTGCACAGTTCTGTAACTGGTTTTAGCCATCTCTGCTCCCTTTTTCTTATTCCTATTAGACAGGCCACCCACAGTCTTTCCTATGTGTGCCAGCTGGAAGGAAACCTGAAGCTAGGCGCTCCAATATCAGAATAACCCAAAATATGGGCACAAACAGTAAGGAAGCTTTTACACTTTACACATGTCAATCTAATGACACTTTAGGGGGACCAAAACCGCATGACATGGGCAAAGGCTATCTCTGCACTTCAGAGGCAACCTCTGTCTCCTGTCCTTTCATACCCTACTGTCAGGCTTATTACAAATGCTTCAGGAATGCGATGAAAGAGCGTATATACATATAAGAAAGTAGGGAGAATCCAGAGAAAGGAACTTATCAATGTAAAAGATAAAATGATTACTGCCAGGGATGAAAATGAAGGGAAATTCAGATTAATTACCACCTATTGAGATGATGCGAATTCGCTTAGGGGATGCTAAGAAAAAATTGGCATATTCTTAAAAGATATTATCATAGGAAATCACATTCCTCCTGCTCCCCTCATTACGTTCAGGAAGGCAAGGTCGCTGCGGGACAAATTAGTCCACAGCCATCTAGAAGCAGTACCAGGCAGGGAAGGAACACTCAAAGATGTGAAAGGTCTCTTCCCCTGTGGGAAATGCAAGGCGCGTGCCAATAGTAAAAGGGTACTCTCCTATCAGGTAGCAGGTTTGAAGAAACAGAAGATGATTAACACATTTCTGACATGCCATACCACACATACTGTCTACTGTCTGATATGCCCATGTGGGCTCAGATATATAGGCAGCACCATATATAGTGCGAAGATACGCGTTTTAGAACATTTACGCTCAATCATAAATAAAGATCTTAACTATCCAGTCGCCAGGCATTTCTCCATCAAACATCAAAGCAACAGGGACCTGTTGCAATATTTTAGCATAGATCATGTGCCAATTGATGCTAGGGGGGAGACAGAGTACAGAGACTGCGGAGGCTAGAATCCCGCTATATTATTGATTTGCAAACTAAGGCACCGAATGGCCTTAATAGTGGGGAAGAGTTATCTGTGCACTTGGTAAAATAAGAAATTTAGAGTAACAAGTAATTACCTGTACAATCGATCTTGACTTCTGATGATTTTTTCTTTTTTGTTTTTGTTTTAATTTCTTTTTTGCATAGACTGTAACTGTATGCCAATACAGGGCGAGATGTTGATTCATTATGCGGGGCAAATGGATGTAAGGATTTTAGCGGTAGATGCCGATTCACAGCGTGATTAAGAATCTCAAAATAGCTTTCGCAGCATGGTTTTAATTCATAACGTCAATTTTGATGGAAATTACCTTGAGAAAGCAGCGTAATTGTACATATGAGTTTCCAATCGGATGCAGATTAATAAACATTACAATGCATGCCGATTTATGGCTAAATCATCATCATATGAAAGACTTTCCCCGTGAGTGCTGCACTCTTTATGAGAGAGAGTGTGAGAGTCTGGAGCTGCTATATATATATATATATACACACACACACACACACATATAAACGGTCTTTCATTGTAATCCTGAAGCTTTTGTATATATATTATCTTATTTTATTTTGTTCCAATTCGAACATTTGGATCAATATGTAAAACATATACAAAGAAACCTCTATTTTCGAAATTATTGATGCACTTTATGTCCAGTATGTTTTCACTGTTTATGAATAGTATTTGCACTGGCACTTTAAAATGACATTCTGGACTCCAGGACTCTATGGTCCAGTAGAAGGCTGGGAGCCGAAACGCGTAGACCGTCCTTACCGTCTATGATACCTTGTAACAGCTTGTGAGGAATAAAGCATTCTTTTGAATTGTCGTTCGTGGTGCTGTGATCCCTTACCGAGATTCTCCAGGAGACCGAGTAAGAGGTGGAAGGAATTTTGACATAATTGTGCAGTGGCTGTTCTGCATCTCACGTGCACCTGGGAAGTGAAGCGAAACTGGCGACGAGGTACAGTCAACCTGAGCCGGGAAGGAGTTTACGGAAGCCGCCGACGCCTCTGATTGTCAAATGCGTGGTTCCGCGGCTTGAATCAACAAACGCGGCTGAACAGTGGAAAGATTGCGGATGAGTAGAGGGGCGGGGAGAAGCGAGCGACTCCTGAGACGCCGTGGAAGCGGCTTCCGGGTTGCGATCGCCGCGAAACCCGGCACTCCAAAACCTTGTCGGCTCTAGCTGTATCTAGCTACATTGGGTCAAGTTAACCTTCACAATTGAAATGGAACACATTTGCACCCCAATTGCTATCCACGCTTGAATATTATATGTTAATATATTTATAAAAACAAACACATTGGTGACAATCATACTCCCAGAATTGATCCAAATAAACTCTTTGGTCAAGTAACGACGACAAGCAGCACAAAATTGAAAATTAACAAGGTTCATACACGGACGAGAAAACAACAGCACCAATTTCAATTGAAAAAAGAAGCAAGAAAACGATCCAATATGGCCGAAAGGGACAAAAATAGAGCTCAGAGAGCGAGTGACCTCTTAAATGATAATTCAGAGTTTTCACACAATATCAGAACTTGTGAGACTATTGGAGATAAAAAGAATAGAACCATCTCATGTGTCATCAGGGAATTACAACAGACTCGTATCAAGGAAGTGAACAAATGGTGGGAAAAAGCAACTTTAGAGAAGTATATTGAGTTCAAAAGAATTCCAAGAGGATTACGGATCCTGATAATGCCCACCTTGAATGATCTTGACGCTGATCTAATAAAACAGTGGCAAATGGACACTAATGAATGCTCTTTTAGACTGATGACCACTTTAATCTCACATGCAGAAAGAAAGTTGGAAAAACTAACTGGAATCATTAAGAACTGGAGGAGTTGAACCAATATCCTACAGATGATGAAAATAAAAAATTAATTGAATCAATGGAAAAGAAAATCAATAAACATGAGGCTGATGTCGAAAAACGCAAAGCCAGCAAATTCAATAAAGACAGATTGGACTATACAAACGGTCGTATATATACTTTCGCTAGAAAATATGACTCATATAGAAATCGTGCAGTGATGGATAAACACAGTGGATATGAGACGACTGGAACAATAGAGAGTTCAGATTTAAGCTCAGCAGATGAGGAACAAAATATATCAAGCTTGGATTTTTCCGGGGAAATGCGCTTAATGCAAATGATCACGCGACAAAGAGGAAGAGGTCGAGGATCAACACGGGGGAGAGGACAACCAAAACCCCAAAACGAAGACAAAGAAGAGGGGGCAAGACCCATAAAAGGAAGAGGAAGCACAAAGCAAAATTAAAAAGAAACCTTCCAAAAAATAATCTGATTATCAACATCTCCAATAAATCCTTAAGTGAAGCACAAACTTCATTGTTAAATAAAGGACTAACGTTTTGCCCCAGTAAAAACATGAACATATCAAATATACGCATCGACCTGTACAAGTTTTGTCGAAAAGTCAAGCTCAAAAAATACTTTGAAGAAAAAACGTTTACCAAACTGTAACTATCGGAAAGCCAAGAAATATCATCTCTGAACATAAAAGATATTCCAGTCCTAAGAACAGTTACATCTTTGCAAACTGGGTCGAAAACATGTGCAGAAATGAACCAATCCTCCCAAGAGACTGATTTACAATTTTGCCAAACGATGGAATAGGAAAATAACAGAGGAGGGAATAGTGGTCTAAAAACCAGATCGACTTTTTGTCTCCAACTTCCTCCAGAAAACAAGATTGACCTATTCCATGAGATCATGGTGGAGGAGATCAACAAAATGTCAACTAATCATCCCACAAAAATCAAAAAGAAAAATGCAAAAAAGAAATCATGGAATCTCACACTAGAGGAACATAATGCACTAAAAGAATTAAGAGAAGACCAGAGCATAATAATAAAGGCCTCAGACAAAGGCGGAAATATTGTTATCCAAACTCGCGAAAACTACATAGCAGAAGCCAACAGACAATTGAACATTGAAGATCATTATGAAAAACTAAAAACGAATCCATTAACAACCTGGACGAAGGAATATCATCAAAAACTACTGGCATGGAAAGAAAGAAACCTAATTGATTTGGAAGAATATCTGTACTTAAAAACCAATCATCCAATAACTGCTACCATTTATTTTCTTCCGAAAGTACACAAATCCACCACAAATCCACCAGGAAGACCAATAGTTAACTCCATTGGTTCCCTGTTAGAATCGACATCCCGATTTATTGATATTTTCTTGATGAACTATGTTACAGCACTTCCATCATATCTGAGGGACACGATGGACTTTCTGAAGAAAATTGAAAAAATTATCTGGAAAGACAATTACATCATGGCCTCGATAGATGTCTCATCACTGTATACCTCCATCCTCCACACTGATGGAATAGCAGCAGTTAAACAATTTTTGGACACAAGATCGATTAGCCATTTTGAACATACAGACATGTTAATACAAATGCTTACATATTGTCTGACACACAATGTTTTCCTATTTAAAGGTGATCTCTTTCTCCAAAAGCAAGGGACCGCAATGGGGACATCTTTTGCTCCAACGTATGCTAACCTATTGATGGCTGTATGGGAGACGGAGGTTTTGAAAGAAGAAAAATCAGGTAATGTCAGATTCTGGTCTAGATACATCGACAACCTTTTCATTGTTTGGGAAGGCAATAATGATGACCTTCAGAACTTCTTACACTCCCTTAACATCAACAATTACAATCTGACCTTCACCTTCACCATAAGTGCAATAAACATCGTTTTTCTGGATGTTGAAGTTTTCATACAAGGTAACAAAATCTGCACCAGAATGCACAGAAAGCCAACTGCTAGCAATAGCATTTCGCATGCGAATAGTGGGCATCCACAAAACCTCAAATGGAGCATCCCCTATGGGGAAATGCTGCGGGCAAAAAGGAATTGCTCTGAACTTTCTGATCTGGATTCACAAATAAAAGAAATGAGTGAAGGTTTTCTGCTATGGGGATATCCTTTGGAGGTAATAACCACCGCAAAAAACAGAGTCAGCACAAAAATAAGATCTGACCTCCTACAAACCAACCAAGAGAACAAAAGGACAAGCAATGAAACGATCGAAACAACGACCAGATTAATTATTGATTTCAATAATCAGAGCAATGACCCCCAAAAAATCGTTCGAAAACATTGGGGAATATTGATGTTAGATGAGACTGTTCATAAAGTACTGTCCCCCTCACTAAGAATCACATACAGAAAAACAGCATCTCTGGGTGACATACTTACACAAAGTCACTTTGAGCTTAAACCAGAGATAACTCCAACTTGGTTAAATACTCCAGGATTCTGTAAATGTTCAAAGTGTAAAGCTTGCGATCATGGTAAAAACATGACTACATACCAACTGCAAAATGGCCATACCGAAAAAATTATGGATCACATAACTTGTGAATCAAAATTTGTTGTCTACATACTAGAATGTCAGTGTAAAAACGTATACGTAGGAAGTACCATCAACAAACTTAAACTACGTATCTTACAACATCTACGTGCCATCAAAAATAAAGATTTTACGTACCCAATGGCAAAACATTTTTTTGAATTCCACTCTAGTGATTGCAAACAACTGAAATACTCAGGAATCAAGATCGTAAAACCAAAAGTAAGAGGAAGTAACAGAATCCTTGACTTACGAAGAACTGAGTCTAAAACAATCCTAACCATTGGCACAGAGAATCCGTGGGGACACAATTTTGATGCTGAACTGCACGTACACTTATGAAATTGGAAGGAAAACATCATTTGTTAGAACTTTCAACGAAATCATCCTAAAGTCAACACGGGAACTTTGAATTCATTTGAACCCACATGTATTTAATATCACTGCTATTTTACATTTACTCTCTTAGACACACACTTATATGTACATTTTCCCTTTTGGAAAATATGGGAGGAAAATAGACAGAAACGAAATGATGGATTTCCTTATTATGGAGCAAAGTCATACATGTTCTCTTTATCTTCTTTTAGGCAATTTTGATATTGTACTTTACAATTAATTATAACAGCTGCATACACTGACAATTTGAGCATTGAATTGAACTAATCATTCTATGCAATAGCTGTTTTTTTTTAAAAGCGACAAGAGTGCTAGATACTTGTTTGGTTTATGACAATGGTCTCTTATCTAAGCCTTAATAATAGAAGATAAGTAAAACAATGATGTTGAGGAAAATCGTACAACTATCATTCTCCATATTGGAATACAATATTACGGAATCATCTCCATTTCTATGAAAAAGAAAGAGAAAAGAAAAAAAGAAAAAAATCTAATTTCTCCCATAAATTACACTAGTACTTTACTATGATTATTATCTTATTTTATTTTGTTCCAATTCGAACATTTGGATCAATATGTAAAACATATACAAAGAAACCTCTATTTTTTAAATTATTGACGAACTTTATGTCCAGTATGTTTTCACTGTTTATGAATAGTATTTGCACTGGCACTTTAAAATGACATTCTGGGCGCCAGGACTTTATGGTCCAGTAGAAGGCTGGGAGCCGAAACGCGTAGACCGTCCTTACCGTCTATGATACCTTGTAACAGCTTGTGGGGAATAAAGCATTCTTTTGAATTGTCGTTCGTGGTGCTGTGATCCCTTACCGAGAATCTCCGGGAGACCAAGGAAGAGGTGGAAGGAATTTTGACATATATGTATATATATATATACATTGCTCGTGTCGCTGGCCACCTTCAGCCTTTATTTTTTACACCTTCCCCATTGAGAAAATCCAAAAAGTATTCCTTTGTGACCCCAATCATGCATAAACCACACGTGCCTTGTCTATTTTGCTACACAAGTATCAGCACACTATTGGATGCAGCTATGACTCGGCTACGTAGGGCTGGCAGATTTAGGCTGGGGAGGCCAGTAGGTAGCTTTTCCTGCACATGCTACAGATATAAACACCTGTCCTCCCTTATCATCACATTGTTGTCAACACTGTCAGTCATCTGCAGCCCGATGAACAAATTCTAGTCGATTTGAATTAAGGTTGGTGCACATGGTGTACCTCTCTTGCTCTGTAAGACCCTCTCTGGGTTGCAACCAAGATACATTTGGGTCCTCAGCATACATATATGCTTGTTGCGCACTGAGGCAAAAGAAAATGAGTTAAAATATCAAAGGCTGGCGCCTTTGGTAACTCAGGGCAGGGTTGCCTTCTCTTGGTGTCATGCATGGTACGTTCTCAACTCAGCAGCACCCACCTCTTTTTTAGGTACTCTCTGTTAGATTTCCCTAGCCATCTCTCTGCAGAGAAAGTAATTCACATGCCTCCTTGTGGTCTGTTTACATTATTGGGGGAGTTGGATTCTACATTAGTTCCTATTAAATCTATGAAGTCATATAAAACTTTCCTGCATAGCTTGGCCTTACCTACTTGATTGGAACACTGACTTATTTGGGGGAAAAAGTCCTTGTATGACTCCCACTCACGCAGAAAATGGTCCTTCTGACTTCATGAGAGAGATTATGTTATATAACTTTGTATCTGATAGCATTGGGTGCTTAGCAAAGAGAATAATCCATTTTATACTCTACTATTATCATAAAAAGAGGTATGAGTAGAGAGAGCAGTCGCTACCCACAGCCTATTTTGCAAATGTGTTACTCCGGGGAGATGTCTAAGTTGACCCAGCAGTCTATTTATACCCTAGTCTGCATGCTTGTCATCCAAGAGACACTTCTCCGCGTACTGCTTAATTCCTCCCTGCACCATAGTTGTACATCTGTCATTCAACAGAGATGTCTCAGCAGAGAGGCAAACCATACCAACACACTACTGTGCATACTCATCATCCAAGAGAGAGATCTAAGGATAGGAGCCCGTCCCTCCCCACACCCTACGACACGCACCTGTCATCAAAGAGAGAGGTTTCAGCAGAGAGGCTAGTACCTCCCCACACCCTACTAAGCACATCTGTGATCTGAGAGAGGTCTCAGTATAGAGGCCAGTTTCTTCCTACACCATAGTACACACAACTTTTCATCCAAGAGAGAGTTCTCAGTGTTGAGGCCAGCCCTTTCCCACATTGTATTGTGCATCCTTTTTTCCCTTGGCAGAGGTCTTAGTAGAAGGTATTATAATGTAGAGTGGTAATCCTGTGGTGAAGTGTTTTTGAAGAGTCCAGTCTCTCCTCACTTCGTACTATATACTGCTTCCATACTGGGGAAAGATGGGACTAGAGAGGTCACTTTTTCCTAAAATCCTAGGAGGAGGAAGCAAAAGTTGTAAGTTCAGTAATGAAGGAGAGTGTACATTATTATTAAAAATAATATAAAATCTCGCTAGATCAAAAAGTTCAGTCTCGTGAGATGCTCACAAACGCAATCGCCTGACTCTCACGAGAGGCTCACGAGAATCACCCATGCCATGTATGGGAGACTCATGGCTCTCACAGTGTCTCACCAGAAACAACATGCATAATGAAAGTATAGGGTAGCTTTAAAAAGAGATTTTTCAAGCAACATTTTGAACAACTGTATTTTTTTGTTTTGTAAATCTTGTAACTTTTTTGTATTTTTTTAAAAAAGGGATTGAAGAACAATAAGAAACTGGGAGTAAAAGAAAAACAACATCTCCTACAAAACAAAGAGGAAACAAATGAAGAAAAAAATTGTTTAAAAAAAAAAAATACTGGCCAGGTGGACTCCTGAGCTCTTTTTTTTGCATATGTTACAAATTATATATTTGCACAACACTTTCTTTCCACAAAGTCTCCTCTAAAAATATTGTCAGACCAAGGATTCCCTGGGTGAATAAAGTGGCTGACTTGCAGGAACAGGGTAGGGTCCTCATCTGAATCAGATTATAACGTTCTGATCCCAGAAAATCAGCAAAGTCATAGAGGGAGCCGAAAAGGTGTAATCACAGAAAAACCCAATAGGCAAATATTGCAACAAGGAAGGAATTTTTCTTTGCTAAATAAAGACATTCATATGAACCAATCACAATCATTCCTTGGGATGTCTTCCCTCTCCTAACTTCAATAGGAGCCTGTGTTCTGACCGACAACACAGGCTCCAATTGGGAAAAAGGGTGGTTGCAGAAAACTTTGCACCCTGTCGTGGGCACCCCATGGCGCCTGCCACACAGTGCATGGTTTTCCAGGGGGGTCCCATGGGTACCCCCACGACCCCCAATCAGAGGCCTCAGGACGAAGGGGGGTCCTGCTAGGGGTCCCTAAAGTCAGTTTCTGACAGCGTTTCTGGTTCGGACAAACCGAGTTGGAAAGGCTGTCCGAATCCAACATCATAATCGGTCAGTCGGAAATGCTGTCCGTAGAACTATACAATTCGGCTCCGAACGGTTTCTTTCCAACCGTGAACCCCCCAAAATTGAAAAAAAAAACATGTTGCTTTTCTTTAACCCTTTGACACTTGGGTGGGTCAGGTCTGGGGGAAATTACTTTTATATTAAGGGGAGGGGAAACTCAAGTGGCCCCTAACCTCAGGCTAAGATTTTCCCCGGGAACCCCATCCCCGGGCCCTCCCTTAAAAGAAATGGGGAAGGGTGCCCCCTTTTCAGCCCATTAATGACACTGGGGACCCCATCCTCCAGGGCCGGGCTCCTGCTATGCCCCCGGCAGCCCACCCTCAGGACATAGCGTGTTTGCTGTCTCTTTATGGGAGGAATTTTAAAGCTCTGGCCAAGCGAGACCATACACTAAGCCCGCTTCCAGTGGGTGGGAGCTTGTAAAATGCTCACACCCTCTGGGAGAGGAGTTTTCATCTGTTTGAAAACAGATAAATAAATTGTTCATGTACACAGAGAGTAGCTTTTTTTGATGCTCCCTATGTGAGGGAGGAATGCCAGCTCCTGCAGGGGCCGCAAAGGCATTGGGGCTCCTCCCGTAGGCCCCAACAAAAAGACACTGGATGCTCTGGGTGGGGCCAGGCACCCACCGTTGACTGGATGGCCCCAGGGCATGTGTCCCCTGGGGCTGAAATCATCCCTAGGAGGGGGCCACACAGCCTCCTCCCCACATTTTAGTAATACATGCCCCTTTTGACTATGTAGTGGGTGCCCTAGGTGGGCTACAGGGCACCCACCATTTACTGGACGAGACCTGCTGGTTGGGGTCTACCTGGCCAAGATTGGCCTGGGAAGGGGGGTCTGCGGGCACCCTTCCCCCTTTTAAATATACGGTGGGTGCCCTGGGTGGGCTACAGGTCACCTATCATTTACTGACCGGTCCCCCGGTCCAATATTGGCCAGGGAGGGAGGCTTTGTGCCCTCCTTATAAATATGGCCGGGACCCAGGAAAAGGGATACCCCGGGGCCAGAAATTGTCAAGGGAAGGGGGCTTCTTGCACCCCACCCAGTTTACATTAAGTCTGGGCCCTGCCAGATAGGGTTGCTCGGCCGAAATAAGGCTGGGGGAGAGGGGCCACGTACCCCCACCCACAAAAAATGTGGGGGGCCTGAGGGATGGGGTCCTTTGGGTCGAAATCGTACCAGGGAGGCAGGGCAACATGCCCCCCTCACAGGTTGGTGGCATGTGGGAGGTTGGGTGCATGCAGGGGTTGATCTTTAGGGGTACAATCCTAAAGGTCATGGATGCCTTCAACCTGCTGGATTCTGTAATAGGGGATTTAAAAATAAAGCCTATTCAAAGTACATGCAGAAATCCCAATGCCTGGTTTGACAAAACATGTAGTTTTGCAAGTCATAGGCTATGTATGACCTTAAAAGCCAATCCAAAAGATTGGGAGGTGATCATTTACTGTCCAATGTCCTATAAACTAGCTCTTAAAAAATAAGAAAAAGCGAACACCACATTGAAGCGTGGGAATCTTGGGTCTCCTCCTGTAGGGTGAGAGATACAGTTGCCTTCTGGAAAGTGGCGAATTCAGTTAGATCTCAGCAAAACCCACCTCCTAGTTTGACAGTCAATATTGAACCTGCATGAGCACTTCAAAACTCTGGATAGCTCATCTGAGAGAGATGAGATGTGTCAACGTTGATGCCAACAACTTACCCACCCTTGATTAAGTTTACGGCAGCTGAAGTAACATGTGCTATCTTAAGAAGCTTTTCTAACAAAGCATCCAGTCCCTATGGATCTATACAAGAAGTCAGTACAGTTGTGGTGTCCCTACTCACTTACATTTTTAACCTTGCCTGTAAAATTGAACTCTCACAATCCTGGACATCAGCAATCTTTGTCCCCATCTTTAAAAAGAGTAGTCTAGGTGTCCTTCTCTGCTACCCACCTATTTTGTTGTGAGAGTCCTCAGTGAGAATTCTAGGTATGGATGTGCTGGATAATCTGACTGGACCGAAGAACGGTCTATACTGTCTGAAATGCAATACAGGTTCAGAAGGGTGTTGGGACATTTGAACAATACCTAAATCTTTGATAATTAGAAAATACACCATTGCTAACTCCTATCCCATTCATTTGTCATTTGTGGACCTGTCTTGCACCTTTGGTCCATTGTCTTTGCTAAAGGCTTCAATAAAATTATATTCTTGAGCTCTGTACTATGACCTCTCAGCCACGTTCAGAGAGAATGGTGAGTGTACTAATTCTTTCTCCTCAGCCCGAGGTCAGACAAGTGAGCATTATTGAGCTAATACTGTTTCTGTTATACATCATCAACTGTGAAGTGGGACTCATTGAGTACTGTCTGGATATGCCTAGAGGTAACAAAAGGCCCCTACCAGTCCTTCTGTATGCCGATGATGCAGTTGCGATTGCTAGGATCCTCAATGGCCTCAGTAAACCAATCAACTCCTTTGTATTTTTTATGGAAGAATTGAACTTGGAAATCAATTTGCGCAAAACCTTTTTTACAGCCTTTGGTTGCAAAAAGCTG
The DNA here is from genome assembly GCF_964204655.1 of Triturus cristatus. Taxonomy (NCBI): domain Eukaryota; kingdom Metazoa; phylum Chordata; class Amphibia; order Caudata; family Salamandridae; genus Triturus; species Triturus cristatus. Next base: position 384,559,583 of record NC_140584.1, on the reverse strand, counting down.
ACAACTCTGGCCATCATGATGAAGGGCCATTAGTTAGGAAGGGTGTACCTGTTTTCATAGTTGGGAGTAACCATTGTTGGAGCTGGTACCTGAGACCCCTGAATGTTGATCAGGAAACAATCTTTTGCCCAATCTGGAGGCTTTTTATTCAACCTGGCAGTTCATATAGACAATAAACCAATTAGTTTGCTCTTAGAAATGTACAACTGCAAGGGTTTGCCTATGTTATCTTATGGGTCTGGCCTCATGGGTTTTAATGATTGTGAGTAACCTACAGGACGAGAAAATTATATTTTTACCGCCTCCTAGGGGGTCCCTTCCAGCACCGCAAACTATGCAGTCCATGGGAATCAGGCGTAGCTTATGTGGAGAATCATGTCAGGTTGGCCCCCATTGATGTTTTGGTGTTCTGTGTGGAGTAATCAGAATGCCACTTTGATCACAGCCCTAAAATAGGACTGTCTTTCCTGTCAATTGGGTATGAAGATTCCCTGCATTTCTTATATGAGGGCTGGATTGGGGGGCTTTACAAGCACGGACGAAAAAAAGGGTAAGACAAACCTTTCTGGTAGCCCAGAGCATGGAAAAAAGTGTATAGGAGCTTAGCAATCCCACTAATAGCCACTTATGGGCAATATGAAATAATTTTAACTTTTTATGTCTTGGAACCATATCTAGATGTGGTTTTTAATTGTTGGGAATATTTGCTGCTTACCAGATTTAGAGTGTGCCCTATTCATTGGCTACCAAGCTTCCCTTTAAAGCGATTTGACCATGCATCTATCTTTATATACCTGTGTGATAAAAGTTTGCCACAGAGCCTGATTCATTTTATATCTTTTTGTAAGTTTTATTGACTTTTCTCTAAAAACCTCATAATAATGACTATAAAGTACATGGGATTTAGGCAATATAAGCTAGTCCCAGTCTTTTTGCGAGGGCTTTCATCACCTGTTGCGTGTAGAAGAGTGTGTAAATTTTAAAGTTCTCAATTAGTTATCACAAGTCATTGCTATTTTAATTGGATGATGTTTTAGAATCAATGTATTGTTTATATTATTTTAGCATTTTATGACATATTTATGGAACATATTTTTTCTTTTGGCTTGTTTTGGTTGTTGTTGGACAGGCCACACGAAGGGCTGGCTCCCTCCCCGCCTGACAGGGCCCAAGCCCCGGCCCACCAGGCGTGACCCACGAGAATCACCCGCACCCCGTCTCCCGACGGGACTCCTGCCCTCGGACCTCCATGTATCACGGGCCCAAGCCACCACCGGCTCCCTCGGCCGGGTCAAGCCGCCATCTTGGGCCCTGCGCCACGAGGCCGCGTGGCCTCCCCCCGACCCTAACCCTGGGCCTGGCCGGTCCAGACATCCCGGCACCACCATCCACCCAGGAGGTGAGCGGACCACTTGGCAGGTCAATGGGAGAACGAAGCGCCAAGGACTCTCCCCCGCCAGGTGACGATCGCCTCCAGCTCCCCCAGGCACCGGCTCCACCCCCCCGCTGGGTGTCTGGACACCTTCATCTCGGACCCTCCGACCTCCAAGTGCGAGAGTCCGGACATCAAAGGGCACCTGCCCTATAACTGGAGCAGCTCCGGAGCAGGAAGCAGTTGTATCCTGGAGTCGAGAGACACCGAGGGAACTCAGCCTTGACGGACTACTGGCGCTGCCGTAGCCCTATCTTGTGAACTATCGTCCTGCCTGCTGGCGCTGCCGCGGCCTTCTGCAACATCCATCCTCGTCGGGACCTGCTGGCGCTGCCGCGGCCCGTTGTAACGACCATCTTCACCGGGACCTGCTGGCGCTGCGGCGGACCGTACATCAACCATCTTCCCTGGGACCTGCTGGCGCTGCCGCGGACCGTGTATCGACCATCTTCACTGGGACCTGCTGGCGCTGCCGCGGCCCGTACCAGCTAGACCACCAAGCTCGAGGATTGTGAGCTACCCACCATACCACCTCAACTACCAGACTGGTAACCAGACTATCCCGCTACCCCCTTTTCCCACCTTGAGAGACTTGAATCGAGGGGACCCCTGAGTCCAGACCTCCTTGTACCTTTCCATCGTACCGTAAGAAGTGCTTATAAAGAACGCTAACTCATCTCCTTGTGTGGTATCTGTCTGTGGGGGGGAAGTTATTTATCTGTACGATCGCTGGAGACGGCTCTCCTCGGAGACCTCTCCCCTTGTCCTCGGCCGACCCTCCCGGTCCGTCTAACATTGGTGGCCAGCGGCGCGATCCGAATCAACGCATAATCGTACAGAGAGTAGCTCACCCCACGTCAAAACCACGATGTCAGCCAAAGATAGCGGTTCCACTGAAAAGTTCCAAATGGATAAGTTGGAAGAATATAGCCACCGCGAACTTAAACAATTCTGCATGGAACTAGGCATTGCTACCACCGGCCTGAGTACCAAAGATGATTTGAAGCGCGCCCTTGAGTCATGGGCAGAAACTGGGATCACCGGATCCTCCGACCAAAACAGTGTCGCACCAGAGGGGAACGCCACGGCTCCAGAGGAGCGGGGAACGGGCCTCTCGCAGGAGGAGATCCAGGAAAGAGAAAGGAACAGATTACACGAGTTGGAAATGGCACGACTCAAGATGGACGGTGAACTAAAGTTAGCCGAGCAGAAACTAAATCTAGAGCATCTGCGGCTCCGAGAGGAACGAGAAGAAAAACAGAGACAGAGAGAGCTTGAGGAAAAAAGAATAACACTCGAACACGAGCGCAAACTGGCGGAAATAGAACTTCGGAAACAGAATAAAGAACCGGGGGTGCCTGAGCGACCGCACACCCCAGGGGCAACCGAGAAAAAAGTCCACATCCCCAAGGATGTTGTCAGAGAGTATGTCCGAGAAGACGACATACAGCAGTGGTTCAAAGCCTACGAGATCGCCATGACCTCCCACCGGATCGACTGGAGTGATTGGGGAGCTGGACTATGGGGGAGGTTCGTCAACGAAGGTCGCGATGCCCTGTTGCAGCTCCCAGATCACCAAATGTCGTCCTACGACCACATGAAGGCTGCCCTCCTCACCCGCTACGGCCTCACACCCGAGATGTACCGCCAGAGGTTCAGAGACTGCACCCGGATCCCGGGTACAACTTGGGTGGAGTACGTAAACTATTTCAGCCGAGCCTTCGAGGGTTGGATCAAGGGGAGCCATGTAACGACCTACGAACAACTCTTTAACCTTATGGTATGGGAACACCTGTCGAACAACTGCTTCGTCGAGCTCAGGCAGCACCTCCTCGATAGTAAATTGACTGACCCCCGGCAGCTCGCCGCTGAAGCTGACCGATGGGAGAGCACCCGAGTGGGCCGGAGAGGACCACACGAGCAGAACCGAAGCAACCAAGGCCAGCACCGTCCTCGGGGAGGAGGAGGAGGCCAGGGGCGAGGGAGAGACCCCCTCCCGGCAACCCCCGTGGCCAGCACCCCGCCCCCGGCCGGACGGGGAAACCCCCCGATGCGTCCAGGGTTCCGAGCCAATGTCACGTGCCACCGATGCCAGCGAGTCGGCCATTACGCCAATGACCCGAGCTGCCCGCAGAACCCAACGCCCAAGCCCCGCCAGGTCGCTGCCGCCGCCCTGGGGGAAGAACGACTATCAGAGGAACAGGAAGAGTATGAGCCGGCCCAGCAAGAGTGGGAACCGGCCGCCATGGTTCTAGCGTGCCTAGGGGGAAAGGACCTAGTCCCGCGGGCTCCCCTACCCGCCAACACCAGGAAATACGGTCAGTGGGTGACCATTAATGGGCATCGGGCCGAGGCCTTACGTGACACAGGCGCCAGTGTGACGGCCGTCCGCTGTCACCTGGTGAAACCCGAGCAGATCCTGCCGAACATTCTCTGCCCCGACCGCTCAGCCGACAATTCCGAAAGTCTGTGTCAAATGGCCTGCGTCCCCTTCGAATGGGGAGGGGTCTCCGGCCTGTTGAAAGTGACGGTCCGGGATGATGCCCCCGTGGACTGCCTCCTGGGGAATGACCTTGAGAGTTCCCCGTGGGCCACCGTCGAGAGAAGAGAGCACCTGGGGATGCTGGGCCTCCCGGACTGGGCCTGCGTAACCACCCGGTCCATGGCCACCCGTGCCGTTCCCCGACCAGAAGAACCGGAATGGCCAGCACCTCCGCCCCCGGTCGCCCCAGTAGAAGACAACGACGAGGCCAACCCCCCGGAACCAACGACCGAAGGGGACGCGCAACCCCAGGACGTCCCCGGCCTGGCTCAGTGGCGTCAAGAAGGAGGGCCCACCCAAGAACAGTTCCGCCAGGAGCAAAAGACCTGCCCCTCCCTCGAGGGACTCCGCCAACAAGCCAGCGCCCAGAGCGCAGGGGACTCCACCGGAACTCACTGGGTCTACTGGGAGAACGACCTGCTATACAGCGAACAGAGAATCGCAGAGCTAGGGGCCGGTCGAGTACTGGTGGTACCTCTCCGCTTCAGAGACTTCCTGCTCAACCTGGCCCACGATGTCCCCCTGGCTGGACACCTGGGCCAAGACAAAACTTACAGTCGCCTAGTGACCCACTTTTTCTGGCCGAAGATGCGGAACGACGTCCTGAACCACTGCCGGTCCTGCCCCACGTGCCAGGCCAGCGGGAAGAGTGGCCGTAAGCTGAAGGCCCCTCTACAACCCTTCCCAGTGGTCACCACCCCGTTCGAGAGGGTAGGAATAGACATTGTGGGGCCCCTGGACCCCTGCACGGCACAAGGACATAGGTTCATCCTGGTACTGGTGGATCACGCCACCCGCTACCCCGAGGCGGTGCCTCTACGAACTGTAACAGCTCCGGTGGTTGGCCGGGCCCTAATGGGGATCTTCTCCCGGGTGGGCTTCCCCCGAGAAGTCGTCAGCGACCGAGGCACGAACTTCATCTCCAAATACATGAAGTCCCTCTGGCGACAGTGCGGGGTCACCTACCGCTTCACGACCCCCTATCACCCCCAAGGGAACGGGCTAGTGGAGCGATTCAACCACACTCTCAAGGGGATGATTGGGGGATTGGAAGAGCCCCTCCGTCGCCAGTGGGATGTACTACTCCCGTGCCTCCTCTTCGCCTACCGAGAAGTTCCCCAGAAGTCCCTCGGTTTTAGCCCTTTCGAACTCCTGTACGGGCACCCTGTGCGAGGGCCCCTCAGCCTAGTCAAAGAAGGTTGGGAGATGGCCCCCCCAAAGACCCCTCCAGACGTCTTCAAGTACCTCCTGGCCCTGCGTAATCAGACCCGGCGCTTCAGGGAAATGGCCAAGGCGAACCTCGAGGCCAGCCAGGAAGACATGAAGAGATGGTATGACCACAATGCCTCCTCCATCGAGTTCGAACCTGGTCAACAAGTGTGGGTGATGTCCCCCACCGAACCATGTGCCTTGCAAGATAAGTGGACGGGGCCCTTCAAGGTGGTCGAGCGCAAAAGCCCCGTCACTTACCTCATCGACATGGGGACCCCCCGGAACCCCCTTCGGGTCCTCCACACCAACAGACTCAAACCACACTTTGTGCGCTCAGAACTCAGCCTCCTGATGGCTACAGACAGTGGAGCAGAGGAGGACTCCGAACCCCTCCCGGATCTCCTGAAGACTCAGGAGAACGACGGTTCCGTGGACGGGGTCCGGCTCTCCGATGCCCTCACCCCAGAGCAACGCCAGGGCTGCCGGTACCTCCTGCTGCGGTTCGCTTCACTGTTCTCCCTCACTCCCGGGGTCACCCCTTGGTGCTTGCACGACGTGGACACCGGGGACAGTCCCCCTATCCGACACCGGGCCTACCGCGTACCAGATCGGGTACGGGCCTGCATACAAGAGGAAGTGGCCAAAATGCTCACGATCGGGGTCATCGAGCCCTCGGACAGTCCCTGGGCCAGCCCGGTTGTATTGGTCCCCAAAGCCGCTGCCCCCGGCACCACACCTGAACTAAGATTCTGCGTCGACTACCGGGGCTTGAACGCTGTCACCCGAACCGACGCTCATCCTATCCCCAGAGCGGATGAATTGATCGACCGGCTGGGGGCCGCCCGCTACCTCAGTATCTTCGACCTAACAGCGGGCTACTGGCAGATCGGTCTCACACCCCGGGCTCAAGAACGATCCGCCTTCTCTACCCCCGATGGCCACTACCACTTCAAGGTCATGCCCTTCGGCATGAAGAACGCCCCCGCTACATTTCAACGTCTTGTGAACCAGGTCTTGGCGGGGCTCGAAGAGTTCAGCGCTGCCTACCTGGACGATATCGCTGTATACAGCCGCCACTGGTCCGACCACCTCCTCCACCTCCAGGAGGTCCTACAGGCCCTCCAGCGGGCCGGCCTCACGATTAAGGCCGGCAAATGCCAAATTGGTCAAGGGTCCGTGACCTACCTGGGGCACCAGGTGGGGAGCGGGCTGGTGGCCCCACTGCAACTTAAGATTGCTGCCATCCAGTCCTGGCAGCCCCCCGTCACCCAGACCGAAGTCCGAGCCTTCTTGGGGCTCACCGGCTACTACCGGCGGTTCGTGAGGGACTACGGCAGCATTGTGGGGCCCCTCACGGGTCTCACGTCCAAGAACCAACCGAAGCGGATTAACTGGACCCCCGATTGTCAAGCGGCCTTCGAAAAGCTGAAGGCCGCCCTGTGCACCGCCCCTGTGCTCCAGGCCCCCGATTACAGTCGGGAATTCGTAGTACAGACAGACGCCTCCGACCACGGCATCGGAGCGGTTCTTTCCCAAGTGAACCCCGAGGGTCATGACCAGCCGGTGGCCTTCATCAGCCGACGTCTCCTGGCCCGAGAACAGCGCTGGAGCACAATCGAGAGGGAGGCCTTCGCAGTGGTGTGGGCCCTCAAAAAGCTCCGGCCCTATCTCTTCGGTACCCACTTCCGGGTACAAACCGACCATAGACCCCTGCAGTGGCTGATGCAGATGCGGGGGGAAAACCCAAAACTATTGCGCTGGTCCATCTCCCTGCAGGAAATGGACTTCACGCTTCTTCCGCCTCGACGAGGAGAGTCCCCAAGAAGATGGGTGACTCTCCCCGCCTTCAGCTGGGGGGGACGCATGTTGGACAGGCCACACGAAGGGCTGGCTCCCTCCCCGCCTGACAGGGCCCAAGCCCCGGCCCACCAGGCGTGACCCACGAGAATCACCCGCACCCCGTCTCCCGACGGGACTCCTGCCCTCGGACCTCCATGTATCACGGGCCCAAGCCACCACCGGCTCCCTCGGCCGGGTCAAGCCACCATCTTGGGCCCTGCGCCACGAGGCCGCGTGGCCTCCCCCCGACCCTAACCCTGGGCCTGGCCGGTCCAGACATCCCGGCACCACCATCCACCCAGGAGGTGAGCGGACCACTTGGCAGGTCAATGGGAGAACGAAGCGCCAAGGACTCTCCCCCGCCAGGTGACGATCGCCTCCAGCTCCCCCAGGCACCGGCTCCACCCCCCCGCTGGGTGTCTGGACACCTTCATCTCGGACCCTCCGACCTCCAAGTGCGAGGGTCCGGACATCAAAGGGCACCTGCCCTATAACTGGAGCAGCTCCGGAGCAGGAAGCAGTTGTATCCTGGAGTCGAGAGACACCGAGGGAACTCAGCCTTGACGGACTACTGGCGCTGCCGTAGCCCTATCTTGTGAACTATCGTCCTGCCTGCTGGCGCTGCCGCGGCCTTCTGCAACATCCATCCTCGTCGGGACCTGCTGGCGCTGCCGCGGCCCGTTGTAACGACCATCTTCACCGGGACCTGCTGGCGCTGCCGCGGACCGTACATCAACCATCTTCCCTGGGACCTGCTGGCGCTGCCGCGGACCGTGTATCGACCATCTTCACTGGGACCTGCTGGCGCTGCCGCGGCCCGTACCAGCTAGACCACCAAGCTCGAGGATTGTGAGCTACCCACCATACCACCTCAACTACCAGACTGGTAACCAGACTATCCCGCTACCCCCTTTTCCCACCTTGAGAGACTTGAATCGAGGGGACCCCTGAGTCCAGACCTCCTTGTACCTTTCCATCGTACCGTAAGAAGTGCTTATAAAGAACGCTAACTCATCTCCTTGTGTGGTATCTGTCTGTGGGGGGGGAAGTTATTTATCTGTACGATCGCTGGAGACGGCTCTCCTCGGAGACCTCTCCCCTTGTCCTCGGCCGACCCTCCCGGTCCGTCTAACAGTTGTACTTTGTGCTTTTATGATTATTGTGCTTAATAATCGAGAAAAAGTATTTTCAAAAATATTTTGAAACATAAAGTAACTTAACATATAATATATGTAACATTAACCTACATTTAATCATTTTAGACAAAAATTGTAAAACGTACATTTATAACGTACATTAAATACATTTCAAAAGCTAAATATTATTAAAAATCAAATGTAACCTTTACACATAGATATGTAAAATAAAAGATATTAACTAAAAAATATTACATAAATAAATATATTAAAGAAATCCACAAAACATACTTTAAAAATCTCCCCATCCGTTTTCTGTTTAAATCCCAACAACCCTCTACTAAAAATATTTTCAAATATACATTTTCGGTAAATATATTTTAATATTAAATACAACAAACATTACAATTACTTTTTTAAATTACTATACATAACATCAAACTATTTTACAATTAAGTACATGAACTACATCTCAAAACTAACACAACACAAATATTGTAAAAACAACAGTATTTACGATATTTTAGTAAACAATACATTTTACAACAATATTAAAAACAAAACTAAACATGATATACTTATCTTCAATATTTATCTCCACAATATTTTTAGCATCATGCTATTCCTGAAACGAACTTTCTGCATCACAAGATTTTTTCCGATATTCTGTCCAATCACTGCATAATTCATCGAAAAATAGGGGAATGATCCTATGGTGTGTATCAGGTATTGCATGAGACAGAATCATTTAGATACAAGGGGGATGCTAACACAGGGCCTGGGGAATATCCTATTGACTATGGGAGCAAGCAGTGGTGGCTGGTCATATTTTGCATTGGTGAGGCATTGTTGCGGTATAATACTTTCCCTGTATTCAGGACGTAACACAGGCACCCGCAGTCCCCACGGTGCGGGGGGCCCCAAGCTCCAGGGGGGCCCCTCAGCACAGCCTTCCGACCAGAGAGCTCCTTGTGTCAGTGGCTGCTCCTTTATAGGGGACAAAAGGGCGGCGACTCTCCAAACCCTCATGCCTTACTCTGCACCTTAATTGTTATGACATTACAGCTTTTACATGAAAGAAACAATCTTACTGATCGTTTGTTTGCATTTAAAAGCTTTAATATCACCCTTCACCATAAGAGGGCTCCCCTTGTATTGTAGTGTGCATGTCAGGCGTGGGCTGTTCCAGCCCATCCTTTCAAAGATGCAATACATATCGGGAGATATGCTGTACTAGCCTCAGGCAGTGCAGCATGTCAGGGAATGGTGAATTGGGGCCTGTCCCTCACGCGCTCTTATGACTCATCAGAAGCCAAGATAATGGAAAAAGACAGCCTTCCGGCCTATCTGAGCTTCTGATTGGGCATACGGGTGCGAGCCTCGCTCTGGTGCACTTTACTGAATCTGGGCAGTTGGGAATCGAGATTTGTGAAGTGCATGTCAAGGACTGCCTCGGGTAAGTTTCACCTTATGTGTATGTCTGAGAGCATGTACATATTGTTTCTGTGTGTCTGCGAGCCTTCACCAGTGTATGTGTATTTGAATGTGTGTATGAGTGAGATTGTACGAAATTGTATCAGCATACGTTTAAAAAATGGCCTTTGTTGCAATGCTACCTGCGTCGCTTCCCCTCCCCTTTCAACCTGGCAGTGTAGTCTAGGTCCAAATAATAACTTCTTAGGAAGCTACAAAAAACATTTAAAACGTTCCCCTACTCCCCAAAAATATTCTGCCAATGCATGCACCACGGAGAACATATCTCATTTATATGGAATGCTACAGACAGATAAATAGAAAACTCTGATACCATTACATTATGTGTAAAAGTGCAGTTTCACAATGTTTGTTATTTTCTGATATATGGCACAGCTCCACATTAACAAGCAGCATTTGGAACAATTAAATCTGGTTGTAGTCCTGAGCAGAATCGGGGGCCTCATTGAAATGTAATGCTAGGTGACATAGCAAAACTCCATTTGCAGCCTCAACTTTAGTTTAAGGTGTCCGATGGGAATGGCCTTTGAGTTTACCAATCGTTGACTTAGGTGCTGCACATGGTTATAAAAATAGAACGTTATCACAGAATTGTTTGTGTATATAGGTTAGGATAATAAAGGGCATTACAACCCAGTGAAGCGTGGACTAGAAATTGGCCCAGACAGAAGGGCTGACAAAAACAGCAGATCCATGATGCGAAAATAGATACTACGAAGGAGTGAAGTTACTTATTCTGTGTCATAAATGTACATTAAAATGTATTGGTGTGTGGGGGGAGCATCAGGAGGGAATTACGTTCATGGAGCACAAAATATGTGTTAAAATGGCTGAAAACCAGTTGGAGAGGCTAGTCTTGCGATCAGCTTCTTCCTTTCCTTTGTTTCTCCCTCTCCTCTTACTCCTTTTCTCCGCTTTGTGTTGTTTTGCCCATTCTCTTCTCTTTCATGTTCCTTGTTGTGCCATTGTCCTCCCTTTCTGCTTTTTCTTTCATGCTCTTTTCTTTCTCCTCTTCACTTTCTTGCTTTCAATCTCCTCTTTTACTTTGTTTCTCCTTTCCTCATCTTTCCTCTTTCTTTCTCTCCCCTCATGTTTTCACACCTCTCCTTGTTTTTGCGTGTTCTCTTCCCCATCTGCTTTCCTTATTCCTTTCTTCCCTTCTATATTCCCCTTATATTATTTTATTCTCACATTGTTTATTCTCATCTCCTCCTTGCTATCTTCCCCGTTTCCATTACCACTATTCACAATTTGATAATCTCACTATTAACTCTCTCCCTTTTTCTCGCCTCTCCTTTTGTTTGCTCTCCTCTTTCTTCACTTTCCTTACATGATCCTCATCTTTTCATTCCATCCACTTTTCTCCCACCTCTTTCATTCTGCTGTCTACGTTTCTCTACATTTTTCTCCTCTCCCCTTCCCTTTTCATGTCTTCTGTCTATTTTTCCTCTCCTAATTTGCTGTCCCTCATTTTCTTTTTCTAGTTTTCTCAATTTTGCTCATCTTTTCTCTTCTCCCTAAATTTACTCTAAATGCACTTCCTATGTCTTTAACACAGAGCCTCACAACACATCTTGTTCCACACACCTAAATTCCTAGCATACCTGAAAATAAATGGTCCACCAGTCTAATATTCTTGAGAATGTGGATACATCACAGCATCACAGACAGCTCCCGCCCATCATCTGAAACCCTCTCTATTACATCACCCTTATGTCACTCTGCCCATCACTTCACTTCCTTATGCTGGCTTCTCTCATCCCCTTTCACATTTAACTACAAGGTACCCCTTCCTCTCACCTCTTCACTCTTTTCAACTTTCCCTCCAGTTGTAAACCTCTTGTCCCCCTGTCTCCCTCCCCCACACTCCCTAATTCCCCCACCACCAACTACTATACATGGCTCCTGGCCATCTTCCACATCAGAACTTCCCACACAACAATACACCCAACACTACCATTTCCTATATTCTCACCTCACATAACCATACAATACTTCAGCATTTGGCTAATATACTCTCTACTGTGGATTCCTCTCTTTCTCGCGCTCTCTCTACTGCCTCTCCCTCTCCTGCTTCTCCCTCTACTGCTCACTGTCCACACCTGTTCTAGACCATCACTTACTCAACAACACGCCACCACTAAAACTCAGTCTCCAAATGAAACTCACTGGCTACTTCATCCCTCGTCCCTACTTTGCCTTCTCTTCTTACTGTACCACAATATTCCATGGCATACACCCCAGGTCACAGCATATCATACAAACTCCACATCTAGAATACTACCTGCCTTCACACTTAGGCACAAGACACAGCGTAACACAGGCCCCCGCAGCCCCCATGGTGCGGGGGTCCCAAGCTCCAGGGGGCCCCCTCAGCACAGCCTTCTGGCCGGAGTGCTCCTGATTGCAGTGGCGGCTCCTTTATAGGGGACAAAAGGGCGGCGACTCTCCAAACCCTCATGCCTTACTCTGCACCTTAATTTTTATGATATTACAGCTTTTACATGAAAGAAACGATCTTACCAATTGTTTGTTTGCATTTAAAAGCTGTAATATCCCCCTTCACCATAAGAGGGCTCCCCGGGGCTGTATTGTGCATGTCAGGCGAGGGCTGTTCCAGCCCATCCTTTCAAAGAGGCAATACATAATGGGAAGATGCAAAACTGCTTCCTAGTGTTGTATGAATAGCAGCTACACCCACTAGGCAACATTGCCTTCAACATTTACCTTCCCCATCAGACGTCAATGCGATTAGTCAACTTAAAGGAAAGTCTGTTGTAATGCCCACCCTATATATGGCCTAGCAATTTAGCTTATTCTCTTTGCTGTCTTGCTTGGTCAAAATCAAAAACGTAGTTTACGCCACGCCACTTTCTAAATCCACCAGCCGCCACTGCCTGATTGAGTCGGAGGGGGGCCCTCCATGTACCTAGCAGGGGGCCCTCCCTCAGGTTTCGTTACACCACTGCACTGAAGCCGGACTTACCTTAGATGGGAGCATAGGCACAGGCAGCCTTCTTCAATAGGGCCAGTTCTCCCAGGCTTGACAGTGGCGTAACACTACCCCGTAGCCCCCGCTAGGCGGGGGGCTGGCGGCAAGCTCCAGGGGCATCCTCCAGCACTGTGCACGGATGGCGAGCCTTTGGCCTGAAAGCTGCTGATTGGTTTCGGAGCATGGGGGCCCCCCTCCATGTATAATGCCGGGGGGAGGCACAAGTTTCATTGCGCTACTCAGCCTTGAGCATGTCCTCTCTGCAGATCCGGCAGAATGAGAGGCGCAGCAGCAGGGAGAAGCTGCAACCAGGTACTTGTTTAAACAAGTGCACTATGCATGTACTTTTAAAGCATGCACAGTGTATCTGCTCACTACATGTGACCTGAAATCACAAAGTCATCAGAGTTCAGGACCCTGATGGCGCCAGTTCACCTTGTTACCGACTTTCCCACCCCAGGCTTCCTACATATGCAGCCTAAAGGATTGATATGGAGTCACGGGCTGAAAGCTAATGGGTACGGTGCTAAATTAAAAAAGTCAAGGTTGCTGAGGTTATCTAGGGATGCAGTTGGAAAGTGTTTGGAGGCCTGACTCTCGCGCAAGCGAGTGTGTGTCAGACAATGCCAGCCAGGGTACGCTCCACTAGTTTTATAACTACTATTGTAACAAATAATTCGAAATAAGTGTGTTAATTATGCAGGGAGTTGGATGGACTCCGACCGATAGCCCAAAGAAACTAGACGCTCCTGGCAGCAAAGTGTTAAATTCTGCCTGTTTCACAACAAATACAAACCCATAATTACTTCCATTTCTGGAGGCGTCTGACATGAAGCATGCTTGTTTTCACAGGAACTCTTGGAGAACATGGTGCACCTCTTTGAGAAAAGCATAACTATTGATGTTCTGTGCTAAACTGAAATGCGCGGCAGCTAAATAGGTAGCTTCGAAAGAAATATATTTCATATGTAGGACGAGGACTTCACTATATTTGCAATAAAAAATTTAAAAAACACATTTAACTGTATTGCTGCCTACTGACTTACATGTCCCCGAACATGTCTGGCTTGCCTGACTTTCAGGTGCCCGTGCTTTGCATCTCTCGCTGCGGATCCAGTTCAGAAAGTAAGGTCTCATTCACGATTACTCCGGTAATTGAGATGCAGCAATTAGGGACACCGAGGGTAAGCGAAATTACTGAAAAACAGTTTTCACAAGGATGCCCTTTCGAATGATCTATGACATCGGAAATAGGTGTTCCCAACACTTGTTTCCACATGACGAATTCCACACCTTTTTGCAGTGACTGATTCCTCCAAGAATGACCTGAGGGATGTGCCCGTGGTATGAACTGCAGCAGTGGCTTCTGCCCACAGTAGTATTTCGAAGCATGAGGTCCAAAGTGATAAATAAGCACACACAGGCCTACTACCGTGTGAAAGCTCTGGAAATTCTCTAAACTTTACCAGATAATACCTTGAAACCTGTGCTAGTCACATATTTCCTGATATAATGCTGAAAACGTTTGCAGAATTGTATAGTATTGAATGAGGATAAAAAAAAGTGCAAACCCATTTGCTACTTTTTTGTTTTTTCGGATTCATGGATTGAATATGCCCTTTCCCTTACACACACGCTCGCATGTTTTGGGGGTGTTCTCCCCAACAACTCCTGTTGAGGGGTTTATTACTGCGTTTGTTGTGGGTAATTCTTTTAGCATTTCCAGAACGGAAACGGTGCAAACAGGAGCTTGCAAACACCAACAGAAGCAACCCCCTCGCAGCAAAGGAGATTCGCTCACTCGGGACCTTTTGAGAAGCAGCGGTGAGTGCAAAAATGGTTTCCATGAATTTCAGAATTTTTTTGCACTCACAAAAAAAGGTATTTGCATTTAAAAATCAAACTTAAGTACACAAATAGCTTTGTCTTTGTTTTTAGTACTTTGCCCACTTCCTCCTGCTCATTTCTGCCACGTTACCTATATCTTCCTTCTTGTGTGCTTGTCTCTGGCTGACTGCTTTTACCTCATTCTTTTTCATGCCTCTGCTTCTTAGCCAATTTACCAACACCTGTCTGTATATGCCTCTGTGCTCCCCGTTTATCAATCTACAGTGATTACTTGGCTGAGCCGTCAGAAGGCATATCATGTATACGTTTGCTGGCACCACTGCTTAATTTCTAAAATAATAAGTGCCAGGGCTCTGACCAGGAGGCCACTGCACCTTCCACCACACATTGCCCCTCCCAGTGCTGCCAATGACTGTCCCCAAAACAACTACTAACCATCTCTCTCGCCTGCAAGTGCAACAGTTCAGTTTATTTCAGGTCCCCAAAGATAAAGGAAGAGCTTGGGAGGCAAGTATTAGTAATTTTTAATGCAAATTGTATTTATAAACAACGGTTGTTCTGCTCATTTCTAAATTAGATGAGCAGCGCCACCATGTAGTAGACTGTCATAAGTGTGGTCTTCACAATAGAGTGCTGGTGTCGAGAACCCCTAACCAATTAAGGGGGTGATTATGGTGGTGATCCGTCCGCCATCTCCACATGATTTAGCCCCCGCCATATTATTATGGCGGGTGGTATCGCGGCAGACGCAAAGTGCGTCTGCCTCTTTTCCGCTGGTCGGCAATCGTTCCGATTGGCGGCCGGGCGGAACTGGTCCTTAATATGGTGGCCATCCATATTAGGATGGGTTTTAATCAAGGCCTTTCCATGGCGGCATCAAGGCTGGTGGGGATTTACTTTGGGGGCCCGTTGCAGGCCCCCAAGGGGGTGGGGGGGCTGCGCTTGGGAGGTACCTATGGTACACCCCTACATTGCCATGCACAAGGTGGCAGGCACCACACGGTGCCTGCCACCTTGTGCATGGAAATGCACAACATGCCTTTTCACCATTGCGGCGGGTGCTGCGGCGGGTGCTGCAGCACCCGCCGCAATGTTGGAAATGTGGAATATGACCGCCAGGGTAGTGGTCGCATCCTAATTTGCGGTGCGGGACCGCCGCACATCTAGTGGCTGGTCCCAGCACCACAAGGATGGCGGGCGGACCCGTAAGTGCGGTTGCCCAACACAAGAAACCACCAGCTCAAATTAAGCACTGGCTTTGCGACTTTAAACAAAAATGTCTTTGTCTAAATTGCATACACTTAACTCAGATTTTGTTTTACTAAACAGTAAGAAAACAATACTTGTGTTGTTAAATGCAGCAGCCAGAAATTAAATACTGTCTAATAGTTTCCAGACATGAAATTCTCAAGAAATTATCAGTGGCATTTGTAAGGTAATCTCATAATATGGAGCATTGGCCAATATCTAAAATGCTAGAAAATGATATTACAGGAGGAGGTGTGTGTGGAGTTACATCCTGCCTCTTCCCACGATGTATTTCGAAATGTATTTTGAACGCTGTTCTTTATTGAATTTCCCCACAAATCTGATTGAAGCTTCACTGATGGTGTTTTAAATACATGTTTTTTCAGCATAATATAATTCTAACACCTCTGTTACCCATCCATCTATCCGCATGATGAGAATTTCACAAATGACGAGAAATTTGTGAGCGAACCAATAGATTCATGAAGTACTATGGGGCATATTTATGACAAAGTAACGCAGCGTATTGCAGCAAGTAACCTTGTTGTGCGGCGTTACTGGGAATGTGCTGCATTTATCCCAATATAGCGCATTCCTGTCATTTCCCTCACCTCTGATGCACAATAGGCTGCCTAGCCTCTGTTTCATGCAGGATTGTTTTTGTGCAGGAAGGGGCACCTTTCTGCACAAAATTGAGGCATATTCCTCTATGTGTGCTGCATAATGCAGCACACATAGAAAGAGGGTGTAACGAGGAGAAACACAAATATTTCTCTTCGTTGCACCTCTCCTGGGACGGTGTAGCCCCAGGTCTACCAGTAATGGTAAATCTGGGAATGCATTACTCCTGATTTATCAAGTCACTCAGAGCCATGCAAAGTGGCCTTGCATGACTTGATAAATTGCATGTTGGGGTTGTGTCATTCATGTACCATGCATGATGTGTGGTATACGCAATGCAAACTCCTTTCTAAATATGCCAAATAATATCTTGTTTGTAGCTGCTGGTGATTTTCATTAGAATCAGTACATGATAAAAATTACCAGTAAACCTATTGTGTTTGTAATTTTGCTAAAAAAAGAAAGAAAAACACCCCAGTACAGTATGTGTTTAGATTGGACTAGCAGCGAACATATGGACCATATTTGCTTCGAGGGAGTGTCGATGGGGGACACTGTCCATAGTACCCAAAACTTGGGTAGAATTTTGATTTTTTCAAAGGTATGAACATAAAAGTCAATTAGTAATTTATAGTGATGGAATCTTATGTTCGACAGGATATAGATTTGGCTAGCTTTTGAGAGTGAATCTGAGAATAAATCTTGTGTTATTTATATTATTAGCCACTTTAATCATTTTTGGGCTAGAGTTTCCTAGAGAAAGTACTATGTAAAAATCCTAGGCTGTGAAGTTCTAAGAAAACCTTCTGATGTTTAGGTGGCAACACTAATAATAGTAGTTCTCAATGCGTTTTTTTTAACATAAGTTGCTCTCAGTACAAAAAAAGTTGGAGACCCCTGCGCTAAATACTCTAGTTCCATTTTCTTGCTGGGATAATTCTGAATCTGCAAATATTTGAAGAATTCATTTTTGGCACTCCAATCTCACTAAAAATGTCTTGAATTGATTTATCGCTCCTTATTGATATAGTTGGTGTAGCAATTGAAACATGAAATTTGACAAAGGTGAGTTGGTGAAAATCTCCATAATCTGGGCATTAATATATTTTTCCCCATTGGTGAATATCTTGGATCAATTCACCTAAATGTTTTGCGAATGAAGCTCAATAGTAAACCTATAAATTGAGTGGGACTCGTTGTCCTTTTGGGACGTATAACTCTGAATAGCGTTAATTCTCACTTTCATTTTTTATACTTCCCAATAAATGATGAAATGATAGTGTCCATTCTCTTAAACAATGATAGGTTAAGTAGGTAGAGCTCAGAAAAGATATAGGCCCTCATGTATCATGCCATTTAATGGTCAGTAAGGCTCTGATGTGTAAAATCAGAGCTTTCCCTACCTTAAAATGGCACTTTTAAATTCACCAAACCCAATTAGTGACTAGGTAATATGTTACCGAATCTTATCAAATCAGTGATCGGGTTTGGGAATAGATACCGATTCGGTATTTGGAAGGGGGATGTTAAGGCGATCCTTCGAAATAAAGATTCCTTTAGCGATGTATTCATGTTTTGTCACCGAAATCGGGTTGCGAAACATGAACCTTTTACCACCTTCTCAAATGTTACCGGATGAAGAATGTCTTTCATTGGGGTGGGTGAAATGGTTGACCAGAGGTTGCCTCCATCTAGATAAGTGAACTCTTCTGCCTAGACTGTTATGAAATTGGTTACAGTGAAGAAGGGATTCACATTCTTCAAGAGGTAGACCTTGTACCATGTTCGTTTTTTTTGTTGAATTGTTTTTTGTAACTAGGCTAGACCCCACAGGGAGTTGGCACACCTTTTTATCAAGTCTTTGTTGTTCAGATATTGCTATACTACCTTTCACATACCACATTTTCCACATCTATATATAATTATAAGCATAATTGGAATGTAGTACGTTATATAATTCAAGTGTTGAAGATAAATCCAAGAGATTTTGCGATGGGTCTTTATAATTTCAGAGAGCTAGGCATGGGTATGTGAAATTCTGTCTTGATCTGGTAAATTTGCTGTAGGCACTATATATTTAGTGTTGAATGAGATTACTGTGACTAAACAACACCCAGCCTTGAAAGCTCTCTCTGGAAGACTCTCATCTAACAGACCGTGCGTGCCAGATCTTCAGTTGTAGCAATTTAGAAAATAGTCACTATCATCAGTCTGTAATCTTTAAGTGAATGAAAAACCCATGCAAGTTCCTCACATGCTTGTGGGAATGCTGCTATTCCATTCCAGCTTACATTATATTGGAGCAGGTTCAGAGATTATCTGGGTCACAGATTTAATGTGTCCTAAAAATGTGTCATCATCCTGGGAGGTTAAAACATTATAAAGCCTAGAGTGTTTTGTGTCAGGTATTGGAGAGAATGAGAGTACTTGCTCACCAGACTTAATTATTCTCCAATAAACCCAATTACTATATATTATACACCAGTATAAGTTGCTCTTGTATTTGTAGAAAAGATTATTCTGAAAGCCAATCCAGTTTGACTGTCAATGATATTAAAACCTCAAGACCACATTGGAGGTACATTTGCTATCAAGCTGCATATTCCATAAAAGAGGCTCTTGTATATATTGTGCAATGATATAGATTATAAATGTATCTCACCTATACCTCTTCACTTATATACCCAGTTGATGTATTAAGCCCTTACATTCAAATTGTCATGCCTTCTGCATAAGAGGACTTTGTTCTACCCTTATGAATTTTTGAGTAGGTAGATATACCCAAATATCAAAAAAATAAATTGGATAACCTAATGTTTATACAGTTTTCTACATTTGTTATCTATTCTGAACAAGGTCAGTTGCTGAATCACCTTTCTTCCTCTTGGGAACACTAAGGATCTACATAATATACTTCCTAGATTACTCTTCATTTTACCTACTAGTAGCTTTTTTCTAGATTTGTTTATTTGACCCATTAGCAGCTATATAGGTATTGGGCTTAACCTTCATATCAAAAGTGTTCAGATGAAAGTTGCGATGTTTTTTCTTTCTCTCATGAATACTTATGATCTTCTCTAATATGGTTCACCCTAAATTTAATTTGTCATGTGAGTATTTGATGCCCTATCATGTTAAGAATTGTTTCACAAGCTTGTAGTGCAGCATAAATAATTTATCTTCCTGATGAGCATCTTTCTCACTCAATTTTGCCTTGTCTTTGTCCCTTCATCTGCTCATATCCTTTTCGTGTGACAACATAGCTACTTTCCTGCTTGCGGACAATCCATTACATATGTATTTAATCACAGACATCTTTTCACTGATTAAGCCAGAAACATCGATTTTGTGTCCATAATCTTATTTACTAGGTATCACCCGTAATGTTAACAGGGTTATCAAGCAGGGATAAAGTACCACAATTACTTGAGGATAGGCTGAAATCAGGGGGACCAACGGTAATAAACGATCCCCAAAAATAAATAGCAACAGCAGGGCTGGACTGGCCGTAGCGGGCGGCAGGCGCTTTCCTGGTGAGCCTGAAGGGTGGGGGCTGGTTTTTGACCCGTGGAGGCCAGTTTTGCAACAGTGCTGCAATATCACCCCCCTGTAACAAAAGGGGCAGCCGTGCTTGACCCTAGCACCCTCACCCCCAGGCTGGCGAATCTCAGTAGCACCCCCTCTCACCCCTGGGGCCGGTCGAGCGGAATTGCCAGGGCTAGTTTCTGTTCCTAGTCTGGCTGTGAACAACAGTGCCTATTTTGAGGCAATAGTTGCAGATGGGGCCCACAGGCATTCATTGTTGGGGACCAGCACTTATTTTTCCTCATCAGACTTTATCCCAGAGCGAGAGTGAGTAAAACACACAAGGGGGAAAGAGCATGGAAGACAAAGATGCCCAAATTGTGCCAAAGAGACACAGTAGGGATGAAAAAAACTGGCAAGAGAGATTTAAATGGGCAGAGATTGTCTGGTAGATATTCATCATGCCGACATTCAGAACATGTGTATTTGTAAAGCACACTTTCTCCTGTAGGTATCTTGGCGCTGAATAACAGATGTTTCTTGTTACCCAATTCAATGATACTCATTTTATCGACCTCAGATAGATGAAAGGCTGAGTGGACCCTCCGGGATTTGAACCTGTGACCATGAGGTCGAACACAGGACCCTGCAGTGGACACATTAGTCCACTGAGCCACCAGACCCTGCTATTCAGTAGTGTCATCCAAGGTCTTCCATGCAAAACTTTTGTTCCCTTCACTGTTTCTTATAAAAACATAAACACTGAGAAACAAGTAATTAAGTTAACAGACCCAAACAATATTAAAACTGTTGAATATTAAAACTCTTTATGTTAACATAATTTCATATCATACTAATACATGCCTGTCCATGCTATAGAAAGGAGAAAAAGTTAAAAAAAACAAAGCATAGCGGGTCCTATCCTAATCTTGTCCATTTGGTTGTCAGGAATGCCATCTAATAGGACTCAAGAAGGCTCTGTGGGATCTGGCCGGTGTTTGGACAATTAAAAAATATCGGGAGGCAGACATTTCTGAAAATAAATATCGTGTGACAGAAATACTCTGAAGCGCAAATATGGTTGACAAGAATATTGCTTTTTTGCTAAGTAATATCATTTTAAATAATATTGATGTTTCTAATATCGTTTTCAGTAGTATAGTGATTAAAAATATTTGTAAAACATTTTTTTAATGTGTTTAGTTGATATATCAATTTAATGGAGTACAATATTTTATATATAAGTTATTTTTTTAAATATAGCTTTGTAATTTTAAGTGTTTTAAACGTTTTTTTATTAATTTGTTTGTAGTATTTTATAGTCTTTTAGTGGGTTGTTGAATTTATAAGGGGATAGGGTGGGAGGTTAATTAGTTAATGATAATTATGAATTATGTAATACATTTTATTTAATTATATGATTGATATTTATTATGTAAATTATGGAATATTTATTTATATTGATAAATGTTATCTGCAGGCTGTAAGGTTTGTAGAGATACTGGGTGGGAAGTTAATGCAGTAGTAATTTATTAGCAATTAATTATCATATCTTAATCAATTATTTCATTGATTTTAATGCAATACTCAGTTATTTTAATTATATTTTAGTTGCAGACTGCTTTGCTTGTAGGGGTCTAGGCTGGGAAGTTAATTAAGTGATAATTAAGTAACAATAAACTATTAATTGTTAACTAATTATTTAATTGATTTTAAATATGTTAATTGTAGAATACGTATTTTGTAAGTTACATTTTAGGTGCAGGCTTCTAGGTTTTTAGGGGTATAAGGTGGGAAGTTAATTAATTAATAAATGAATGATAATTATTGATTAACTGATAATTATTTTATTGAATTGTAATTATGTAAATTGATACATTTTTAATTGCAAATATATATTATCTACTGGCAGTCACCAGTAGGTAGTTATAGTTAGGATGTTGATTCAATAGGAAGAGCGTTTTTTAATTTGTCGTCTTTTAACAAACACTCGTGAAATTTTCAAAACTACTACAACACTTACTCCAGCTGCTGTCTTGAAAGTTTCATAGTGACCCGTCAAACGAGAGGTTGGATTAGGGTGTGAGTGGGTGTGTGAGCAGTACTGTGGCTAATGTCATCAGTAATGTTATCAGTGATGTCATTTGAGATGTATTCAGTGATGTCACTGACCTTATCATGAGCAATGTAATATTTGAGGTCATCAGCAGTGCATTGCAGGGGCTTAAGTTATAGTTAGCTCAGATAACTATAACTGCTGAATTTTTATGGTGTTGTACGAGTGAAATCTAAGCCTTACTATAATGTCCCTGTAGCCTTTAGTTTTTTCAGTGAATATATATATGTACATATATATGTATCTTCACCCAAAGCTGCCCAGCAGATAAAGCCGCACTCACAGGTAAGTAAGGGAACTCCTTTATTTGGACAAGGCAGGCAGCTTAACATCCCGTATTGAAGTCGTTCTGGCCGACGCGTTTCGGAGACTTCTCTCTCCTTCCTCCTGGACCAAATGTGAGCACACGAAAAAGCTTCTTGCTGAGCTACAGACCCTGCGTGATTTGTAATGTCATTAATTAGCCTCCGGTGTGCTGATTGTTCATAGTCACTCCCAATGCACGCTGGCCTTTGTAGTTCCATTTTCATGCATAATTTTGACCCTCCAGTGGGCTCGAGTGCTCACATAAATTTCAAGGACAGTTCCTGGCCCTCCATTGAGCCCCCGGATGAGACTCTGCCTGCCTGTTTTAAGTCACCCACCACACCATCACCGAGGTAGTTTTCCCTCGTAAGGCCCCCTATTGATTGAGGGGTGGTGCGTCGCTTCTGCGGCCTGGACCCGCCGCATTCATATTCACCCAAAGCTGCCCAGCAGATAAAGCCGCACTCACAGGTAAGTAAGGGAACTCCTTTATTTGGACAAGGCAGGCATCTTAACATCCCGTATTGAAGTCCTTCTGGCCGACGCGTTTCGGAGACTTCTCTCTCCTTCCTCCTGGACCAAATGTGAGCACACGAAAAAGCTTCTTGCTGAGCTACAGACCCTGCGTGATTTGTAATGTCATTAATTAGCCTCCGGTGTGCTGATTGTTCGTAGTCACTCCCAATGCACGCTGGACTTTGTAGTTTCATTTTCATGCATAATTTTGACCCTCCAGTGGGCTCGAGTGCTCACATAAATTTCAAGGACAGTTCCTGGCCCTCCTTTGAGCCCCCGGATGAGACTCTGCCTGCCTGGTTTAAGTCACCCACCACACCATCACCGAGGTAGTTTTCCCTCGTAAGGCCCCCTATTGATTGAGGGGTGGTGCGTCGCTTCTGCGGCCTGGACCCGCCGCATTCATATTCACCCAAAGCTGCCCAGCAGATAAAGCCGCACTCACAGGTAAGTAAGGGAACTCCTTTATTTGGACAAGGCAGGCAGCTTAACATCCCGTATTGAAGTCCTTCTGGCCGACGCGTTTCGGAGACTTCTCTCTCCTTCCTCCTGGACCAAATGTGAGCACACGAAAAAGCTTCTTGCTGAGCTACAGACCCGTAGTTCCTGGTCACGGTAGATTGTTACAGTGGTCCTTTTTTCATTTCTTATCTTTATACACATGCTACATGGTGCCATTTTATTGCATTCTGGGTATCGTAGTTCAGAAAGTATAAGCTATAAGGAATTTACATCATTCCTTTCAAAATGGCAATACTTTTGACAAAAGAGACATTTTGAATAAAACATTTAAGTATATGTGCATTATTAATTTCTGAATGCAAGGCACCTGATGCATTTAACAAAAAAATGTGTTCGTGTGTCACAAAATATGGACTGTAACTTAGTGTTAGGCAGAAAATCATGGCTGAGTGCCTGTTAGTATGCAGTTGTACCTGCACACATGTGTGTCTGTGTGGATTCAAACAAGCTTTTTCATGATTATATGGAATTCCAAGAGAGGAATGGATCACAAATATGATGAAATGCGAATATATTTACGCAAGCTGTTATCTGATACAGTTATTGCTTAGTTTTAGGTGCATAAAACACATGCTGTGTTATTATATGTAAATTATGTTGGGAGTATCTATAGGTGCACATGAAGTTCCTCATCCCCATTGAGGCCCAGAGGATGCTTAGTTTTGAACCTCATTATCAGTCGCGACTCCAGCCTGCGTAGTTTCTGGATACGGTTTCCACCTCGTTCACTTGGAGGCACCGTCATCAGTCCTGAGTATTTTATATCCAACCACGATTTCCCAACATGCAGTGACATATGTCTGGCGATTACATATGTCATGTCCAAATTTTGAATGGCACGCACATGTTCTAATATGCGCTTTTTGAGAGGGCATATTGTGCTGCCAATGTATTGTTTTCCGCAAAAGCATTGGAGTAGGTAGACCACAAAGGTTGATTCACACGTGATGGTCTCTCTTATCTGGAAACTTTTGCCAGTCGGATCTTTGATGTTTTTAAGGTTTTTGCCAATCTTGCAAGCTTTGCAGGACATGCATTTGGTAAATCCCTTGGATCTTGATTGTAGCCAAGTTTCAGATTTTGTGGCTACAAAGTGACTTCGTACCAAATGATCCGAGAGATTCAGTGCTCTTTTGTAAGATATCCGCGGATGGTCCCCTATGGTCATACCAATGTCAGGATCTTTCTGTAGTATGCTCCAGTATTTACTCAGTATTTTTCTGATCTTACAAGTTTCCTTACTGTAGGTAAGTATCAGACGTGTTTGATTGTCTTCAGTTGTTCCTTTTGATCCCGACGTGTGCACCAGCTGTCAAGGTGCTCCTTCCGTGCAGGACATTTGTGTACAATATATATATATATATATATATATATATATATATATATATATATAGTCACTGAAAAAAACCAAAGGTTTCAGGCACGTTATAGTTCGAAATTCGCATTTAAAAAACCTTAGAAATTCACTGAAAAAACCATAGGGTTTAGAGAAAGTTATAGTTAGCAGGACATTTCACTCGTACAAAACCAGTGAAATTCTCCCGTTATAGTTAGTTCAGCTAACTATAACTTGCGCCCCCGCAATGCATGGCTGATGACGTCACATATTACATCACTCATGACATGATCAGTGACATCACTGATGACATCTCAAATGACATCACTGATGACATCATCCAGTGACTGTGTGTTTCTGTAAAGTTTAAATATGTTTAATATATATAGGGAAAGGCGTATTGAAGAATGAGTGGGTGTATAAGTGCCTGAATGGATGATTTACTAGGTGCGTGACTGACTCTATAAGTGAGTGATTAAATGTATCTTACTGAATGCATGGGTTAGTGACTAAACTGTGTGAATGTCTGTATTCGTCTGTCTGTTGGTATGTAAGCAGCTGCATGGGTTTGTGAATAGCTACATGAGTGTCTATATGAGTTATTGATAGGTTCTCAGAGTATCTGTATGGGTTCCTGAGTGTTTGTGTGGGTGGGGTGTGTGTGACTCTGTGCATAGATGTGTGAGTGGGTGATTCACTGGGTGCATGGTTTCAAGAGTGCATCTGTGATGGACTGTATGGGTGGGTGAGTGTGTGTGTAGGTGTGTTAGTGAGTGAATGTATATATCAGTGGTACATGTGTGAGTAACTACATATGTGAAAGGCAGTATATATGTGTTGGAGTATATAAATAGCTATAAGTGAGAGTGTGTGGCTGTATGGATGAGTGTGTGCTTGTATCAGTGATTGTATAAGAGCATAAGAATGTGCTAGTATTTGTATGAGTAATTGAGCTGGTGTGTGTATAACTGTGTAGGTGAGTAAATGGCAGTGTGATTAAGTATTTGCATGACTGACTAGGTGTCTGAGTACCTCTATGGATGAGTGGCGGTGTGTGAGTGTCTATATAGGTGTATGAGTGCATATGATAGTCCTGTACTGAGTGACCATAAGTATGAGTGACTGTACAGGTGAGTGAGTGGATGTGTGTGTAAACCTTACAATCAATGAGTGGGTATGTAGTTATTGGTGTTGGAGTTTCAATGGTTTTGAGAATGGCAGTCTGTAATTTAGAGTGGGTGTATCAAACGTTATATTAGGGTGTGAGAAGATGCATCAATTTATCACATGGATGATGTCATCAGTGATGTCATTTGAGATGTCATCAGTGATGTCATCAGTGATGTCACTTACCATGTCATGAGTGATGTAATATGTGACGTCATCAGCAGTGCATTGCGAGGGCGTGAGTTATAGTTAGCTGAACAAACTATAACGGGGTAATTTCACTGGTTTTGTACGAGTGAAATGTCCTGCTAACTATAACTTTCTCTAAAACCTATGGATTTTTCAGTGAATTTCTAAGGTTTTTAAATGCTAATTCCTAACTATAACGTGCCTGAAACCTTTGGTTTTTTCAGTGAATTTCAAAGGTTTTTTAAATGCTAATTTCTAACTATAACGTGCCTGAAATCTATGGTTTTTTAAGTGAATTTCTAAGGTTTTTTAAATGCTAGTTTCTAACTATGCCTACAGAGGTTGGACATCTGAAGAAAGGAGAAAAAATGCACAGAAAGAAGCAAAAAAATGCAGAAAGAGGCAACAGAAGTCCACAAAGATGAAGAAAAGTGTAGGAAGAAGCAAAACATGTGCAGAAAGAACGAACAGAGGAGCAGAAAGAGGCCTTGATGCAAAATCATCCTGTGCCCACAACTTTTTCAGACAGGTACTGGTGGTAACTGACTCTGACTAACCAAGCCTAGAGCCAGTGCAATGCTAAAAGACACTTAGAATACAGTGAAAACACCTACATACACTAGGGAACACTATGCGTTGGGGTACCCCTGTGATTAGCATGACATCCTCTGTAAGCCCCTATTACCTAATAGGGCAGGGGATTAAAACTACCTCTGAAAACGCGCTGCGGGGCGCGTTTGCATAGTGGTGAAGAGAGGGGGGGCCTGAGGTGACATGTGTGGAAACACGCCCTGTGGTGCGTTTTAAGTTGGGGGATAAAGACCCCTTCAATCCTGAGCGTCCCTGGGATCCAACTAGCCCACCAGGTACCTCCAGTAATCGCCACAGAGCTGCATTGCAGAGAGGTGTAAAAAAGGGCATGACCTGGACCACCTCTCTGCAACGCAGCTCAGTGGCGCTTACTGGAAACACCTGGTGGGCTAGTTGGCCCCCAGGGTCCCTCAGGATTGAAACAGAATTAATTCCCCAACTTTAAACGCGCCACAAGGCGTGTTTGCACACATGGCACCTCAGTCCCCGCCACCTCCCTTCACCACTGTGCAAACATGCCCCATGGCACGTTTTAAGTTGAGGGATAAAGTCCCCTTCAATCCTGAGGGCCCCTGGGGGCCAACTAGCCTACCAGGTACCTCCAGTAAGTGCCACAGAGCTACGTTGAAGAGAGGTGTAAAAAGGGGCATGGTCTGGACCACCTCTCTGCAACGCAGCGCCACTTACTGGATGCAACTGGTGGGCTAGTTGGCCCCCAGGGGCCCTCAGGATTGAAAGGGAATTAATTCCCCAACTTTAAACGCGCCACAAGGCGTATTTGCACATATGTCACCTCAGGCCCCGCCCCTCCCTTCACCACTGTGCAAACACGCCCTGTGGCGCGTTTTAAGCTGGGATTTTAAGTCCCCTTGAATCCTGAGGGTTCCTGGGCTCCAACTATCCCACGAGGTACCTCCAGTAAGTGCCACAGAGCTGCATTGCAGAGAGGTGTAAAAAGGGGTGTGGCCTCTTAACACCTCTGTGCAACACAGCTCCCTGGCGCATACTGGAGGTACCTGGTGGGCTAGTTGGCCCCCAGGGACCCTCAGTATTCAAGGGGAATTAATTCCCCAACTTACAACGCACCAGGAGGCCCGTTTGCACAGTGGTGAAGGGAGGGGGCGGGCCTGAGGTGACATGTGCAAACACGCCCTGTGGCGCGTTTTAAGTTGAGGAATTAATTCCTCTTCAATCCTGAGGGTCCCTGGGGTCCAACTAGCCCACCATGTACCTCCAGTAAGCGCCACAGGGCTGCGTTGCAGAGAGGTGTCCCAGGCCACGCCCCTTTTTACACCACTCTGCAACGCAGCTCTGTGGTGCTTACTGGAGGTACGTGGTGGGCTAGTTGGACCCCAGGGACCCTCAGGATTGAAGAGGAATGAATTCCCCAACTTAAAACGCGCCACAGGGTGTGTTTGCACACATGTCACCTCAGGCCCTGCCCTTCACCACTGTGCAAACGCGCCCCCTGGCTGCGTTGCAGAGAGGTGTAAAAAGGGGCGTGGCCTCTGAACACCTCTCTGCAACGCAGCTCCCTGGCACATACTGGAGGTTCCTGGTAGGCTAGTTGGCCCCCAGGCACCCCCAGTATTCAAGGGGAATTAGTTCCCCATCTCACAACTTGCCAGGGGGCGCGTTTGCAGAGTGCTGCAGGGAGGGGGAGGGGCCTCCAGCGAGATGCTGGTCTTTTAAAAAAAAAATGTAAGAAGGTGAGCTGCGTGGCCCCCTTCCTTTACTATTTTATTAGCCCTGGGGACCCAATCCCCCAGGGCCTCTGCCCCTATTTCATTATTTATTTTTTAATGGAAGGGGGCCGCGGGGCCCCCCTCCCGAGGCCATATTCAGCCCCGGAGACCCCATCCCCCGGGGCATGGCCAGTGTTTTTTTTGTATTTTTATATTTGGAGGGGGGCCACGTGGCCCCCCTCCCGGGCCACTTTTGGCCCCACGGACCCCATCCCCCAGGGCCTGGCCACTTCGTTGGGGACCGTGGGGGGAGCCCCAATGGCCCCACGGTTCCAGCCAGCTCCCCACCTCCTGCGGGAGCCGGCATTGCTATTCCACACGGGGAGCTGCTGACATGCAGCTCCCCGTGTGGAAAAGCAATGTGGTTTGAATTTTGGAAGAGAGAGCAGGTTTCCTGCTTTCTCTTCCAAAATCCAAACCAGAGTTTGCTATGACAGGGCGGGAGCCGCGAGCTCCCGCCCTGTCATAGCAAACTGCAGTGTCCCGGGGTGGGCACCCCGGGATACTGCAGGAGCCGGCCCTGGGGGGTGGCGGTCCCCAGGGCCATCACTGGCTCCAGGAGGGGGGCAGCGCAGCCCCCTTTCCAAGATTGTCAAAGCCCCGGGGAGATGGTGGTTCCCGGGGCTTGGGGGTCCGTAACAGACCCCCAAATTTGCATAGTTAGTGCCCCGAGGAGGTGGCGGTCCCCGGGGAGTGTGTGGGGGCTAAAGCCCCCAAAACAGGTAGTTTAAAAAAAAAAAAAAACAAGCCCCGGGGGTGGTGGTCCCTGGGGCTGTGGGGGGCCATGTGCCCCCTGCAAATATTTTAGAAAAGCCCCAGAGGCAACATGGTGGCCGGTCACTCGGCTGTGTGAGCTGGTGGTGCGACCTCTCCTGGAAAATGGATCCTCTCTGAGACTGTAAGCCCCCTGGGATGTTTGGAGATTTAAAAAACGGAAAAGTGAAATATTGCTCTACGTGCTGGTGAATTGTAAATTAACGACTGTCATGCTCAGGGGTTTGACACAACTGCAAAACATCCTTACCGGCAAGTTGCTCTGGCTCTGGTTTGGGTCCTCCTCCTACTGCCCTGGTCTTTCTCGTCTTTCTCGTCCTCTTTCTGTGCGGAGGCACTCATTTGAAACAATGGCTCCGAGGCTGCCGGCGAAGAACCTCACTGCCAAGACGCAAGCATCAGCAGGGTGAACAATCAGCCCCGCAAAGTCTGCCGCTTTGGGCAAGGAGCTACAGGCGGCCCGTGGCGGCGATGTGATGGCGGCAGAAGAAACGGATAACAATCAGGCGGTGCTTGCTGTGATCGGTAAACAGAAACAGAAACAGACTCCACCGGCGCTATTCAAGCTCAAGTCGGGTAGAGCAAAGCCCCCTGCTGGTGCAGGAAGCGCTAAGCTGCCAAGTGTGATTGACGAGGTGGGTGATCCGGTCTCACAGTCGGGGGGGCTGCTCATGCTTCTGTCTCTGTCTTGGTGAGCCCAGCTCCTACTATTGCTGCCTCTGTCTCTGCTGTTGCAGGGATGAAACTTCGGTTCCTCCTCCTCTGGGAGATCAATTTCACGAGCACAGCCCGGTTGGTTCACTGATTACTGGTTATGGTGCTCCAAGCAGTATACTGTCGGTCGGTGGCAATGGGGGTACTGCTATGGCCCCTGGGGTAGAGACCAGCGAATTCCAGCAAAAAATCTCTTCCCTGGGCAACGGAATTATGGGAGTTGTAGATCCACAAGTCACAAGCACTGTCATTCCTGCTCAATATATTTCTGAAACTGTTCTAACCGCTCCTGATGTCAACATGTCGGACCAAGTGGTCTGCCCCATTACCTTTGCCGGGGCTAACAAATCTATACGGGAGCCTGAAGGGGCTGATACATTTTACTCATTATCAGAACACACTGGGTCATCAGAGGACGACGACCCAGATAGGGAACTGACAGATGATGATAGTGATCTCGGTGACTGGTGATCTAATGAAGCACCTAAGGACGAAACCTCATCCCGAGGCCCTCGCACAGTCCGTAAGGTCACAAAATCAAAAGATCAAGGGACTCTCTTGTCAAGCAGGGACCCGGGATCACTAGGATCAATGGCATGGGACTATTCCTTCTCTACCCAGCCAGGCCTTGTGGATGATGCCTTAGCTCTGGGTGGTATATTGGCTGATCCTCCCCAGGTCCCTCCTGGTGAGGTAACACTCTCAATAATATACCAGTCCATCATGGCTCACCACGAAGAAACACGACAGGAGTGCGCTCGCACTCAAGGAGCATGCCGCAGGATGCAGTATTCAATCCGTAGAATAGCCAAAACCTGCTCCGATATCGCTGCCAGAACCATCGAAGCTGGGGGCAGAATCTCCTCTCTGGAGGATGAGGTGGCAACCCAGAAGGGTCTCACAGATATTATTTAAAGCACAAAAAGACGATATGCTCTGGAAACTGACTGACCTCGAAAACAGGGCCAGGTGGAATAATTTGAGGATCCTAGGGATTCCTGAAGGCACGGAAGGGTCGGACACCCTGGCAGTTCGTCGTGGAACTCTTCTCCGAAGCTTTCCCAGATATAAAGCAGTGGGACTGGCAGCTGGAAGTACAGCGTGTGCATCGCTTTCCTTTTAAGCAAAGACAAAAGTCCGGCCAGGCTGGTGACAAGCCTCGGGCAATTTTAACTTGCTTGAATAATTTTTTGGCTAGGGAGAAGGTTTATGATTTAGCTAGGCCGGCCATAAAAAGAGCAGGGAAAAACTGCGAATTTTTCGTTAGACCAGATTTTTGCCCGATAACTGTCGAGCGGAGGTGGCAGCTCCGCCAGCTAATAGTTCCATTTCAAATGAAGGGCGCTCAGGCCTTTTTGCTGTTTCCCTCAAAATTGAAGATAATTTATAAGGGCCAGACTAACATTTTTTTCCTCAGAAATTCAGGCGAAGGAGTTTCTGAATTCTATATAGTTAAGAATGCTTTTGTCTTATCATCCCGGGGGGGCCTAGGTTCAAAAGATGGGGATTTAGCCGATTGTCCGGAGAACCTGCTTCTCTCATTAATTTTCATTTTTCATTGTTTGGTTCTCAATTGGCTTCAATCCTCGGGCGTTGGTAAAAGCTGGGGTGAAGGATCCAGGGGGGGGGGGTCGGTGTAACCAGCTCATCCCATCAAAAGGACCTAGGTCCTGTTGCCTTACAAGGGGGGAGTAGGAGTTGGGGGGTTGGGGTGGGAGGGTCTCTGGGGTTAAGGAAGGGGCTAGTGCTAGTGGTGGGGTGAAGGAGGGGCAGCGGGGGACTTTAAAGGTTTCGGATCTATGTCATAGTCGTGGTATTCCTATTGGTAGGTTTTGTATCATGCTAAAATTTGTGATTATGATTAAAAGGGATAATGGCTTGCTGCAGAGATTAGTTCTACTTTTGAGATCAAATGGGGCTGGATAATTTGCGATTAAGCTCATGGAATATATGTGGCTTAAACGATGGTAAAAAACGGGCCTTGTGTGCTAAAATTGTTTACACTATGCTATTGGACGTCCTATGTATACAAGAGACACACATACCCTGTGGAGAGGTGTGGCTCACTGGTCAGAGGCGGCAGATCCGCAAGCAGAGAATCGGCCAGGGACCAGGGTTCAATTCCCGACGCGGCAGGGTCGTGGACCAGGGTCAAAACGGACTCGATAATTCTCGCCTCGGTACCTACTCTAACCAGGAACACACTCGGCAACTCTGGGCATTAGCTTGCCTCATCTCCACAACGGCCCCCCACATTCGCCGGGGATGCCTGGTTTCACCTTGGAGATACCCAGGAGGGACCATCTCACAGGGATAGCCAGGACGGGTTCCCCAGCGGTCTACAGCGCCACGACGCCTCAGGGCAGCAGTGCGCTTTACAAGACACATACATATACATACCCTGGGGGAAACTGGACAGTATGAAAATTCCTGGCTATGATCTAATTGCTTGCTCTCGGCAGACATCCATAGTTAGAGGGGTGGCCATCCTGTTGAAACGAGGGGTTGGGGTTTGTAAAAAGGTTCGAGGGGATAGTGCAGGCAGATGGGCTATAGCTGAATTAGTGCTCGACAATAGATCCCTAACCGTATGTACGATATATGGCTCTAATACAGATAACTCAGAAGTTTTAAAATATTTAAACTTAGAATTAGCAGCATGGTCACAACCAATGGTTTTGTGTGGGGATATGAATTTTAATTTGGCCGGAAACTTTGATCTAGCAGGGGTTCAGAAGTATTTTGGTAGGAAACCTAGGGTCTTTAAGGCCCTCCAGACTCTAGTTCAAGAACATGGATTGACTGACGTCTGGTATAGGCATAATAAAGATAAAGATGGGTACACATATTTCTCTGCCCCCCACAATAAAATGGTTCGGCTGGATTACTTTTTTATGTCCGATCAGGTGGTGGAGGCATCTTCCATTTCGGCTTCTCCAAGAACTCTATCCGATCATAATCCACTGATAGCCGAGTATCCGCTGCTTCGCCTGGCCAGACCTCCCAGGACGTGGACATTCGAAAGAAAATTCCTATTGAACCAGGCCTATCTGGAACACATGAGAAAGTTGCTATTCAAATTTCTAAGTATTAATAGGAGCACGGCCTCCGATTGTATAGTTCGGGACGCACTTAAGGCTGCAGTGCGCGGGGAGACCAAGAGTTTTGAAGCCTTCCGATGGAAGACTACACAGGAGCAGATTAAGAGACGTGTTGAGGCGCTCAGCCTGCCAGAGATGGAATTAATATGCAATATCAAGGGAGGCCTCAACACAGATCAAAGTCAGCAGAGGGTAGCTATAACTAAGGCTAAACTCTTGAAATTTTTTGGGCACCGCCTGGCCGCTAAGTTTACCCAATATCGCACAATGATGTACGAATACGGGGAAAATTCTGGCAGAATTCTCGCCAAAAGGCTCCAACAGAAAAGCGTGTCAAACCGTATTATTAGAATTCAGGATCCGCAGGGTAACGTTCAGGACACTCAGGAGGCGGTCATAGATGTGTTTCCGAAGTTTTATACCGCGCTCTATAAGGATGATAAAGCTAACCCTCCAACTGAGTCTATGTTCGGGGGCTTTCTTCAGAACATTGACACTTTAAAAATCACAACGAGGCAGAATGAGGCTCTCTGCCCCAATTACCTGGGAGGAGGTCGAATTGGCAATAAAATCTTTGGCTAATGGTAAGGCCGCTGGTCCTGACGCCATTCCTTTAGAATTTTATAGGGTATTTCGCGTAGAGATCCGCCAGGACATCTTAGCAATTTTTAGGGCAGCACAGATGGGGGTCATTCCGAATTCATGGCGCCCAACCACTATTGTTCTCTTTAAGAAAAAAGATAAGCCCGAACTAAACCCCTCATCTTTTCGACCTATTTCTTTGATTAATACTGATATAAAAATGTATTAACATTTTTTATCTTCTAGACTAGCGGCGGTCATCACCCCGCTAGTCTCCTCACGTCAGGGTGATCCTGTTGGATGCCGAGAAGGCGTTTGACAGGGTCTTCTGGGGGTTCCTATGGGCAGTGCTTCGCTGGAAGGGCTTCAGCGCTGAATTTATTCAGGCTGTTAAGGCATTGTATATCTCTCCAGCTGCAACACTTTGCATTTCTGGCCAGGAGTCAGGGCCTTTCGACATCAGCAGGGGCACAAGGCAGGGGTGTCCTCGTTCACCCCTGCTTTTTGCCTTATACATCAACCCTTTTCTCCGTAAAATTGAAATGGATCTAAATATCCGGCCGATTAGGATTGATACTATGGAATATAAGACATTAGCCTATGCGGACGATATTGTTGTCTTAACCAGTGATGTGAGCTCGGCCTTCTCAGCTTTAAAAACTCTTGCTGAAGTTGAATGTTTCAAAAATGCAGGTCGTTCAATCAACCGCCATGTGTCCATCTGCCGCTCCTGTGGTCCTAGAAGCAGCGTATCTAGGGGTTAAAATGACTGCCTCTGTAGATAACATCCCCGATCTGAATATTCTCCCAGTGGTAGAATCTGTTAATACTAAGCTTGAAAGGTTAGACCATCTGCATCTTTCTTTATACGGCCGCTGCAACGTACCCCCTAGAGCTCTCGCAAATGAGTCTTGTTAAGGCCGAAAGGATTTGTTATAGGTTTCTCTGGGGGTATCGCCGCTCACAAAGGGCAGCTAAGTGGATGTGTCTTCCTAGGATCGTGGGGGTTGGGCGGTCCCTAATCTTTTATTATATTACTGGTCTGCTATGCTCCAACATCTAGGCCTACCACTGCTGGGAGATAGGGCAGAGGTTCCGCTTTCTAATAGACCTATCATTTATGAGATAGGTTTGGGGGAGGCCGCCAAGGGTATTCTAACTTGTATTCTTGAGTCGAGTTATTTTAAGAAAACAAGGTTCAAAGTTATTGTTGCCATGTTCTCAGTCTGGCGGAAAATTCGCCACAAATGGTCAATTCTGAATATCAACCACTATACGCCTTTCAAAGCTGCCCAGCTTCTGCCTTCTATTTTTCAGGATCAGGTTATTTTTAGATGGCGGCTATTAGGCGATCCAAGTTCCGGAGGGCAAATGGCCTCTTTTTCCTTTTTAAGGGACAAGTTTCATCTGAACACTCATGACTTTTTCAAATACCTTCAGATTAGAAGCTTCATCGATAAACGCCTACATGAAACCCCTGCAGTGTTTGAAAAGGTCACTATATTTAATTCAAAGGAGGGCTAGAATAGGGACAATCTATCAACATCTGGTATCTGATCTTCCGGATGATATTGATCTTCAAAATTCTAAGTGGGAGACTAAATTGGGCAAGACCGGGGTGGATATAAGGACAGCATTAGACCTTGCAAGTTACGTCTTAGTTTCTGGCAGCTTAATGACCCAAAGCTATATGGCAACGTTTGACCTACACTATACACCGGCAAAAATCGCAAAGTGGGGGGCCCGGAAGGGCGACTCCTGTACCAGGTGTGGTTTTCAACCAGCAGATGCTATACACATGTTTCACTCTTGTCCAAATCTGAGGGAATATTTGCACGATGTTGAGTGCTTTATAAATTCGACTCTCAATATTCTGGTCATTATTTCTGCAGAGTTGGTAATAATGGGGTATGTAGATACTGAGATACCTGAAAGAACGACATATGTCTCTGCTTTTCTGTTTGTAGCAATGTCTATGATTCGGCTGTGCATTACCTCCCAATGGTTAAGCCCCGAAGCCCCAATGTTTTTTAATTGGAGTGCTAGGATTCTGACTCTTCACAATTTGGAGTCTTCAGCGTCCTTATTAAGGGGAAGAAGGAGGCGGGAGCTCGCTTTTAAGATCTGGCTCCTATTAGAGGAATGGTCAAAGCAATGATTTCCTACTGTTGACAAACAATGATATGCTTAATCCTTTCTACTCCTTAGCTGATCTCCCCCGTGGTCTCTTTTTTATGCCTAATAGGTTGTATAAAGGATAATCAATTATGTCAGATGCTTTTTATCCTTTTTTTTCTCTCTTTTTTTTCTTCTCTCTTATGTTTTTATTCTTTATTCTTTACTGTACCCCCATATGTATGTTTTTATGTATGTCTTTATTCCCTCATGTTTGCTGCTTTTATTGTAAATAACAAGACTTGTTCTCACCTCTCAAAAAAAAAAAAAAAAGGCGAACTGCACCCCGGGACACTGCAGGAGATTGGCGGTCCCCAGGGCCATCCCTGGCTCCAGGAGGGGGGCCGCGCAGCCCCCCTTCCAAGATTGTCAAAGGAGGTGGTGGTCTCCGGGGCTTGGGGGTCAATAACGGACCCCCAAATTTGCATAGTTAGTGCCCCGGGGAGGTGGCGGTCCCCGGGGCATGTGAGGGGGCTAGAGCCCCCCACACAGGTAGTTTAAAAAAAAAAACAAGCCCAGGGGGTGGCGGTCCCTGGGGCTGCGGGGGGGCCATGTGCCCCCTGCAAATATTTTAGAAAAGCCCAGGGGGTTGGCAATCCCCGGGGCTGCGGGGGGGCCGTGAGCCCCCCACAAATATTTTTGAAAAGCCCTGGGGTGTGGCGGTCCTCGGGGCTGGGGAGCCCCTTTGGGCCCCCCATTACAATATAAGCATTGCCCCCGGGACTTGGCCCACCCGGGGGCTTCAATTAAATGATGCATGGGAGCCCGCGCTTCATTTTTTAAAGATTTTTGGCCGAGGGGGTCAGGGTGTTTCTACCCTGCCCCCTTTTCCTGTTTTGCGCATTTGTTTTTATGTTTTCTTGTGCCTCGGTTCTACCGAGGCACAAGATGGCTGCCAAGATGGCTGCCAACACGTCCTGGTTTGGAGTGTTGACAGA
This sequence comes from Triturus cristatus, assembly GCF_964204655.1. NCBI lineage: Eukaryota > Metazoa > Chordata > Amphibia > Caudata > Salamandridae > Triturus > Triturus cristatus. The sequence goes on along the minus strand of NC_140584.1, from coordinate 384,522,922 downwards.
CAATTAGCATGAAGCTAGGGAGGGTGTGCGGATCCACCCTAGCCATAGATATCACTATCTTTATTTCTTAATTTCTCAAAAACTACTGAACGGATTTACACCATTTTTAAGAGCCAAGCAGTACCTTTTTGCCAAATTTGGTGTAATTCCGTTTAGCAGTTTTTGCTATAACTGTGTCTAAAGTTTCCTATGGGAAATTGATTTTTTTACCACTATTTTTGGAATTTCTCAGTAACTACTGAACGGATTTACACCATTTAAAAAAAAGGGCGCTTTCTGATCCAAGGGCTACTTTTTTTGCAAAATTTGGTTTAATTCCATTCAGCAGTTCAGGCTGTAGCTGTGTCTAAAATTTCCTATGGGAAATAACATGGGGAAAACACGTTTTGGGACCCCCCTTTTTTCTCGGCCCCTGCTTGACGAATCACCCCCAAACCTTCAGGATAGGAGCTGACCAGAGCGCCCCACCAGTTTTGAAAATCTCGCGAAGATTCCTCAACCGGCGCCAAAGTTATTGGGAAAAGAATGTTAAGACTTTCCGATGGTAACAAGGTCATAACTATAGCTACCTACTGGCGACCGCCAGTAGGTAATATATATAAATATATATATATGTACATATATATATATATATATGTTTTAATGGTGATTAATCATTTTTATATTAAGAGTTTAATATTCTTTCTACATTCATGGTGTATCTTGTATATGTATCTTGTATATGTAATGCGTGTGAAGTGATGTACTTTACCTACTCTTGTTTAGACTGCAGTAAAAATGGTATAATTAACTCTTTGCAATTTGACACTTTCCCTACTGATGCGCTGTTTGGGGTGGGAATAGTTAATCTCATCCCACCAAAATCCAAAGCTTTCCCTACTTTTCACAGACTGGAGTGGGAAAAGTGAATGTGACAACTCCAAAGTCCAACACTTTCTCTACTGTTGTGCTGATTGGAGTGAGAATAGTACATTTTAGCCCTCCAGAATCCAAAGCTTTCCCCGCTTTTGCAGATACTAGAGCGGGAATGATAAATTTTACCCCTCCAAAGTCAAACACTTTCCCTACCGTTGTGCTGACTGGAAAGGGAGTAGTAAAATTTCAAGCCTCCGTAATCCAATGCCTTCCTTACTGTTGCACGGACTGGAGTGGGAATAATAAAGTTTACTCCTCCAAAGTCCAACTCTTTCCCTACTGTTTCGAAGACTGGAGTAGGAATGGTAAATTTCACCCCTCTGTAATGCAACACTTTCCCTACTGTTGCTCGGGCTGGAGTGGGAATAGCAAATGTTTCCCCTCCAAAATCCAACGATTTCCCTATTATTACACAGACTGGTGTTGGAATAGTGCATTATACCCCTCCAAAGTGTGACACTTTCACTACTGTTGCTTAAACTAGGGTGAGAATAGTAAATTTCACTTCTACGAAATCCATTGCTTTCCGTACTGTTGCACAGGACTGGGAATAATACATTTTACCCCTCCAAAGCCCAACACTTTCCTTACTATTGTGTTAACTGGAGCGGTATTAGTACATTTCACCCCTCCGAAATCCAACACTCTCCCTGCAGTTGCACAGACTGGAGTGGGAATAGTAAATGTTACCCCTCCAAAGTCAGACACTTTCCCTACTGTTGCACAGATGGCTTTGAAAAGGTAAATTCTTCCACTCCAAAGTCCAACACTTTCCCTACCGTTGCATAAACTAGTATGGGAATAGTATATTTAATATTCCTGGACTTCCACAGTTTTAATAAAGTTGGGTAAATGGAGTTTATAGCATTATTAGTTTTAGTTTTTATATTGTACATTATTTGCTTTTATTTTTAAAATTATTTTAATGTTTATAGTGTTATTTGTAAATGTTTTTTTTGGGATTTTTCAGTTTTAATATTGTATTTATTGTGTACATTAAATAATATATTTTATCTTATTCAATGTTTATGTTGTCTATGGTTTATTGTGAAAGCATATTGTGCATATTTATATATATATATATATATTCTAAAATAATTAATGCATATATTTATTTTACATTATTTAAGAATATGTTGCATTTATTAGTACAAATATATGTATCTATCAAATAAAGAAGAGGGCGGACTGGGAGCTGATAAAGGTCCAGTACCCGTGCTCCTCACAACGATAGCAATCCAAAAATGGGGCTACTGTTCCTGATAAGACACAGTTGGTCGTGAAAGGTGAGTGTAAGCTAAATGTTAAATCTGGCTAGGGGATATCCCAAACATCTTTACGTTGTTGTTACTAGTGGGGTAATAATGGCCCCTAGTAACTAAAAGTTACTAGGGGCCATTATTACCCCACTAGTAACAACAACCTACGTTTTTTTTTACTCTGACAGGGGAACCAACATATTAAAGGCGTTTGGGATATCACCTAGCCAGATTTAACATTTAGCTTACACTCACCTTTCATGACCCCACTAAGAACACACTCTCACTCTCATCAAACAGCGAACTAAAATGTTCTCCGCTAAAATGACCCTTCGGGGGACCCGTAGGGCATTGCAGCGCTGGCCCAATGAGGTGCACCGCCTAATGATGAAGCATGACATCCCTTGGGATGTGTGAGGGCAACAAGAGACATATCTTGTGACTGTCTCTTGTTGAGTAGCATAGTACCTAGATACCCACCTTTTCTTTCTTTTTTCTTCTTCTTTTGACAGCCACCAACTGTGTCTTATCAGGAACAGTAGCCCAATTTTTGGATTGTTACAAATATATGGAGACATATATTTTCATATTACTTCATTTAAAATATAAAATAATTATATAATTTCAAATAAATATTTGTATTAATTATGTTACACTCTATATAAAGGTATTCAAACATAAACTCATACATATGTGTTTGTGCATTTATATAACTATATATTTATATAAATATATATATACATAGCATTAAATATTAGTGGAATATATTTAATTTATATTATATTATAATTATATATTAAACTATTCAACATTTGTCTCTAAACTCTAGTCACATTAAAAAAATCTATATTTTTGTCTGTTGTTGGACAATATTACTATCAACGATATTGTTTTCTAATATTTTTGTACTTACCATTACAAGTATAGGATCATGATATTGTAGTAAACAATATTTTAAACAATATTTTTCTCAACAACATTGTTTACCTCAATATTGTGTCAGTGATATGTCTGACATTCATACCAGTTTATGTAAAAAAAAACTTTCCAGCACATTGCACACCTTGCTCCACATCACACTGCAGTCCTGGTTTCCACACAGCCATAGTACTGTATTATGGGTCCTACAGTTCCTTCTATCTTCAAACTTAGGGGGTCATTGCGATGTCAGTGGGACCAACACCAATGGCATGATGGTGTTGGTCCCACCAACATCTGAAGCCACGGTCAGACCGAAGCATTACTTCTCAGGCACCGCCATGGGGATTACGATCCATCTTTCCGCCTGCCCTTTCATGGCGGTCCACCCGTCATGAAAAGGAAGGCAGCAGGTGACTTTGGAGACCCTAGCAGGGCCTCCTTCCCCCTGGCCCTCTGCTATGGGGCCTGAAGGGCACCTATGGGGCCTCTCTAAACATCCCTGCACCATGTGGCAGGCACCACATGGTGCAGGGATGTTTGAAAACATCATTTTTTTATTTTTCAGCTTGGGCTGAGGGATTTTTGTGGCAGCCACACAAGCTGCATAGGGCGGTCGCATCCTAATACTGCGGGTGGAACCGCCGACTAATAGTCAGGTAGATCCATTCCCGCTATTATGTTAGTCAGGCGCTCTTCCGACAGACAACGTAATGACTTCCTTAGCCTAAATTATTCCTTTTAGTTGGAGTTTGATTCATTATCATGGATCCAAGATCCTAAGGATACAGTGAGTCATATATATATATGGTTTTGGGACTTTTCTCTCTTTCTGCTCCCAATGAGAAAAATCTGCTGATGGTAGCTGATTGTTTTCCTATATATCATGTGACTGAATTTATGATCCCAACTACTGCTGAAATTCTGTTTTATATTTTAGAAATTGATGGTGATGGTGTAAATTCCTGAAGTACTGGTCTTTCCATGATTCCTGTGTCATGATTCCTGTGTCTTTGTACTGAAACAACAGGAGAGTCTAGTGTTGTTCTGGGAGAATGGATGTTAGACCTGGCCATTTTGACAGGTTTACCCCAAACATTTTGCTTTTTGTCTCCTATTTCTTGACCCTGATTTCGTTGGCTATAGGATTCTAGGCATTTTACTACTGCTGATCAGTGCTGAAGTGCCTATGCGCTCTGTATAAATTATGATATGGTTGGTTATCCATGATTGGCATATTTAATTTACTGAGAAGTCCCTAGTAAAGTGCACAGTGTGTGCTGGGGCCTGTAAATCAAATGCTACTAGTGGGCTTGCAGCACTGGTTGTGCCACCCACATGAGTAGCCCTGTAAATATGTCTCATACCTACCACTGTAATGTCTGCGCGTACAATTTGAGAAATGCCATGTTGTACTAGCAAGTGCACCTACTTCCCAGGCCCAAACCTTCCCTTTCCATACATGGAAGGTATCCCTAAGGTAGGCCCAATGTACCCCCATGGGCAGGGTGCAGTGTATGTAAAAGGTAGGACATGTACTGGTGTGTGTGACATGTCCCGATAGTGTAATACTTTGTATTTCGTTTTTCAATATTGAAAGGCTACCTCTCCCATTGGCTTATCATTGGGGTTGCACTGTAACATTTTTACATGTGTAACTTCCAATAGGGACAAGATCAGAACATTAAGTTTAGGCTCTCTGAACTCAGAATTTATTAACACATCTTTTGGTGAAGGTGGTTTTAAATTCTGTGTTTGAAAATGCCACTTTTAGAAAGTGGGCATTTTCTTACTGTACCATTCTGTGTGCCTCTGGCTGTTTGTCTATTCAGCGTCTGGTGTGTGAGTGACAGGAGCGGAGATGTGCATTCACTCTATACAGTCAATGAGGGGGGGGGGTTGAGGTGTGCCCTGCCTTGCCTGGGTGGCTCATCGCAGGGCTGAATAGACCTGGTCTGCATTTAGAGTGGTGGGAGGAGTTTTGCTTACACCAGAATAGGCTGTGTCTCCTTTTCCACAATGCTGTCTCTGCCCCCTTTGGTCATGCTGCACCAGGGAGGACAGGATTGGTTTGGACTGAGTTCAGAGACCCTTGCCACAAAGAGAACAAAGACATTTTGGGGTACAAGTATTACACCTAAATTCCCAGGACTCTAAATTGCTTTAAGAAACAATAGGGACCTGCCAAGAAGAAGAGCGGATTGACTGTGTGAGGAGGGCTGCCTTTTCTGAGTGAGGGGTGGGTTGGCCTGCAGTTGCTGCTTCTGTCTGTGGTGGAGGAAAAGGACTAACTCTTTTTGCCCTGCTGTGGTATCCTGCTTGAGAAGGCCAATCTCGAAGGGCCTGTGTGTGCTGGCCTCCTGTTATGAAAGACTCAAGGACAGCAAAGTCTTCCTTCTGTGTGCTACACACTCTTTGTAGGAATTCTGGGATATTACGTGAGCACCAGGGCTTCATTGGTGGTGTAATTATTTCAGCTGCTCTGAACTCCCCTGCGCTGCTGGGGGGAAATCTTGCACAACCTTAGAGAACCACAGGGCACTTTAATCTCTTCGAAAATGCCTCCTAACTCTGTGCTCAGCACCACCACAGGGCAAAAGAAACCCTCAAGCTGCAGAGGTCCCGTGCACTGCCTATTGACCTGAGGGAGGCCTCCGAGTGAGAGGAGGAAAGCCATGGCCCCGCCCAGCAGGACACCGCGCCAAGAAACAGAGAGCCGCGAGGATGGTCTCTCTCAATCCAGAGCCCCACAGCTATACTACGTGACTGAAACCCTGTGCGCCTCCTGCTCTGTGCAGCCATAGAGGCGCTGACGACCGGGGACAGCGTGCACTCACTTCAGGGAACCGTGCTGAGATAGAGCCACTCCTTCGCTCCCCTGGCTCCATGTAGCCGGAGAAGCACTGTAGTAGGAAATAGCTGTTCTCGGCCTGGTGAGGGCTCCCCCCTTTTCCTGATACTTTCAAGCCCTCTCTGTGGTGCCGCTGAAGCACTAGCGACCGCCAGTGGGAGCAGAGGCAGAAGGGGCACAAACTGGTCACCATCCAGTAATTCTAGCACCTGGTGGCAAGCCTGAGTTGCCCCCGCCTGGCCACATTGTTGGGGTCGGTATTTTGCCCGCACGCCCAGCCAGGTTGCAGGGCTCCACATGCATTTCTTTTCAACAGGGAATTCTGGTACTTCCCTTGCAGTTAAGTGCTCCTGACTGAATTCTCCACTTGCATTTGTTTTCTGGTGGTTCCATTGCAGATAGGTTTTGCTGACTGAGTTGACCAAATTGATAATGCTCATTCAGTTATGAAGGGCCCAATTCACAGAACTAACTTAAGAGAAAATCCTAAACTTACTACCATTTTGGTATTCACAGAAGGCACTTACTCATTTTGGTATTCACAGAAGTTAGGAGTCCTAACTTTAGGACTCCTAAATGCCTTCTGTGAATACCGAAAGTCTTAAAGTTAGGATTTTCCTAAATTTAGGAGTAGTAAAGTTAGGACTCCTAACTTTAGGACTCCTAAATGCCTTCTGTGAATACCGAAAGTCTTAAAGTTAATATTTGAAGTGATTTATGTGCAAAGCAAGCAACTCAGGACATGATAGCAGACGCACATGTGTATTGAATCTGAAAATGTCTGCTTAACATATGCATTACCACTGAAATCTTTCAACACAGTAATTTCTACCTATTACTTTTCCTCTTCTTGGTTTTACTAACTGTGTCACAATATTTGGAGGTAGATATCACACTTCCAACAATAACAGTGTTATTATGATTATTATTATTATTATGATTTAGCTTGTAAAGCACCTGGTTACCCAACGGAGTGTCCCCGTGCTAGAACATCAACAAAACCCCAGCGACAATCCTGAACTAACGCCCTTCCTGCGCAAATGACTAACAAACAATAGAAGTAAAAAAATATTACTTCCATCCACCAGAAGGGTGTTGGAAGAGCCAGGTCTTTAAATGTTTATGGAACAGAGACTCCTAAATGCAGGTCCTAAGATCCGCAGGCAGGTCATACCATGCCTTAGCTGCTAGGAAGCCAAAGGATCTCCCTCCAGCTCGAACCTTCCGCACCCTGGGCACAATCACCCTGGCAGAGCCCAGTGATCTCAAATCCCGTGCGGGCCGATATACTGTAAGAAGGGGGAGCAAGAATCGCAGCCTCTTCTGACCAAGGATCCTATGACCAAAGCATAGGGCCTTAAAAGTAACTCTGGCCTGTATTGGAAGCCAATAAAGGTTCTTCAGAGTTTCCCCCACCGAGACCCGCCTAGGGATGTTCAGGATCAGCCGGGCTGCAGTATTTTGGACTTTCTGCAAGAGGTTCAAATTTCTAGCGGTCACCCCTAGGTACAATATGTTGCAGTAATCAAGGAGAGATGTAACAAGAGCCTGTACAATATTTATTTTGGCGTCAAGGGGAATAAGGTCCATAATTTTTCATAGCATTTTAAGAATGCCAAAGCAGGCCTCGCCCACAGTGGTTATCTGCCCAAAGAAAAACAGATTTTCATCGAACCATACTCCCAAATTCTTCACCTTTGCTGTCGGTGCCAGAGTAGGTCCCAGTTCCTCAGGCCATCATCGCTGTTACCAGAGCAAGAGCTGTTTTCCAACAACCATCACCTCTGTCTTCCCCGCATTCAGGTGGAGGCAGCTGTATCTCATCCAGTCCGCAAGCTCCCCCAAGCAGACCTTAAAATCAGATGCCATTCCAGACTCCCTTTGCTCCAGGTTAACAATCAGCTGAGTGTCATCAGCATATGACACCAGCTTTATCCCATGCCTCAATACAATATCTGCCAGAGGGCGCATATAGATATTAAACAGGGTGGGGGTAAGAGCCGAACCCTGCGGCACCCCCTGCGACAGAGGACAGACTCTAGAATTAAAATTAATGTTGCAGAACCTGGAAGGATCTGTCCTGCAAAAAGTTTATCATCCACTCCCATGTGCCACCGTCGACCCCGGCCTCCCGCAGCCTCTCAAGCAGAAGGCCGTGGGAGACTGTGTCGAATGCAGCACTCAAGTCTAGAAGGATCCTAGCACTTGTTCTTTCTTCATCAGCTGCAATTATCAGCGCTTCTGCTGCCAGGAGAAGGGCAGACTCCTTGCTATGAAGTGGCCTAAAGCCAGACTGGGTATTATTAAGAACCCATCTCTCTTCCAAGAACATAGACAGTTGGCCATTTAGATGTTTCTCTGCAATTTTTGCAACATAGGGGAGCAGAGAGATCGGTCTCAGATTTTCAGGGAGAGCGGGATCTAGAGACGGTTTCTTCAGCAATGGAACCACCATAGCGTGTAGCCTGCCCCATGCTAAAGGACATGTTCAGAAGTGTAGTGAGAACCAGGGCAATAACTTTCTTCCCTTGCTGCAGAAATTGTGGGGGAACCGGGTCCAATGGTGACCCTGATTTAACCATCTCCATTAACTTTAGAACCTCACTTTTCATAGGAGGATGAAAGACAAACATATCCTCGGTCCAGGGGGCCTCCACGACAGGAGCGGGGACAAAATTCCTGCTACTTTCCAGAAAGGTAGCATATATTAGATCTATCTTGCCCATAAAATAATCACCGACCTTATTACAGTGATCCGTAGAAGCAGGAAGTGTAGCAGTCAAACGTTCCAAAGAGGACAGTTGTTTCACAGCGGTACAAAAGGGGGTGGTGATGGACGGAGCATCAGAACAAATCAAGCACTCACACCCAGTCAACAGATCTGGGTTTGATCCATCATGGGAACAGTCCAGCCCGAACTGCCAAGCCATGCCTTCCCTGGACCGGAAACAAGCTTCCTAGGACCGGTTTCTGGCATTTCAGCCGTCTTCAGCCAGGCTTGCTTGAATCCAGTAGCAAAGTGAGCAAGGGACTCACGTCTGAGCATACCCTGCCAACTTATGGCGAACAAAGCGGTACAAAAGGGGGTGGTGATGGACGGAGCACCAGAACAAATCAAACACTCACACCCAGTCAACAGATCTGGGTTTGATCCATCACTGTTCTTTAGCCCACTCTGCCACCCCAGTTCAGACATGGCCATATGCAAATCAGTCTGACCCTGTGCCTCATGGGAACAGTCCAGCCCGAATTGCCAAGCCATGCCTTCCCTGGACCGGAAACAAGCTTCCTAGGACCGGTTTCTGGCATTTCAGCCGTCTTCAGCCAGGCGTGCTTGAATCCAGTGGCAAAGTGAGCAAGGGACTCACGTCTGAGCATACCCTGCCAACTTATGGCGAACAAAGCGGTACAAAAGGGGGTGGTGATGGACGGAGCATCAGAACAAATCAAACACTCACACCCAGTCAACAGATCTGGGTTTGATCCATCACTGTTCTTTAGCCCACTCTGCCACCCCAGTTCAGACATGGCCATATGCAAATCAGTCTGACCCTGTGCCTCATGGGAACAGTCCAGCCCGAACTGCCAAGCCATGCCTTCCCTGGACCGGAAACAAGCTTCCTAGGACCGGTTTCTGGCATTTCAGCCGTCTTCAGCCAGGCTTGCTTGAATCCAGTGGCAAAGTGAGCAAGGGACTCACGTCTGAGCATACCCTGCCAACTTATGGCGAACAAAGCGGTACAAAAGGGGGTGGTGATGGACGGAGCATCAGAACAAATCAAACACTCACACCCAGTCAACAGATCTGGGTTTGATCCATCACTGTTCTTTAGCCCACTCTGCCACCCCAGTTCAGACATGGTTTTTGCTTTGTTCGCCATAAGTTGGCAGGGTATGCTCAGACGTGAGTCCCTTGCTCACTTTGCCACTGGATTCAAGCAAGCCTGGCTGAAGACGGCTGAAATGCCAGAAACCGGTCCTAGGAAGCTTGTTTCCGGTCCAGGGAAGGCATGGCTCAGCAGTTCGGGCTGAACTGTTCCCATGAGGCACAGGGTCAGACTGATTTGCATATGGCCATGTCTGAACTGGGGTGGCAGAGTGGGCTAAAGAACGGTGATGGATTAAACCCAGATCAGTTGACTGGGGGTGAGTGCTTGCAATGTTCAACACTCCGTCCATCATTTCCTTTGGTTTTTGCTTTGTTCGCCATAAGTTGGCAGGGTATGCTCAGACGTGAGTCCCTTGCTCACTTTGCCACTGGATTCAAGCAAGCCTGGCTGAAGACGGCTGAAATGCCAGAAACCGGTCCTAGGAAGCTTGTTTCCGGTCCAGGGAAGGCATGGCTTGGCAGTTCGGGCTGGACTGTTCCCATGAGGCACAGGATCAGACTGATTTGCATATGGCCATGTCTGAACTGGGGTGGCAGAGTGGGCTAAAGAACGGTGATGGATTAAACCCAGATCAGTTGACTGGGGGTGAGTGCTTGCAATGTTCAACACTCCGTCCATCATTTCCTTTGGTTTTTGCTTTGTTCGCCATAAGTTGGCAGGGTATGCTCAGACGTGAGTCCCTTGCTCACTTTGCCACTGGATTCAAGCAAGCCTGGCTGAAGACGGCTGAAATGCCAGAAACCGGTCCTAGGAAGCTTGTTTCCGGTCCAGGGAAGGCATGGCTTGGCAGTTCGGGCTGGACTGTTCCCGTGAGGCACAGGGTCAGACTGATTTGCATATGGCCATGTCTGAACTGGGGTGGCAGAGTGGGCTAAAGAACAGTGATGGATTTAACCCAGATCAGTTGACTGGGGGTGAGTGCTTGCAATGTTCAACACTCCGTCCATCATTTCCTTTGGTTTTTGCTTTGTTCGCCATAGGTTGGCAGGGTATGCTCAGACGTGAGTCCCTTGCACACTTTGCCACTGGATTCAAGCAAGCCTGGCTGAAGACGGCTGAAATGCCAGAAACCGGTCCTAGGAAGCTTGTTTCCGGTCCAGGGAAGGCATGGCTTGGCAGTTCGGGCTGGACTGTTCCCATGAGGCACAGGGTCAGACTGATTTGCATATGGCCATGTCTGAACTGGGGTGGCAGAGTGGGCTAAAGAACGGTGATGGATTAAACCCAGATCAGTTGACTGGGGGTGAGTGCTTGCAATGTTCAACACTCCGTCCATCATTTCCTTTGGTTTTTGCTTTGTTCGCCATAAGTTGGCAGGGTATGCTCAGACGTGAGTCCCTTGCTCACTTTGCCACTGGATTCAAGCAAGCCTGGCTGAAGACGGCTGAAATGCCAGAAACCGGTCCTAGGAAGCTTGTTTCCGGTCCAGGGAAGGCATGGCTTGGCAGTTCGGGCTGGACTGTTCCCATGAGGCACAGGGTCAGACTGATTTGCATATGGCCATGTCTGAACTGGGGTGGCAGAGTGGGCTAAAGAACGGTGATGGATTAAACCCAGATCAGTTGACTGGGGGTGAGTGCTTGCAATGTTCAACACTCCGTCCATCATTTCCTTTGGTTTTTGCTTTGTTCGCCATAAGTTGGCAGGGTATGCTCAGACGTGAGTCCCTTGCTCACTTTGCCACTGGATTCAAGCAAGCCTTGCTGAAGACGGCTGAAATGCCAGAAACCGGTCCTAGGAAGCTTGTTTCCGGTCCAGGGAAGGCATGGCTTGGCAGTTCGGGCTGGACTGTTCCCATGAGGCACAGGGTCAGACTGATTTGCATATGGCCATGTCTGAACTGGGGTGGCAGAGTGGGCTAAAGAACGGTGATCGATTAAACCCAGATCAGTTGACTGGGGGTGAGTGCTTGCAATGTTCAACACTCCGTCCATCATTTCCTTTGGTTTTTGCTTTGTTCGCCATAAGTTGGCAGGGTATGCTCAGACGTGAGTCCCTTGCTCACTTTGCCACTGGATTCAAGCAAGCCTGGCTGAAGACGGCTGAAATGCCAGAAACCGGTCCTAGGAAGCTTGTTTCCGGTCCAGGGAAGGAATGGCTTGGCAGTTCGGGCTGGACTGTTCCCATGAGGCACAGGGTCAGACTGATTTGCATATGGCCATGTCTGAACTGGGGTGGCAGAGTGGGCTAAAGAACAGTGATGGATTTAACCCAGATCAGTTGACTGGGGGTGAGTGCTTGCAATGTTCAACACTCCGTCCATCATTTCCTTTGGTTTTTGCTTTGTTCGCCATAAGTTGGCAGGGTATGCTCAGACGTGAGTCCCTTGCTCACTTTGCCACTGGATTCAAGCAAGCCTGGCTGAAGACGGCTGAAATGCCAGAAACCGGTCCTAGGAAGCTTGTTTCCGGTCCAGGGAAGGCATGGCTTGGCAGTTCGGGCTGGACTGTTCCCATGAGGCACAGGGTCAGACTGATTTGCATATGGCCATGTCTGAACTGGGGTGGCAGAGTGGGCTAAAGAACGGTGATGGATTAAACCCAGATCAGTTGACTGGGGGTGAGTGCTTGCAATGTTCAACACTCCGTCCATCATTTCCTTTGGTTTTTGCTTTGTTCGCCATAAGTTGGCAGGGTATGCTCAGACGTGAGTCCCTTGCTCACTTTGCCACTGGATTCAAGCAAGCCTGGCTGAAGACGGCTGAAATGCCAGAAACCGGTCCTAGGAAGCTTGTTTCCGGTCCAGGGAAGGCATGGCTTGGCAGTTCGGGCTGGACTGTTCCCATGAGGCACAGGGTCAGACTGATTTGCATATGGCCATGTCTGAACTGGGGTGGCAGAGTGGGCTAAAGAACGGTGATGGATTAAACCCAGATCAGTTGACTGGGGGTGAGTGCTTGCAATGTTCAACACTCCGTCCATCATTTCCTTTGGTTTTTGCTTTGTTCGCCATAAGTTGGCAGGGTATGCTCAGACGTGAGTCCCTTGCTCACTTTGCCACTGGATTCAAGCAAGCCTGGCTGAAGACGGCTGAAATGCCAGAAACCGGTCCTAGGAAGCTTGTTTCCGGTCCAGGGAAGGCATGGCATGGCAGTTCGGGCTGGACTATTCCCACGAGGCACATGGTCAGACTGATTTGCATATGGCCATGTCTGAACTGGGGTGGCAGAGTGGGCTAAAGAACGGTGATGGATTCAACCCAGATCAGTTGACTGGGGGTGAGTGCTTGCAATGTTCAACACTCCGTCCATCATTTCCTTTGGTTTTTGCTTTGTTCGCCATAAGTTGACAGGGTATGCTCAGACGTGAGTCCCTTGCTCACTTTGCCACTGGATTCAAGCAAGCCTTGCTGAAGACGGCTGAAATGCCAGAAACCGGTCCTAGGAAGCTTGTTTCCGGTCCAGGGAAGGCATGGCTTGGCAGTTCGGGCTGGACTGTTCCCATGAGGCACAGGGTCAGACTGATTTGCATATGGCCATGTCTGAACTGGGGTGGCAGAGTGGGCTAAAGAACGGTGATGGATTAAACCCAGATCAGTTGACTGGGGGTGAGTGCTTGCAATGTTCAACACTCCGTCCATCATTTCCTTTGGTTTTTGCTTTGTTCGCCATAAGTTGGCAGGGTATGCTCAGACGTGAGTCCCTTGCTCACTTTGCCACTGGATTCAAGCAAGCCTGGCTGAAGACGGCTGAAATGCCAGAAACCGGTCCTAGGAAGCTTGTTTCCGGTCCAGGGAAGGCATGGCTTGGCAGTTCGGGCTGGGCTGTTCCCATGAGGCACAGGGTCAGACTGATTTGCATATGGCCATGTCTGAACTGGGGTGGCAGAGTGGGCTAAAGAACGGTGATGGATTAAACCCAGATCAGTTGACTGGGGGTGAGTGCTTGCAATGTTCAACACTCCGTCCATCATTTCCTTTGGTTTTTGCTTTGTTCGCTATAAGTTGGCAGGGTATGCTCAGACGTGAGTCCCTTGCTCACTTTGCCACTGGATTCAAGCAAGCCTGGCTGAAGACGGCTGAAATGCCAGAAACCGGTCCTAGGAAGCTTGTTTCCGGTCCAGGGAAGGCATGGCTTGGCAGTTCGGGCTGGACTGTTCCCATGAGGCACAGGGTCAGACTGATTTGCATATGGCCATGTCTGAACTGGGGTGGCAGAGTGGGCTAAAGAACGGTGATGGATTAAACCCAGATCAGTTGACTGGGGGTGAGTGCTTGCAATGTTCACCACTCCGTCCATCATTTCCTTTGGTTTTTGCTTTGTTCGCCATAAGTTGGCAGGGTATGCTCAGACGTGAGTCCCTTGCTCACTTTGCCACTGGATTCAAGCAAGCCTGGCTGAAGACGGCTGAAATGCCAGAAACTGGTCCTAGGAAGCTTGTTTCCGGTCCAGGGAAGGCATGGCTTGGCAGTTCGGGCTGGACTGTTCCCATGAGGCACAGGGTCAGACGGATTTGCATATGGCCATGTCTGAACTGGGGTGGCAGAGTGGGCTAAAGAACGGTGATGGATTAAACCCAGATCAGTTGACTGGGGGTGAGTGCTTGCAATGTTCAACACTCCGTCCATCATTTCCTTTGGTTTCGACAGTTGTTTCACAACCTGGAAGATGTTCTTTGTGGAATTTTTAGCTAACTCAATTTGTTCTGTATAATATTCCCTCCGCACTCTCCTAATCTGAAGGTGGTAAAACTTCAAAGCCCCTAGGTAATTCTGCCTGTTTTCATCCAGGTAGCTCTTCCTCCACTGGCGTTCAAGGCGCTTACATCCCGTTTTCAATTGCGCCTATTCTTCTGTAAACCATTTTGCAGAAGCTGTCAAACGAGTGCTTTTACATGGTTTCAGCGGTATCAGGGAGTCCACAGTGTCCTTGATCCAGCAGGATACTAGATTATCAGCTATCTCCATTTCCTAACAGGTCTATCAGCTCTGCCACCAAAGAGACCCACACTGCAACCCAGGAACACGCCAACAGTGATGAGGACAGTCCTGGACATCTTGACATGGACGACGGTGCTGATCCTTCTGGTCAGGCCGGAAACACCTATAGAGTGAGTGTTACTAGGCCCACAACCCCTACCCCAAAGCTGTGACAACTCAGCCACCAGTAGTCCCCCAATCAGCGTATCTACCAAGTATCTTTCATAATTTGACCGAAGACCTGGCTACTGATGTCACGGTCACCACCCCTGCAACAGAAGAGCCTGGATCCAGTGGGGTGTCACAATCTGTGAAAGTGCAAATGTTTGTAGATGTAGGGATCCTGGTAGGCTATTTGTGGTCCAGCAGAGTAAGGCCACGGGGGCCACTTGCACCCAGTCTAACATTGACCATTATTTGGGAGCATACCATCAGTCCCAAGATAAGATGGACCAGATACACACATGGAGTTGCAACACCTACATGAGCTCCCTCATTAGGGTGCTGCTGGACATTAACACAACTTTGTCCAAGGCTTTTCCACCATCATCCACCTCTTCCTATGGTGTCCCACCATCAGGCCCCTCAACATCTGCTGCAGCCACAGGAAGGGAGGTCCTGCCAAAGGAAGCACCAACAGCAGCCACACCAGGCCCTGCACCTGTGTATCCTCTGCACTGGCAAACCAGGACCTCAACTCAAATTTCCAGTCTGTTCGGATGGCAAGACCAATACCACCACCAGCAAGAAATGTCAGACCTAATTTCCTCCAGTGTGTGACACACATTCACTTTGTATACTATTTCTAGACCCATTGCCCTTTCTGATGGCAGTTATGTCTTCGACATTGGTCTCTAAACAGTTTGACATTTACAACAATGGATTCATCTCCCATGACTGACTCTTCCACTTTTTGGTTTCCCTGTTTTATTTTTTAACAATGTTTATTTTTCCTTGTTCACTTAATTAAATGCACTAGTCTGAAACTCTCTGACTGCTGTGATTTCACATCTAGAATACCATAGATGTATTCCCACCTGAACTTAACTATTCCACAACTTCTGCTTGTGTAAGAAAGGATATTTTGCATGTACACAATGTATAACTCGGCTTAACAACCATGTCTCAACAAGACATACAAACAAATGTGCTGTCAAATACCATCTTTAATTCATCTAAAAAACAATGGGCTGTCAAAATGTTAGTTGCAAACCATTTCAAACATTAAACCAATAGTCTGTGCCAGTGAACACATTTAAAGTCCCAGACCAAATGCACATTGAAGGAAGAGATACATCTGACAAATTACAATTGATTAGGCCATGTAGCATTGATCAATGCCATCAGGTGGAGCCATAAAACCTACCCCACTGAAGGAATCCAATATCAATTACATCAATAGACAACTACATAGCAGTACTACACTTTTAATATCAAACCATTCCAATTCACTGTTCCACTATCTGGTGGAATGTCACCACCAAATGTCAATGGAGCGCCACTAGAGGTACACAATCACATCAATAGCTACATGCATGTTACCAACAATGAGAATTTAGGCAATGTGAAGGGAGCTTTGCATGAATAGGCTCCATTACCACATGTGGTTAGAGTTTGTGATGACACACAACAAGGAACAAGTCCAATGGATTCCTTAGAACTCCCATCCAATCACTGTGCGAGATGTCTGGGTACAGGGGGCCCGATTCACAGAACTAACTTAAGACAAAATCCTAAACTTACTACCATTTTGGTATTCTCAGAAGGCACTTATTCATTTCGGTATTCACAGAAAGCACTTACTCATTTCGGTATTCACAGAAGTTAGGAGTCCTAACTTTAGGACTCCTAAATGCCTTCTGTGAATACCGAAAGTCTTAAAATTAGGATTTTTCTCAGTTTAGTAGTAGTATAGTTAGGACTCATAACTTTAGGACTCCTAAATGCCTTCTGTGAATACCGAAAGTCTTAAAATAAGGATTTTTCTCAATTTAGTAGTAGTAAAGTTAGGACTCCTAACTTTAGGACTCCTAAATGCCTTCTGTGAATACCGAAAGCCTTAAAATTAGGATTTTTCTCAGTTTAGTAGTAGTATAGTTAGGACTCCTAAGTTTAGGACTCCTAAACTGAGAAAAATCCTAATTTTAAGACTTTCGGTATTCACAGATGGCATTTAGGAGTCCTAAACTTAGGACTCCTAACTTCTGTGAATACCGAAATGAGTAAGTGTCTTCTGTGAATACGAAAATAGTAGTAAGTTTAGGATTTTGTCTTAAGTAAGTTCTGTGAATCGGGCCCAGGGTTTGTACACACAAAGTCTGTGTGTATCCGTCCCAGGAACAAGCCATGTCACCCTTGTACTTAAAAACAGCAACATAGGTCCGCATATGTCACAGCTCTGATATATCCAAATGAAGGTGACAAGGTGAGGTACCTACAACAGAAATTCACATGAAGAGTACATTGCAAACATACATATACAATAACTCACATAGTCAGCATCTGGAGAATAGAGTCTTGGTCAAAAATCTGAGATAAACAATGGAACAGAAATTAAAGACCCATGTGTAAAAACCTTGTTTGAAATACACCTTTGCCTATTGGTTCCCCAAGCATGCCCTTCCTCCCATTTTAGCTTAACATACGTATCTCATCATCACAACAAGAGGTGCTGTAACAGCCACAGTAATGTACGATCAAGAAATACTTACACTCAGGAGAAGAAGTTGTTGATGCGATTCTGACTCAAATCCCTTCCTTCTTCTTCATTACTGTCATCTTCCTTTGGCATTTCATGGTCCTCACCCAGTGGCTGGCTGTGGTATCTCTATCCTTGGCAATGTAAGGGATGTTCCATGGGAGGGCTATGTTGTGATGCATGCAGCAGGCCACAATTTGGCATACCTTCCCTGGTGAGTAGAGGAGGGCTCCAAATGTCCTGTATATACATGTAAATCTGGCTTTCAGATGTCCACTGGCCACCTTACTCCTCCATTGGGCCACACTGAAATGGACTTCCCCAGGCGTTTTTGGATTCCTTAGCAGTGTCAATAACCATGGTCGGTTGTGATAGGCTGAGTCGCCTAGATGTAAGTCACACATAAGTGCAACAATGAGTCACACAGTTTGAGATGATAGTACTTGACATTACCCACTCAGAGTCAGGACATTTTGTACTAATAAATAAGCCAGGCACACTCTGGTAGGAGCTGTGACATCAGCTGGGGTATGGTGCTGTTCTGCAGTACAAATGAATAATGGGCAGAACCTGGGAACCGGGCATAGAAGTTTGAGATGTACAAATCCGCTAGGCAGACAGCTTGCATGTTGATAGAGTGGAAGTGCTTCCTGTTACAGTAAGCTTGTTCCCTGTCATGTGGAGGTATTAAATCCACATGGGTGCCATCAATGGATCCAGTCACATGTGGCATGTGAGCAAATCCATAAAACTCTGCCTTCACATGTGCCAAATCGTTACGTCTGAAGAACTGGATGTAGCTGTCAATGAGTTGCATCAAGGAAGAAAGGACTACTCCTATCACACCACTGAACATTGGTCGTGACATACCACCAGATATTGCCACTGTGTACTGGAATGGACTGGTGTCAAACAAATGTAATGCTGCCATTAGTTGCACTATTGGGTTTGTGTTGTGAGGCAGGAGATCAGGCTCCAACTTATGATATAAGTCACAGATTGTTTGCCTATTCAGGCAAAACTTTTTAATTACATCCCTTTCTTCCATGGTCTGTAGGTCTGTAAAAGGGCGGTACACTGGAGGCTGCCTTCTCCTCCCTCTCCCAAGGTTCCTATGTGTGAAGTGATAACATATTAGTACAATGGTCCCAGTACCATATGCGCAATTTCAATTAAAAAATCATGTTACACAATATATCTGGTGAAATATTTTCTATACATATGTAACATGTTAGTAGTATCCTGTCTAACATCCCTCAATAATCCCCATTGTGCACTGTGCATGTGTTTGTAGAATTGATGTGCAAATATTGCCTCCCAAAGGTGATATTTGCACCATTTTTATTTTTCTTTGATATTTGTTGGGCAAAATACAGTGAACAACGGTATACACGGCACCACGCTAATCTAGCAATAATACCCAGTAACATACAACACAGAGGCTAAGATTCAAGGAAATTACATGGCTATGGATTACTTCCAATGTCAACATGTAACCCTTTCATATCAGTGATGGTGATGCATTTCAATGAAAAAAAACACAAATTTAAACCGTTGACATGGTGGCTACCTGCCTCGCTCTTGGGACAATCTGACTGTGACACCACCGGCGGAAGTCTTACACGAAATGGGCGGTTCACCCCACGATGGATACAGTCATAGGCTAATGTTGTTGATTTGTGATGGCAGTGGGCCAATGGCTGTGTCCGCTGATTATCGTGAATGCGTACATGTATGCCGCAGTTTCAAAAATAGCTCACTTGCCCACAGACACTGCAGCCACCAACACCTCCTACACTTCGGCTGCTGTTTGCCACCTGTGGAAGTAGTCATGGCAGGCCAAAAAGTGGAGAGGGCCACTGCCTTCTCTGCAGAAAAACTGTTAATGCTGGCAAACAAAATCCTCTCCCGGAATAGCCAGCTCTATGGCTCACCAGAGAAACGGGTGAGTTACTAACAATGTATATAACTATGAGTAACTCAAACTTTGTCATGTCCACAGGCTACATTGTGCCCCTGAGCCACATTTTTTTTTAAACTTGTCTTTATTAATGGGATTGCACCGTATCACTTTCCAAATCCGTCATATACTTCTTACAGCAAGTCAGCGATATACCATTAAGAACCAATTATTACTTTCCACATCATAAGACCATCCGTGTATCACATGCAGTGGTACCTTTTTTAAGCTTATCATAGCTCTTGACGTTGTTCAACAACCTCCATTTACCCAGTGGATCACTGCACATAGCAATACTCATCAATTTATTTTTGGATTAAAGAAAAATAAATTAAAGGAGACAATAAGTGAACTAAAAAACAAAAGAAACCTTTGGCAGCGACAGGCGGCAGTGCCTAACCCATGTGTGAGAAGTATAAAAGTTATTGTCTAGGGTCTGACCTTCAGGGAGACTGGTGTATCTCGCTTTATGTTTTGGTGAGAGGGCCATTCTCATTTCTTGTGGTGGATACCGGAGGGGTGTGGTTCTGGATTTGTGTGTGTACAACCTCTGTTGCAGGGATTCTGCTTATGCACAGAACGATGCACAGGAAACCAGGACCTCAGTGAACTGTGGTGTACCAAAAACGGTTTTTTCTTGGCGGTCCCAATGTATAGACAATCCAGAACAAGCGACTTAGGGTATTCTCAGGAATGGTGGGAATCAGAAATACCTGTTCGTAATTATTCTCATATCAGTCCACAACAGAATGAACAGAGACACAGTAAAGTTAAAAGAGTTTATTTTATAAACCTCGTGTCCTAAGATGCAGTACTTTGGCTGACATAAGCAGACAAATGATTAAGATCAAAACCATCAGCATAGTTACAATACCATAGAATGTGAAAGGAGTAATCATAATAAAATGACAGTGGATGACAGCCACCTTCCTTTCACTAGTAAACTAATATTATTATTATTAGACTAATAAAAGGTCTCTAGACTTGAATGGGGAACCCCATACAGTAAAGATCAGCTTAGTGGAATCACATCACAGGATCAGCTAGACTCTGCTCCTGGGAAAGCTCTTCTTCCGAATGTGTGTAAAAACATGCAGCCTGCAATATTAAAAGCTCTCGACTTTCAGGTATTTGCAGCTGCGTGCGTGTTATGGCTTAATAGTGGGCCGATCAACCTGAACCCAACAACATGCACCATCTAGCGACCCAGACTGTTTCTTTACACAATGTTCAGACCAAGGTCGCTGCTCACTGTTAGGGATGTGAACAACAGACAGTTCTCATGTGAAGCAAAGGCAAGCAAGCATTTCTCAATTAATAACATGTAACTACAGTGTCGTGTGCAAAAGCAGCAAAAGCGGCAAAATGGCTTTCTAACATCTAACGCGGTTGTGCTAACTTAGCACTGTACGTATATAGATAGCAGTCTTCACTACACCCCCCCCTTGATCGGACCACTAACCAGTAGGGGCGCACTTTCAAGAACGCAGAGTTCAAGTTTGATATAACGGAACCAAGGGCATAAATTGTGAGTCCATATAAGGTAAGTAAAAAGTTCGAAGAAAAAAAGGAGAGAAAAAAAACATTTAAAGGGGAAAAAAATATCATCGATGGATGTTCAACGAAATAAAGGGGGAGTAAAAAATACAAAGTCATTCCACAGGAATTCTGGATCACCTCCAAGTTAATCCATCAAGGTATAAGCACAATAAGTTGCAACAGCTTCCAAGAGGAAATCATTGGAACGTTCTGCAAAATTATCTGCCATCCAGTTCAGCAAGGGGAAGGAATACACATGTTCCTCGACAACCGGAGCCTCTAGCACCATCAGAGGACAACTGGTGTGTTCTTCAAGATAAATTCTAGCTAAGAATTCAGCTGCAGCCGTTCCGATGTCCCAATTCCCTAGGACTCCATGTGCTGCTCCACAGGCCATAATCCTGATGCCAGAACAGTCCAACTCATGAGCCACTAAGGGGCTCATTAGCCGATCATAATCCGGGGCAGAAGACACCAAGTTCGACAAGCACAAATCCAGAGCCCGTTGGAATGGACAATCTAGGCAATGAAAGACAGGCTGCACACAAGTAAAGTAGGGAACCGGAAAGACAAGCCGTAGGCTATGCTTAAAGTTGCCAGTGGTAAAGTGCCATAGTATTCAAGCATCCGGTTACGAAGATGGAGCAGCCGGGACATGCTGTCGTGTGACCCAAGTTGTGCATCCATAGCGTAGTACGCAGATCATCAAAAGCACCCCAGCTACGAGGGCGAGAATCAAAGGGAGACCTCCGAAGACGCTGGAAAAAATAGAATGAAAAAATGCCGGGATCACACCAAAAATAGTTTGAAAGGAGGTCACGAGGCCGGAGCCCACAATTTTAAAAAAATGTGCCAGGCCACTTGTTGACGAGGCATTAAAGATAGTCTGAATTAGGGCCCCAAAATGAAGTGGGAGATCAATATTCAAAAGCGCTTGCACCTCTGTGCGCGTATTTGCTACGTGAAGGACAAATGTTTCCCGGGACGAAGTCAACGCGACTTCTTTTTGAGACAATAGAGCCCTTATTCTGCTCATTTTGTTGAACTCTGCTTTCAAGGTTGGAATGGAAGGCCAGATGGATACATCGAGCCGTCCATGCGGGGGTGGGAAAAGGACGTTATTACAGCAGACTACTCTCTGTGATACAGTCACTATGTAGGGAATTCCCACTAACATCCCACAGCAAGCTTCATTATTTAATAGCAAATAACTACCGTTAGCAAGCAGCGTAAAAGACGGTGTTATAACTGGCACCGGGATCCCTTTCAGGACGCCAGCTAAATTAGGAGCGTGCACATTACATGCACCATGCAATTGAATGTGCCTACACACCACAGAGTGATCTGGAGTGGAAGTGCACTCTTCACCTTTTAAGTAAACCTCTTTTCCGTCCCTCACGCATCTGTACGTGAATGGGAGTGACCAAACTTCGTGCAGGAAGGCAGTACCCAGTTTTTCATATCTGCCAAGGGCAAATGTTTCATGCACAAACTGAACTTAAACAGGGGGAATGGTAATGTGATCAACCCGTGGATAAGCCACACAGCGGAGTTTAATTCGGCAACAGAGAAAGGTAAAGGTTCTAACTTTTCAATGTGCAGCAATGAGTATGTTGCATCTTTCATGGACATGAACTGTAGTTTTGCAGTTAAATTAAAGGTAAGGAACAAAGATGAAGTATTCATGTAATCCCAAGGGACTTTCCCAGCTTTTAACATTTGCAACGTCCATGCAAACTGCATAATGGAACGCAACTGATTCTGACCATGATACAAAACAGACAAATCATCCTGCACAATGTCTACCACAGATGAAACAATATTATCTAAGGTATAAATTCTGGAAGACAGGGTGTTAATGCTATTATCTATTACGGCCAATACTTTCTCCATATTGGCTTGATCAATAGCTCGTAATCTGGATGCAGCTTCAATCTGTGATAGCTTCCAAACCTCGTTGTAAACAGCATATACCCATCTTTTGGACCTGCCAACCGCAGGACCCTTAACAAAATCATTCAAATCTATTTTGTCATTCAATTGTGATAAATGAAGTTTGACAGATGCTAAGGTGGAATGTTGCAGCCAAGACTGGCATAACTTTCCTACTGAGTAGGTAGTTACAGTGTGAGAAGATTCAAAACGGGGGTCTACCCAAACTTGTGTATACCCCGGTGCTAAATCCAGAAACCGATGTTGACAGGAATCTGAGCTCGTTTGCCATACTAACCACTCTTCCGGATTCAATTCAGAAATATTGAAGGATGTGTTGGAAATGTATGACTGCAATGTAGCAAGGGACAGATCCGTATGATTATCCCAATTAGGATAAGCCCCCAGATCCGGAGTGGAGGGAGAATTTAATTTTTTAGAAGTAGCCAATCCAAAACAGGTGCTCTGAAAAATTGACGAATTCAAAAATAACATGTGGTTCGGGATGAGGCAGGCACGATGCAAAGCTTCTGTTCCCTGTACCTGCTACGGTTTAGAACCCAAAACGGATTTAAGATTGATAGTAGCTTTCCACAGATCATAGCCTCCGATTGCCAACTCATCCATAAAGGACTTGGAATACAACAATTTGGTGTGTGTCAGTCTAACTTTAGAAGCAGACTCAGCCGCAACCTTAAAATAAAAGGAGGCCGGATTCGACACACTGAAACCAGAAAAATATGTGAATTTGTCCACTAATGTGGTGGAGCTGCCCAGCCTAGGGGCTGGACAGTGTTCCCATTGTGTATAATTTACAAAATTTCTAAACGTATTTGCTTTGTGTAGGAAATGCATGCCATAATGTTGATAGCAGAATTGCTCATCATAATTAGCAGTATCTAAATACAAATCTTCAGCATCAAATGCAGCATAATATTTCAAATCAGAAAACAGTGCTTCTATTGCTTGTACATCCCAATCATCCGAGTGGATGTTCTGCTTAACTACATCACCCATAGAAACACGAAATACATTTGGCACATTGATGACTTCAGTGGGACCATGAATTGGAAATTTTACAGCATCCCAAGCGATCCCATCCAGTACAGGCCAGGGAGAAATGTTCACAAAAGTCTGGTCCCTTTTCATAATATGTGATGAGGAGTGGGGGGCCAAAGTTCCATTAATTAGTCTAATTGTAGATCTTCCTTTCAGGTAGTGTCCATTTATAAGTCTAAGAAACACTACCACAAAACCAATGGGCATAAACAAAAAGATACGTATGAGCACCAGCCAAATGTAAGTCCAAGGGGGAATTAAAAAATGTCTTTTGAACCAGGCAACAAAAATCAAAACTTTTGATGGGGCAATGGAAGTCATTGAATTAGAGTCAAAGAAGTAGCGCGACTGGGTAACTGTGGTGGATTGTAAAACAGGCAACGGGACATCCGCAGGATAAGCATACTCAATATCTTCAGGTAGACCACCAGGTGTCGGTGGCACTAAAGGACCAGTAACCGTATGCATCTCGACGGCAACATCAGGCAAGGCGTTAGAAGCTGGGGCCACAACAGAATTTCTTAGCATTGAAGGCCAAGAAACCGCTGGTGTCATACTAAGAAGAATCGGCCACTCGCTGTAGCTTGACATTGTCAATAGAGATGTACCTGTTATCCTTGCGACCAGGAAGTGGAGGTAAAAAGAATGTACGTGTACCCTGTACTCCAAGCACTGGAACTGGTGCACGATAAGAGGGGCCGAACTCCTTCTTGTTCTCCACCTTCTCACGGACCAGATCACCAACTTGAGTTAGCCAGCCGACTACCGGAATCTGAAGCGCAGCATCAGATGTGGAGGGCATGTTTTCCTTCGCTAGACTGTCTCTGGCTTCTTGTAGATTCTGCAATACAGCACAGTGATCATCTGCGTCAAAGAGTGCGGCCGGCGCCGCCATGTCTAGACCATCAAGGTCCGGGACAAACATTTGTATGCCAAAGAGCATCATGTATTGGGTCCGCCCACCCAGAGACCTTCTAGGGAGATTATTAAGTGCACGTTGTACGTCATACAAGTGGGCTAGCCAGTTCCGGCCAGTACCTAAAACCCTAGCTGTCAAAGATTGCTTTAAGTCACGGTTCATCCGCTCCACCACACTATTACCCTCAGGTCGGTAGGGAGACGAAAATTTGACTTGGACCCCCAAATTTCTTATGGCTTCTTTGTACGCCTTAGAGGCGAACGCAGGGCCCTGATCTGAATGAAAGGTACCACATGCAAAACTTCCAACAAAGACACGCAAATCCCTGATGACAGTACGGGCATCAGCACTCCTTTGTGGCCATACCCACAGAAAACGTGTGCACGAATCCACTGCAACCAAGATGTACTTGTACGCAGTATCAGAGGTGAATGGACCGCAATGATCTAAATAAACACACCCCAGTGGTTTATTAGATATGTACAACTGAGTCTGTGGTGGGCGCGCCGCAGTTGAAGGTTTTATCTGCTGGCAAATGTCACAATTAAGAACATAAGCGCGAGCTTGTTTATATAAACCGCACCACCAGTAACGTTGTTGTAACAGAGATACAGTAGCTGCAACGCCGGCATGGGTTGACGCCATGTCCTCGTGAGCCGCTAATATCAAAGATGGTCTGCAGTCCGCGTTGGGAATCAATCTGTCACCAACGTCGTTAATCCTCACTAACGGGACGTTATCAGGACTTAAGCGATAATGGTAACGAGAAGGGAAACCTCTTGGGTAATTTGTTCCCTTCTCTGTAGCAGCAATAGCTGCCAAGATGTCATCATCGATCTTACTTTGTGATCTTGTAACTGCTGCTACTAAATATGTTGCCACTGCTGTTTTTGCTGCCTCGTCAGCTAGGCTGTTGCCGACAGCATGGACACCAACTCGTTGGTGACCAAGGGTGTGAATAACATTCACGAGAGGCAGATGTTCTTTAAGTTCCGCCACTCGAACCCAAAGCGTTTTATGCTTAATTGTGCTACCTTTGGAATCACGGTATTCATTTTGAGACTAAAAATGTAGATTGTACAGAGGAGCTGGATGAACGAATTCATACTGTAAGAACTCCTGTGTCTGTAGAGCCGTGTCAAAGATATATGTGACGTCGGGCGATGTCAAGGAAGTGGCCTATTGTATCCACCGTGGATGCTAAGCCTTAGAAATAGGTACACTTGCTTTCGTCACCGCCTCAAGGGCAGGATATGGTGTTACCACCAAGATGCGTTTACCTTGCGATAGCGCTTGTTCTTTCAGAATCGCAATCTGCACTGCCGTCAGAACTTCCTCGACAGCGGAAAATCGCAGTTCAGCCGAAGTGTACAGATGTGATTTGTAGGCAATGGGGACGGTGTCGCCCTCATTGAACGTTAAGTATGTGAAACCCACTGCGCCCGGCACAATTCTTATGACCAGGTTAGTGTGGTTATCACGCGTCAGTAAGTATTTTGAAGCAAGAAGGTCAGCTTGCAACGATTGCAATATAGATGAATGCTCCAGCAGCCAGCATGATTTGGAGAAAGTAGGTTGTACCAAAGCATAAAGCGACTTGATACGCTGGGCACAATCAGGAATGTACGTGCGACCGAAATTCAGAAAGCCCAGCAAAGATTGTAATTTCTTCAGTGTCGTAGGAGCACGTAGGCATGCGCATTTCTCTAGGAAGTGCGGAGCCAATCCTCGATCTTCATTGTTGAGTTTGTATCCCAAAAACAACACTGTATATTCCGCAATGTGAGACTTCGCAAAGTTGAATTTGTAACCGAAGTCTGCAAACAAAACAATAAAGTGATCAACGCGACACAGATGCGGCCATAACTCGTCATCTGTGAGATAAATATCATCTACATACGAGTACGCATCAGGGTCAATGCTCTCTAACAGAGAGACTACACGAGCGACGAAGACACCAGGGCTGTTTTTATAGCCCATTGGTAATCTTTTGAAATGTTTTTGTTTGCCACCCTAGGTAAATGCCGTCCACTCACTGCTAAGAGAGGACAGGTTATGGCTGTAAAAGCCGTTGGAAATGTCAAGTGTGGTTTTAAACCGTTTTCTAACGAGACTATCGACGAGAGCCGAACTGTGGGTATTCTGTACTGCGCATGTCCGGCAATGAGAGTTTAAATGCCGGTAATCCAAAACCAGGCGGTACGACCCGTCTGGCTTCGTCACAGTGAATAAAGGATTATTCATTGGTGACACACATGTTTCAATTACACCTTGATATTCCAATTGTTCAAGGATAGCCGCGACGTGAGGTCTTGCTTCGCGACGCATGGGATATTGGGGTTGTGGCTGGGGCGTGGACCGCAACGGAATCTCATGGCCGGGGGACAATTTATCCCAGCCTTCCTGATTACGATACAAGCAGGTGCAAACACCAGAGCCCACTCCTCGGCGAACTTCTTAGCTTGGTCCTTTGGCACTGTTTGCGCAAAGGACGGGAGGATCATCTCCTCCCCTCTAGGAGCATCTAAAATGAAAGCCGGGGGCCAATCAGCTTCTGCCAATAGAATATCACAGGTAGAGGTCAGATTATCCCAAAAAATCCCTTGAATCATGCATTGTATGTCACCTTCAATTAAAAGGACTATATTATACAGTCTGTCAGGGAGAGCCACTCTAGTGTCAGCAGTTTCAACAGTTATGAACGTATCAGCTGCTGTCGCCACCAGATATGGACGCAGTGTTTGTCGCACTACTGTAACTTCCGCAGCGCTGTCGAGCAGCGTTAGTGCCCATGTCAGGTTCTGAAGCTGCGTCCGCACTATCTGTGGCATACCTCGCTGTTAGCGCAGCAACTTTCTTCTTCTGAAACGGGGGCCGTTGACGTGCAGACTCGTCCTGCTTGCCTTTGCCGTCAGTCTGACGGGGTTGCTCACGACTTTGGGCACCCCTTCCTTTCCCACGGTCTCCGCCCACGGATTGTGAAGCCGATGTTTCCTGTGAAGAACGAGGAGAGCGTTGTTCAGAAACCTGAAATCTATCAGGTGACTTAATACTAGATCGATCGCGCAGATCATATGTGCGTTCGCTAGACAACTGTACGGGTGAGGCAGGACGAGAGCCCTGTTTCTGTTGCTGCTTCCCCTGTTTCTTTGCTCGCCAATTTTGTTTAGGAAAATTTGGGCGTTCGTCTTTAGTAGACGAGCTCACCTTAGCTTGCTGTACTATATCAGGAATTATCACAGTAGGTTTAACACCCAAGGCACTGCGGCCTATGGTCCTATAAACTTCCGCAATTATTTTAGCAAACTCCTTAGGCCTGTCGAGTTCGTCCACGCGGTCCAGCTTATTAGCTACTTGGAACTGCATGGCATCGCCTTTGAGGTTGCCCATTACCATGGAAGCAACCACATCGAACACGCCGACAAGCCTCATACCTAATTCGACAGCAGCCTCCGCTCCGTGATTTTCTTGAACAAGTTTAATGACGGAGGGTAGTACAGACATAGACGGAGTGCCGAAGCACTTCGAGTAGTTCGCGGCAAAGACCTTGCCCCAGTTTGCGCAATCGGCCATATCTGGGACCAAGTCTTTTGGCAAACTAATGGTGAGAATCCTGTGTTTCTCCACAGGAGAGGTATGCGGAAGAACCGCCTCCAGTTGGTCAAATTTCTCAGCAAGCCAATAAGGTAAATCATCCTTACTCTGGGGGCGCTTGCCCATCACCGAATTAACCATAACAGGACTAATAACCACTGCGTGGTGGTCCGTTGGTTGTCCCGCAACAGCAGGTGGCCCCACCTGCACGTTGCATGACACGTACTGCACTAAAGCCCTATGAACTGTAATCAGGGCTGTGTGTAGTACCCGCAACTCAGCTACCGCCACCGTGAGATAGCGGGGATGACGCTTAAATCCGGCTAGCACCGGCCATGTGGCCCCTGCAACAGACAATGGGCCCATTCTAGCCGGTGCAACCGCATGGGGAAGGGCGCCATTAAACCAAATGGTATGCTGCCAGGCAGAAATAGGAATTTCTTGTGTCCTATACGGCGTATAGATCGCAGGTAGCTGCGTGGGAGTATAGGAATGAAACGTATCATCGTCTGCATCCACCACCGGAAAAGTCACCCAAGAGTAAAACAACTCATAAGGGTATGACGCATCAGCGCTCAACACAAAAATAACAGCCATCCCATCATCCAGCACCCCATACGTCACCAACTGACGAGTAGAGGTGCACGACTATGTGCGGCTATATCAACCGCCATAAGGACACAGTAAAGAGTATCAACGATATAAACAGTAGCACTGGGATTCAGTAAAAATAACCTTTTTAATGGTCAAGCTTGAAAGAACCTATTAGTCGAAACACAGGTAGGTTAAACCCATCACTCCCGTTAACCGGAAACAAGAGTGAGGGTGTTGTGGACTAATATAAGCACTAGTAAGGCGTTTCAAATCAATCGACCAAATGTTAGGTGCGCCATGTTGCAGGGATTCTGCTTATGCACAGAACTATGCACAGGAAACCAGGACCTCAGTGAATTGTGGTGTACCAAAAACTCACCTCAGAACCCAGAACCCCTTATCCGACCAGCATCAGTGTCCCATTCATTCTCCGAGTTTTATCTCGGCGGTCCCAATGTATAGACAACCCAGAACAAGCGACTTAGGGTATTCTCAGGAATGGTGGGAATCAGAAATACCTGTTCGTAATTATTCTCATATCAGTCCGCAACAGAATAAACAGAGACACTGTAAAGTTTAAAGAGTTTATTTTATAAACCTCGTGTCCTAAGATGCAGTACTTTAGCTAACATAAGCAGACACATGATTAAGATCAAAAACATCAGCATGGTTACAATACCATAGAAAATGAAAGGAGTAATCATAATAAAATGACAGTGGATGACAGCCACCTTCCTTTCGCTAGTAAACTAATATTATTATTATTAGACTAATAAAAGGTCCCTAGGCTTGAATGGGGAACCCCATACCGAAAAGATCAGCTTAGTGGAATCACATCACAGGATCAGTTAGACTCTGCTCCTGGGAAAGCTCTTCTTCCGAATGTGTGTAAAAACATGCAGCCTGCAATATTAAAAGCACTCGACTTTCAGGTATTTGCAGCTGCGTGCGTGTTATGGCTAAATAGTGGGCCGATCAACCTGAACCCAACAACATGTACCGTCTAGCGACCAAGACTGTTTCTGTTTCTTTACACATGGTTCAGACCAAGGTCGCTGCTCGCTGTGAACAACAGACAGTTCTCATGTGAAGCAAAGGCGAGCAAGCATTTCTCAATTAATAACATGTAACTACAGTGTCGTGTGCAAAAGCAGCAAAAGCGGCAAGATGGCTTTCTAACATATAACGCGGTTGTGCTAACTTAGCATGGTACGTATATAGATAGCAGTCTTCACTACACCTCGCTTTCATTCTGGTCTGCCGTCAATGACATTCCTTCCAACATTTGTCCCCACTCCGTAGGTCTCTCTCTGCACTCTCATCCACTCTCACTGCCCTGAAGCGACACTTTTTGGCCACACCCCATTCCCGTACGTCCTCCCTCCATTTATCTAGCATGGGGGGAGTGGAGAGGATCCAGTCTACTGCGATTCAACGTTTTGCCAGAACCAGAACCAGAAGTGCAAACTTGTGCTGTGTCCGCATCTCTTTTTTGGCGTTGGAAGGACACCCAACAGGAACTGTTTAATAGAAACCTCCATTTGCACTGCATTTGCGGTGCGGCGAGTTTGTGTCACCTGACACCGCTGGGTTTGTAGGCGTATGCAACTCTAAGTCATGTGAAGGAATGTGGCGGGGTCTGTGCCGCATCGTGGGCATGCTGAGGATTGCCCTGGGGTGAACCGCGCCAACCTCAGCGTAGATTATAGCACTGGTGGAGCTTGAACCTGGCATTGCTGGCTACCTCTGCCTAGAGTCACATTATACGTCTATATGATGGTGTATCATTTGTGTCTCACTACATAGGACAATCACGTTAGTGATTGTTGAGCTCTATACAATGTGGATGTGACATCACCATTATTTGAGTCCATGTATGTATGCAGCAACCTATCCATTCATACATCTAATTACCTGTAATATTGTTAGAACTCTGATGATGCCAAATATGAAAACATGTGCATATCTTTAGCAGCATGAGGACTGTATGTACTCTAACAAGTGCAGAGGAGAATGATGTCAGCAATGTGTCTAGCCACACATATCACTCAGCCTAAACATGGGCTCTCAGAAAGGTCTGGGAGGTAGCAATATATCACAGACCCCTTCAGGGTGCCACCCAGCATTGGGTTTGTTTATTGGATGTCCACAAACTGACCTTTGTGATTGAGGTATGTTGGTAATGTGCTGGACATGGGACAGCTGCATGCTCAGCCTGTAGAGAGCAAGTCTTTCCAATGAGATGTGGCCATTCAGAAACATGTACCAGGCAGGGGCAGTGTGTTTGTGGCACTACAACTGATACCAAGAGCTATGTTGCTGTAGTCCTCTTTTTTAATGTGTGATGACAAATTGAGTTGTGCCCACCCCAACACTACCCCTGCTTGGTCTCACATGGACAGACTTTTGCATGGTGAGTGAGGTAACCCCTTGACCGGATACTCCTGTCCAGTGCAGATAGTGTTCAAGTGTGGAATTTCACAAACATGGGCTCATTACTACCAGCGATCTGTTAACAATATGCAGCAATTGCTGCTTGCACAGTACAGGCCCAATTAAGAATTTCACACACATACATACAGCCAAGCCTGGGTGGACTTATTATGGTATGTTGATGGCATCACAGTGACAGGATCACATTTTACAAAAGGTGTCCTGTGAGGCTAGTACACGACACACACACCCAATAAGCTGTAATATTGTGTAGCATCAAGGAGTAGACATGTCCACATCACCCCAGTAAGCATCCTTTCACTGACACACATGGGAGGTCAGTCATAGTGGGATGAGTGAAAGTCTGTGGGCCATACCCTGATACCAGTCTCTATGGATTGTAGGCTAAAGTCCCTGCCTTTACAGATGGATATCAAATGTTGCGTAAATGTGTGCAGCGTTCTAAAGCCCCAAAGGTTTTGTTAGGTTTCATTGTAACACAGAACATGTAGCTCTCCCCTGGGGTACTTCATGTGATTTGGGGACTGTAACAGAGATAATGGCATTCATCAGATTATTACTGAAGTGTGTATTGCAGTGTTTGTAATATACACATGTTGTGTGTTAACTATTGGTTTCAGCTTGTGGCAGATGTAATACACTTTTGTGACATCAAAACTCATGTACATTAACTTTCACTTACAAAATGTTTGATTCCTCTCTTGTATTTATGCAGGTCAATGCCCATCAGAAGAGTCACATCTGGAAGGCTATTGCAAAGAAGGAACAGACCCTGGGAGTCTATAGGCTTTGGGGCGTCCATTGCCACAAGAGGTGGGAGGACCTGAGGCGCTGGACCCTGAAGATCGTGGAGTTCCTGCTGGGGCTGTCCTCTCAGCGTGTGTGGGGCGCATGCTAAAACCTGACCCCCATAATGGCCCACATACTTGCAGTGGCCTATTACAGGCTTGATGGGCAGTTTAGGGCCCAATGGCAGCGATAAGGGGGTAGGTCATGACCAGAGTTGTACAAGTTGTCTTAACATTTTTTTCAGCTCACAGGCATGATTGTCACTATCTGAACTGAGGCAAACCCAAATTCAAATGCACAAGAGGAGTACACAAATGTATAGGTCTGGTGGCAGGTGAATAATGATGTCCTTTGCCTATTGTATGTATCAACCTGCTACACAGCAGCAACCAGTCACCTATCCAAGAACGTGACATGGGCTGTCCCATGGATGACTCGAGTGATGATTCATCACATGTTGTTGAATAACGTGGCTGACCATTGCCCCACCAGGCCATTTTTCTACATTATGGAATGAGTGAAGCTCACTCACTACTGTGTGTGTTGTGATGATTGGGCTATCACATGTGACACAGTATGACTTGCACCTTTGGTGCAGTGACTGTAGAACAATTCCCATTGGTAAATTGCAAATGTATGATAACATAAGTGTTCCTATATCACTGGTGCAATCAGTAATAGGGCCTACATGTTGGCCTGTGAACCTATTCTTGAAGTTGTGTCATCAGCAATCCTGTGTTCTACACAATGTAACTGAATTCTGAAGGCCACTGAGTTTATTTTGTGTGTTAATTAAACAGTCATTGTTCCGCAGCCAGGATTGTGTACACATTGGTGAGTGTGTGACACATACACTGATCCATTACTCATATTTATATGGGAATTTTCAAATGGTGAAACTATGAATTACATGATAGGTACTGTAATATGGTAACACCCAGGAAACAAATTTACACTACATGTTGATGTCACAATTAGTCACTGTGACACATGAGCCTTGGTGGCAAATTATCTTTGGCAAATGGTAAGTATGAATGGAGTGGTCAGACACTCCAAAGATAGAATGGGGATGTTCTTAGAACAATATGACAAGCTATGCTGTCGGCATTTGTTCACTGATCACCCAAATGAGCCAAAGTGTAGATGGTGGGGACCAATACCAGTACACACATCTGGATGACGTAGAGTAAACTTAATTTATGGTCCTCTGGTGTGGGGTCATGCATCACTGTGAGCAACTGTTTCCAGGTTATATACCATGTGTTCATGTGTTCAGACTAATGTTGGAGCCAATGTTTTGAAACTTGGAGCTGGTGTAATCTGTACACCTTTGAAATGTTTAGTGTTCACATCCCATGGTTAGGTGTGTTACCGCCGATGCAATAAACTGATTTCTATTTACATTGCAACATCATCTCAGTCAAGTGACAGAGAGAAGGTCAAAATCGGTGGGGAAGCAGCTGGCCACAGTGATTTTGGTTACGGTACTTCTAACACAGAGGGACCCAGTGGCCGACAGGGTGCGTGGAGTGCCACGGAGGAGGCAAGCTCAAGTTCATCTGGGTCATCAGAGTCATCCTTCAGGGGATACTCAGCAGGTGGCGACCCTACAGGAGATCTACAACAATCTTCCTTGTCTGCTACCACATGTTCCAACTCCACTCTTTCAGTTGCTCCCCACCCAGTTAGTCGTGCCTGGTACCCTAAAAGAGGACCTGTCTCCTTCGCTTCAGGAACCTCAACCCCTCCTCCTGTCCACCCGCTGCGCTCAGTGAGGAGGCTATTGACCTCCTGAGGAACATCTCTGTGCGTCAAACTGCACTGCTTAATGCAGCCATCTGCAGCAGATGGTGGCCTACCTGGAAGGCATTCACACTGCCATGTCGGCCCTACAGAGATCTTTTGAGGCTCTGGCCTACTTACTGACTGCAGCCTCACATCCCCCTCAAACTTGTGTTCTTCCCCCTGCCTCTTACCCACCCGAATACCCTATTCCCTAACCTGTCCAAAGCACACGCACATATTTGCACGCACCACCCACACAGACCCAAACAGCATATCCACACACAAGTACAAACATCACAAAAAAGGAAAAATGCATCCAAACATACAGACCCCGCACCCACCACCACACTCACAGGCACCACCATCACAAACACTACTGGCAACACAACAGTCACATACTTTCACCACTCACCAATCACATCCCCACACAGGATAGGGGAAATCACACACACATGCACACACCACACACCTACCATAGCATCCTCACCCACTACAGACACACCCATACCCACATGCACACCCACCAGAATCTATAGACACACCCATAGTTAGCACAAAATCACCATGCACAACAGCCATACCCAGCGCTTGCACTGCAGCATCATAAATAGACACACCATCCACACTCTGCACTCCTAAAAAACTGAAAGGCAAAAAATCAACCACCCAACATGCACCGAATAAAATAGACACACCTATACTAGCAGCACATACACCTGACACACATGCACCTGCAACAACCCCAAGCACATTACTAAAAGTCACTTCCTCTCCCTCCAACTCCCCACTCCTTTCTTCACCCCCTCCCAAGTCCCTTACAGAAGACCCTTCCTTTGCCCTTGCCATCACTGCTACCAAACCTCCTACGACCCCTTCAAAGAAGCTTCCTCCTCCTACTACATCCAAGACCACTGCTTTCACCTCCAAATCCACTCCTATTTTTGACCCATCAACCCCTTCCACTTCCCAGCATACCCTTCCAAACGTCGCTCCACCCCTTCTGATGCTAAACCCCACTCCTAAATGTCAGTCCACCCTTCCTCTTCCAAAGTCCCACCTTCACAATCTAAGGACACCCATTCCAAACGCAAATGTCCCCCTCCCAAATAAGATCATCGAGGTGTCTGATATGCCCAATTGATGCCCCTTTGTGGGGAGATTCCCTAGCGGTGTCTTGAAGGACAAGTTTAGTGGGACAGCGCTGTGCTGGACCACCGAATAATATGAACATGGACTGGCCATTGGCGTTTGGTTAACTCAATAATGTTATTTTGGTGCAATAAAACTTTTGTTTGTTCTAGAACACATTAGTCATGTCATTACTTTTCTAACTATTTGATATTATTGTATACTTTGTGATGTGTGACTACAGTTGTGTTTGTTTCACTCTGATTGCTGATCCATTTGAAGGGGTTTGTCTAACCTGACATTGGAACCAGTCCTGAAGTTACACAGGAGAAGGGTAACTGTTCCAAGGATGGATATGTTGGATGAATTCCAAATGGGGCTGACATTGCATTCGGTTGGATATCATATGGTAAGTATTTCTGCTTGTCTTGTGCAATGTGAAAATCATTTAGCTTGCAGTTCACACTATGATGTAGATTGGATATGCATTTGATATGTGCAAGCTAGTTATTTGTTTATCTACACATGGAGGGTGGAGAATAGTAATACTGTTTTACACTTTTGTATGGACATGTTTAGTGTGATCATCAAATACTTACTTCACATATGTGTGTGACAAATGCTGTTCCTGCTGTGCTTGCTTTCCTGACTTGCACTCACACTTTTCCCACATATGTATGGCACTTGATAATGCTATTGATTGTCCCTGATATACTTCAAGCCACAGGTTCTGTGCACATTGAGGTTTGAGGCATGTGCAAAGTGGACTGGAGCCAAAGGGCTCAGACTTTCAGGGTCCCCCTGGTAGAGACAAACCTATTCTTGAGAGAGTGTTTACATTCAGTGGCAGCCGGTGATTACAGAAAGTGGTGGGCTTAAATTCATACATGGAATTAAACCATGCAAACCACAAGTCATCACAGAAGACACTCTGCACGGCCCTGCACATCAGACTACAAACAAAGAAGCCTGCGACTGAACCATTGAAAACTCTGAGGCAGGTGGGCTGCAAAATAGGATTTCCAGAGGACACATAATCTGCAATTTTCATTTATGAATAGGCCAGCAAGTCTTTCCTACTTTGCACTCAGCGACTTGCAGTCCATGATTTCCCCTTATAAAAACATGTTTACAAGTGGCAGAATAAAAACATAAAAAATCATGAACTGAATGAGCTCCCACACATGAGCCATGAAAACATGAGTGCTGCACAATTACAGGTTTAGCAACACACACATGTAAGCAGGACACAACTTTGGCTTTGATTTAATTAAATAGTGCATGCTGAGATTTGTACTCTACGTGTTCTTCTTCTTACACTCATTTTTTGAAAGGAATAACCAGGAATGCAAACGGTGTTCCAAGGACATAGAGAAGCATGACAACTCGGTGTAAGATACAATCCTAGCCAAACTTTTCTTATTGTGAACACACACCGTGTCCACCTTTTGAATGCAATCTCTGTTAGCAGTCTTTCTAAACACCCCCTTCAAGTAGGAGAAAAGAAGCAGACTGGTTTACCTAATCGAAGCAGCAGAGCAAGAAGCAACGTTAGTGAAATTGAAAGTGGATATGACCGGGCATCGGAGATCACGGAATGGCAGTATTTCACACTCTTACTCTTCCCTTTCCATTTGCCACAGGGTGGGGTTTGGTTAACTATGATTACTAATCCCACCCTTCCCTATGATAAAATAGGAAAGGGTGTGGAAATTGTTATTGAGTGACGTTCATCTTCCTGCAGCCTGAGAGTGGCACGCCCGAGGATAATTTCTACAGCGCCGCCAGAAATATGAGGACACTGGACAGTGATGTCACCTGGATTTTGGGGCACGAGGGCTGTATGTACATTAGCCCTATTTATGCTACGACACAGCATCAGGGTCACACTGAGATGTGCAGTTCAGGTAATAAAAGTGCCTGACTACGTATCTCTCTGTTGCGGAATGAAGTAGTCAGGTATGGCTCTGAGGATGTCTGACTTTATTTATGATGTCAGAATACATTAAGCAAAGGGGCCTCAAAGTGGATGGGCATGGCCCCAACGCTCTCATGCATCAGCCGCTGCTGTTTACTTTGTGACCTTTGTATGCTTCTCACACTGATTTTTTGACATCCCATTGACATCACATTTACCTTTTTATGTGGGTGATGTGTGAGAGTCTAATACAGATATTTAGCAGAGTGGGTGTGTTTAAGTTTCATGACACATCCATCCAGAAGCCTCTTTGATATGACTACAGGACCTAACAAGTGGTAAATGTGAGGGTGTCACGGAGATGAATAGCTGGGATATTGATGCAGAGGTTTTGTTATGTTGCACCAATCAATGCACACATCAGTGTCCCTCATTCTTAATTGTATACAAATGTTCAAATTGGTGATGTGGACCAGTGACCTGCTCAAAGAGGGCATCAAGGAGCATTGCTTGGATCATACACTCTAATTTATTGGGAACAGGGGCACACATGACATGTTTGGGCCAGGGACCCCATACATCTTTGGTTGTTCATGCCAGACCAACTATTTGCTGAGGAGTAAATGGGAATGGGTAGGTATATGCCTTACCGTCGGTTGCGTCTGCAACGGTGTTCGTCGTCATTGAGCAGCAGCGGCAGGGTATTGAGGGCCGGTCCATTGCAGTACGGGACGTGTGAAGGTGAGTAAAGTTGAGTTAGTGCCTTATATGCTTCCTTTTCCGCCAGCTCTGGTGTGGAGGCTTAACTGTCACAATCATGTCAGTTGTAAGGCACATCGTGATTGGGTGGGCGGGTGAACTGGCAGTCCGCCCTCCAGCAGATGCATTGGCCTATCCCACCGAGGATGCAGTCTGGATCTAATGGTGGTGGTGGCGGTGCCGCTGAATTCTTTTGTCTATGGTAGTGCATGCATCGTAATAGGGCAGTCAGACCGCCAACTCGGCGGCAGTGATTCTGACGCCTTTTCAACAGATGTCACATTACCGCCAAACTTGTAATCAGGCCCTAAGAGTCATTCCAGTTATGTGGATTCTTTGGGTGGCCTGGGTTCCTGTTATACATGAATTACATTATAGTTTATTAAATCAAACACAGCAGAAGGCTTGGTACATGGCACATGCTGAATTCATGTATTACGAGATCAATAAAATTCATAAGATCACACACTTTGGTTAAGTATGTAAGCCAGGATTAATCCTAGGTTTTCTGGTTTCACATTGTGTAGTTCATTCACTACATGTATATGCTTTGTTTCAGCTACACCCACCTCACCTCACCTGCACCCTGCTGGCATCAATGCGGCCCTCTGTCACATCATATATCAAACTTTATGGCCCCTGGGAAATGTTTGTGAGGGTCCATGTACTAAAGTGACACACTCACACAAGTCTTATCGTATGTCTACATTATGGGGTCTATTAGGATGGCGGTCGGTGGCACCACCACGGTGTTGGCGGTGGTGGAAAATGCCATTTTGCACACGCCAGCAGCGGTCCTCACGCCCGCTATATTAGTATGGTCAAACATAGCCCATTTCCCATCCGCCGCGGTGTGATGCAAACCGCCATCAAAAAGCACCCGCCATCTCGGCGGTGGAGACTCACCGCCGTGCGGAATGACGTCCCATCCGCCGTACAAATCAGGATGCCTCAAACAGCCAGTCGCACCGCAGCGTAGAAACCGCCCAACCAGAGACGGCCGAAGCACCACAGCGGAGCGCGTGCAACAAGATTCCCGGTCCCTTCCACCTGGTACCGACCGCAATGGATCCAGCTCTACACGTCTTCCCAGTGCTGTACCTGATACTCTACCAGCAAGTTATGGACCGTCGTTGTGTAAAGGATCAACATTAATAGAGTATTAAGTAACATAACAGTTTTGACTGCACAGTCAACACTGATGGGAGCGCAAATTGTGCACTGCATGTACCATGATGCAAAGGAGAAAACTTTTCTGGGTTATGATGTAGTATCTGGCCGTACCCTTTTCCCTGCCCAAACTGTTTTTCATGACCTCCTCTACCAATTATCACACCTTCCTAATGTTCCTTTTTGTAAAAGTTGCAATCCGGTCCCTTGATTACACTTTATCCGGCCCCAGCTGGAGATTATACCTCGAGCCAGAGAGTACGGCCCTAGCTGGAGGGTGCGGTCCGGGTGCGGAGAGTACTTTCTGGGTGCGGAGAGTACGGTCCAGGTGCAGAAATTCTGGCCCGTGTGTGAACGTAAAATTAGGAGTCATAAGTGCATTCTGTGAATACCAAAAATCGTAAGTACCCTCTGTGAATGCCAAAAGTAGTAAGTTTAAGATCTTGTCTCAGATTAGTTCTGTGAATTGGCCCCAAGGTCTCTGTCAGGCATGGAAAAAAGCCCTTATGTCAAAACTGTGTTTGAACTATCTCCCATGGTGTTTAACCCTTTCGCTGCGGCGGGAATTCCGCCGCAGCGCTGGGGGGTGCGGGGGGGGCAGCGCGGTGGCGCTGTTCTCATGACTGAACCACTCCGTCATGAGCCACGGTTGAGCTGTGCTCATGACGGAGCGGTTCCGTCATGACTCCGCCCAGTTGCGTTGTCCCCCCGCACAGGCGGGAAAACAGCGCCGCGTGGGCGGAGCGGCCGCCAATGGTCGTGGCATGACGGAACCGCTCTGTCATGAGCACACGGCAACCGTGGCTCATGACGGAGCGGTTCCGTCATGAGCGGGGAAGGGGTTAATTACCTTACCTTTCCCGATGACCATTGGGTTTTGGCCCAGTTTGGCTTAGCATTGCCTAGTTTGCTTTCACTCACTGTGCCAGCCATGTGTGCGTTGATGGGGTGAGGGTGTTGTTCTCTGTTCCTTGTCTTGCATGTGATGTACACATGCTTGTTGGTTGTCTTCTTGGCCTTCCATTTGTGTGCACCTCACTTTGGCTGTCCTATATGTTGTGCTCCATTGCTGATATCATGTAGTCTGTGTATGTGGCTATGTGTCAGTGTGTGGTATGTCTGTGTGACTTGGCAGGCTGTGTGTCCAGTAGGATGTTTGTTCATTGTATGTGTGTGTGTTCATTTTGTGCTTGTACTCAGCTTTCTTGTCATGAATGTGGTGTTGTTGTGGTGTGTGGGTTGCCTTCGGCCTGTGCTTCTGTGCTGTGTGTTCCTCTGCAGCAACTCCTGCTGTGGCTGTCTCCCTAGTTGTTTGTTGTGTGGTGCAGGGTGTGGATTCACCGAGCTTGGTGTTGGGTATGGGGGTGCACAGGAGGGTGCACATGGCATGTCCATTCATGTTGGGGGGGCAGTGTGTGGAGTGGGGAGGTGTGGCCCTGTGTACTTTATGCCCTGCCTATGCCTGGTGCTGGCCCTGCCTTCTGCATCGTGCGCATGTTTTTCCTTGTCTTCACCGCTGCAGTGACGTGACCAGGACATTACTTGGAGATCGCAGTGATGTGTAACCTGGCTGCTAAGGGGGTACTTGGTGGCAGGTAGGACATGTGTGGGTACACTTGTGGATGTGTTCCTGTCCCCACCAGGGTGTCTGGTGTGGCCAGGGACCCTGTATCAGCCCATGAGTTGTGTGTTGTGGTTGTGTGCGGGATTGTGTTGTTGCATACCTGCGGCGGCGTCCGCGACGGTCCATGAGTTGCTGGTGATGTATCAGGTACAGTACCAGAAAGACGTGAAGAGCTGGATCCATTGCGGCCGGGACCGGGAATCAGGTCTCGCGCTCCGCTGTTGAGCTTCCACTGTCTCTAGTTGGGCGGTTTCTCTGCTGCGGTGCGACTGGCTTTTTGAGGCATCCTGATTTGTGCAGCTGCCGGGACTAAACAAACTAAAACAATGTACGAGCATTTACAAATCGAATCACTGGATGCCAGACGGGCGTGCGACATCACGTTCTGAATCCTTCGTTATCTCCATTGATCCTAGAACTGACGCCTCAGATTTCCAATTCTTACCTGAAGACATATTGGGATTTATACAAAGACTGCAGGACATATAGCTGCTTAAATTAACATTTCTATTGGTACCCCTTAGTGACTTGTTTTCAAGCGCCCTTCATGACTGATCTATTGACAGCCATGAAATATGAGAATATTTAGAGATTTCTGCCAGTAACATTATCTATATCTGGGATACATGGACAAGATCCTAGATAAATACTTTGAATCTTTACCATCAGGTCTCTGCATATCCAGTACAAGTCCCTGTTATTATCACCGGTTGTCGCTGTGTTGATGTCCGCTTGGGACTCAGAATTACTTTGGCTTTTCCTGAAGAAGGCGTTTTACATGCCGAAACGCACGTAGAAAATTACACCGCTCTGCTGAAATTAACTTCTTATTTTACTTTTCAAGCCATTTATTGTTGTATTATACATGTTGTTATGTATTGATTATTTTTGTGTTAGTATTCGTCATAATGATGAATTCATGTAACTTTGTCTATGGTATATGTAACCTGTTTGCAGTACTTTTATGTACACAAAGCTACATTTTTATTCAAAACAAATAAAATGATTGATATTTTTATATTTGTATGAGTACACTGATTCAATTTTTAGGTGTCATGTTAATTTAGATGTATTTATCTATATCCATTGCTGCCTAGGAATGTTGTTTTTTCACGAGCATTTGCAATATAAAGTTGGGGGGCATTATGATAGCGGGCGGATCGCCACCGCCCGTATGGCGGTGACGATCCGCCCGCCAGAACCTACCACCCGCATGACTTTCCCCCCGCCACATTACAATCGCAGGGGGGACCCCGGCAGACGGGAAGACCGTCTGCCGGTAGGCAATCCGCCCAATTGCCTACCGGGCAGAAAAGCCAAGGAATATGGTGGCGGTGCCTTGCAGTCACCGCCATCCATATTTGGATGATGGCAGGGAATTGCCTTTCCATGGCGGAGACTCTGCCATGGAAAGGCAGGCAGTTTTGGCTTTGGGGGCCCGTTGCGGGCCCCCAGGGTGTTCGGGGGTAGGTGTGCACAGGGGGGGTACATTGTCATGGACATGGTGGCAGGCACCTTGCGGTGCCTGTCACCTTGTGCATGACAATGCACAACGTGCATTCCCAGCATTGTGGCGGGCGGTGCTCTGAGCATCACCCGCCACAATTCTGGGAATGGAGGATGCTACCGCCACTGTGGCGGTGGCATCCTAATTGCAGGTGGGGACCGCCGCACCACTGCCGGCCGGTCCCAGCACCGCTAGGGTGGCCGGCGGACTAAAGTTCACCCGCCATCCTAATGGGCCTCTAAGACTCTACCCAAACACTAAAGACCTAGAATATTTAGAAGCAATCGCAAAATTCCTACTTTAAAACATTCACACATAAACATAATAAACACCTAATTCATCATCATCATGATTCTTTATTTCGGCAGTATTTCAGCCATAAAAGATACAGATAAAATCATATATACAAAGGGAAAGTACAGCATTAAAACAGTACATACACGTTCAAAGTCCAGAAAGAACCGCTGGCGCTAGCCACTATTTGAAATTAAAAAACTCCTTTTAATCCACATGGCATGCAGAAACTTAGAAAGGGCAAACACAATATATCCTGCAGTGTCAGATTTAAAAATTCTTAGTGCAACTGAACATTTGCGGAAACCCAGATTTTTGCAAATTGGTACAATCCAGAACTTCCGAGCTCTACTATAAGCAGGGCAAAAGAATAAAATATGACATTCATTCTCCTTTTCAGCTCCACAACCTGGGCATTGAGTGGCCCTGTAGGATGACCATTTACTTGTGAGGCTCCCTGTTGGGAGTGAACTGAACCTCCATTGTATGTATGGCTTCCTGGCCACAGCGGGATGAATAACGTTCAAGAATTCTTCAAAGGAATATGCAGATTTAATCTCTAAAAATGATTTTACCATTGTGCCATTCTGCGAATCGTGCAGCCATACACTGCTGCAGCGTAGTTTATAGCACTCCGTAAGTGATTTCCCTGAGATCTCCCTGCAGGCCTTAGCTGGATTATGCCACATGTCTGAGAGGCCCATTGTCAGTAGTTCTTGCTTGACATAGGTGAGCCAGGAGATATTCGCTGCCTTACTTGAGCTCAGTACTTCTTGCAATTCGTTTCTGTACTGCAAGAGTTCGGGGGTTATCCATAACCTCCTCCAGGACCTAAGGGGTTTAATAGATAATTCCTCCTGAATAGGGAGTAAACCCAAATCGAGCCTTAGCGGTAGTAGGGGTGTACTTTGGGGAAGCAGCAGCAACTGCCGCAGAAATCTATTCTCTACTTTGGCAATTTCAGGCCTGGAGGCATGCCCCCAAAGTTCCCCTCCATACAATGCCGCTGCTCTCGCCCTAGTTTTGTATATTTCAAGCACTGGGCTTATAGGCCTAAATGTAGAGGCATTTGGCATCTTTAGGATTCCCCCCACTGTTTGGGACAATTTGAGTTGGGATTTAGCCAGATGAGGACCCCAAGAGAGGCTTTCGCTTAATGTGACACCTAAATATTAAAATGTCTGAACCCTCTCTAATCTGACCGAATCCAGAATTGGTGCTGATCGAGTGTGTAATGAGGGGTTGAATATCATAAATTTTGTCTTGTCTACATTGATCTGTAGACCGTGAGCACAGCAAAAGTTGTTAAAACCATTCAGTATGCGTTGTATCCCCATGGGTGACTTGGAAAGTAGGAGAGTATCATCGGCAAACATTATAGCCGGAACCTTCCTACCTGCCAGTCTAGGTGCATCGTTATTTGGCACTGCATCCAAGTGTGATATCATCCCATTCACATACAAACAAAACAGGGTTGGGGCCAGGACACACCCTTGCCTGACCCCCCTATTCACCGGAAACTTAGCAGACAATACTCCACCTCTCGCACACCTGACCTGTGCAAAATTCTGAGTGTACAACCTCACCAAAATCCCCAATAATGTATTCGGGACTCCCAAATCCCGAAGCACAGCCCAAAGTTTCCCCCTGGGCACAGTATCAAAGGCGGATCGGAGGTCTACAAACACCATGTAGAGGCTGCCACCCTCTATTAACACAGTCTTCCAGTACAGCATGACTAAACGGAAGATCTGGTCCATGGTGGATGTGTTCCTCCTGAAACCAGCCTGATATGGGGAAAGAATTTCATTCTCATTGATCCACTCCTGCAAACGATCTAAAATGAGTCGTGAGAAGATTTTTTGGGGGACATCAATGAGGCTAATGGGCCTATAGTTGACGGGGAGCAGAGGGGAGCCCTTTTTACAGATTGGTATAATCTCTGCTCCCAGCCACGTGCCCGGCACCTCCATACCACGCAAAATAGTATTAAATAAAGCGCAAAGATATGGCGCCCAAATCTTCGGTTGATCTTTGAACATATCCCCGGGGAGTTTGTCTACACCTGGTGCTTTACCTAGCGTCAGTTTTCCAAGGGCAATGGAAACATCCTCAGGGGTAAATTCCAAAACCTCCACATCCCCAGATATAGGTATATGCAGAGGCATGAGATCTAAATCAGAAGTTGCTGCATATAGGGATTTGAAGTGAGTTTCCCACACCCCCGCGTCTAAATTGGCTTCAATCGCATTGCGGGGTTCATCACACCCTGTGTTCACGATGGCC
Source organism: Triturus cristatus (assembly GCF_964204655.1). Classification (NCBI taxonomy): domain Eukaryota; kingdom Metazoa; phylum Chordata; class Amphibia; order Caudata; family Salamandridae; genus Triturus; species Triturus cristatus. Next base: position 384,478,163 of record NC_140584.1, on the reverse strand, counting down.
CAGAATCTCCGTGCTTCCTTGTTAGCAAGCGCGGAGGCTAAATTCTGCCATCTCTCCCAGTCCCAATCTATTTTTGCCTGTTTCACTGCTTCTTTATACAACGACCTAAGTGAACGGATTTTTAACCTATCGGTGCCATCTTTAATGGCACTTACCAAATCCGTTTTTAACCTCCTACAGATGCCATTGTACCAAGAAGAGAAAAGGGGCACCCTGGTCTTGTTTAGTGGAGCAATCGGGTTAAAGATGCCTGCTAGACTGTCCACCAGTTCCTGATGAACTGTAAGCAGGTTCACTGATACACCTGGGCTCAGGTCTTGGGCCCAGATATCACTTGCCTTAATAAGAAGGGGAAGAAATAGTGTATATAAGCTGGGGAATGCATCCCTCTTCTCAAGCAAGTTTCCCCACTTAACCCGCCACCTATTGTTAGTAATAACAAGGCCGGGGACCTTAGTCAATTCATTATGGCTTTTTGGAGTATGGGGAGATTCCATCTTCAACATCAGGGCGTTATGGTCACTATCCATTCTATTCAATACCTCCAGATCCACTATCTTTGGCCACATCCGGGTCTCTACCATAACATAGTCCAAGTGGGATTCATGATCTTTTTTGTTATAGGTACACTTTGAGGGAATATCTGAGGGCTTGCGACCATTTACCGCCCTGATCGAGTTATGTAATGTTAAGGTCGTGATCTGCATGGCCAATGGAGACCATGCTTTAGCGTAAGGGGACTTGCAGGGTGGGATTCCCCAGTACTCGTCTTCTCCCATCAACGCCCCCTCATTCAACCCTCGCAGAGGCTCAAAGTGGCAATTGAAATCGCCAGCGACCACATACTGAGTGTGACGACTTAAGGAGTCAAGAAAAACCGATAATTCCCCAATGGTGCTAGACTCCCTGGCCAAAGTGGTCGGTCGGGAGTAGACATTTACCACTGCCAATTTATATGATGTGGGCCATGTCATAAGGACACACTGAATGTCATCCGAGTTGGTATTGATCGATTCCGCCTTACAGCCTAGGTGTACACCAACCCACGTTGTAAGGCCACCAGAAGGTCGGCCTTTACCTCCCCATCGGGCCATGATGTTAAAGGCCGCGAACCCCAATCTATGAGGCTCCTCCCTAGCCCAAGTCTCCTGAAATAGACTGACATCGGAAGTATCAACAAAAGTACCCCATTCTGGGCAGGCTAGCTTGCTTTTCAAGCCCGCCACATTCCATGACATTATAATCATGTGCTCAGAATGCCCCTGAGTAAGGTGTGGGGTGTCTAGTGAGTGGGTTGGGCTCCCCTGCTGGTAGATATCGGTTGCCCGCGATGAGGCATCACTACTACTTTCTGGAATAATTGGAGGGTGCTGCTCGCTAGAAATGCAGCCAATTTTCTGTGTGGTGTAGTTTATGCTGGTCCCTACAGAATAAGTGGGGAACCCCCGTGTACAGGGGGGCAGACTACTTTCCCTTGCTACCACAGTGGAGTCAGGAACCACTGGGTCACCCACAGTATTACCCAGTGTTACCTGGTTAAACCAACCCAGTCAATCAACCTGATCCAGGTAGCTATACCTGTTTGAGCAAGGGGTATAATACCGCGCCAAAGGCTGTGTATCACGCCTGAACTTCCCACCTCCTCCCCATCGCGAATATGGGACAGATGACCATCCTTCTTCCTGGGGCCTCGGATATTCTCTCGGGTAGAAGAACGTGAGGGGACGAACTCCTATTTTTGTGTCAGGGCTGAGTATATCCCACTTACAGATATATTCTGCTGTCCTGGTATCCCTAAAGTTGACTATCACGCAATCACCAGTTAGAGATTTGGGGGTACACCCCACCCAACCCACCCTTCTAACCATAATAATCTCACTTCTAACATCAGGGGGCAAAGGCCTATAGTTGTTAAGCCATTGTGTTGTTTTATTTTTCAGAGAACTAAAGTTCTCTCTACTTGTGGCACTAAGTTCTGGTACCCCCGTGAGGACAACCAAATAAGGGCTTGCTTCCGGGGGCAGATCGATTCTCAGAGTAGTTCTAGGGGCCTCTCCCATGCCTCCCTTTCGTGCTACCCTGCCAATGTCGCTATCATTGTCGAGGGGGGCCGTTCCTATTTTGTTATGGTCTGGCTGCTGATTGTCGGTATGCCTGGCTTCATGTTGTAAATGTGAGAGATTATGTATATTGGCAGACACTACCTGTGGTATAACCTGTGGGATGGGAGGTGGCCGGGTCTCTAAACATGTAGAGGTAACATCTGTCGCTGCCCCCCCAGCCCTACTGTTAGGAATACAATTACAGGAGCACTGTGGGCATACTTTAATAGCAACACTGCCTGAAATACCCTTTATTTGCTGTTCAAGGTTGGTAAGATGGGTCGCTATACTGTCAAGCCTCTTTTCCAAAGGGCCAATGAGGGAGCGCAACAGCGCATCTAGTTTCAATGGTGAGAAATCCCCATTGTCAGGAACCCAAGATTACAGATAGGTTTAATTGCGCATCGAAGACTCAAAGTTTGTACACCTCGAGCAATGGAAGGTTCATGGGTGGAGCTGACTCGGAAATGGCGCCAGAAAAGGCCACCAGAACTGAGTAGCTGTTAGCGTTCTAGTGTTTGGCAGAGAACGCGCTGGAATCCTAGGTGAGGCTCGCGCTGCCTAGGAACTGCGCACTTCACCAAGAATTCTAGAGAGTCAGGTGCGCATTCCAGTGCGCGCTGACTAAAAGTGTTTTAGTTCTCGCTCGAAGGCTTTTCAGAATCTACCCTGAAGAGTTTTCGGAAGTCATTGATACAAGTCCGAAATCTGAGTTCCTAGAAGTTAAGTGACTTTTGAGGAGAACAGCAAATCTTAGTTGTGGAGATTTCGCACCGAGTCGTCAGGGAGAGGAAGCAGCGTCAACAGGAGCATCTGAAGGAAGAACAAGAAAAATGAAGCTAAGTTAACGAGTGTATATTTGTCACGTCAGAGAACTGAAGTAAATATTTGTCACGTCAGAGAACTGAAGTAAATTACCGAAAGCAATAGAGTCATAGAACTTACTGTGAGGGAAGTGGCTTTACTGTAATTCTTCACAGAGGTAACGAATAGTAACGACAAGTCCGGAAAAAGTCGAGGAGAGAATTGCAATATAGATTAGAACTCTTGAGCAACTACAAACAATAGAATAAGATAAAAACATACTTACCACAGAAATAAGTCGTCGAACAATAGCTAAGTACTGAGAGCGAAATACCATCACGAAAAGAGGAGAAAGCATTAAACACACAGATGAATAATTACCAATAGGAAAAGACCTCAAACACAGTAAGTAGTACACCAAATTAAAATAGAAAATGTCAGGTTAAAAAGAAAGCAGAAGTTCTTAACAGATAAATGTAACTATATTACAGGTGTGCAAAAAGAAAAGGAAGCTGTGAATTAAGGCAGATACCAAGGAAGATAAGACATAGGAGAGTAAAAAGTAAAATAGGAAAGTAAGTGAGAAGCTCAGAGAGAAAGATTTATATGAGGCAGATAAACCTTGGGTTCTAGTTATTTCCTTTTTAATTGCAGACGAAGAATATAGTTAATGAAATAAAAGCGCACACAGAAAAGAAATAGAAGAGAAGCAGAGTTCTGAAATTGGCATGGTAAGGAAATAAGGCAATTGGGGTTGAGAGATAAGAGAGGTTAAGGGCTAAAAGTTTATTATAACAATAACTCTTATCTACAGGTTATCTCTTCAGCAAAAGAAGTCTGCTGGACGGACTCCTGAAGGAAGCCGCAGAACAGTCTCTTCTCTCTTTTGTTCACTTTCCCCCTTCCCCCTAGATAGCCACTCTAGAGACTTGTCACACTAAGCTCTGGATTGCTGTCGGGGTGGATTTGGGAACTAGCATCTCTGTTCCTGTGTAAGTTTGAGTACCGTAATTAGAGTCTGACAGAGTGAAGTGCCCATGTTGCATATTACACCCGAACAGAGATGGCTGAGGGTATAGACGTACAAGGTTTAGGAACAATATTAGATACCATACAAAAAGAGTTAAGTGCAGTCCGAGAGGAAAACCAGAACCTCAGATTAGAAGTAGTTAATTCTAGAAAAGAAACCGCAGAATTGGCGCAAAGACTTAGACAACCTTTTGGTTCAGGGTCGGACGCTCAAGCTTCGTTGACAGAAGGGACTAATAGGATGACAACTCAGGTGATTCACTCCCTCTCACCTGTCATTCCATTAGCGGCACCCGAGCGTTTTAGTGGGGATCCGCAGAAGGCTCAAATATTCATTACGCAGTGCTCATTACATTTCATGTGCCGCCCTTCCATTTTTCCAGATGCTCAGTCTCGAGTGGCCTTTGTGTTGTCATACTTAAGTGGGGATGCAGCATCCTGGTCTTTGCCTCTGATTCCAAAAGACGATCCCATATTGCGGAATTATGAGAACTTCAAAGAAGAGTTCCTTCGAATATTTGACAGAAGGCGGATATCCCAAGCCGTAGACAACGAACTACTCGACCTGAAACAGGGCAACCGCGATGTGGTCTCTTATTTGGCTCAATTTAATAAACTCGTGGTGGAAACCAACTGGCCTGAGAGTAAGAGAGCAGCGGTTTTTTATCGAGGTTTAAGAGATGAGCTAAAGGATGCATTGGCCGGAATACCCAATAGACCCACAGAAATCTCCGCGTTGGTGGATTTAGTGCTGGAAATCGATTTCCGTCATGGGGAAAGAAAAGGTGAAAAAAGGAAAGATTTCAAGTCAGTAATTCAACGATTTGATCGAGTAAGGTCGGAAGGAGGACGAAGCAATGAAGGTCAGCAGGGCATCGAACCAATGCAGATTGGTACAATACGGGGTCCTCTTTCCAAAGAAGAGAAGGAAAAGAGAAGAACCAACAACCTATGCATGTACTGTGGATCGGGAGGTCATTTTGTACATGCGTGTCCGAAGAAACCCAAGGGAAGTTTCAAGCCGAACGAAAACTAAAGGCACCATCTGTTGGAGGAGTTGAACAGGTGGATGCGATTTTCGATCAGACTCCAAAAGAACATAGGGTGGCCAATACTCTACAGTCTGCAGCGCCACATCTAACTTTATCCATGGAAATCAGGTTTCGACACGTGACGCTGAGGGAAGTCTCAGTGATGATCGACTCAGGAGCCACTGGAAACTTTTGCGATCTAAAGTTTGCGAGCAAGGTGGGAATCAAAGCCATCAAAAAGTTAAAAGCAGAGCCCGTTAGGGCAGTGGATGGAACCAAACTGTCCTCTGGTCCAATAGTCAGTCACACAGAATTAATTCATCTGATCTCGAATGACGGACATGAGGAGAAGATCCAGTTTAACTTAATCGATGCCCCCCAATTCCAGTTGATCCTTGGGCTTCCCTGGCTTACTGAACATAATCCAACAATCAACTGGAGTACCAGAGCCATTAAGATGGAATCAGATTATTGTTTGGGAAATTGTTTCAGGGGCCAGCTGCAAGAGCAAGAGGTGAATCCTGCACATTCGTTGTGTCAGACGGGAGAATCAATTTGTGTAATTCATGTGCAAGACATACCAGAGGAATATCGAGATTTTGAAGACGTATTCAATGAAGTGGAGGCAGAACAATTACCACCCCACAGACCTTATGATTGTAAGATTGAGATCGAACCCGGTTCGAATCTACCTTGCAGCCGTGTGTATGCCCTTACGGAAAAAGAACACCATCACCTAAAAGAGTATTTGGACAAGTATCTAGCAAACGGCTTCATTCGTCCCTCGCAGTCCCCAGTCTCCTCGCCCCTATTTTTTGTGCCAAAGAAAGAAGGAGATTTGAGGACTTGCATTGACTACAGAGCCATCAATAAGATTACAAAAAAAAAACGTTATCCATTGCCGCTAATATCTGTTTTGCTAGATCAAGTGAAAGGAGCAACAATTTACACGAAGTTGGACCTGAGGGGAGCATATCATCTGGTGAGAATGAAGGAGGGCGATGCGTGGAAAACAGCCTTCAGAACGAGGTTCGGCCTATTTGAATATCAGGTTATGCCCTATGGGCTGTGTAACGCTCCCGCAGCCTTTCAACACTTCATTAACGATGTATTGAAGGAATTCATCGACCAGTGTGCACTGGTGTACATCGATGACATCCTTATCTACTCTGAGAACAAGGAAGAACATCAGGATCAGGTTAGAAGGGTCTTACAGAAGCTGAGAGAAAACAGACTGTTTGTAAAGCTAGAGAAGTGTGCCTTCAGTGTCTCTCAGGTTGAATTTTTGGGCTTCATAATTTCACCAACAGGCAGAGACGTTTTAATGCAGGGGCAAAGTGGGCTCTGGCCCAGGGCCCCAGCCTTTCAGGGGGCCCCCTGACAGTCAGCTCCATTTTCCAGAGTTTTTCCCTAATGACCTTGAATATTTCCTAAACAGTTTGTTTTAAATTCTGTTTTCCATTCATTTATTTCTTATGTACCTGATGTGTGAGTGTCTAGTACAGCCATTTTGCAGAGAAATTTTGTGTTTATGTTTCATGCAATATACATAAAAAACGTTTATTTTAGATCAAAACAAGGCCAACATATAAGAAATGGGAGGGCGTCACAGAGATTATTAGCAGGAATATTGGTGAGCTGCTGCTGTGTTACAATATTGAAAACACAAATAACTATCCCTGAATATTAGATGTAAACACATTCAGGGCCTTATTTATGAGAAGTGATGCATCGCTGTGTGAAAACAGGGATGCGTCAATTCTTAGTGCGCCCTCGTTGCGACATGACGGATGTGTCATATTTACTGTATGACGCATCATGTCGCAAGGAGTTACAGATATGTCAGTATTTCTGACGAATCTGTATGCGCAAAAGTGATGCATTGCTGGGGTGTGTCTGAAAATAGACGCAACTCCAGCAATTTGTCCTTTCACATTGGGCAAGCCCCATGTGAAAGGGCCTGCATCAGTCTTATGCCTGCAGTGTGGCAGGTGTAAGATATTGACGCAATGGCGTCCTAGAAGTGGCGCACTGAGTTCTCATAGATTTCAATGCGCCACTTCTACGAGGCATTTTGCGGGGCAACACCCACCCTGCATACATTATGCCTGGCGCAGGTATAATGCGGTGCAGGGGTTTACAAAGTGAAGCATCTGCCTAGATGCGTCACTTTGTAAATAGGGCGCATCATGGCACATTTTTTACGCTGCCGGTGCGGCACAAAAAGTGACGCATTGGCGGCATAAAAGTGAAGCAAGGTCTCATAAATAAGGCCCTTAGAATTTGGACGAGTGTTCCTTTGCACTGTCAGGGGCCTAATGAAATAGTGTATTTAATAAAGCGCACAGCTACTCAGACTAGAGAGTCCTGGCGCGTGACAGTGGGAGGAAAACATGCGTAAAAGACCCATCAGTTATCAAAAAGACAGGTTTTTAAGTTCTTTCATGAAAGAGAGTAGGTCTGTGGTTAGTCTCAGAGACTCAGGAAGGCTATTCCACAATTTTGGGCCTAGAAAGCCGTGGGATCTGCCTCCAATGCGGGCACTGCATATTTTAGGCATGATGGCCAGGTTGGCATTGGAAGAATTTAGGGGTCTAGCTGTTGTGTAGCGATTAACGCGCTTATTTATGTAGCCGGCTCCTAAGCCATGGAAAGCTATAAAGAAGATGGTCATCGCTTTGAAGCCGATCCGTTCTTTTATGCGGAGAGACGTAAGAATAGGGGTCATACTAGATCTGGGTTTAGGTCTCAGGATGGCTCTGGCCGCCGCGTATTGTACCACTTGTAGGCGCTGGATAAGGGATTTGGGAAGACAGAGGTACAAGCTGTTGACATAGTCAAGCTTTGATGTCACCAGAGTCTGCACCACGATCTTTCTGCTCTCAAGCGGTAACAGTAGCAGGAGTTTTGAATAGCATCCAGAGTATGCCAAAGCAAGTGCCATTTAGATTTTGAATTTGAAAGCACATGGAGAGTGTCTTGTCTATGACAATTTCTACATTTTTGACTTTCTCCTTTTCAGCGGGCGGGGGCGGCAGATCTTTTGGCCACCAAGCGCTCCAGTCAGGCGTTTATGGATTACCAAAGAAAACAACTTCAGTTTTGTCAGGATTGCACTTCAGCTGATTGATTTTAAGCCAGTTAAAAACCTTTGTGAGGCAAGACCTAATCATTGCCCCGTCAAAGTCGGTTCCTTTTTCACACGTAAAAATAAGCTGAGTGTCATCAACATAGGAAACAATTTTGGCGCCCTCTTCCTCTACCAGAAATGCAAGGGGGACAGATATATATTAAAAAGGGTAGGACTGAGAATGGAGCCCTGAGGGACACCTACATTCATGGCTGGAACTGGGGATGAGAAAGGGGGGAGCCAGATGTCTTGAGATCTATTTGCCAAGAAGGATGACATCCATGTTAAGGCGGTCCCCCCCCAGACTGATGTTAGCAAGTCTCTCCAGGAGCCTCTCATGTGGGACCATATCGAAGACCGCCTACGTATCGAGCAATATCAGAACAGTCTTGCCTCCCTGGTCCAGCTTACCCTTGAGAAATTCAGTCACTTCCAGCAGAGCGGACTTCATACTGTAGTTAGCCCTAAAACCGGATTGGGACTCATGAAGGAGCTTCCCATCTTCAATGTGTTTTTGGAGGGCCTTGTTTACATGCTTCTCTAGTACTCTGGAGAGGGTCGGAAGAAGGGAGATTGGCCTGTAGTTGGCAGGGTCCGTCGGTTTGGCGTTAGCCTTTTTTATCAGTTGAAGAATCTTAGCATTCTTCCATAATTTCTGCATGTTGCCCGAGGAGAGAGAAGCATTAAAGAGCTGGTTTACTGTGGGGTTTATGGTGGGAGCTAATAGGTTCAAGATATTCCCTGGACATGGGTCATTAGGAGAGCCAGACTTAATGCTTTGGAGAGGGGTCAGTGACTCTTCAAACTGAAACTCAGGGAAAGCTAGTAAAGATGGAGGATCCAAGAGGTGAAATTTGCTATTAGAACTAAGGTAGAAAGTCAGTTCTTCCTCTGAGATGTTAGTGAAGGCTTGTTGGATCATGGAGATCTTTTTGTGGAAGAATTCAACTATTGACTTAGACCATTCTTCAGTGCATGGCCCTTCCTTTGTGCCGGCTCTCAGGGCAGTAAAGGATTTAACTATGCTAAAGATTTCCTTCCTCTTATTTTGGGCATTTTCTATCTTGGTTTGAAAGAGGTTTTTCTTGGCTGCCTTCACGAGAATGTAATGAGCATTTAAGGTGTCTTTATACACCTTCCTGTCCTCAGGTAGATAGGATTTACGCCATTCTCGTTCAATTGTTCCACAATTTCTGTTGCGAGATCTAAGGGAATCGTTAAACCATGGAGCTGGTGGGGCTGACCTCTTTGAGGAGCAGCAAACAACCAGTACCACTGCATCAATGTTGGTTCGGAGCCATGAATCTATTGAGAGGGCGTCCGAGTCGGGGCAGCCAGACAGCTCTGGTGAGGAACGACCGAGGGCGTCTGCTAACATCGGGATGGTTATTTTATTGAACGTCATGTAATTAGAGACTCTCTGCCCTGTGTTAGCTCAAGGGGCTGTGGCAGAGTTGGGAATGACGAATTGTAATAGGAGGTGGTCAGACCAGGTAATGGGAAGAGGTAGGCTTACTGATATGTCAAAGTTGTGAACGATTTGGTCTAGGGTATGCCCCTTCTCATGGGTGGCCAAAGAAACAGATGGAAATATGTTGCAGGCCTGCAGCGCCTCCAACAAGGAAATTGTTTGAGGGTCTCTTCCATTGTCCATATGTATATTGAAATATCCCACAATGAGGCAGTTGTTGTATTTTAAGGCCAGGGAGGTGGTGGCTGTATTAAGCGTAGTAATAACATTTCCAATAGCACTGGGAGGTCTGTAAATCAGAAATCCAGCTATGCTATGGTGGGGGGATAAGGTACAGCAGAAGCCTAAGCAGTCTCGATTTTTATTGTAAATTATGGCAACACCTCCCTCCTTCCCATTCAATCGGTCCCTCCTAAGAATGTTATAACCCGTAGGGATGGCAGTGAGAAATAAAAGATCAGACTGTTAGTCTAAAAGTAGGCCATAAATTTATGGTTCATGCTTTTGTATAGAGCGACAACTTAAAAGGGTGCCTTTAAGTCCTCTGTTTTCTTATTGTTTTTACACTTATTGTTGCGTGGGAGGATATTGGGTGCGAGTTTCCTGGGCTGAGAGTCCAGTTGCACTTATTGCATCGAAAGTCTACCTCCAACCACGGATCAGCGGCTGTACAGTGACATAATGGTAGCCGCCTAAGGCTAAGCAGTTTTTCCCTATTGCAATATAGTGGAAGAAACTCACCGGAGGGGAACTGGGCAGCATGGCCGGCGCCGAACGCCTCCGGGCGCAGACAGGCTTACCTTTGGCGCCAGCAGCGCGCCAGCTGTGCACGTCCACTTAGCGCGTCCGTTTGCATCGGGAATATATAGGCTAATGCCTATGATGCAAACTGGATCGCCAACGCAGCTGAGGAAGCGGAAACTGCATAGGCATAAGTGAGGAGCCCGATAGTAGCCCCAGCCCTCCACAATCGGCGTATAAGCCGCGGCGGACCAGGACTGGAGGAAAAGCGAGATGCGAATCGAAGCAGCTAAGGAGGTGTAGGCAAGCAGAATCAAGTAAAGTGCAAGTGCGCATAGGTAGGAGAAATTGTTAAAAAGCACAGAGTAATTCAGCCAGACATATATAATTTAAAAAGTAATAAAAACCTAGTAGCAGGGCAGGAAACACCAAATCCTACAGCTATCAGCTGCGCACAGCCGTTTGCATCGGGAATATATAGGCTAATGCCTATGATGCAAACTGAATCGCTAGCGCAGCTGAGGAAGCGGAAACTGCGTGGGAAACAGGGGCTCAAATTAGATCATAAATTCAAAGTTGTCCTGAACAGGGGCCCCCAAAATATGTTTGGCCCAGGGCCCCCCAAATCCTTAAGATGCCCCTGCCAACAGGCATTCTTATGGACCGCAAGAAGATCGAAGCGGTGATAAATTGGAAGTCCCCCGAGAGCGTCAAAGAAGTACAAAGCTTTATTGGTTTTGCCAATTTTTACCGGAGATTCATCGGAGAATTTTCGCATAAGATTTTGCCACTCACCCGTCTATTGAAAAAAGGGGTCAAATTTGAATGGACAACTGAAGCTGAAGAAGCCTTCCAATCCCTAAAGAGAAGTTTTACGTCAGCCCCAATCCTACAACATGCAGATCCGACTGAACCATTTTATGTGGAGACCGATGCCTCTGATCAGGCGGTGGGAGGAATTTTGTCCCAACGAAGCAAGCAAACGGGGCAGCTGCATCCAGTCGCCTATAGGTCAAGAAAATTAACTCCGGCAGAAATAAACTATACCATCACAGAGAAGGAGCTATTGGCCATAAAAGACACATTCAAAGATTGGAGACATCATTTAATGGGGGCACAGCATCAAGTCACAGCATATACAGACCATAGAAATTTAAAATTTCTAAAAACAGCCAGAACCTTAACACCAAGACAATTGCGATGGTCGCTGTACTTTGCTGATTACGATTTCGTCATTACTTATCGACCAGGGGCCCAGAACGGAAAAGCAGATGCCTTGTCTAGGATAGACACAGAAAATCAAAAGACACCTGTAGGAAATCAATCCATTATCCCAAGTGAGAAGATTATTGGAGCAATCACTTCAGTTGATCTTGAACAGGGTATCACTGACGCCATGGATGAAAAGACCTTGAAAGAGTGGGCGAAGGAGGAAGGAAGAGAGGTTCATAATCAGTTGCCCTACTTCCAAGGAGCTCTGTACATTCCCACTAAAGAGTTGCAACAACAGATTATCAAGGAATGCCACGATGCAAAGTTGGCAGGACATAAGGGAGAGGCAAAGACCAGAGAACTGATCCAGCGACACTACTGGTGGCCTGAAATGTCGAAGAGTATTGAGCAATATGTTAAGACTTGTGAGATCTGTGCTCAGGGAAAATCCGAAAGGCAGGCCCCAAAAGGTTTACTTATGCCCTTACCCACTCCACCTTATCCTTGGCACACTGTTACATTAGACCTCATAACTGACTTACCCCTTAGTCAGGGCTACAATACCATCTTAGTAGTAGTAGATTCCCTTTCTAAAATGGCTCATTTTACAGCTTTAAAGGGAGTGCCAACAGCTAAGCAGTTGGCGACTCATTTTAGTGCTCAAATAGTGAAAATACATGGAATCCCTAAAATCGTGATCACAGATAGGGGTCCACAGTTCATTTCCCACTTTTGGAAATCTTTCATGGAAGGGTTGGGTACGGAAGTCCGTTATTCCACCAGTTACCACCCAGAGACTGACGGTCAAACCGAGAGGGTGAACCAGGAACTTGAACAGTATCTGAGATTGTTTCTTTTGAAACAAGAAGGAAATTGGTCGGATTATTTGTGGGCAGCAGAGTTTGCCCATAATAATGCAAAGAATGTTTCCACTGGGTATTCCCCTTTCTTTATGAATTATGGAAGACATCCCAACTCGACCCTCAGGCAAACCGAGATCTGAGTTCCAGCGGTGGAGGAGATTGTAACACAGTTAGATCAGGTACATAAGAGGGCAATTGAAAATCTTGAACTAGCTAAAGAAAAATATAAGAGTTATGCAGACAGAAAGAGACGAGTAGGCCCCTCATTGGAAATAGGAGACAAGGTTTGGTTAAGTACTAAGAATTTGAGATTGAAAGGTAATCGGAAGTTTCAACCGAGATTTGTTGGTCCATATCTGGTAGAGGAGAAAATAAATCCGGTGACTTACTGAGTTCAATTGTCACCAAAGTTGAAGATACATCCAGTTTTCCATATATCCCTGTTGAAGAAGGCTCCAGAAGATCTGCGAAAAAACCTGCCTCCAAGGCCTCTTCAGCTAGAGACTGGTACTGAATTCGAAGTCAAGGAAATTCTAGACTCCAAGATACAAAGAGGGAAGTTATACTATTTGGTGGACTGGAAGGGTTATGGGCCCGAGGAAAGGTCTTGGGAACGAGAGGAAGATGTCCATGCTCCAAGACTAGTCAAGGCCTTTCACCTACGATCACCAACTAAACCCCAGAGGAGAGAACCTACCTTGTTGGAGGGTACTGTCAGGAACCCAAGATTACAGATAGGTTTAATTGCGCATCGAAGACTCAAAGTTTGTACACCTCGAGCAATGGAAGGTTCATGGGTGGAGCTGACTCGGAAATGGCGCCAGAAAAGGCCACCAGAACTGAGTAGCTGTTAGCGTTCTAGTGTTTGGCAGAGAACGCGCTGGAATCCTAGGTGAGGCTCGCGCTGCCTAGGAACTGCGCACTTCACCAAGAATTCTAGAGAGTCAGTTGCCCATTCCAGTGCGCGCTGACTAAAAGTGTTTTAGTTCTCGCTCGAAGGCTTTTCAGAATCTACCCTGAAGAGTTTTCGGAAGTCATTGATACAAGTCCGAAATCTGAGTTCCTAGAAGTTAAGTGACTTTTGAGGAGAACAGCAAATCTTAGTTGTGGAGATTTCGCACCGAGTCGTCAGGGAGAGGAAGCAGCGTCAACAGGAGCATCTGAAGGAAGAACAAGAAAAATGAAGCTAAGTTAACAAGTGTATATTTGTCACGTCAGAGAACTGAAGTAAATATTTGTCACGTCAGAGAACTGAAGTAAATTACCGAAAGCAATAGAGTCATAGAACTTACTGTGAGGGAAGTGGCTTTACTGTAATTCTTCACAGAGGTAAAGAATAGTAACGACAAGTCCTGAAAAGGTCGAGGAGAGAATTGCAATATAGATTAGAACTCTTGAGCAACTACAAACAATAGAATAAGATAAAAACATACTTTCCACAGAAATAAGTCGTCGAACAATAGCTAAGTACTGAGAGCGAAATACCATCACGAAAAGAGGAGAAAGCATTAAACACACAGATGAATAATTACCAATAGGAAAAGACCTCAAACACAGTAAGTAGTACACCAAATTAAAATAGAAAATGTCAGGTTAAAGAGAAAGCAGAAGTTCTTAACAGATAAATGTAACTATATTACAGGTGTGCAAAAAGAAAAGGAAGCTGTGAATTAAGGCAGATACCAAGGAAGATAAGACATAGGAGAGTAAAAAGAAAAATAGGAAAGTAAGTGAGAAGCTCAGAGAGAAAGATTTATATGAGGCAGATAAACCTTGGGTTCTAGTTATTTCCTTTTTAATTGCAGACGAAGAATATAGTTAATGAAACAAAAGCGCACACAGAAAAGAAATAGAAGAGAAGCAGAGTTCTGAAATTGGCATGGTAAGGAAATAAGGCAATTGGGGTTGAGAGATAAGAGAGGTTAAGGGCTAAAAGTTTATTATAACAATAACTCTTATCTACAGGTTATCTCTTCAGCAAAAGAAGTCTGCTGGACGGACTCCTGAAGGAAGCCGCAGAACAGTCTCTTCTCTCTTTTGTTATTTTATCCACTTTCCCCCTTCCCCCTAGATAGCCACTCTAGAGACTTGTCACACTAAGCTCTGGATTGCTGTTGGGGTGGATTTGGGAACTAGCATCTCTGTTCCTGTGTAAGTTTGAGTACCGTAATTAGAGTCTGACACCCATCTACTAGGGGCGCTATAGCAGGAGGAGCCTGTGCCTGACCTAAGGACTCCCCTGGAGACACATGGTGCAAGGACAGCGAGACACAGCTTCCAGGACCCTCAGTGCCCGATTTGGGAGCCTCAGGAACTTTGTTATTCCGGCGTTTTAATTGTTTGACTCCCCCAGATTTTACTCTTAATGCACTAGGGGCTTGGGGCTTCATTTTTAGAGTCGACCCTGGGACTTTGCCCTTTTTGTTCCGTAGAATCGGTCCATGCCTGGTCACTGGGGGCGTTAAGTCTCTCGGGGTCAGCAATGAATCGTCACAGCTCAAAAGGTCGCTATGTGATGATTCATCTAAAAATTGAGTAAGAGGCTGGTTGGTTATTTTAGTACCGGTACAATTAGGGGCACCCTTAGAAGCTTCAGGCGTGCGGGCAGTAGCAAAGTGGCCCAGCGAAGATCTCTTAGCCAGGGCAAGGTCCTGCGAAACTCTACATTGCATAAGATCTATGCCCTGGTCGATCACAGAATTAGCTCTTACTATGAAGTGATCTAGAGTACCAGTGAGGTTGCCATTAGGAACATGATTCCTACCCTCTTTAGTTGCCATAAGACTGACAGGCCAGTGGAATAGAGGTGGTTGTACACTAATTAGTTGCTGCAATCAACCTAAACAAGACTAGGTACAGTCATGGAGCATGAAATACCACTAAAAAGTATCAGAGTTTAAATAAAAACACATACAGTTTTGTCCACAGAGTGAGGAGGGGGGGCCCGGTTGCGGTCTCCGCCGGTCCCAAACGGGCTACAACGGGTCCGCCCTTTGCCCGGGCTTAGCCCGCGCTGCGTCCCGCGCTGCGTCCCGTGCTGCGTGACTAAGGGCACGTAGTTAACTACCTGAACAAACGGGGCGGAGTCCCAAAGGAAGAGGCAACAGGTGTGAGTTTTCACGCTGCTGGTCCTTGCAGTCCTGTGGGCTGACTCCCTGTGCGGCAAAGAATGAAGATCCCGAACGGCGCCCGCGAAGCGGGGGCCGTGAGGCGTCTTGAAGTGTCCAGAGGGAGAGGCGGAGCCCCAAAGGAAGAGGAAACAGGTGTGAGCTTCC
This sequence comes from Triturus cristatus, assembly GCF_964204655.1. Classification (NCBI taxonomy): domain Eukaryota; kingdom Metazoa; phylum Chordata; class Amphibia; order Caudata; family Salamandridae; genus Triturus; species Triturus cristatus. The sequence continues at coordinate 384,462,505 of NC_140584.1, read as the reverse complement.
ACGCTGCTGGCCGCTGGTCCTCGCAGTCCCGTGGGCTGGCTCCCTGTGCGGCAAAGAATGAAGATCCCGAACGGCTCCCGCGAAGCAGGGGCCGTGAGGCGTCTTGAAGTGTCCAGAGGGAGAGGCGGAGCCCCAAAGGAAGAGGCAACAGGTGTGAGTTTTCACGCTGCTGGCTGCTGGTCCTCACAGTCCTGTGGGCTGGCTCCCTGTGCGGCAAAGAATGAAGATCCCGAACGGCTCCCGCGAAGCGGGGGCCGTGAGGCGTCTTGAAGTGTCCAGAGGGAGAGGCAGAGCCCCAAAGGAAGAGGCAACAGGTGTGAGCTTCCACACTGCTGGCCGCTGGTCCTCGCAGTCCCGTGGGCTGGCTCCCTATGCGGCAAAGAATGAAGATCCCGAACGGCGCCCGCGAAGCGGGGGCCGTGAGGCGTCTTGAAGTGTCCAGAGGGAGAGGCGGAGCCCCAAAGGAAGAGGCAACAGGTGTGAGTTTTCACGCTGCTGGCTGCTGGTCCTCGCAGTCCCGTGGGCTGGCTCCCTGTGCGGCAAAGAATGAAGATCCAGAATGGCTCCCGCGACGCGGGGGCCGTGAGGCGTCTTGAAGTGTCCAGAGGGAGAGGCGGAGCCCCAAAGAAAGAGGCAACAGGTGTGAGTTTTCACGCTGCTGGCTGCTGGTCCTCGCAGTCCTGTGGGCTGGCTCCCTGTGCGGCAAAGAATGAAGATCCCAAACTTTCTGACACCAAGGCTCGGAGTTCAAAGCATTGCAATCACAGTATCTCTTCAGTTTTCTTGAGCGCTGTGTTCGCCGAGGGAGGGGATCATCAGAAATTCTGGCGCATTGTCAGATATTTTGCCTGATCCTTTCTAAACCACCGGCAGTCCCTGCCGCTGAAAAACTATTGGCACAGTTTGCTTCTTGGTTCCCGACATGGACCCCCAAAGGCAACCACCCAGACGATTTGCGAGCCGGCCACTCCGGCTCGCGCAGGCTGCCTGACGCGTGCATCGTACTGGCTCGGTCGTGAATCGCATCCATTGTACACCACAGTTAGCTTACGACCGAGACGTACGGAGCGGTTCGGACTCGGAAACGAGTCGGTCGGTGAATTTCATGTAGCTCGCATCGTACTTGCTCGCTCGTACAGCTGTACGAGTCGGCTGGAAAACATGCGTACAGCTCGGAATCAGCCCCATAATATATACTTTTTCAACTCAAAACTACAATAACTCAGGGAAGGTGCTGGGCACTAAACATATATATTTTAATATTCCCACTCCAAAGTACATTAACTGAGAGAAAGTTCTGGACACTAAACATATATGATTTACTATTCCTACTCCAAATTACATTAAATCAGAAAAGGTGCTGGAAACTAAACATACATAATTTACTATTCCCACTCCAAACTACATTAACTCATGGAGGGTGCTCGACACTAAACATATATAATATACTATTCCCACTGCAAACTACATTAACATAGGGAAGGTGCTGGTCGCTAAACATACAGTAACACAATGAAGGTGCTGGACAGTAAGCTATTCCCACATAAAAGAGCTACACACTAAACATATATATTATCCTATTCCCACTTCTAAAAACTTATCAACAAAAGATTTTTTTTAATTTATAAAAATGTGTTATAATTTTGTTTTTAACAAAAAGAAAAATAAATACAATATAATATAATAAAATTAATATTTTCTTAAAGGTCAATTTTCACTTATAAAATTGTTTAGTAAATAACAAACATACCCTCAAAATTGTATATAATTTGTTTCTAACATTAAGGTGCCGATTACGATCCTGTAAAACTCGGGTACAAATGGTCGTAAGGAGCGTTTTCTCCATCCGACTCGTACCCAGGAAAAACTCCTTCCAAACTCGCAAGTACGATTCGCACAGAAATACCATTTCCGTACGAGTCGTACAAAAGACCGACCGTCAAAAAAATACATACAAATCAGAATCTGGACAGCGCATACGCGACGTCCGGACGGAGTCAGGCAGCGTTTTACGGACCAGCAAGTACGATTCGTGCCTACGTCACTCCGCACGTAGCATTTTTTACGTCAGCCAAAAACTGCCGGGAAATTGAGGACGACGCGAACAAGGAGCACCGGTACGCGACGGACAACGATGGACCCCAACCTACGCGTCATCCCGGCCCTCATAGCCTACCACCTCGTGTTCAGAAACCGCCGCAGACGCCGCAGAAGGTCACAACAACCCCCAGGGGCAAAGGGGGGGGGGTGCAAGGGGCAGGAAACATAACCCACACCCCACAAAAAACAAATATATCCTGCATATTAATTACCTCCATGGTCTGGTCACTTCGGGGGGCGTGTCCACCAATCCCACGTCCCGCCACAACGGAAGTGGACGTGGACGCGTACCCGTCACCACCACAATGGTGGTACGGCCTGTACCCACGCTCTGGGGGGCATGGGTACGGGCCGTACCATGCGTACCCCTACGTCACCGCCACAATGGTGGTACGGCCCGTACCCACGCCCCCCAGAGCGTGGGTATGGGCCGTACCACGCGTACCCCTACATCACCGCCACAATGGTGGTACTGCCCGTACCCACGCCCCCAGAGCGTGGATACGGGCCGTACCACGCGTACCCTTACATCACCGCCACAATGGTGGTACGGCCCGTATCCACGCTCTGGGGGGCGTGGATACGGGCCATACCACACGTACCCCTATGTCACCGCCACAATGGTGGTACGGCCCGTACCCACGCCCCAGAGCATGGGTGCGGACCATACCACGCGTACCCCTACAGCCCCATTACACACGCCACAGATGTAGGTGTACGGCTTGGTGCAGCACATCATCTGTAAATTGGGGGTGGTGCATGCCCAGGACAGCAGTGTACCACTGCAAGGGCGCAGGTGGGTGGGTGGGTGGGTGCAGAGGAATACCAGCAGTGGACAGGGACATGGGGGTGGATGCAGAGGACTCCCAGAAGTGGAAAGAGACATGGGGGTGGGTGCAGAGGACTCCCAGCAGCGGACAGAGACATGGAGGTGGGTGCAGAGGAATACCAGCAGTGGACAGGGACATGTGAGGGGTGGGTGCCCATCTCTCCCAGCAGTGGACAGAGACATGGGGGTGGGTGCAGAGGACTCCCAGCAGTGGACAGAGACATGGGGGTGGGTGCAGAGGACTCCCAGCAGTGGACAGAGACATGGGGGTGGGTGCAGAGGACTCCCAGCAGTGGACAGAGACATTGGGGTGGGTGCAGAGGACTCCCAGCAGTGGACAGAGACATGGGGGTGGGTGCATATCAACTCCAGCAGTGGACAGAGACATGGGGTGGGTGCAGAGGACTCCCAGCAGTGGACAGGACATGGGGGTGGGTACAGAGGACTCCCAGCAGAGGACACTGACATGGGGCGGGTGCAGAGGACTCCCAGCAGTGGACAGAGACATGGGGGTGGGTGCAGAGGAATACCAGCAGTGGACAGGGACATGTGAGGGGTGGGTGCCCATCACTCCCAGCAGTGGACAGAGACATGGGGGGTGTACATCATTATCAGATGACCACTCCATGGGTGTATGTACGCATCCCTAACTTTGGACAATGATGATAGTGCCATAACAACACATCACTGACAGCAGTGTCCCACTCCCAGGAGGATGGATGTCTTTCCCCCACTGCATGACACACCACATGTGGGTGTGAGGACAAATAACACATGCATACCCACCCCTGGCAGATGCAGCACAATACACACACTGAGATCATGCCACAAGACTGTATAGTCATGTCACTGCCTACTAAACTAAGAGAGCCAAAGAGAACACACACTGTCACGCACATCCCAGGACTGATAGGAATGTTCAGGTGCTGGGCCAGCCACCAAGATGTTGTCTGTCATGGAAGGAATAGGGTGGAGTTCCCACAGATACAAGGCCCACAATTGTGAGTCAGGTGTTCAAATACCCAGCAGAACAAGTACCATATGTGTGCTAGGCTGGGATTACACACATGCATTGTGCGGAAAAGGGACAATTTCTCCATGAAGGCATGGCAAAATACTCTATACACAAGTACAGTGAGTACCAAGGATGGCACAGACGATGCAGCCGGAGACATTGCTGAGCAGGCATGGCCAGAGTTGAAGGGATCCATCACCAACAAAGGAAATGTAGACACAGGTCAACACAACAATTGTGCAACTCTCTGCAGGGAAGATGTCAGGTGCCACAGAGGAAGGAACACTCCTAGGGACAATGTCTCCAAACACAAAGAGCAGACACGGCCAAAGATTCTTTGCAGAGACCTTGTGAGGGCACGCAGATACCAGGTTCCACCCCATGAGATGCAGACTACAACATGTCCATGAAACATAACACATTCCCACAACCCCAACTCCTGGAGCCTCAGCATCAACATCAGTACATGAAATGCAAGACTTTTCAAAACGGAAAACAAAATGCTTTATTCAGCATGAAAAAATAAGATGTAGTAAAGAACACTATGTACAAAGGCCAATGGCCAGTCCAGATATGAAGTCCTTGGGGGGGACACATGGCCACGCGTCTCCCCTAGCTTGCCTGCACATACTAAACCTCTGGTTCAGCGACTAGGGGGGGGCATCATGTGGGGAAGGACCAGGCACCGCAGGGACAGGAGGGGGAAGGGTAGGTGTGGTGGGTACAGGGATGGACGACTCCACCACAGGGGGTGGGGCAGCGCCAAAGGTGGAGGTGAGCTCGGCGCTGCACACTTCTGCCAGTTCTTCAAGCGTCTCCCCTGCACCCGGAGAAACAACAGGCCCCAAGGAGGGGGGGGTCGGAGGGATGGGTTGCAGCGCTACTGGGGGAGGTGGTGGACAGGCTGGGGGACTTAACTCCCCTACCCGTGGAGTGCTGTATGGTCGACCAGGGGAGCAGGTGAGTGCTGACTCCACTACCTTTGCCTGTGCACCTTTATTGTGTGTGTCACTTCTGGCATTGTGTCCAGGTGTGACAGACATGCAATGTTGGTTGGAGTGGGTCCCGGGGGGGTGGATGGCTTATGTCTCTCATGCAGGGCTTAATGTAGTTCATGTGTGCACTCCTCACTCGCATTGTGCTTACTGTGACATTCACTGCATAGTGCATGGCACATTCAGCCAGTACAGTAACACAACTATAGTGATAGGCATGTACTCACGCATGTACGGCAGGTACTCACGCGTGAGTACGGCCCGTACACACACCCTCAGAGCATGGGTACTGCGTTTCACAGCTTACACTGGTGATAGGAGGCGCACACGAAAGGAATGGAGGTGTCAGACTCGCACAAGGCTGGAAATCAAGTCATTGTCAGTGCAGTCCTTCATGTGCAGGGCCTAGGTGTGTCAGGCAGTGATGTGGCACATGTCTCCTCATGTTGTGGCACAATAGATGTGTGATGAGCTGTTTACACATGTCATGTGTGATGGGGCACTACGTCGCACACTTCCCCTTCACACTTTGCACATGTGTGCATGTAGCACGCACGTGTCAAGCACTGCATCACTGGAATGGCACAGTCAGCAACACCCGCAACTGTCCCCTGATGCCAGGTACACGGATAATTACACCTGACATGTGACTACCAGCGTGCCACGATGTGACTATGTCATGTGTGTGTCATGTGTTCCCATGAGCTTGCCGTTGGTGTTCCGTCAACTCCATCTGGTGTTGCAGCATCCAACATGTGTCTGTGTGCATATGTGCATGACACACATATATGCACACCATGCCACATGTGGACTCACACGTTACATGTGTCATGATGGTTCGAAGATGACTTCCTGGCATGAAGCAATATCTGCGTTCTCTCAATGTCTGTGTCATCAGTTTTTGACATGCACCCCTTCATGGACATGTGTGTTATCTGTCCTTTTTCAGATGACATGTGACCTGTGCGTCTAGACTCCCGCCAGCTGTCTGTATGAGATGACATCCTTCAAATGCTGATATGTGGATGTCTGTCAGTCATGTAATGTGTCTGGCTTGTCACTTACACTGGCCCACAGCTATTTTAATGGCATGTCACGTCAACATTGCCATGCTACTATTGTGGCTGGCTCTTCGTAGGAGTATCACCTGGCTGGCCAACGTGTCCTGGATGTATTGCACAGCCCAGACTCTGTATTAAGCAGATGTGTATTAGCTGTTGAACATGTGCTCACCTCAGTGACATTGGTGTGGTAATGTACTCACTCTTCGTTATTCCTTCCAAATCTCTGCAGGGCACCGCCTCTCCCCAGACGAATGCCAGACCTGGATGCCATGCGTGAACATGACTGCATACGCAGATACCGCTTCTCGCAAGAGTTGATAGAGGACTTGACCCGCCGGCTTGCACCACACCTCCAACCACAACACAGGTATCCTACAGCTCTGACCCCCAAGATGAAGGTGATGGCAGCCCTACATTTTTTTGCCACCGGCACGTTTCAATTGACCATAGCTGATGTTGGTGGCATGTCCCAGACTATGTTCAGCCGTGTCCTGCATGATGTTTTAGAAGCCATGTTGGTGCACCTGGATGAATTCATCCATTTTCCCACTCGTGAGCAGTTGACAGGTGTCAAGGGTGAGTTCTATGCCCTGGGAGGGATGCCTCATGTAATTGGGGCCATCGATGGGACACATGTGGCTTTGGTACCACCACAGGCACAGGAGGTAGCCTATAGAAACAGAAAACATTATCACTCCATTAATGCCCTTGTGATGTGTCTTGCTAACATGCTGATTTCCCATGTCTGTCCCCGTTTTCCAGGGTCCGCACACGATGCATACTTCATGAGGCGTAGCAGGGTGCCAGAAATGATGCTGCAGCTGCACGCGGAACGAGCATGTCTTGTTGGTGGGTATACTCTGTTAGTCCTGTGTTTAGCGCTATCTTTGTATCTTACGGCATCTCTTGACCCACTTCTTCACATGATGTTTCCATGTAGGGGACTCTGGCTATCCCAACATGCCATGGCTGATGACGCCTCTCTGCAACCCCAGAACAGCCGCAGAACACCGGTACAACGACACCCATGGGCAGACGAGGCGCGTGATTGAGAGGACGTTTGGACTCCTGAAGAGCAGATTCCGGTGCCTCCACAAGACCGGCGGTGCCCTCCCATATGCCCCGGTGAAGGTCTGCAAAATCTTCATTGTGTGCTGCATGCTGCACAACATGGCAGTGGAGAAGGCCGTGCCACTCATCCTTGATCTGGATGAGCAGGATCATCCACCCGTGGAGGATGAAGGGCTTGGGCACGGGGCAAGTGAGGATGAGGATGAGGACATCTGGAGTCAGCTTATCCGCAACTTCTTCTCATGATGGTGAGTCCCTGTGTCTGAGTGTGCACACTTTGAGCCTTGTGTGGCATGTGTTGCAATGTGTGTGTCCAGCTGACTGTGTGCTAAGTGACTTGGAGGTGTGTTTTGATGTGTCATTCAAGTGATGATGTCATTCCACACATTTTAGCTGGGACACTAAATTTATTAAGAGCATGGTGACAACATCATTCCTGTAGAGTACATGTACATGTCTGCGGATTACTAGCTCTTCGCTGACTTGTTGTGTGTCTGTCCTCCCCAGGTTCTTGCGGCTGTCGTCTGCTCATGTCATCATTGCCCTCCTGCATTTCCTCATGTGTATTGCAACGTGTGCTGGATCAGAGTTACATGCACAGACATGGTGAAAAGTCATTTTGGGTAAGGAGTGCAGCAAGGCATTTTGTGGGTGGTACGTGTTTGTGATATGTGGGGACTGCTCCTGTGCATGTTGTGTTACCATGCATACATGTCAACTCACCATGGGCCACATGAGGTGTTGCATGGCTCCCATGAATTGATAGTCACCCTTCCTGACAGTCATCTGTAATGGTTTGTGGATTCTGATGAAGGCATCAATGTGTGTATAACGTCCCTCAGGAACATGCGGGATGCTAATGGTGGACATAGTGTGGGACATCCTCATGTGAGGCTCAATGGGGAATTGCAGACTCTCCGTGTGCAGCAAGGGGTTTTAGGCTCAACCCCTTCACTTGTGTGCCAGCTCAGTAGGATTTACCACATCTGTGTGTTGAAGGGGGTGTCCAGTGTAGGTCACACATGGTCAGCCAAATGACCTGTGAGTCTGTTCCAATTGATGCATTTCCCTTAATGTGAGGCTGAGTAATAAAGGTGTTCATCACACTCCAAGGTGCCTCATCTCTGTCAATGCAGGTCTCTTGCCACTTTGCATGCGGTATATCTGGCATAGTTGTGGAAGATTATGCATAGGAGTCCATGTGTGGTTTAGCAACATGCATGAGTTGCTCATGGATTAGGCTCCCTATTGGGCATGAAGTACATGGTCATGTATGTTTTTTGGCATGTTGGTCCACACAATGGGCCATCAACAGCTGCTGAGGGTGTGTCTCCTGTGTGCAGGTCGGCCTTCAGTTTCCTGATCCGGTGTCATGCTTCTTTGGTGATTGTGCATGCATTGTCTCTGGGTGTGCCATGTGACACTGGACACTCCTTACTTTACACACGCACCTGTTGCAGTTGTCCTTCTGACATCCTAGTCTTTGTGTGCAAATTCTGGCATTTTGCAAGGAGATGCCGCCTGCTGCTGCGGCCCCTGCAGCAAGGGCCCACAGAGTATCCAGATTTGGCAACACACACGCCTCCAAGATGCTCCTCACTTCCTCCCTCCACCCATTCATTTGGCTGTCCTCAGCTTGTCTATGCCACTGTTGCTGCCACGCGGTGCCAAAGGCTGGACCATCAGCACATGCAAGGTGCACATTGCACCACCATCCTGTCCTTGCATAACCCACATCACACTACAGTCTGATGTAGCAGCCACACTCCGAGCTATGTCCAGCCGCACATCTAACGCCTGCTGTCAGACATACCCTGGGCACACACACGACACCTTTGCATGCTGAGTGTGCAACTCCAACTGCCTACACTGTGCTGCCCCGCCTTCCAGGCCCTGTCACACCAACCAAGTCACATCCCTAATACTTCCCACCGGCTCTGTAGCCCAGCAAGGGCATGGGAGTGGGACTCAAGGCTTCAGCATGTAGTATGGTGTCATCGTCTGGGACATGGCACAGGTATCATCTCTCAGCATGTCAATCTACAGAGTGTCCAGGACCCCCCTCTCCACCATCACATGCGCACAGCACCTCATCATCAGCTCGTATGCCATTGACAGCCAGGTGCTCCTCACCCTTAACAAAGACACAGACATTGGCAGTTCCATCATTCAAGTATGCATGAGATCCATTGATGAATGGCTGAACACGAGCCATGTGAGGTTGGACTTGTACAGGACTGAGGTGATCATCTGAGGATTGTCCCCTTCCAGCTGGGTCAAGTGCTTGTGTCCCACCCGCAAGAGCCCTGCACAAGCACCCAGTGGCCACACACACAAGATGGTGTGCATCATGTTTGGCTCGCTCACATTTGCCATGCTAGTCCACAGCATCTGTACCTCATGCTGCAACGCCCTCTGCATTATGCACATGATCCACAGATAGATCCACTCCAAGAAAATACAGACCATCCCCCAGGTCCATGACAACATCCGTGTCAAATACTGACATGCCCTCTACGGAGCAAGTACATCCAAACTCCCAGGTAACTTGTCCACATCCAGGGTGCATCTGCACACCTCAGCTTCAACACCATGCGCCCCAGCTACCTCACCCTCCACCATAGATAGCTGCAATGGATCACTGTCTGCTGCAGGCTGACCTCCACACTCCCCACCCACACTCAGGAGGCAGTCCACAACCCCGACCCCAAACCAACCTTGTACGTCTGTCATCCTAGATCCCGTTGGGCCATCTCCATGCATCCAACCTTGCCCTGGCCACCGTTCTTCACATCCACCGTACTCCAGCATACAGGACATTGTTCTCCCACCTGGCCACACATACATGGGACTCCCTCCCCGGGAACCTCCACATGAGCCATGACCTCTACGCCTTGATGATAATCTCCCATATAGGTCTGTCTGCACAGTTTAGCAAGCACCCCCTCAGCAGCCAGAGGCCATCACAGGTGAGTTTTGTGCTCCATGCCTACATTGAATGATACCTTGTGACCCATGTGTGTCCCGTACCAGACTCTGATCCCAGGGTTTGGATGGCTGGAGTTAGTTCAACACTCAGGCATAGTTTGACATTTCCACACACATATGTCGTTGAAAAATGCAAAATGACAGGAATGTCTCATGACCAAAGTAATATATTTATTTGCGGTTGGGTATGTGTTTTGGTAGATGAAATTAGGTGCTCTACCGGGGGAATAGAATCCAAAGTTCACAGGGGGAGATGGTATCCTTGGCATTGGAAGTCATCAGAGTCCAGGGCACAGTGTTGGTCATCATTGGTCAGACTGTGACCAGCAAGTCCATGTGGCAGAGAATGTCATTGGATGAGGTGCTGCTGTTGCGCCAGAGGGCCAGGTGCCAGGCCAGGTGACCTGGGAGATGTGGATGGTCCGCTGACTCTCACGGTCTTTTCCGCGGACGACCCACCTTCCTCCGGGGACCCTCAGATGCAGGCCTTGACGATGCTTGGGACGATCCATCAGACGAATCCTCTTCCTCCTCCTCCCTCCCTGTGTCTGGTGCTGGTCTACGCCTGGTGGCACAGGGAGGGTTGCCCATGCTTTGGGCGATCTGACGGAGTGATTGGCTCATGTCCCTGTGCACCGCCAGGAGCTGAGCCAGTCTAGCCTCCATCCGTCCTTAGTGTTGTTGATGACTGGCATGATACTCGACCTGCAGGTTCTTTATCTCATCGAGGGTCCCCTGCATCTCTGAGAGTCTCGACACGACCTGGTTGATGCCTCTGGTGTTACGCCGGTATGAGTCCAGGATGTTGCGTATGTGTGACATACCGGTGTCCTGAGCTGGCTGGTCAGGTTCGCGCCTCCGCCTGCCTCCACTCCCACCACCCCTGCCCACTTGAGCCTGGCCTGCCATTGTGGGCACATCGGGTCTACGGGACCCCTGAGGGATGGCATTTGCAGGGTTGCCTGCCTCCTCCTGGGTGCCCGGAGAACCTTGTCCCTCCTGGTCAGACTGGCTCTGTTGTTCAGTGCGAGCAGGGCTCCTGGGTGTGTCCTGGGATGTGGCAGGAATGGAGGGGTGGTTGGCACAGATGTACCTGACGCAGGTGCTGCAGGGGCTTTGGCACCAGAGGGTCCAGGTTGGTCGGGGTCATCCACGGAGTGGTGAGAGTCGTCGCTGCGCGTGGAATCATCTTCACGCGGAGCCTGAGACTGTGATTCTTCCCCCCCAGTGTTGGGGGGAGATCAACGACGTTGCCCTGTGTGTGAGAGAGAGACAATGTTAATGGTGTTTCATGCGACATCTATGTTTCATACATATTCAAGTTGACACAGTTCCTCCAGGTAGTTGGTTGTGCCTAGCATTCCTCTCAATGTCCACTTGGGGATGGATATGTTGCGGGGGACAGATTGGGATGTTCTCCTGAGTGTTTGACCTGTAGATTGTTGGCTCTGATGCTTATCTGGCTATGGATTGGTCTTGTTGTTTCACATGTCCATTGTGGGAGTGTGTAAATCCGTTGCCTGCCCCGGTGGTGTGTGCTTGTGTTAGGGGGGTGTTGTGACCGGGCCTACTGTTGTATGTAGTGTGAGTTGTCATTGGGTCTCCCAGGTGATGTGTCTGTCCCCTCATGGTGCATGCTGGCATGACAGTGAGTGTGAGTTCCTGTGCTAGATACCTGTGCTTGTGGAGTTGGTGTTTGAGTGTACAGCAGGGCCAAGTGTCAGCTACCTTGTCAGTACTTTGCCAGTCCCTGTGCATTGTGCATGGGTATGTACCTATGCCATATGGGCTGAGGGCATTGGTGTCTGCGTCTCATTTTCACAATGTGTTGTGTGGGGCCCACCCTCCCGGACATCCAGTCTTGTGTTTGTGGTTGTTGTAGCCTTGGACATGGCCTTGCCTTAATTTGTGAAGTGTGCATGGAGACGTTAGTGGCATGAGCGTGGTTTTTGAGTGTGGTTGTGTGCGGTGAGGGCTTGGGGGAAGTTTCGTGCATTTGGTGTATATGTGGTGTGGACCCCATTGCCCCCATGTTACGTAAGTTGTTTGTGTACTCACCAGGCTCTGCGACTCCTTCGACTCCGTGTACTCCCACCGGCGGTAGCTGGGCCATCACCTTCTCCTCCCAGGGATGGTAGTGTACGGGTCTGCGGGGTGGCCCACCTCCAGTGATGTTACTCTGGGCATATTCTTCGTTCATTTTCCTCTTGACCGCCCTGCGCAGATCGTACCACCTGGCTTGGCATTCATGCCTGGTCCTTCGGATGGGCGCAACAACATTCCCCTTATCGACAATCCTCTGCCACATGGCAGATTTTTCAGCTATGCTGGTCTGTCTGACCAATGTTCCAAACAGCTGTGGCTCGACTCTGATGACTTCGTTGACAAGGAGGTCCAGCTCCGCCGTTGTGAACTTTGGATTCTTGTCTGTGGGCATGGTGTGGGTGTGGATGGGAATGTGACGGTGTGTGTGTGAATGTGACGAGGGGGATGTTTGTGAAGGAGGTTGTGTGAAGGTGTGTGAGTGAAGGTGTAGTGAAGGTATGAGTAATGTGGAGTTGTTTCTCTGTGGGGTCTGGCAGCAGTGGGTCTGTTGCAAAGGCTCATGGGTTGTGTGTGTGGGCCCTTTTTATTGGTCCATTTTTGGGTGTGGCTGTGTTTGAATTTTGGTGGGTGTGTTATAAGAGGTGGTTGTGATTTAGGGCCTCTGTTTGCCTGTTTGGATGTGCCAGGTCAGTCATTGGGATGTATTTTGTCATGTAGACGTGTTTTGTGGTGTTGTGCGAGTCGAATTGACCCTCCTTGTGCTGTTTTACAGTGTCCTGGTTCTGTAAGAGTCTTTTTCGCGTAGGTACGATCCATACATACGCGATGCTGGGTGAGGGTGCTGGGGTACGGTGTTGGAGTGCGGCACGTACATGCGGTGGGGGTACGGTGCGTACACGTGCGGCCCTGGGGTGCGGTGCGTACATGTGGAGGTACGGCACGTACATGGGGGGGTAAGGCACGTACATGCGGTGGGGGTACGGTGCGTACACGTGCGGGCCTGGGGTATGGTGCGTACATGCAGAGGTACGGTGCGTACATGGGGGGGTAAGGCGCATACATGGGGGAGTACGGCGTGTACAGGTGCGGGCCTGGGGTACGGCACATACATGCAGAGGTACGGCGCGTACATGCGGGGGTACGGCGCGTACATGGGGGAAGGTTTGTACATGGGGGTACGGCGCGTACAGGTGCGGGGCTGGGGTACAGTGCGGACAGGGTGGTGTACGGTGCTGACATATTTGGGGGTGGGGGGGCTGTACGGCTCATACACGGGCATAAGTTTACCCATGTACATGTGTGCTACTGCGTTGGCTCCGTATGGGCCATTTTACGTGCGATTGTGTATTCGGACGGACAGTCGGGATCGTACTTGCGCGCTCGGACTTGTGTTTTACGATTTGCACGTAAAAATTTCCGGCTCACTCTCGTACACTTTTCCCGACGATATTCGGACGTAAAAACTTTCCGATGCACTCTCGTACACTTTTCCCGACGCTATTTGTAGTTATTTTACACGCACGAATCGTACTTGGCCGTTTGTACGGTACTTGTACGACTCGTACGTAAAAAAATACGGATACGGGTCGTACACAAATTATTTTTGACGGATCGGAATCGGCACCTTAAAATTATAAACACAAACATTCCACCTCCTTAAAAATGTAACAATTTTTTCACTTTTGATAACATTTTTCAAATTTCAAAATATTGTTGGACATTTTCTGCAAAAAACATCACACTCATCCAATATAAATGCAATGCCCCTCTCCCTGAGTTTTGTTTTTTAATTTAAATTTTTATTTTTTTAAATCACTACTCTTATCCCCTAAAAAAGCAACATCTAACTACTAAAATTGCATTTTTTTATATTTTGTTTAAAATTTTGATTTCTTTTTAAAAAAATTTTTTAAAAAACACTCCGCACACCTATCACAAATAAACACAACATCCCACTCCTAATGTTTTTTAAAAACCGTTTTCAACTTTGACTTTTATTTTAAGTTGTACTGAAATATTTATAAAAATCCCCACCCCTATCTTCTATAAACGCAACATCCCAGTATTCTTAAAAAAATATTTTTACACTTATTGTAATATTTAAAAACACTCCCACCCTTATCCCCTACAAACCCAACATCCCGATGCTAAAAAATATTTATTAATTTTAACAATTTTAATTTACAATGTTTCAAAATATTTTTAAACACATTTTAAAACATTCCCCAACATCCCGCTCCCCAAACATATTTATCAATTACTTTATTATAACTTAGTGGGTCTATTAGGATGGCGCCCGCGATCGCAACCCAGAAAACCGCCGGTCCCATTAACATGGCGGTGACGACCGCGGCGGTGAGATTTTCCGCCCGCCACTTTTCCGCTGGTAGCAGCCCACACACTTGCCTGGCAGGCGGAGCTGGACAGCTAAAATGGGGCTGGTGCAGGGCCAGGCTCCGCCGGCATGATTATGATGCAGGCGGTAGCCAGCCTCTCCGTGGCGGTGGAAGAGGAGAGGTGTGGCTCACTGGTTAGAGGTGGCAGACCCGTAAGCAGAGGACGGCCCGGGACCAGGGTTCGATTCCCGACGCGGCAGGGTTGTGGACCAGGGTCAGCGGGCTCGATAATTCTCGCCTCGGTGCCTACTCCAGTCAGGGACCACACTCGGCAACTCTGGGCATTAGCTTGCCTCATCTTCACAAATGCCCCCCCAGACCGCCGGGGATGCTTGGTCGCACCTTAGAGATACCCATTAGGGACCATCTCTCAGGGTGAACCAGGACGGGTTCCCCAGCGGTTGAAGCGTGGAGATACTCCTCCGGGAGTCGATTCTAGCACTATATAAACCCACAATTAAATTAAATTAAATTAAATTAAAGGCATGCGGAGAATGTCTCCGGGGGCCCATTGCGGGTCCCCAATGTGTTTGGGGGGATGGGGGCATGGGGGGTGTACCCATGGTAACCCCTACATGTCCCTGTACCAGGTGGCAGGCACTGTGCATTGCCTGCCACGCAGTGCAGGGATATGCAGGACATGCTTTTTTGGACATCGCGGCGGTGCTGCTTGCAGCAGCAACTGCCGCAATGTTAAATGCCACGATCCTACCGCCGCGGTCGGATTTCGACTGCGGAGCATACTAATTGGACCGGCGGTAATGCCGCGGTCCTAGCGGGCGTTGTTTTCCCGCTACCATGGCGGTCGGAATGATTTTCCGACCACCATCCTAATTTAGAATTTTTCAAATAACTAAAAAAAAACATTTTAAAACACTCCCCACCCTTACCCCCTATAAACCCAACATCCGGCTCCCAAAACAATTTTTCAATAAAAAATATCCAAATTATTAAAATAAAAGTATATATAAAAATATATACTATAAAAAATAACAAATCAAACTACATTACATTTAAAAAAACAATTTTTTTTACAGCAACATTTTCAACATCGATATTTTTAACATCGATATTTTAAACAGCATACAAAATTGATATTCTTGACATCGATATTACATACCACGATATTTTCTAATAACGACATTAAAAACACGATATTATGATACAACGATATTTTAAACCCGATATTCTGTCTACTTACCTATTTGCATGCCAAAAATGTTCATGGCTCGGCTTGTGCACAGGTTCTTAGAGCAAGGCCTGCTCTATTAATTTGCTGGCTTGCCCTCATCTAACTTCAATTAGTAAGTTACTGGGTTAAGGTAGTGTAGAAAAGGTAATTCCTAGGTTGTTTAGAGAATAGGGCCCATATTGAGTGACTGAACAGCAGTGTGCAAACCCATTGCAAAAGAGCATTGTGCATATTTAGAGGATTGGAGCTCATCCATTGCAGTATCAAATGCACCACACCAATCTCTTCTGTTGAATTATAATTCATAACACTTACAACTAACAATAATGACGAGCTAAATACTGTCTTAAGACTCACTCCTTATGTGTGCATCATTTTAACACATTCAGGGTTGGTACTCATATTTATGTGTGAAAGAATGGTTTAAGATTTCTAGAATTTGAACCTGTGGGTTTTGGTCTGGGAAGCAGAGCTATTACATCAACCTTGTCACTGCAATATGCGCGCCTTTCCACTGAGGGAATGAGAAATCCACATGCATGTCATCCGTGTGCTGATGGCATTACATTTCACACCTCAGTGCTTCAGACCGCTACCATCTGTTTGTGGCTTTATTGAATTAGCACAAAGCCTTTGAGGCGGGTCTGCCATTCATCGGTTGCCCATCCAAAGCAGCTAAGCATGACAAAGTAATTTCACAAGCAAACTCACATGTCCCTCATCATCGTATGAATTACATGAACCCCAAGGCCTTGACCAAAATGGTCGCCAGATCTGAAACTGATCAAGCAGATATGTACAAATTTCACGGTCTACAGCGTCAAGCAATTGAGCATGAAAAGCGAACACAAGGCAGGAGGAAAAGACTCCTTAAATTGTTCAGACAATACAATTACGTTGGGGGGGAGAATTAAAGAATAAACATTTTGCAGAGAAAATCAGTCTTAAAATACATATCAAAGTATTTATTCAAAAGAAATTTAAACTCTCTAACCTGACCCTCCCTGCCTCAAATGTAGTGTGCTGCGACACTTCAGGGCATTTTTACAAGGAATTTGCATAGTGCAGCGCCGCAAGTCATTTTACTGTGCTGCTCTACGCCAAATTGAAAGGGCATGAATGCACCGTATTTACACAATATGGTGTATTCCTGTCATTTCAGCCAGTGTCAGTGCAGTATTAGCAGCCATGCCCCTATGCAGGCACCCTTGCACCAAGGGTGCATGGTGCACCATGGTGCAAGGTTGTCTGTTTTGTTGGCAGGATTGTTTTTGTGCAGGAAGGGAGACCTTCCTGCACAAAAACAATAATTGGAGGAGTTTTCCTCATTCCACGTGTGCTGCGGGATGCAGCACACATGGAAAGAGAAAAAAATGAGTTACGACTGCTCTAGGAAGGCGCAATGATATTGTAAATCTTGAGCAATGTCAAAGTCCATGGGTGTTGCATGGAACCACCCACAGCAACACACATGGAAAGCCTCTTTCCCGCAGAGTAAGCCAAGCCAGCAACTTGTCCTGCTTTGCTTTACTCCAAGGGGCATAATTACAAGCCCTGTGTGCGCCGGGACTTCACTTTTCGTGATGTTCCAATAGCGGACAGGGCTGAACCATTTCTACAATGCCGCGTAAAGCCACCCTGCATGGCTTTTCATGATCTTATAAATATGAAGTAAGGCAAATAAAGTGTAAGTCTCTGCCTTGCCCTACTCTGTGTCGAAATGTTGTTCCATAGGTGTTGCTGTGGGTGCTTCCAAGCAACACCCATGGACTTTGACGCTGCCCCAGATTTACAATATCTCATAAAAATGGGGCAGCACCAGAAATCCTTTGCCTCCCTAGAGCAGGCATGCCAATTTCATTTAATTTAATTTCTCCTCTTTTTTCCCTCTTTCTACGTTGTGCTGCATCGTGCAGCACACATGGAATGAGGAAAACTTTCCTCTTTTCACTTGTGCTGCCCTGGATATTAATGAGTTGATTGTTGAGAACAAGCTGGACCTCTTATTTATCACCGAAACTTGGTTGAGGGAAGACTGCAACCCGGATATAGTGGTTGCTCTGCCACCAAATTTTACCATGTGCAGGCGAGATAGAGAGAATGGCAGGGGAGGGGGAGTTGCCATCATACCTAGGGAGACTATGCAGGTGAAGACCTTTTCCCTCCAAGATCTTAAAGGAGCAGAAAATATGGGCTTTTGCTGTACTATGGACAACTCCTTTTCCTTCTCTGGGGTATTGCTGTATCGACCACCAGGTAACAGTAACATATTTTTAGAATCCCTGGGAGATACCCTCAGTGAGGCAGTGCTTAGGTACTCGAACTTCACTTTTCTTGGGGATGTTAATCTTCACCTGGAATGCGAGAACAGCCCGGGAGTGTCTTCTTTTCTAGAAATTATCTCTATTTTGGGACTTAAACAGATGGTCCAAGGTCCATCTCACTGTGGAGGGCATACGCTTGATACCGTCTGTACCAACTTAAAGTCCTTACAGATCACTAACTCACTGCCACAGGTTTGGTCGGACCACAGTTTTATTCCTTTGTCTTCTTAATTCCCCAAAAAGTTAGTACAGGTATAAGTGACAGTGACCACACTAACGTCTTCAAGCGGAAATGGCTCTCATTAGCCTCTAATCCCCTCCTGATAGCTACGGCTCAAGACACTGTACCTGCACTTATTGGGGAACCAGAAGAGGACTCAGTTAGATTGTTTAATTGGATCACATCCATAGGGAATAAACTAGAACCCCCTAGAAGAGGTACTAGAATTTCTAAAAGAAAAATCCACAACGATCCTTGGTTCTCCAAGGATCTAGTGGATCTCCACTTATATAGTAAGCAACTTGAGCGTAAGTGGAGGAGGTGATACGAAACATCCAATCTGCACACTTTCAAAGCTTTCAGGAAGAAATATAAGCGGGCTACTAAAATTGCAAAAAGGGAATACTTTTGCAATCAAATTATTATAGCCAAGAATAACCAAAAAGAAATTTTCAAAATTGTAAAATCTTTTACTGATCCTAAGGCCCTGCACACCACCATACCTTCCTCTGTGGCACTCTGCAATGAAATTGCATGCTATTTTGATGATAAAGTCAAAAATATTCAAAGGAAATTTAGGACCTTTAAACCGGAAGATTTTACTGATGAAAGGGATTCAGATCCTGGTTCTAATCCTCCTGTTTTGCAAGCATTTCAAGCTGCCACATTAGCCCAAACAAAAGAGGCTATTTTAGCTTGTAAATCTGGTTCACCACTGGACGTATGTCCTCCAACTTTCTTACATCATATTATTGATGTGGTTAATCCAGTCATTAATGGAATAGTGAACTCCTCTCTCGCGTCGGGTATTGTTCCCAAGGACTGGAAATTTGCCATCGTAAAACCGCTAAAAAAGAAACAGAATGTAGAGTCCTCAATTTTATCCAACTATAGGCCTATATTTCTACTACCTATTTTGGGTAAGATCACTGAGAAAGTAGTATATCAACAACTTGTCAGCTTCACTGAGTCTGCACCTATCCTTCACTCTCGACAGTCGGGTTTTCGTCCAAAACATTCGACAGAGTCAGCCTTACTCGAGATATCTGACACCCTAAAATTCATCATGGACAGTGGCAGGAAGGCAGTCCTGATTCTTTTGGATTTGTCTGCCGCGTTTGATACAATCTCCCATAACATCTTGGTAGCCAGATTAAGATCATGTGGCATCACAAATCTGGCATTGGCCTGGATCACATCATTTCTGTCTAACAGAAAACAGGTCGTCTATTTGGGTTCCTGTGTATCATCTGAACGCACTGTCTCTACGGGTGTCCCACAGGGGGCCTCTATCAGTCCCCTGTTGTTTAACATATACATGGCTCCACTGATCTCATTAATCTCGTCCTTTGGAATTGAGACCACATCTTATGCTGACGATACCCAACTCATTCTGTCTCTGGAAGATAGATCAACAACAGTAGAAGAGAATTTCAAATCTTGCCTCTCAGCGATCATTAAATGGATGACTAACAACCATCTCTGCTGTAACACCGATAAAACAGAGATCCTTCCCATTGGTAAAAACAATATGTTTCAGCCCAAAGATTGGTGGCCAGAAGATATTTCAGCCCCCCCCCTCAACGGTTGAGGTTGCTAAAAATCTGGGGGTACTGTTTGACTCCTCCCTTTCATTTAAGCCTCATGGGCCCGATTCACAGAACTAACTTAAGACAAAATCCTAAACTTACTACTTTTGGTATTCACAGAAGTTAGGATTTTGTTTTAAATTTGTCTTAAGACAAACTTAAGACAGACTTAAGACAGACTTAAGACAGACTTAAGTTAGGATTTTGTCTTAAGTTTGTCTTAAGTCTGTCTTAAGTCTGTCTTAAGTCTGTCTTAAGTCCGTCTTAAGTTTGTCTTAAGTTTGTCTTAAGTCTGTCTTAAGTCTGTCTTAAGTTTGTCTTAAGACAAACTGAAGACAAAATCCTAACTTCTGTGAATACCAAAAGTAGTAAGTTTAGGATTTTGTCTTAAGGTAATTCTGTGAATCGGGCCCCTTGTCTTAAAATTAACGGGGATTTGTTTCAGTTACATTCGTACACTGAAAAAGTTCTTCAATCTCATTCTGTCAGCTGCAAGGAAAACGGTGACAGTAGCTCTCATACTGTCGAGGCTGGACTACTGCAATAGCCTTCTCGTTGGGACGAATAAATCCTCCCTGAGACGCCTTCAGGTGGTCCAGCATGCAGCTGCTAGATTGGCCTTGGGGCTTCCCCGTAAATCATCTGCTTCTGCTGCATTGAAGACCCTGCATTGGCTCTCAATTCCTAACAGAATCCTCTTCAAACTACTTCTGACGACTTTTAGAGCTGTGCGAGGAGTCGGCCCTGCTTATCTCTCCGCCAGATTTAAACCTTACACCACCACCAGGACACTACGATCAAGCTCTGCTAATCTTTTGGCAAAAGGTCGGTTTAAATTATCATCAAAAGGAGGGAAATCAGCTACGATACTGGGAGCAAAAGCATGGAATAATCTGCCAAAGGAACTGAGGGCAATCCAACATGAAGATCTGTTCAGACGAGCCCTTAAGACCTGGATCTTTGGCCTCACAGATGCCTGCTCTCTGGCCTTTATTTAGTTTGTACAGCAAGAGTTAGTCTAGTTATCTGCAGCGCCAGGAGGCTCCGTCAGGAGTGACAGTTGCGCTATATAAACCTACCTTTTCATTTCATTTCATTTCATTTCATATGGAATGAGAAAGACATCTACAATTATTTTTTTGTGCAGTAATGTGTCTCTTCCTGCACAAAAACAATACTGGCAACAAAACAGGCAACCATGTACCGTGGTGCAAGGGTGCCTGTGTTGGTGCATGGCTCCAGGGGCGTAACACAGACCCCCGCATCCCCCGCAGTGCGGGGGGGCCCCAAGCTCCAGGGGGCCCCCTCAGCACTGCACTTCGGTTGGAGAGCTCCTGATAAAGTCTGGAGGGGGCCCCTCCACGTACATTGCAGGGGGTCCCCCTCAATTATCGTTACGCCACTGCATTGCTCCTAATTGTATGCCGGCACTGGCTGAAAGGACAAGAATGCACAGTATGGAAAAGTAACGTTCCAGCGGCGGAGAGAACTTGTAAATATGCCCCTTTAAGTCCAGCACAATTTCGCACATAAAGCTGCTATGGTGACATCAACAGTCATAATGCATAGATACCTATGTGCCCACAACCAATTATGTATATAATATGTGTAATAAACAGTTTCTAAATTCCACTTTTATCTATGGAGTAGATCATGTGCCTTGGTTGTCTTTTTATGCCTTAATTTCATCGTTTGGACAAATCATAGTGACAACAACTGAGACACTGACCTCAACTGTGTCTTCCTCACAGTAAGAGAAGAGGCATAAAAACAAAATGCAGCCACTTACAAACACTGCCAGTGTAATTATATTATTATTTAAGAATCTAGGCCCAGCAGGATTTTAAACAAAAATGCATTGAAATGCCCTTTTGATATATTCCATTTCATGAGAGTGTTTCTTCTGCTTGACTGTACCAAATAGTAGGTAGCTGGCTCCAAGACACGCCCCTAATGCTGGGTTTCCAACCTGCAAATGTATGAGCCACTTTTTACAAATCCTTGGAATCACGTTTAAGAAGACCATTCATTTGCACCACAAATCAATGCATTAGTGAAGGTAACCAATCATTTACTGTCTACACCTGTAATAATCCTACTGCTCTTCCAATGTGATCTTCAAGAGGATCTAACAGGACATTTGTAGATGTGAGCTTGATTTTCTGCAGTCAACACTGTGTAACTCTAAAAGCCCATGTATTATACTCTCTTTATGTTTCTTTTTTTTAAACAAATTTTTATTAAACTGTTCTTCCATATCTTCTTACAAATCAGATTATACAGTGGAGCCTTGCAAGATTTTCATAAATACAGTGTGTACAGGGTATCAATAGCTTTAGTCGATCATAGTGTCATGCAATTAAGCTTGTCTAAATCTCAATCTATTATTTTGTTATTATATCTTCTGAGCTACCTGGTATGTAAGTCCCGTCTATGGGGTCCATTAGGATGTACGGCGGTGGGACCACCGCTGTGCCTGCGGTGCGGAAAAATGCCTTTTTCTGCCCGCTAGCAGCGGACATCACGCCCGCCATATTAGTATGGTCAAACATAGGCCAATTTCTTACCGCTGCGGTGCGACACGCACCGCCATCAAAGTGCGCCCGCCACCGCGGTGGTGGGAGCCAATGGAGACCCTCTGCCGTGCGGAATGACATCCACCCCGGTCCACAAATTAGGATGACTCGAGCAAGCAGACGCACCACAGCGGAGACACCGCCCAACCAGAGACGGCGGAAACTCGACAGCGGAGCGCAAAACCTGAGTCCCGGTCCACACCACCCGGACACGACCGCAATGGACCCAGCTCTACACGTCTTTCCGGTGCTGTACCTGCTACATCACCAGGAACTCATGGACCGCTGCAGACGACGCCGCAGGTACGCAATAACACAACACACAACACACAACCCACGGCCTGACACAGGGTCCAAATCTACATCAGACACCCTAGGGGGGACAGGGACACATTCCCAAGGGCACCCACACATCACCCACCTGCCACAAATTCACCCCGCTGCATCCTGTACACATAGCAACCGCCACCATGCAGAAAAGTCCCGGTCACGTCACCGCAGCGGCGAACACAAGCAAATACATGCGCAATGCAGAAGGCAGGGCCAGTGCCAGTGCCAGGCATGGGCAAGGCGCAAAGACCACAGGGCCACACCCACACACTAGCCCACCCCATGAAGGCACATGCCATGTGCCCCCCCTGTGCACCCCATGCACAACAACAAGCCAGGGCAATACATACCCTGCACCACACAACAAACAATCATGGAGACACACTATACAGGAGTGGCTGCACAGGAACACACAACACACAGCACAGTAGCACAGGGCCAGGGAAACACAAACAACACGACACTCCGGGAAAAAGCAATGAGGACAAGCAACAAATGAACACACACAAGGAATCAACATCCAAATGGACACACAGCCTGCACAGTCAAACATACATATCACAGACTGCCACACACACACATACACACCCCACATGCCAACAGCAATGGAGCACAACAAATTGGGAAACCAAAGTGGACTGCACACAAATGGAAGGCTATGGAGACACACAAAAAGCATGTGTACATCACATCAACACAAGGAACAGAGCACAACACCCTCACGTCATCAAAGCACATATGGCTGGCACAGTCAGTGAAATCAAACCACAGACAGCTCAGTGCAACAACACAGGGAGACAACAAGGCAAACCATGTATAGGCACACGAATGAAAGGATGAAAGGAAGGCCCTGAAGCCAAACTGGGAACAGCCACACATCCATATAACTACTTCACATGAGTACACCAGCAGCACTACACACAGGGACCATCTACACACCTCAGGACTGACAAACACCAGTAAGAATCTACACACATACCCCCCTCACACCAGCAGCACACAACACCAGTGCCAAACACACTAAAGGCTGCCAATACTTGACAGGCAAAACACACACAAACAACCACACACCCTGGGCTAAGACACAAACATCACACACACACACAGGGATGCCACCACAAATGTGGAAACAAATACAACAGACAAACACATAACCCAACTGACACACACACAGAGCCACAACAACAACAGACATGCCATGTGCAGCTAAACTGGGGAAAGGCAATGGGAGCACAGACAAAACAGGAGTGCACAACCTCATCACTCAGGAACAATGCACAGACAACATACCACAACACACACAAGAAGTGCACCATCACAGAACAACACAGCCACAGCAAACAAACAACAGATGCACAGGCAGAACAATCACATAGCAAACATAGCACGACATCAGGGGATGCACAGCAGGCAATCACAAGGCAACAAACACAGAGCACAGCAAGCACAACAAGCTGTGTGTGCACACCAAGCATACCAGACACACACAGACATCAGTGACAGAACAGCAACCTACACAACACCATACAGCACAGCATAAAGACAACAGCACACCCAGGAAGTGAAGCAATAACACAAACAGCACACATACATCCAACACAACACCCAATAGATGCACAAGTCTGGGACACAAAGGTGGAAACAGCTTGACCACAGGACTGGGCAGCACACACAGTTGAACTGCATATCAGCAACCATGACTGACAAACAGCACCAGAACATCACACATGACCCATTGGGGAAATGCACTGAGTGACACATTGACCCTGAACAAAGAACTGCACCACAAAGCACAGTGGCACAAATGAAGTCATGGGGAGGCACACACACATATAAACCAAGGGGACAGTTCACACCAAAGTGAAGTGTACTGCATGTCAGAAGGGGACATGGCAGAAGTGTACCATACGCAAAGAGAGGGAGTGCAGACCCACAATGGGAAGGCAGCAGAAGCACAGATAGGGGATGGCATGACAACACACACAACATGCCACACTGGAGGCAAGAAGGCACCATGGGACAGCAAGGCATGAGAAAACACAACCACAATGGCATTGTGGAGCAGAAGGTCTACACAGACCCCACAAACAGCCACCAGACACAGGGATGTGCAACAAAACACAACACTGAATTGCCAGTAACACCCTCTGCATACTCACAAGTGACAAAAACAACAAGTAGGAGTCAGACAGAACTGCAAGGACACACCAACACACTGCACAGTGCACAACATACAACTCACACATGGGCATACAACCACATCCACAGGGATGAACAATCAAAACGACAGGCACACAACTCCTGGGTGACACATGTGTGTAGTTGACATTGCATAGGCATGCACACATCACCACTCCCCACAAACTCACCCCCTTCACACTGCACACTACCTGGCCATCCAACAGCACACATGGAAAGTAAGCCATGGGACTAGAATGACTGGCCATCACAAGATGACCACACACATACACCACTGGGCACACATATAGGAAGAACACACACATGATGATCCTGGACAGCTTGCCTGTAATACTGTGTGCAGAAATCCACCCTGTGCTGGCAGTGCCCCCCAACCTGACATGTGTACAATAGAGCCAACATGAACTAATCAAGTAAATGACTACTGCTAACCATTCGAAATTGACACCATTGCCACCACAAGTATCTGGGCCAAGAAGAACTGAAGACCCTGTTACCCCTGAAGAAAAGAGAGCAAGTGAGCCCAAACTTTGACCATGTTGAAGTGCCACACAGACCATGTGGCACAGTAAACGATTTACACACAGCAAAATACCTTTATTCAGTAAGGACACTTACAAAATAGACAACTGGAGCAACTGTCTTTATTCACAAATTGCAAAGATAGGCACCATGAGAAGAGAAGAGTAAGGCACAAAATGCAGAGCATGTCCATGAGACCTGCACAGGCAAGGGCAAAACAGCAGTGAACAACAAGGCCAGTGGCCAGGGCAGAGTGCACAGTATGTCCATGAGAAGCTGCACAGGCAAGGGCAAAACAGCAAGGCCAGTGGCCAGGGCAGAGTGCAGAGCATATCCATGAGAAGCTGCACAGGCAAGGGTCCAACACAGCAGTGAACGGCAAGGCCAGTGGGCATGACAAACTGCAGACGGAGTCCATGAGAAGCTGCACAGGCAAGGGCAAAACAGCAAGGCCAGTGTCCAGGGCAGAGTGCAGAGCATGTCCATGAGAAGCTGCAAAGGCAAGGGCAAAACAGCAATGAACAACAAGGCCAGGGCAGAGTGCAGAGCATGTCTGTGAGAAGCTGCACAGGCAAGGGCAAAACAGCCGTGAACAACAAGACCAGCGGCCAGGGCAGAGTGAAGAGCATGCCCATGAGAAGCTGCACAGGGAAGGGTCCAACACAGCAGTGAACGGCAAGGCCAGTGGGCATGACAAACTGCAGACTGAGTCCATGAGAAGCTGCACAGGGAATGTACCTTTCCATGGCCAGCAACACAGTCAGGGGGCAACAATGTGCAGTACAGACCCTCCTGTGTGAGACACAGGTGTGTGGGGGTGACTACCACTCAGACTTGGCTGTCAGGCAAACTGGGAGCTGGCTGTGCCTCGGGGACTGTCAGAGCACTTAAAGGGGGAGAGAGCGGAACAGCTGAGGTAGAGCGATCAGTGTCTTGGCAAGCTGGAGGGCTGCTTGGATCAGGTGGTGTAGTGGCACGTGGAGGTGGAGTCATGCAGACGGGAGTCACAGTGTGGCTGGGAGATTGTGGAGGGGAGCCCTTCCACGTCTTGGGGATCCTAAATGGCGTGACTGACTGTGGATCAATGGGAAGTGGTATGGGCACAACAGGCACACTCACCACCACTGCTGCAGCAGGTGCAGGTGCTGGCAGCCACTCTGGTGATGTGCTGGACCCAGCGGAACGCTTTGCCTTGCTTCGCCTCTGCCCCCCCTTCCCCTGAATGCGAGATGTCACCCCTACAGTCCCCTCCGGCCCCTGCTTCACTGGGCTTGGAATGGGAGTCGAGGTGGTTGGTGATACTGCCTTTGAGCCCTTCCTAGGTGTACCCTTGGCATGCACCACCTCCTTGGTGGGCACAGACACTGTACGATTATCTTTGCGTGATGCTTTAGGGGCAGGAGAGTCCTTGGATGGGGATGCCACTGTGGCATGTGTGCCTGAGGTCTGCTGCTTTGCTAATTGTCCACTGGTGTCGCCTGACGGGCTTTTCTCCCTGCGCTCTGGGGTGCCTTTGGTCTTTTGTGGGGATGATGTCTGCGCCCGGGACCGCTAGGGTTGCTGCTTCTGTGTGCTTCATGTGCTTTATCGTGACTTTGATGTATGTGGACCGTGGTCACTATCGTCAGATGTGGCCACTGCCTGGGTGGTGGACAAAGGGACTGGAGCTGGACTGTGAGAATGTGCCTGTTGCAGGGCAGACATCACTGTTGATGACAAAGCCTGGACTGTCCGGTGCAGCCCACCCACGTCGGAATGTATGCCCTACATGAAAGCAACCACCTGGGCCAATTTCTTGTCGTGGTCAATGAAGGCATTTAGGACAGCTGTCTGGCCTACACACAGCTGGCGCAAAAGGTCCACAGACTCAGCACTGATGGCAGCAGGGGGGGCAGGGGCTGCGGTGCCAGAGATGAAGGACACTCTTCCCCTCTTACTGAGGTGGACACGGGCAGCACCAGAGGAAGTGGCTGGGAGGGGGGACAATGGCCGCTGTGTGGTGGAAGTCGATGCAGAGTCCCTGTTCCCTGTGCCCTCCAACATGGATGCATCCCCACTGGCATCAGATGATGTGGTGCTTTTCGTCTCAGGCTGGGACTCCTCCAGCAGACTCCTGTCCCCCTCTGATGCGCTGGTGACATCTGTGTCACTGGGCTCCTGGGCGGCTGTGGTGCTAGTTTCACCCCCACTGGTGTCCGTCTCCTGTCCCTCTGTAACCACAGGTGATGCTGCATGGGAGAGAGAGATGTAGGGTCAGGTCAGTGGCAAAAACAGAACAAACGTATGCAAGCAATGCATGACAAAACTTGAGCAAATCTACATGTTGCACACCACCCTGTGCAATCACATTGTGCCAACTCACTACATAGACTCAAGCAGTGCGTGGAAACTGGAATCTCAGGCATGAGTGAGCCATGTGATGACCACACAGCACGACACCCTGCTTGTGGCTCTGTTCAAACAGACACACAACTAGTTCTGAGCACACCTAGGGACATGATGGGGGCACACTACTTGTTGCCAATGACAGAACTGGATGTAACAGGAGGGGACAACACAGACCCAGACTACAACATGACAGTCCACAATGGACATTAGCCCATGCCAACCACCATGTCGTACCTTGGGGACAATAGAATGCTGCACATTGCTGTAAGATATCTAGCACTCCCCAATATGGGTGCATGCAATGTACGCATTGATGTACGCACAGCCAGATTGGGCACACTGCCGTTGCCTCCCATGGGATTCCCAAGACTACACCAATGCAGAAGAAACCTGAAGAGCACAACTCAGAATGTAATGGGAAGGCACAGCTTCCAAATCAACTTTGTAAGTACAGGTAGGGCAAATGCATGCCACAGGCACCCAGGCCAGCAGCCACTTACATGCCACAGCATCACACTACCAACATCACAGAGGCCAGCGCTGGCACAGGCTCTGTACACATGCAGCCACACCCATCCAAAGTCAGACTCCCCAAATGCTCACCCCTGGCTTGCTGCTGATGCTCCTTCAAACGTGCATCCAGCTCAGGCTGTGTCATCGCCAAGATGCACCCCATTAGCGGTGTCATGCTGCACCGTGCCAGACGCCCAGTGCAAGGAAGCAGCCCCAGGGTCAACTCCGCCACATTCTTTGTAAGCCGGCTGATGTTGTCCCATCTCTTGTGGCAGTGGGTGCGCCGTCGGTTTGAGACCCCCAGGGCTCGCACCTTCGCTGCAATGGCCCTCCACACAGCCTTACGCTGGTGTACTTTGAGCTGCAGGCATGGGAGACAAGAGGGAGAAATGATCAGGGACACAGTGCCATGTACCGACATCTATCAGTATAGCAGCAAGATACAACAAAATCACATATCCAACAATAGATTAATCAGAGACTATAGTACAGCCCACATGTGACCCCTGCATGGGAAAAGCTGATGTTAAAGCTTGCAGGTGTGAGGGGGAACACATACCCTGCACATCTCACACACATGCAGGATGCCAGCACTGAAACCTGCCTGCACACATCTCCAGTTAATTGTTGGGTTGAGCAACACATACATCAAATATCAACCTGTGTTTGGGGGGTGACCCACTGTGTCCAAGACTGCTCAGCCCTCAATGTCCCTGCCCTGTGAATAGATAACTTTGTCATGGATGTCACATTGAGGGACATGATCTCACAAATACAAAATGCCCTTCACAAGGGCGGTTGTGTGCAATCTACAGTGCTGAGATGGCCCACAGCTGGAGTGCAATGTGAAAAGACTGATGTCATACTCTGTAAGTGAAGTGATGTGTGCTTGACTTTGTAGACGGGGACTGTGCTGTCCAGCTGGGCTCACACTAGGATGGACTACAGGGGCACACACAGCCATCCAGCCAAGCAATCACTGTCCTGACTACAGCATGAACAACCTTCTGTGTCACTGTATGGCTGACAATCCAACATAGGTCACTCATACTTACATGTGTAGGGAGGGAAAGCTGTGGCATTGGGTACACACACCCTCCCACCGGAGATAGCATGTCAGGCAGTACATGACACTACCCCACACTCCCAGGCATATACTGCATCAGTCCACTACATGTGTGGCCCCCCTGCCCTACCACAACACTGTTTAAGACTCACCATGACATTTGGGGCACCATATAGCCTTGGGTACTGTGTGAGCACCTCGTCCACCAGGACCTCCAGCTCCTCGCTCGTTAAGGGACTGGCACGGATCTTCTCTGTCCTTGCCATCACTGTGGACGTGAGAGACCAGCAGGGGATTTTGGTGGCAAGGGTCCCCAGGCAGCAGTCCATGGAGGCAGCAGCAGGTGAGGGGTGTCAGGCAGCAGTCCCTGGAGGCAGCAGCAGGTGAGGAGTCTCAGGCAGCAGTCCCTGGAGGCAGCAGCAGGTGAGGGGTGTCAGGCAGCAGTCCCTGGAGGAAGCAGCAGGTGAGGGGTGTCAGGCAGCAGTCCCTGGAGGCAGCAGCAGATGAGGGGTCTCAGGCAGTAGGCTCTGTGAGCAGTGGCAATGTGAGGCTCACTCCCACATATATAGCCCCCTGGGGTTGTTTCAAAGGTGCCAAGCTGCAGCAATTGGTGGCCCATGTCTGCCTCTTTCAAATGCATCCAATGACCGCCTCCCCGGTGGCAGAGCACGCCTACCGTGACCTTTAAAAATGCATCATGCCACTGCTATCGAACTTTGCATTGGCTCTAGGGCGAGCTCCATGGCGGTGTAACACCGCTGGGGCCCGGGGTGCGCTACCGCGATGGTGCATCTTTCAAATGCAGCCAATGACTGCCTCCGCGGTGGTGGAGCACGCCTACCGTGATCTTCAAAATTGCATCATGCCACCGCTATCGAGCTTCGCATTGGCTCTAGGGCGAGCTCAATGGTGGTGTAACACTGCTGGGGCTCGGGGTGCGCTACCGCGATGATGCATCTTTCAAATGCAGCCAATGAGCGCCTCCGCGGTGGCGGAGCACGCCTACCGTGATCTTCAAAATTGCATCATGCCACCGCTATCGAGCTTTGCATTGACTCTAGGGTGCGCTCCATGGCGGTGTAAAACCGCTGGGGCCCGGGGTGCTCTACCGCGATTTCCACATGTATCCATGCCTATGGTTACTGCACTGGTGTGAATGGGGGTGCTGGTGACACACCGCCGGTGCCAGGTGATAGCTACCGCGATATGGGTGCCATGCATTGACATGAGGCACCGCCATTCTGGCGGCAGAGCATGCCAACCGCCATTTCCACATGTCTCCATGCCTATGACTACTGCACTGGTGTGAATGGGGGTGCTGGTGACACACCGCCGGAGCCAGGCGGTAGCTACCGCGATATGGGTGCCATGCATTGACACGAGGCACCGCCATTCTGGCGGTGGAGCATGCCAACTGTCATTTCCACATGTCTCCATGCCTATCACTACTGCACTGGTGTGAATGGGGGTGCTGGTGACACACCGCCGGTGCCAGGCGGTAGCTATTGTGATATGGGTGCCATGCAATGGCGATGGCCATCTGTCAAATATCAACAGTGCATAGTGCCAACATGTTCAATGGCACATCATTGTGCACACAATGCCAATGTTCAATTTACTCCACTGATGGCTACACATGCCATGTTTGTGTGTGTGTAACGTACATTTGTCTGTACCCACTCACATGTCACCTGAGGATTTGATGTTGGTGTAGGCAGGACAGTGTAATCCTGGACTGTACAATGTGTACCCATGTCAATGTGTTGAGGTCCAGTGACAATCACAGCAATGCTTGTTTCGATGAATGTTGATCTATTTAGCATTGCCTCTAATGTCTGCTCATGAACACATTCATCATTCCAGCGCCGACTGTGGTCATTGTGTGGTGGATGTGTGCCAGGTTGTAATGACGCATCAAGGTGTGACCGGTACAGCAGCTAGGTAGGAGACAGTGGTTTTGATTAGTTACACATATGCTGGATGCTAGACTCCCAGGCGTGCACATGTGTACTGTGGCCATATCCCTATGTGCATTTACATAGCCAAAGGTGGTGTTTGAGGTACTTGTCTTGTGTAAGTTGACAAGTGTGCCCTTTGTGTAGCTGAAGGTTTCCCTCCATGTAAGCTGGTCTGTTAGTCACTCAGTCATTGTTGTCATTGTGTCATCCAGAATGTGATATGCTGTGCACATCTCTTGGTGAATTGTATTGACATGTGTCCACTATCATCTCCAATAGGAGGAGGCCAAATTTGATTTGTCACTTGACGATGCTGGAGGACATGGAGGATGTTGCGATCATACGCAAATGCCGCCTGGACAGAGCCACCCTGAAAACCCTTTGTGATCTGTTGGAGCCCCACCTGCATCCACGCAGGACATATCCAACAGCTTTCACCCCTACTTATAAGGTGATGGCAGCCCTGCATTTTTTTGCCACAGGATCGTTCGAGGAGACTGTGGCCAGCGCTGGTGGGATGTCACAACTGATGTTCAGCATGGTGCTGCGTGATGTACTGTCCGCCATGATGCTATACAAGGACAGATACATCCATTTCCCCAGGGATGCTGAATTGCCAGCTGTGAAGGGAGACTTCTTTCCCCTTGGACACATCCCCAATGTTGTTGGGGCCATTGATTGCACCCATGTCGCTCTTGTGCCACCACAGGCAAGTGAGCACATTTACTGCAATCGCAAGCATTACCACTCCATCAATGTGCAGGTGGTGTGCCTGGCAGACAGGACCATCTCGCAGGTGTGTGCCAAATTCCCAGGCTCGGCCCACGACTCCTACATCCTGGGGAACAGCATAGTGCCCCAGCTGATGGCTAATCTTCTTCCAGAGCGTGCATGGATTGTGGGTGAGTATGCCTAGTCATGTGGCGTGCTGCGTGTGTGACCTGCTCCCCTGAGACTCTGCGACATTGCAATGTCTATTTGTGTTTGTCATACCTAGGTGACTCTGCATATCCCAACCGTCCCTGGTTGCTGAGCCCACTGCAGAATCCCAGGTCCACGGCTGAAGTCCGCTACAATGAGGCCCATGGTAGGACACGTTGTGTGGTGGAGCGCACTTTTGGCCTGCTCGAGTCACATTTCCAGACAAGACCGGAGGTGCACTGGCATACTCGCCCGGAAAGGTGCGTCAGATTGTTGTTGCATGTTGCATGCTCCACAACCTAGCCATTCGCAGGGAGATTCCCCTGCTCCTGGATGATGGTGAAGACCCAAGGCCCCAGCCTGCAAACCAAGCTGTGTCCACTGATGAGGATAGTGGAGAGGAGGAAGGTGTTGATGACCTGCGTGAACAGCTCATCACCCGCTACTTCACTTGACTGTGGGTGTCAATGTGCAACATACCCATTGTCTGATGATATTGCTGTTGTCGTGAAGGGGAATGTGAGAATTGTAGCATCAGCAAATTGTAGACTCAGTGGTGGTTGGAAATGTTTCTAGGACATGTCATTTGGGATCATCAACGGGACGTGTATGTTGACACTTGGGGGCCATTGTGACATGTGCATGTTGGGTTATCCTGGTGTTAGGGCTTGTTTGATGTCTGTGATGCCACACTCAGACCTGTGACAGTTGTTCTGTTGTGTTTCCCTAGGTGCCTTCCACTTCTCCTTGCCTACATACAGCCCATGGTCCTGGTACATTGTGATCATGTTGAAGACTGTACACCCTGCAATAAAGACGGAGCAGACACAACAACATGTGTGTGAGGATTTTTTATTTACTATGGTGAGATGCAAGAGGGGTGTACATTTCCATTGGGGGGGGAGTGAGTTGACAGTTGTGGTAGATGAGATGGTCGAGTAGTCACCACATTGCTGTGGTGACCCAGTCCAACAGGCAGATGCCATTCACAAGGCAGTGTGGGGAAGGACAGTCCAAAGAGTCAATGCAGTGGTGGAGAGGTTTGCCATCATGGCTAGCTCCATGACTGGCGTCTGAGAGGTGCTTCGCCTCCAGATACTCCCAGGGTCTTCTTGGGACGGCCCCTTTGTCGTTTGGCAGAGGGGGGCCCTGCTGCAGGGCCAGTGCGGACTGAGGACTCACCCCTCTCTGTGGGCGCAGGGGAGGATGGTGAACTGTCATTGTGCGCCCACCAGAGGGAGGCGGAGGTGTTGTCTGGTGAGCATGCCTGTCCCCCAGTACCTCCACTTGCTGGCCCAAGAGGTCCACGATTTGTCCCATGTGTCTGTCGATGGACCTCATCAGCAGGATGAGCTCGTGCAACAAATCGTCCGACTGGCCCGTTCGTCCCTTGGCCTGTTCGTATGCGTCCAGGACTCTGGTGATGTGTTCCAGGGAGTGGGTCCCAGCCTCCTGGTGTCCCTGGGTGATGCTGCCCCTCCCACCTGCCCTGCTGCCACGGACCTGTTGCCTCACCACTGTGGGCACCCGCATCCTCTCCCTGCCCTCCTCCATGGGTGGTATGTGCGGGGCATCCTCTGGGACAGGGAGGGTGTTGCAGGCAGCACTGGTGATGGTGGTGGTGGTGGCGGTGGCCGCACAGGCCGTGACAGCAGGGGTCTGCTGTGGAGTTATTGTTGCCGCAGGTGTGGTGGGGGGAAGCTGGGGTCCTGGGACCTGTTGCTCCCTGGCACACCAGATGGGCCAGCCTCGAGCTCATCGTCCACGGAATCCTGGGAGTCACCATCCGAGAGTCCATGTACTGGGGGTGGAGAATGGCTCTGCAGGTTGCTGGTGTTGTTCTCGGCAGTGAGTTATTGGTCACCTGTGGGTCAGATAGGAAATGGTCATTGCAGTGCACCCGGCAAGCTTTGGGTTAGCTGTGTGTCATTCACTTTTTGTACACTGCACAATTGACATATCATCACATTGTTGACTGTGTGCAGTACTGTGCTCCCTGACATGATACAGTGGTACAAGCATTACTTGTCCGTGGTGCGAGGTGTCAAGGCATACCATGTGAACCGTGTCCAATTGAGGTTTACTGGGACTTGTTGCCATCAAGGGCCTGGCACAACATGTGTTTAATTGTGGACTCATGGTTTAGTTGTCTGACCTAGCAGACGTCACATCTGGCCATGGACTGGCCATTGTCATCTCCTGCATCCCTTTGTCCTGTTATGTGCATATCTTGATTTGTGCCACCACACATGCTTTCATATTTTGAGAATGGTCCTTGTTGCACTTGCCCCATGGTGATGCACATGTAACTAGTTGTTGTGCATGATTGTGCCCAGGCTTTCTTCTACTTGTGCATTGGTGTGTCACATTTTGGTGGTTGTGACAGTTTCCTTGGCTTACCTGTGTGCACACTGTGCTTGGCAATGGGGTAGGTATGGCTCTTTGTGCAATGTGAGGGCTGGTGTTGTCATATGGCACCATTTAATTTGGGAAAAATGGGTGGGTGCACACACTGGCTACCTACCTGTAAGCTTGTTTGGTGTACTGCAATGGCTTCCAAATGCTCCTGGGTGGGGTGGGGGAGGAATCCATCCTGCTCAGGTGTGGGACAGGGGGCATGGAGGGAGTAGTAGTGCAGGCCCCCCACCCCAGACACCCTCATTTTGAAGATGGCTACCTACCTGTAAGTTTGTTTGGTGTACTGCAATGGCTTCCAACTGCTCCTGGGTGGGTTGGGGGAGGGATCCATCCTGCTCAGGTGTGGGCCAGGGGGCCTGGTGGTTTTTGTACTGCTGTCTGCCTGTGCACTTGCCCCCATGGTTATGTTGTTAGCTATGTTTGGGGTGAATGGGAGTGGGTGAATGTTGGATCTGTGAGCCATGTTTTTGTGAGTGTGTGGTGCAGATGGATGGTGTGTGTCCTAGGTGGTGTAGCTTTGTAGTTGTGCAAGGCAGTACATAGCAGAGTGGCGGTAGTCATTTGTTTGTACTTACCAGCCTCCACTACCCCGGCTACTCCTGTGAGACTCTCTGGATGCAGTATGGCAAGCACCTTCTCCTCCCATTGTGTGAATGTTTTTTGTGGAATGGGAGGACCACCGCCAGTCCTCTGAGCCAGCTCACGGTTCTTGCTCCTCCTCTCCTTGACCACCCTCTTCAGATCATGCCACCGCTTCATGATCTCCTTTTTTGATCTTGGGGTGGTCCCTACTGCATTGACCCTTTGGACTATCCTAGCCAACATCTGTGTCCTTGTGGCTAATGGTGTCTGTTGGATAAGGGTACCAAAAAGCTGTGGTTCCACTCTGACTATCTCATCTACCATGACCTTCAACTCACTCTCAGTGAATTTGGGCATTTTCTGTGTGGCCATGGTGTGTGGTGTGCAAAGAGATTGCGGGTATAGGAGCGTGAGTGGTGGTTGTGGTTGTGCTGTGTATGGTGTGTGTTGTGCAGGGGGGTTAGTTGTGCTGGTTTGGAGGTGGTGGTGGTGCTGTGCGTGGTGTGGCTGGTGATGTTGTGTCCTTTGCCTCTCCTGTCAGCTGGGGTATGTGTCCCTTCTCGCCTAGAGTTTTGCAAGGGATTGTGGTCAGTGAAGGGGCTGGTTTTATACTCATCTATGTGGGTGTGTCCAATTGGGGTGTTGCTGACAGGTGTGTTGTCTGGGGTTTGTATTTTTCGTTTTGTCATGTGGTTGTGTCATTGGGGTGTGCTTTGTGTTTTTGGGAGGGATGTCTAGTTTTCTGTGTGCACTTTTTAACCTTCTTGTGGGGTTTTGGCTTCGTACGCCATATTTTTGATGGTTCCTCCGACACGGTGGCTGTGCTTCAGCTCTTCCGCTGGCTCTCCCATTCATCCCATTCTGCGACCGCGGCTGTCGGAGACGGTGGTACATACCGCAGGACGGTCGGGGATATACTAATTTCCGGGGCGGTGTCTCCGCTATACTTGCGGCGGGTTGTTGTTTTTCCGCCGCGATTCCACCGCCACTACGGGTGGTTATACTGGGCCTTATACCGCTGCAGTCGGATTTTTTTGACGATTACTGCTAATTTGGCCGCTGGTTTTCCCACGGGCCCGCGCAGGTGGTTGTTTGCCGCTTCCATGGCGGTCGTGGTGTTTTTCCGCTCTACATCCTAATGGACCTTTGTGTCTCCTAAATAAGTAGGTTTGCTAGCTCCATCTTTCTGAATCATAGCTTCTTGTTCTTGTTAAATCAATCAACTACCCAACTCCCTCTCCTATTCCTTCTATCCCCCTAGGCGTGCCTTAGCGCGATGAGATTCTATGATTTTTGCCCGAAGCAGGTTCCTTCCCGTGGGTTCATTAGACACTTGCCTGCTGTTAGTTTCTTTGAAATAGTAGATTTGTGATCACCCTTGATCTCCATCTCCCAAGGTCTCGCCCTGCATTTCGTCACCCTCTTCATTGGGTGGGTGCTTTAGTAGTGTCACCAATGCTTCCTAATCTCTGGCTATTTCTAGGTAACCCCTGCCTCGTGGCTTCTCCCAGTCTTACTTCTCCCTTGTATGCCACTCATTTTGTAAATTCCTTCTTCCACCGCTCCACCCCTGGTCCCCCTGATGAATACAGGCCCCAGCTAGGCCCGCAGGACACAAGGGTTCGCTCTCCTGCAATGGAATCTATAAGGAAGTTGGCACGGAAACTGCAAAGTACAAAGACAAGGTTTATTAACCCTTAAGGGTGGTCCTACAATCCATACAATACCCTTCAGTATTGCATAGAGTAGCACAAAGAACTTGCGTACACGGTCCCCTTTTATACACAACAGAGGGGCTCATAAGTGGGAGGATACAACATGAGGCAAGGAATGTTACCTTTTATGGACATTTTCAATACAAGATCAATATGTGGGCGGAGCTGACATACTCCTTGAGCCCGCGAAAACATGGTCAAGCAAAGACTAACTGATAACAGATGTGGTCAAGCCTGGGCATGCGCCAGGCGGACAAAGGAACTATTTATAGACTGTTACTAGGCAGATTACAAGAGCAACTAACACGGAGATAGGACTCTTCCCGTGTTGAGCACGTGGAGACATAACAATACAAAATGGAGTCCAAACTTCAGTCAACATAACGAAAGAGACATGTGTAAGGCAGGAGAATTCATGTCTTTAGTAAATGCTTAATCACATCGTGGTTTCAATTTACAACAGACGACCCTTTCAGCATTTACTGAAGACATCCGGTTTGTTAGGATAATCATCGTATATGTCAATTATCATCATTTCTTCTACTTCTTTAGCTAAACGTTTCTGATAAGTGACATTGGCAATAGCTTTCTTATCGGGAATACAGAATGATACACATAAGGAACAGAGCAAAGGACCACATTGGACACAGATGCAGCAAGAAAACAGAACTGCTATAATTATACAGAGACCAGTTAAAACCTTCCAACCCCAAGCAGTGATCAATGCCCAAAACCATCCAGAAAAGGACCAAGTGCCGTTTTCTGTATGGATTTCAGCTGCAATTTTATGCAACCTGTTGATTGCATTATAGACTGACGGTGTGTGATCAGGGATAAACACACAGCAACTACTCCCGATAATTTTACAAGCTCCACCTCGATCAGCTAACATAACATCTAACACCATACGATTCTGCAATGCAACAATTCTGGTAATCTGCAATTCTTCCGTAAGATTCCCAAGAGCAGCAGCGGTTTGGTTTGTCACAGCCTCTACCACTCTTGTTAATCTTCGAACTTTCCTACTATTTAGGGCAGCTCCAACGAAGAAAAACAATCCTAAATTAAAATCAATGTACTGCTGCAGACTGGTGTCAGTCTGGTCCACATCATCAATTGATAGAGTACGTTTATACCTATTTACAGTCACATTATTTAACAACTTCAAATCCTTATGATAGGATGCAGGTGCCAAAAATACAGGAGGCAACAGGAAGGCTACATAACATACTCCGGACCAACCGGCTGGCAAGCGGTAATAACCTTTATTCCCGCATACGAAGTATGTATTATGGGATGCTAAGAAGGTACTGTTATTCAACCCGTCGATGTTTAATATGGTAATACAATCACTAACACCAACAGGAATATAACCCACACTCTGGACACACAGGTCCGCTTGAGCTTGTGCCACTTGAATCACAAATCTGTCTTTTCCCACAGTGTCTCTGGTGTTCGTGAAAACATAAGGAATCGATTCATTGTCTGGTCGATACTCTTCCCTTTCCCAAATTGTCCCATTCGCTTGCGGATATCCATCTTTATCCTGATGACATTCTTTATTGAGTCTGAAGAGTAATCGTCCCACTGTGGGTTTCCGAGTGGCAAAAAGCAAAGTGTACCATGCTCTACAAGAGCCATTATGAGAGAAAGGAAGAGGTATGAATGGCGTTCCTCCTTTCTTCTGATGAGCTGGCATCATACCACATATCCAACAGTTCGTAGCATTCGTGGCAACGTGGGTATGATGCAGCATCTGAATGAAAGTGTTATTCAAATAAGACTGACGATGCTTCAATTCTTGATACGGAAGGGTATAGAAGTAGTGCTCCTCAGGCACTGGAGTGGTCAACACAAGTAACTCTCGAGCAGGAGTCACATCCTCCACAAACCATGTGGTTATCCCAACAATAGCTACTGTGAGCATAAAGCCTGTTGCACAAAGAATTTTCTTTTTCTCCATGTCAGAATAAAGAATCAATATCTTCCTGAAACTAAAGGCTTGTCAGAACTCTTCCCCTTGGGCAGCGGTCGATTTCTTCACCAACGGGCCAAGACGGGTGTCACTACACTAATGCAGGGCTGATCCCCCCCCCCTTGCCTCATTGGCTCTCCGTTTCACTAACCCAAGGGCCGTTCTGACAACATGTCCCGTTACTGAAGGATTCACTTTCTTGGCCTCAGATGATATCGCTTTCCTCCAGGAGTCGCGTGATCCGGAAAGAGCTCCTCAGCGTCGTTCGGTTCCACAGCACGGCCTTTCTCTGTGGTCAGAATCTCTCGTTGATCGGTCAATACAGCAGGCTCCACCAATCCGGGCGGTACTTTGCGGCAGTGCAGGGAATGGATCCAATTCTTTCTGTTGGAAACTCGCACAGCCGTCCTCGTTGCCAGTAAGACTTGCTCAGGACCAACCCATCTCGGCTCCAGGCTGTTCGTTCTGTCAAAGATTTTTATCATGACATGGTCGCCAGGCCGGAGACCATGTCCTTCACCGGTAGACCGATCAGGGAGCGCCTCCCGGACCTGTTGATGAATAGAAACCAAGTTATCCGTTAACTGTGCCAGATAATCATTCATCATTACACAAGGTACATCATACACAGTCTTAGGTTTTGGTGGACCCCAAATATTCATTGGACGTCCAAAGACAATCTCGTACGGTGTAAGACCGATTCGAGAGTGCGGTACCGACCTAATTGACAACAACGCCAGCGGTAAAGCATCTGGCCAAGTCAAAGACGTCGAAGCTTGGATTTTAGCGATCTTGAGCTTCAGTGTACCATTATACTTCTCGACTAGTCCTGCAGATTGAGGATGAAATACTGCGTGGAACTTCTGGGTGATGCCCAGACCCTTCAAAACATACTTTATAACATCCGCTATAAAGTGGGGTCCGTTATCACTCCACAGAAGTCTACAAACGCCATATCGAGGGAAGAACTCCTTCAACAGCATCTTGGCGGTAGTCATTGCAGTATTGTCTTTCGTAGGGTATGCCTCAACCCATTTGCTAAAGGCACAAACCACTACTAGGACATACTTCAAATTGTTACAGCGCTCAAGCTGGATGTAATCCATCTGCAAAACCTCAAAGGGTGCAGTAGGTGTTACAAATCCTCCTGCTGGGGTTCGAGTACCCTTTCCTGGGTTGTACCTCAGGCAGATCATACAGGTCTGCACCACCCTCTTTGCCGTGCTAGCAATCTCTGGATGCTCCCAGACTTGGGTAAGCAATTTTACAATTGCGGAAGCTCCAACATGTGCTAGCCCATGTGCCATCTGAACCATAGGTTGTACAAAAGCCGTGGGTAGTTTCCATCTATCCATCTGCTTATTTCTCCAGCAACCCTCATCATCCAATTCTCCCTCACTGGACCATTGCTCCCGTTCTTTATCAGAAGCGGTCCTCTGTATTTCTCGCACTTCTTCCTTCGCATCATGCCATCTCTCTACTTGTGACTTCACTACATACATGGCAGTAGCACCGGGCTGCATCGCAGTCTCCCGTGCCACCCGGTCTGCTAACGCATTCCCTTCTCCAACTTTATCGACTACCTTCCTATGGGCGCTACATTTAATGATGGCAATTTTCTTCGGATATGTCAATGCAGTTAAAAGATTATGAACTAACTCCCCATGCATTATTTGTACTCCATGTGACGTTAAAAACCCTCTCTCCTTCCAGAGCAGGCCGAAATCGTGCGCTACTCCGAAAGCATAGCGGCTATCTGTATAAACATTCACACACAATCCTGTACTGAGCTCACATGCTCGTGTTAATGCTATCAGTTCCGCTGCTTGAGCTGATTTCTGTGGTATGCGTGCTGTCTCCACTATTGTTTGCAATGTGGTAAGTGCATACGCTGCTGAAGTCGTACCATCTGGTAGCTTCAGGCATGACCCGTCCACCCACAGTTCTCCATCTACATCTGAAAAGGGCGTTTCCTGGAGATCAATACGACCCTTTGTTTGTTCCTCAGTCACAAGGATACAATCATGTGCTTTCCGTGCCTCAGACTGAGTCTCGGGGTATGGCAACAATGTGGCCGGATTTAACGTTACGCACCTCTTTAACGTAATATGAGGAGCCAAAAGCGTCAGCTCATATCCCGTTAAACGGGCACTGGTCAAATGCTGCGTCTTTGTCTGATTAAGCAGGGCATCAACAGCATGGGGGACTAATACCAACAGCTTATGAGATAACACAATTCCCTCGCTTTGGCGTATTGACACAGCTGTCGCCGCAACCGAGCGAAAACAACCAGGCAATGCTCGGGCAACAGGATCAAGTACAGCCGAAAAATATGCACAAGGGCGCTGCTTGTCGCCGTGCATCTGCACTAAAACTGATAATGCACATCCATCTTTCTCATGCACATACAGCGAAAAAGGTTTGGTATAATCAGGAGTCCCTAACACTGGTGCTGAACAGAGAGCCTGTCGCAATTTCTGAAAGGCAGTGTCACACTCATTCGTCCAAGGAAGCGGAATAGGTGTGTCTTTTGTCAAAAGGGCTAACAATGGCTTAGCTATGTGTGAAAACCCTAGTATCCATTGCCTACAAAACGAAACGAGACCCAAAAATGCACGCACGTCCTTCTGCGTGGACGGTGTCGGCGTGTCCAGAATTACTTGGACACGATCTGGTGTGAGTGCACGCCCCTCCTTAGACAAAAGGTGACCCAGATAAGTCACCTTTGGTCTACAGAATTGCAACTTTTTCCGAGATACTTTGTGGTTGTGGGATGCCAAAAAGGAAAGCAAAGACAACGTACTCGTTTCACACAATTCCGGAGTGTCGGCCGCCAGCAAGATGTCATCGACATATTGAATGAGGGCGACACCCTCGGGCAGAACAAAGGAATCCAATAGTCTTTTCAAAGCTTGACTGTAAATGCTAGGGCTTTCTGTGTAGCCCTGAGGAATTCTACAAAATCGGTAAGACCTATTATTTAGAGTGAAACCAAAGAGGTATCGACTATCGGGATGAATGGGAATTGAAAAGAAGGCATGTTTCAAATCAATAACTGAAAACGTGGTCGCCGTAGGCGGGACCAAAGTAAGCAACGTTGTGATATCAGAAACCACTGGGTACTGAGGTATCACGATCTTGTTTACTTCTCTCAAATCAATTATAAACCGATAGACTTTGGCATCCGTATCCTTTTTCAAAATGGGTAGAATCGGGCTATTACAGACGTTGTAGGGAACTTCCTCCACTACTCCCACCTTAATCAAATCCTGCACAATCTGTATAAGAGCCTCCTCCCCCTCCTGCGAAATACGATACTGTGGGAGGCGTGGTAACACCGCCCCCTCCTGGACACGAATGTGGACAGGCGGAATCACCATCTGTCCCACATCAGTATCCGAGGTGGCCCACAGAGCACAAGGGAGGGTAGCTAACACAGCATCTTCTGCAACCACACACATCCGTTCAGACAGGGGGTAATTGTCGTTTAATATCACCCGCACTCCAGCAGGGGAGCAGCGGATCGTAGCTCTGAAGTGCTTCAACATATCAAGGCCCATAATATTGTCCGGCGTGTTCGGGGCAAGCAGAAACGGACAGGGTGCAGAAAAAGAATCAACCTGAAATGTGAGGGGCCGCGAAAGAGGGCTTCGGGAGAGTGTACCATCAAACCCTACCGATGTAACCATTAAGCCAGATGGGGGAGCCCTCGGAACCAATTGTTTAGACAGCGCACTACGAGTCGCTCCTGTATCCACTAGGAACTGATCAGTAGAACCCAAAACCTCAGCTGATACGTAAGGACCCTTCTGATCAACCGGCACCTCAACTGATTCTAACCCCCATCCAACGCGTTCCTATGCATGCTGAGAATCATGGTACCCAGAACGGTCAATTCCCGACACTTGATACTGGTTTTGTCGATCGAAAACATTAGGCCTATCTCGTTGCTGCCCGGCAGGGTCAAAACGAGCGTGATCATTAGAATTCCCTCTAAAATTCGAGAAACCCCCTCTACCTCTCGGGCCACCCTGATTGTGTCCCTGACGCGAAGCATGCAACGCTGGGCAATCTCTGGCCCAGTGTCCCGATTGCTTACAATACGCACATTGATTCCTGTTCAAATCAGATCGGCCCGAGGGAGGACCATAAAATCCTCCCCTACCTCTATTTACACCCCGTCGGGCGGACCATATACTTGTGCTAACATCACCTTCGTTTTTAAATCCTTCGATTTCTTCTCCTCCTGCCCCTTCGCTTCTTGCTCCTGGCGCTCATAGTACTGAGCTATAGTCAGGAGGGCTGTCGGGGTCGCAGTGGACCAAGAACTTTCACTCGCTTTTAGGTGGGCTGCGATCGCCGGTAATAAATTCGCCACATATTTATCAGCAAAGAGGTGTCGACCCGTATCGTCCGTAAGGGACTGACCACTAAAATCATGAAACGTCTCCTCAAAGCGCGTAAAGAAATCTGCAACTGATTCATCGACTTTCTGCTTGCACGAGGCTAACATATTCCAGTCAA
The DNA here is from genome assembly GCF_964204655.1 of Triturus cristatus. NCBI lineage: Eukaryota > Metazoa > Chordata > Amphibia > Caudata > Salamandridae > Triturus > Triturus cristatus. Next base: position 384,418,989 of record NC_140584.1, on the reverse strand, counting down.
TCTTTTTAGGGGGAATGATTGTCTTCAACTTAGCCAGAATAGCAGCAGGGAGATCTAAGATAATCTGAGGTGGTTTCTGCGCGGGCTTTCTCTCCCTATCCTCATCCTCAAGCTCCGACCACCGAGCCTTAAAAGCGGCAACATCGTCCACCTTCCGCACAGATCGCCACATATCTGGTGGTAGAATAAGCCCAAAGAACAAATCTATATCTGCTAAGGTCATAGTACAAGAATTCAAGGCCCCCTCGACTTCTTCGTAAAAGGCCGCTGGATTCTTGCGGGGATCAGGCAACGCATTCTTTAACGCCATGACGTCAGCCCTGTGCCAGGGAGTATAAACCCAATTATACACAAAATATCCAGTAGCATCGGCGGAGGTAATATCCGAGCTAGTCCCCGCTCCTTTAGGAGGAACATACAAAGGCGCCGCCTCTCGCATTGGTTTAGCATGCACTAGATCGCTCTTATCTGATTGAGAGGTGGATGAATGGCCATCTCCGGTACGCGAAGCCGACCGCTTCTCCTCCTCGACTTGTTGGCGTGCTTTCTCTTTAAGGTCTTTCGCCGCATCCCGCAACGCAAACAGTCGCCGAACCGCATCAGGCGCCTCAGAGGGAGAGAAAACACCATTACGCAATGCTTTAGCATCTAATACCACATCGTCACGTTCAAAGACACTGGAATATTTCCGGAAAGCAGCAATCACTTCCTCAGAAAAGTGGCCCAAAAAATACAACCTTTCTCTATCCTGCCACAACTCCCAAGAATCCAACAACTCAGCAAGGGATAACTTGCCCTTAAGTGCACGATAGGAAACTTGCCGAAGCTCACCCATTCGCTCAGCCGATAACATGGACCGCGTGTCTACCTTACCCGAACCCGATCCAGAATCTTGTGGCCTCGGGGCAGACGCGCCGACATAAGGAGGCGGAGAACGATCTAATAAATAAAAATCATCGTCATGATTATTAAGGACAGGATAGAGTGACTGACGAACAGCATATTGACCCGAGACTTGTAACCTACGCTCTTTCTCTTGCCTCTCCGTCTGTTCTCTTTCCTCCCGACGCTTTGCTTCCTGCGCTCTCACATGATCATTCTTTCGTTGCTCTTTATCAAACAGCGCTTTCTCACGCTTCTCTCGCTCACGCACTTCCTTCACCCATAATCGCACACATTCAAACATGTCTTGACGAGCACGCCGTTTACACATACACTGTTCCACATACTCAATCTTACGCATATCAAACGACCCATACAACGGCCACCGTAACGCAGGATCCTTTCTGGTATATTTCCTCCATACTGTGCTGTACATTATGGAAGAAAGACCATGCTTCACATACATATCCCTATTAGGAGTCCCCTCTGGGGGAGCTGGAGCAGATTCCTCAAGGTTTAACCGGTTCCCAAAGCAGCAGCACCACTTACGGAGTGCGCTAAAAGCAGGCATGCTCAAAAATAATGCAGAATATGCAGTATTATCAAAAAAATGGCACTTAAAGGTTGTGCCGTTCAAAGTTACACAGTTCCGGAGAAATATCTCCACATTACCTGCCTATATGTGTTGCAACGCATATATTCTCACAATAATTAATACAAGATATGACCGGTCATCACAAATCAAACTCAAATAGCCAAACCAGGCTTCAAAAACTCGGAGCAAGTACCGTACAACGGTTCTTACCAATCAAGAGTCCAGATTCCAACTGCCAAGCTCCAAAATTCGCCCAAACGGCTGTCACGGCAGGACCGACAGAAGAGGTCTCAGTCGAGGACCGGCGCCACCCAGATGGCCAGCTCGGAAGGGAAGGAAGAAAAACCTCGGGATGCCAGGACTAAGATGCCTCTGGCAGTGATCACATCCCCGGCCAAATTCCTCACCTTCGTCGCGACCAATCCTTCGAGCATCCGAGTCGCCGATGAGCCCCACGTGACGGGCGCCAATTGATGAATACAGGCCCCAGCTAGGCCCGCAGGACACAAGGGTTCGCTCTCCTGCAATGGAATCTATAAGGAAGTTGGCACGGAAACTGCAAAGTACAAAGACAAGGTTTATTAACCCTTAAGGGTGGTCCTACAATCCATACAATACCCTTCAGTATTGCATAGAGTAGCACAAAGAACTTGCGTACACGGTCCCCTTTTATACACAACAGAGGGGCTCATAAGTGGGAGGATACAACATGAGGCAAGGAATGTTACCTTTTATGGACATTTTCAATACAAGATCAATATGTGGGCGGAGCTGACATACTCCTTGAGCCCGCGAAAACATGGTCAAGCAAAGACTAACTGATAACAGATGTGGTCAAGCCTGGGCATGCGCCAGGCGGACAAAGGAACTATTTATAGACTGTTACTAGGCAGATTACAAGAGCAACTAACACGGAGATAGGACTCTTCCCGTGTTGAGCACGTGGAGACATAACAATACAAAATGGAGTCCAAACTTCAGTCAACATAACGAAAGAGACATGTGTAAGGCAGGAGAATTCATGTCTTTAGTAAATGCTTAATCCCATCGTGGTTTCAATTTACAACACCCCTTCGGATTTCCCGTTTCTAGTGATCTCTCTTTTGGCTATCAGGAATGCCAAATCTTGGAACCTACTTGTTACTTTGAGGTGTGTGGGAACCAGTGTAAGAGACAGTATTCTGGTGTTACTTGTACCTCTTTCTCTGTTATTTTCGCTATTAATGTTGCCACTTTTCTCCAGAAGCTCCCTATCTTAGGGCAGTCCCAGAACATGTGCAGAAATGCCGCATTTACTTCCCCGCATTGTGGGCACAGGGCTGTTCGTGTCCCAAAGTGTTTATTGATGCATGCTGGTGTGCGGGAAGCTCTATGTAATACGTAAAAATGTATTAATTGGAACCTGGCATTTCTAGTGATCTTTGTTGCCCTCTCTACTAATATATCCCATGCTTTCTCCTCGATAGCTATTCCCAAATCCTCTTCCCAGCTTTCCCATAACTGGGTGAGAGCAAGCAGTGTTTCATTCCTAAGGCGACGGTATAAACAGGTAACTACTTTAAAAGTCCCGGAGGCTGACACAACATATTGACATCCTCCTGATGTCAGAGGTTCCGAGAGGCCTTCTCCCCAATGTTTTTGTATTGCCTTCGCGAGGGCATGATAGAGTAAAAAGTGTCCTCGGGTATGCCATATCGCTCTCTAAATTCATTGAAGGGGAGTAGGGATCCATCCTCGTATAACCTGCCTATGGAGGTCACTACTGCTTCTGCCCAGACTTCTAGACCTCGCCAGTTCCCTCCATGTGGAAGTGCCATGCAGAGGGTTATTGCTATCTCCGGGGCATAAAGTTTGTTAGTTTTAGATCGATGGTGACTCCTAATCCACCATTTACATATTACTTTGATTCAATTGGTTTCATCCCCCCTCCGTGCAGGTTATTTTATCAAATGTATACAGCGCAAGAATACCAAACGGTGTCATGGCGCTAACAGTCTAGAAGCAAGCTGAAGCACTTATTTATTGAACAACCAGGTCTTAATGGCTTTCCTGAAAGATGTCAAAGAAGGGAGACTTCTGATGGTATTGTGGAGGGTGTTCCAGAGCTTCGTAGCACCCACTGTGAAGATTCTGCCACCCAAATTAGCCTTAAGAAATCTCTGAGACAGTATCAGTTTCGCCCCTTCTGACCGAAGGCATCAGGGCAGGTAAGCAGAGCACTATGTTAGACAATACTGTCAGACTAGGGACTGTGTCATCAGGCTGGTTCGTATCCCTCACCCTTCCAGCTATCCATTTCGTTTACCACTGCATCTGTGCTGCGATATAGAAGTATTCGAAGTCGGGTAGTGCAAGGCCTCCTGCACTCTATGGTCTCGTTAGTGTAGCCCATGCCACCCTTCACCTACCCGTCCCCTATATAAAGGATATCACTCGTGACTTCATGTAGCGAAACATTCCTGCTAAGATCCAGACAGGAAACACCCCTAACAGATAAAGCAGTCTCTGCAGTGTCACCATTTTCAGCAAAGATGCTCTTCCAATGGCTGATAGTTGTAATGATCCCCAGAAGGCAGGACTCGCCTTCACCCTGCTGATTGCTTTCCCTATGTTGCCTTCCAGCAAATCCGCCCTATCATGGTAGATGGTAATTCCCAGATTTGGGAGGCACCTGCTCTCCCAAGACACTTTCACTTCCATTTGTGGCTTCTCACGCCCTGCTTTAGCGGGGAATAGGCACAACTTCCTCCAATTAAGTCTAAGGCCCGAAACTCTCTCCAATGATGCAAGCAATTCCCATGCTCCATCAAGGTCGTCCCTTGTGTTCTGAAGTATAACGCTATATGTTGGGTTTGACCCATCACCTCCAAACCACTATAATGAAGACCCGTTCTGGCCCTGGCTGCAAGGCGCTCCATGGCCAGAGCGAATAACAGTGGGGAGAGCGGGCACCCTTGCCAAGTTCCTCTCCCCACCTGGTAGGCATCTGAGATCCAGCCCCCACTCCTGGATCGAGCCCTAGAGTCTGAGTATAGTAGGGATGTATATTTTACAAAATCTGAGCCCAGGCCAAATCTCCTCATTACTCTGAATAGGTAAAGCCTTTCTAAGCTATCAAAGGCCTTTTTGATATCGACCGTGAATATGACTGCTTCGTTTTAATTGTATGATTCTGACCCTAGGATACGCGTTAATCTTTTAATATTTACTGCCGTGTTGCATGTTGGAATGAACCCTCACTGGTCTAAATGTATTAGGTCTGCCATATGTGGGAGTAGCCTCTTAGCCAGAATTTTACTTAAGATCTTATAGTCAGCATAGAGCAGTATATATGCTGTCTTATCCGTGGCTGGCTTGCCTGGTTTTATCAGCGGGATAATCAGTGCTTCTCTTGCAGAGCCCGGTAATGTCCCTCCTTGTTTTGCTTGATTATAAACTTCCACTAGTCTCGGTCCTAAGATGTCTACATACATCATGTAATATTCGACCAGAAGTGTCTGATATGCTCGCTGACTTTATTGTGTAGCACTGAATGTAACCGAAGTATTCTGCTGTTTGTCTTTCTGTGTAAAATTCAATAAACAGAAACTTTAAAAAACAGTCGACCGGGAGGCTGTCTGTGCCCGGTGTGGTATTCCTTTTTAATAGCTGCCCTAAACCCCTGTAACACTATATCCCTTCCCAGCATTTGAGCAATTCCCTCGTCTATAGTTGGTACGGTCTGAGGCCCTGTGAAGTCGTCGATAATAGTCTTGGAGCACATCGCCCTACTCCTATACAATTTAGCATAGTACTTAAAGAATACCTTACTAATATCTTGTTGTTTATATGATTCTCCTTCTAGTTCGTCACTGATTTTGAGTATAATCAACCCTCTCTTAGCCAGGTTAGCTAACCATTCTAGGATTGCCCCAGATTTGTTCCTCTCAGCATGAGCTCGGATCAAGTAGTTCTTATAATCAAAACAGCTAAGCCTTTCAACATGTTCTGTTACCATCTCTTGGCTGCCAGTAGTTGTTCTTGCAGTTCTGTGTGTTCTGGTCTCACTTTCTCCAGTTCCCTAAGGCATTGTTAGGCTTTTAGTGTATCTCTTAGGAGTGTCCCCCTCATTCCCACCACCTCAGAGATGCATTTCCCCCTGATCACAACTTTAAAGGCATCCCACTCAACCATTGGTTTAGAGGTGGTCCCTGCATTAGCCTCAAAGTAATGCTTGTTCGCGTCCTTATTGCTGTCTGAAAAACCTGGTCTTCCTAGGCTTTGGGTCTTAATCACCAAGTGGGGATGCTTGGTCTTTCTTTTATCCACTGAAGCTCTATCAACAGGGGATTGTGGTCGGAAATTGTCCGGGCTAGGTACTCGCTTGACTTCTCATGTTCATGTACGTCTGGGGCGCAAAGTATGGCATCTAGCCTAACATGCGGATCGTGCAGATATGAGAAAAATGAGTAGTCCCTGTCTCTTGGGTTTAATGCCCTCCAAGTATTTATCAGTCCCCACTGGTGTTGCCACGCTCTCTGCCCTTCGACTACTCAGACAGTGGGAGAATCCTTCATGGGAGGATGGGAGCAATCTAATTCAATATCTTTGATGCAGTTAAAGTCTCCACCCACAATCACCGAACTGGTCAAGTGCGGGGCCAACTTTCAGGAAAGAACTGCTAGGAATGAAGCTTGATCTGTATTCGGCTCGTTTATATTCACAATTGTTATGTCTCTGCCATCTAAGTTGCCTACTAGTACTTCATAACGTACTTCTGGGTCTATTATGTGTTAATTACACTGAAATGGGACTCCTGGTCGGACCCATATAAGCACCCCCATCACGTAAGCGGAATAATTTGCATAGTACACCTGACCTCTCCATCTTCTCTGTAGAGCCTCCCCCTCCTTAGTAGTAATATGTGTTTCTTGTAATGTACGTCCCACCTAGTTAAGTATGCATGAATTTTATGGTGCTTAGTCATGGTGTGCATTCCTCTTGCATTCCATGAGAGATATTTAACGTCTACGGCAGAATCCATTGGGTTGTGTCAGCATTAACCTACTAATTACTCTAGCCCAGTCATGCCTAGTCCCAGCTAAAAAAAACCCTTGAAAAACAAACTCCCCAACATCCCTTCCACAGGAGAGGTGACAGTCCAATACCCATCCAAACTTGATACCAATTAGCACCGTTCCGCAGAGCACCTGCGCAGTTGTATTTGGGTATGAAGTTTTGACTTGTTATCTCTGGGCCCCCTACCTCCCAGCTATTCCCCTCCATAAATGTTGGAGATTTACCCCATATCCCTCACTTTATTGTTAGAAGCCCCCTCCAGGGTTTTTCTTTACCCCTTATTTAGGGTCAAAAGGATACAAGAAATAAGAATTATTGTTCATTTGCACATGTCATTCTTATGGGCCTGTCTTCAAATGAGCTCGTCTATCAACTTGGGGGTGACTTTAGGAAGGTCAGTGTCGGAGTCCTCCGCCGAACTAGAACTTCAGGAAACCATCTGGTGTTCCCTTCTCATTGTCGTTCTGCATGGACTTAGGACTAGAGTCTGCCTGGCTTAGCTCTGCAACCTCTCGAAGGATTCTAAACCTTTCCTCTCTGGCTTCTGACGATGATGGTGTACTAGCTTTATCCGGGGTTCTTTGTTTCTTCTGGGAGGAGTTCAACAGTGACCTCCTCCTCTGGACAGTGTCAAGCCAATTCCATGCATCTTGGGGAGTTTGAAAGATCAGAGTCCCCGTCGGTGAGACCACTCTCAGTCAGGCCAGAAACATCATTCCATATGAAAGCTGTAGTTGCCTGAGATGCCTCTTCACAGCCAGGAAGGAGGCACGTTGTCTCTGCACCTCCTTCGTTCTGTCCAGAAATATCATTATCTTACTACTTCCAATTTGTAGGGGTTTGTTCTGCCAGGCCTGTGACAGAATATGGTCCCAAGCCCTGAAGTGGAGTAGCCGAGTGATAACTGGGCGTGGGGGAGCACCCGGCCTAGGAGGTCGCACCAGAACCCTGTGCGCCCTCTCCAGCACATAGAATTGTGAAAGGTCCTCTGGGGCCACTTCTGTCTTCAGCCAGTTTTCTAGATATTGCACCATGTCGCTACCTTCTTCATGTTCCGGTAACCCAATAAAAGCGTATGTTATTCCTACGGGACCTTGCTTCGCTATCCTCTGCTCTCATTTCCAGGGTCCTCACCCTGTTCACTACTTCTGATAGGGATTTACTCATCTCCGTGACCTCCGACGGAATGTCTGCCATTGTGTGTTCAATGTTTGTTACCCTTTCTGCTAGGTGGCGATGATCATCCTTTAGTAGCCTCAGGTATGTACCTATTGAATCTATCTTGGTCTCAAGGGCTTCGCGGGATGCTGTGTCACTTGAATGATTTCCGCCAAAGTGGGACAGGTCTGGGCAGACTCCTTTGTCGTCCCCCCCTATCTTCTTCATCATCCGTTTGTTCCTGCCTCTTGCCGAGATCCATATAGGCCTGCACTCGTCTTTTAGATATCCTCCCCATTCCTGACAGGTGTAAGCCCATCTCTGCTGTGGTGGGCGTCCGACTGGAAGGGAAGGGCAGTGGTTCCTCCGCACCTTCTTTGGGTGATCACTGTCTGTGTGATTATTCGGTCTTGAGGCACTCTGTCCTTGGGTATTGCTTGTGTCATTGCTGGTGGTATCTCACTGCCGCTCCTCTAATTCTGAGGCCTCCTCCCCAGGTGTTACTTCCCATGTCTGGCTGTTTGGTAGTGTGTGTACAGCGTTCTCTTAGCCTGTTGTTTATTCAGCCCGATCCTTTTATTTTGGGATCATAGGACCGGCCTTCCTTGATACTTGTTGGGAGAGGGCTCCCTGCTGCATCAAGCGTGTTCGATGAACTTCCCCTAACACAGGTCTATGTGATTTCTCCACACTTTGTGTAAGGCATTAACTTCACTTTATTGCGGCCCACCTACCTATGGCTGTAGGCCTACACTCACAAGCCATTCTTCCTCCCTGGCTGCCAGTGGCCTGCTTCTGCCTAGTCTCTGCTCTCGTCTTCTACCTGACGGTGGGACCTCCTTGTTACTCTTCTGAATAAGTGCCCCTCTTGTTCTCTTCTTTGCTCCTCCTTACAACAGAGTATGTGTGCTTTGCCGTGGCACACACGCAGGCATCCTCAAATGCTTGTGGCCCCCTTCCTTGCAGCGTTATGCCTCCACTCCCACACCTTACTTCCTCCTGTCTGCTTGGGCCGCACTGCTGCCTCTTCCTCTTCCTCGCCCTTAGTTCGTGTTTTACTGCTGAGCCCTCCACTCTCCGCTTTCAGGTGAGCGCCCCTCTTTGTCACCGCAGCGCTTCTCCTTCCCTCTGGGGTTTCCTACTTTGTCTCAGGGCCTCCCCACTTCTTGTCAGGCTGCCTTTTAATTACCGCCGCCTGGCAGTGGCATCCTCTACCTCATGCCACCCCTGTCTCGAGTCGCTTTAGGGGGGGCTTCTCATCGCCGGCTCTTTTCTTTTCTTGGCTTCCTCAGGGCCAGCAACGCTCTCCGGCGGCCACTGCGGCGGCATCCACTGGTCGCTCAGCAGCAGCACAGTCCCGTCTCATCTGCCTCTCCACAGGTTTTTCATCTGAGTCTTCGGGTCCGGAATGCAGCTTGAATTCTTCTGCAGCTCGCCCCCCATGGGGCTCCATTCATCAGAACTGATCTCAGGTTTCTTGTGCCTGATTCGGTCAGGGGAGCGCTCACCTCTCTCTTTCCTCCGCTTTCGTGTTCGGGGTTTGCACTCCTCCGGTAATGGCTGGCGGTTTCGGCCACCATTGGGCCCCCTCTACGCTTCTCTCATGTGTAGCGCCCCCTGGATTTTTGTGCCGACTTTCAGAGCTCCCTCCTCATTCAGCTGGTTCTCCCCAGCCCCCTCATACATTTTGTGGGAGTGTGGGGTATCAGGATGGTTGTGGATGGAGGATCGCCCGGCGGGAGCACCGCGAGTCATGTCTTACTCCATTGCCGGTTAGCCATGCCCCCGTACTCTTTATATTTCATCCTCAATTTTTACAGTTTGGGTATTAATCTGAAACATCCAAATTCTATGTTAATCTAATAACCTAGTGGACATGATAATGAGAAATTAATGTAAAGACTTTTTTTTACAACACTCAGTCTTACTGTTTATGTCCACGTTGCAGGATAACCAACGCATCTACAGTCGACTAAGACAGTTTTTATCTCACTTGCCAATGTTGTGGTGCTGGACAAAATGAAGGGCTAACCCTTGAATGGTTAAACTATGAAAGCTATGTGATGCACTCTATATGTAATTACCAGAGGGAATCGAGTTTGTTTTAGATTTTCATTTCTTCCTTTTTTCTTTTTTCTTATTTATTTATTTATTTATTTATTTATTTATTTATTTATTTATACAGGAGGATGTACTCATATGGTATTCACCAAGCACTGGAGTGCAGCAGTGCACTTTACAAACACGAGGGGATGACATGACGAGACTTAAGTTTCCTTAATATTAATGGACAGGATTTTATGAGCCCTATTATCAGTTATTTTGTGCAACAGCAGGGTTGGTTTGCAAAACATTCACTGTTTTTGTACAACAACTACTTTGTGACTCGACCCCAGGTACATCAGGACCTAAGTTCATAACATATACAATTGTGTCATTTAGGTACCACTGAATATTTTAAAAAACAATAACGAATGGGAATTGAAGAAAATAGATTTAACTATTCCAGTGCAAGTGAAAGGGAGTACCCAGTGACATGGATTCTTATGGAACTCAAAGCATGTTAATGTCAGTAAGTAAATATTTTGAAAAAAAATGGTTGTGTTCTGTTTTAGTGGTACCACTATCTGTATACGCAGGTGTAGAGGGTTTATGCTCTGGGAGTCCAGAATGAAGATATCTCCTATCTTAGGTTCTAAATTAACTTTGGAAAATGTTGCTTCTGCCACATTATTTAGAGGTGTGGGAAATCACAGACTGACCACCAGACCTAATAGTGATCAATACATGAGGCATATCCACAAAACGGCACCAAATCGGCGTTTGAAATCCATGCGACCTCAGGTATATACCCGTATGAACATTTTGGTAACAAGTTGGACCTGAAGTTAGGAATCGTTTTCCAGTAATTATTAGGCGCATCGCACGTTTACTAGTAGCAGGTAGAGTGGTCGCTATTTCGCTTTGGTTCACTTCAAGATGGCGCTGGATTTGCGAGTGTATGGGTTACGATAACTCTGATCATATGACTCAGTCACATGATAGCGCAGTGAAGATTAGTACCGGGTCGGAGTTAGAACAGAATTAGGCGTGTTTGGGTCAGCGAGTCCAGTATGTAGCTGTATATCGGTATGTTCATTTGGATTTTGGGTGTTGTTGTCATACTAATATAAATACTTATTGGTTATCAACTTTGTCCAACAGAAAAGGGTAGCTTTTGATCGGTGTCTTTACACAAGGCTTAGAAGGCTCTGCCGCACAATTATGATGCCGGCAGAAGCCAGCCTTTCCGTGGCGTTTAAACTGCCATTGAAAGGTTGGTGGAGAATGTCTTCAGGGGCCCGTTGCAAGACCCCCTTGGGTTGGGGGGAGGTGTAGGTGCACTGGGGGGTATGGGTACCCACCTACATTTCACTGCACCAAGTGGCAGGCACAGTGTAGTGAAATGCACAACATGCTCTTTTTAACATCGCGTTGGTGCTGCAGTCAGTAGCCACCGCCGCAATGTTAAAGGTGCGGAATCCGACCGCAGCGGTGGCGGTCTCATCATAATTGTATATGCGGGACCGCCGCACGAATGGCGGTCGGACCCAATCACTGCTACGATGGCAGGCGGACGAAGTCTGCCAGCCATCGTAATGAACCCCTAAGAGAGGTACAGCACACAGATCAAAATAACCATGTTTACCACGGGTTGTATCAGAATTATTGAGGACTGCATGGTCTACACCAAATTCCTATCCACAAACACGGCATATTTTCTCTACTCAGGTCCACTATGTGAGTGCTAGGATAGTATGTTATAGAGCAAGTCATGAGTCTTACAGAGGACTGGGGCGAGATTATCTACGAAATACCTTATGGCAAGTACCTGTATTGACCCCTTCCTCTCCTTTTTTCTGCTGCCTTGCACTGCAGCTAACTGTTTTCCCACACCTCAATTGGCCAGTCTATTACCAATTAACCTCCACTAGTGCATGGTTCTCCCCCTGTAGAGATAGGAGAGCACTGCTTCAGATCCACATCTGTGTGCCCCTGTCACCAGCCTCACAGACCAAGCAGGGGACTTGGTGACTATAGGGAAAATAAACTCCTTCTATGTCAGGACTATTCTTTTTTTATTTTTGTGCTCTGAAAACAAATAGAATGCCAAACAGGGTATAACAGCATTGTGGCTAACTAATCACTCAACTTTGCTGAAAGTGCATTAGCTGATGTGGCAAAGCACTTTCATTATAAATATGCCCAGCGACCTGGTGGGGATCTCTGGATAGACAAGTAGTCCTCTGCTGGGCTTAATGAAGCTTCCAACCCTACCATTGTGAGTGCCATTCCCCCATGTTAGAAAGGTCCGGCAAAAGGGCAGAGGGGGTGGTGTGGCTATAATTTTTAGAAATACTTTTTCGTACTCCATACTACCTTCTTAGGAAGTAGAGGGGACCGAAGCCCTTGTTTTTTTGCGGTGTCCCCACACCAATCTGTTGTGGGCATGCTCATCTATAGGCACCCTTGTTTGGCAAGTCGATTAATCATGTTATCTCCCCCATTGCAACCAAATACAAGCACTGCTTGGTATTAGGAGACCTCAATATCCACATGGACAAAGCGGACGAACAGGAGCCATGATGTTACTGGAAGCCTTAGATATCTTTAAACTGGCCCCTTACATCCTCCTCCCCACCCACAAGAAGGGTCACATTTTAGATCAGATTTTCTCTAATGTGACAATAGAAATTGACGCTCCTTTTCCATTAGTATGGTCTGACCATTTTCTGTTAGTCTTCAGAATTAACAAGGAGGCAGATCTCCCGCGCTCCCATAACAAGCCCCGCCCTAATAATTTTAGATCTTTTAACCGGATCACCCCAGATGCTATGAATGCCGCTTTGGGGCAGCACCCCATCCCTTACAGCTGCAATCTGGAGGTGGGCGTGCTTAGCCTCGAACTGGCTGGACCACCGTGCCACACAATGCGTGCAGTCAAGTCTGGCCGCACCCCTGCCCTCTGGTTTACAGAAGCTCTTAGGAAGAGCAAAAGTGCCTGTAAACGCTTGGAGAGAGTTTGGAGGGTGAATTTTAATCCCGAGGACAAAGCTAGCTATAAACAGGCCCTGAATATCCATGAAGAAAAGAAACAGTTTTTTACTTCTAAAATTGAGTTAGCATGGAATAAGAGCAAGGAAATCCTTAAAATTGTGAAAGATTTCACCTCCCCTAGTATGGTGGAAAGGCCGTTTATACCCACAAATGAGTGGACCCATCATCTGGCGGAGTACTTTCACGAGAAAATCAGAATCATTCAAAACTCCTTTGAGACCATACCTCGGGCAAACAAAGCAGTCACAGTACCAGCAGCCGTGGCTAATTGGGAGTCAGGAGCTGTTCCTACCCAGTTTCCCCTGGTCTCTATGGAGAAGTCACTGGCGATAATGAAAGCGCTTAAGTCTGGATCCCCTGCAGATACTGCCCAGCTAAAGTTCTTTCCTCTATAGTTGGGATTATTAATCCAGCAGTTAATCAGATCCTGAACTCTTCTCTGCAAATCGGGCAGGTCCCAGATATATGGAAAGATTCTAAAACTGCTCTACTTAAGAAGCCTGCCACAGATCCTGCGGTGGCTTCAAACTATAGGCAGATTTCTCTATTGCCCTTTTTCTCCAAAGTTTTGGAAATATTTGTAAATTCTATTTCATGGAATATGTGGAGGCCAATCATGTATTAGACACTTGTCAGAGCTAACTTTAGCACCGAATCTGCCTACTGGAGGTCTCGGAAGCCATTAAGGAGACTCTGGACAAAGGGGGAAAAGCAGTGTTAATACTGCTGGACCTTTCCGCGGCCTTTGACATCGTGCCCCATGACCGGCTCTAACAGAGACTCATTGAGTGCGGAGTTGGGGGCACGGTGTTCAAGTGGTTTTCATCCTTTCTTAGTGACCGTCAACAAACGATTTGGCCCCCTGCCTTTGCAGCCCCCATTCCCTCTATGAAAGTGGGGGTTCCACAAGGATCTATCTTATATCCGTCACTCTTTAATGTGTATATGGCTCCCCTTGCGCTGTTAGCTGAGGCCCACGGCGCAAAAATAGTATCATATTCAGGTGATACTCAACTGCTGTTCACCTGGTAGAAGGGCATCGATTTCAGAGGTGGGAAAATCAACACTTGCCTGACGGAGGTTTTTTCTTGGCTGAATCAAAACCACTTAAAATGTGATCCAGAAAAATCGGAGATAATTGTTTTCGGCCCCCTCTATGCGAAGTATGGCATCAGTGGTGGCCGAGTGACAGGTCTCCCCCGGCAGCTTCAGAGAGCATTGTTAAGAACTTAGGGGTTAAATTAGACGCCCAACTATCAATGAAGGCCCAGGTACAAACTGTGGCCGGCATCTGCTTTGGCCTGCTAAAAATGTTTAAAAACTTTCTTCCCCTGCTGCCAGATGCTCACAAGAAGACGGTAGTCCAGGCCCTGATTGTATCACCGCTTGACTATGTTAACGTCATGTACCTTGGCCTCCCGGAGTACTTATTGAACCGTCTGCAGGTGGTTCAGAATGCGGCGGCTAGAGCTATTCTTATGGTAGGTCCCAGAGCACGAATGTCCACTCAATTGAAGTCCCTGCACTGGCTGCCAGTTCGTAAAAGGATTAAATTTAAAGCTCTGGTTATGGCTTTCAAGGCCTTCATAGATACTGGCGCTATCTTTATCAGAAATAGGATCCAGCATTATGTGCCGTAAAGAGCCCTCAGATCTTCACAACAGTTTCTTATGACGATTCCTACGTTTTCCTGCTCCCGATTAGGCAGCCGCTCTTTTCAAGTGCTGGCCACCCGTTTATGGAATTGTCTGCCTTTGCCGCTTAGGCAGGTCCAGGATTTGCTCTCTTTTCGGAAATAGTTGAAGATCTGGTTGTTTCAGCAATAACAGTTGATATTGCTTTTCTGTAACATGGTTGTTTTTTTCTTTTTCTCTGTTTTTTCTCTGTCTTGTGGTCCTTAGCGCCGGGGCACTCTGTGGAGTAGCCGTGCGCTTTACAAGTACCCTTTTACATTACATTACATTACATTACAGAGGTGAACGCATCTGCTTACCCAGTGGACAAAGCAGCATCCACTAACAGCAACATAAACCTCTTCATTTCTTTTCCGGAGCCCAAACCTCACCACCTGCAAGTACCAATGCACTATCTGACAAGATGCCTATGAGGTCAGATATGCTGGCAGCATCATTACAGTGAAGTTGAACAAAGAAGAACAAAAGGTTTCTGTTGGTGGAAATTGCCGCACAGTAGCCAGAACTCGAGGCGAGGTCCTCAAACTCTCTGGATCTCATAGTCTGATCTCTTTTAGCAGGAGTTGTGGAGCTTTCTGTCTCCAATTGCCAGGCCAAGCCAGCTATATGGATTCATAAGGGGCTTACAGGAGCTCATAGTGGAGAGTTTGAAGAACTCTTTAGAAATTTGAAATGCTCTACAAAGGACCTGACATTGAGTGAAGCTGGAGTGGCTTGCATCTTCTCATGATTGAAGCACCCATTGCACACCAGAAGTCCCACGGTTCTCACAATTCTGCAGTGGTACTAAGTCACTTTTTCTGGAGATCCATCTACACCTACCATTTTCAGAAATGTGAATTGTCACAAATCAGGCAGGTGCTGTCTAGCAATGTCTCACTCTCCTCCTGTATGTACCGAGCCACAGGAGAAAGAGACACAGTCTTATTGAAGTGTTTACCACATTCTTTGGCACCTTTTTTCTGTTTGACTTCCATAGCTTGGAGGTCCTGCAGCAGGCAGGGTAAGCAGCTGGCATAGCAGCCCGTTGGTGTCTGTGGTTTGTTGCGTTGTTGAATATTCCAACTCTGGTAAACAAATCCAGCACAAAGCAGTTCTCAATCCAAGAGAAGGACATTTTATTCTTGTTTCAGGTATCTGGAAAGTCTTCAAATGTCCAGCACCGCTGGACAGTTCGTAGGCATTAGTTAGAAATTAAACAGGTTGCAATTTCTCTAAATAGAGAAAAGCTCTAATCCTACTGGTGGGATTTTATGGAGCTGATTACAAGTGCGGTGGCCTTCCAACTGCCGCACTCATGGTGGCGCAGCAGTGGTGGTCCACCGCCTGCCAGATTACGACTTTCACAGTCATACCGGCAGTGAATCACCAGCTGCGCCAGGAAACAGTCATTCTGTGGCGGTGGCGAGCTGCACCTCAATGTAAAATGCTCAGCTGGACTGCGCCAGTCCCGCTGACCATACTACAAGTTCCTGCACTGCCAGCCATTTCATGGCGCAAGCTCTGCTATGAAAAGGCTGGCGGTGCTGGACCAAAGGCGGCCCTACAGGGCCCACATACCCCCCTGCCATGGGGATAGATTCAGGGGAGCACAACATGAGCCCCCCGTCTGTATCCCTCCAAAGTTCCAGAACGGAATGAACGTCACCGTCCATGCCCAGCTGGAACTTTTTTTTCCATTCCCATTGCGGTGCCAGCTTTCCAGGCACCCCCATTGGAAAGGCAAAGGACAGCCCGCCTTAAACAAGTTCAACTCGTAATAAGGCAGACAGTCCTTGCCTTGCTTTGGCGGTGCTGTGTCGGCGGAGAGCTGGCGCAGCACCATCAAAGTTGTAATCAGCCCTAAAACACAAGGCATAACAAACACACCCTTTCTCTAAACTAACCCACCACCAATTTTGCCTCAGTTTAATCCTACCAAACTCTAAGAGAGGTGCTCAGTAGCTCACATGATACTTTACTTGAGGTCCCAGATAGCAGAATACCTTAGATAATGACCTTGGTTGCAAACCCAAGGGTTCTACATGAGACCACTAGGCTAATGAAATAGAAAATGATCACGCACGTCCTTGAACTGTACTAAGTCCCGGCAAATTTTCGTCCCCGACTTACTTTAGCTTCCTTTGAAAAGTCGAAGAGGAGATACTATCAGCAAAGACTTGTTACAATCGACACCAAATTGGGGAATTTTGGTTACGGAAAGATTTTTTTCCTTAAACGCCCTAGTCCTGATGAGGCCCGCTACCAGAAGGGCTGAAATGCGTCGACTGTTTTGGAGGACACCGATGTGAATTAAAAAAGATATACGAATAATCTGAGAGTCTAAACCCCCCCCCCCAAAAAAAAACAGTGAGGTTGGAACTATATACCTGGCTAGAGTTTGTGGTGATCCTGTTGGAT
The DNA here is from genome assembly GCF_964204655.1 of Triturus cristatus. Taxonomy (NCBI): domain Eukaryota; kingdom Metazoa; phylum Chordata; class Amphibia; order Caudata; family Salamandridae; genus Triturus; species Triturus cristatus. The sequence continues at coordinate 384,402,105 of NC_140584.1, read as the reverse complement.
AGGAATGCTCTGGATATAAGAAATAGAAAGCATCCTCGTATTACGAATAGGGCAAGAGGGAACAGTGGTTAACTGTTTTGATTGGATGAATACAACAAATTATGTATTGTAAATAACAAATTTGTGTTGTATATATGCATACATGAAGGAAATAGGACGATACATGTATATATATAAAAAAGTTTCTTTATTCTTTGAAGAAGTTATTTGAGTTTTTTTGCTTTTTTTTAACTGCTTATGTGAACTAGGAATTAAAAATTTCTTTTGATTGATCTAGCAAGTAAATTGCATAGAAAGGAATAATTCAGGTGTTTCTTCAGCCTAATATTGAGTAGTATATTTGTTCCAAAGCATTACTTTTCATATATATTGTTTTATCTACCCAGATGCTGTTGTGTTATTTGAGTTACACCTTTGATATAATGGTGTCGGCAGAGAGCTGGCGCAGCACCATCAAAGTCGTAATCAGCCCTAAAACACAAGACATAACAAACACACCCTTTCTCTAAACTAACCCACCACCACTTTTGCCTCAGTTTAATCCTACCAAACTCTAAGAGAGGTGCTCAGTAGCTCACATGTTACTGTACTTGAGCTCCCAGATAGCAGAATACCTTAGATAATGACATTTACATCCCTTTGTTTTGTGCCCTTACACTGCAAGAGAGAGTCCACTGATGAAGTACAGAAGGAGAGGTTCTTCATCTGCTAGTCTTGAATCTAGCAGTCTTCTCTATTCCGTAACCCTATTGAAAACAATGTAAATGCATGTTTTCCTGGTTGGACTAAGGTGCCCAAGTCAAGGCAAGAACCATTCTTAGAGATTTTGACATGATATCCTTAAGCATATACATTCCTTTTGGGTTTGGTTCCAGACAAGTATTATTAATTGGAAGCTGACTAAATTAAAGTAACAATTTATAACCCCTTCAAAAAGTATCATTTAAAAACTAAATGAATCTGGGATGCATTAGTTTTGCCAAAAGTTTGATTTTTCTTAGGCAGTGTCACTCCCACCATGAAAATTTAAATGTATACATTTTACTTAGTATTAGAGGTTATCAAGTGCATATGTCTGTCGAGCGTGTGGTCAAAAAATGGGAACGTAGATATTGTGCTACAGAAATGTTGTCGCAGGAATATTGTGATGTCCAAAATTTCGGGGACATATATATCGAAAGTAAGAATATTGTTCTAAGTGTTTTTAATATCTTTAACAAAATATTGTTGTAAGTAATATTATTTTGTAGGTTAATTTTGCATGGTATTTGTGCTTTGTTTATTACTTGTTTTATCTCCTTTTTATTAAAAATGTGGTTTCTTTATTCGTTTATGATAAGAGTTATTTTGTCATTTTATTTTGTTGTATTTTTTTAATTTAGTAGTTAAATGAATGTTATAATTTTTAGGAGTAGGATGTTAGGATTATGGTGAAAAGTGTGGAGAGAGTTTCAATTTATGTTTGTTTTATGATTTTTCAAAATGTTTGAATATTGTTTAAAAATAAAATTGTAAAAATATATTTTTTAATTGCATTGGATATTTTACATTTTTAAATTGTATGAGAATTACTTGTTAAAAAGGTAAATGTTTAACATTTTTATATTATGTATATTGATCAATTTTTTTTTATATATTTATGTTTTGTTATATTAAATATATTTGCTGTATGTTAATAAAAATTTTATACATTCATTGTAAATATTGTTTTTAAATAACTGAAACAATTAGTTTAACAATTTATTTTTCTTTTTGATTTTTATATAGTTTCTTTGGGTTTGATTCATAAGGCTTTATAGAAAATAATGTACATTTTTGGGGGGTTATGTTGTATAACTGTTTTTTTAAATAAATTATTAAAACTAAAATATAATTTTGAATGTTTATTTTATATGGGTTTTTTTTCTATGATGTTATATCTTGTTATGCCATGGTAGATTTGTTATTAATGTAAATATAGTTTTGAAAAAATGTCTAAAATTAGTTTATTTAATTTATAAAATATAAATAATCACATTTTAATAACATTTTATTAATTATTATGGCCCTCATCACTTTGGCGGTTGGAATCCGACCACCATCGCATTGGGATGGAGACCACCCGACATGTAGTTGGTGCCTCCACCCGTCTTATTACAATCCAACTACCGTGAGGGGGGTCAGAAACATGCCTTTATCAATTGTGGCTTGTGCTGGGGCTTGGAAAAGGACCGCAGCACAAGCCACAATCGAAAAAGGCATGTTTTTAAACATCCATGCACCGTGTGCTAGGCACGACATGGTGCATGGATGTGCGTGGGGGTCCCGGCCACTGCATAGTGGGCCCTGTTTGGGGCCCCCAAAGTTTTTTTCTGACAGCCTGTACAGGGCGGTTGGACTGCCATGAACAGGCTGTCGGAAAAAGACATCCTACTCACTATGGTGGTGCCTGCAGAGGCACCGCCCTCTTTGTAGGGAATAGGAGTTGACAGCTGCCCCAATGAGATCCTTGATATTGTCAGATGTGGTGGTCTTTCCCCCTTACAGTCAAGATCCAACCGGAAGTATCCTTATGCGATGGTTGGACCGATGGGCTGGATGTTGGTGGAACTGCCACAAATAGCCTGTCGTTGGCGGTCCCACCGCCATCTTATTCAGGCCCTTAGTTCTGAACTAACATATGTTTCTGATTTTTGGATAACATTTTATATTTGTCTTGAATTATTATTAAATAATTCATTCGAGAAAATAATTTTAATTTTAAAGTTTGTGATTTATAAATAAAGCTTAAATAATATTTGAGTTGCTCACTTTATAATTGCTATGGAATATATCTATTTAAGTTGATTTAATTAAACTCTGACAAATATTTGTAATGTATCAATTTTTGGTTAAGGGGTTTATTATTTACTATTTATTTTGTTCTTTTTTAAATGCTTTCTTATATAATTTTAGTTTAAATATAAGATAGTTTTGGCCAAATGTCTAAATCATGTTTTTATATTTATTTGTTTGTTACTTTAGATAATATTTTAATAATTTTTAATATTAGATTTTTGAAATGTATCTGGTTTGTTTTCAATTCGTTTTTGTAAATTAATTGTGAGGTAATATGGACATTAAATGTAAATTATTTTGTTTTGAAAGTATATTAAAATATCTGTTACAATGGAGTCAGAAATTTTAAATCTAATCTCTTTATTGCTCAACACCTTTCCCTAAATTCAATAGATGGAAGCAGGAATAGTAAATCTAATCCTTTTACTGTTCAACTCCTTCCTCAAAGCGGTTTACATTAGAGCAGGAATAGTAATTGTAACCACTTTAGTGTCCTGCACCGTCAACAAAATGGTTTTGATTGGAGCGGGAATATTAAATTTGGCCTCTTTAGTTTCGGACACCTTTACCAAAGTGGTTTATATTGGAGTGGGAATAGTAAATCTAACCCCTTTAATGTCCAGCACATTCACCAAAATGGTTATGATTGGAGTAGGAATAGTAAATATAACCCCTTTAGTGTACAACACTTGCTCCAAACTTAATTGTACCGGAGAGGAAAAAGTGAATTTAATCAAATCACTCTCCAACACCCTTCTCCAAAATAGTTTAAGGCCAAATTTAGAGTTTGGTGGACAGGTTACTCGGTCACAAATGTGACCGATATCCTGTCCACCAAATTACAAGTGCCATAGGATACAATGCACTTGTAATACGACAGTCGGGATATCTGTCACATTTGTCACGGAGTTACCTGGTCCGCCAAACTCTAAATCAGGCCCTTAGATTTAAGTGGGAATAGTAAATCTGACACCTTTAGTATCCAACACCCTTCCCAAAATGTGGTTTATATTGGAGTGGAATTATTAAATTTCACCCCTTCAGTGCCCAGCACCTTTTTCAAAATGGTTTACATTGCAGTAGAAACACTTTTCCTCAAAAGTATTTAGAATAAAGTGGCAGTTGTAAACATGAGCCTTTAAGTGTCCAGCACCTTTCCCAAAAATAAATTATAATGGAGTGTCATTAGTAGTTATAACACCTTTAGTGTTCAACATCTAACAAAATACATTGTATTTTTTGGACTGTGTATTTTTTTTTTAAAGTAAATAACATATATTATGGTTTTCAAAATGTCATTTTTTTCACATTTTGTTTATTTTATATTCTTACATTTATTTTAACATATACTTTTTCAGTTAAAAGCATTTCATTATTATAGTGGGGCAACATTTATTAGCATTTTGTTGTAAATTAAGACATGAAATGTATGTTTTAAACAGATTTAACATAGTTGGATTTGTCACCATTAAACAAAATGATACATAAGTATTTTTCATTTGTTACATATACAATTTTTTTATTTTTACAGCTTTATTTTACTTTTTTAGTATATATTAAATAGAACGCTAATATATAGCTGTCTTATCGCTTGGCTAAAGAAATGTTTAAAAAAAAAACGCCAATTGGTTCAATCTGGATGCTGCTCGATGAGGACTCAATGCTGCCCTACAGACGTGTTATGAACCTGACTAAATGTGGTTGAGGCTTGCTTTCACTTAAATCCTCGCACTTAGCATTCAGTCATGTGGAAGCCCACGCTCGGTGCATTGTGATGCACATTTAACATTTTAAACCGTTATGTAAATATTGGTCTGTCTCTATTGAAAGTACTCCACATAAACAATACATAAAATTACCACGATGGTTGCTCAGTTCTACATGAGGTCTCTGACCTATACACAATGTTTTTAACTTTAGGCGCAGTGTCAGCATAATGATGGGGATGCTTGACACATGATCCATTTCTTTCGAGCAGGGCCCCCTTCCCTGAGCTGCCGCCAAGTTGAGGTGTGGCTGCTTGTCCATGAATTTTGGGTGAGTGCCAAATGCTTCGTTGAGATGGGAAGGCAACATTCCTCCCATCCCTCTTTTTGTGCACATATTACCCTGTGAATGATGGGTTGTAAATATATTTTTTTGCTTTTGTTTTATCTCTCACTCTTACAGGTACAACCAGCGAAATCCAAAAGAAAAAGGAAATGAAAGGATTACTGGTTTGATACTTAATTACACACTTTTCCACTCTTTTGGCAGCAGGAATATTCTTAAGTTCCAGACGAAAGCCCTGATATTTTTTTAAATCGGGCTGAAACATGTAGACCATCTCTTTAACTAAGCAGTTTAAATCCATACTGCTTTTTGCACTGCTTTTTAATCCTGTCAGTGGGAGCAAGCTATTAAAATGTATTTTGTTCCTACTAGACAGTTTTAGTTTCACCACCCCACTTGTTACATTTTGTTTTGAACTGCATCCTCACTACACCATTGCTCATCTGTGGGATCTAGTATCCTTGATAGTGTATAAACATCGTAAAACATCCCTGAGCTCCTTCCCCTCAGAGAGGAAGTTTTAGCCCTTAGTGGGACTAGGTTTTCCCACTAAGAGGAGATACCCATGTGATGAAGCATGCCACCATTGGTGGGTCAGGGTATTCGCCCTGAAAGCGATTTCTCCCAAATGGAGATTGCGTGAGACACTGTCCCGTCACTGCACAGGCATTTAAGTGCTCAAGTATAGACCCAAGGATTTGTTTGTGTTGAGATTGTACTTTATAGGGGAATTTTGCCCTTGCAGGTCTTTAAACCGTTTCCCTTGGACCCTCCCTTCCCATTTTTTGTGTTATGTACAGGTTTCATACACCCAAAGTCTGTGACAGACATTCCTAGGAACAATCCTTGCCCACTTCATACGTCCAACCAGCATCATATACCTGCTAATGCCACAACTCTTAAATGCCCAAATGAAGATGCCATGGTGAAGTTACCTAAAGCACACCAAATCAAAGAGATTAGCTATGAAACTATACAGATGACAACATTCACATAGTCTATTTCTAGAAAACATAGTCCATGGCAAAAATCTAAGCCTAACAAAGCAACACTAACAAAAATAACGTGTCAAAACCTTCCTCCACTAATACCTTTCAAGAGAATTTGCCAGCGCTTTAGCTTCCTAATATTTTCCCTAAACATACTCATCACATCATCACAGCAAGAGTTACTTTAGTAGTCAAAGTCATGACATCTCACAACATACTTACACTCTTGAGAAGAAGTTGTCGATGAGATCTTGGTGCAAGTCAGCTCCTTTCTCTTCACCACTATCATCATCATTTGGCTTTTCAGGACCCTCACTCTGTGGCATTTCATGGTCTACATCCTCTGTGATATAAGGGAAGTTCCATCACAGGGCTATGTTTTGGGCTTGCAGCAGGCCATGATGATATGACACACTTTCCCAGGTGAGTAGAGAAGGGCTCCTCCAGTCTTGTCCAGACATCTGAATATGGCCTTCATGAGCCCAAACGCCCACTCCTCTGGCTGCTGTGTTCTTCCATGGGCCTCATTGAAGTGGACTTTCCCTACCATTGTTGGATTCCTCAGCAGTGCCAACAGCCATGGATGGTTGGGATGCGCTGAGTCTCCTAGTTGGAAGACAGATATAACTGCAATGATGAGTTACACACTTTATGATCATAGTACCTGACATCACCCAAACAAATGTAGGGCAGATCAAACTTACCAACAAGCCAGGCCCTCTCCGGTAGTATTTGTGACATTAGCTGAGGTATGGTGCTGTTCCACAGTATGAAGGAATCATGGGCTGATCCTGGGAACCTGGAACAGATGTTTCAGAAGTACAAATCCGGTAAGTAGACAACTTGCACTTTGATAGAATGTAAGTTCTTCCTGTTGTGGTGAACTTGTTCCTTGACTTGAGGTGATACTATGGCAAAATGGGTGCCAGCAATGACTCCAACCACATGTGGGATGCGATCAAATCCATATAAGTCAACCTTCACATTGGCTAAATCCTCAAGTCTGGGGAACTGGATGTGACTGTCAATGTGTCTCATCTTCGCTGAAAGCACATCTTGTAGTACACCACAGAACAATACTTGTGACATACCACCAGATATAGCCAAACTGAATTGAAAGGCATCTGTGGCCAGAAAATGCAATACTGTCAAAAGTTTCACAATTGGAGGGATAAATGTGGGATTAGTGTTTTGAGGAAGGAGACCAGTCTCCAATTGATGACATAAATCCTGGATTGTTTGTCTATTCAAACAAAACTTTTTAATGACATCCCTTTCTTCCATGGTCTGAAGGTCTGGAAATGGGCGGTACAGTGGAGGTTGTTGTCTACTCCCTCTTCCAGGGTACCTATGCATGGAGTGAAAACTATTTTAAACATTGGTCACAGTGTCCAGAGCAACATATATGAAGAGTAAGACAAAAGGCATGTGACAAAACAAAACTGCTTCAGAAAGCATTACACATAATTCACATAATAATTGTCTACTGTCCAACATACACCTATATTCCCCATTGTGGTCTTCACATGTGTCTGTAACAGAAATGTGCACATTATACATCCAACAATATATCATGAGTCTCTTAATATTGTAAAATTTGATTTGTTCTCACAAAGTACTGTCACTGTCGGTGTACAGTGCACTCTAGTAATATAGCATTTATGCACAGTAATGCAGTACACTGATGTTTGTGGAAAGCAAATTATAGAACAATGGAGTAATACATCATGTAAACATGTTACAACACATGCCGTGGTTTGAACAATAACCAACTTTACTGTTGACACTGCTGCTATCAACACGCCCTCCATTTTAGCTGCTGTTTGCCAACTCTTGGAGCAATCATGTCAGGCCAAGCAGATGTGAAGGCCCCAGCCTTCTCTACAGAGGAGCTGGAGATGTTTGTTGAAGAGATCCTTCCCCTATATGGCCAGCTCTATGGGCAGCCATGCGCTCTACAAATCCTTAAACATAAACATAACATGGCTCACCAGAGGAGCCGGTGAATATCTCACATAGATGTTTTGCTATGCTTAACTCCATCCTTTCCATTCCCACAGGCTTCAATATGCCTCTGAGTCCCAGAGTGAATTCAGATTACCTTTGTAACATTTCATGGTACCTACATACAATAAGCATGTCATGGATTGACTATTTAGTGTACTTTGTTTACATAAGATCAGCATTGTCGATCCTACTTGTGCTGCATGCATGTATACATTTAATGAATCTATGATATATTTGCTAATAAGATCATTGTAAATCTGCAAGGAAATGTATAGGCTTTACAGCATGAGCTGTGTATGTATACTGTAATAAGCAGTTGAGAATGATGTTAGTTATGTGTACAGTCCCACATATCCCTCAGCCCAGATCAGGACTCGCAAAACTGTTGTCTGACAGCTAGCTATACCTCACAGACTCCTTCAGAGTGCCATGCAACTTTTAGGTCATTAGATGCAATGTTATCTATTGAAGTGGTGGAAATGTGATGTTCATGTGGTATCAGTATGCTCAGCCTCCAGAGAGTAAGGCCTGACAATGCGCTGTAGACAGTCTGGGCCATGGCCAGACTACTATGGCCAGAGTACTATGGCAATACAACTGATGCAGAGTAATCTTCCTGTAGAACTGCAGATGCAATGTTCCCAAAAAGAGTTTTCTGAACCAATAGTAGCCCTGATTGCTCTTATATGGACTACATTTGGAATGGTGACTGGGGTAACTTCCTGACCTGATACTTCATTCCATTGATCCAGAATGTCAAAGTGTGACATTTACAAATGACAGATCCCTTACATGTATGTTGTCACTTTTCCATAAGTCATGCTTGCATTGAAAAGGCCTATTACACATGCATCACATCAATAGCTCAGATAGTTGGTTACTTCAGAAGAGATTTTGATATGTGAATCACCAGCTTTGTTACCATCAAACAATCAAACAAGACATACAATGGTATGTTGCATTTCATCCCTGTAACAGTGCCACATATGGCAAAAGGTGTGTCCAATGATGGCAGTGCATAGCACACAAATTCAATCCGATATAGTATGATATCCTATTAATTTTTTCACATGTCCACAAATCCCCAGAGAGGAAGCTCTCAGTGACACACATGTCAGCCCTTTACTTGTGACCTAAGTCTCAATATGTAGTCTATACTATGGTACTAACATGTATGGACTGTTTGCATCAAGTCAATGGGCCTGGCCGTAAAGGTGTCTACACAGTCATGCACAAGTATTTTACCCTTCAGAAGGTCACAGTGATGTGTTGTGTTTCATAGTAGTTCACATCACAGTACATGTAGGATGGCGCTGGGCTACATAATGTTAATGGGCTGGCTTAGTCAGTGTAGGTCATGACCAGGGTTGATGATTGTCAGCAGATGACTATAACAGTGTGTATTCATGTCTTTGTAGTGCTTAGCATGTGAGAATTACACATGTAGTGTGTTAACTAATGATTAATGCTTGTGCTAGGTGTATACAAAATGTGTGTCAAACAAACAGATATCCTAAAACTTGCTGTTACAATCTGTGTATTCATCCGTTGATTCCAGACAGGTGAATGCCCATCAGAAGCAATCCATTTGGAAAGCCATCACCCTGAAGGAGCAGACCATGGGGGTCTATTGGTGGTGCAGCATCCATTGCCATAAGAGGTGGGTGGGCCTGAGGCGTTGGACCCGGAAGATCACAGAGGCCAAGCTGGGGCTGTCCTCCCAACATGGACAGGGTACACCGGACCCTGACCCCCTAATAGCCCGCATACTGGCCGTGGCCTACCTGGAGCTTGATGGGTAGTTGAGGGCCCAACAGCAGTGAGAAGAGAGTGATTCCTGGCCAAAGTCATACATGTTATTTTGCCAACATTGTGTGTTACACTCAGGCATTTCCCTACCATTATTGGGGGTAGGCCAAGTCTGATGCACAAAAAGAGTGATTGTTTGTGTAGGTCTGGTAGTAGGTGCCTGCTAATGTGATTTGCCTATTGTCTTTCTGACCAGGAACACCGCAGAGTCTAGTCCACTACCAATTTTCTGTCTTGAGCAGACATATGGCTGAGTAAAGTGATTAATCAGCTTATGTGATTTGATGTTATGGATGACAATTGTACCAAAACGACCACTTGTATTCAGTGGGTCTCGAGTGATGCTCCCTCACTACTGTCTCTCCTGTGGGGGTGGCCCTCTTACATGTGACATAGCATAGGGTCCACTTTGGATGCAGTAACTGAGCAATACCTCCCCTTGGTAAGTGAGGAATGTACAGTAACATGAGATGGCAAACCATCGTTGGTGCCATCAGTATTAGTGCCTACATGTTGGCATGTGTACCTTTCTCTGTTGTAGTATCATCTACACTACTGTTTCATACATGATCTACGTGTCTTCATGGGTTGATGTCTTATTCCGTCACAAATGTGTGTGTAGGTCAATCTGTATTTGTAATGAATATACAATTCAAGTGTTACCACAGACGGGAGTGTATAGACATTGGTGGGTGGGCCACACATACCCTAAACCATTACTCATTGTCATTAGTCAGGTCCATTTGATGAAGCAATGAAGGACATGAAAATAATATATGTAGAACGGTCACACTCCTGTGTTTAAAAATTATTCCAGGTAGCTCAAGTTTCAAATGGTTTGGGTGCTGTGGGGTATCACCTCCTGATCAATGAGGCGTAGCAGTAATACATAGAAGAAAAAATCTTTCAACACTGGAAAGATCACCCATGTAAGCACTCCGGCGCAAAAAATTTGCTTTCAAAAGTTTTATTTGCATGATATTACGATGATAAAGAAATTCATTCCTTGATACAAAACATGTGTATATCCATACTTATTTTGAAAATCCACTGTGCAAATTTTTAGCAATTCACAGGAAAATCAATCCCCGATGCATTTCGGGACTGGCCCTTCTTCAGGGGGTTCTCCCTGTTGACAAAAATGAATGCTCTAAACATCCTCGCGCAGAATGCGTCAAAAACAAACTCATTATTGAGAAACAAATACGATACATGCTGGTTATGTCACGTAAACATGCGTGCTCGCAGTGTTATCCATAGTAAATGAGTGACAAGATTTAAAATAAAAAATGTGCTGATAGAACGGTGTGCTGGCAACTATCAGCGCATCTCTGTCCGCGAGCGGATTAGAACGCGGTGAAATCGTGTACAAAATAATGTGGTGCTAAAGAATAAAAACATGCTGCTGGGTGTCAGCGAAATTCATGTGAAACGCAACGGTGTGTGGTGTAGACATAAGCGTCTACTTGCCCGGTGAAACGCGACAGGATTTAAATAAGTGATTATCGTGGGTACTTCAAACACAGGTAATGCGACCACGGTTCCTTTTTTAGGAAGAGGCCGAGGCACACTTGTTGAACCAGGAGGTCAAAATATAACCGACACAACTGTACCCATAGCCAAATCAACCAGGAGCCAGAAAACCTAGTAATTAACATTTCACGGACTGAGCTATCTACCTTTCAACTTCAGACACTACAGAAAGGTTTATCCTACGTTACCACCTACGAGTCAAATGAACTAGAAACTCAAGTTTGTTTGTTCAAATTTATGAGGACTTTACGCCTAAAACATTTCTTTAGTAAAGTAATTACACCAACACCATTGGAAAACCAAAGGACGCTACTGGATTTAAAACCTAAAAGTACATTCCAGGCACCAGTGAGTCATAAAGTCTTAGACTCATTTGAGACGGTTATACAAAAAGAACTGCAAGATATGTTCAAAATCAAAATGAACAGAAGACACAGTCTCACAGCAAAAGAATGGAAAGCTATTACCAATCTGGCCAACAATGATGACATTACATGCTGTAAAGCTGATAAAGGCGGAGCGCTTGTCATTTTGGACACATATTTTTACCTTGAAAGTGTGCAAGCACACGTCACTGATGAAAATGTCTAAATGAAGTTAAACTCTAATCCTCAAGAATTTACCAAAGTGTTATCTACAATCGTCAACAAAGCCTTGAATATGGGAACCATCAATGAACGAGACAAAAAATTCCTCATCAAAGACAACCCAGGTACCTATACATGATCCCGAAAATACATAAAAACTCGCACAAACCTCCATTCAGGCCGATTGTAAGTACTTGCAATTCAATACATGAACCCATCGGGAAATACATAGATAGTCACCTACAACCATCAGTTCAGAAGATGTCAACATACCTACAGGACACCACGGATTTTTTAATTAAATTGGGAGAAGTAGTTCTAAATGAAAATATTGAATACATCCTATGCACCATCGACGTGAAATTCCTATACACCGCTGTTCCACACAACCTGGGCCTACAAGCAATGGAGTTTTTTCTTCTGAAAAGTAATGAGTGAAGACCTGAAGGTATTTTTACAAGAACTCATGCATTTTACCTTATATCAGAGTTACTTTACCTGGCAGAACCAATTTTTTTTACCCAATTAGCTGTCACTTCTATGGGTAATTGTGCAGCTCCTGCACATGCAAATCTTTTTATGCATCACTTTGAGCTGAAACACATCCTGTCCAAAACTATCTGGAAAAACAACATCACCATTTTTCTACGATACATTGATGACATATTCCTAATTTGGAAAGGATCAGAGAGTGACCTACTTCAGGCGATCAGTGAAATAAACACCATAGATGAACGCATTCAGTTCACTCACACCATCGACAAAAAGAATATTCCTTTCTTAGACGTCGAAGTCCAGATACAAGATTAAAAATTAATCACATCAGTGTTCACCAAGCCCACCGACCGTAATAATTTTCTACATTTCTCAAGCTTTCATCAGATGAGTTTGAAAAAGCTTTTGCCATATTCTCAACTACTCAGAGTACGAAGAATTTCTTCATCCGAAGAACTATATCAGGGCAATAAAGATAAACTATTATTAAAATTCAAACACAGAGAATATCCAGATGAGATCTTGCGACTAGCTACCGAAAGAGCGAACTAAAAAAACAGGTCTGAATTACTCAACCTTTTAAAACACACAGACACAAACCAGGAAAGAATGGTATTCCTATCTAAATATTCAACCCGAAGAGAGGGAGTGTACAAACAGAGATTAGATATTTAGGTATTAACATCCTCAATGCAGTGCAGAACGTCCCACAACATTATTTGGAAAAAATTACAAAGGAAATCGTAAAAATTTTGGAAAGGTGGAAGAACCTTCCTCTGACGATATATGGAAGGGTTAATTTGATCAAAATGGTCATTCTCCCGAAAATCCACATTTCTTTTTAATTGTATACCCGTAACTTTCCCAAGCAGGCTAATAGATAGAGTACAGGGTAAACTGGGCAGTTTTTTTTGGGCAGATAGGGGAGCACGCATGTCTTGGAAAAAACTTAGACGGAGATTGGCAGAAGGCGGGATTGCACTACCAGATGTAAAACTATACTGCATGGCATTCCAGTTTAAAAACTGCAGGATCTTACTATGCACAACAGGGCACAGGGCACAGGGTGAGGGGTGGTTTGTGTGAAGAAATGATCAAAGAGTGGGGAGGGAAGGAATTCCTGTTCAAGTTTGGCGCACAGAAGTTCTTAAAAAAAATAAAAGTAAAAATGTTGAAGGCAGCTTTGACTTTGTGGGTTAAGATTAGGAACATTTTAGGAATCGGTTACTATTTAGGGGAGGCCCCAATATGGTACTCACCCGGTACGCCCACATTTTTGCAGGACCAATTGAGCGTCCCACTGAGGAGGGCAGGAATAGAGGTTTGAGGGGACTTGATAGTGATGAATGAAATAGTCCCATGGGAAGTTTTATGGAGTAGGACAGGGGGATCCTTGTCCCGTTTCAAATTTCTTCAGCTGAAGTCTTGGGGGAAGCGAATAGACGGGAGACTAAAAGTCTCTGTGAGTTTGAAATAAAATTAAAGAATGAAAATATAGTAAAGAAGGAAATAACCGAATGGTACCATGCACTATTGACCTCCGAGGAGAACAAAATCAAAGCCCCCTATAAAATCTGGGACGAGACGATGCAGATTCCTGATCCACAAAAAGTATGGCATCTTTCTTTCAAGCTACTTTACAAAACAGTTAAACCAGCAAACTTGAAGAGAAATCATTTCTTTACGACAAATAGACTCTATTGGACTCCACAAAAATTAGCAAAGTTTGTAACTGATGTTCCCCCCAAATGTCGTAGGTGTGGATTGGTCAGTGCTAATGATAAGCATATGTTTGTTGAATGCCCTCTTTTAGAAGAGTATTGGTCTGAGGTCGGTAGGATAATCAATGAAATCCTTGATACAAACATCGAAGTTAACCTTTTATTAGTAATGCTCGGGGTAACAGATAAGTCATGTAATGACATTACTGGGGATAAACAGGCCTTGCTATTCGATTTAATCCTTCTTGCTAGGCGGGAAATCTGCAAGAAATGGATTGAACCCTCTCCCCCACAAGGGATGGACTGGTTACGAGCAGTAAGAAGAACGGCGAAAACAGATATTGATTTGGAGTCCAATACACAATCATATTCTAAGATATGGGTGGCCTTCCAGATCTGGGATGGAGACATAAATGTGTAACCCCTACTGTCCAATGATTACACCTGCGTGGTCTGTGCAGCCAGGACACTAGAAGGGCACGAGCGCAGGAGTCATTGCAATATCGCAATAGCCTGGAGAGGCACAGACTGGTTAACAGGCTACTATTTTGCATCTAAAGGTGGTATGAGGACAAAAACAAACAAACAATTGCTTAAGAAGAGAAAGGTTGTTTCCAAACAGGTGTATACTGGTACTATCCCATGTCACAACTGCGGAAGCTGTAACAACATAATGAAAGGCACAATCCTGAGACATTCAACACAAGGGACTCCTATAAATCTTCAAGTAACAGCAACCTGCGATACGAGTAACGTTGTATACTTGTTGAAATGTCCCTGCGGACTCCCCTATGTCATGAAAACAGAACGAAAAATTAAAACTCGCTTAATCGAACACAAGAGTAATATAAGATAAAAAAATTCCAAATCTACAGTTGCAATGCATTATCATGAGAAAAATCATAACATTAGCCAACTGCGTTACTTAATGTTGGAACAAGTTTTGGTTAAAGAAGGTAGAGAAAATAAAACATTTCTATTGCAATGGGAATTATAATGGATTTACAAATTAAACTCCCTCAACCCGAAGGGGCTCAATGACCGTGTTGAACTCAGTTGTTATTTGTAATTATTTTGGGCATGTATTGAATCGACTGACAACACATTACAGCATCTCTGTGTTAGCACGTTGGTCCTCTTACTGCTGTTTCACCATTCATACCGCAATCATAAGTTAAGATTTCGTTATTTTATGATTGTTATCGTAGTATTGATGCCATTTAATTTATCTTGAGATATTGCATTCTGTTGTTGATTCTGTCTCTTTTTGTGTTGTGATAAGACATAACTTTCTAAATTTGGGAAATGTTCACCTACAATTATATTTCTAATGTTCGCATTTTACACTGTTTGTTTCACCGCACTGTGGCACACACACCTCACCATTATATACGTGAATGCACATTTGGCTAATGTTCGCGCACGATTACATTTCTCACATCCACATTGTTACACTAATTCTACTAACCACTGGAGCGTTTTTGTCTCTGTATACTGTGATACATCCATTGTATTCGCACACATGTTTTGAACTTGTGCAAAGTCTATTACACGAGTACCTAGTTCCATACACACTGTCACTTTAATGAAAATCGGACCTTTCTATAGTCCGTCTTTAGTTTTCACACCCTGCAGCGGAATTCACTTCCGGGGTGGGGCTGTATTTCTTCCCGGATTACCGCGCCCGCACTGTATGATCGTTGCAAGAATTCACACACGCGCATGATTGAACTAGCCACAGGTAACGATTTCGCTCTTGAACGCGTTTTTTCTTTTTCCTCGTTTTACCTATTTGTCACTTCTTTTGCATCCTGTAACCTCCTAAAGCACGGAACGGCACCCGCAATAATCACTTATTTAAATCCTGTCCTAAAGCACGAATGGCACCCGTGATAATCACTTATTTAAATCCTGTTGCGTTTCACTGGGCAAGTAGACCCTTATGTCTACACCACACACCATTGCGTTTCAAATGAATTTTCGCTGACACCCAGCAGCATGTTTTTATTCTTTAGCACCACATTATTTTGTACATGATTTCACCGCGTTCTAATCCGCTCGCGGACAGAGACGCACTGATAGTTGCCAGCACACTGTTCTATCAGCACATTTTAAAAAAAAATCTTGTCACTCATTTACTACGGATCACACTGCGAGCACGCATGTTCACATGACATAACCAGCAAGTATCGTATTTGTTTCTCAATAATTAGTTTGTTTTTGAGGGATTCTGCTCGAGAATTTTTTGAGCATTCATTTTTGTTTACAGGGAGAATCCTCTGAAAAAGGGCCAGTCCCGAAATGCATCGGGGGTTGATTTTCCTGTGAATTGTTAAAAATTTGCACAGTGGATTCTCAAAATAAGTATGGATATACACATGTTTTGTATCAAGGAATGAATGTCTTTATCATCGAAATATCATGCAAATAAATCAGTCAAATTTAATTAATGGACAATCGACTTTTGAAAGCGAATTTGTTTGCGCCGGAGTGCTTACATGGGTGATCTTTCCAGTGTTGAAAGATTTTTTCTTCTACGCAATGAAGGACATAACATGTAGACTTGCAGTAATTTTTCACAATGTGAATTTCCATGCCAATGATGTGGGAGTATCATGTGAATTGTACATGTTGATTTTTGAAGGCTCACTCCCTGAATGGTGACATGCATCAAGGAGTGTGATGCAGTAATGTAGGGATCATATGTGAGTGTCTACACTCAGTAATACAATGGAATGTGTGTTTGTGAGACAAAATGGTATTGTGATGTGCCTTTCCAATAAGGACACTGGTTAAACCACCTCTTCACGTAATGGAGATTCCCAGAGCCTCAAAAACCTTGAATGGTCTATTGCCTTTTAGGCATGCAATGTGTTCTCATCAGTACTAATCTCGACTGGGGATGTCCCTAGGCCTAGCTGATTCATTATGCTGTGGATATTTGTAAACATATCTCCCATATATTTGGTCCAGATTGTCTCCAGTATACTTTTCTGTGCTATCTGTGATACAAAGCGAAACTACTAAGTACAGTTTACATGAGACTATTCTGACAGTGGACATGAGGAACATGAGGAAGTTTCAATTAGGAGTTGTCAACAGTATGACATTAGCTTTTCCATGTCACCTTCTTCTTGCTACTGTACATAATAGTGCAACATAGCTGTATTAGTTGACCATCATTTCATCATGATGTGGTATTAGGTATATGACCTATTACTGATTTAGGGCTTATGTGGAATATGTAGGAATGAGTTTGTCATAGCCATCCTATTTGATGACATCAGGATACTAATGTATACTAGTAAAACCAACCTATGCAAGTTGATCAAGCATCCTACTAGATACATGAAGATGGATTTGAGACAACCTCACTCATGCAGTTAGAGGTGTCTGTGATTATAATTTCACTGGGAGCAACTGTTTACAATTCATATTGCATGCATGCATGTGCTCATGCTAATATTTAAGCCAATATAGTGGACCTTGTAGCTGAAGTCTTCTGTAAACTTTATTAATGTTCTTTGACCAAAGCAGTGGGTCAAGTGTGTTCTGGCACGTTCAATAAAACTATTTTCAATTTCATTTCAGCATCATCCCAGGCAAGCAGAAGAGACAGGCCTAATGTTGTTGGGGAAGCAGCTGGTCGCAGTGCTTCCGTTCATGAGAGTACAGACATTGAGGGACCCAGTGTCTGAGAGGGTGTGGGGAGTGCCACGGAGGATGGAAGCTCGACTTCTTTATCTACAGAGTCATCTTCCAGTGGACACTCCCAAGCGGTGGCGGACCCCACAAGATTTGTTCCACTTTTATCCTTGTCTGCCACCCCCAGTTCCATCTCCACCCTCCCTGTTGCTTCCCACCCAGTTGGCCGGGCCTGCTTTCCTCAGAGGGGAGCCCTCTCCTTTGCTTCAGGCACCTTAGCCCCTCCCTCTGTTACCCATCTGCCCTAAGTGAGGAGGCAATTAACCGCCTGAGAAACTTCTCTGTGGGTCAGATGACACTGCTGAATGCCATTCAGGGGCAAAGCAGCCGACTACAACAGATGGTGGCCTACCTGGAAGGCATCCACAGTGCTACGTTTGGCCTACAAAAACCTTTTCTGGCCCTGGCCACCTCCCTTACGACAGCTTACCACTGATCCCAAACTTCTACCCCACCTCCTGCCTCTTCCCCATCTATATTCCCATGCCTGTCCCAAGCACATTCACACAAGCAGCATGCGCAAACAGAAACACCCGAAAACACAGAAACAAGCAACATCTCACAAAATACTCACACCCTCACCACAATCACCATACCAACATAACCCCAGACACCAGACCCGCACTCATAGACTCATCTGCAACATCCAGTATTACAAGACCCCACCCCCAGCATTACAACAGACACCACACCCAATGACCCATCCACCACCCCCAGCCTAGACCAGCACTTCCACATCACACACATCCAAACAACACAAATGCACACACTCACCCATACAACACACCTACAACACACAAACAAGAAACATCACATACAGACACATGCACCAACAACACACCCACCCTCAGCTGACACTTCCACTCCCTCTACCACCCAATCTCTACTCCCTCCCGAACATCCTGTCCATTTTACCCATGAAAGTATATTATTTGCCCTTGCCCTTCCCCATGTCAAACCCGACCCCCCCACCCAAAGCCAATAGGACCTCATCCACACCCCAACCCATCCTTTCCACATCCCAATCCACCCCAGAGAAACCTGATCCCTCCACCACTAAACCCAGCTGTACCCCTAAGAAAACCAAAACCCGTCCCAAAACCAAAGACACCCCTCCCAAAGTCAGGACCACCCATCCCAAAAACAAACCGACCCCTCCCAAGACTGACCCCAACCCTTCAAGTAACAACTTCGAGGTGCATGCCATGCCCAATGAAAGTCCCTTTTGAGGAGGTTCCTTAGCAGTGTTATGAAGGGCAAGTTTAATGGCACAGCAGTGTACTGCACCATGCAATATGAAAATGGATTGGCCTTTAAGCTTTGATTTAGTACATGTTAATGTGTTTGCAAAATTAAATATTGGCTTTGTTTAGAACACATTAGTCCGGCCATTACTTTTCTACCCATTTGATGTTATTGGACACCTTGGGATGTGTTACTACAGTTGTATTTGTTTCGCCCTGATTGGGGATCCGTTTGAAGTAGTTAGTGTGATCTGACCTTGGAAGCAGTGCTGGAGTCACACAGGACAAGAGGAAAAGTTCAATGGATGGATATGTGGGATGAAATCCAATTGGGACTGACATCGGATTGTGTGGTATTTCATATGGTAAGTATATGAGCTTGGCTTGGCAAATGTAAACATCATTTAGATATGCAGGTCTCCCGATGATGTAGGTTGAATATGTGTTTGATGTGTGCATGTTAGATATTTGTTTATCCACACATGGAGGGTTCAATTGTCATGACTTTGTAGAAATTGTTATGGACATGTGCCCATTTTTGCATGTGTACCTCACACCTACTATCTATATGTGTATATATATATGTATATATATATATATATATATATATATATATATATATATATATATATACATACATATATATATATATATACACACACATTTTGTATATATGCATATTTAGTGCTTGTGTTCTCCTGGCTATAAGTGCATTCTATGTGTGAGAGCAATTGTTTGCCTTTCTGTTTTGGTATTTATCTTACTCTTTCATGTGTTGAAGATTGTAATTTCAAGGTTTTTTTCAGTTTTTAGTCCAATTGTGGGTCAGGTGTCTTGTTTTCTGTCGGGGGAAAAGTTTGTTTTGGTAACGTTTTAAACATCTAAGTTCGAATCATGTGTAGGGGTTATAAGGTTTTAGTTTTTGCAAACATGTGTTACTTGATTCAATAAAAATCTTGATTTTACTTAGTTATTGAATGCTTTTGTCCAGGTGTTCAGGTGTGAAGTTTAATCATTTATTGTGCAGTGCTTTGATTTTGCTGCAGTTGTAGATTAGTATTTAATGACATATAAAAATTAAATAGATTGTGTTTGAATACGTAAACATTTACATGTTAAAATAAGTTAAGTAACTTTGAGCAAGAATAAAGTGTTCTATTTTCTTGTTATGTTAGTGGTATTTTTGGCAATTTTCCGTTTATTCCAGGAGTTTGTTGGTCTCTTGAAGGTTTTGTCTTTATTCTGTGAGAAGTAATTAGTTTTTATATTCCTTGAATATTGTTTTTTTAATTAACTTAGGGCTGGGTGTAGATCTTGATGGTCTTACTGCCATCTCTCCATGGTGGTGGTCCCAAGTACTCCACCAAGTTGACGGTCTTTCCCACGTGGTATTTAGATGCATGCAGGCTGACTTGCCGTTCGTGTTGAAAGAGTATTTCATGCTGCAGTCGAGGCTCACCGCTTTCGATGTGGCGGACTTCAGTGCTGGCAAATAGTACTCTGTCAGGGTGATGGATTTCCGCTGAGCAGATTTAGATTTCACAGTTGTACTGGCAGTCTCCTAGTGGCAGTTCCCTGATAAAGGGAGTTCCTCACAGTACGCGGTCAACAAAGCACCCTCACAGTTGCCTTTGGATGGATGCTAGTATAATACACCTAATGTCCATTGGTTAAATGGAAACACCTGCATACTACGCTATAAAACACACTTTGTTTCAGACCACAATCCTTTGCCATTCCACTGCACCACAACGTTCCAAAGGCGACTATTGGTCAGAGAGAGCAGGGTTTTGCTTGTTCACGTTCCCACTCTCCAGTCACTTTTTTCACCTCACATTCATTTTCTTGGTGTCATTTATTTTGTTGTCTTGAATCCTTTTTTCCATTGGGATTATGGCAGGGAAGAAAAATCCACGTTTTACAGAGGAATAGTAGTCAGTCATGGTGGATGAACTCATTAGAGTAGAGCTGCAATTGTTTGGAGCCCAAGTCCAAAATAAAATTTTAAGTCAGAAAAGGCAAATGTAGACCAAAATAGTTGACAGAGTAAATGCTGTAGCTAACAACCTGTGCACACAGGAGAAAATTAGGAAGAGATGGAACGACCTGCAGGGTAGGGTGCATTCCCTGGCCTCCAAGCGTCACCTATATGCCCAGAGGACTGGTGGTGGTTCTCCCAGGTCCTCAATACAATTTTATTCCTGGGAGGAGAAGATCTTGCCGATCCAACATCCTGAAGGCTTGACAGGAATACCTGGTGAAGTGGAGTCTGATGAGTTACACTTTACTAAGTCTCACTAATCCTCTATGTCCTGTTTGTTCTCAACTCAGCAGTTGCCAATGTGGTCTGCACACATTTTCCTAAAGTATCAGAATATTTGGATTGTTTGTGTGAATGTATTGTGTTACTTCTAAGATTACAGGTCACATGATGGCATGGCGACTGTAAGTGTTAGTACACGAAATAACCTATTACCCACATGTGTGTCATATTGGAAGTGTCTGTCCTATATCAACTGTATATTTTCCACAGGTATGTTCCGCTTACCATTTTGCATGTGTTGGGAAGTTGTTTTCAAAATTATTACAATTGCCATGATACCCTGTTTCTGTTTTGTCAAAAGAACACTGCTATGTCATATTGTTCATTCTCTCTTGTCTAACATATTTCCACATATGGTAAAGTGTCATGTAGTAATCCATCCCTATTCAATGCTCTCATCTGAAAATGGTTTGTGTTGTTTTCTGAATGCTGTCCTGTTCTTCTCAACTAATTGAATTAATGTAATGAGTTTCACAAATCAAACTGTTGACACAAAAAGTGTATGGTATGAAAATTACTATGCTAAACATAAGTAGTAATTGTAAAAATTGACTCTGCACTGTTCACATGATGGCTAATGCCAAACATCCATCCAATGTGTGTAAATGTCTGTTTTGAAGTCAGTTAGGCCTTGGAATTGTCAATTACATATTTCAACTCTCTGCTGTGTTGGGTTGAATGGTTGGGAGATGTTAAGTATATTTCCTAATCACTTTATAAACATTTCAGGACATCTTATTACCTGCATATTTGAAGTTTCACTGTTTGAAATTACAAAAAGTTAAGATAATATGTTCAGTACCACTGAAAGCTATAATCATAATAATCTCCACCTTTTTTTCTTCGAAGTATCTACATTGTCTGTCTCAAAAGATTTGAATCCACACTTTTACTAATAAAAAGGTTCTCAATTTGTAAATAGGTCCAACTGCCAGAGCATATGGCCAGGAATCTGCCATAAAAGAGACCTCTATTCCAGCCCAAGATCAAGTCTTCAGTGAAACAACACTCCTGGTAATCTGGATAACAATGAGGATACTGGTCTATCTGGTCAGCCTGGGCATCCGGTTCCAATGAGTCTCAAAGGGTCCACAGCGACACCTCCCATCCCAGCTGTAACACTTCAGCAAACCAATGCCTCCACTTCCTGTGTTCCTACCTCTGTTAAACCGATCTTGTGATCCCCAGTCCTGGATAATGTTGAGACCACAGCACCACCAGCTCTAGTTCAGCCAGGACCCAGTGAGATGGGGCACACTGGGCCAAGGGCACAGGGTAGTGGGGTAGGGGTCGTGGGAGGGATTCTGTGGGGCATCATAGTGAGGCCACTGTGGTCAATCTCACCCAGACCACCATCGCCCAAGTCTTGATAGCCTATTATCAGTCCCAAGACATGATGGGCCAA
This sequence comes from Triturus cristatus, assembly GCF_964204655.1. Lineage (NCBI taxonomy): Eukaryota > Metazoa > Chordata > Amphibia > Caudata > Salamandridae > Triturus > Triturus cristatus. The sequence continues at coordinate 384,379,418 of NC_140584.1, read as the reverse complement.
ATACTCATTGAGTTCCGGGAGATGAATTAGTTGCAGAGGGGGCTCAGTTATCAGATGGAGGCTCATAGCTCCAATATAGGCTTCCTGGCTGTGGTGCTGCAGAATATTTACACCCATATGTGCAAGGCTTTCGCAGCTTCATCCATCCTTTCCTGTGGTCCTACAACATCTGGCTCATCTGCATCTCTCACACCCACCAGAAAGCAGGCCCTGCCACTGGAAGAACCATCTGCAGCCGCCTGAGGCCCTGCAACCATGGATCTCCCCTTCCCCGCAGGAGGCGATGTCCAGCCAGATTATCAGGAGGTGAGGGTGTCAAGACCTTTACCACCACTAGCAAGAAACCCTGACCCATTGTATGGCTAGCATTCACCCTCTGGACTATTTCTGGACACTTTTACCTTTCAGATGCCAGGCGTATTCTGGATATTTGACTTCAAACAATTTTGGCTCTTCAACTATGGTTTCATTTACCATGACGAACTTCCTCACTTTTTGGTTTGCTTTTTCATTTTCAGCCTGTTTAATTTCTTCACATTAACCCAGTAAATTCTCAACCCAAAAACTCATATACTGGTGTTGTATATCTAAATTCTATCAATGCATTTGTTTCCTTCCTTCATAGCTTTACAATAACAAAAATCAAATGATTTTGTAAACATAGATAATTTGCAAGTAGATAATGTTTTTCTCAAGTTCCCAACCCTGACTTCCCAAACAATATACCATCAAATCATCTACTACTATGTTTATTCCATTTGACTAATAATTGTCTGTAAACATTTTTTACTAACATAACTATCCATACGTGCCAGTTTTCACATTTCCAGTTCCAGACCTTGCCAACATGGAGGAAGAGGATATATCAAAAACAATCAGATTCAATAGACAAATTCTCATTGATTCATGTCATTAGCTGGAGCCAGATCTTCTTGAATCCCACATCAATAACACTAATAGACAAAAAACAGCAGTACTACATGATCATTGCAATCCACTGTTCCAGTATCTGGTGGAATGTCACAGCCAGGTTTCAGTGGTGTGGCACAAAAAGTATGTCTCATCACTGTATATTATATCTTTTTGGTATAATATGCAGTGTGTTTTCATGTTTCTTGTAGTTTTAAATTTGTTAGAAATGTTTCAGTTTATTTAATGTAGGTTATTTGAATTATCACATTAAAGCAATTGGTTGTAGGGGTTTTCAGGGAGTAGGATGGGAAGTGTTTTAAAAATGTCTGTTTTTGGTATATTTTAATTTGTAAAAGTTACATATAAAATTGTATTTAAGTTTTTTGGATTCAAAATATTTTAGGGTAACTTTTGTGTAACATGTTTACGAATTATTATTTATGGATTCGTTTTTTCATTAACATTTCAAAAATGTTTTTACAGATTATTTTTTAGTGGGAAGATATTTTAGTTTTTAAAATTGCTAAAGAGATTATAGGCTAATTGTTTAGTTTCTAAATTGAAGTACATTTATTTTTTATATTTATTAAAAAAGAAATTGATAAACTAATATTTACTTTAAATTGTATTAAAAAGGTAATTAATTACATTGTGTTTAGTTAAGCTAATTTCTGGAGGTTTTAGGGTGTTTTGTTTTTATTATATCATTTAGGTTTTGACATCCGACAAGGAGTAGGAGGTCCCACCCACCGAATTACAATACAACCACCAGCTTGGTGGTCAGAAATATGCCGTTCACTTATTGCAACCTGTGCTGCCAACTGGAAAAGGGCTGCAGCACAAGCTGCACCCGTGTGCCAGGCACAATGTGTTGCCTGGCACAAGATGCATGGATATTTGGGTGCACCACATGTGCCCCCTTGGCCCTATAGAGGAGGCCCACAGATGACAGGGGCCCTGCTAGGGTCCCCAAAGCCATTTTACGACACTCTTGTCATGGTGGTATGACCTTCAAGAAAAGGCTGTGAGAAACTGACATCTTAATCTCTACAGCAGTGCCGCCACAGGCACCGCCCATTGTAGGGATTACAAATCTGACTGCTGCCCTGACTGGCTCCTTGTGCCTGTCAGAAGCAGTGGTCTTTCCACTCGTCCGATGCACTCCGACCACATCGTAATCCGGCGGCCTGTCGGTGGCGGTCCATCACACATCGTAATTGGGCCTTTTATTTTTAGTTATGATTTTGAGTCATTTTATTTAAACGTTTTATGGCCTGATTATGAGTACGGCAATCTTATCACCATACCGCAGCAGCAGCGGTCCCAAGAAGACCGTGGTGGTCTCCTGCCTGCCGTATTATGGTTTCACCACTTGCCCAGTGGCAGTATTTATGATGTCGGGCAATATTTTTTCATATGTGTTAATGCTGGTGTGTATAGTTTGACCGCACATGTGTTAAATGGACACATATGCTTGACATGTGAAAAAATACTTACTACAAGTGCTTTCCCATTGCTGGAGTCTGAAACTTATGTGCCCAGTCCAGTCTAGTGCAAAATGGACTTACCTGGATTTCAGCTCCAGGGGTTGTTTTCTTTGGGGTCAAGATGCTGCTGTGAAGGGGGATCCACGTCCGAGACTGAAGGGAAGAAAAGGAAATGGGTGAGTATGCACCCCAATTCCTTCGATTCCGCCAATTAGAAGCAGGCAGTCTTCCCGCCACAGTCTGCTCAACGGAAAGCCAGGTCTTAATTCCGATGGCCGTGAACTTGACTGTACCACCCTCTGTCAGCTGCTTTCCCCCGACAGCCGTCATGGCCATCTGCAAATGGCTGGCGGCGTTGGTGTTTTCTTCAAAAGACTGCCAACATCGCAATTCAGCAGGTGGACCGCCAACTGTATGACAGGGAATCCGACACCACTTCAACGGTAGTTCCCCTACCACCGAACTCGTGATTAGGCCTTTAGTTTTTAATATTAAGATTTTATAGTATTTGTATTTATATTAAGTTTACTTTTTTTTATAGTCATTTATAATGTGGTTTAATTATTTCATTTTGTTAACAACAAAGGTACCCAAGCACACGCAGAAATAAAGTTTACATAGATTATTACGTCAAGTAAAACATGTAACACAATAAGTGAATCTCCGTTTCTTTCTTGTAACTTTCTTCAATTTAATATTCTTGTTCTCATGGTAATTTCGCAGTCTTCACAGTGGTTTCCAAGCCAACACGTGTTTCGTCGCCTCTAGTATTATTGTACATGCGACTTGTTCACGGCTGAACACTGTCTAGTTATCAATCATTTATGTATGACGATAATTCCAGGTCATACAGACAATCGACGGGGGGGGCCAATCCTTGTAAGGTAAACAAATTTCTTCGGTAGCTGTGCTCAATATTTAAGGAAAAGTTCCCATCTCCGAGTAGTGGAGAATGTGTCCGTGGTATGCGACTGCCCCCATCCGCGTCTGGATTGGAGCCAGACGCGGATGGGGGCAGTCGCATACCACGGACACATTCTCCACTACTCGGAGATGGGAACTTTTCCTTAAATATTGAGCACAGCTACCGAAGAAATTCGTTTACCTTACAAGGATTGGCCCCCCCCGTCGATTGTCTGTATGACCTGGAATTATCGTCATACATAAATGATTGATAACTAGACAGTGTTCAGCCGTGAACAAGTCGCATGTACAATAATACTAGAGGCGACGAAACACGTGTTGGCTTGGAAACCACTGTGAAGACTGCGAAATTACCATGAGAACAAGAATATTAAATTGAAGAAAGTTACAAGAAAGAAACGGAGATTCACTTATTGTGTTACATGTTTTACTTGACGTAATAATCTATGTAAACTTTATTTCTGCGTGTGCTTGGGTACCTTTGTTCTTGACTTTTGTGGCTCTGGCCACAATCCTTTAGGGAGGCTAGTGGTTCTCCCCTACCCTTGAGCACCGCCACTGATTTGGAACGTCACTAATACCAGGTGTACTCACTACAAGCGCCTAGTCTCTATTAAAAATACCACTGCCTAGCTCAAAACTATTTCATTTTGTTGTGTAATGTGGATTGTGCTATATTGATTTTTTTGTGTATTGATTGCTTTAATTTTAATATGGTTTGTATTTCTTTTTAAAACTGCCCCAACCAGGTTTTAAACTCAAACTCAAACTGATTTCGTATCCGGATTAGTTTTAAATGGCTTATTTAATTCAAGTCACTCACAGGTTATCATTTTTAACAGTCTTGTGAACTTTGGAGTGGTAAAATTAAAATTGTATCGCTTTAAAGTCCATTATAGTCTCAAAAGTGGCTATGTTTGAAGTTTGAATAGTAAATATTAAATTTCTAGGGTCCTACACTTTTTGTAATGTGGCTACATTTAGAATGGGAATAATAAATCTAACTATCTCCCTCCCCAGAGTCCAACACGTTCTATAACGTGACTATGTTTAGTGTAGGAATACTAATACTAAACCTCCCAAATTCCAAAACTTTCTCTAACTTTGGAGTATGACTAGTTAATCTGACCCTCCCAGTCCAACACAATCCCTAATGTGGCTAGAATTGTAGTGGTAATAGTAAATGTTACCTTCATAGAGTCCAACACTTTCTTTGATGTAGCTTGGTTTAGAGAGGGAACAGCAAATCTACCCACCTCTCTCCACGCCTAAAGTCCAACACTTTCTCCAATGTGGTTATGTTTGCAGAGGCACTAGTAAATCTGGTCCCCCAGTCAAATATTTTCCTCTACGTTTCTAAGTTTGAAGTCGTAACAGTAACTACGACCCACACAACCCCCCGCCACCCCACCCTCAAGGTTGCACTGGGAATAGTACGTCTGATGCCACCAAAGTCCAGCACTTTCCCTGATAGGCTAGGTTTGAAGTGGGATTAGTAAATCTACCTCCCTTCCAATTCAAACACTTTGCCGAGTGTGGCTAGGTTTACCGCAAACAGTAAATCTCACACCCCCGGATTGTAAAACCTTCCCCAATGTGTTTAAGTTTGGATTGGGAATGGTACGTGAATTCCCCCTAGACTCCTACACTTTCCCCAATGCTGCAAAGTTTGGAGTGGAGTAAACCTGCCATCCCAAGAGTCTAACAATTGCTCTAATGTGCCAAAGTTTGGAGTTGTATTAAGAAATGTAACCCCTCCAATGTTTAGTACATATCATACTGTGGCTGAATTTGGAATTAAAAGAATAAGATGTATTTCCTCAAAGTTAAGAAATGATTCTATTCATTTTGAACAGTTCTATCAGTATTTAATATTTATGTTTTGTTTATGATAATATAAGGCACAGTCTATTTTAATAACTTTTATTTTAAATGATGCATTTTTTTATCATAATAAAGGTTTTTTTACCATTGTTACTAAAATATATTTATAAATGCATAGAACTTTGGTTACTCTAAGTCGTATAAATGTATTAATATACTTATGATTTTAAAAGATGCAATATATTTGCCATATTTGTATTATTCATATTTTTGCTATGAATTAATAAATACTTAAAATATGTTTTACATTTGTATTTGTAAGAATGTAATATGATATTTACATTAATATGCATAGCATATATTAATAATTTCTAACATTTTATTGTTTTAAAAAAAATATCAAAACGCTCAAATGTTTTTATTGCATTGGTGTAAATGTAAAGAAAGTCTTTTTTGTTTTAATTTTACTGCCTTTTTGCTTCCAGTTGCTGTATTTTTTTGTCTGTGTTTATCATTGTAGTTTGGCACCAGGTCCTCAACATGCTACTTCCTCTTTGCAGCTATACAGGGCAGGAAAGAACAATTTCTAACTATTTTACAATGTAGCCAGAACTGGGAGCGAGGTGCTGGTCTATTAGTTTGGTTAGGTTGTTTAGTTTACTATAGTTTTATGATTTAAGGGGCTCATTACGATGACGGACGGAAGCCCATCCTTGACGTTGGCGAAAAGCAGTCATGTTTTCCGCCCCAGGTGTGGTCATTGCGTCCAACAAATCACAATGGACCCACCGAGGCTATTTTCCATCCGCCGCAGACTGTCAGGCACCGCACGTTTTTTGCGTATGCAAGGGTGGCGGACAGAGCCAACAGGGCAGGACCGGCATGCGTAAACACGTTCCATCCGCCAAGCAGATCACGATGTTGCGGACAGCCCTTCCCACCGCAGCGTAAAAACCACCATGTTGTGGATTCGCGGAAATACAACTTCAGAGAGGAAGAGCCGAAACAGAAGCCATCTAACCACCAGAGCCGCCATGGAACCTGCGCAACAGGCTTTCCCCCAGCACCACCTGCTGCACCTCCGGCAGACAAGATTCCGCCGTGCCCAACAGCAGAAGTACGTACCAAACATTTCCACGCATGCAACCCCTGAATAACTATAACGCCCAGCAAGCATGGCAGCACTACAATGAATGTGGCAACCTGCCAAATGCAAAGTGCGAGGCCCACCCAATCCCCATGAGTGACCCTCGGTGTCCCAGGAGGCAATTGGGGCCAATGACGAGCCTCGCAGTTGCAGAGCGCGCACACCGCAACATCTAAACATGTACGCTGAAGGCACCCATTGGCTGATGACTCATCCGCATAGTGTGTGCCCTACCCTGGCGGTCCCGGAAGCTGCGACCGCAACCCTGCAGCATTCAATTGGGGCCAATGCGTGTCATTGCTGCGAATGCCAGCTTCTGTGCATGCGAACACATACTGTATTTACATTGGTGCCCTGTGAATTACATCACACATCACAACTCATTTGCCTAAAGTGATTGGTGCACCCCATGTGTAATGTTGTGGGGCACGAGGCCCCCATGCATACAAAGTAACCACACAGACACCGTACATGTATAGGTGACCCGGCCCAGGGCACGTGCGTCATGCTCCGTTTGTTAGCGGGCCACATGTCCAGTAACGTCTGTGCTTGGTTAAGCCAGCCCTCTGGGAGTGGCTGGTACATCAGAACAACTAGAACAGTGACCAACTGCTCACTACACTGTGAAGAAATGAGTGTGTGACCCGTGTGCCTTGCTGTTGGCTCACAGACTCTGACAAATGTTCCAGAGGCTTTGTACACATACTGAACAATGTGCCCGACTAGAAAACACATGCATGCAGGGACTGAGCACCCCGAAGCACCCCTACGCACAGGACACCATGGCCATACTGCCTCTCTTGCTCCCCAACTCACTGTGAGGCATTCAAGCACTGTGCACAAGCTGACAAGTTGAAGACTGGAAATGTTTAAAAAAGTGAAGTTTTTACTACAGTGTCAAAGAATGCAACATTCATGCCACAACTGGTTGAAAATGCAAGAGTACCCAACCAGTAACCACAGTGACATATCCATCTAACATGAAGCTAGATGTCGCATCAATAATCCCTCTGGACATCGAACCACGTGCAAATCCCCCCACCCCTTGTAGAAAGGAGTTGTATGGGATGTCCCTGGTCCATGGCCTTTGTCAGCAGAACCCATTACTCAGCCTATACATGGTGCAATCACACCACATTAGCTGTGTAACACTCATCACTGGATGGATCACCCTCCAAGTGTGGGGCATCTGGCCCGCAAACCCATTGCATTCAAAGGAGATCCGTGTTCTCCTGCAGCTGTGAGACTTTGTTGAGTCGGGGTGCTATGGCCTGAACAGAACTGAATGACAAGAGCCAAGGTTCTCTGACCACAGACAGAATGTTCAGAGAGTACTCCATGACCGCGCATAGAACAAGCGACACCTCGAATGTGACAGACATGTACTAAGGGACTCGCAGGGCACAAGTCCTAAAAAAAGAAATGGGGTGACTGACCAAGTAAGACAAGATGCAAATGACCTCACAACATAACAACGTTGCGAAATGAAAGAAGTAAAATAGTGCAACTAACATGATTTGTTCAAATACTGGGACAGACTAACCCATCTGACAGTCTAACAGTGTCCGCATTGATATACAGGGACTGAACAAAGGCAAAAGCATGCCTCCCTTAATTACCTGTGAAGGGATGGCAAGCTGTGTGCATACGTTTCTCTCTGTGGCATCGACATTTCAATGTACGGTCCAAGAAGGAGCCCAGTAACCATGTACAAACAAAAGGAGGCTGTATGGCCCCTTTAACTCAGCCCGGCTGGAGGTGAGTAAAGGCTCACTCGCTGCATGCAAGTTGCTGCTGGGAATGGACAGCAGTTAATGTGCAGGTGCTGCGGAATGTTTCCTGGTATCTGGAGAGTACACCGGGACAAGTTATATCCATGTGGGGACCAATGTCCTGGCAGGGTGGATGGCGTCCACCCCGTGGAAAGAGGGGGGTGCGCGGTGTACCTGCGTGTATCCCCGACTCAAGCAATGGGTACTTGCAAAACAACAACGCTATGTAACCTTCGTGCACTACAGCTGCATAATGGAAGCCGGCCTCATGCCAGGCAACAATGTCCACGATGGTCAGATGACAGCCTCCAATTGCTCTGGTCTGTGGTACCAAGCTAAATAGTCCGTAGAGCACAGCACATTCCAAGCCAATGCAGACAGGGCCAAAGTCAGAGAGCTGGTTGCCAAATCATGTTAGAAGGTGTGAAGAAAGGGAAACAATCTTTGAATTAGTCACCAACAGTTCTTGTTGCTGTGAAGTAGTTACGAATCCAAAAAGACACAGGCAGCTTCGAAGGCAATCAGTTCCAAGAGATGATCCAGTTCATCTTCAGCGAAGAGGACCGCCATGTAATCCAGCAGTATGAAGGAACAGATGTGCTCCTTGCACCACGAGGTTGCAAGGTGCATCCCATCGCAACATGGAAGAGGCTCGCGATGCAGGCATTGCACAGGAGCCATTGGGCCAACGCACAGGCGCAGCTGTCAGCCTGCCCGACACATTGAAAGTCATTCCATAAACATGTCTCACCAAAGCAGTCTTGCACGTGGACCAACAAAGGAGTAACTCCACAGCTCAAGATCCAGGTCAGCAAGGTATGTGTTTGAAAAGCAGACATCCATGGCCCACTCGAACAGACATCTTCTGCAGGAAAAGGCGGGTTGCACGCAGGTGAAGTAGGCATGGCGGAACGTTAGCCTATAACTGATGCCCAGCACAGCCAGTGGGACACATCCAAAGAGAAGCTACATGCGGGCATGGTACAGTTGCAACTGACCGGGCTCGGCCTGGCCCACTGGATGGTCAGACATGGCGCGAGAGCAATCTCAGAACCAGCGCTCAGCTGTACAGCCAAACTTATGATCAGAAAGCGCGAAATGCAGTGTGCTTATTGGAGGACTGACACCCGGTGGTACTCCGGAAAAGCATGCAAGGAAGGGACAAGGCCAGAGCCCACAAATCTGATAAAAAGTGTGCAACGGCCTTCAGTATCAGATGCTATCAATACTCTGTGTGTCAGTACCCCACGGAAACAGTGGGCGAGCCGTGTTCAGCACTGGCTGAATCGCACGGGACGGTTAAGACACCTGGTATCCGAAGGTCTTCGGGCTGGTGTCGGAGAGACTACTTGTCTAAACCGAGGCCCATTGTGCATGCACACTCATGGAAGTATGCTTTCGCTGTGGGAATGTGAGGCCACGATTGACTATCCACTATCACTTATGGGGGAGCTAGCAGAGCATTGGCACAAAAAGGACACGTTCTTCAACTGTTCCCATGTATGTAATGCCTGGCCTGTGCACGCAGGAGGGGCCATGTAGGCCCTCCTCACTTGAACAGACCAGTGACTATGCATCCAAGGCTTCACCTTCCGGGGATGGTGGACTGGCTGGGCTCGTCCATGACACGGTCGCCTGCTGTTGCTATTGAGTCACCTTTTGGAGTTAGGTCACTTTTGTCAGCATGTTCTGCACACAGCCCAACTTGGATGTTCATGTCTGGCACATTTGAATTGAGGTGAGATGACTTTTGCCTTGGCTTTACTAGGCATTCATGTCAGTATGTCATCAGTCGCACATGATGTTGATGTACATACAGGCCTTTCAGTGGTCTGGTTCTCACCGGTGCTGTGCACCGTCCCTTTTTCTAAGTGGGCCTCGGTATGGATCTCTTTCGTGCTCTGTTTTGTGCCCTTACAACAAACAAATGATAGACGGAATGCTGACAATGCAGACATTCTCCCCCAGTCAAGAGATCTGGGTTAAATCCATCGTTTTTTTGCCCACTACGCCACCCCAGTTCAGACATGGCCATATACAAATCAGTCTTGACCCTGTGCCTCATGGGAACAGTCCAGCCCGAACTGCCAAGCCATGTCTTCCCTGGACCGGGATCAAGCATCCTAGGACCGGTTTCTGGCTATCAGCCGTCATCAGCCAGGATAGCTTGACTCCAGTGGCGTAGTGAGCACGGGTCCCACGTCTGGGAATACCCATCCCACTTAGGGCGAAAAGCGTTACAACAAACAAATGATAGACGGAATGCTGACAATGCAGACATTCTCCCCCAGTCAAGAGATCTGGGTTAAATCCATCGTTTTTTTGCCCACTACGCCACCCCAGTTCAGACATGGCCATATACAAATCAGTCTTGACCCTGTGCCTCATGGGAACAGTCCAGCCCGAACTGCCAAGCCATGTCTTCCCTGGACCGGGATCAAGCATCCTAGGACCGGTTTCTGGCTATCAGCCGTCATCAGCCAGGATAGCTTGACTCCAGTGGCGTAGTGAGCACGGGTCCCACGTCTGGGAATACCCATCCCACTTAGGGCGAAAAGCGTTACAACAAACAAATGATAGACGGAATGCTGACAATGCAGACATTCTCCCCCAGTCAAGAGATCTGGGTTAAATCCATCGTTTTTTTGCCCACTACGCCACCCCAGTTCAGACATGGCCATATACAAATCAGTCTTGACCCTGTGCCTCATGGGAACAGTCCAGCCCGAACTGCCAAGCCATGTCTTCCCTGGACCGGGATCAAGCATCCTAGGACCGGTTTCTGGCTATCAGCCGTCATCAGCCAGGATAGCTTGACTCCAGTGGCGTAGTGAGCACGGGTCCCACGTCTGGGAATACCCATCCCACTTAGGGCGAAAAGCGTTACAACAAACAAATGATAGACGGAATGCTGACAATGCAGACATTCTCCCCCAGTCAAGAGATCTGGGTTAAATCCATCGTTTTTTTGCCCACTACGCCACCCCAGTTCAGACATGGCCATATACAAATCAGTCTTGACCCTGTGCCTCATGGGAACAGTCCAGCCCGAACTGCCAAGCCATGTCTTCCCTGGACCGGGATCAAGCATCCTAGGACCGGTTTCTGGCTATCAGCCGTCATCAGCCAGGATAGCTTGACTCCAGTGGCGTAGTGAGCACGGGTCCCACGTCTGGGAATACCCATCCCACTTAGGGCGAAAAGCGTTACAACAAACAAATGATAGACGGAATGCTGACAATGCAGACATTCTCCCCCAGTCAAGAGATCTGGGTTAAATCCATCGTTTTTTTGCCCACTACGCCACCCCAGTTCAGACATGGCCATATACAAATCAGTCTTGACCCTGTGCCTCATGGGAACAGTCCAGCCCGAACTGCCAAGCCATGTCTTCCCTGGACCGGGATCAAGCATCCTAGGACCGGTTTCTGGCTATCAGCCGTCATCAGCCAGGATAGCTTGACTCCAGTGGCGTAGTGAGCACGGGTCCCACGTCTGGGAATACCCATCCCACTTAGGGCGAAAAGCGTTACAACAAACAAATGATAGACGGAATGCTGACAATGCAGACATTCTCCCCCAGTCAAGAGATCTGGGTTAAATCCATCGTTTTTTTGCCCACTACGCCACCCCAGTTCAGACATGGCCATATACAAATCAGTCTTGACCCTGTGCCTCATGGGAACAGTCCAGCCCGAACTGCCAAGCCATGTCTTCCCTGGACCGGGGGAGAATGTCTGCATTGTCAGCATTCCGTCCATCATTTGTTTGTTGTAACGCTTTTCGCCCTAAGTGGGATGGGTATTCCCAGACGTGGGACCCGTGCTTACTACGCCACTGGAGTCAAGCTATCCTGGCTGATGACGGCTGATAGCCAGAAACCGGTCCTAGGATGCTTGATTCCGGTCCAGGGAAGACATGGCTTGGCAGTTCGGGCTGGACTGTTCCCATGAGGCACAGGGTCAAGACTGATTTGCATATGGCCATGTCTAAACTGGGGTGGCGTAGTGGGCAAAAGAACGATGGATTTAACCCAGATCTCTTGACTGGGGGAGAATGTCTGCATTGTCAGCATTCCGTCCATCATTTGTTTGTTGTAACGCTTTTCGCCCTAAGTGGGATGGGTATTCCCAGACGTGGGACCCGTGCTTACTACGCCACTGGAGTCAAGCTATCCTGGCTGATGACGGCTGATAGCCAGAAACCGGTCCTAGGATGCTTGATTCCGGTCCAGGGAAGACATGGCTTGGCAGTTCGGGCTGGACTGTTCCCATGAGGCACAGGGTCAAGACTGATTTGCATATGGCCATGTCTAAACTGGGGTGGCGTAGTGGGCAAAAGAACGATGGATTTAACCCAGATCTCTTGACTGGGGGAGAATGTCTGCATTGTCAGCATTCCGTCCATCATTTGTTTGTTGTAACGCTTTTCGCCCTAAGTGGGATGGGTATTCCCAGACGTGGGACCCGTGCTTACTACGCCACTGGAGTCAAGCTATCCTGGCTGATGACGGCTGATAGCCAGAAACCGGTCCTAGGATGCTTGATTCCGGTCCAGGGAAGACATGGCTTGGCAGTTCGGGCTGGACTGTTCCCATGAGGCACAGGGTCAAGACTGATTTGCATATGGCCATGTCTAAACTGGGGTGGCGTAGTGGGCAAAAGAACGATGGATTTAACCCAGATCTCTTGACTGGGGGAGAATGTCTGCATTGTCAGCATTCCGTCCATCATTTGTTTGTTGTAACGCTTTTCGCCCTAAGTGGGATGGGTATTCCCAGACGTGGGACCCGTGCTTACTACGCCACTGGAGTCAAGCTATCCTGGCTGATGACGGCTGATAGCCAGAAACCGGTCCTAGGATGCTTGATTCCGGTCCAGGGAAGACATGGCTTGGCAGTTCGGGCTGGACTGTTCCCATGAGGCACAGGGTCAAGACTGATTTGCATATGGCCATGTCTAAACTGGGGTGGCGTAGTGGGCAAAAGAACGATGGATTTAACCCAGATCTCTTGACTGGGGGAGAATGTCTGCATTGTCAGCATTCCGTCCATCATTTGTTTGTTGTAACGCTTTTCGCCCTAAGTGGGATGGGTATTCCCAGACGTGGGACCCGTGCTTACTACGCCACTGGAGTCAAGCTATCCTGGCTGATGACGGCTGATAGCCAGAAACCGGTCCTAGGATGCTTGATTCCGGTCCAGGGAAGACATGGCTTGGCAGTTCGGGCTGGACTGTTCCCATGAGGCACAGGGTCAAGACTGATTTGCATATGGCCATGTCTAAACTGGGGTGGCGTAGTGGGCAAAAGAACGATGGATTTAACCCAGATCTCTTGACTGGGGGAGAATGTCTGCATTGTCAGCATTCCGTCCATCATTTGTTTGTTGTAACGCTTTTCGCCCTAAGTGGGATGGGTATTCCCAGACGTGGGACCCGTGCTTACTACGCCACTGGAGTCAAGCTATCCTGGCTGATGACGGCTGATAGCCAGAAACCGGTCCTAGGATGCTTGATTCCGGTCCAGGGAAGACATGGCTTGGCAGTTCGGGCTGGACTGTTCCCATGAGGCACAGGGTCAAGACTGATTTGCATATGGCCATGTCTAAACTGGGGTGGCGTAGTGGGCAAAAGAACGATGGATTTAACCCAGATCTCTTGACTGGGGGAGAATGTCTGCATTGTCAGCATTCCGTCCATCATTTGTTTGTTGTAACGCTTTTCGCCCTAAGTGGGATGGGTATTCCCAGACGTGGGACCCGTGCTTACTACGCCACTGGAGTCAAGCTATCCTGGCTGATGACGGCTGATAGCCAGAAACCGGTCCTAGGATGCTTGATTCCGGTCCAGGGAAGACATGGCTTGGCAGTTCGGGCTGGACTGTTCCCATGAGGCACAGGGTCAAGACTGATTTGCATATGGCCATGTCTAAACTGGGGTGGCGTAGTGGGCAAAAGAACGATGGATTTAACCCAGATCTCTTGACTGGGGGAGAATGTCTGCATTGTCAGCATTCCGTCCATCATTTGTTTGTTGTAACGCTTTTCGCCCTAAGTGGGATGGGTATTCCCAGACGTGGGACCCGTGCTTACTACGCCACTGGAGTCAAGCTATCCTGGCTGATGACGGCTGATAGCCAGAAACCGGTCCTAGGATGCTTGATTCCGGTCCAGGGAAGACATGGCTTGGCAGTTCGGGCTGGACTGTTCCCATGAGGCACAGGGTCAAGACTGATTTGCATATGGCCATGTCTAAACTGGGGTGGCGTAGTGGGCAAAAGAACGATGGATTTAACCCAGATCTCTTGACTGGGGGAGAATGTCTGCATTGTCAGCATTCCGTCCATCATTTGTTTGTTGTAACGCTTTTCGCCCTAAGTGGGATGGGTATTCCCAGACGTGGGACCCGTGCTTACTACGCCACTGGAGTCAAGCTATCCTGGCTGATGACGGCTGATAGCCAGAAACCGGTCCTAGGATGCTTGATTCCGGTCCAGGGAAGACATGGCTTGGCAGTTCGGGCTGGACTGTTCCCATGAGGCACAGGGTCAAGACTGATTTGCATATGGCCATGTCTAAACTGGGGTGGCGTAGTGGGCAAAAGAACGATGGATTTAACCCAGATCTCTTGACTGGGGGAGAATGTCTGCATTGTCAGCATTCCGTCCATCATTTGTTTGTTGTAACGCTTTTCGCCCTAAGTGGGATGGGTATTCCCAGACGTGGGACCCGTGCTTACTACGCCACTGGAGTCAAGCTATCCTGGCTGATGACGGCTGATAGCCAGAAACCGGTCCTAGGATGCTTGATTCCGGTCCAGGGAAGACATGGCTTGGCAGTTCGGGCTGGACTGTTCCCATGAGGCACAGGGTCAAGACTGATTTGCATATGGCCATGTCTAAACTGGGGTGGCGTAGTGGGCAAAAGAACGATGGATTTAACCCAGATCTCTTGACTGGGGGAGAATGTCTGCATTGTCAGCATTCCGTCCATCATTTGTTTGTTGTAACGCTTTTCGCCCTAAGTGGGATGGGTATTCCCAGACGTGGGACCCGTGCTTACTACGCCACTGGAGTCAAGCTATCCTGGCTGATGACGGCTGATAGCCAGAAACCGGTCCTAGGATGCTTGATTCCGGTCCAGGGAAGACATGGCTTGGCAGTTCGGGCTGGACTGTTCCCATGAGGCACAGGGTCAAGACTGATTTGCATATGGCCATGTCTAAACTGGGGTGGCGTAGTGGGCAAAAGAACGATGGATTTAACCCAGATCTCTTGACTGGGGGAGAATGTCTGCATTGTCAGCATTCCGTCCATCATTTGTTTGTTGTAACGCTTTTCGCCCTAAGTGGGATGGGTATTCCCAGACGTGGGACCCGTGCTTACTACGCCACTGGAGTCAAGCTATCCTGGCTGATGACGGCTGATAGCCAGAAACCGGTCCTAGGATGCTTGATTCCGGTCCAGGGAAGACATGGCTTGGCAGTTCGGGCTGGACTGTTCCCATGAGGCACAGGGTCAAGACTGATTTGCATATGGCCATGTCTAAACTGGGGTGGCGTAGTGGGCAAAAGAACGATGGATTTAACCCAGATCTCTTGACTGGGGGAGAATGTCTGCATTGTCAGCATTCCGTCCATCATTTGTTTGTTGTAACGCTGTTTTGTGCCCTGCCACAGTCAGTCTGTTCTTTCAGCTGGTATGCATTGACAGCAGGCACATCGATGTGCGCATGGTCACACTCCTCACTTCTCACTGGCGGAGTCATTGCGGCATGATGTCATGCCAGGTGAGTGTTGTGGGGAGGTAAAAGCCTTTGGGGATTCATTTTGTCTCTGGAATTCACTCCGTTGAAGACTCATGAGCAGCAACATCCTTGTGGTGTCATCATGGCTTTAAGTGGAAGATTTTCTGATGTTAGATGTAGGCCATAGTTGCTGCTTCTTTGTCTCATGCAACTGACAAACATTGCCAAGGCCAGTACTCCGAAGTTGTGGAAGGTTTCACGTTACTTGTTGAATTGTATGTCTGGGTACATTGGCAGTGACAGAAAAGTGCTAGTTGGGTGTCCCAATATGCTAAGCCCAGATTTAGGTCTGAGGTTTTTTGACCACGCCCTTAAATACATTGACCAGGCCCCTTTGAGAGACCCCCCCAGTTTGTTCATCCCACTTGAAGCCCTGGGTACCTACATTGCTCGTTAGCAGTTTGACATGGCAAAAGGGCCACTTTCATGTGTACTGATGTAGTGTTACCGAGTACATGTCCTCTGGTACGAACTTGTTGCTCATTCCATTCAGTTGATGCTTGAGCATTAGTGTCTTTTCGATGTGTATCTGACTACTGTGCCGCGACTTCATGATTTGTGTTGTGCTTTTTGTGCTTACCTCCTGTGGTATGTGATGGTTGACAGAGTTCCCATGCATGTGTTGGGTTGACCCGAGTGTTTCTGCTTTGTGGCTATGGGACTTGCACATTGGCTGTTTGGGGACGCGTTCTTGCATTCTGTATTGCAGTTGCATGTGACTTCATCAGTGACATTGTGAATTATGTGACCTCTCGAAGGTGTACGCTGTAGGTGCACAGCCTATACACTTATGGGGGTTTACGGAGTTGGCTACCCATTACGGGATGTGTGGGTCATTTGGCTCCATGCTGTTTGTGAGGGGAGACAGATGGCCTTGTGGGAGTCGTGCTCTTGCTGTCAGGTTTCAATGACCAATCCCGAGTTAGATGGCTAGCTACCTGTTGGGAGGCACTGTCGACGGAGTTGACTGCCACATGGCTGTGGGGTGGGGAGGGTGTGCCATGCTGTTTGGGAGGGAGGCCATGGTGCCTGAGCTGACCACCTACCTGTGGGGTTGAGCTGATTGAGGAGATGCTGTCCTTGTGATCCATTCATATTGTAAGTGTGCATTCCACATGGGTTTGATGTGTGCGGGCGATTGGGGCTCACTTTTTGTGCACAACGGTGCACTGTAGTGTGATGTGATCATTTTGTTGGCACTTGCCAGCCTCCAGTCCCCCCTAGATTCATGTGAGACTCTCTGGATGCATTGTGGCAGGCACCTTCTCCTCACATTCAGTGAAGGTTAGTGGTGGAATGGGAGGGCTGCCACTAGTTCTCAGGGCCGCTGCGTGTTTCCTCTGGGCCAGCTGCTAGACCCGGCCCTTGAGGTCCCCCCACCGCTTCAGAATGTCATGCACAGTGCATATGGTGTCCCTACACCATTGACTTTGCTGTGGATCCTTGCCCACATCTGTATCTTGCGTGCAAGTGGGGTGTGTTGGACCAGATGCCCAGACAAATGTGGTTCGAGCTTGATTGTCTCATCTGCCATCACTTTCAACTCTGATTCGGTGATTTGGGGCATTTTCTTTGGGGGCATGGTGCTAATGAATGGGGGTGCAGGGTGTAAGGTGGTGGTGTAGTTGTGTGTGGTGTGTGGGTGAGAGTGTTGTTGTGTGGTGATATGTGTATGTGGTGTTGTGCAGTGTTTGTCAATGGTGTCCTGTCTCACTGTCTCAGCTTGTGGTGTGCTAAGGGTGCTGGTCCAGGATGGGGTTGGATTAATACAGTGGTCTGTGGGTGTGTACACATGGGTGATGGCCTCCAGATGTGTCTTCCATCCTGCGCATGGCTTTCCTTCCCAGGTGTAAGTTGGGGTGTGTCATTGAAGCGTGTGTGTTGTGGTTGTGGGTGGCAGGGGATACAGGCACACTTCGGGCGTTGTTGTGAAGTTGGTTCTGTCCGCCATTCATTTGGCCTATGTGCGTGTGTGGCGGTTGGACACAGTGCTTGGTCCGCCAGCTCAGCATTCTCATCGTATTTGACTGTGCCATCATGCCATGGCAGAGCGGCCTTTTCAAGCCTTTGAACAGCTTTCCCAGTTCGACGCGGTAGGATTTGCAGCTTTTCAGACTGTGGTAGACGTCTTTTGTGGCATGCTTCCGCCGCGGTCTGATTTTGCGTACATTGCATCGTAATTTGTCTGACGGAAATGCTGCGGGTCATGCGGGGGTATTTATCCCGATTCCATGGCGGTTGGAGGGCTTTTCCGTCTGTCATTGTGATGGGCCCCTAAGTTGGTATATTGTCTTGTTGTAGTTTTGTAATGTGCATACCGTAGGCTTTATTGAGAATGGTTGGTATGTATCTTACAGTTCTATTTTCTTTTCAAATTAATTACGCGTAATGAATGCTTTTGTGTGGGTTTCTGTTCCTACGTTTCATTTTTTTCAGGATTATTCCCTTTGAGCCTTCATTTCTGAGTGGAGGTTGCATTATATTTTGTTTATTACAAGGAAAACAATTGAGTTTTTTTATGCTATTTATTTTATTTTTCCTTGTATAGTGTGGATTTCCAGGATTATTTGTCAGATTTTGTGGCGTTGTAATGGATTTGATGGGTAAATTGGACATAATGCATATTTCAAAATGTAAATTTAATGTATTTTTGCACTTTTTTGGGGATTAATTTTTTTCCATATTTTTGGTAGATTATTCTTTTGTTTTTTAATATACTGCCGTTGACAGAAGACTTCTGCTACAGAATTGTGAGTACATTTTTTATTATATTTCTAGGTGGGATTATTATATTGTAAAATGTTTCATTTGTTATGTGGTCTTTTAACTATGCATTGTTTTATAAGGTTATTGAAGTTGTGTTTTAACTACTTGTGTGCTGTATATTAGCTTTGTTTAGCATATTATTTTTCGAATTACATTTGCTACACATAATATGTGAAACTTGTTTTTATTATTCTGATTTGTTTTTAAAAAGGTTAATTATTTTTTCAGACATAAAAATGAATCATCATTTTATTAATAATAAAATTGTTGTAGGAGCTAGTTTTTAGTTAGCAGTTTAATGTTCACAAATATTTTCATGTTTATTTTCTATGGGGTTTCTCCAATTTTCTTCACTGTCCTTTACTGCCAGTTTTTACCTGGTGGTGACAGACAGTGAAAACTGGCCATATGTCCGCCCCCTCTAAATATGATTTTGGCTGTCGAATGGTTGGAGGTGTATGTAGGGGGTGCAGACTGAGTAGTCTCTGATGTCAACAAGCTGACGGTCCGCTCAAATAAAAATGAGGCAAGCGCACTTTCGGTTTGAGGAAACTCTGTTTGTTGTGATCGAGTACCCTCTCCGCCAAACTATAAATGAGGTGCAGAGTCTTTCTCTATAAATCTTACATTGAGCAGAGTGACACTTTTCAATAGTGGTGGCTTCTTGTGCAGCGGTTTGTTTTTGCTCCCTTTTTATAGTGTTTTAATTAAGAATCTGTTTCAATTATTTTTTGTACATGATATGGTAAATGCTAATTAAGGTTTTGTTTGGTGGTGTCATTAGTTTCTAACAACAACAAAGTAGGAGTAATTCCTGGGAAGGTTTACTGCTAACTGTGGTAAAAAGAAAAAAGGAAAGCAAATCCTTTTTTAAGAAGAACCCTCACCCATCAACCTAGCTGGTGGCATGCTTCATCATAGGGTTCCCACCTGAGGCACCGAGTGCCTCTCGGGTGTGCTGCGATGCCTGACTTACAGTGGAGCGGGTTTTTTTGTGCAAGGTGAGTGAAACGTGAAAGTGGTTTTTAAGATTGCCTCTATCACTCCTGAAAGTCTTAAATGGTGGGGTTATAGGACAAGATTAAAAAGAGAGTTGGTAGATGTCTTCTGTGGCTTTCTTGGTCACAGACATCTGTTATAAAATAGTGGAAAGGTCTACATGTTTCAGCCTCTTCGTGCGTGGTAGCAAGGCTTTCCTCAGGACCGGTGAAATAGAACTGAGTGCACACGCTAAGGTGCTCTCATGAAGTGTTATTTTTGGAACCTCAAAACTTACTGTTCTGTCATCAACGATTTGTTGTGAAAAACAAAACAACATGATATAAAGCTTCTTTCCTTTAGGCAAATCATGTATTCCACAGTAGTAAACACGTAGTTAGGTTCATCAGGTGTGATAAAAAAAGATCCACTTGCCAGGATCTGCAATCATCTATTCCACCCGTGTTACATAACGTGTTTTGCGGGCAACAGAGAATTCAATTCTGACTCCAGTGCATGCTCACATTCGTGACAATCAATGTGTGGTTTATTCATCCGGAGTACTAGTGGCAATTGCCTAATCCTCCTTGTCAAGCAGAGAAGCTAGTTGAGGCAAATCTCTACCTAGTCTATACTACCACGGGGAAAATGATCCAAAAATGACCACAAGCAGTGAAATATAATCTTATTCGTGCAGTGGTAAATTAAAAATTTCCTTAAAAACAATGGGGGATAAAGAATCTCAAAGCTTACGTGAATCGCAAGATAGGGATACCCCATGGACTCTGCTGGGGGGCGTTGCCTATAGTCAAACCCTGGAAATGAATAAATCGAGAGTTTTTGAGCAACAACCCTAACCAAAGGTAGATTAGTGAAAAAGTCAGATAAGGCAGTCTACTTACTTCGCCAAGGTCAAACACCCACCACTGGCACCTACTTAGTCCCAGCTCAGGATCCCAAAGATAAACAGGCTATCGACACGGGCATTTTTAAACGGCCGGTATCTCGGGCTTGTTTCCGCGTATGTCAATGGACGGAGGCGTGGTGACGTCAACACGTCTAACTCGTTCTCGGACGAGTTAACCCTTGCATTCCAAGGGAGATGCGTATGCGTCTCTTGTGATTTATGATACAACCAAAATATACAGGACCAGTGTGTAATTTATGAGTACAGCTCGAGTGATGGGCCACTTATTTTGCTTAACAATTATTGTACTATAGGCAACATCTATTGCTTTAAGTTTTGCAATAGTTCCTCAGGTATAAAAGTGAACTACAGCAGACAGGCAGTTCCCTCAACTAATTGCTTTATATTGCCCATTTGATTGTACTCACAAAAGAATGTGGGTTAATACAAAAATTAGACGTTTATGATTAATAGTGTATGCTGCACGACACTAACAGAGTATCTAAGGTTCCCTCCAACATATTGATCTAAGTGCCATTCTTTTTTAGGGTAATATAGGACAGATGTTCTTGAAGAGTGTAGCCTAAGAACCACTAACTGTGTCTATGAAAAGTAATGTATGCAGAGCGTCACTAACAGATGATTTATGTTCCCTCAAACACAATCATCAAAGGATGATTGTCTACTATGGTGATGTCGGACCAATGATAATGCCATGTGTAGATAAAGGACCACTAACACATGTTCATTGTGGTCAGGTTCTAGGTTCATATACGGTTGGAATACCCAATAATGGTTGATCACTTTTGGTTCAGTGTGTTCCACAAAATGTTGTCATTGAGACAATGCATATGGGTGGAGAGCCTATATATCCACCTCTGTTCTTTTTCCAATAATGTCTTTTGTGCATTCCCTGTGGTCCTGATTTTTTTAATGACTGTCCATCTGAGGTCATTTGTAGTACGTCCTATCTGTAGGAAATGATCTGTCATTTTGGTGGTGTTTCTCTTACACCTAATACTACTGCAGTGTTGGCAGATGTGTTGTTTGACCTTTCTGCTTGCCATCCATATGTATCTCAAATCACAGGGGCATGTTCCTAGGTACACCAGACTTGATGAGTTACAATTAATGTGTGCTCGTAGTACCCAGGTCTTGTTGGGTTCCAAATCCAGACTTTTTTTTTGAGGACGTCAGATGACATACACTACAATTTACACAGGGAAAGTGTCCAGTCACATTAGGCTACAGGAGTTAAGCACTGTGGCTGGTTGAACCTTGATCTTCTTCCTCGGGCGAGTGGAGACGAAAGAGTCTTTTAGGCTCCTTGCTCTTTTAAATGAGAATAGAGGTTTTTTCCCACTTCATGTTGCCTGTCTGTAGTATTCCCCAGTGTTTGTTAATGGACTTCGTAATCTGGTTAAAAATAGTACTCAAAGTTGTCAGACAAGTGAGTGGGACTTCATTTGTGGACATTTTTTTATTTTCTTTTGGTTGGTGATATTCTTGTTTTTGGTGTTTGTGTTTTGTTTTATTGGTGTTAGTGTGTTATTGTGTCTTTTATTTTTTTATTTTTCTAATGGCTATATTTTTATAGTCAATAGTTTTGTGCCTTGTGTTTATTGTATAGTAAGCTGATATTACGTTTCTCAATATTTTTGTGTCTCAATGTTTTTGCACTTGATATTCCATCATAGAACCTTCAGCTTAGTGCCTACACAGACACATAATGGAACTGGCAGGTTCTAGTTTATCAAATTAGTCTATTTTACCACTGACCCCAAGTCTGTCACCTGCGGTGCACCTCAAGGGTCCCCTTGTATGCAACTTGTCATTAACCATTACCAAGAAGCATGCTAGACCTATACAAACATCATCGAAATATATTAGTAGTAATAGTAGGGAGGTCTTGTAGTTTACTATGGCTGAGTGCTTTTCCTCCATCAGCATTAGTAATCTCTCACAATGTTTTCCTGGGGAGTGTTGCAAAGTAGTAGAAGATCAGGCACTACAGGGCAAATGTAGGCAATGAAAAACAGCAACCCAAGTTGTGCTGCACTGCATGAAAGGGAGAGAATAGAAAAGCCATATATCTGCTTAGATGTGGTGCTGTTGCTTAACCCCCAAAACTGGGGCATTTTAGGCAGCCTTGTGCCATGCACACACCCATGCACCATAGTGCAAGGATGTGTGTGTGTGATGTTAAGCAGAGAAAGCAGAGAAAGAAATATCACAACTTTGCCAGACTCCCATCATCCCCACTCCTCTCTCTCTCTTTCTCTCCCTCTCTCTCTCACGCCACCTCCCCTTCTGGCCAGAAGAAATAAGAACACAGCCTCATTCATCATTAATAGGTGAACTTCTGAACTTTAGTGGACTCGTGACTGCAAGTGTCCAACAGAAATGTGCACCACTTCAGTGACTGATAATTAATTGACTAACAGACAAAACATTAGCACCATATATCCGTCTTCCCTTAAGAAAGAGTTGCCAGAATGTCGGGGAAAAAAGTCTGGACGGAACACAAAAATGGAATTTATTCAAATTAAATGGTTGCAAATGTCAGGCTGCACGAAGCCAGCAGGCTTTATCACACACGCAACCAACAAAACTCAGATGGATTGTCTTGGACTGAGTACTCAAGCTTAGCTAATATTTACTTCTAATGAAATTATTTATCTAGCCCTATTATTTTATACATAAAAAGTGCCTTGAAATAAATAAACCCAATTTTACGCGCACGTCATGACATTTGCAGATAGGTTTCAAAAGGACAGGGTATATTTTTCCAATTAATTGAATGAGAGCACTTCTAGCCCACACGAATGTAGAAATCACCTGCAGATGTTTCTGGACAGGGATGGTTAACTATTTGTAATGCTAACCCAAAACAGTAACTGAAAACAAGGGTCTTTCTTAGGTAGCATGTGCCCTCCAGATGTAGAATTCTAGGGACATCTATTTTCTATTCAGGGAACCGGGAGACACATATTTCACATTCTCTATTTCATATAGCTAAACTAAGAATCATTTTAGAAAAAAAAAATATTCTAACGAAAAACAGGTAACTGCGTAAAATGTGCAATGAATGTATTATTTAAACTCTGTGGCGAGTCCGTGGGAAGGTACTGGCACGGTGGCCACTCGTTCGGCACTTTGAATCCTTCTCTGCATGGCACTATAGGATTATCACGGAGTGAAAAAGTGTACAAATGCCTCTGAGACAGGTTCACATTGCAAATTGGATGCAATGAAGTCCTAATTATTCATTTGTAAACAATACCGAGTTTGCTAAATAATATGTTGATGACCAAGGTGAGGCTTAACAGATCTATCATTCTTGATTGCCATTTCCTCCAATCAGTTGAGATTGGCTTCTTTAGGCCCGCCATGTCCTTGAAATTAAATTAGATGCGCCTCTTTAGGGCAAATATTTTTACCAGCTGTTTTTAGTGAGGAAAGTCTTCTTAAAAGGGGACTCCAATCTTGAACGTACATGTCTGCATCTATCTGCTTCCTCTCTACGTTCTCGGACAAAAAGGTTAGTCCATTTTAGGGCGTTTGCACCACCTTATTTCATGTCAAAGATGTCTCTCTATGATTGGCTTGTAAACTGTGAGGAGGCCATTCCCACATGAGAGATCTAACAGATCGAGACTGACTCATTTGATATGTTAGGATCTCGAAATGCCCTGATCAACCAGCCCTTTGCTTTCTGTAAGACAAGAGAGGAAGGCTTTCTCCATGGGCCATCAAAGAGGGATTTGAATTAGGATGATGGCCTCGCCAGTGGCCTGATAGGAACATGTTCAGAATCAGGGTGTAATTGTTCCTGCACCTGAAGAAACGAGGATGGTGCAGGAAGGCATTTGCCCTTTTAAAGAATCAGTAATTGACAAAGATATCAACGAAATAGCTGCATACCTGTGAGAGATGGCGACGCAACTGGGAGCTGTGGCTCTGTTGAGCAGGGGCTGCGGGTGCATGCTGGGCCTGGTGTAAAGGCTTACATGACTTGTATAGTGCTTGGTGTAGGCCATCTGGAATAATTACGGTGAGAAAAATATCTTGTAAGATGTCACAGGCCAACATAATTGTACAATATACGACTGCCCGTTTAGATGCGCGCCTTTAGACTTCCTACAGAAGGTGGTTGGCAGGATGAAGCCCTCTGCAGCAGATCTCCTGAAAGCTAAGTATTCCCGTGTAGCACACCTGACACCGAATCAAACTGACACTGATTTGAGCTGACCTCAAGAAAGCAGCAGAAAAAATGTAGGTGGCCGAGGAGGCGACCCAAACAATTACAGTCAATGTTGCTGAGGAGCCTACTACCACTACAACACTGCAGGAATCAAACCTGAGTCCTGGAGGCAAGCGTGAAGGCTGTTGGGGGGAGTCACATCGCAACAACCCGTTTCCTCAGGTGTTCTGAAAGAGCAGAAAATCCTGTGGTCAACCTCTTGTTTGACAAATTGATACTTGAAACCCTAAACCTGAGGGGTCTTTTGATTCTATTCTGAATTGAAGGGGCTCGTGGGCTGTTGATTCCTCCTCCCAACCCTGGTGCCTGCTGCATGCAATTAACACCCTACTCCTGACCTCCTTATGCGATAGAGAGACATAATTTTCCATGAGCCAGAAATTGGGACACAGCACATTAGGAGGACATAAGTATTCAGCTATTTACACACAGCTTATTTCAACATCAATAGACATCATTTGATGCTGTGGTCTCTAAGAGAAAATGATCAGAAATTGAGGATATATTTTCTTGTAAAACTGAGTGCCATTAGAGATAACATATCACATTTCCACACAACCCCAGAAGTGACATGGGGTTGGTTGGATGCCTGGGAGAAATCAAGCAGGTTACACAGAGTGGCACCACTCAACATATCTGGTCAGGGGAGGCTGCTCACCAGAGGGTAGTGGACCCCGTGTCCTCACTGTGAGGAGTTTCATCGTGAATGAGCATGGCACTCTGGCTTGGGCTACTTTGGGGAAGGGATGATGGCGTGGCTTTTTTGAGTCCAGAGTAACTGATATTGTTGTGCTCTCTGGTAAGTGATCCAGTTCTGGTTACTCTCAGATGGCACTGCTCCAGAATAGTTCAAAAAGATGGAGAACCATAGGACTTGTGGAGCTGCGTCATCCTTTTGTCATCTGTCGATGTTGGTGGAAATGGAACCTACCCTTAAGGATGGGTGAGATGCCAGAACTGGTAAACATCCATTACAGCTCAGTCATTACATCGCACTGCTTTTACAATGCAGCTGTTACAACGCAACTGCCTTTAAATCGCATGCTATTGCAACGCATGTCACTACAACGCATGCCATTACAATGCATACCATTACAACGCATGCCATTACAACGCAATATATGGTAAGTAAAAGAGATTTTTAGTTTTAGGGTGGGTATGGGTTTTGGGGTAGATGGGAATAGTAATTTTTACCCCTACACTATCCAACACTTTCCCTACTGTTGCAATCACTGGAGTGGGAATAGTAATTTTTTCCCCCTACACTAGCCAACACTTACCCTACTGTTGCCCTAAAAGTATTATGCATTTTAATGGTATGTGTAGTAATGGTATGCGTTGTAATGGAATGCGTTGTAATGGTATTTTTTTTGAAAATGTGTTGTAATGGCATGCATTGTAAAATCATGTGATGTAATGGTAGTTGCGATGTAAAAACTGCATTGCAAAAGCATGCGTTGTAATTGTTTGCGTTGTAACGTCATATATTCGCCAGAACTCTATGGTCATTTTAACCTGCTACTGTTTTGTGCTACAATAATGTCTGGATTTAGAGGCTCTCCCCGGTGATTGCTACTGGGGCTGCGAGCTATTGTGCATTACCTGCGAACTTACTTTGTGAACTTACTCTGACGGCACTTTTTAGAAGTTTTATTCTCGTAGGTAGACTTTAGACTTTTAAATTGTTGAGAATTGTACTTGGGGGTTTTCACTTTAGATTAATTGGGAAACGTAATTTAGGAACTCTAACACCCTTCACACGCTTAATTTCCTACCTTTTACTTGACGATCTGTTCAGGCGTCTGGCGGCAGTGGGCGCCATCTTGGGAGTAGCGGGGTCAACGCTCTAGTCGCGCCGGACTCCCGCCCTCCTCTTCCCATATAATGTGTGTCAAGGCCAGACGGCGCAGCGGGCTGGCGCAGCGGGCGCGCCGGGCGCGCGCCGAAGCCGCGCCAAAGCCAAGCCCGTCTGCGCCCGTCCGAGCCTCGACCGGGCCTAGGGCCACCCCCCCTGCACCTCTTGAGACTTCAAGGTTAGTGTACACAGCGAACGACCTTATTAACCTAAACGATACCCTATGCAAGAAGCATGATCCTCCGATATGTTCATTCACTGATCCTATTGGAGGGCCGTTTCGCTGTACTCTCTGTAAAAAACACAAATTGGAAATACCGATACCTCAGAAACCAATACAAGCGGCACTTGTTAACGCTCGCTCGCTTCCATGCCATAAAATTGACATACTAGAACTGCTTAGTACCTATGCTATCGATCTCTTGTTTCTCACTGAAACTTGGGGAGACGATGCATCGGGACCAGATTTTAAAGCGGCCATGCCAGAAGATTACTGTGTCTATAGGCAGGATCGTATCTCAGCCCATAAAGGTGGAGGGATAGCAATACTATATCGCAACAGCCTTCGCATTAAAGCTATCGATTTAAAACACACGAGCTGTGAGGCACTTGCATTCACTGTGACGCTCACCACCAATCAAACACTCACGGGTACCCTTTTGTACCGACCCCCAGGCTCCCGTACCACATTTCTTTCACAACTTCATCAACTCAGTGAACTAGCTGTGGAACACAAATATTTCACCATATTGGGTGATTTTAATTTTCATCTAGAATCCCTTACCGATAAAGACACTGACCAGCTCATTAATGATCTTCTTACTGTGGAACTGAAACAACTGATAACGGTTCCAACACACAAGGCAGGACACACCCTTGATGGTATTTTTACTAATAATCCACACATTACCATTAACCAACTACTACCTTTAACATGGTCTGATCATTCTGCTATTTTATTCGATATCAAAACTACAACAATAGCTCTTAAAAGAACAGCTCAGAACTCCCACCTAATTACTAGAGACTGGAAAAATTTGGATTACATTCAGCTTGCACAGACTCTTACTGAGGCCTTTTTGGGTATAGATACTGAAACTGATCCTAACATTGCAGCCACAAGATACACCTCTACTCTCGAAGAGGCTTTTTCTACACTAGTTCCATCCAGAACAGTCAAGCACACCAGGAAGACCCCTTCGGCCCCTTGGTTCACCGAACAACTCAGATTACAACGACAATATTGCCGTAACCTAGAGCGCCATTGGCGCAAACATTATAACACATCAGATAAAACAACGTATACAGCTGCACTCCATAACTACAAGCAGAGTATAGCCACAGAGAAAAATACTTACTATACCACCCAAATAAATCAAGCCAAATGCAGCATGAAGAAACTGTTCGAAGTCGTAAATCCTCTTGCTGAACCACCCAATCCACCCACTGAAATATCTCAAACACTTTGCAACACTTTGGCTGACTTCTTCTCCGGAAAGGTCACTTCTATATTTAAGGACTTTTCCTCAAACCCGAACATAACTGAATCATCCAACACACAACTAAACGTGAATCCTACAGTACTAACGGAATTCACTAAGACACAGCCGCACCATATTCATAAATTAATTCTGTCAATTAAATCTGGCTCCCCACTGGACCCTTGTCATCCCGCTATATTCAACACTATTCCAGACACTATTACAACCCCACTGACACACATCTGTAACATTATGTTCTCAACAGGTCTATATCCAACAATCTGGAAAAACACTATAATTAAACCACTTGTAAAAAAACCATCACTTGATCCTGCATTACCATCTAGCTGTCGCCCTATTGCTTCCCTGCCGTTTCCAGCCAAAATCTTTGAATCGGTCATGAACAAACAACTGTCTGAATATATCCAAAGTAACAACCTTTTGGATGATACTCAGTTCGGATTCCGACAAGGACATGGAACAGAAACTGCCTTGATTAAGGCTGCAGATGAAATAAGAACCACCATGGATAATGGAGGACAGGCTGTCTTGATTTTGCTAGATCTATCGGCGGCTTTCGACACGGTCGATCACTCTACTTTGATCGGCCGTGTCGAGGCCATCGGTATTAAACATAAAGCCAGAGATCTCATTACTTCTTTCTTGGCGGATCGCAAGCAGGCAGTTAAGCTAGGCACTTTTACCTCCCCCACTTTTAGCCATCCTTGTGGAGTTCCACAGGGTTCCTCGCTAAGTCCGACCCTTTTCAACATCTATGTCTCAGACTTAGCGAGGGTAATAAAAGCTTACAACATCAACTTAACAACGTATGCCGACGATACCCAGTTGGTACTATCCATACATAAAAACGGTTCTCAGATAGCAGCAAACTTCAAAGATGGCATGAGGGCTATCAGCAGTTGGATGGCCTCCAACTGTCTAAAACTTAATTCATCTAAGACGGAGTCATGCTTTTTGGTAAGATTGAGCCTCTGTGGTCTCCTCTATGGTGGCCGGAGGAAATGGGGACCCCACCCCAACCAGTCAGTAAAGTAAGAAACTTGGGAGTAATATTTGATGACAAACTTTCTTTCCATCATCATGTGAACGCTGTAGTTTCATCATCATTCAACATCTAAAGGAAAATAAAGAAACTTCTCCCATATCTTCCCACATCTACAGGAAAAACACTGATCTCTACATTGGTGTTTTCACGCACTGACTATTGTAATGCCCTCTTCCTCAATGCTCAAAAAAAAATCATTTCCAAACTTCAAATGATACAAAATGCTTCAGCCAGAGTTCTACTAGGCATTCCAAAATTTAGCTCTGTCTCAAGACATTTGGACCAGCTGCATTGGCTTCCGGTTAGAAGTCGGACGAAATTCAAGGCCCTTTGTATTGTCTACAAGGCAGTAAACAACATGGGACCAAAATTTCTTAGGACTTCACTTAAGCCTCTATCAACCTCCAGAACGCTTCGCTCCAATACTGCTCATCTGCTTCACATACCCAGAACAAGGAAAGTTAATTGGGGAGACAGATGCTTTACCATCGCAGCTGCAAAATTATGGAACTCCCTTCCTCTTAATATAAAATCCAGTCCTACGTTGATTATCTTTAGAAAGCAGCTAAAAACATGGCTGTTTTCTCAAAGAAACGACTGTTCTTAAATCATTCTAAAACTGCCCCAGAGTTCTACTTCATTGGTATCAGTCATAGCTCCTAGCGCCGAGACACCAATGGGTAATTGTAGCGCTTTAAAAATCGCATAAATAAATAAATAAATAATAAATAAATAAATAAATAAATAAACTTCATGCTAAGATGTTTTGGAGGAAGGGAGTAGGGCTCAGTAACATGTCAGGTAGTGGGCTATTGCTAGGTTCTTCTTTAATCTTTTCTCTAGTGCCTATAGATGCATACTTGACTTATTAGAATGCAAGATTGATCTCCTTAGCAAATTGCCAAGATCCTACACTATAAGGGAACTATATTATGGCTGGGTCCATGACATAACAGTTTTGGAATGTTGTGGTTTGAGTACCTACATTAAAAAGTCACTTGATCCTTTCGTTGCTCAGTCTTCAGTCCTTGGGAATAGCTTTCCTACATGACAAACATTGGATAGATTAAAATATACTTTATTGGCGAGAAGATAGAGTGGCATCCTATACTTTATTTTCTATTCTTCCTTTTCCATAGTGATCGTGATATGGGTGTATATAGGGAACCTGGGTGGCAGATATTTGTGCATTTTGACAGTATATGTTCCATGCAGGACCAATGTTTCTGGAAGTTATAACACTATGGTTGGGCAACCTGAAGATCTGGTTGGGTGATTTTAATTGTATCATGTCTGGTGTAATGCATAGTTAGCCACCGAATTGTGTGCACATACACAAGACAATTGTTGGGCTGTGTCCTACAACTAGACCTGAGTGATGAATGGCACAAGTAACAACACAAGTAACAGCACTGGAACTAATATTGTTGTTCCGTTTCCCACCTCATTGTCCATATGGCCAACTAAAAAATGTCTTTTATAACAGAGAGGTCTGTGAGCTATGCACTGAGGTGCAGTATCTTTTCAGCACTCCCTCTCATCACCACAGCTTTCCATTATACTCCATCATACTCAGCTCCGGTAGAGATACTGCATACTGACTTGGTGGCTAAAGTCCTATTTGATGCTTGGATCTAGGCCATGGTTGGAGAAGCTATAAGGAGTTATTTGAAAGTAACTGTGGAACAGTGTCTTTTCAAACATTGGAATGGAATAAAGGTGGTGATTTGGGGGAGGGGTTAGTTGGGCTGAAAATAGTAGCTGTGCAGGAACCAGAATGTATAGGAACAGACACACAAGCTGGGTGATTTATACTCATGTCTGGACGGATTCGCACATACATCATAGAGGAAAAATTCTAAAGGAAGGGGGTACACTGGGGAAGATGCTAGTTTAACTAGGGTTGAGAATAATACCTAGAGATATGGTACTATTGATAGGTGATGAGGCAGGAGTGATGAAATTAAATAAAAGGGCAATTAACCATGTGTTTAGACACTACCTACCAAACATCCCAAATATGAGTCTGGGGGGACATGGTACAGTTATTGAATATATTCTTGTTTCTAGTGGCTTTTTTCCTGCACTTTGAGATTATGAGATTTTAAGCCATCACACGAGCGACCATAACCCAATAATAGCTCTAATCCACTGGGTCATCAAAACACTAGGACCAATATCCCTACAAACTCTGATTTTGACAGATCAGGGTTGAAGATTGAGTTGGGCTACTATTGTTCCAGGGTTTTTTGTCCAAGAGCTGATTGCCTCGTGTCAATTGAATCTTTTTATATGTTTGTCTGAAGAAGAACATCACACAGCATTCTGGTGTCTTTTTAAAATATTTGTATGTTTATTAAATCTGTGTTTTGTAACCCAGCCAAAACTTGGGGAATGCACACAGATAAATGGTTTTACAGCCAGTGCTCCCGGCCCGTTGGAACCTTCTGCAGGTGAAGACACAATGCCAAGCAGAGGTCAGGAAGGCCAGGGCCACATTTAGAATGGCCTTCAAGGAATGTAAGGCTCACCTAAAGAGGAGTCATGGGAAAAGTTACTAATCGCCAGTAGGCAACGCGACAGCTCTGCTTTTTGGAGTATCGTTAACTCTCCTTTCTTTAGTAATGACCCCCTCTCCAACCAAGCCTGTACCATCCCTTCTCAGGCCTGGGTTGATGATTTTGAAGCTATCTATAGCCTAGATGAGGAGCCGGACCCATCAAAAGACCACCAGACAGATGACCATGTCATTTTTACTTTACCTGCGGTCAGAGCTGCTATCTCCCAATTACCATCTAACAAGGCTCCAGGACCTGACGGGGTGCTAGTGGACCTTTTCAAAAACTGTATTGACTTATGGGCACGCTATTGACAATACATCTAAACGTCACAGCCGCTGGACCTGTCTCACCTACGTGGTCCCATTCGATAATAGTTCAGTTTTTAAAAAGGGAAATAGGTAAGACCCAGTATGCTTCAGGCCCACCTCCCTCATAGATTCAGAGGTGAAAATCATTGGCCAGACTTTATTAAACCCTTTAGCGGATTGGGCCGAGGATGAAGGCTTTTTAACTGACTTACAAAATGGGTTTCGTCCTGGTTGGGGGACCATAGAGCGAACACTTATCCTTTATTTAATAAAATGTAAATATACTGAGGTTAAAAAGGGGCAGACCATCTGGCCTTCATGGACCTTAGCT
The DNA here is from genome assembly GCF_964204655.1 of Triturus cristatus. NCBI lineage: Eukaryota > Metazoa > Chordata > Amphibia > Caudata > Salamandridae > Triturus > Triturus cristatus. The sequence continues at coordinate 384,347,031 of NC_140584.1, read as the reverse complement.
CTGCTTCCGCTCCAAGCTTTGGTCCAAGTTGGAACAGATGAAAGTGGACCCCATCTTAATAAGATTCCTGAGTGATTTGCAAACTGACCTTTCAGCCAGCGTCAGGTTTGCCCCCAATGAGGAGTTCACTGAGCATTTTAAATTGTGGCACGGGGTGCGACAAGGTTGTATTTTAGCACCTTTTTTATTTATTTTTTATATCGATTACATAGAGCAAGCTTTGTCATCACCAGTGTTAACGTTCCCAAAGCAGGAGGCCCTTTTATACCTGCCTTGCTCTATGCGGATGATACTGTTTTAATTGCCCGCACAGTGAAAAGCTTACAAAAACTTCTCATCCTTTTTATTGACTTCATGAGTAGCCCTGACCTGTCAACAAACTTTCCCAAGTCACACGTTATGAAACTTTGCACCCCTAACACTAAAATGATTAAACATGTAGTTGAAGGCCAACACATTAGCCAGGTAGAAGATTTCAAGTATTTGGGGGTTTTATTAGATTGGGAGCTGAAGTGGCACTCACTCTTATCTAAGAATGTTCTGTTCTTTAATAGAATGACAATCAGTATTAAAGATTTTTCCCGTCACTAGGACGTATTCACATCCAATCGGTCCTGAAAATGTACTGGGCTAAGTGCATTCCCTAAGTAAGCTACGTTAGTGGAATATGGGCATATGGATGGGTTGGCCCTTTCCAAGTAGCCGAAAATAAATTTGTAAGAGGTCCATTAGGGGTCCCTCAATGTGTTCCCTCTGAAATTGTCCATGAGAAGCTAGACTTAGACTTTCTTATTGACCAGCTACGCATTGGCCCCTTAAAGCTCTGGAACTCGATCTGGTTAAAGGAGGAACTTAGTTTTAGCAGGTTAATCCTGCAAGATTGTTTACTATTGGAAAAATCCTCTCTGATCCCATGGTTGGCATATGTGGCATGTAATCTGTGGGCCCCGGGTGGTCCGATCTGTATGACAATCCCTCAGTTTTATCTCGCTCTGTGGGCAAAAACGTTGAAACTGCGTTCAGGGAAAAGTTGCCATCTGAGCACGAGGACTTTGCACTAGCAAAATCTTCTATGCGACATGCAATATTAGTGCAAACTGTCAGCCATATAGAACCATACTTAACCTGGAATGACACGCTATCAACGCTGCCTGTTGACGCATTTGAGGCTGAATCTATTTCCCCGCCTCATCCCCTCTAATCACAGTTGTTTTTCAAACTCGGACTTGCCCCTCTGCGAATGTGGCAATATCATGACTAACAACATTTTACATGTCACAATGCTTTGCCCAAAATACAATAATCTGCAGCTCAAGTTCCTGTTTCCGATTTTAAGGCCAATTAATTTTACCCAATTCTCCTTCTGTTTGTTTTTGCCTTGTACACTTTCTGATGGGGGTTTTAAAACATGAAAGAGTCTGACTAAGATAACTGTATGTTATTTTAATGATATCTTATGTCTTTTATAGTTCCATTTGTAAAATCGAATTTTCACTGACTGAGGTTGTACTCTTTGAGATGTTTTCATTAGCCAAGACTGGCCTGTGACGTGTGCTTTGAGTTAAAAGTACAGAAGAGGAAGGTTCCAGACACCTATAGACTCCCACTCAAGAACACCCTCTGAATTTCTTTCTAGAGAGTCTGCTGGAGGGCTAAGTGGAGTCTTGGTGTTAGGTCGCTTAGCCCTAACCATCAGAGAGTCAGCTGTGGAAATGGTCCCCAAACTCAATAAGGACCCCAGTGTATATAAATTGATTACATGTTGTCTCTAATCACTTTAGATGTTACATTGTAAAGTCATTGCAAAGTCTGTTAAACATGCTGCATTTTTAGAGCGGAGTATGAGTGATTATATGGATGCTATGCTTGGTATCAAAATGCCGTTGATACTGTAGGCATTCTAACGAACTAATTAAGAGAGTCGATGCACAAGTTTGGGGCCGTCTCAGTCTTTTTAAGACGGTGTGAGTCTTCGTAAAACTTAGTCCAATACCAATAAACAAACCTGTGTGAGACTAGATCCCAAGTTAAATCGTCATGGGCTTATTAAAAAAATATGATCATTAAGGAAAGAAAAAAGTGATTTGTTTATAATTAGGAAATTAGCATATTCAAAATAATAAAAGTATAACTCTGCAAAGTACTAACATGAAGAACATGAAGAAAACTAAAGAAAAAAATAAGTGCAAATCAGTAAACACAGTGACATAGAGTCCACTTTCAAAACAATAAGCCAAACAACTAAATATAAATGAATAGGCTGACATAGAGTCTGGTCGGTTAGAAAGACAAAAGTGTCTGCCTCATCTCCGAATTCACACATCTTTTATAATGTTTCAGGGTATAAAAAGGCACACAGTATGATATGACATAACAGGGTTGGAATAGCAATGTTGCAAACACATAAACCAATCAATATTTTATTAAACAATATACTTTTAGAAAACCCTGCTTCAGTCATTTCATTGATTTAATTTAATCAGGCATTATTTTCATGTAAAAACTTGCTCACAGTAATGTGGGATGAGAAGTCCTAATACATGTACCGAGGGACATAATGGTGGTCCATATATTTTTGTAGTATATTAGAGTATTTTGGTCAGGTATGAGGGCAAACGTATGCACCAGAATAGAGATATCAGAGCACTGGGCTTTATCGTGTGATATCTGGCAGGGCTGACCATCGTCTCAGCTTGTGCTGACTTGGCTATTGAGCCAATGGCAAATATGTGAAGGAGAGAAATGATTTGGCTGCGATATCAGAATCAGTAACATGGTACAATGTCAATTTTCTCGGATGATGCACTTGTCTATCCCAGAAGGCTGTCCCTTGTATGCTTGATATTCTCTCCAACATGTGAACAACTAGGTCCAAATCATAAAAGCTCTCTTTTGGAGCTATGGCTGTGCACAAAGTCACTGAATTACGTGAAAGTGACCTACCATAGCAACTAGGGACCTGGCATACCTGGGTATAAGATTAACCAATACAAACAAATATAATATAGACTTAACTAATGGCTGCCTCCTTAGGTGGCATGCACATCCAGGATGAGCATTGCTATTATCACTGCTGGATGTGTGAAATTAAGAGAAATTATGTTTTTCCCAAGTTCTTATATTTATTCCAAGGGTCTTCTGTCTGTTGCCCAAATCAATATTTACTGATGGCAACAGCATACTAACTTCCTTTTTCTGGGCCAACTATAGACAGAATACAACTGAATGTATCGACTGGGTATGAGCACTACTGTTTGGCATCACAGATGCAGCACCTGCATTTCCTAGAGGAACCCCAATGAATCTACTACCTTATGGGAGTGATATTAGTGGATGGTAGCAGACCAGTATTAGCGTCATATTGAGGATTGCTTGAAAATCATCCTTCAGTGACTTAACTATTGGAAACAGATGCGAAGGTCTCTTGCATAAAAGAAAAAAATAATAAGCAATTCCATATTCCATTTTGCTCAGGCTTATTTAACTCCAGTAATATTATGGAACATACAGCTGGCTTGCACAGAAAGGTGTCCCTGATGTCAGGCTGGGGAGCTGATTTCCTCACATTGATATGTTTATGCCTGGGGTGGTGACATACTGTAGGAGGGTGTTGACTCAAATAAAGCCAGCAGCAGCTAGTTTGATAGATTGTTGACTAAAACTTTGTGTGTTAGGTCTGCATCCACAGCCAATATGGTGAACTGTATGCCACAAATTTATAGCACTATCTCCATGTTTTGCCAAGCTATACAAAGCTATTCACTGGCTGCAAAATACCTGCCCTTCCCATGATATCTGGTGCTGTGACTTAATAGAGTAATTTCTACCATGCTAAGGGCCTGATTTAGAGTTTGACAGAAAGGTTACTCCATCACAAATGTGATGGATATCCTGTCTGCCTTTTTACAAGTGCCATAGGATATAATACACTTGTAATAAGGTAGATGGGATATCCTTCACATTAGTGATGGAGTAGCCCATCCAACGAACTCAAAATCAGACTCAAAGTGCCTGATTGAGAGTTTGCCAGATGGGATACTCCATCATAAATATGACGGATGCCCTGTCTGCTGCATTATAGCCCATTGCACTTGTAATACAGTGGACAGGATATCCATCACATTTTGATGGAGTATTCTGTCTGCCAGACTCTAAATAAAGCCCTCAGTATGCATGGTGAGTGTATGAACAGACATCAAGGTAGCTGATAACTTGTGGGACTTGGGGGGAGATGTCCAATGTATTATGTAAATATTAGGAGAGTATTGGATCTGCTCAACAATATAATTAACAAGGCAATACTTTGAATGTTTAGTTGAGAAGGGTAAGTACCCACCTCAAGTAATAACCACAACCCTTGTCAGGGTGAACCACTAAAATCACTAAATAAACCTGAGCACAACCCCTTGGTAGCTATGGCATAGAGCAGACAGGCTTAACTTAGAGGCAATGTGTAATGTAATAATTCAGTACCAAAACAGTAATAAAGTCAAAACAAAGCATAAGAAAGATTATGGGGTGGACGGAACTCACTGAGTTTTACTAACTCCACGAGATTCCGCAAAGTTCAGTGAATGGGTGAAATTAGACATGTTGCGCTGCTTGTTCTGATCTTTAGCGCCAGGAGCGTGTTCCACACTGAAAAATCAGCACAAGCAGCATCCCGCAGTGCACCCGAGGGTGCTGCTTCTCCAGTTGATTTTGCTGCAGCTCGAGTATATTTTCTACTTGAACAGCAGCTTTCTGACTGCAAATGGTCGTGTCTGCATTGGGGAAATCTCGCAGGGAGCCCTCTTAGCAAAAACAAATCACGCAAGGGGATGCCAAATCTTGCTCGCTCTTGTCAACTTACTATTGCTAGGAAAAACTCAGCCACCCAGCGGGGGGAGAATTTGTCTGGGACTCTGTGTAGCATGTGTAATGTGGAGTGGCCAGAAATCTACCAACTCTGCCGGCAGAGACAAATTTGTCACCCAATCTTAGAAAAATCCCAAACCAATTTAGAAAAATAGAGTACATTTTGATAAATAAAATTATACCAAAATGACAAGAGTCCAACTGCAGCTACAAATTAAACATTTTAAATAACAAAATAGTGCTAAAAAGCATTAAGTGCTAACTGCTCTCATCTGGTTCTGCTTGACCAGTACCTACGCCCAAATTAAGGCTGACCGCAATGGAGTGTCGGTTGGATATTGAAAACAAGTAAAAAATCCTAAGCGGGTCAAGGCAGCAGGCTATTCGCGAAGAGTGTGTCAGGTCATTGGATTGTCACTGGATGAGGTCCCAGTGAGACCATTAAGTTTTGGCAGGAAAGCTCAGAGTGAGATAAATGTGAATTTCATGCTCAAGAAAGGCTTATTGCTGGTCGGATATTTTTGCTGCCTTTGTCCAATGAAGATTTCTTCCTTCGGACTTGATCACATTTTTGAAGCTCAGATTCTCTCAGCAGGGCAAGGTAACAGGGTATAGACAAAAAGGACTCCACAAGGCTGGATACCTTCTCCGTGAGATACCAATGAATCGAATTTGCTGCTCCAGAAAAAGTCCAACGTTACAACAAACAAATGATGGACGGAATGCTGACAATGCAGACATTCTCCCCCAGTCAAGAGATCTGGGTTAAATCCATCGTTCTTTTGCCCACTACACCACCCCAGTTTAGACATGGCCATATGCAAATCAGTCTTGACCTTGTGCCTCATGGGAACAGTCCAGCCTGAACTGCCAAGCCATGTCTTCCCTGGACCGGAATCAAGCATCCTAGGACCGGTTTCTGGCTATCAGCCGTCATCAGCCAGGATAGCTTGACTCCAGTGGCGTAGTGAGCACGGGTCCCACGTCTGGGAATACCCATCCCACTTAGGGCAAAAAGCGTTACAACAAACAAATGATGGACGGAATGCTGACAATGCAGACATTCTCCCCCAGTCAAGAGATCTGGGTTAAATCCATCGTTCTTTTGCCCACTACACCACCCCAGTTTAGACATGGCCATATGCAAATCAGTCTTGACCTTGTGCCTCATGGGAACAGTCCAGCCCGAACTGCCAAGCCATGTCTTTCCTGGACCGGAATCAAGCATCCTAGGACCGGTTTCTGGCTATCAGCCGTCATCAGCCAGGATAGCTTGACTCCAGTCGCGTAGTGAGCACGGGTCCCACGTCTGGGAATACCCATCCCACTTAGGGCGAAAAGCGTTACAACAAACAAATGATGGACGGAATGCTGACAATACAGACATTCTCCCCCAGTCAAGAGATCTGGGTTAAATCCATCGTTCTTTTGCCCACTACACCACCCCAGTTTAGACATGGCCATATGCAAATCAGTCTTGACCCTGTGCCTCATGGGAACAGTCCAGCCCGAACTGCCAAGCCATGTCTTCCCTGGACCGGAATCAAGCATCCTAGAACCGGTTTCTGGCTATCAGCCGCCATCAGCCAGGATAGCTTGACTCCACTGGCGTAGTGAGCACGGGTCCCACGTCTGGGAATACCCATCCCACTTAGGGCGAAAAGCGTTACAACAAACAAATGATGGACGGAATGCTGACAATGCAGACATTCTCCCCCAGTCAAGAGATCTGGGTTAAATCCATCGTTCTTTTGCCCACTACACCACCCCAGTTTAGACATGGCCATATGCAAATCAGTCTTGACCCTGTGCCTCATGGGAACAGTCCAGCCCGAACTGCCAAGCCAGGTCTTCCCTGGACCGGAATCAAGCATCCTAGGACCGGTTTCTGGCTATCAGCCGTCATCAGCCAGGATAGCTTGACTCCAGTGGCGTAGTGAGCACGGGTCCCACGTCTGGGAATACCCATCCCACTTAGGGCGAAAAGCGTTACAACAAACAAATGATGGACGGAATGCTGACAATGCAGACATTCTCCCCCAGTCAAGAGATCTGGGTTAAATCCATTGTTCTTTTGCCCACTACACCACCCCAGTTTAGACATGGCCATATGCAAATCAGTCTTGACCCTGTGCCTCATGGGAACAGTCCAGCCCGAACTGCCATCATTTGTTTGTTGTAACGATTTTCGCTCTAAGTGGGATGGGTATTCCCAGACGTGGGACCCGTGCTCACTACGCCACTGGAGTCAAGCTATCCTGGCTGATGAGGGCTGATAGCCAGAAACCGGTCCTAGGATGCTTGATTCCGGTCCAGGGAAGACATGGCTTGGCAGTTCGGGCTGGACTGTTCCCATGAGGCACAGGGTCAAGACTGATTTGCATATGGCCATGTCTAAACTGGGGTGGTGTAGTGGGCAAAAGAATGATGGATTTAACCCAGATCTCTTGACTGGGGGAGAATGTCTGCATTGTCAGCATTCCGTCCATCATTTGTTTGTTGTAACGCTTTTCGCCCTAAGTGGGATGGGTATTCCCAGACGTGGGACCCGTGCTCACTACGCCACTGGAGTCAAGCTATCCTGGCTGATGACGGCTGATAGCCAGAAACCGGTCCTAGGATGCTTGATTCCGGTCCAGGGAAGACATGGCTTGGCAGTTCGGGCTGGACTGTTCCCATGAGGCACAGGGTCAAGACTGATTTGCATATGGCCATGTCTAAACTGGGGTGGTGTAGTGGGCAAAAGAACGATGGATTTAACCCAGATCTCTTGACTGGGGGAGAATGTCTGCATTGTCAGCATTCCGTCCATCATTTGTTTGTTGTAACGCTTTTCGCCCTAAGTGGGATGGGTATTCCCAGACGTGGGACCCGTGCTCACTACGCGACTGGAGTCAAGCTATCCTGGCTGATGACGGCTGATAGCCAGAAACCGGTCCTAGGATGCTTGATTCCGGTCCAGGAAAGACATGGCTTGGCAGTTCGGGCTGGACTGTTCCCATGAGGCACAGGGTCAAGACTGATTTGCATATGGCCATGTCTAAACTGGGGTGGTGTAGTGGGCAAAAGAACGATGGATTTAACCCAGATGTCTTGACTGGGGGAGAATGTCTGCATTGTCAGCATTCCGTCCATCATTTGTTTGTTGTAACGCTTTTCGCCCTAAGTGGGATGGGTATTCCCAGACGTGGGACCCGTGCTCACTACGCCACTGGAGTCAAGCTATCCTGGCTGATGACGGCTGATAGCCAGAAACCGGTCCTAGGATGCTTGATTCCGGTCCAGGGAAGACATGGCTTGGCAGTTCGGGCTGGACTGTTCCCATGAGGCACAGGGTCAAGACTGATTTGCATATGGCCATGTCTAAACTGGGGTGGTGTAGTGGGCAAAAGAACGATGGATTTAACCCATATCTTTTGACTGGGGGAGAATGTCTGCATTGTCAGCATTCCGTCCATCATTTGTTTGTTGTAACGCCAGAAAAAGTCCAAGCAGGAGCAAGCTGAATCTTTGGTCCAGAGGCAAACCACCTTCAGTGGAGAAGCTTAGCAATTTTGTCCCAGTCCTTTGGAGTCTCTTGAAGCCCAAAGGCTTCTAATCTCAGGTTTAGGAGATGATAGGAGAAGTGCGCTTTAACATCAGCCAAGGGTCCAAGACTTTGGGGGCAGCATTTGGGGGTGAGTCAAGACTCACTCCAGTGTATGCAAGTAGCAGGGTCCAGGTAAGGTCCAGCTCGAACTGGTCTGCTGAGCAGTTTCAGAAAAAGGCCTCTTGTAGCTTTTTGTGTCTCAGCAGATTGAACATGGTGTCAGGCTTATGACACAAGTAATCCACTGCTTTATCTTGGGTACAAGAGGGAGAGCAGGCCCAATATTTTAGACTCTTATTCAGGTTACAGTCAGCAGGCCCAGTCCACATGTGGTCTTCTAAAGATCCAGAAAGTGTTGGCAGGTGGGTACTGTGGGTGCCACATTTATGACTGGCACCAACCTGTGGAAGGCGGTGACTTCTGACTCCTCCCTAACCAATGGGGTATAAGTTCCCAGGGGTAACCCTAACCACTTTTGCATCATTTCGTATGTGTCCTACTGAAAGCAATCCCACACTGTCCTTCTGTCCCTAAAACAAAGAATGTTAAACCTTTCTTCCACAGTGTAGAGCTTGTGGGCCCAACTCAGAGAGGTAGCCAGGGAAATGAGCAACCAACCCCTCCTCTGTGGTCACACAAAATCAGTTCTCGGGGCTGCTCCTCTCCCACTGGGATCAGTGCCTGAATGACTGGAGAATCAAAGGAGGTCCCTGACCAAGTGTCACTCTTCCTCATGCCCAAGGCAGTTGTCCGGCTCTGAAGGCAGTTTTCACACCTCATTGAGGGAGCTATTCAGGTGACAGTGTGAGCTTATGGAAATTAGATTTCAGAGGCTTTAGGGAGGAAAAAGAAAACTTTTATTAAAACTCCAACTTTACTAGTGAATTGGGGTTTTAATAAATTTTTCAATAACTCAAAGAATTACATTTATAGCTGTTTACTAGCTGACCATAGTATTAATACATTTAATTTTTCATCCCAATGTTTTCCTTTGGAAAGCCAGCCTTGGGACAGTGGAAATACATTATAGGGCTTTTCACTGCAAATACATGTGTAACATTAAACATGTCCTACTGTTAAATACCATGCTCCCTGCATTAGGGCTATAAGGCCTACTTAGGGTTGACCTATTCATATTTAAATGGCAGGTTTTGACCTTTCAAAAGGGTTATTTTGACAGGTCAAATTCGTAGTTGAAAACTGCACAGCCAAGCAACAAATGGTATTCCAGCAGTCATGTTTGAATTGTCACTGCAGTGGCTGGCACAATGGGTGCTGTAGTCCACTAGTGCAATTGACACTATAGGCCCTGTGTATACTCTGTACTACATACTAGTGACTTATAGATAAGTTAACTATATCAATCAGGAATGTCAATTTCATCATATTACAAGTGGGAGTCACTTTATCTCTGGTTAGAAGGGTTAACGCACACAGAGTCCTACAACCAGCAAAAACAGTCAAGGCATAAACTTAGGGCACACCACTCAGAAGAAGGTAATTTCCAACAAATTATATGTATGTTTGAAAGTATGGAGGACTCTTGATGGAGTGTATTCTGAAGAACATATCATTGTTGTATTTGCCATTGCCCTAACGCTGTGGGTTATACTGCTTTAATAATCTTGATTTAAACCGTCAGCTCACCACTGCTAGTTATGTTCTGTTTTTTGTATTCCATATACTGAATGAAAAATATTACATAAAAAAACTTATGCCAATGTGAGTTTGGACTATGAAGCAAGGAATATCAACTTAACTTCAAAACCAAAATATTGAGGACAAAAATATCGAGGAGGTAAGTGCATATAGGTAAGTAACGCCACATCTGTGTACCTTGAAGATCGATAGATAGACGGCTAGATATATAGATAGATAAAGAGAGATAGATAAAGAGAGATAGATAGATAGGTTTAATGAACGTGGAGTTAAGTATAGTAAACCTACACTTACCTATATGCTTAACTGTCACTTAGTAATCTGTTGACACTATAAAGTTACATACCCAAAGCATGTACTGCTAAACACTGTATGAGACAGCATAAAAGGTGCAGACACAAAGACTCACCGGGTGCTAGTGAAGGGACGCCCCTATGATAACAACAGTTTCTTTGGAATGAATATGAGGGGGACTTCCAGAATTGGCAACAGTATCTCACATATCAACTGCAATATGCTAGAATAGGTTGTTATAATCTAAGATTTTATTTTTATAACATGCAGAATACAAGATTTTGTTGACCAGAAGGAGTGGTATCTTAATCTAATGCCTCAACTGCATGGAAGTCGGTTGTCAGGTTACTGTTAGAAATTGGGTTTTTGATTGAGGGGGGTGAAAATCCTCCTCAAGCAACAACTACAATCCTTGTTAAATCACAAATTCACAAAATTAAACCATGTTCAACCCTCTGGGAGCTTGGCAAAAAGCAGTCAGGCTTCACTCAGAGGCAATGTGTAAAGTATGTATGCTGCACTTCAAACAGTAATAAAGTAAAAACACAACACAAGGAAAATCCCACACCAATGGTAAAAAATAGAGTACATTTAATAGATTATTTGGCACCAAAACAACAAAACGCCAATAAGTGGAAATGGGGTTATGAACTTGCAAAGTTTTTTGTGAAACCTAGTGCCTAAAAGATCAAAGTGCCAACATCGGACATTTAGTTGTGTGAGCCCGGGGCAAAGACAAACATTATGACCAACCACGATGGATTGCATTTTGGATACACAAAGCGGATTGGGCCCAGTACTGGTTTACCTATGGACTTAGAAGAAAGATTGATGAAAAATATCTGTGAAGGTAAAGTTCAGCGGGGAAAGTCAGCCGGTGCTGTCCAAGCAGGAGGAATCATCGTCAGGAAGCCACTGGATGAAGTTGCAGTGAAGATTTCTATGTTCCGACTTTGCCATTCTTTTGGAAGTCGAAAATCTCTAGTGGGATGAAACTGCAGGCAATAGCTGACAAAGGCTCCATGAGGACGGATACCTCTTCAGTTAGGAGCGACTGAACAGGATTTTTATCTTTGGAGATGAATGTAGCGGGAGCTACCATGAAGTTGAACCAACTGACGATGCACCTTGGGTGGAACGGTGGGCTGGTAGATCCGGGTCTCCTGTCGGTGGTCAGAGCCCGTTTTGGCTGAAAATGTTCTCTAAGTCCCATGTATTGGGTTTTGGCACCTTTAGCACCACCTCTAAGGTTCCAGGACTGGGCGGACCTCATTTGGAGAGAAGCTCTCACTTTAGACAGGGTCTGGGGTTCAAGTTGTTGGAGCTTTTTCTTGTCTTTAGCTCAGAACAGGAGGCCAACCAATTAGCCTTGAAGCCACTCTGGTAGTCCTGAGGTCTAGTAGCAAGGCAGTCCTCAAGCAGCAGCGAAGTCTCTGAGAGTACAAGGCAGGCCTCTAGCAACAAGTCAGCTCTCTGGGTGCAGCAGGGCAGTCCTCTGAAGTGCAAAGCAGGCCTCAGGCAGCAGAGCTGTCCTCTGATGTGCAATGTTGGCCTTTTGAGTGTCCTCCGCTAGTCAGAAGTGAACTGAAGAGTAGATCTAAGAGTACTACTTTCATACCTGGTACCAGCTTTGAAGTGGAAGAACTTTTATAGAGTTTTCTTTCCACAGAAGCTTCTGAAATTTCCTTCCTCCCTGCCCGAGATCCAAGAGGTTTAGGGTGACAAAAGACTGGTGTGAAGTTCCTTGTGAGTGTGCTAATGTAGCTCTTTTGAAATGTAAATGTGACAGGGAACAGCTCCGCCCTTCCCATCCTGGCAGGATAGAATATCCTGTCAGGAATGGCCGGTTCAGGTAAGCATGGTGGGGCGCTGAGTCAGTGATGCGGGTAGCGCAAATTACGTGATTTTCTTTTTTTTAGGTCATTTTCCCTAGTTGTTGTCTATCGCTTCCATACCCAACCCCTCGCGCTGACCTGCAATGGCCGCTCCTGCATTCTGTCATCACCTGGCCCCTGCGTGTTTCACTGTCTGGGAGATATACAAAAAGGCCAACTGCCACTCCAGCCACAGTCATGTGACTCAGGCTGCAGGAACCAAATGGTTGATACAAGAAAATGTCAACATTCTAAAAGTGGCAATTTCAAAATATTGAATTAAAATCTGACTTTATCATTAAGTAGGATTTTATATTACAATTTGTAAGACACTAAACATGACATTTCTACCTGTTGCCAAACAAAAGTTTCACATATTAAATGTCATAAAGCACCAATGGTATCCTATTAGGACATGTAAAACTTAGAGGTACATGTTTAACTTTTTAAATACATAGGGGTCCATTAGGGCGCTGGCGGTGCGGAAAAATGCCTTTTTCCACCCGCGAGCAGTGGTCCTCACGTCCGCCATATTAGTATAGCCAACATAGCTCATTTCCCGACCACCGCGGTGCGATGCGCACCGCCATCAAAGTGCGCCCACCACCGTGGCGCTGGGAGCCAATGGAGACTCTCCGCCGTGCGGAATGACGCCCGCCCCGCTCCACAAATTAGGATGAGCCAAACTGGCAGACGCACTGCAGCGGAGATACCGCCCAACCAGAGACGGAGGAAGCTCGACAGCGGAGCAGGAAACCAGAGTCCCGGTCCACACCACCCGGTCATGACCACCATGGATCCTGCTCTACATGTCTTTCCGGTGCTGTACCTGCTACATCGCGAGGAACGAATGGACCGCCGCGGACGCTGCCGCAGGTACGCAATAACACAACACAACACACAACACACAGGCAGACACAGGGCCAAAATCCACATCAGACACCCTGGTGGGGACAGGGACAGATCCACAAGGGTACCCACACATCACCCACCTGCCGCCAAGTCACCCTTCTGCATCCTGGACACACAGCTACCGCCACCATGCAGCAATGTCCCGGTCACGTCACCACAGTGGCGAACACAAGGAAACACATGCGCACAATGCAGAAGGCAGGGCCAGCGCCAGGCATGGGCAGGGCACAAAGACCACAGGGCCACACACCCTCCCAGCACACACTAGCACTCCCCATGAAGGCACATGCCATGTGCCCCTCCTGTGCACCCCATGCACAATAACTAGCCAGGCCAATACACACCCTGCACCACTACACATCAAGCAATCACTGCACACACACTGCAGGAGTGGCAGCACAGGAACACACAACACACAGCACAGTAGCACAGGGCCAGGGAAACACACACACCACCACAACACCACACTCAGGGAAACAAAAATGAGGAAAAGCACCAAATGAACACCTACAAGGAATTAACATCCAAATGGACACACAGCCTGCACAGTCACTCATACATACCACAGACTGACGCACAGAAACACACACACCCCACATGCCAACAGCAATGGAGCACAACCAATAGGGAAACCAAAGTGGGCTGCACGCAAATGGAAGGCCATGGAGACACACAACAAGCATGTGTACATCACATGCAAGACAAGGGACAGAGAACAACACCCTCACACCATCAAAGCACACATGGCTGGCACAGTGAGTGAACTCAAACCACAGACAGCTCAGTGCAACAGCCCAGGGAGACAGCAAGGCAAACCACATATAGGCACAAGGATGAAAGGAAGGGCCTGATGTCAAACTGTGAACAGCCACACATCCATACAACTACTTCACAGGTGTACACCAGCAGCACTACACACAGGGCCCATTGACACACTCCATGACTGACAAACACCTGTAGGAATCTACACACATAACCACCCCCCAGCAGCACACAACACCAGTGCCAAACACACTGAAGGCTGGTAATACTTGCCAGTCAATACACACACAAACAACCACACACCCTGTAGGGTAGCCACAAACATCACACACACAGGGATGACACAACAAATGTCTGCACAAAAACAGCACACAAACACATAACTCAACGTAAACACACACAGACACAACATCAACAGACATGCCCTGTGCAGCCAAACTGTGTAAAAACAATGGGAGCACAGATACAACAGGAGTGAACAACCACATCACTCAGGAACAATGCACCGACAACATACCATAACACACACAAGAAGTGCACCATCACAGAACAGCACAGCCACATCAAACAAACAACACATGCACCGGCAGAACAATCACATAGCAAATACAGCTGGACATCAGGAGATGCACACCAGGCAATGACAAAGCAACCTAAACACACAGCACTACATGCACAACAAGAAGTGTGTGCACACCAAGCCTACCAGCCACACACAGACATCAGTCACAGACCAGCAACCCATACAGCACCAATCAGCACAGCACAAAGACAACAGCACACCCAGGAAGTGAAGCAAGAACACAGCCAACACACACACATACAACACAACACCAACAGATGCACAAGTCTGGGACACAAAGGTGGAATCAACTTGACCAGAGGACTGGGTAGCACACACAGTTGAACTGCATAGGAGCAAACATGACTGACAAACAGCACCAGAACATCACATACAAACCATTGGTGAAATAACTTGAGTGACACATTGACCCTGGCCAAAGAACTGCACCACAAAGTACAGTGTCACTAATGAAGTAATGGGGGGGCACACACACATGTAAAACAAGGGGACATCTGACACCAAAGTGAAGTGTACTGCATGTCAGTAGGGGGCATGGCAGGAGTGTACCATTCACAAAGAGAGGGAGTGCAGACCCACAGTGGGTAGGCACCTGAAGCACAGATAGGAGATGGGATGTCAACAAACACAACATGCCACACTGGAGGCAAGAAGGTACCATCTGACAGCTATGCATGAGAAAACACAACCACAACGGCAGTGTGGAACAGCAGGTCTGCACAGTCTCCACAAACAGCCACAAGATACATGGATGTGCAACAAAACACAAAACTGACTTGCCAGTCACACACTCTGCATACTCACAAGTGACAAAAACAAGTAGGAGTCAGACAGAACTGCAAGGACACACAAACACTCTGCACAGTGCACAACATACAACTCACATGTGCATACAGCCGCATCCACAGGGCTAAACAATCAAAACAGGCACACAACACCTGGGTGACACATGTGTGTACTTGACAATGCAGGGGCATGCACACATCAACACTCCCCACAAACTCAGCCCCATCACACTGCACACTACCTGACCATCCAAGAGCCCACATGGAAAGTATTCCATGGGACTAGGATGACTGGCCATCACAAGATGACCACACACATACACCAATGGGCACACATAAAGGAGGATCACACATACATGATGACCCTGGACAGCCTCCCTGCAATACTGTGTGCAGAAACCCACTCTGTGCTGGCAGTGCCCCCCAACCTGACATGTGTACAATATAGCTAACATGAACTAAGTAAGCAAATGACTACTGCTAACCATTGTAAACACCATTGCCACCACAAGTATCTGGGTCAGGAAGAACTGAAAACCCTGCCACCCCTGAAAAAAAGAGAGCAAGTGAGCCCAAACATTGACTATGTTGAAGTGGCCCACAGACCATGTGGCACAGTAAACCATACACACACAGCAAAAGACCTTTATTCAGTAAGGACACTGACAAAATAGACAACTGGAGCAACTTTCTTTATTCACATATTGCACAGATAGGCACCATGAGAAGAAAAGAGCAAGGCACAAAATGCAGAGCATGTCCATGAGAAGCTTCACAGGCAAGGGCAAAACAGTAAGTCCAGTGGCCAGGGAAAAGTACAGAGTATGTCCATGAGAAGCTGCACAGGGAATCATTGAACACAGCAAAGAGCAACAAGGCCAGTGGCAAAAACCAAGTGCATAGTATGTCCATGAGAAGCTGCACCGGCAAGGGCAAAACAGCAAGTCCAGTGGCCAGGGCAGGGTGCAGAGTATGTCCATGAGAAGCTGCACAGGGAATACTTGAACACAGCAAAGAGCAATAAGGCCAGTGGCAAAAACGAAGTGCAGAGTATGTCCAGGAGAGGCCCCACCGGGAATGTGTGCGACTGTACCTTTCCATGGTCAGCAACACAGTCAGGGGGTAACAATGTGAAGTACTGGCCCACCTGTGTGAGAGACAGGTGTGTGAGGCTGACTAACACTCAGACTTGGCTGTCAGGCGGACTGGGAGCTGGCTGTGTCTCGGGGACTGTCGAGGCACTTGACCGGGGAGAGAGCAGAACAGCTGAGGTAGAGCTATTAGTGGTTTGGCAAGCTGGAGAGCTCCTTGGACCAGGTGGTGTAGTGGCACGTCAAGGTGGAGTCATGCAGATGGGAGACACGGTGTAGCTGGGAGATTGTGGAGGGGTGCCTTTCCACTTCTTGGGGATCCTAAATGGCTTGACTGACTCTGGATCAATGGAAAGTGGTGAGGGCACAACAGGCACACTCACCACCAAAAGGGCAAAAGGGGCAGGTGCTGGCACCCCCTCCGGTGATGTGCTGGACCCAGCAGAATGCTTTGCCTGGCTTCGACTCTGCCCCCCTTCCCCTGTTTACTAGGTGTCACCCCTAAAGTGCCCTCCGGCCCCTGCTTCACAGGGCTTGGAATGGGAGTCGAGGGGATGGGGGAATCTGCCTTGGAGCCCTTCCTAGGTGTACCCTTAGCATGCACCACCTCCTTGGTGGGCACAGACACTGTATGCTTCTCTTTGCGCAATGCTTTAGGGGCAGGAGAGTCCTTGGATGGGGATGCCTCTGAGGCATGTGTGCCTGAGGTCTGCTGCTTTGCTTTTTGTCCACTGGTGTGCCTGACGGGCTTTTCTCCTTCTGTGGGGATGGTGTCTGCGCCCGGTACCGCTTGGCTTTCTGCTGCTCTGTGCTTTGTGTGCTCTATCGTGATTTGGATGTATGTGGACCGTGGTCACTATCGTCAGACGTGGCCACTGCCAGGGGGGTGGACAAAGGGACCGTAGCTGGACTGTGAGTATGTGCCTGTTGAAGAGCAGACGTCACTGTTGATGACAAAGCCTGGACTGTCCGGTGCAGCCCACCCATGTCTGAATGTATGCCCTCCATGAAAGCAACCACCTGCGCCAATTTCTTATCGTGGTCCATGAAGGCATTGAGGAGAGCTGTCTGGCCTACACACAGCTGGCGCAAAAGGTCCACAGACTCAGCACTGATGGAAGCTGGGGGGACAGGGGCAGCGGTGCCAGGGGTGAAGGACACTCTTCCCCTCTTACTGAGGCAGACACGGGCAGCACCAGAGGAAGTGGCTGGGGGGGTGGGCACTGGCCGCTGTGTGGTGGAAGACGATGCAGAGTCCCCATTCCCTGTGCCCTCCAACATGGATGCATCCCCGCTGGCATCAGATGATGTGGCGTCTGAGGCTGGGATTCCTCCAGCAGACTCCTGTCCCCCTCTGAGGCGCTGGTGACATCTGTGTCACTGGGCTCCTGTGCAGCTGTTGTGCTAGTTTCACCCCCACTGGTGTCCGTCTCCTGTCCCTCCGTGACCACAGGAGATGCTGCATGAGAGAGAGAGATGTAGGGTCAGGTCAGTGGCAGCAACAGCGACAGAACAAACATATGCAAGCAATGCATTACAAAAGAGGACCAAATCTACATGTTGCACACCACCTTGTGCAATCACATCATGCCAACTCACTATATAGACTCAAGCAGTGCGTGGACACTGTAAACTCAGGCATGAGTAAGCCATGTGATGACCACACAGCACAACACCCTGCTTGTGGCTCTGTTCAACCAGACACACAACTAGCACTGAGCATACCTAGGCAAATGATGGGGGCACACTACTTGTTGCCAATGACCGATCTGGATGGAACAGGAGGGGACAACACAGACCCAGACCACAACATGACAGTCCACAATGGACATTAGACCATGCCACCCACCATGTTGTACTTTGGGGACAATAGAATGGTGCACATTGTTGTCAGATGAGTAGGCCTCCCCAATCTGGGTGCATGCAATGGACGCATTGATGAAGGCACAGTCAGATTGGGCTCACTGCCGTTCCCTCCCATGGGATTCCCAAGAGTACCCCAATGCAGAAGAAACCTGAAGAGCACAACTCAGAATGTAATATGAATGCACAGCATCCAAACCACCTTTGTAAGTACAGTTAGGGCAAATGCATGCCACCGGCACCCAGCCCAGCAGCCACTTACATGACACTGCATCACACTACCAACATCACATTGCCAGTGCTGGCTCAGGCTCTGTACACATGCTGCCACTCCCAGCCAAAGTCAGACTCCCCAAATGCTCACCCCTAGCTTGCTGCTGATGCTCCTTCAAACGTTTACCCAGCTCAGGCTGTGTCACCGCCAAGATGCGCCCCATTAGTGGTGTCATGCTGCACCGTGCCAAACGCCCAGTGCGAGGAAGCATCCCAAAGGTCATCTCCGCCACGTTCTTTGCCAGCCGGCTGATGTCGTCCCATCTCTTGTGGCAGTGGGTGCACCGACACCCCCAGAGCTCGTACCTTCGCTGCAATGGCCCTCCACATGGCCTTACGCTGGTGTACCTTGAGCTGCAGGCATGGGAGACAAGAGGGGGAAATGATCAGTGACAGTGTCATGTACCGACATCTATCAGTATAGCAGCAAGATACAAACTCATCACATTTCCAACGATATGTCTGACCAAGACTAGAGTACATCTCACATGGTACACCTGCATGGGAAAACCTGATCTAAAAGCATAATGGTGTGAGGGGGAACACAGTCCCTGCACATCTCACACACATGCAGGATGCCAGCACTGAAACACCTTTGTAGCCTGGCCACATCTCCAGTCCATTTTTGGCTTGAGCAACACATACATCACATGTAAACCTGTGTTTGGGGGTAGACTCACTGTGCCCAAGACTGCGCAGCCCTCAATGTCCCTGCCATGTGAATAGATGACTGTGTCATGGATGTCACATTGAGGGACATGATGTCACAAATCCAAAATCCTCTTCAGAGGGCCGGTCGTGTGCAATCTACAGTGCTGAGATGGACCATAGCAGGAGTGCAATGTGAAAAGACTGATCTAATACTCTGTGGCGGAAGTGATATGTCCTTGTCTTTGTTGGCGGGGACTGTGCTGGCCAGCTGGGCACACACTGAGATGAACTACAGGGACACACACAGCCATTCAGCCAAGCAATCACTGTCCTGACTCCTGCATGAACAACCTTCTGCGTCACTGTATGGCTGACAACACAATACAGGTCACTCATACATCCATGTGCAGGCAGGCAATTTGTGGCATTGGGTACACACACCTTCCCCCTGGAGACAGTATGTCAGGCAGTGCATGACACAACCCCACACTCCCAGCCACATACTGCATCAGTTCAACTACATATGTGCACCCCCTGCCCTCCCCCCTTTGAGGACTTACTATGACATTTGGGGCACCATATAGCCTTGGGTACTGTGTGAGCACCTCGTCCACCAGGACCTCCAGCTCCTCGCTCGTGAAGGGACTGGCACGGATCTTCTCTGTCCTTGCCATCACTGTAGACATGAGACAACAGTGGCAGAATTGGGTGGTGAGGGGTCTCTGGCAGCAGTCCCTGGACTCAGCAGCAGGTGAGTGGTCTCTGGCAGCAGTCCCTGGAGTCAGCAGCAGGTGAGGAGTCTCTGGCAGCAGTCCCTGGACTCAGTAGCAGGTGAGGGGTCTCTGGCAGTAGTCCCTGGACTCAGCATCAGGTGGGGGGTCTCTGGAAGCAGTCCCAGGAGGCAGCAGCAGGTGAGGGGTCTCAGGCAGCAGTCCCAGGAGGCAGCAGCAGGTGAGGGGTCTCAGCCAGCAGGCTCTGTGAGCAGTAGAATTGTGAGGCTCACTCCCACACATATATAGCCCATGGAGTCGTTTCCAAGGTGCCAAACTGCAGCAATTGGGGCTCCAGGTCTGCCTCTTTCAAATGCATCCAATGACCACCTCCGCGGTGGCAGAGCACGCTTACAGCGATCTTCAAAATTGCATCATGCCACCGCTATCAAGGTTCCCATTGGGTCTAGGGCAAGCTCCATGGCGGTGACACACTGCCGGGGCCCGGTGTGCGCTACCGCGATGGTGCATCTTTCAAATGCATCCAATGACCGCCTTCGCAGTGGCGGAGCACACCTACCGCGATCTGCAAAATTGCATCATGCCACCGCTATCAAGGTTCCCATTGGCTCTAGGGCAAGCTCCATGGCGGTGACACACCGCCAGGGCCCGGTGTGCGCTACCGTGATGGTGCATCTTTCAAATGCATCCAATGAACACCTCCGCGGCGGCGGAGCACGCCTACCGCGATCTTTAAAATTGCATCATCCCACCGCTATCAAGGTTCCAATTGGCTCTAGGGCAAGCTCCATGGCGGTGACACACTGCCGGGGCCCAGCGACATGGATAGCGGTGCATTGCAACCGCCATTTACCCATGTCTACATGCCTATCACTACCACACTTGTGTGAAGGGGGAGTGCTGGTGACACACCGCTGGGAACAGGCGGTAGCTACCACGATTTGGGTGCATATTTTCACATAAGGCACCTCGATTTGGTCGGCGGAGCATGCCAACCGCCATTTGACCATGTCTCCATGCCTATCACTACCGCACTTGTGCAAATGGGGAGTGCTGGTGACACACCGCTGGGGACAGGCAGTAGCTACCGCGATCTGGGTGCCATACAATGGCAATGGCCATCTGGCAAACATCAACAGTGCACAGTGCCCACATGGTCAATTGCACATCATTGTGCACACAATGGCAATGTCCCATTTACTCCACTGGTGACTACGCATGCCATGTTTGTGTATGTGCAGTTGTGTATTGGCCTGTACTCCTTCACATGTCACTAATGGATTTGATGTTCGGGTAGGCAGGACAGTGTTGTCCTTTGCTCTGCAATGTGTACACATGTCAAAATGTTGATGTGCATTGACAATCACAGCAATGCTTGGCTCAATGTATGATGATCCTTTTTGCATGGCCTCTTCTGTCTGCTCATGCACACATTTGACATTTCTGCGCCGACTGTGATTATTGTGTAGTGGAGGTGTGCCATGTTGAGATGACGCATGAAGGTGTGACAGGTACAGCAGCTATGTAGGGGACAGTGGGGTTGATTTATTACACATGTGCTGGATGCTATACTCCCAGGCGTACCCATGTGAAATGTGGCCACATCCCTATGTGCATTCACATTGACCAAGGTGCTATTTGAGCTACTTGTTTTGTGTAAATTGACAGGTGTGCCCTTTGTTTAGCTGAAGGTGTTCCCACATGTAAGCTGGTCTGTAACTCAATTTTGATGGCAGTCATTGTTGTCATTGTGCCATCCAGAACGTGAGATGCTGTGCCCATCTCATAATGTATTGCATTGACATGTGTCCACTTTCATCTCGAATAGGAGGAGGCCATACCTGATTCGTCCCTTGACGGTGCTGGAGGACATGTAGGATGTTGCGATCATCCGGAAATGCCGGCTGGATCGAGCCACCCTGAAAATCCTTTGTGACTTGTTAGAGCCTCACCTGCAGCCTCGCAGGGCATATCCAACAGCTTTCACCCATACTTAAAATGTCATGGCAGCCCTGCATTTTTTTGCCACTGGATCGTTCCAGGAGACAGTGGCCAGCGCTGGTGGGATGTCACAACCGATGTTCAGCGTGGTGCTGTGTGATGCACTGTCCGCCATGATGCTATACAAGGACAGATACATCCATTTCCCCAGCGGTACTGAATTGCCAGCTGTGAAAGGAGACTTCTATCCCCTTGGACACATCCCTAATGTCGTAGGTGCCATTGATTGCACCCATGTCGGTCTTGTGCCACCACACGCAAGTGTGCACATTTACAGGAATCAGAAGCATTACCACTCCATAAATGTGCAGGTGGTGTGCCTGGCAGACATGATCATCTCCCACGTGTGTGCCAAATTCCCAGGCTCAGCACATGACTCCTACATCCTGCAGAACAGCATTGTGCCCCAGTTAATGGCTGATCTGCTTCCCGAGCGTGCATAGATTGTGGGTGAGTATGCCTAGTCGTATTGCGTGCTGGGTGTGTGAGCTGATGCCCTCAGCCTCAGCAACATTGTAATGTCTATTTGTGTTTTCTCATACCAAGGTAACTCTGCATATCCCAACCGTTCCTGGTTGCTGAGCCCACTGAGGATTCCCAGGACCCCAGCTGATGTCCGCTACAATGAGGCACAGGGGAGAACTCGTTATGTGGTGGAGCATACATTTGGCCTGCTCAAGTCACATTTCCGCTGCCTGGACAAGACCAGAGATGCACTGGCATACTCACCCGCGAAGGTGTGCCAGATTGTAGTGGCATGCTGCATGCTCCACAACCTAGCCATTCGCAAGGAGATTCCCCTGCTCCTGGATGATGGTGAGGACCCAAGGCCCCAGCCTGCAAACCAACCCGTGTCCACTGATGAGGAAAGTGGAGAGGAGGAAGGTGTTGACCTGCGTGATCAGCTCATCACCCGCTACTTCACTTGAAGGTGGGTGACAATGTGCAACATACCCATTGTTGGCTGATATTGCTGTTGTCATGAAGGGGCATGTGAGAATTGTAACAGCAGCCAGTTGTAGACCCAGCGGTGTTTGGCGATGTTTCTGGGACAGGTCATTTGGGAACATCTACAGGACATGTATGTTAACACTTGTTGCCCATTGTGACGTGTGCATGTTGGGTTATCCTGATGTTAGGGGTTGTGTGATGTCTGTGATGCCACACCCAGACCAGTGAAAGTAGTTCTGTTGTGTTTTCCTAGGTGCCTTCAACTTTCCCTTGCCTACATGCAGCCCATGCTCCTGGTACATTGTGATCATGTTGAAGGCTGTACATCCTGCAATAAAGACGGAGCAGACACAACAGCATGTGTGTAAGGATATTTTATTTGCAATGGTGCGATGCGTGGGGGGGTACCTTTCCATGGGGGGGTGGAGCAATAAGTTGACAGTTGTGGTAGATGAGATAATCGAGTAGTCACCACATTGATGTGGTGACCCAGTCCAACAGACAGAAGCCATTCATAAAACAGTGTGGGGAAGGACAGTCCAAAAAGTCAATGCAGTGGTGAAGAGGGTTGCCATCATGGCTGGCTCCGTGACTGGCGTCTGGCAGGTACTTTGCCTCCAGATACTCCCAGGGTCTTCTTAGGATCGCCCCTTCGTCGTTTGGTAGGGGGGGGCCTGCTGCAGGGCCAGTGGGGTCTGAGGACTCACCACTCTCTGTGGGCGCAGGGGAGGATGTTGAACTGTCTTCCTGCGGCCCACCAGAGGGAGGTGGAGGTGTTGTTTGTGGTGCATGCCTGTCCCTCAGTGCCGCCACTTGCTGGCCCAAGAGATCCACGATTTGTCCCGTGTGTGTCGATGGACCTTATCAGCAGGATGAGCTTGTGCAACAGTTCATCCGACTGGCCCGTTCATCCCTGGGCCTGTTCATATGCACACCAGGACTCTGGTGATGTGTTCCAGGGATTGGGTCCCGGCCTCCTGGTGTCCGTAGGTGACCCTGCCCTCCTCCGTCGGTGGTGTGTGCTGGTCATCCTCTGGGACAGGGGGGGTGTTGCAGGCAGCACTGGTGGTGGTGGTATTGGCGGTAACCGCACAGGCCGTGACAGCAGGGGTCTGCTGTGGAGTTGTTGTTGCCACAGATTTGGTGGGGTGGACAATGGGGTCCTGGGACCTGTTGTTCCCTGGCACACCAGATGGGCCGGCTTCGAGCTCATCGTCCATGGAATCCTGGGAGTCAACATCCGAGAGTCCATGTACCGGGGGGGGGGGGGGACTGGCTCTGCAGGTTGCTGATGTTGTCCTCTGCAGTGAGTTCTTGGTCACCTGTGGGTCAGATGGGGACTGGTCATTGTAGTGCACCCGCCAAGCTTTGTGTTAGCTGTGTGTCATTCACTTTTTGTACACTGCACAATTGACTGATCATCACATTGTTTACTATGTGCACTACTGTGCTTCCTGACATGATGCAGTGGTACATGCATTACTTGTCCATGGTGTGAGGTGTCAAGGCATACCATGCGACCAGTGCACAATTAATGATTACAGGGACTTGTTGACATCTAGGGCCTGGCAGAACATGTTTTTAATTGAGGACTCATTGATGATTTGTCTGACCTGGCAGGCGTCACATCTGGCCATAGACTGGTCATTGTCATCTCCTGCATACCTTTGTCCTTTCATGTGCATATCCTGATTTGTACCACCACACATGCTTTCGTATTTTTCGAATGGTCCTTGTTGCACTTGCCCCTTGGCGATGCACATGTCAATAGGTGCTGTGCATGATTGTGACCTGACTTTCTTCTACTTGTGCATTGGTGTGTCACACTTTGGTAGCTGTGCCAGTTTCCTTAGCTTACCTGTGTGCACACTATGCTTGGCAATGTGGTCGGTGTGCATATTTGTGCAATGAGAGGGCTGGTGTTGTCATATGGCACCATTTAATTTGTGACGAATGGGTGGGTGCACGTACTGGCTAGTTACCTGTAATGTGCCCACATTTGGGCTTGTTATGTCACACATGTGTGTGTGCATGGTGGCGGCTTATATCCCGCTCAGTGGGGTCACAGGCCAGAATCATATCTCTACCTACCTGTAAGTTTGTTTGATGTACTGCAATGGCTACCAACTGCTTCTGGGTGGGGTGGGGGAGGGCGCCATTTTGCTGATGCTGTGGGACAGGGGGCATGGTGGGAGTTGTGGTGCAGGCCTCCCACCCACAAACACCCTCACTGTGAAGATGGCTACCTACCTGTAAGTTTATTTGGTATACTGCAATGGCTTCGAACTGCTTCTGGGCGGGGTGGGGGAGGGCTCCATCCTGATGATGTGTGGGACAGGGGGCATGGTGGGAGTGATAGTGCAGGCCTCCCACCCACAAACACCCTCACTGTGAAGATGCCTACCTACCTGTAAGTTTGATGAGGGTAATGTAATGGCTGACACATGCTTCTGGGTAGGGTGGGGGAAGGCTCCATCTTGCTGATGCTGTGGGACAAGGGGGCCTGGTGTGAGTTGTAGTGCTGGCTGCCTGTACACATGCCCCCATGGTAATGTTGCTAGCTACGTTTGGGGTGAATGGGAGTGAGTGAATGTTGGATCTGTGAGACATGTTTTTGGGAGTGTGTGGTGCAGATGAATGGAATTTGTCCTAGTTGGTGTAGCTTTGTATTTGTGCAAGACAGTACATAGCAGTGTGGTGGTAGTCATTTGTTTGCACTTACCAGACTCCACTCCCACGGCTACTCCCGTGAGACTCTCTGGATGCAGTATGGCAAGCACCTTCTCCTCCCATGGTGTGAATTGTTTGGGTGGAAGGGGAGGGCCCCCGCCAGTCCTCTGAGCCAGCTCACGGTTCTTGCTTCTCCTCTCTTTGACAACCCTCTTCAGATCATGCCACCGCTTCATGATCTCCTTTTTGGATTTTGGGGTAGTCCCTACTGGATTGACCCTTTAGACTATCCTTGCCCACATTTGTGTCTTTGTGGCTATTGGTGTCTGTTGGAATAGGGTACCAAACAGTTGTGGTTCCACTCTGACTATCTCATTTACCATAACCGTCAACTCGCTCTCAGTGAATTTGGGCATTTTGTGTGTTGCCGTGGTGTGTGGTGTGCAAAGTGGTTGTGGGTGCAGGGGTGTGAGTGGTGGGTGTGGTTGTGGTATGTATGGTGTGTGGTGTGCAGGGGGGTTAGTGGTACAGGTGTGGAAGTGGTGGTGGTGCTGTATGTGGTGTGGCTAGTGAAGTTGTGTTCTTTGCCTCTCCTTTGAGCTGGGTGCGTGTCCCTTCTGTCCTGGAGTATTGCAAAGGATTGTGGTCAGGGAAGGGACTGGTTTTGTATTCAGCTATGTCGGAGTGTCCAAATGGGGAATTGCTGTCAGGTGTGGTGTGTGTGTTGTCCTGGGAGATGTATTTTTCTTTTTGCCATGTGGTTGTGTCATTGGGGTGTGTTTTGTGTGTTGGGGGGCATGGCTAGTTTGCTGTGTGCACTTTTTAGCCTTATTGTGGGTTTTTGGCTTCGTCCGCCATGTTTTGCATGTATCGTCTGCAGCGGTGGCTGTGCCGCAGCTCTTCCTCTGGCTTTCCCATTCATCCCAGTGTGCGACCGCGGTAGTCGGAAACAGCGGTACGTACCGCGGGACCGTCGGGGATATCCTAATTTCCCGTGCAGTGTCTCCGTTGTGCTTGCGGCGGGTTGGTGCTTTTCTGCTGTGTATCCGATCGCCGCGGACAGATTTTGGCACTCACCACCCGCTATGGGCGGTTTTTCTTGGCCCTGTTCCGCCGTGGTTGGGGTTTTTTGGTGGATGATCCTAATTTGGCCGCCTGTTTTTCCACGGTACAGGCGGGCGGTAGTTTTTTGCTTCCATAACGGTCGGGGTGGTTTTCTGACCGCCGTCCTAATGAGCCCCATAGCATCCTTCCTTAAGGGCTGTCTAGAACCTACCTAAAGGGTGACTTAAATATATTAAACTGGAAGGTTTAGGCCTTGAACAGGGGTTATTTTACTAAATTGTATTGACAGTTTAAACCTGCACACATGCTGCAATTGCAAGCCTGGAATATGTTTAAAAGGGGTACTTACGTGGGAGCAGAAATAGTGCTGCAAACCCACTAGTAACATTTAATTTACAGTCTCTGGGTTAATTTAGTACCTTTTTACTAGGGACTTACAAGCATAGTAAATCTGCTAAATTGGTGTAAGCCAATTTTACCATCTTAGCGGGGAAAGCACAAACATTTTAGAACTGGGTAGCAGTAGTAAAGTACGCAGAGTCTTAAAGCCAACCAAAAACAAATTCAGGAAAAATAGGAGGAGTTAGGCAAAATGTTTGGGGGAAGACCACCCTAAGGCTGTCAGGTCTAAGAGGTATCTTTAATGTAAGGAGAGACTTAAAGAGCTCCGGAGTCATTGTAGGTGTGCGACTATTTATCAACCCGTTGCAAAGGCAGAACTGTTACAATCAGTGATATAGTTGAAAAAACTACAGAGCATAACTACTCTACCTCTGCAACTGAGTTTGAAGTAAGAGAAAATGTCAAGCACATTAAAGCACTTTGTGCAACTTCCAATGAATCCTGTGGCTCAATATTGATGGAGGTGTGCCAGAACATCCCCATGCACATTGCTAGTAGTATGCCCACAATTCCAAATTTAAGAGGAATTGTGCAGAGTCAAATTCAGGTGAATAATCCCCAACTAACAGTTTCTCATGCCTACTCTGATATTAAAATGTTGCCAGACCTAGCTTAGTCTTTC
The DNA here is from genome assembly GCF_964204655.1 of Triturus cristatus. Classification (NCBI taxonomy): domain Eukaryota; kingdom Metazoa; phylum Chordata; class Amphibia; order Caudata; family Salamandridae; genus Triturus; species Triturus cristatus. The sequence continues at coordinate 384,319,396 of NC_140584.1, read as the reverse complement.
AACCATGAACATTTCCTCCTCTATGACAATGACAGCCTCAAAGGTGTATACTAACCATTGCTACCCTTCATAACACTGTTAACCTTGGAAATAGCCAAATATGGATGATGGACAGCACCTTTAGATCTACACCCCATCAATTGAGCCACATATATAATATACAGGCAAACATTAATCACATTACTAACCCACATTTTTATGGTTTACTCCCTGACAAGCAGTTCTCAACTTAATTATGCATAATTGTTATCAGTTGCCATATCAAAAACTAATAACAAACGTCCTAGGAAAATAAAAATCGACTTTGAATTACACGTGATAAATGCTATTTTTAAACTTTATCCAAATATCCAAATACAAGGATTTTTTTCCCCCAGGCTTGTTATTAGAAATTTTTTTTTTTGTAAATTTCTACCTGAAGTTTTCTTCTTTCTTCAACTGTTAGTGATTTTTTTTTACTAACCACTCACCAAGACTTTCAGGTACTTCAATAGTGCTTTAAATGGAAACGCTAACCAAAATATGAAGAAAAAAATAAAAGTATAAAAAATGCAAAACAAAATAAACAAATCTTTCTTCGATGCACCAAAACATCTCCAGTCAAATTCCAAACATCTATTTCCCAAAAACCTTATCCAGAAGCCAATAAAAAGAAAATCTCTTCAAAAAATAAAGTCTTCTCTATCCTTAATTTTTGTCTTTTTAATTAAAAATGAAACAATGATTAAAAACAAACAAAAAAAGGAAAGCGGTTTGTTCATCTAAGTTTAGAAAGGAAGTATTTTAAATTTAATGATGCTTCTTTTTAAACCTGCGATTAAAAACTATAACAACTAACCTGATGTGCACATATGAACACAACCTTTATGAGGATGGAAACTGGTTAAAAGTAACTTCAGATATATTTAAACATCATTAAACATCAAACTGCCTCCTTCTCTTTCTCATTACAATTAAGTGCCTCATCTATATGGTATCTTTTTTAAAACATCAGTCTTACCTGACCAATTCTCCACTGACTGTAGAATCAGACAACCAAGAACGTCAACTTGAAAAGTAAAAACTAAAAATGATACTTTCTCTCTTTGAAATGGATGGGAAAGCATGGGAAAAAGTTTTTATGATGCACTTCAATAGTCATACTAAATGGTTAACATTTGTAATTTGATATATTAAACATATAGAACTTTTCAGAAATTTATATATTTGTGTAGTAACGGCATGCGTGTTAAAGACACATACATGATATAAGCATGAGTGGTATAGCCACACACGTGGTAAAGACTGTGTGATAAAGTCCTCCCATGGTAAAAACTATATGGTAAAGGCCATCTCCCTCACTCATTTCTCATAGCATTAAAACCCACAACACTGCAGTGTGGCTTATCATCAGACATATATATTTTTTTAAATATCAAAATTCTGATTGCCTTTCTGTCTCCAGGGCCTTTCATTTGGAAAGTGTGAAATAGCAGCTATATTTACTTGTCAGAACTTTTTTGTTGAGACCAACATTGGAAGGAAGATGGGATGAGTTCATACCCTCGCAGGTCCTGTACCTCCATAAGACTATGTGAAGCAGGTACATTAGGTGGTGGTAAACTAGAGCACAAAGGCAGGAAAAACTGAATTTTTAATAGTGCTCTCAAAATGGCCCCTGACAAAATTGTATTCAGCCTGGAGTGGCTATAAAAATTACACAATTATTGTTTCTTCAAATTAAACATAAAGTACGAATGTGACGGTTGACACTTGAAAGTCATCATAGTTACTGCAGTTCACTGCTGTCCTTATTCTTCATATGAGGTAACTGGCTAATTTGGGATACTGAAGCCTAATCCGATGCCATGAGGCAAACCCTGGCTGCTAAACCTTGTGGAACTCTGAAGATGCTGTCAAAAGATTTCCAAGCTTCTTTTTCCACTCCACATTTGAAGGATTAGCAGTTAGACGAAGTGTTGCTCTTAGGGTGCCTTTTTATTTACTACTGAGGATTCGCACATTTCCTCAAAAAACTAGACAAAATCCTCTTGAAGAAATGAGCACACTGTAGGGTGGTTGATTACAACGACTATAGGAGAGTAGGATCTGCTTCACATGGGTACCCCCACTTTTTAGCGGTGTTTCACTGTTTTTCGACCTTAGTCTGGCTGTGCCCCTGCTAATCAGGACCACAGCCTAGCTGCTTCTTCTCTAAAATGGTTTGCATGTACATTAGGTACATATCTAATTGGTTTCTGGAGTGCCTTATAAGCCCCTAGTATATGGTATACTATGTACCTAGGGCATAGGTACCTCAGATGCCTACCAGGGGCTGCAGCATATATTATGCCACCCCTGGGAAGCACTCCAAAATGGCACCACAGGTCTGCTACTGCAGCCTGGGTAAGGGTGTGCTTGCACCCCTTACAGTGGTATAGGCTACCTATATCCACACCAATATACAGACACATATAAACCTATAAGCCACTCCTATGGCAGGCCTTGACAATCCTGAAGGCAGAGTGCTTGGTTTTATGTGAGAGGGTGCCCAAGCATGAGCTGAGCCCCTCTGCAGCTTTCGGAAATACTTCCTTATGGCTGTTCTGTGATACAGCCATACCATATACTCTTAAGTGCATTATAACCTAGCGGTAAATGCTAACTTTGGAATGGCTGCATCAAAACATGTCGTGTTTGGTGTCCTTCCCCTTCTGCCGCTTTCCCATGGCCCCTTCAGCACCTGCGGTTTCCCGCTCCTGCCTCCCAGCTGTCCCGCCCTCCCCTGACTTCTACTTAATGGAGGCCACTGCACGCTGAGCTGAGCAAAACCCCTTGGGTTCCTGCTCTCCCAGTGTGCAGCTCCCCAGCTCACCCAGGCAGTGATCTGCCTCCAGTTGCAGCCCGATAGACAAAGACCACTGTTCAACGCCACGTGCCCCGCCCCTGGACTGCTCTGCCTTTTAGTTCAGTTTTTGTTTGGTTTAGTTTAGTCAGTTTTAATTTTAAGTTTTAAGTTTAGCCTCTCGGTCCTCTGTTTTCTCTTTTTCTCATTCCCCTTTCTACTCTCATCCTCCCCTTCTGCTGCTTTCCCACCACTGCGGCCCCGCGGCCCCTCCCGCGTTTTCCCACTCCCATCTCCTAGCTGTCCCGACCTCCTCTGACCTCTACTCTACGGTGAGCCAAAGGCGTGCCAAAGGCAAGCCCGTCTGTGCCCGTCCGCGTCCTGCGCCAGGAACCCTGGTCCTCCGACCTGCCAATGCTACAGCTTTGCAGCTCTCCACGCACTCAACCGTGGCATGGACAACAACTGCAACTTCTCTCCTCACCTCTCGACACCCACGGTCCCTTCACCTGCCAAAACTGCTGCCACTCTTTCCAAGCCGAGACCCAGGACCCAGCTCCACCATCCAGCAATGACTCCACAGCAGCCCAAACCCTGCAATGCATCCTCCTCAACGTCCGCTCCCTCACAGACACGCCACGGAAATCTGGGACCTCCTTGGCAGCACCACTCCTGATTTTCGCCTTTCTCACCGCAACCTGGACAAGCGCCACTTCGGGACCAGACATTGCAATCGCCATCCCCGTATTTGGTGTCAAACGCTTTGGAATACTACCCCCCTGCCAGTTCTGGCGGCGGGGGTAGCATTCCACCCTTCTAGAGGGAGAGACATTTTCACACTGGCTAAACACGGTAGGACTTTTCTGAGCCCTGGCATCACAAAATGGATGCATCTGCCACAGACACGGGTCTGGCCTCCTGCTGCTGACCTAAACTCCGGCAGGGGAGGCCTGGACAATAGGTTTCCTGTCGAAGGGAGGTGTGACCACCTCCCCAGACAGGCAGATGTGTATTGGGGCTGGGCGGGAGCACTCTTTGGTGCTTTGCAGTCCTGCACTGGGGGCACGTTTGCTGTCCCTGTGCATAGCCCAGTTCAAACCGGTTGCAGGGGCTACCTGCCCCTGCTCTGGCGCGAAACTGGACAAAGGAAATGGGTGTAACCACCCCTGTTTCCAGGCCCACCCATAGGTGGGCCTTAGAGTTAGTCCATCTCCTAAACTTACTATAAGTATAGGAATCAAGTCCCTAGGACCTTAGATTACCCTGTACGAAACTCTGCTACATATATCCTGGACCTTCAATGTTCTATCCTGACTAGAAGACTGAGGAAATCTCCCTTGGGGTCAATGAGTGACTCCCCTGCTTGGCAGGCACCAAAGAAGCAACTGACTGGCCTGCATCGCTGAAGCTCCCGCCGGATGCCGAAGTCTTTGCATCACCAGAGGTGGATTTCCAGACTTTCCCGATGCTACCCTGAGTCCTCAGCAAAGCTGAGGCCCGTGGCTATCGTGGGTGACGTGGAACCGTTAGCCCTGGACACCATGAACTTTTGCAGCAACACTATCTTCCTGGTCCTCCTCGAAGTTGTGCTTTGGGCTCAAAGTAGCTCCAGCCTTGAGCACCTCCTGCACTGAAGATTGTTGGCCTCCACTCCACGAGTGACCCGTGGGCCAGCTCCAAGTGCAACCGCTCGAGGCTCCTTCGCGATCACTAGCCCATTGGCTAGTAGACCCCACGATGGCAACTCCTTTTCTGCTTGGGCTTTCCTGGTTGCTCCAGACGTTTCCTGACATACCTTTGCTGGGTGAGTCCCTCAGACCTCGCTGGTCTGCACCGCAGTCCTTTCTCTGAATTCCAGTGACTTTCCGTTGCCAAGGCTTGTTTGGTCCAATCGGGTCGCCGACACCGCAGCACTTGACAGACTTCATGGGACAGCTCGAATACGGCTCGTGGACTTCGTCGTTGCCTCCTGGACCTCATGGCTGAAGAGTCAAGACACCCATCAACTCATTTGAAGCACCCGACATCTGTGGGCATTGGTCCATCCTGCCCTCGGTCACTGGCAAGTGACCCAGACTCTGTCCCCTCGGCTTTCAGGTTCCTTCCATCCTAGATCCAGGCTTGAATCTCTTCGGACACTTCTCCTCTTCACGGCAGCAGCAGTTCTTTGCAGGCTTCCATTGAAATCGACGACGCAACCCAACACCAAAAGACACCTATGCACCCGGCTTCCTTGGGTGAGGTAACTCAAGTTTTCCGGTGCTCCAGTGGGTGCTAGCCCTAGAACTTCTTAAGTCCAAAAGGGTTTGGTCCAGACTCGAGTAGAAGCGTCCCTAATCTTTAAATTTCCAACCGCGACATTGCCCATAGAAGATAAGGGGAACCCGCGGTTGTGTTTACACACTGCATACAGTCCCCGTGGGTCCCCTGTGTCACTACCTTGGGTGGTTCCTTGGGGTCCCAGCGATTCTACAGGCTATAGGCCTTGTGTCTAGTTCAGTCGTGGTTCTTATACCACTTTTTTGGTATATGGTTTGGTACGACCCTAGGGCCCAAACGTGTATTTGTGCTATTACTGATAATTGCTAACTTGTAAACAAAGTACTTCGAACTCCAGTCTCATAAAGAGGCTAGAGGGGTGTGTTTTTATCTTAAATACATCTATTTTGAATATATACCTGGTGTGGTTGTCTTTTCATTTGATCATTCAAGAGATTATAGACTGGTAAAACAAGCTGCTTTACATTCCTTCAAGACTTAGCCTGAAGGCTGCACTCCATAGCTACCACTAGGATAGCTTTCAATAAAGGTTGTCTTTAACCTATCACCATAAGGGGTTGTTTGGACTGATACAAGGTGCCCACTAGAACTAGCATATATCAGGCCACCTTCTCACAACGACTAGACCACTTCTAACGAAAATCCATAGGCAAACACATTTTTTTTTGGTTTAATCACAAAAGTCTCAATGTATGTGCTGGTGTGTGAGTGGGGCTCTTGGAAATCTCATTTCTGAAAACAGCTTGTTTGAGTAACTTTGATTTATTTTCTGCTCATAGACAAAAAATTGTGATTCATTGCTGAGGCACTATCACAGGGAAACAGTTGGAACACCGCAGCCTCAGCCACGTGAGTTCCGACTATGCCAGCGCTACAACGCTTGCCTTAACCACGTATATGCCTTAACCACGCATATGCGTGGTTAAGGCAGTGCGCTGTCTAGCTACTAGCTGGTGGAAGCAGAAAGCAGCCGTAGGCGCAGACTCTGGTGTTTTAAACTCTTTTATTCATCCTGCACCGAGGAGCTTCTGGGACATCCTTGATAGCGCTAGCACATTCGGAGCCTGTTTTTCCTGCTGGGACTGCGAGGTCCAGGGTGCGTAGCCACGAAATCTGCTCAGCGCACCTGGTCACTCTTCCCGGCCCCTCCTCCCACTGCCTCGCCTACATAATGCCTCGAGGCCCCCGCTTCGCGGGAGCCGCTCGTAGGCGCAGACTCTGGTGTTTTAAACTCTTTTATTCATCCTGCACCGAGGAGCTTCTGGGACATCTTTGATAGCGCTAGCACATTCGGAGCCTGTTTTTCCTGCTGGGATGCGAGGACCAGGGTGCGTAGCCACGAAATCTGCTCAGCGCACCTGGTCACTCTTCCCGGCCCCTCCTCCCACTGCCTCGCCTACATAACACCTCGCGGCCGCCGCTTCGCGGGAGCCGCTCGTAGGCGCAGACTCTGGTGTTTTAAACTCTTTTATTCATCCTGCACCGAGGAGCTTCTGGGACATCCTTGATAGCGCTAGCACATTCGGAGCCTGTTTTTCCTGCTGGGACTGCGAGGTCCAGGGTGCGTAGCCACGAAATCTGCTCAGCGCTCCTGGTCACTCTTCCCGGCCCCTCCTCCTCCCACTACATAAATTAACGCCTACTATCGCGACAGCGGGACGCGTGCGGGGCGCAGTCCGGGGCGAAGCCCGGGCAAAGGGCGGGCCCGTTTAAGCCCGTTCAAGCACGGACAAGACCGGACAGGGCCCTGTCTCTTTGTACTACCTTACTGTCGTCCTCGTGTCCGAAGAAGCCTAATACCATGGATACTCGAAGTAAAGTATTAAGACCTCAATCTATTGTATCTGGTACTCTGGACAATTTTATCATCAGGGCTAACTCTGTAATTCAGGGGGAATTGAATATGTTAGAAAGGCGTTTATCTGATGGGATTGTTAGCACGCGGAGGTCTTCACTGGGTTTAATTGCATCTGTAGGGTCCCCTTCGAATTTTGATGAGTCACAGGCAGCACTAATGGATAGTATTGACCATACAATTGAATCTGTATTACATGATCTAAGATCTAGTTCCCCCTCACGCAGAGACACTCTCCAATCTATCCCTGAGTGTTTAGACCAAATTACGCATCCACTACCATCTGAATTGACGTCGACTTGTGCCCCAGTATATCAAGCAGGGCGCAGTCCCTAAAAGAAAACGTGTGGGGAGTATTAAGAGAGGGAAGAAAGCTAGACTTGATAGATTTCATACTAGTATTGCTAATGCATCTACTCCAACACGTACTAGATCTGCACAAGTTACCAGTGGCATCTCTAAACTACCATTGGTATCAATTTCACCGAAACCTAATACCCCTATACCTGTTTTTGACTGTGATCACGGACATGATGAGGGGTATGCCCGACTCACTGATATTATAAATACTGCTCTTAAAGGATTTCTTACCCCGCTTTTCGCTAGGTTTGATGTTATTGATGCAAGGCTTAAAGAAATAGAAAGGGCCTTAACAGCCCCCGTAAACTTACCAGTGAGCAGAGGCAAATCACATGATGCATGCGAACCGAGAATACCAGATTCTACACCTAATCTTTCTTCGCACATACCTTCTGCTCTTCCAATTTCTAACTCTGCTCCTGACCAATGCCAATCAAAAAATTTAACCAAGATCCCTACTCCTCTACTCAACCCCAAACATACAGATTTGGTTCAAACCCGTGGGGACCCAGGTGCTCACATTCATTCAAACATGGCTCGAATAAACAGGAAAAATGTAATTAATCTCCCTCCAGAAGCTTCACCCTATATTGTAATTTTAACCGGCGTCCCTGAACTTACTAATCCTGAGCCCGAATCCTACGCCTCTCTAAAAAATAAAGTAATTAATTGGCTGAATACGCATAGGCCTCTCCCGCCAAATATTGGGTCGCAGGTTTTAATGGTTAGGAGGGTTCCTTGGTTGGGAAGCACCACGAAGAACATTAAGGGTGACTGTATTTTGGTCAATTTCAGTAACTCTCTAACTGCTCCCTATATCCTTAATTGGATTGGTAGTATCGGTACCTCTCTTATTAACCCCTTACCACTGTCTTCATTCTATCCTCCAATTGACACTTTTTCCCAGGCTGAGATGGATGGTAATTGGACTAAAGTTGGGGCTAACTCGTTGAGAGGTAGACAGCGGTACATCCGCTTTGGTGAGCCCTTACGTGTTGACTATTTAACCCATAACAGGTATGCCTGCCTCGAAGATGTTGATTGACTCGGGCAGGTGGTTCCCATTCTTGTTCCCTCATCTGATGCGTCTCCACTTCCTAAACAGCAGTCCTCCTGTCCTGATTCTATTTCTGTTCCCACCATTTCTACTACTTCGTTGAATCTGTGTGAGCCACCTCTCTGTAGAATCCCCGCTGCTGCTTCTAATTGTATAGCTAGACACAAAGTTCTCTCATGGAATATAGCTGGTTTAGCTAGCAAACTTGATTGTCCAATATGGGGCTCCTTTATAGATCTCCATCAGATTTGCTGTTTCCAAGAAACTTGGGCAAGACAAGATTACCATCGAGTGGGCTTTGCCACTTTCTCAATTGCGGCTATGTGGGGTGGCCGCGGCCGTCCCTCCAGAGGTTTAACTACCTGGGTCGCCACTCACTTGGGATGTACTGTCTCGAACTTTGAAACTGGCTCTGACGATATTTTATGTCTGATATTGTACTGGGGCTTAGATATTAAGCTAGCGGTGATTAATGTGTATGCTAGGCCCGTGAATTTCTGTGCGGAATCCCGGCCCTGTCACTTGTCCTAACCAGGATCCCTGACAGTTCAATGCTCCTTATAGCTGGTGATTTTAACTCTCATTTCGAACCACTTGAGGGGCTAGTGGACCAAATAAATCTTGAGGAAGATGAAATCTGGAATATTCCCCAGGTTGTGGGCACAATGGTTAGGGCTTGGGCCCCCCTGGCTATCCAGATGACTTCCCTGACAATGGTCCATTCGATTAGGGCTTGTAATGGACGAACCATCTCAGACAATCCCCCAAGGCCCACATTTAATAGGTCAGGTAGGGAGGCCAGACTCGACTATATTTTTGTACAGACCAAGGAATGGAATAGAGTCTCTGACTTTCAGGTGATCCCTAGAGGGGAGAGCGACCATAACCCCCTGATATTGGATGTCTCCCTATCGGGCTTGAGCCCTCTTGTTTCAGTGCCATTAGTTAACATGGAGACATCCGGTTCAGCCACTCTTACAAACAATAAACGTAGAATTAAATGGAATACATTGGTTGGTAATCACCAAGAATTATCCCAAGTCTATGCAGTAGTGGCCTCTGCACTAAACAATGTAGTTGATATTGTAGAGCAGTATTCCTCTTCCACTTACTATGGTAAATTGGCCAGCACTAATGAGGAATTATTCTCTACATTGTCTGGTTTACTCAATCCAATTGTCCCTTGTAAAAAAGGATCTGCAAATCGGCCTCACTGGTACAATAGGACCTGCAGATTGGCCAAGAGTGATTTGCTGGATGCAATAAAAAAGAAAGCTTGTAAGCTTGACATCCAACACAAGAGACAGACCTATAGATCCCTAATATACCATGCCAAATTGGAGTGGGCTTCAGAAAATTGGGAAAATTTAACTTCTGCTTTACAATCCAGGGACGCACGGAGATTTTGGTTGATTGTGTCCACTGGCACACTTGAACCTCCCGCAATTTTAAAAACAAATATTGCTCCTGAAGCTTGGGAAAGCCATTTTAGCTCTCTATATAGGGGCTTATCATTTGCCTCGGAGGCCCCATTACATGTTGTATCTAGTCAGGATCAGGTAAATTTCACGCTAAGTGAGATCCAACTTGCAATTTCTTTGCTCCCTCCAGGTAAAGCACCTGGATTGGACGGGGTACCAGGAGATCTGTACAAACATGAACCTAGAGTGTGGGTACCTTATCTCACATTATTATTCAACGCAATCCTTGATGGTTTGCCTGTCCCTCTTACCTGGCTCGGTGCTGAAGTTGTGCCTATTTTTAAAAAAGGGTCCCCCTTGTTGCCCGGAAATTATAGGCCTATCAGTCTGATAGATGTTGCCCAGAAACTCTTCTCGAGGCTGATCCTGGATCGTATTACGGATTGGATGGAGACCTTTGGGATTCTGAGCAACTATCAGGCTGGTTTCAGAAAGAGCGTCTCTACAACAGATCAGATTTTTAGATTATGCATGCTCTTCTGGAAAACAGTAAAGATAGAGGGAGGCTCCCTTTACACAGTCTTTGTTGACCTGCGTGCGGCCTTTGATTTAGTCTCACGCACGAAATTGTGGACTGTGTTACAAGATTTAGGCCTTCCGGGTCCTCTCCTGCATATATTAGTTTGCCTTCATACTAATAATTATGCGAAGGTAAGATGTGGTAGAGATGGTAGCTTATCAGCTAGCTTCCCTGTCGAAAGAGGGGTACGGCAGGGTTGCGTCCTGGCTCCCACATTGTTTTGTCTCTACGTAAATGGTCTCATTTCTTGTTTAAATGATGTGCCAGAAAGAGATGCTCCACGGCTCGCGGGCATTGGCATTTCTGCCATTATGTTCGCTGACGACACCCTGCTCCTAGCTAAGACCCCCATGGGGCTCCAATGAGTCCTAGATGGCTTCGTCTCCTTTTGTACTGATCGGGGGCTAGAGATTAATACGGCTAAGACTAAATTCATGATCTTTAATCCCCCCAGGTCCCTTCGTCCTAACCCCACCATAAATGGCATTAGCCTAGAGAGAGTCCATACTTTCGAGTATTTGGGACTAACTTTGAATGAAAAAATGTCTTGGTCCCATCATCAGATAAAATCAAATCTAAAGCTAACTCAAAGGGTGGCGGGAATTCTGAAACTATGGAATCAATCCATGACTCATCCTATCGGTCCGCCCCTGGAAATTTATAAAATGCAGGCTCGCGGGGCTTTAATATACGGCGGCGAACTCTGGGGCATTGAGTGTGCCCCGGAAATTGCCGCTACGGAAAACAAGTTCTTACGGAACTTGGCTACCCTTCCATCAAGTACGCCGCTTCTTCCCCTAAGGATCGATATGGGATTGAGACCAATAAAGGAGGAACTTGGTGTGAAGCCCCTAACTTTTTGGAGGCGTCTTTGGATAACCCCTGAACTCCTAAGTTATCGTTCCGAACTTATGGAACTCTACCTACACCCAGCTCTATGCAACACTCCATGGCTTAAGTATGTTAAAAACGAACTTTTTAGGTTGGGACTTTCGACTTTGTGGACAAAACCTTTAGAGGCCTGTGCAACCATATCGCGTAAAGAATTGGTTGCATTATATCATAATTACAATCTCTCAGTATCCCTTGCAAGTGACAAATTGGGACCAATGACCACTACCTTCATATCTATGAAGGATCACTACAATTTGGAAACAGTGTTGGATGATATTAATCCTATTGCCCTGAGAAAATTATTTTTACAATGGAGATACAATGCACTTCCAACCAGAGGCCTTACCAGCAAATGGCATCCGCCTACTCCACAAAATTGTCCTGCTTGCTCTAGCGAGCTAGAGGACGATATTCATTTATTGTTTTTTTGTCCTTCGTACATTAAATCTAGGAAAAAGTGGATTATTCCCATTTGCAGGAATTGGGGTTTTAGGCACCACTTAGATGCATATAGGCTGCTGAAAAGTGATTTATCCCCCCCCCCCTGTATTTGCCATCAGCAAGTACCTAGTAGCTGTATGGAATATGAGAAGAACTTATTTGCTGACCTGAAATTCAAAATTCTTCTCTATGTGGTTCTTTTATGTTGGAATACTCCTGTAACTGTTGTTGCATCCACCCTAGATTATAGATGTCTTGTATTATTGTAAATTTTGTTTTTTTTTGTCATTGTATGTGTATGAATTCTTTTATGACTCTTTGAGTCAAAATAAAGATTTAAAAGAAAGAAAGCAGCCAAGCAGCAGGAAGTATCAGGAGAAGACGCAACGTGGTAAGGTAAGTGGCACTGTGGTCGGGTTTTGGGGGGGTATTCCGTATGGTTTTGGGGGGGCTCAGGGCAGTTTTCAGGGCTGGGGGGGTTGAGGCAGTTTTCAGGGCTGGGTGGGTTTGGGGGAGTTTTGAAGGCTGGGGGGTTCTGTGTAGTTGTCAGGGCTGAGTGGTTTGGGCTAGTTTTCAGGGCTGGGGGTTTGGGGTAACTTTCAGGGCTGGGGGTTTCAGGCTAGTTTTCAGGGCTGCGAGTTCAGGGTAGTTTTCATGGCTGGGGGGTTGGGGTAGTTTTCAGGGCTGGGGGTTTGGGCAGTTTTCAGGGCTGGGGGAGAGGGTTGTTTTTTAAGAGAGAGGGGGTAGTTTGAGGTGTCAGAGTGGGGGCTTGAGGGGCCATTTAGGGCTCAGGGCAGGCGGCAGTATCTTAATACTGTTTAGGGCTTAGAGGGGTAGGGGAGTTTTGAAGGTTCATGGGGGAGGAGTAGTTTTAGGGATTAGGGGAGGGTGGGGTAGATTTAGGGCTCAGGGGGAAATCGGGGTAATTTTTAGGGCTTAAGGGAGGGCAGGGTAGGATTTAGGACTGGAGGCATGGACGTTTCTAGGGCTTGGGGGAGGGGGCTGGTTTTCAGGAGGGGAGGGGTCATTTTAGGACTTAGGGCATGGGTCTGGGGTTAAGACTTACCTGCCAGGTCATAACCACGGATATGTGTTTACCATGCATGCCTTAACAACGTACAATTTGTTTTAAAGGCATGCGTGATAAAGGCACATTCGTGGTTAAGACATGCGTTGTTGAGACTGAGTGGAACCGTGATAAATGGTAAACGCATGTGTGGTTCCATCACACAACCGATATCACAGGGTGAGTATGATTTGACCTCATCTTCGACTTTGCATTTTCTAAGGGGCAGGGGCAGGGGTGGCTGTAAACCAGCTGTCAGCAACTGGCACCCTAGAACGACCATGCAGGCGGTGGCCCACATTTTTTAAGTTAGATTTTAATAATATTTCCTCGAATTTAGAGCTTCATTTAACTTAGTGCCCTAGGCAGCTGCCTAGTTCTCATGCTTTGATAGACGGGCCATGGGCATGGATGACCATTTTGCAGCCGTTTCTGTTCAAGGCTACGCTCCATATGCTTATAAAATGAAGACTGTTATGAAAAATAGTTTCAGACACGTTAGAAAATACTTCATGGCGAAGGCGTTGCCACAGGATTGCATCACCATTTGCTAATAAAGTGAGGGTTGTAACCGGGAGTAGCTGCAGACAGCCTTACAGATGGCTATGGCAGCTTACTAGGGTTTTTGCAATAAATAATTTCAGCACAGACGTTTGGGGTTACTGTAAATTTGGCTCCACCTTTCAAATGATAAGGAGGAGACTCAGGCGTATGTAATGTAGCTGCTTTGATCTAAAGGGTCTAATTGATTTAAAAAAGCAGGACATCAGCATTCACTGGTTTACCCGGCACAGGATTACCTCACATAGGTGGGATTTAATGATTTGTTTAAGGCTTCCAGAACTACTGCTGGAAATCTGTGACAGTCTCAGGTTTCCAGCAATATTCTTTGTAAGCTTTTGAGAATTTTTCATTGTTATCACATCACATCTGACTGCTCAGGATCCTACCACTCTCTCTCTCTTGACTTTGAATTATAGGATCTTTTTTATGTCTGGTTTAGCAAAGACCTTTCAATTTTACTAAAGTTATATGTTTAATATACTTATATGGCTTTCACTCAGCCCTCTTCAGCCATTGGTCTATTGTTTTATCATTCATGTTTTTCTTCCACCCCTTACAGCATGTTGCAGTGGGTTCCCCAGTTTAACCATTGGCAGTGGTGGCTCCTCCGCTATGGTGGAGGAGCATCGCCCACTGCTTTTAAGCAGTGCAACTTAGAGGAACCATAAAATGATAATAACTTTAAGTTATTATTATTTTATTTTTCTGTGCTGCTTAGTTTGTTTGAGGTCGGGGCTCTCTGCTCTTGGAGCAGGGCAAGGGAGGAGTGTTTTGCCCACTCCTAAGTGAACATGACTGTTTGGTAAGCCCCCTCTGGCCGTCCAAACCAGTTATGGGCACTTTGCCTGTTTTCCATGAAGGTTGCGTTACGGCCTGCATGGAGAACATGCCCAGGCCCCCATTCCCTGGCTGAGCATCGAACCAGGATGCTCAGACCAATTGCAACGTTGCACTGCAGGGTTTTGATGGGTCTGTGGAGCGTGGGTGCTTACCAATCACAACGCGGTATTGTAGCGTTTGTGCTTAGTCAGGGGAGATTGGCTGTGCTTCCTGTTCCTCGAGTTAAGTGGAGGAGAGCAGGAGCAGAGACGTGGGACCCGGCAGCACGGTAAGTGATTTTCTTTTTTTTACATTGCCCACACCCCCCCCCCCCCCACCCCCCCCCCCTCCAAACCCACCCCGCCACCCAAGAGCCATGCCGGCCACCACAGACCATTGGCTGACTTCATCAAGAGTGATTCCATTCCGCCCTTTCACGAGGGGTACATCAACATACAAAGTCGTTTTATGGGCCAGGGACTACACCAGCAATATTTGCTATTTAAATCCCCAACATTATTTTTGCTTTTAGACAATATTTTTATTTTAGATTGATGAGGACCAGGCAGCTTCCAGCACAATAATGTTTTCCAAAACCTATGACAAAATAACAAAAGCATTGAAAAAGTCAAAAGGCTTCTGGCCAGCTCCAGACATCCTGGCTCTGCCAAGGCTGATCGTACTCTGGAGACCGAATTGGCGCTCCATACTGTGATTGACAGGGACAGCATTTAAAACTGTATTGTGAAATCTTAAATTTTGATCTGTGGTTGAATCATGATGTATTGTTGTTGAACAGTGGCTCATGCAAGTTGCATCATCTTCTTGTCCAGATGATAACTCATCATAATTCAGAGTCTAGGGGCCAGTTAGATGTACAAACGTTGACATTCTTCATATTCGATACATTATACAACTTGATTGCACATTTCTCCACAAATTACTATTGCTATACATTAGAGAAAGGAGGCTCATGGTCAGTTTCTTTATATGGTCATGGAACTCTGCGATGACTTGCAATATCCTTTTAATATATTAGAGACGGCATTGTATTTCTTGCAATACGTGGTCCCACCATCATCCTTCCTATAACCCATCTAAACCCTTGGAATCTTGCTGTTTCATGTTCATTGCAGATACAATACAAGGAAAATCTTTAAGGCAAAAAGAAACACAGCAAACAACTGTTAATAATGATGTGAAGGAATCAGTTTAAAGTAAGTCAAGCTAACAAATGATGTGTCTTAGATTGGGCAGAGACATACAGATTCCATGTTCCCTACAAGGACATATAGCATGCAGAAAAATAAACATGTTACAATAAATATATCCTTTCTGATGATAAAGTCATTTCCAATGTTCCCTGTTTAAACTGTGGATGTAATTAGTCTCTGTGAACTGTCTTTCACTTTGGCGGCTGGCAGCAGACAAATGATGTCAAAACTCAAATGTAATAAATTATTACAGTTGAGCAGCTACATCATTTCTTTATTACAGATGACTAGACACCTGTAATATGGAAATTAGAGGTGGGCTTTTATACAGACATCACTGGTTACCAGGTAGAATATATTAAAACCACCCTAAAATATTTGTTGTATATATGATCATGTAACTCCTCTGTTACTTGCAATATCTTTATAATGTACAGCATGGGGTACTTTATCCCATCTATATTGTCACACTCCAACCTTTCTCTGCACTTGATTTACAAACTTCATGATTGTTTATACTGAATGTTCCCATTATGTTTTTGGTATCATTTGATTCAAGGATAGCTAAGGCCTATAAACCAACTTTCACTTTTCAGATCTCAAGTCTCCTATACCTCTTTACATTTGATGTTTATGCTTTATTTTTCACAGTAACAAATCGATTAACCTCTTCTGTGCCCATGACGAGATAGTCTCGTCATGGAGCACGGTCGCGCTGTGCCCATGACGAGACTATCTCGTCATGAAACCCACCCGCGTGGGAAACGCCCGGCACAGGAGGGGGAAAGGGAGTGGCACCGAAGGGGTTAATGCAAACAAATGATTGCATTTGGAACTTTGTTGTGTTGCTTACGTTAGAAATCCAATCTCCCACATGAAATACCAGGTTGCCTGTCTTTATCTAATATTTATTTACAAGTCAAGTCATGTATTTGCAGCCACTAGGACTGAAATGAGCATTTGTGATTTAAAACTTTTTTTAAAAAATAATTTATATTTTTCTAGCATTGTTTTGAAAAACTCTTTCTGCATCACAATTAATTTCCATGGCTAGTTAAGTCAGTTTTAATTTTAGTTGTAAGTTTAGCTTCCCGGCCCTCTGGGTTTTCTCTTTTTCTCATTCCCCCTTTCTACTCTTGTCTTCCTCTTTCTGTCACTTTCCCGCCGCTGCTGCCCCCGCTGCCCCTCCCGCATTTTCCCGCTCCCACCTCCCAGCGGTTCCGCCCTCCCGACCTCTACTTAGCGGAGGCCGCTGTGCGCTGAGCCAAGCAAAAGCCCTTGGGTATCTGCTCTCCGAGCACGCAGTTCCCTAGCTCACCCAGGTAGTGCTCTACCTCTGATTGCCGCCTGCTAGACACAGACCACGGTTCAATGTCCCGTGCCTCGCCCCTGGGCTGCTCTGCTTTTCAGTAAAGTTTTTGTTTAGTTTAGTCAGTTTTAATTTTAGGTTTAAAGTTTAGCTTCTCTGGTCTCTGGGTTTTCTCTTTTTCTCATTCCCCTTTCTACTCTCGTCCTTCCCCTTCTTCCGCTTTCCCATGGCCCCTCAGCACCTGCGGTTTCCCGCTCCTGCCCCCAGCTGTCCCGCCCTCCCCTGACTTCTACTTAATGGAGGCCACTGCGCGCTGAGCTGAGCAAAACCCATTGGGTTCCTGCTCTCCCAGTGTGCAGCTCCCCAGCTCACCCAGGCAGTGATCTGCCTCCAGTTGCAGCCTGATAGACAAAGACCACTGTTCAATGCCACGTGCCCCGCCCCTGGACTGCTCTGCCTTTTAGTTCAGTTTTTGTTTGGTTTAGTTTAGTCAGTTTTAATATTAAGTTTTAAGTTTAGCTTCTCGGTCCTCTGTTTTCTCTTTTTCTCATTCCCCTTTCTACTCTCGTCCTCCCCTTCTGCTGCTTTCCCACCGCTGCGGCCCCACGGCCCCTCCCGCTCCCGCGTTTTCCCACTCCCATCTCCTAGCTGTCCCAACCTCCCCCGACCTCTACTCTACGGTCAGCCAAAGCCGCGCCAAAGGCAAGCCCGTCTGCGCCCGGCCGCGTCCTGTGCCAGGAACCCTGGTCCTCCGACCTGCCAATGCTACAGCTTTGCAGCTCTCACCGCACTCAACCGTGGCATGGACAACAACTGCATCTTCTCTCCTCATCTCTCGACACCCACGGTCCCTTCACCTGCCAAAACTGCCGCCACTCTTTCAACCAAGCCGAGACCCAGGACCCAGCTCCACCATCCAGCAATGACTCCACAGCAGCCCAAACCCTGCAATGCATCCTCCTCAATGTCCGCTTCCTCCACAGACACGCCACGGAAATCTGGGACCTCCTTGGCAGCACCACTCCTGATTTTCGCCTTTCTCACCGCAACCTAGACAAGCGCCACTTCAGGACCAGACATTGCGATCGCCATCCCCGAAGGATACAAAATCACCAGGAAGGAGCACCCAAACTGCCATTGCCCACAAGGCCAACCTCTACCTGAGCACCCACACTTATGGGCCCACAGACTCAATGGAACACCTCCACTTCAAGATAAATGTCAACCCGACCATCACCCTCCGAGGCACCCTCATCTACAGACCTCCTGGACCCCAACCTTTCTCTGACTCCATCACCGACATCATCACCCCACATGCTATCACCTCCACCAATTACACCTTCTTGGGAGACCTCAACTTCCAACTCGACAACCACCAAGACCCCAACTCCACCAATTACACCTTCTTGGGAGACCTCAACTTCCAACTCGACAACCACCAAGACCCCAACTCCACCTCCCTCCTGGAATACCTCTGCATCATCTGACTCACTCATATCGTACCAGGTCCAACACACTCAGCAGGACACACTCTCGACCCCATCTTCACAGTTGGAAACTCCATCTCCTTCAGCCACACCTCTGACCTCCCATGGATGGACCACCGCTGCGTCCACTTCACCTTCAAAGCAAACATGTCCCGCAGACACCCACCCCAGCTCCTATGCAGGAATTGGAAAAAGACCTCCGATGACCAGCTCACCTCCACCCTCAGCGGCTCCGCTCCCACCACCTCAGACGACGACCCCACACTACACAAATGGATCACTGACTGCTTCAACACTGTCACGCCCCCTCAAGAAATCCTCCAACCTTCATGCCAAGAAGGCCAGCTGGTTCGCCTCCAGAACTCCTGGAATCCCAACGAACCTGCAGACAACTTGAAAAACTATGGAGGAACTCCAAAACACCAGCGGACCTCTACAACTACAAAACAGCCACCACCGCCCACCACAAACTCATCAGACACTCAAGGAAGAAAGCACTCCAGGACAGAATCTCCACCCACGCACACAACAGCAAAGAACTCTTCAGCATCATCAAAGAGTTTGCCCAACCCAACAGTGAGTCCACTGACATACCACCCTCCCAGCACCTCTGCGACAAACTCAGCGCCTTCTTCCATCACAAAATCAAGACCATCTATGAGAACTTCGATGACAACAACCTCCACAAGGAACACACACCCACTGCTTCTTGCACCACACAGCCAACACTGGACAATTGGACCATTTTCAGCATCGAAGACACCCTAATGACTATGAAGGACACCCACTCCGGGGACCCCAGGCCCCCACCATCTACCACAGAGCCGCAGATATCAGCGCCCCTGAGCTACAGAAAATCATCAACCGCTCCTTCGAGACCGCCTCCTTCCCAGATGACTGGAAAAATGCAGAGATCAACCATCACCTGAAAAAACTCTTGGCAGACCCCACTGACCTCAATAACTTCAGGCTCATCTCCCTACGTCCATACCCGGCAAAAGTCATTGAAAAAGCTGTAAACATCCAACTCGCCTCCTTCATCGACAATAACAACATCCTCGACTCCTCCCAATCAGCCTTCAGGAAGAACCACAGCACCGAAATCACTATCATTGCTGCAACTGACCACATCTTCCACAGAAAAAATCTGCACCCTCCGCGACAGAGGAGAGGCTGTAGCCCTCATCCTCCTGGACCTCTCCACGGCCTTTGGCAGTCTTACACCGCACCCTAGCGCACAGACTCCATAATGCAGGAATCCAGAACAAAGCCCTTGACTGGGTCCACTCTTTCCTCTCCGGCAGAACACAGCAGGTCAGACTCCCTTCTTCCTCTCGGAACCCATTCTGACCACCTGCAGAGTCCCCCAAGGATCCTCGATCAGCCCCACTCTGTTCAACATCTACATGGCCCCACTCGCTTCCACCGTCAGATCACACAGACTCAACATCGTATCGTATGCAGAAGACACTCAACTCATCCTCTCCCTAACCAACGAACCCAACATCTTGAAACACAACTTTCAAGAAGGAATGGAAGCTGTCACAGGTGGATGAAGAGCAGCTGCCTACAACTGAACACAGATAAAACCGAAGTACTTATCATAGGACGACATTGAGAAGCCTAGAATGACTCCTGGTGGCCCTCAGCCCTTGGAAACCCACACCCACCCACGGAACATGAAAGCAACCTCAGAATCATCCTGGACTCCGAACTCAAAATGGACCACCAGATAAATGCCTTCACCTCTTCCTGTTTCCACACCCTCCGTCCCCTATGAAAGACTTTCAACTGGATTCCCGTCGAACACAGGAAAACTGTCACCCTCACCCTCATCAGCAGCACACTGGACTACAGCAACGTGCTCTATGCCAGAATCAACAGGAACCTCACCCGCAAACTCCAGAACATCCAGAATGCCTCCACCAGACTAGTCCTTAACCTACCGCACCACTACCACATCACCCAACACCTACGGGTGCTACACTGGCTCCCCATCTCCTTCGAGCTCCTCACCCACGCTCACAAAGCCCTCCACAACACCGGCCCTGCCTACATGATCCACCGCCTCTCGTTCCACGCACACCAAAGATCCCTCCGCTCAGCCCAGCTCTCCCTCGCGATGCTGCGGCTCATCAAGAAGACCAGAATAGGAGGTCGCTCCTTCTCCTTCCTCATGGCCAAGGCATGGAACACCCTTCCTCTCCACCTCCGCCAGGCACTATCTCTCTCCAAGTTCCTGAGGGGCCTCAAGATCTGGCTCTTCGACGAATCACCATGAGCATCCGGCTACCGCACAAACCCTGGTGAGCCCTGGAAGACCTCAGGACCTGCTTGGCCTCTGGACGTCTCCGTGAGGGCCAAGGAGCTGCGTACGCACCCTCTCTCCCCCAGCGCCTTGAGACCCTCCCTGGTGAGTAGTTGCACTTAACAAATACTTGATTGATTGATTGATAGACAATATGTCAATAAGTCATTTCTGGTCCGCAATACATCTAAAATCCTACTTTCCACTTGCCCCGCAGGAATAAATATTGAATTTTTGGGGCCTGATTTACTAAAGTTTAATGCAACGCAGCAAAGGAACGTGCTGCGCTATGTTGTGTAAAACGGGTAGAGCTCAAATGCCCTAAATCTACTATGATATGGCACACTTCTGTTCCCTCCTTGTGCTGGCATACTGGGTGCAGCCTACCTCCAACACAGGAACCCTTGTTCCATGGTGCAAGGGTGCCTGCATTACAAGCAGCATTGTTTTATGCAGGAAATCACACCTCACTGCACAAATAATCTGAAGAAGAAATGTACTCTTTCCTTGTGTGATGAGGAATTCATCACGCATAGAAAGAGGAAGTAAAGAGGGGAAATATTTGTATTTCTCCTCATTATGCCATCCTGAAGAGAAGCACCATTTTGAAAAAAACCCAGGTTTACTGATTTCAGTGAATCTGGAATTTTGTCAAACTTAATGGCAGAATATACAGAAAGGCCTGTGTTCCACCTTGGAATACCTACCATTATGAAATGTACCACAATGCAGTGCAAACTTTCCCCTTTCTTTGGAAAGTCACTCAAGGCAGCAGAAACCGGCCAGTGTGTAGCTTAGCAAATATCGCTTAAGGACTGGTGTTCCCTTGAGTCAACTTGCGTGATGCAATGACAGTTCAAGTCCTTAGTAAACCTGGGCCCTAGTGTTTGCTTTGAAAGTTTAATTTGCAATCTACGTAATGAGAGATGAAGCTACTGAACAACTGCAGGTGAATTTAAAGACTTTTAGCTATAACCAGCAGTCTGGGTTCTGCCGCACCAGTACAGAGGAGCACAAGGCATGACCAAATCTGAGTCAGTTTTTTATGATAATCTTTGGCAATGTAAATATGTTCTACCTATAGTCCTTCTATGCAATTTTTTTTTGGACACTCAGAATATCTAGCCTGGTTCTGGTCCTCCTGGGTTTATGATGGACACCCCTAGCATAAGGGAGAGTGGAGTTGTTGGGGGACGACCGACTGACTGCTTTCAATCTCACAGATTTAATAGAAGCAAATAATACTGCTGACATTTCACTGTCGTATCACTAAAATGGATGAGGCAGTGGAGGTGACTTCAGTCACCTTTTGAGCCACAATGACATTACAGGGTTGATCCATTGTCACACAGTTAGCCCCTTAGCTGCCTCATTTTCGCTGCTGAGAGGGTTGCGGAATAACAGTGAGCGGAAACTGCAGAGAATAAATAGCTCTTGTAGCCTTTTTTACTTTCTCCAAAGGCAGCTCGTGAGCTTTGAAATCAGGGGGGAACCTCTGTCGACCCCATTTTGCTACCTCATTCTCAGACGTACACACATGCGAACTGAAAAACACACACAACATGCGAACTGAAAAACACACACAACATGCTCATCCACACACCCTCACTCACACGCTACCACCCATTTACAAACACACAGTTGCTGGAAGTAAGAGTGCAGGGGGTGCTGCAACAAGCACCAAATAACCGTGCTGGAGTTCAGAAAGCGAATGAGCAATAAATATGCTTTAATGTACTTTTTATCTTGCTGTATTTTCAATTGTTCAAAGACAGGGGTCAAATGTCAGGCTGTCTTTTGACAAACTCAGGTATTATTTAAACATGGATATTGGTGTTTACCTTTCTTTCTCTGAATGCAAAGTGTGAAGATTAAGGTACTGGTAGCGGGAAAGAAAAGGCTGTAGAATGTCAATTTTTTCTAACACACAATAACATTTTAATACCCATGAATGAACTGTACAAATTTGCCAAAATATATCAGCAACAAGGAAATCACAAATGTGGCGCATTTTAAATTCTGAAGTGTTTTGGAAACAAATATTTTAACAGGATCAAAATGAATCAATACACTTAAGTTGGTGATGCAAAAATTACAAATAGTTGCTGAAACCAATTTTCCACACATTAGCATCTCTGCGCTTTACAGTTTTATCAGTAAAACTAAACTATATATCTATGCAAACACAGTGGGCTTTTCAATAGAAAATGTGCTGTCTGTAAATGACAATGTGCTGCCACACCATTTTCCTTGCAGATCTCTGCCTCCTAACCCTGCTGCGACTGTGCAACAACATGGACTGGTCTGGGGCTCAGGCGAGTAAGCTCCTCACTTTGCCTGACCCAGCACATAATTGGCATTTTTGGCAGCACCTCATTCCCTAACTGTTACCTTACAGACACAAATTGGCCACCATGCATGGTCTATTTGCCTCTGAACTGCTATGTTGGTTTTCCACTGCCAGACTGGAAAGTATGGGAGCAGCAGAACAGGATGTCGATTTCATTCTCAATCCCCTAATCAGTAGAGGCAGCACCCCTTAAGCCTCTATGGACAGGCCGCCTATGTCTTTCTCCTACTGCTACTGCCTTAATGAAATCTGAGATAGGTGGAAACATATTCCTAATTGGTATATTTAATTTACCTATAAGTCCCTGGAAAACGGTAGAAGGTGCATCCAGGGTTTAGAAGGTATATATCACTTTTGGGCTGAGGCACCTATTGTGCCATCCACTACAGTGTTAGTGCAAACATGGCTTCAAGCCTACCATGTGCAGACTGCGTGCAGCAGTGTAAAAACTACAGTTTTTACCAGATCAAAATAAGCCCTATTGACAGGTAAAAACCTTCCTTTTAAATATTAATGTCACCCCTATTTAGGCTGCCTGGTAACCCACAAGGCAGAGCACATTATATTTAAAAGTAGGACATGTAGACATTTAAAATTAACATGTCCTTACAGTGATTAACACCTTGCATCTATCTTCACTGTAGGAAGACTGGCTAGCTGGGAAGCATTACTAAAGACTAATATTGTATATCAGAAAGGGACCAGACAGAAAAGTAATCTACTCACTTTTTCTTAATAGTTATCAAAAATTGAATGTAATGGTGAAATTGGAATTTTAATAAATATTCAGGCAGACTAACTTTTAGACATTTTCCTTTTTTTCTAGCCTGAAGTTTCTGGAGGCTAATTTGAATTAGCTCTCTCTATCTCCTCCTCGACAGTAATTAGCCTTGAATATGTGTGATTATCAATATATAGTGCTATATAAATTAGTGTATTCATCAAAAAATGTAAAACAAGATGTGTGTAGAAAGAAATGCAAATTAAAAAAATGCAGTACAATGGCAATAGAGACTAGATAGAGAGAAGATAGCATATGATTCATTTTATCCGCAGACAGGGTAGTGTTTCATAAATACTTGCACTGGAGGTTTAAGTTAGTTTGCTGCCAATCAGTCCTTAAAGGTTTATTTAAAATAAAGTGCATTTCATAGTAAGTGAGCACAGTGTCAAATCCTGCTTTAGAGTCAGTTCCTGCTTGAAAGTCTGCTAGGTTCACATATTACAATTAGGGCCCATTTGAAAGGGGAGAGAACAGGATGGCGAGACTTATATATCTGGGTTTATTGATGGGAGAGTAACTGCCCCAAACTTGGTTTTAATGTTAGATGTAGGAGGACACTAGGGCTACAATAGTCCACTCCCCACATACATACAACCAACACTCAGTGCTCATGTGCCGTGGGGCCAAAGACATTTGCCTGCTGTTGGCCTGTGCCTGAATCCTTGTGAGTCTCTAAGTACCTCCTCTGAGGTCGTGGAGGGACGGGGGGCTGTTGAAGTGTACTCCTGTAGAAGATTGGGACGTGAAGAACCAAGTCAGAAGATAAAGTTTTTGACCAGGATAAACCTGGTTGGTGTATCTGACATGTGCTCCATCAGTCAGTCTGCAATTGTGCCTAGGTCCTGGTCTACCCTGACCACTGACTAGCATTGGCATGTTGTGCTTCTTGGCACAAACTCCTACATAAAAACTTAACAATTCATATCTTCCGTTTCCCTCAATGGAGTTTTGTCATTTTGGAGTTGTTTTATTTATTAAGTTATATTCTATTTTTTTTCTAATTCAGTTTGGAACTTTTATTGTTTTTGAATTTTTACTTTATTACTGTTTTGGAACTGCATAAATAACATCTGTTCTGTGCCATTGCTACCAAGGAGCTGAGCTCAGGTTAATTTAGTGACTTTGAGGGTTCACCCTGACAAGAGTTAGGAATGTTTCTTGAGTTATGTAGTCACCCACTTAAAAAAAAAGAAAATTCTTATACCCACCATCTGTTTAACTTGACTGAGTCAGAGTCAAATACTTTATTGTTTTAGTTAAATAAAACCTTACCAATATTTTCATATTAACTTCAATTGAGACTGCCCAAGCAGCTGTTTATATCAAGCATAGCACATGAGTTCAGGAATGTTACCTTACCTCTTCCCTGTCCACCCTCCACTCTCCATAAGTTCAGGGTCCACACCACTCCTAGACAGGTCTGGTCTACATAAACACCTAATCAAATATTGTTGGTTAAAGGAGTGTTCCCAATAACTAGAATAAAACATAAGCATCATTTTCTTTTTGCCCCACAAAAGCACACTGCCTCCCCTTTGGCCCCAGTCATTAAGAAAGGCACAGTTGTCAATCTGTTTTAATTAGTACCTTGATCTGTTTAATTAGTACCTAGGGCTTATGATTATGATTTGGATGTCTTATTTTGAGACCGTCCTAATTCTGTGCTCGAATTCAGATCTAAATCCAGATTAAATCTACTAATCAATATATTACACATACTGCAATCAGTCACCAATTAGAGTGACTAGTCTTCTATACAGAGCACATGTTGCAGTGACAAAGACCACACCTCAATCCAGTCATTAGACATAGTTTTTTTTACTCATCCTTGCTTTTAAAGCTTTATAGCATAAGACCATCTTAACCCCTTTTTAGCTGAACCTACTGCACTTTATCACTCAACCAGGCCCACCTTTGTGCAATGATGTGAACTGTCCACTTTCTCTTTCTCTTTTTAAGCATGTATTTTATTAAAAATCACCTTTTTCCAAAATATTTAACGTTGGATACAATGACATCTCTTTATGTTGCAAGTATTTTATTCATGGTTTATTTCATGGATGTATCTTACAAAGAGGCACCTTTTCAATCAAGCAGTAAAGTATTTTCTACTTTTAAAAAAAAAGTGACTAGTCATGAGGCATCTGGTCTACTGGAAATATGCCTTCTGATAATAAGTTATAGAGAACAAAGGATTCAGAACCAGGTAGCAAGAGAAGTCCCCATCACAATTGTCCTAGGGGTGGAGGATACCTTCTGGAATTGGAAAGTCCAAGCGCTGCATCTACCTTCCAGCTACTGACCTCCAAGAGTTGAAACAACTTTTCAGTGTTCAAGAAACCACTGAAAAAATCCTCTTTGGAATCAGCTATTCGGCATTAATGTATAAAGACCCTCAGCACTGTTGTTTACTGTACAGCCATCTTCCACATGACCTCATGGGCTTACTCATTGTGCCTTGTTGTTATATGTTTGTTTGACGAGGATATTTTGTAGTGACTATAACGGTTCATGTTCAAAATATTTTAAATAAATACATTAAATGAAATTGCAATATTAAAAATGCCTTTTATCAATTGAATAAGCCACACACTTACTACCGGATTTCGAATAAATGTGAAATCAGACTGTACATGAGAAAATATAAACCATAAATGATCAACAAATGCAAACATTAAAGATGGTGAAACACATATGCTAGGCTAGGCATCAGTTTCCAAAGACTGCAACAAAGTTGAATGTTCAGGAAATATATTAAGATGTTAATATTTAGGAGCAGATGTGGCCCGAACTTCAACCTTTGGAGCTAAGGAGCTAGGGGCCTCATTTACTATATTTTGATGCACAGCAGCGCAGGAGGCTTTCCTGCAGTGCTGCCGTGCATCAAAATAAAAGGGCAGGAATGTGCTGTATCTACAAGATATACCATTGCAAACTAATGGGGTAACCCAAGGAGCCCTAGGATCTATGTAATGTATGGTACATTCAACAATATGGTCCTATTGGCATTTATTTAGAGAAAAGATATACAATACTTCAAAATATAAAAAGAACCCTAAAATTCATTTTATTATTCCAAATAACCTTACTTGTGATCTGTTCCTTGTGTCTCTCTCACGCCATCAATATATTATGTAAATAAATATTGTATATCTTTTCTCTAAATTAGTGCCAGTACAACCATATTGTTGCATGCATTATATCTTCAAGATATGGCGCATTCCTGTTCTTCCCTCTTGCACCTGTTTTCAAATAGCAGCCGTGCACCAACCATGGTGCAAGGGTGCCTGCGTGTCAGGGATGATTTGCTCCTTCTATGTGTACTGCAGTATGCACCACATTTAGAAAGAGTAAAAAACAAGGAGAAATAAAAGTATTGTAGTATTGGCAAAGAATGTTTTGTGCTCAACAATCTTAGCATTCTCTGCCAATAGTTCTGATATTGTCATGAATTGTAGTTCTAAGAATGTTATGTTTCAAGTGCGGACTGTTGACTGCGGTCAGTTACTGGTGGGCTTACAGCTGGATAGACCTGTCAACTATGTAGCCACTACAATAAATCTTCTGAACTTATCTTGGCTCCAGTATTTTCACTACAAAATATTGGTGGCGAGTATGTGATCTATGCAAGAACATGGATCACCTGTGACTAGTTCATTCACAAAGCTTTGGAAATCCATTTATTCATCTCTTAATCACATAAATAACTTCAGTGTCTGACTCCTCCTCAGACTCCATCACACAGGCCACTATTTTCTTTTGAGATCTCTTTTACAGACAACCCTTAGGAAAACGTCATGTCTTTTTGCAGTATTTGCACGACATTTGCCGCAGGATATTTCCTCCCTTTAGGGTGTGGGGCATTGCCACACCGGAAGCACATATTGCTACTAATGTGAATACTAGTGTTTGCTTTATTCTTGATACTAGTGAATCCACTGTTGCTGGCAAATGTTTGCTTGGACTTACTTGCCCCCACCACATTAAAACAAAGCGTAAAATAGAACTCCTTGGTTTAATCAAAGACATTCTTGAGTTCAAAGGGAGGAAGATCAAGGTTAAGATTTATGTTGCAGTCTCAACATACTTGGATGGTTTCACCAAGGTTTGTTTGGTATGATACTAAGACCGGGTGCCAGGGTGGAGGTTTTGTGGTTGCATGCGAGGAGGAGGGGGTAAAATGGAAAGAGAGTTTCCCTGCTTTATTTGATGATAGTCTAAGTAAGATTCAAGGTTTCAGACAGAAGATCATTGTGAAGGAATGTGCAATTCCTGTTCAGCATAAACTTTGGGGAGTTCCTTTCAGTGTGTGAGAAGACCTCAATAAGTAACTCAAGAGTTACTTGTTGACACTGAGTCTTCTTTGTGGTTATCCCCTTTAGTTGTAGCTCGCAAGAGGTGCGGACAACTGCATGTATGTGTGGATTTAAGGTCACTAAATAAGGAAATTTGGGTAGACTCTTACCCATTCCAAAATCAACAAATTATTTTCTTGTGTCAAAGGGGCTCAAGTCTGGCATCTGTTGCATCTGTTTTTCAGAAAGTGATGCAGAATCTGTTGAGTGAGGTTGAAGGTGTATTGGTGTTTCAGGATGATGTTTTAGTTTATGCCAAGTATACCCAATCTCACAATGCTATTTTCCGGAATGTGCTCAAGATTTTTGAGAAAGATGGGGTGGTTCTCAAGACCAAGAAGTGTACGTTTTTGTGTAGAGAAAGTAGAATATCTTGGTCACTTAGTATCTCAAGATGGAATAAGTCATAGGCAAGATCCTGTTGAGGCTTTTGCGAATGCTCCTGATCCAAAAGACAAAACTTGAGTTAAGTCCTTGCTTGGCCCGTATGAGTATTACTCAAGGTTCATTCACAATTTTGCCACCATAGTGCATCCTATCAGCAGCTTACTCAAGAAGGGTGTCAAGTTTTAGTGGTCGGAAGAGTGTGTTGCTGCGCTCAATCAGGTCAATACCAGCTTAAGTAATAACCAAGCTCTAAAACCTTTCGATCCCAGTTTTCCCTGCTGCATTACAGTTGATGCTAGCCAGGTGCGGTTGGGTGCCATCATGATGCAAGGTTGTGGTGATAAGGAAAACACTGTAGATTTTGCGTCAAGAGTACTTAGGGATGCCGAAATTCAGTACTCTGTTATAGAAAGGTAATTACTAGCTTGATTGTGGGCTATAGAAAAGTTTTGTCCATATGTATGGGGAAAACATTTCACACTTTCAACTTATCACAAGCCTTTGGTCACTATTCTTGGCACTGGTGCTAGCAAGTGTTGTACTCCTAGGATTGCAAGGATGGTTACCAGATTGCTGCAGTACCAGTTTGATGTGTTCCACATCTCTGAAGAAAAGAATGGGAGGGATGATTTTTCCCCTGCTTTCTATAGAATGAAGATGAAAGTGAGGAGTTGGATTTCTATGAGCTCTGTGATGAGGATTCTGAGGATTGCTTTGTAGCTGCATTGTATATACGTGAACTTAACATTGATTCTGAGGAAGACTGGATGAGTGTTTTGCGGGATGATACATTACTGCAGCAAGTGTGTGAGTTTGTCATGGAGGACTGACCCACTGCACAACTCACTCATCCAAGAACGTGTTTAGTCTTCCCTCCTCAGTCTACGACTTTCTAGTTGATGTTTTTATTTATGGCCCAGGTACTCCTCGAATAAATTATCTTTGGAGAATCCAGTAGCCGTTTTTAACCACACGCACACTAGCCCACCTCTACTCACTAAACATATGCACCCTCATAACTTCTTTTAGCTTCACGACAGTGAACTGAGACAACCTCCGGCAAAGAGCCCCCATTGGGCATTGCAGCGCCGGCCCCACGAGGAGCTGGCCTATGATGAAGCATGACGCCCCTCGGGGTTTGTGAGGGCCCTTGCTCCTTATTGGAGCTATCCCTGTACAAGCACGCACTGTCTTGTCCTATGTAGCACTTGTCTGTAACTGACATAACTGTGGTGTTCTGTCACATTCCTTCCCCTTGCCTCATAGGAACAGCATACCTTTTCTCTTTTACCTTCTCTATTACCCATCGAATGTCCCTCTGGTCATGGGTCAAGTTAGGGATCGATGTTATGGGCCCTTTCGACTCCTTGCTGGGTGGTAACAGGTATGTTTTAGTCCTGATTGACTATGCGTGTAAATGGCCAGAATTCAAGATGGTCAGAGAACCAAATGCTACGGGTGTGGTTATGTTTTTGAGGGAGGTGTGCATGAGAAAAGGGTTCCCAGAGGTCCTTGTCTCTGACAATGTAACTCAGTTTGTAAGCAATGGGTTGGAGGCATTTCTTACTTCATGTGATGTAAAACATTTGAGGAGTTCTTTTTACCACCCACAAACAAATTGTCTTGTGGAATGGATGAATCATGTGGTGGGGGAGTGCCTCAAGTGGGCTAAGTCTGGGAACCATGACATTACCAGATCTTTGGATAGCATGTTGTGGTTTTATAGGACTACTCCTCACTCTGCCACCAAAATTTCACCTTTCGAGCTCTTGAGGGGAAGGAAGGTGAACATTAGTTTTAGACCCGGATGGATGAGTAAATGGATTAAATTAGATTCTTATGTGATGAAACGTATGGATATTGGATAACTAATTTGCACATTATATTCTTTGCAAATTGTATGAATTCCCCAGGAAGAGATATATCTTACCTGTATTTAAAACACTTAATTTTAGGCAATGTAGGCCAGCACTCCTAATTTTGCAACAATTACACACCCCATATGTAAGTTGTACAATGTCTTCTTATATATGACAGGTGCTGAAAATTAGGAAAATCATGCGGTGGGTTCTCCTATAGGAGAACTTCCGCTTTTTTAATGAGTCACCTGAAGGGATGAAAATTGCACTTTGTTTTAATTAATAATCACACCGTATATATGAAGAGATATTTTAAATATTATGTAGTATATTTTTATGTTACTGAAAAGTATCAAATAAAGTTATTGATTGAAATTGAAATTGATATTGTGAAAGAAAATATGTCACAGACTCAAATGAAACAGAAGCTTTGGTGTGATAACAAGAAAGGTGCTGAAATAGTTCCCTTGGAGGTGGTACATCTTGTCCGTATTAAGTTTCCCATTCATGTTAAAAAAGGAAAGAGCAAATACAGTGAACCTTACAGAGTTGTGAAGGTTGATAATAATGCTGTTCAAGTGGAAGGGGAGCATTGGTGGAATCTTACAAAGATTGCCAATTGATGAGAACCAGGTTTGGTGGCGATTTTGACAAAGACACAGCAAGTATGCCACTTTGTCCCAGTAAGTGCAGCAAAATGACTGATTTAACTACGATGAATATTCTTGGGAGATGCTCTAGCGTTATAGTCACTCCAAGATATTCCTTGAGTGATATTTGTTTATTTTTAATTTGATTTATTTTTCTTTCTTATATTTTTGGTGGGGAACAAGGGAAGGCATGTAGTATTGTAGTATTGGAAGCAAATGTTTTGTCCTCAACAATCTTAGCATTCTCTGCCAGTCAGTTACTGTTGGGCTTACAGCTGGTTGGACCTGTCAGCCGTGTAGCCACTACAATAAAT
Organism: Triturus cristatus; assembly: GCF_964204655.1. Taxonomy (NCBI): domain Eukaryota; kingdom Metazoa; phylum Chordata; class Amphibia; order Caudata; family Salamandridae; genus Triturus; species Triturus cristatus. The sequence continues at coordinate 384,288,218 of NC_140584.1, read as the reverse complement.
CTTCTGAACTTACCTTGGCTCCAGGGTCTTCACTACAAACACCCACAGTAACACCCATGGGATGACCCTTTCACGCAGAGTAATGCATGACAGGGGCCCATATTTACAACGCTATGTAAAGTTGTGCAGGGCGACTTTACATGGCCTTGTAAATAAGGGCAGGCACACCACGCTGTGGGTGCTTCTAAAACATTAACACGCTGCCTGCCCAATGGGTTTCTAAATAAGGTCCTGGGTGTTTATTTACAAAGAAATGGTGCAGCGCGGCGCTGCAAACAATTTAGCTGCTCCACGCTTAGTCATTTAAAAAAATGCAAGAAAGCCCTGTATTTACAAGAATATGGTGCACCCCTGTGTTTTCCCTTGCTATGGTGCTAAAAACAAACTGCCTGGTACCAACACAGACACCCTTGCACCATGGTTCAAGGTTGCCGGTGTCGCAGGGAGGATTGTTTATGTGCAGGAAAGGACACCTTCCTTCACATAAATAATCTTTAAAGGTGATATGCGCCTTCTAATTGTGCTTCTGAATGCAGCAAACATAGAAAGAGTAAAAACGAGGGGAAATAAAAGTATTTCTCCTTATTGCACCACTCTAACGCCTGCTATTCAGTGGCATTAGTTTTTGGTGCTGCTTCAGATTTACACATCCTCAGAAAGCAATGGGTGTTGCAGTGGAACATGCACAGCAACACCCATTGCATGCCCCTTTCACGCAGATACCTGCATGAAAGGGTAGGATATTTACAAAGCACGGAAAGTGGCTTAATGTTGCTTTGTGAATATGGAGCAGGGTTTGCTCCACCCGAGCGTCCTAAGAAGTGACACACCTGTGGCGAAATGCCCTTGTAAATATGAACATGGGTTTGAGTCTTTGCACTGGCTCAACATCTTGTGTTTCTGAGCAAATCAAATAATCTCCCTGTGCCTAAAATGAATATATCCTTGTGTTGAAATGTGTCATGTAATATAACTGTTGCTCATGTAAAGCTCTCCAATACCTTCAGGTCGACTTTGCACTATATCAAACTGCAAAAAAAAAGTATATACCGGAAACTAATGTACCACGATCAAGGTACAGAATCCTTATATACAGGAGCGTTGCATGGATTCTCAGTACTCTCTGCCATCTAGAATTTTGCCTCATGCAACATGTGGCATACTCACCATTAAATGAGCAAGCATTGGCAAAGCCACAATGTCTTGCGTTAATAATGCAAGTGCTGAGCTGTTGAATTGTCCAATGTCTGTCAATTATTGTTTATAACAGTAAAAGAAAAAAACATTTCAAAATACTGAAGGAAAGGCATACATATCTCATGGTATCTCAAAACTGTACATTGAAGTCAATGTTTTAAAACGTTGCTGGTTTATTTTTCAAATAGTTTTAACTCAAGAAACTCTGAACAGAATTTTAAAAGAATTAGGAAGTGTCAGAATGTAATGGGAAATGCTTGCCAATGTATAATTTACTTTCGACAGGACTCAACAAATTGCTCCTCCCTGGTAGCCCAGGGAGCAGATTTATGGGTCTCCAGGAGAAGTGTCATGCTAAGTACACTTTCTGCCACAGACACCAGCTGAGTGAGTATAGCCTATAGCCCTTCTGTAAGCACCCTAAAAGCCTTTTTGTGCCAAAGCTTCTGCTTTAATGCAATATGTAATATGCAAAAGATAATAAAAGGTAGGGAGCTAGAAAACATATGCATTCTCATGGGGTGCTGAATGAAAAGTATTTCCCTAATTGTGAGCTGTGTAAGGATACACGTCAGCCAATCGAAAGGTTGGTAAAGAGGCTATTCTCCAGAGTTGGGACAAACAAAAGAAGAGGAAGGTAAGCCAAAGACTGATAAGCAAGCAAATGAGAATGACATCAAAGCCAAACAATGTTAACCAATGGGTGACTTGTGCTCTCTGGCAGGCTTGACCTAAAAAGACAGTTTTAAGGCCTTTTGTAGCAGTTCCTTACCAACACAAAGTGGCATCTAAAGCTGCTGTTTTACTTTGCTCATGGTTAGCCAGGCCCTGTTTAGGTATCTTCATTTGAATGAGCTAAGGCTGTGCTTAGTACTTCAAAATCGTTTTTCATTATGTTGTCATGTAACTAGAAGTGCAGTCATGTCATATTTCTTTTAAAGTGGCCCATTCTTTATAGTTCAAGGTTAAAACAGATCTCCACCTCCAAGTGCAGAGCATACATAAAACAAACCAAGGCATTGTTGGTTGTAGACATAGTTTACCTCATATTACAGAGGTTTATAGAGGGAAAAGCTGGAATGGAACATGGACTCTGTCCAAATGGTCTCATCTGGCAACCTTAACCTCTAGGAAATGGGTTATAAGCATAGATGTAGCGTACGGAATGCATTAGGTGTGCCTATAAAGAAGTATCTCCCAGCTCTTTGGTTCATGCAGCTTATCACGACCTTGCAATAACTAATCAAATTGATAAACAGCAAGGGAATCAAAACTTTCATGGAACCAAGTGCAAAACTAAATTTAAGTCACATTGACTGCACAACCCATTACATATACACTGCAGAGGGCAATTTAGGGAAGACAGGCTGCAATAAAAAAAAGAAAAAGCTCTCTATTTGGGATGCAAACGCAGACACATGAAGGTCTACTGTCCCTTTCAGGCCACCATTCCAGTGTTCCTAACCAATCACAGTACGTCACTTTTCCTATGTTAAAAGTGACGCAAAATTGGCGCAAGAGGCATGTAAATTTGCCCCTTAATATCCATCAGGCAGGTGGTTTTGCGACCTCCAGGGAACGGATAATTTGCAATGCCACCTATTAGTACATAGTTAATCCCAAGTTACATCTCTTTTCCAAACCATGCAATGTGCAATGACTGATTTGTAAATGGAGATAGTGCCTAGGGCCCATATTTCTTTGTGGTGTATTGCTGCTAGATTATTTGTCTATACTATTCCGTTGGCTCTTCATTCGATATTAATTTAAATATCAAAACAGCCTTTTATGCTGGCTGCATGCAATTATTTCAAATAAACAATAGGCTCAGGTCCCTTCAAAGATCAGCATTCAGCTGCCCCTCCAGGCGCCGAGCACAGGAAATGAAAATACCGAGTGTTCTGTACAAGTATTTCTGTGTTTCCAGCATTACCTGAGCTTCGACTCTTTCCATGGAGAAGTAATTCGTAAAATACACTTTTTAAGGTTTCTATTTGAAGATCAGTTGCTGATTGTACATTCAGTATACCTGCACATAGAATCTACTCTCTAAAGACACTGTGGAATTCTGCGGTTTCCCGGATATGTAAGAATACTATAAACAATAATTTTAAGGAATTTAAAAAGGACACATGATCCAGACCATATGGGATTATTACAAGTGAGCAGAACGAAATAACAAAGCTAAAATAGCAGTAATTAACATCAGACCTAAAAAATAACCATGTCGTTAAAGTTCCGACTTCAGAAGGTGTTGTTTTACGTGTAAAAAGAACTGTCCAAAACAGACTAAATCTTAAGGAATTCCGGATATTAAACAATAACTTTACCTTATTTTTTCTAAGGAACACCTCCTCTCTTAGGCAAGTTGAAGTTCCCAGATGGCTTTAGCAAAAGTAACATTTTCGTACATATATTCTTTCATAGTAATAATGTGGAAACCCATGGCGCTGCAATTCCTGCCTTTTTAGATTATCAATAAATGAGAGCGCCAACCGGTTTTTCATTCAGGCATTTTATTAGTTTTATATTTCAGAGCTATTTTGCAATTTGTTTAATGTGTTAATTGATGAATCCTAGGTAGAAGCTGCTCTAGCCCCCAAGTAGCTCATATAACAGCTCTTCCAGTGTGCTTCTTCTGGATTTTTTTTATGTCCATAAAAAAGCACAAATGTTAGTAAACACATGAACCAGGCCATTGAATAATTTTAGCCAATGTATGCAGGTGGGTCCCACTGGCCTTCATTTTTAGTGACTAGCAATTATTTTTCTTCATCAGACTTTTACACAGAGCTAGGGAGAAGAAAACACAGAAGGGGGATAACAAGAGGAAGAAATAGAAAAGAGCGACAAAGTAAGAAAACAGGGATAAAAAAACAACCTTCAAGAGCGAGATAAAGGGGCAAGGATGTCTGGTGGTGGATGAAAGAGGCATGAAGTGTTTTAAGAAGCGCAGACTTTGTTATTTGTAGGAGACTTTATTGTAAGTTTACTGGAACAACCCCCAGATACATCTTCTCTCTGTAACAGCCAGCACTCTTCTCTGGCATGCCCAGAATTCTAAAATCATAGATACCATTAGAAGAATGCTGATCCTGTTGCTAAGACAAAATAACAGGCTGCAAGATATCAAGATATAACAAAGTGGAATCAAGGCTACACAGCCTCAGTATGCGTCACCTCTGACACTGGATAGCACGAGCAGCGGGCTTCTGACAAATATTCTGGGCCTATGCACTGTCCAGAACGTCAGAGACATTGATGGATTGAAAGGTGTTTCAATGACTTCTTCCAGATTTGCAGCCTCAAAAGTATCCTTAGACTCGCAGATGACCAGATTTTTTCTTTTCAAGGGCTGCTTCAAGAATGTGTCATGTAGCTGTGGTTTCCGAAGAAGCAGTGGTCTACGATGGTGAGTCCTGTGTCATCGTCAGTGATGCCTTTGACAAGAGGCTTGCAATGCGAATGCCTGAGTTGAGGATGTAGTGTTTCAGAGGAAGCTGCGGACTGTGATGTGAGGTCCTGCGTCCAGGATGCTTGGTATAGTGGCTGTTCTGATGTAGCTGCGTGGAGATGTGCTGCGCTGGACTGGGGTAGCACCACTTGGGGTTAGGACTCACAGCAGGCAGAGAGCAGTTGCTGGGCTCAAGGGGGTTGGAGCCTTTTCTGTTCCTGAGGCTCTGCTCCTAAGGTTCTGTTCAAGAGGCCAGCCAACTAGACCATGGAATTACTCTGATGGTCATGGGTCCAAGATGCAGGTCTAATCCTTTTCACCCAGGCAGCAGGGCAGCAGTCCTTCTTGTAGAGCATCAGAACAGTCCTTCTGAGTCTTCCACAGGTCCAGAGATGTAGTGAAGAGTTGGCATCTCAGTGTCCATTATTTTTACCTGGTGCCCACTTTTGAAGTAGGAGAAGGTTCTGGAGGTTTCCATCCTCAGAGGTATTTGGAATTTCCTGCCCCCTTTCCCCTGGCACCAGCCTGCTTGGGTACCCAAAAGACTAGTGTCAAACTCTTTTTGAGTGTGCTGGACTTTTGTGATGTGCAAGTGTGGTAGGTGAGTTCTCCTCCCTCTCATCAAGTCAGAGATGGTCCATCCTGCCAAAACCTATTGCCCCTTTGTCCCACTGTTTGTGGCCAATATACAAAGACCAGCTACACCTAGTCATGTGACTCAGGATACAGGCACCAAGTAATTGACACAAGAAAATGCCAACTTTCTAAAAGTGGCATTTTTAGAACTGCAACTTAAAATCTGACTGTATCATTAAAGAGGGTTTTTAAATTACAATTCTTTAGACACCACACCCAACATTCCTACTGACTCCAAATTGAAAGTTGGTACTAATTAAATGTAGTAAAGTAACCCATTACTATCCAAAGGAAGAAGTAGGCCTTGCAGTAGTAAAAATAGAATTTAAGAGTGTTTCACTACCAGGACATGTAAAACTTGAAAGTGCAGTCTGACCTTATAAAACACTGCACTTGCCCTCTGGCCTGTTTAGGGCTTACTGAAGGGGTGACGTATATGCTTCAAAAAGGATGGTTAAGGCCTGGCAAAAGGTTTATTTTGCCGGGTCGAAATGGCAGTTCAGACTACACACACAGGCTGCAATGACAGGCCTGAGAAATGTTTAGAAAGGCTTCGTAAGTGGGTATCACAATTAGCGCTACAGAACCACTAGTATGATTTACTTTACAGGCCTGAGTACCTGTAGTACCACTCTACTAGGAACTTACAAGTAAACTAAATGTGCCAATTAAGTGTAGGCCAATGCTGCCATGTTTGAAGGAGAGAGCACAATCACTTTGGCAATGGTAAGGTGCACAAAGTACTCAAGCCAGCAAAAACAGGAGGGTGGTGGGCAAAAAATCGGGGTAAGCCACGCCAAGCATGTCAGGTCCAACACTTCCTTATATATTTGTAATTTAATGTGTAGTATTTGGTAGTGTGTGTATAGTTAAGGTATGTTTCATTTTTAAAGAAAATTCACTGGGTGGATGATCATTTATTGAGTGTTATTGAGGCCCAGGTAACGGAGATTAATAGCCCAGACCGCCTCCACGGAGTAGGCCTTGGGCTGCTTCTGCTTTGTCACCCTAGGCAAGTCAAGTGCTACAGTGGTGTGCTTGCTTCCCAATAAGAAGACTACTCTGGATCTATTACTTGTGCAGGACTCACATCTTGCAAAACTAATAACCCAGTTTCTTGCAAAGGTGCATACATTAGGTGAAAGAAATAGCAGAAGATAAATAATGAGCCGGCAAATTGCCCGGGTGGTACATATCATTGTAAGGGGACACGACTAGGCAGAAATAGAAGGAGAAGAGAAATATTGTTGGTTTAATTTTGCGAGGATACTTAAAATTAGAAAATATATCTGTAAGGTTCATGGCTTGGTCAGTCCCCCATGTTGAAGCAGGGTCTGAATAAAATGCCCTCTCAATGGCGGTCCAGTTCATGAATGTCACTAGGATAAGACTCCCTGGATAAACTCATAAAATACTTCCTACCATCCAATCAGGGGGCATGGATTTCTCCACTGCCTTGGCAACATGTCCAAATGATGCTAGGCAAGCTATAAGGTACTTGTCCAACTTCTCAGCGGCAAAGATACCAGGGGAAGAATCTAATGGAAGTCCCACACTGGTATCACATGAGGGTGAATTCAGAAACATAGGATTTCTTACTTCTATGCTCCTACAATGGTTGGTTAATGTAGATATTGATGAAAGGCTCTGGGAGTTGTGTTTTTAAAGGAAATATGCTGGGCACAGCCCTAAACAATTGTGTATTGAAACTAGGTAGAGGTGGGTATCATATGCAAAAAGTTTGGTTTCCCAGACTTGTGGACAGTCTAGTAGTGCTACAGTTTTGCAAGAGGTGAATGTGCCATGCCAAGATGTGCACTGAGCTTTGCCAATTATTCATGGGGTGCTGAGTCTGGGTGGAAGGAGATTATGTTAGACATGGAAAGATATCTGCTAAGTGTTATGAAGGTAGGTCTTCAAAGATGGATCTGCCATTTTGATGTGTCTCAGTGGGGAATGGTGCAGGATCAACGGTAGTAAATATTACGCAAATGGAAGGATCGCTTTTAAAAATATTCTTTAACTTTAACTAATCCAAAAATCCACCATGGGCAAAACAAAAAAATCCTACAATACACTCTCCTTTAGATTGAAATCCAATGTTGGGATGTAAGAACTTGGCAGACTGGTTTCTCCCTTAACGCTGAATACCAGTCAAAGTACAAAATGTAAAAGCAATCTTAATGTCCTGATAGACAGAGATTTTTGGTAAGGTGATACAGAGGTTTGAGGTCTGACAGAATAAGAGCAATGATTAAACAGATGTCTATTGGCAGTGCACTCATATCAGATCCACAACTGACCATCGCAAGGAGCACTCCTTTACCTTGACCATTAAATGATTTGCCTTGACCTAGACACAACTCAGCAACCAATCTAAAAAGTTGACATATTTGCAGTTTATGTAAAGGCAGAGTTGTAGTACAGATTTTGTAGATAATATTATCATACGGTGACATATATCCGTTGTGACCGATCCAAATATGGAATGTAAAGAATGCTTATTTTCAAGAGACACTTTTCGATTTTTAGTTTGGGAACATGATATATATGGGCATGTATAGGAAATGAAAAACAGTTTGATATCAAACATTAAAACTATAAGTTTTTGACTCATTATTTGATGTATAGATTTTAATCAAAAGGCGGTCCTACTCACAAAGGCATTTCATAATACTCCTATAGTACTTTTGTATGTGCTCTAACGTTCCTTTGTGAATTTTCCTCAAAACATCTAGAATGGGAATACAGTTGGAGTATTCAAGGAATATTCATATGCAATGATGTATATAGAAAGGACTGTTACCTCTTTGCACTTTATTTTAACTAACAGGGAGTTGGATGTTTCAGGACTCATTCACAATGGCATTCAAAGGATATAAAGAGTCTTACTTTAGAAGTGGTAATTCCCGCCTCATGCATTCTTTGTGAATTAGCTCTCTAGTAACAATATACTTTTTGCTGTTCAGACACATTTTTGTTAATCTGCTAGTCATAAAATATGATCTTCCCTCATTTATCACAGGTGTGCAACCGAGGCCTGAAGAAATATAGCCAATGCACATTGACCGGATAATTATGCTTTGTAGATGATTTTAGTTTCAATTTATTTTAATGTGTGTATATTCTGACCAACTTCAAGAGGAATATTTACTAGTAAAGTGACGAAGTGTGTCTGTAAGCCAAGAAGGCCCAACTAAACACTCCATCACTTTATAAATACAGGGCTGCACCATATTTGCCCTGCCTTTCCCCCCTGTGTTGACGTTAGATTTAGCAGCCCAGCGCCAACGCAGGCATCCTTGCACCATAGTGCAAGGGTGTCTGCCTTGCTAGGGAAGATTGTTTATGTGCAGGAAGGTGTACCTTCCTGCACATAAACAATGTTTAAATGGCGTTTTCTAACTTCTATTTGTGCTGATTAATGCAACACACATAGAAGTTGTAAAATGTAATTTTTTTTAAATGATTGTTTATGTGCAGAATCGGACACCTTCCTGCACATAAACAATCATTGGAGTTTTGCTGTTTCCATGTGTGCTGCACAACGAAGCACACATGGAAACAGCAAAAACGAGGAGAAATTCAACAGTTCTCCTTGTTTCGCCATGGTAAGACCAGGTTTTCCCTGTTCTTCATTTTGGCGCTGCCCCATATTTACTCCACCTTTGTAAATATGGTGCAGAATCAAAATCAATGGGTGTTTTGCGTGGTACACCCACATCAACACCCATTGCCCTCCCCTTTCCCACTATGTATAGCGAGAAAGGGTTCCTTATTTATAGGCAGCCTTAAGCAATGGCTTAACACTGCCTTGTAAATAAGGAAAAGCTCTATCCCGACCATAAAGGCTTATAAAGTGATGCTGTGGTGGTGAATGGGGCTTGTAAATATGCCCCCAAGTTTCGTATGTCTCATAACTCTGCCGTAATTACAAATTATCATTATGTTTACTTAGTCCGACGTACAAGACATTACTGTTGGTCACTTGCATGGTCACATCCTTCAGTTTTAAGGTTGAAATGTTTAAAGATATTTTGACTACACTTTTTAAAGCTGACTTCTTTGATACAGTTTTAGGATAACTCCCAAGGATTAGGTGGAAGAGACGTAAATGTAAATATACGAGAAGATTGCAACTTTTTCTGATTCACACACATTTCTGTGGTAATCAAGTTTAGTGCATCTGTTGACTACTTTAAATGTGTAGATATATGGTAGCCATGTACATTAGAGACCCGCCCCCATTTGCCTAATCGCACGTTTGTGTACAAATACAAACGGGGGTAAAAAATCAAATCATGCAGCTCTACTGCTCTCACTACATACTAGATACCAATGCATCAATTCTCTTGCACTGGTAAATACACTGTGTTTGTTCAAAGTTTACTTTAATTACCTATATTTGTATAATGTAGAAAACTGCAAACAGCACAAAACAACTTGTGGATAACCACAATATTAAATTCCATAATTGAATTTCACAGAAGTTCTTCAATCAAGACGAACTCAGCATGACTAACAACACACACTGAAATCAATGGTCTTTAGCTGTCTGCGTAAAGATGCACTTAAGAACTCAACCAATCATTCAATTATGAAATTTATAGAGGGCAACAGCTGTCAGTAAACAAGGCTTCCCTATGCTCAAGCATGAAAGCGAACGAGTCTTAAATAGTTTTTTAAGCTGTCATTCATTCTCAATTAGCCGTAGAGACCGGGATAGTGACTTCCACTCTTTGGTGACCAGATAAGTAAGAGATCAGCCTCCTCAGGTGGAAAAGTGAAATCGTTGGCATTTTAGGTGAAAGCCATGTCATAGGACAACCTGTCTGATAGTGGCAGAGCCTCCTACAAAGATATAAGGGAGAGGTCTTATGGAAAGAGCGAAAAGCGATGACCAGGGCTTTAAAGATAATGGGCTAGATGCATCAAGCTATTTTGCAATCGCAAACAGTGCAATTTGCAAAAAACGGGCATTTGCGATTACAAAATAACAATAAGCAATGCATCAAGCAAAATTCGTATAATCTCCCAGGTATTCGCAATTTCTTGCGATTACCTATTTTGCGATTTCCAAAACTGTGAATCCTTATTTGTGAATAGCAATTTCGAAGTGGCAAAGCTATGCATGTAAAATCACAAATTGTGAATATGTAAGAAATCGCAAATTTGCAATCGCAAAATACCACCAAATCAAACTAGGTGGTAAGCAGGTGAAAACTATCAAATCAGTTGGGAAACATTTGGGAAAGTATTTAAACAGGCCCAGAAGGCCTCAGAATGTTTCACAATGGCAGCGCTCTATGTCATGGCGAGGAGGGTGAGGCTAAGAGCAGCAGCACAGAGGAGAAGGAGGATACAGGAGCGCATTTTCAGAGTGCGCGTCACTCTGTTGGGGCAGACAGAGGAGGAAATCTATGACAAGTATAGATCAAATGCAGCAATGATACAAGGTCTGATTGCAGAATTAGACCCACTACTGTGGTGTCAGACTCGCAGGACACATGCCATCCCCACCCATGTGCAGGTCCTGTGTTCCCTGCACCTCCCAGCGTCAGGTAGCTTCCAGGGGGTAATAGCTGCAGCTGGAGGTGTATCCCAAAGTTCAATATCACGTTTATTTTATGCATTCCTGGATGCTATGTTGCTGAGGATGCACCACCACATAAGATTCCCAAATACCCCACAGGAATTGCTTGAAACGAAAATGGACTTTTACCAGATAGCCAACATCCCCCATTTAATTGGATGCATAGATGGGACACATGTAGCTATATGCCCCCCTCAGTGAATGAGTACATTTTCCGGAATAGGAAGTGTTATCATTTACTGAACATACAAGTGATATGCAATGCTAAGAACATCATCACAGACATAGTGGCAAGATACCCAGGGAGTAATAATGATTCCTGCATCTTCAGGCACAGCAGCATACATAGACATCTCCTTGGGGGTGAATTTGGTGAAGGATTACTGCTTGGTAAACCCATGTCACTCTCATACACAGATAATCATTTCCGTGTGAGACATAGCAGTGACTAATCTATTGGCTGTTTCTCCATAGGTGACAGCGCATATGCTGTGTGCCCATTCATCTTAACACTATACCTGAATCCAAGTACACCAAGTGAACAACGGTTCACTGCAGCACACAGGACAACAAGCAATGTGATTGAGAGGACCTTTGGCCTGCTGAAAAGTGGCTTTTGCTGCCTACATAAAACAGGCGGCGCATTGCAGTACAGGCCAAATACCTGCTGTAAAATAGTCACCACTTGCGCCATGTTGCATAACATAGCAACTGCCAGAGGCGTACAACTTGAACTATCTGCTAGTGATCCCGATGAGGACGAGGAGACATTACAACCACAACAAGCAGGAAGTGCATCAAGGGCAGCTGAAGGAAGAAAGCGACGTGCAGAAATTACACAGAATTAATTTTGAGGTAGGTATTTAACTAATCCAACACAACATTGTTGCTGTGACAATTAGATTTCTTAGACCCAAAATCAAACAGTAGTGTTATTGCACACATGCGAGGCCTAATAATTATGATGGGTAGACATAAATGTTAGTCATGGTACTTTACATCAGTCCAGACAAATATAGTTTCCAGTTGCTCCATCAAAAACTGAATCCTGGGGACATGTCCACCCTATTTCCTGCATCCTCGCACTCCCATTGCCCGTTCTGGGTGCTCAGACACATCCCTTTGAGAACTCTCTGATACTGGTGTACTACGTGTACTGCGCCTCCGGCTTTCCTTCACCGGTGCCAAGCTGCTACTGCGGCTGGAGGCATCCTCACTATCCCCCCCACCCATGACACTACTGGCAGCAACAGAATTGGTTTGCATCTGCTCCACAGCATTTATGACTTGGATCAGTCCCCAGGCGACATCTCCGCAGCCATGGCTCATTTCCAACTGCATGCCTATTGCACTTCGGGATAGTTGTGCAGTTTTTGTGCTTAGCCGGGTGATGGCCCTAGTGTACCCATCCAAGCGTCTAAGAAGTTGGTGGTGTCTTTTGCGATGGAACACCTGATTATCTTTCAACACTTTGCATAGGTCCCTGAGTGCAAGAGTTATCTCACCAAATTGTTAATTGCTTTCCCTGCGACCTTCCTGCACAGCTGTTGTGAGATGCTTGATACTGTCACTCATCACCCCCATGTTGCTTGCAGGAGTGTAAAGGTTTGCCTGCATTAACCGCATGTGTTTTACTAGTAGGCGCTGTACCCTTAAAATGGCATTCTCTAGACCAGCGTAGAATGTGGAACTCTCGCCTTTGTCAGCTCTCATCATTGCAGCTGTCCTGCGGCTCCTGATTCTCATGTTCCTGGGTTGCAGTTGTACATGTAGTCTTGCTGTGGGTGTATTCACAGGCTGTGCTGATGTAGGCTCAGGTTGTCCCCCATCCCCTGTTTCAAGTGCAGACAATGGGGCCACTGTGACCCTGCGTCGTTTTGGAGCTGATGTTGTGGGTGCTGGTGAGACTGCTATGTCTTCTCCTGACTGGAACTCACTCTCTTGGGGTGCATGTCCTTCACTGTCCTCTGACTCCTGCTCACGTGCATCTGTGAAATTGAACAGTGCAGAACTAGTTAGCATATTTGGACATGTTTTCACTTTTATCCATTGTAATGTTGAATAAAGTTTTTTTGACACATGCAGTGTGTGGAGACTGACTTGCCTGTCTTGACTGATTGAAACTATTCTGTTTTGCTACCCACCAGCCTTCCATTGTGGTATTGCTGACTGCAATTCCCATAATGCATTTGTGTGTTCCAAGTAAAATATGGTCTGGAATACTATGTTCTACCTTAGGCCAGATCAGACTTACACAATTTGTTAGTTGAAACTGAAATTTGGATGTTAATTTGCATGCATCCCACCTTGGAGGTACTGGGTGGTGCTGAGGAATCTATTGTAGTCAATCCAACAACTGCCTCCGGCTGCAGGGTGGACTCCACAAGGTCCTCCATGGCTGTGGGTGATGTTTGGGTGGATGGCCCGCCTCAATTTCTTTTTGGCTTCAGCAAGCCTTTCTGCAACACTTTCTTTGGCACAACTCCACAGGTCATACCACCTTTTGCGTAAATCCGAGTAACCCCCATTGCATTTATTTTTCTTTGCATTCTCAGCCACAATTTTCATTTTTCAGACTCTGGGACCTGCAGTGACTGTTTCTCAAACAGTTTTTGATGGCTCCTCACTACTTCTTCGATCAGTATCTCCAACTCCTTTTCACTGAATTTAATTTTCCTTTTGCGCTCCTTCTGTGGTGTTTCTGAAGCCATGCTGGTAACTGCTCTGGTTTTAAAGTCCCAAAGTTTTCTGAAATGCTGTTCTCCAACAGTCTGCTTCCTCCTCCTCACACTCAGCACACAGATAACAGCATAGGTGTGGTCACTTCCTGATTGTGACATCATCATGCTGAATGGTATTATGAGAATCGCTAATTGTGACTCGCTAATAGCGTATTCGCAAAATTTGCGAGTCAGTATTTCAGAATTGCAAATAGCGATTGCGAATATTATTGAGTCGCAAAATAATAGCGATTTTTTTGATGCATTCCAATTTACGATCCGCAAAGTACGATTCAGTAAAAATCGCTATTTGAGAATCTCAAATCGCAATGTTGATGCATATGCCCCAATATGCTTTATGCATGGCAACCAGTGAATTTCTTTCACGTGTAAACTAACAGATTGACATCTGGGCAGCCCAAGTATCAGCATGGCTGTTGCATTTTGGAATATTTGCAGACTGTAGAAATGGTAAGGAGGCAAACCCATGCAGAGAGCACTTGATAGTCCTGTGGAGATGTAATGGATGCATGAGCAATAGTTTTGCGTGCATCAATAAGAACAAATTCTAATATTTTCGTTAGGAGTCGGATCAAATTTATTTATTTATTTGAAAAGATTTATATCGCGCTGGCTAGACCCGTAGGTTTCAGAGCGCTTTACATGAGGAATATTGTTACATTAGAACAGTGTTACATAGTTACTTGAGATACTACAGGGAAAAAAGGGGACTGGGGAAAAAGAGTGTTGCATAAATACATCCGTTAGTAATGCAAATTTGGTGACATAAAAGACAAGTCATAAGGTGCGTGGATGGTAGAGGGGGAGAAAGTCCAGGTGTTTGAATACAGATTAAGTCTGGGGGACCAGACCTGGAGAAGAGACCTACAGGGGGTATCAAAAAGTCAGATAAGCAAGTCGAACAAACCGGAGAAGGTCCATGGAACAACAACAACCAGTGCCGGACTTCTTCACTGAGGCCGGTAGCAAATACAAAATGGAAGGGGGTGTGGAAGGGTGTGTGAAAGGAGGCGAAAGGGTGCTTCACAGAGCCAAACAAGAGGTGAGGGGAGAAGTGGACTCAGAGGGGGTGAACAGGGGGCAATGGTCACTTCGGTTGCACATGGTCACTGACCCGGGGCAAGAATCAATCAGGGGGACCGTCAGAAACCAAAGATGGCGAATCCAGAGCAAAGACCCCGACAGCCTTGCAAACAAGATGGCGGGATTGCGTGGAAGTAAAAATAAAAATGAAAAGCCAAAACTGAGACCCACCCCAGAAGCAGGGCCGAATGGAGGCCAAGCAGCAGTGTCTCAATGCCTCAGATCCCCTCCAGTCTGGAAAGGCAGTAGCAGGGACCAAGAGGGCACTCACACCCTGACTCGAGAAGCAAAAAAAAAAACAAGCTCAGGGGCAATCGGATCAACGAGCCACAGAACTCCCTCAACTGCACCCAAGTTGGGAGAAACAACACTTGCCTGACCCTGTCACAAATCCAGAAGGCGAAGCAGGGGGTTAGGCCACCGTGGCCAGATACAGGAAAGGCAGGAGGCAGCCAGAGGGCCAATCACCAGCCATCCACTCCACAGCCACCCAGGTATCACCATCAGGCGTCATCAGCTCAGAGATTGGGTCCGACATTGGCAAGTCCTCGGTATGGCCTCAGCAGGCGGGGACAAAGGGAAAACGGAGAGATGAAGAAGTGCACCCAATGTCCGGCTGGGTAGGTGATGGCTGAGGAGGTGATCCGCGGTCAGTCTCCCCTATAGCTACATAGGTAGCTCCACTGGCATCAGTCACAGTGCCAGGTCTCCACGGTTGAATGGCACATACATGGCTCCTCAGAGGTTGCAGAGGCCGGTCTTGAGCCAAAAACCTGGGAAATAGGAGAATCCGAGGACCACAGTCAGTGGAAGCCCAGGTGAGTGAGATAGGTCCAAGAAGAGGGAAGAATCCAGGGGACCCGAGCCAAAAGGCAGTCCCTATCTGGGGAGCTCCCGGCCAGAGTTCCTCACCTGTTAGCCATCTTGGATCAGAGTGGCAAAGATAAACACATGCTGCCACCTGTGAAATCTGGGGTTGAAAAGAAAGCCTATCGTCAAATTTAACCCCAATATTTCTATCAACAGAGAGCGACAACTCACCCGGCCAAGTATCATTCAACCAACTATTGGTGCTGTGCCCAAACAGAAGATTCTCCATCTTAGAAGAGTTACATTTTAAGTGATTAATGTTCATCCATTTTACCACCTCCAGATGGCATTCCTTTAAAACAGACTGATCAACTGTCGCCATTTTCCCAAATGAGAAAATAAGCTGCATAAGAAATTACCTGAATGCCAAAACATTCAATCATAGGCATCAGGGGTGCCAAGTATACATTGAACAATGTAGGTCTCAATGAAGAACCCTGGGAAACCCCATTTTTGATCGATTTAGAAGCAGAAGAAATAGGCTCTAAAATCAGCAGCAGCCAGTGCAGGTAAGCGCGGTGGTGTGGTGAGGCGGGGAGGGGGTATATTGATGGAATATGATTTATTTATTTATTTTATTTTCCCTGTTCCATCGTCTGTCAACATCTGTCCCACCACGCTTACCTGCCTTGGCCGCTGCTGTCTAAAATGACAGATTGTCCCCTTTCCGATAGAAAAAAATGAATCCATCAGGGAGCAGGGTCAGTGACCACCAGTATAGACAGCAGTAGCTGATGTGAGATCGTGTCAAAAGCTGCTGATAAATACCACTATGTTGGTGAATGTTTCTTTACTTTTGTACGAATGGTGTAAATAATATCATCTTGTAGATTATTGTGCACAATTTGTGTAGACAATATTATCTTGTAGATAGAATCAGTAAGGCAAAAAAAATAACTTTCACTTTTGGTGCCTTTTCGACCCCTGAGACCAGGAATCCAATGGCAGTGTCAGGGGTATCAAAGAGCCAGTCAGAATATAACAACCACTACCCTTGGATATACCTAAGTGATGACCGATAATGATGGAAGGGAGATTTTTCAAATTTTACTGATTCTAAAGCTACGTCCCCCCTGCTGGCACCCAGTCAATCCCTATGCTCCCGAATGTGTGATGTTTTGGACGAAAAAATCCACAGAATCCAGGCTAATTTGTCAGGGGAGAACAAAGCTCTGGTAGGGCCAGAGCTAGAAGAACCAGTTGAGAAATGACAGCATCCTCACTGCATAGTTTCTTGGTGCCATCAGTAGATGATGTAACACCCTCCTTCCTGGACTCCAGGTCAGAGTCCCCAATGGATCCGATACCCCCCACATATTAAATTCAATTTCAGACATTATTGCTCCAGTGTATCCGAAGCTATTTGCTTGCTTCCTCGACACAGGCATAATACCTGACGACTAGAAAAGAGCAAGGGTGATTCCGCTATTAAAAAAATGATAATGCTGATCCTGAATGCTTACCAAAGTTCAGGCCAGTCTCATTGCTGCCAGCAGCATCAAAAGTGCTGGATAAATCAGTAAACCAGCAAACCAGCAACTCACCACCTTTTGAGTCTTCCCAGGCAACATAACTTACTCCAACACTCTCAATCAGGGTTCAGAACCGGCCACAGCACCGAGACCACATTATTAGAGGTCTCAGAGTCCATTAAGATCAAGCTGGACTTGGGTCTCAATGTGGCTCTGGTGCTGTTGGACCTGTCAGCAGCTTTTGATACGGTGGATCATAACACCCTGTTGCACAGGTTAAAACATCAGGGAGTAGCGGGCTGTGCGCTGAGCTGGTTGGACTCTTTCCTTGAAAGCCGCGAGTAGGTGTTTTGGATTAACCCATACGCATCAGGAGGCAAAGAGTTAAAATGGGGGGGGGGCTGCAAGGCTCCTCTCTTAGTTCCACACTCTTTAACATTTACTTGTCTCCCTTGGCTCGTTTGGTGGAATCCTATAATATCAAGATCATCTCTTACGCTGATGATACTCAACTCCAGCTCACATATGATGGGGAGTCTGAGAGGGTGAAGGCAGCTTTTGCCAACTGTCTGGTGGCACTGTCAGACTGGCTGAAGGCCAATAGATTGCTATGCAACCCTGATGAAACAGAAGTCTTATCATTTGGACGGGACCCCCTTCCCGGCTGGGTTGAGGCCTGGCTTGAAAGTGTTCCCCTGCCTTGGCCTGGCCTGAAAGTGTTCCCCTGCTGCTCCCTCTAACTGTGGTAGCAAGAAAACTGCCTGTGTTGCTTGATACCCAGCTCACATTTAGAGTACAGGTGACAGCAGTGGTAAAATCCTGTTTTGGGATTTTCCACATGTTGAGGGAGTTTCTTTATTTGCTTCCTCATGAGGCGCAAATTACAGTGGTTAGATCACTTATTATACAAGATTCCAAAATTCACTTTGGTCTCATCGTTTCGAGGGAAACTACACTGGCTGCCAGTCCATCAGCAAATTGGGTATAAAGCTTTGACCCTAATGCATCAAGCCTTCCACTATAAGGGACCTAGGTACCTAAATGATGGTGTCAAGGCTTACTGCTCGGGAAGACTGTTTCGCTCGAGCTCAGTGGGTCTTATTGTTTACCCTCGCTTTCAGAAACAGTGGAGGGGAGGTGCTTCTTTGAAGGTCAAAACAGTGAATCTGTGGAATAAACTACCACATTATTTTAGACGGATCCCCGAAGAAGTAAAATATAAAAAGGAGCTGAAGACTTTTTTCTTCAGGTGTTAGCAAGGAGTAAGGGTTTCCAGCTCCTGTTTATTGTCTTTTGGAATACTGAAAAGCGCTGGGACACTCTTTCTGAGTAGCTGTGTGCTATAGAAATGCTTAATTCATTCATTCATGTTCTAAGGGATGTCAGAGTGGAATATATGTTGACTTGCCACTTCATACAGCATTAGATAGCTCCATCATTAAGTGGTATTTATTGCACAGTACTGAAAGAAACTGCGTCTGCCTTATGTGTTCCTCCCCATTTTTCATGCTTTAACAGGGAAGCCATTTACTATTGGTCCATTGGAGACTCTGTACTACGGAGATCAAACTGGGGACCAAGGGGCTTATTTATGAGAGTCAAGCATCACTTTTGCACCACGTAAATTGGTACATGGTTCTCTAAAGATTTATGAACCCATGCAAAGTCACCCTGCGTGGCTTTGTGTAGCCTCATAAATCATGAGTAAGGAGACACAGCGCAAATCGCTGTGTTGCCTTACTTTGCTCCTGTGAGGCATTACAGGGGCATTGAAGTGGGATTTCCCAGGCAACACCAATGGAATTTGACGCTACCCCAGATTTACAAAAACATGCAAACCTCGAAAGCGTCAAATGCATATGCCTTCGGAGGTGAAGCGTAACAAAGAGAAAAACCTTAATTTCTCCTTGATATTTTTCCATAGTCGTGGTAAAGTATTGCGTGGTAAAGACGTGTGGTTAAAATGCATGTGTTGTATATATCATGTTTTAAAAGCATGCATGGTTCCATCACACAACCATTTCGGGTTTATATGAACTGAAGTCCTGAAAGCAGCTTCCGATATATGGGGTTATCCATTTATGTGTTCTTTCAAAGTAGTTACATGATCACCTATGGCAAAATATTTGTGTCAAGTTCACATTATCCTCCTCTACCAGCTGGACTGTACATCTTTTGGCCTTATGACATTTACAACTATGAAACACAGTATTTAAGCTTGTATGCACATAGAGATCTAAAACACAAAGCAAACAGTAAACTAAACCCAAACACAGTGCCCTGAGTGCTTGGAGACAAAATAGGGAGTTGGCTCTTCCAGAAATGGCAATCCATCTTCAGTCCAGGACCGAGGCCAAGTGAGTGTGAAGTAAATCCTCAGGCAACCGCCCTCTTCACTTACAAATACAATTTTTCATGATTAACAGAGCTCATGAACACATAAAGGTTAGAAAAACTACCAAATTATTTTATTATCAATATTTAAAAATATGCACACACGACATATACAGAAATATATGTAAAATACAGCTCTAAAACTGTTCAGTACAATCATCCACAACTGTCATAACCCATGCACATTCATGAATTGCACTTAATAAACAAATAATGGAGCTCCAAAATATTTACAAAATCACCTTCATGTTGCTATGCAAGTCTGAATTTGACAGACAACCCTTCAAACATACATTTTCTTATATAGATCAAGATATGGCACATGACACAAATTTCAATAGCCAAATATCATCGACAACTGATGAATGTAATGTGGCTGGAGTGAATGATACACTCAGAAGATCTCTCAACGTGTGTTTCGGCTCACAGGCCTTCATCAGGAGGCCATATTTCACAGGTTTGGATAATACTTAAAGATATACAATGGAAAATATAAAAGCTCTGAAAATCAAACAACCTTTAATGATACAATGTGTGTAACCAGTATCCGCACGTCTAGATATTGCCCATAGGTTATACCAGTGAATAAACCAAGAGAGATCTTTTGAGTGTATCATGTCATTCGAGAAGTCATAAGTGATATCATCAGTGATGTCACTGATAATGTCAAGAGTGATGCAATATGTGAGTCATAAGCAGTGCATTGCAGGGGCATAAGTTATAGTTAGCTCAGGTAACTATAACTGCTGAATTGCGCTGGTTTTAACCTAGTAATATGTGACCCTAACTATAAAATCCCTGTAACCTTTGCTTTTTTCAGTGAATTTCTAAGTTTTTTTAAATTCTATTTCATACCTATAACATTCCTATGACTTTTGCCTTTTTCAGTAAATTTCTGAGGATTTTGATTTCATTTGTGTCTCAGTGGACATATGAGTGAGCGTGTGAGTGTCTCAATGGATATGTGAGTGGGTGTGTGAGTGTCTGAGTGGACCTGGGAGTGGGCGCGTGACTCTCTAAGCGGGTCTGTGAGTAGGTGCATGAGTGTCAAAGTAGATCTGTGAGTGTGTGCTTGAGTGTCTCAGTGAGTTTGCGATTGCATGCATGAATCGCTCAGTGGCTGTTTGACTGGGCATGTGAGTGTCTGAGTGGGTCTGTGAGTGGATGCATGAGCCTCTGACCGGGTCTCTGAGTAGCAGTATGAGTCTTTGAGTAAGTCTATGAGTAGATGCATGAGATCCAAAGTGGGTCTGTGAATGGGTGTGTGAGTCTCTGAGTGAGTCTTTGAATGGGTTCATGAGTGTCTGAGTGGGTCTGTGAGTATATGATTGGGTCTGAGTGGGTGCATCAGTGTCTAAG
Organism: Triturus cristatus; assembly: GCF_964204655.1. Lineage (NCBI taxonomy): Eukaryota > Metazoa > Chordata > Amphibia > Caudata > Salamandridae > Triturus > Triturus cristatus. The sequence goes on along the minus strand of NC_140584.1, from coordinate 384,267,419 downwards.
TGGGTCTGTGAGTGGGTGTCTGAGTCTCTGGATCCGTGAGTGGATGCATGAGTCTCAGGCTCTGTGAGTGAGTGTCCTGTAACTGGGTGTATAAGTGTCTGAGCGGGTTTGTAACTGGGTGTTGGAGTATTTGAGTGCATCTCTCAGTGGGAGCATCAGTCTCAGAGTGGGTCTAGGGTGGGTGTGTGAGTGCCTAAGTGAGACTGAAGGTGGGTGTAAAAACATATTTATTTGTATTTCATTTTTTCAATTATAACCATAAAGTTGATCTCAATGTTACATGGGGGGGCCGCGCACTAATGGTCACAGCGAATTCACAAATATCCTGAGTGGGAAAAATACCGTCTTTCGCCATATTATAGTCATAAGGGTTCCTCAAACACCCCTATATTCCTCTCATGGGGTCAGGGCACGTGCAAACTGACCCCTTATGCCACCATTTGCCATTTGGTTTGAACCCCGAGGACTGTTCTGATGAGATAAAATGGTATTAACAACCCTGCTCAAGTTACGGCCAGCCAATCACGGCATTCCTGTTGGCATGCGCAGTCAAGATTAGCTGCCAAATCATCGCAAATTAGCCGCGATTGCAGATATCCTAATGTGAAATTATTTATATTTCACAACAACTACTGAGCACATTTACACCAAGTAACTGAAAGCATGATCTGCAAACCAAAATCTACTTTGTGGCAAATTCAGTGTAATTCTGCCCAGCGGTTTAGGCGGTCGTCTTTTCTTATGCTCCTATGGGAATTAACATAGGAAATGCACTTTTGTGACCCCTCTTTGTCTCGGCCCCCGCTTGACGGATCAATCCAAAACTTTCCAAGCACAACAAGATTTACCAGAGCACATTTTTGTAAAAAAGTTTGTGAAGATTCGGTAAACGACGCCAAAGATATACGAAAGTCAAAAAATGTTTTTTGTATGGAAACATGGTCTTAAGTACAACTACCTACTGGTGGCCGCCAGTAGGTAAAATACGTATACCTGTATATATATATTCAGTATTTATAGATGCCTGAGCTAACTATAACTTATGCCCTCATAATGCACTGCTTTTGACTTCACATATTACATCACTCATGACAGGGTCAGTGACAACATTGATGAACTCACTGATGGCATCTCAAATGACATCAGTGATGACATCACTGATGACATTACTGATGACATCATCCAGTGAGTGAAAGTGTTTTGTAAATCTTTCTGATACATAAAGATATAGTAATCCACTACATCAGTTAAATTACTATTCTTTCTGTACTGTATGGCTGTGAGACTGTCAAAATCTGTATATGAGTGACTGTATGGGTGTGTGTATGGGTGAATATGTGGGTGTGTGAGTTGCTGGATGGATGAGTGAGTGGGTGTGTGAGTGGCTGTTCTGGTGACAGTGTTTGTGAGTAGCAGTATGGGAGAGTAAGTGACTGTGTGAGTGGCTGTATGAGTGGATATATGGGTATGTAAGTCGTTATATGGGTGAGTGAGTGACTGTATAGGTGGATGTGTGGGTGTGTAAGTAGCTGTGTGGGTGAGTGAGTGAATGTGTGAGTGGCTTTATGGGTGGGTGAGTGGCTGTACAACTGGCTGTATGGGTGGATGTGTGAGTGGCTGAATAAGTGAGTGAGTGGCTGAGTCAGTGGCTCTATGGGTAGGTGAGGGGGTATTTGAGAAGCTATATGGGTTAGTGAGTGGAATTGTATTGGTCAATGTCTGCGTGTGTGTCTGTATATGTGAGAGTGCAGGTGTGTAAATGGTTGCATGGATGTGGGAGTGGGTATATGAGCAATTGTATGGGCTAATGTATGGCTATGTTAAGAGGTTGTAAGGGTGAGTGAGTAGCTGTGTGGTTTGGTTGAATGGGTAAGTGGCTGGTTGTGTTAGTAGCTGTATGGGTAAGTGAATGGCTGTGTCAGTGCCTGTATAGGTGAATGAGTGAGTGAGTGAGCTGATGGGTATGGGAGTAGCTATATGGGTGAGTAAGTGGGTGCATGAGTGGTTGTATGGGTCTGTAAATGGGAATGTGAGTGGTTGTGTAGGTGTGTGAGTGGGTATTTGGAAGGTTGTATGGGGTGTGAGTAGGTATGTGAGTGGTTCTGTGGATTATGTCTTCAGTGATGTCATTTGAGATTTCATCAGTGATATCATCAGTGATGTTACTGACCCTGTCATGAGTGACGTAACATGTGAGGTGATAAACAGTGCATTGCAGGGGCTAAAGTTAAAGTTAGCTCAGGTAAACGCAACTGCTGAATTTCAATGGTTTTGTATGAGTGAAAAGTGATCCTAACTATAACTACCCTGGAAACTTTGTTTTTTCAGTGAATTGCTAAGGTCTTTAAATATTATTTCCTAGCTATAACATCCCTGTAACCTTTGTTTTTCTCAGTGAATTTCTAAGATTTTTTAAATTTTTATTTCCTAACTATAAACTGTAACCTTTGAGACTGGGTGTGTGAGTGGCTTTATAGGCCTGTGAGTGGGCGTGTGAGTGGCTGTATTGGTGTTCTAGTGGGTGTATGAGTGGCTGTATGGGTTTCTGAGTAGGTGTGTGAGCAGCTGTATTGGTCTGTGAGTAGGTGCCTTAGTGTCTGAGTGGGTCTGTAAATAGGTGTGTGAGTCTCTGAGTGGGTCTATTTGTGGGTTCGTGAGTGTCTGAGTGGGTCTCTGAGTGTGTGCATGAGTGTCTGAGTGAGTCTGTGAGTGGGTGTGAGAGTGTCTGAGTGGGTTTGTGATTGGGAGAGTGTCTGAGCGGGTCTGTGAGTGGCTGCATAAGTGTCTGTGTACATCTTCCAGTGGGTGTGTGAGTGTCTATCAGGGTCTCTGACTGGGTGCATAAATGTATGAGTGGGTCTGTGAGTGGGTGCATGAGTGTCTGACTGGGTTAGTAAGTGGGTACATGGGTGTCAGAGTGGGTCTGTGAATGAGTGCGTGAGTCTCTCAGTGGGTCTGTGACTGGGTGCATCAGTATCTGAGTATGTCTGTGAGTGGGTGCATAAGTGTCTGACTGGGTCTCTAAGTGGGTCCATCAGTGTCTGAGTAGGTTTGTGAGTGAGTACATGAGTCTCTGAGAGGGACAGTGAGTGGATGCATCAGTCTCTGGGTGTGTCTACAAGTGGGTCCAAGAGTGTCTGGGTGGGTTTTTGAGTGGCTGCATCAGTGTCTGAGTAGCTTTTAGAGTGGGTGCCTGAGTAACTCAGTGGGTCTGTGAGTGAGTGCAAAGTGTCTGAGTGGGTCTGTGAATGGGTACATGACTGTCTGAGTGGGTCTGTGAGCAGGTGCAAGAGTCTCACAGTGGGTCTGTGAATGGGGGCATAAGTAACTGAGTCAGTCGATGACTGGGTTAATGAGTACCTCAGTGGGTATGTGAGCAGGTGCATGAGTCTTGAAGTAGGTCTTTGTGGGGGTGCATGAGTACCTCAGGAGGTCTGCCAGTGGGTGCATGAGTCTATAAGTGGGTATGTGAGTGGCTGCATGAGTGTCTCAGTGGGTCTGTGAGTCTCTAACTGGGTCTCTGAGTGGGTGAGTCAGTGTCTGAGCGGGTCGGCGAGAGAGTGCATGTTTGACAAGCTCTGGGAGTGGATGCATGAGTCTGAGTGTGTCTGAGTGACTTTGTGAGTGGGTGTATGAGTGTCACACTGGGTCTTTGAATGGGAATGAGTTGCTGAGTGAGTCTGTGGATGGGTACAACAGTACCTCAGTAGGTGTGTGAGTAAGTGCATAAGTGTCTCAGTAGGTCTGTGAGTGGGTGGATGAGTGTCTGTTTGGGTGCATGAGTGTGTGTGGGTGCATGATTGTCTCAGTGGGTCTGTGAGTGTGCTATTTTTATTTTTATATTCAGGAATTTGTCACGACGTTACAGGGTGATCCGTGATGAGCCTCACGTGAATGTGCTAATATCATATGTGGGGTGGAAATACCTCATCTGTAACATTTTCTGTCCACATTGTGCCCCAGAAACACCCCATCTCACATATGGGGCCAGGGTACGTCCAAACTGAATCCTTATACCAGTTTTTGCTATTTCTGTTTAGCCCCGGGAACTGTGCCCATAAATTAAAATGGTGGGCACAACTTTTTGCCCAGGTTGATGCCGGCAAAGCATGGCTTTCTTATTGGTGCGTGCATTCACAAATTTTCAAAAATGAGTTGAAAATTTGTCATGACTCTAGATATATAAATTTGCATTTCCTTTACCATCTCTAAAACTACATAAGGGATTTACAGTAAAGAACAAAAAGCATGCTTTCGGGACCAAAACCTACCCTTTTGCCAAATTTGGTGTAATTCCATACAGCAGTTCAGTCTGTAGGTGCGTCTAAAATCTCTATGGAAATTAACATGGGAAACTCATTTTTTTACCCCCCCCCCCCCCACTTCATGGATCACCCTGAAACTTTTCACGCACAACAAGACCCAACTCAATACTTTTTGGGGATAATTTTGTGAAGATTCACAATTGTAATTGTGCAAGAGTAAGTGAGATATCATCGAATCTGGAACTATGAAAGACTGCAAGTGGCAGTTCAGAATAAGTTAAAGTAACTTCTGCTGTCCCAAAAAGATATCGATACAATCAAAATCCATCTAATACCTGAAACTTGTTTACATTGAGATTTTTAATGTGAATCTTTTCTTTTGTAACGTAGAGGTAGAAATGCAGCATATGAAACTGGTCCTGGCTTTGACACTGTACATGCAGGCAGTTCCATTTAGTACTCACGGAGAGAGTAAGGGATGCCAGTAGATGTTACTGGTCCTGATGTGACCCGATCCTGTGAAGGATGCCGCAAAGGGCACAAATTAAGAAATGTACTTCTGATAGTGGCTTTTTGTACTCTCTAAATTTTTCTTTTCTGGCTTGGCAGAAGAAGTAGGTACCTAAGAGGTTTCATTTCTTTTTTAATAGAACGTTTCCAATTGCATGAAATTATACCATTGAAACATGGATTTAGGATAATTAGGGCTGTCATTCTGTCACGGTAAATTTGTGGGGAAATCATGGAATTTGTTTACGGTAAACATCAGGAAACACGCAAAAAATCCTGAAAAGTCGCAGACACGTTTCTTGGTAATGAAAACTACCCTTTGTTTTTAAATGAGCTATTCCAAGACCGTTGCAAATCAATTTGAAGAAATAATATGAAAGAAACCTTTCATTTTCATTAAAAGACATTCCGAGTTTTATAATGTATAGGCTGAACGTAAAATCGTTGTGCTTTACTCCCGAGGTAGTGATTTCTGCATTTTGGTTTGCTTTTACGTGTCTGTAAAGTTGTTTTTTGAATTAAACTTGATCAAAAAAGGCACAATTAAATTATGCCATGGGTTGGAGGACTTTTTTTTTGCAAGTTATTTTTTATATTCACGACAGGTGGAAAGTGCACTATCTCTGTAGACATTATGAGAATTTAAAGCATTAATCAATTGCCTTTTTTTGTATCCATTTGTTTCATCTTTAGAATTTTAAGAAATTACTCAAATTAAAATTGAACATAATCAGCATCCTTTTTCCAGATACAGTGTCTTTACAACACCGACAACACCAGTCCTGATTAGTCATTAATGTCAATCTCTGTAAGGTACCTAGGGGCATACTTACAATGATATGACGCAGCGCCGCAAGCAATATTGCTGCGTGAAGCTGCGTCATTTAAAAGAACTTAGGGATGCGCCATATTTACAGGAAGACGGTGCACCCCTCAATTGTTTTTTAGGTGCTTCACGGGGAGTTCTATCCAGCACTGGCGGTACCTTCAGCTGTGTCACTGTCTCACCAGCCGCCTGGGACTGCAACTCTGGGCCCTCCTCTCCTTCCCAGTAGTCTCCTAACTTAAAGCGGGGGGTGGCATCCATCGGGTGAGGGTCAGCCTTTTACAGATTTCTGACCCATCATCGGTATTCTTTCCCCCTACTTGACTGCCTGGGATCCAAGTGGCAAGCTCACCTCCAGATGGAGTACAAGCTGGAGGACTGGGCAGACCTGCTGGATGCTCTTGGCCGTGGTGCCAGGGAAGCCAGGCTGAAGTTTTGCTCACTCTCCTCAGTGCTTCTGTTCCCTTCCTCTTCTAGGACTGGGGGGTCCCCTCCCTCCGCGCCATGACCCCCTTCCCCTTGGACCCCAGGTTCACCTGCTTGTCACCGGATCATCTGGGCCAGAGCGTCACTGCGGTGCAGTGCCCTGCCTGTGTACTGCGTGTGCCCATATGTGTACTGGATTTCTGCGGGTTGCCACTGTACTGTATTGACTGGTGTACCCTGTTGATATGGTTTTGTTCCCTGTTAAATTCAAATAAAGAAATGGGAAACAAAACAAAAAAGAAAAGGCAGTGTAGCACTGGTGCTCCCAGCCTTGCTAGCTACTCTACGCCCCGGTCTTGTGAATACGTACCTGTATGCGCATTGTCATTTTCAAAAACGGGGGTACAACAGTGGGGGTTCATCATCGTGATACGGGGCCTTCATCTTTTGATTTTCTAAAGGGATTATAACAATGTGTATTATCGAACAAATTGATGAAGGTAACCTCTTTAGTTTTGACTGGTTGTATAATGGCAAAATTGCTTTGTTCAGCTAAGCAGCATTAAACACAAGTTATACAAAGTTGTAAGAGCAAATGTCACCCCAGTAGCAAAGCTGGCACTGGTCTCCTAAAATCCCAAAATGAAACAAAAATCAAAGAAGTGCCCAAATGGCTGTAGTTTGTTGTGAAAATAACTATCCAACTTCCTGACAGGGTGGCAGAGGTAGTGGCTATGTATAGAACATACGCTCAAACAATGGCGCGAACACATTTTGGACTTGGGTTTTGTGCTTCGCAGTCCAACATTGCCACACAGCTCTTTCAAAATCAAATGTATTTGCAATTGCAATTTGTTTTTTTCTAATGAGCAAGACAAAGTCCCTGGGAAGCTATGTCCTCTTGTAACCAGTCTTCGATTTGTCCAAAAAACAAAAATCAGAGCAGGGGTCTAATATTGTCCATGGGAGCCACCGTTGGCACTGCTAAATGGCAGAGTTCTGGCACACCACAGATGTCTAGTTTTGATTCCACCTCATGCCTCTTTCTTCCACCACTCTGCACTTCATGTCTCTTTATCTATTTGTATTCTTCATTCCTCCCTGGTTTCCTATATATATCTACCTCGTTTTAACACCCTCTTCTGCCATTCTCTTTGTTGCCTTGAGTCAGTCTGATGATAAAAAAATCAATGCCCATCCTCTAAAATGATTGCTGGTGCCCACCACCGTCAACCACCTGCCCAGATTAAGGACTGCTTGTAACTCGAGCAGTAAACAAATAACTAAGAAGAATTCATTTAACTAAGAAGAGTCCACCCAGTTAGGCTATGTACCAGTTTCTTACTGGCGTGGGAGAGAGTACCCAGTAGAAGCCGGCACAGGTAAGAGTGGTGGGGTGGGGGCGGGTAAGTCAACATAGGATGATAGGAGTAAAATTGAATAAAAAATCAAATAAAACTACTTACCTTGCGCTCGCCGCATTGCTGCGTCGGCGATGCGGCGAGTCGAGTGCAAGGTAGGTGTTTTTATTTTTTTAATTTTACATCTCCTGTCGTATGTCGACTTACCCAACCCTCACCCTGCACCGCCTCCGTCTTGCCCCACCGCTCTTACCTGTGCCGGCCACCACTGAGAGTACCAGAAGGTGGGAAAGTAGCTCAACTGAAATTGCTATGCTTTAACTTTTTTTCAAAGGTTCCCAACAATTGTAAGCTAGGTTCCAGTAACGTGAACTTTTCCACTATGAGTGTAATCTCTGACACGCTATTGCTGCCTCGCAGTTTAATTCCACAGGGAGGCCAATAATAGCCCTGGTCATTCTGGAGCTGGCTAAAATAAACATTGTTTTGAAAACATTATTAAATGGAGGTATCAGAAGCAGTTAGTACTGCAGTGTATAGCCACTGATATAATAATAACAATAAAAACAGCGAAAATAATAATGATAATAAGAATAATACAAAAAAGTGCTATGCTTTATAGCACACAGAGATGGAGAAAAGGGTATAATTGATACCACTAACATGCACACCATCTACTCGGAGGTTCCACATGTTTAAACTCATTGCTATTTTTGACATATTCTTTAGCACGTACATTCATTCCCCGGATAGTAATGACTTTCAGACTCTGGACTTAAGCACCAGGCAAGAAACTATCCCCTCAAGTGTGCTGATACTATGTCCAAGATAAACATTTAATTTTACAAACACATTACAGCAAAATCAGTGATTTGTAAAGCTTTGCCAGTGTTTGCACATTGATGGCAAAGTGGCACTAAGTGCACATATAAAAACGAGACTGACTGAGCCTTTTATCTTTCTGAGGTCAACCGAAAGGGCACCATTCATTTTTCTAACAATAACACATTTTTTTAAATACTTACTGGTGATTCATTTGTGGTGTGTGCTATGAGATTACAGCTGTCAGCATGGCTCGGTGAGTTACAATTATTACATTACATGGCTTAAAAATCTCAAATTGGGGATCAAGGACATTCTGCAGCAGTGCAATGGGAACACAGAATGCAGCTGCAAAGCTCTTAATCTGTGAAATAAAACCTCTAGAGTTTACTACTGTTTCAAAGAATGCACAAGTAAGGGTTCATTTTCTGGTCCCAGAGGGATTGTGGTGGGGGTAAGGGGGCACATAAAAGCGCCTGCTCTCTCCTTCTGTGGGTGCAGGGGGCAGAGGGCAGGCATAATCGAAAGCAGAGTCCTGTGGCCACAGGTTTTTGCAAAAAACAGTCAATAGAGTTGTGACTTCCTTAGACGTAAGGCTTCCCGCAGCCTCTGCTTTGCCACTTTCAGTTTGGCCCTCACATTTCTGACTGCAACTCGAGAAAATCCCTTATTTGGATGAAAAATATCCTTTATGTAAATCTTGCGATGTTCTTGGTAAGTTCCTTGTAGGTTTGTAACAAATCAGCAGAGTTAAGTGCCCTGTTAAGTGCTCTGAATTGATATTATTTAACTGCAAGTTCCTCTTGGAAGGAGAAAGACAAAACTGGAACATCGGAGGACCTGTCATTAATAAGCCTGGCATGCCAGCTGGGCTGACGAATGCTTCCTAATGATTTATGATAATGGTTTCAGACCACTCCTGCGTCCGAGTGTTTCTTTTTAGCCCTGCTCTCTGCGGGACATTACGGGTGCATAAGATATACAAACTCCCAGCAGCGCTTACGGGTACTCTGGTCTAAAGAGCCCTGCACGCGGGAATGTGCACATCTCTTGTCGTGAAAGCGTGGGCCACTTTCTTGTCTTTGAACTGCTGCCTTTCCAGCCGATTCCATTTCTAAAACGCCTGTGTTTACAAGTGAGATCAGAGCATCTCACATTACACTTCCCACAAAGCATAAATCACTCTCCTGTCTTTTCTGAAGCCAAGTGTCACTGCTAAACTCTCGAGTAAATTTTGCTTTCTCCTTACTTCTGGTAAGTGGAAGGCTTGTGTTAAGCCAGGATGGCTTAAACATGTCTGCATTGGGATAAACAGACCGCGTCTGACGTACTGCAGGCTGCGGCCTGGCCTTGTGGCATTTGGAGATGGTCTTCTGCGAACCACTTTCTGTTGCAAATGGAAGAGCCAGAACCTGTCAGTCAATGCCCTACCACTTCTACTAAGCCTGCACACTCACATGCGGGCACCAGGTATCACACGATGTCGGTTCCCTTCACACACTCACACGGTGAGGAGAGTATATCATGTAGTGGCAGGGTAAACAAGCTGGAAACCTCTGTAAAGAGTAGGTTTTCACCAGGTCTTTCGAGGGTTTGAACACCCGATGACCAATAAGGGGTTAGACAACACCCCTGGACATCTGCACGACCCTCAGCAAGATTTTTTTAGGTCTTGCTGAGGCAGCGCATGCGCTGTGTCTCGAGACATGGTGTATCTAAGTATTTGGGCTTTCAGCGCGCCCATTCATATGGATTCATTCCTTCATGTGCCTTTTGTAATTCCTTTTTTTCCCGTTTATGAATAGTGTACATTTGTCTCTACTTTTGATTTTTTGGTCACGCCCTAGAGACTGGCCGTGTTACATGTATCACTTTATTATCGCCCATATAGTTAGTTTCAGCGCACTACTTTTTCTTTAGCTTGACCTTTTTTTGGCCTGGCGAACGCGCTCAGCAGAGGGCAGCACACCATGTCTTTGGTTTTACATGCACTTTTTCAACCGGAGGCTGTGGAGTTTTTCACCCTATAACATTTTTGGTTTCATTAGCTCAAATATCCAAATCTTAAATAAATATACATACTTAATGGAAGTGTAGTTTAAGAAGATTGCTGACAGTAGGATCAACCTATTTACATTGTGCTTTTGGCAACATGATTATTTGGCTACGATTAAAGAGGTAAGCATGCTGTTATCGCTCCGTTTTATTAAACTGGAAGCAGCTTTATGTTGTGCGCATTAAACTTTTGATATTTTCTTTTAGATTTCAGTCATTGGTAAAATAAACCCAGCATCAAGGAATGTCTTCTTGAGCTCTCCAAACGCGACATGTAGAGGTTACTTAACAATATATCCTGCAAGTAGACAGTGCAACATCATCTCAGCATCACTACAGCACCACCGCAGCACCACCTCGGTATCAGCACAGCACCACTTCAGCACCATTCAGCGTTGCTCAGCACCACTTCAACAGCCCCACTGCGGCACCAAATGAGCATCACTCAGCAGCACCTGAGCACCACCACAACACCAGCACAGCGCCACCCAGGGCTTTAAGTGGGCCGGGTCTCACCGGGTCTGAGCACCGGCAGTTTTTTTAAGGGGGCCTGGAAACGGGTCTCTATCGGGCTCTCTTTTGTGCCCTGACACAGGCGGCCCGCTTTTTTTTCCGGACTGCAGTGACAGCAGCACTTCGATGTGCGCGTGGTGCAGAGGCGCAACTAGAGCCAAATTTCGGGGGGGGGGGGGGCTAACCAAAAATTTCGGGGGGAGGGGGGGGCTGAATCTTTAAACAGTAGGCAGAGTGGCGCTGATTTCGGGGGTGGGGGGGCTCAATCTAGGCAGAGTGGAGCTGCAGGGGCTCTTAGAAGGGGTGAAACAACAGCGAGGCCTGATTAACATGCAAATGGTCTTTTTAAAGACCTGTGAAGTGCTCGGGCGCGGCTTTGTGCCTGCCCGGGAAGCGGTCTCATCCCGGGCTGCAATCATAGACAAAAAGGAGAGAGTTTCCCAGGTGTACCAAAAGGGAACGGGTATGTAAGATTAAACAAAAGAAGCTTCCCTTTTGTATTTACTTAATATATGCCGATAGTCAGTTTAGATATTATATATTGTGAACCCGAGACCTAGAAACTACAGACCATTACACTACAAGTATCTAGTGTGATAGTATTTATTAAAAGAATTTTTTCAAATTTATTTAAAATTATTACAGTCAATATCACTATAGGTTTAGCAATCAATATTAATTCATAGAATTCATATAATCATCAATCATAAAACACTTATTCAAAAATAATAATCACAGTTACATAAAATTAAAATGAACACGCAATAGATCATTTGAATTGACTAAACATGACAAAATTACAGTAATAAAAAACAACAACAAATATAATTTTGTTTAATCTTTAATAAATACTATCACACTAGATACTTGTAGTGTAATGGTCTGTAGTTTCTAGGTCTCGGGTTCACAATATATAATATCTAAACTGACTATCGGCATATATTAAGTAAATACAAAAGGGAAGCCTCTTTTGTTTAATCTCATCCCGGGCTGCCACACACGACAGGGGGGGAGGGGGAGGGGGGCTGAAGCCCTTTGAGTTCAATGGGTGTTGCGCGCCTGGCGTGGTGAGCCTTGTAGAGAAAGGGAAATCCTTCAAAGAGAGTCTTTTTCTTTATGGATTTCCCTTCTGTTTTTGAAACTCAGGAGCAGCAACATTGTCGTGGTGTCACTTTTTCAATATTATATACAAGCTATAGTTGCTGCTTATTTATCTTATGCAACTAACAACCACTGACAAAGCCAATAGTCCTGACACGTAGTTATGATGTGACTTGTATCATATATCTGGACGCAATGACAGAAACAGCAAAATACAAGTCGGGCAGCACACTATGCTAAACACAGATTTTTAGCTTACGTGTTTTTAAGCCACGCCCTTAATTACATTGACCACGCCCCTTTGGGAGACCCCTTAGTTTTTTCCTCCCACTTAAAGCCCTGGCGCCACCTCAGCACCACTCAGCCCCAGCGCAGCACCAACTCAGCCATAATGCAGCACCAACACACCACCTCAGCACCAGCACAGAACCACATCTGCACAAGTGTAGCACAGCCTCACTACCAGTGCAGCACTACCTCAGCATCAGTGCAGCATTATCACCTAAGCATCAGCGCAGCACCAGCACAGCATCACTCAGAACCAACCCAGCATTAGCGCAGCATCTCCTCATCATCAGTCAACACCACCACAGCACCTCCTCTGCATCAGCACAGCACCACCTCTGCATCAGTGTACCAGTTTCACCTCAGCACCAGTGAAGCACCTACTCAGCATCACTCACCACCACCTGAGAACAGCATCACTTGAGCACCACCAAAGCATCACTCAGCACCACCTCAGCATTACTCAGAACCACCCCAGCACCAGCGCAGCATCTCATCATCACTCAACACCACCACAGCACCACCTCAGCATCAGCACAGCACAACCTCTGCATCAGTGTACCACTACTAGTTCAGCACCAGCAAAGCCCAACCACAACATCAGTGCAAAACTACCTCAGCGCCAGGGCAGCACCACCTCAGCACCAGTACAGCATCACCTCAGTACTAGTGCAGCATCACCTCAGCACCAGTGCAGCGCCACCTGAGAACAGCATCACTTGAGCACCACCAAAGCATCACTCAGCACCACCTCAGCATTACTCAGAACCACCCCAGCACCAGCACAGCCTCTCATCATCATCACTCAACATCACAACAGCACCACCTCATTATCGACACAGCACCTCCTCTGCATCAGTGTGCCACAAGCAGCTCAGCACCAAGTCAGCACCAGTGAATCCCCACCAAAGCATCAGTGCAACACCACCTTAGCACCAGGGCAGCACAACCTCAGCATCAGCGTGCACCACTTCAGCACCACTCAGCGTTGCTGAGCACCACCTCAACAGCAACCACTGCAGCACCAACTGAGCATCACGCAGCAGCACCTGAGCAACACCACAACACCAGCACAGCACCACCTCAGCACCACTCAGGCCCAAATCAGCCCTAATGCAGCACCAACACACCACCTCAGCACCAGCACACAACCACCTCTGCACAAGTGTAACACCAGCTCACTCTCAGCGCAGCACTACCTCCGCATCAGTGCAGCATTATCACCGAAGCATCAGCGCTACACTAGCACATCATCTCTCAGAACCACCCCAGCACCAGTGCAGCATCTCCTCATCATCACTCAACAGCATCACAGCACCACCTCAGCATCAGCACAGCCCCACCTCTGCATCAGTGTACCACCACCAGCTGAGCACCAACACAGCACCAGCGAAGCCCTACTACAGAGTTAGTGCAACACCACCTCAGCACCAGGGCAGCACCACCTTAGCAGCAACTCAGCACCAATGCAGTGCCACCTCAGCACCAGTGCATCATCATCTCAGCACCAGTGCAACAACTACTCAGCATTACTAAGCACAACCTCAGCACCACCTCAGCATCACTCAGCACTACCTCAGTATCACACAGCACCAACGCAGCACCACCTCTGTAAAAGCACACCAGCACCTCGGTACCACCTCAGTGTCACTCAGCACCACTGCAGCAGCACCTCAGCACCAGTTAGCATCAGCGTGGCACCACCTCAGCATCAGCACAGAATCATATGAGTACCACCACAGCACCATCTCAGCATCACCACAGCACTGTCTCAGCATCAGCACAGTGCCACCTTCTCATTAGAGCACCAGCACCACTGCAGCACCAACTCAGCATCAGTGCAGAATCACCTCAGCATAAGTGCAGCACTACCGCAGCACTACCTCAGCACCAGCGCAGCACCACCTCAGCATCAGCACAGCACCATCGCAGCATCAGCACAGCGCCACTTCTGCATCTGTACACCACCACCAGCGCAGCCCCACCTAAGCACCAGCACAGCCCCATCTCAGCATCAGCCCAGCCCCAGCTCAGCACTAGCAGCACCCCACCTCAGCAGCAATTCAGCACCAACGCAGCACCACTTCACCATCAGTCAGCACCACCTGAGCACCAGTGCAACACCACCACCTCAGCATGACTCAGCCCTAACACATCACTCAGCACCAGCACAGCATCACTCAGCACCACCTCAGTATCACTCAGCATCACCTCCGCACCAGCACACTACCACCTCAGCATCACTCAGCACCACTTCAGTCTGCCCTCAGAATTTGGCATTTGTTGATTCTCCCCTATTGTCTGTCCGTTGCTTGTGTTGGAATTCTGGTACTATTTCCCAAACTCCACCATATTGTTGTTAAAGGAACCCCCTTAACAAAAAGCTATAAAAACAAGCATTAGACCAGGCAGAAAATAATTTGCCAGCATTGCAAGGACCAAAAAACTAGAAGACATTTTTTATGTGAATTATTTTTTTAATAGGGTCGTTCAGTTGCGCATAATGCCTTCTTGGTTATATATAAGATAACACAAATGCTTATAACACTTTTTTATTATAACTTTTCAACATGCAGCACAACAGCCAGACTGCTGTACACATAGCTTAAAGATAAGGGCAAAGCCAATAGGTCTGGCTAGCACTTATAAGGTCTCAAAGGCAAGACCTATTGGCTATGCCGACGCTTGTTGTGTTTTTTGGAAGAGGGTTCATGGTGGGGCAGAGTCTTTGGTTCTTTCCAGAACGAGGCCCTTCCCCCTCCAAGTCTCTTCCCTTCTCACACGGGAATGTTTTTTTTTTAGTTGTCAGTCAGCAGTGGCCTGTGCAGATAAGAGCGATGGGGCCCGTGGTGGGGGGGGGGGATTTTGACAGATGAAGACAAGAGAAAATTAAATAAATAATGATTTTTCCCTCGTCATCATCTGTTGAAATACTCCCCCACTGGGCCCCACCACGCTTACCTGAATGGGCCACGGTATTTTTACTACCCTTGTTTGCCGAGCCTATGACAAGGCACCTGAGAATGCACTTCACTCAACTATTTTAAGACAGAAATTCCAACAGAAAACATCATCTCCTTAAATATTTTGGTGAAGTTCTATAGCTTTCCTCAGCTTTTGCGGGGAATCATGAAATGTGGTTAATAGTGGGAGGCCTGGATGATTACTGTAGAAAAGTATCCTGAAATCCACTCAGTCATGTAAATCACACGAAATAACTCAATAGTCGGAGCAACGAGGTTGATTCCAAGTTTTCACTTCTCCAGGCTCATTACATTAATGCCCCAACAATCCAACGTTCCCACCTCGACCCCTCCATAGTTGAAACATCACAAATCCGCGTGATCTCCACGAGCGTGAAGGAAACGCTCGTGGAGGTCACGTTACACATAAGATATAATTAGTGTATATACAACACATCTTCCCCCTTTTTTTTTTTAGAAAGCTAACACATGGCATAATCCTTGTATCTTTCTGGGTAACAATGTTCACGTTTTCCCCTTGAGTCCCCACCCCAATTGGAACAATGAGGGTGCTGTTCATTATGATCTTCAATCAATTGTCGGCTCGTCCCAACATTTCTAGCTGGATGAAAAACACCTTTAAACAGCGAAATCCTATTCAAATTCCAGACACTTCCTCCCTCTATTCTCACAGCGCTGTTAAACACTTCTATTACCCTCTTTGGATCTGACCAACACTGTGAACTTTTAGGAACATTTTCCTTCCTCTTCACCCGAACAAAATCACCAACTACAACCTTGGCTTTGCTACTAGTACCTCTTTTCTTATCCATAAATATTTTCATTTTTCCTTTTTGCTCATTAACTCTTTGTTTAACGACTTCATAGTCAATAGCGTTGAATTTCTTATCATTCCAATCCTTTTTTAACCACCATGGTACTAGACAGGTACTTGGTTTGCGTCCCCTCAACAATTCAAATGGACTAGCTAATGTTACAGAATTTGGGGACGTCCTGTAAGACAGTAACATAGATTGCAATGCATTGCTCCAATTTAGGCCCCCTTTCAGTGACAACTGTATCGCTTCCTTCATATCACGGTTAAACCGTTCCACCTGACCAATTGCTTCTGGATGGAAAACAGCTATTCTCTTATGTATTACATTACATTTCTCCAAAAATGCCTCCATCTCCTTGCTGATAAATTGAGGCCCATTATCCGTGACTATTTCTTGCGGAATACCTTCCCTACAAAATACCTCATCTAAAAACTCGATAACACTCTGTGAGGTGACTTCTTTAACCATCTTAACTTCAGGCCACTTTGAAAAATAATCAATAAGCACCATACCAAAACACTTATCCTTTGGCAAGACTTGAAAGGGACCAATGATATCAAGACCTAATTTCCTCCATGGATCAACGGGATAAGATACAGGGTGAGATTCTACACGTAAAGGAACAACAGATTTATCACTACTAGAACAATTACTGCATTTGCGTACAAATTGTTCAATGGAAGAATCTATACCGGGCCACCAAAATGCTTCCCTAACTCGTCTTCTGGTAAATGAAATTCCAAGATGGCCCTCATGACCGATCTCCATGACTGTATTTCTAAGTCCAAAAGGTGGAACCATTTTGTCCCCCCTCATAACCAACCCATTTTCAAGTGCCAATTCTTCAAGAATTTTCGAAAAGCTCATCATGTCACCTAACAATTCCCTTACTTCTGGCCAACCTTGCACAATGTATTTCTTTACAATTTTTAATTCATTGTCTTTTTCCATTTCCGACATCCAAACCTCCTCACTTACATTTTTACCCTTACCATGTATTAGATTTAAATCATGCGTAGTAAATGCCACCTCACAGTCATCATCTTGATAATTTTTCTCACTGTCAATGGGTAGCCTTGACATACAATCTGCATGCATATTTGCTTTTCCTTGAACATACTCAATACTGAACCGGAATGATTGTAATCTTGAGGATAATCTTGCTAATCTTGCTGACATTGATCGACCTCCCCCAGGGGACATTAGAAACACAAGAGGCTTATGATCAGTTTTGATAATAAACTCAGTCCCCCACAAAAAACTTCTAAAGTGTTCTGCACCCCATACACAAGCAAGAAGCTCTCTCTCAATCACAGAATCATTTTTCTCTGCATCTCTTAATGCTCTAGAAGCATAGGCTACAATCCATTCAGTACAATTGTCTTTTTGTATCAAAACACCTCCCAGACCCAAATTGCTTGCATCTACCATGACTATGCACTTTTTCCCAGGAACACAGGGTTTCAAACAAGGTGCGTTTACTATGAACTTTTTCAGATTCTCAAACGCCTCAGTCATGTTTCCTGACCATATAAACTTTGCATTTTTTTTGAGTAAACATCTGAAGGGGTCAACCTTAACTGAGTAACTTGGAATAAACTTTGCATAAAATTCAGTTAGTCCAAGAAAAGCGACTAACTGTTCTTTTGATGATGGTACTGGAGCATTAAAGATACTTTGAATATGTTTCTGCTTTGGTTTAATACCCTTCCCGCTAATTGTATGTCCTAAGTACTCTACTTCCCTCGCTTTCAACTTGCATTTATCCAATCGCAGAGTAAGACCTTTCATTGCTAGTGCTGCAATTACATTATAAAGATTCTTATCATGCTCCTCATCATTCTTCCCATATACTAGAATATCATCCTGGAAAGCTATTGCTCCCGACAATCCCTCCAAAGTTTCTTTCATTAATCTCTGGAAGACTGAAGCTGCACTAGCTAGACCAAACGGCATACGTCGGAATCTGAATAACCCATCCAGAGTAATAAATGCTGTGAAATTCTTAGAGTCCTCTGAAAGAACTACTTGATGGTATGCACTCGCTAAGTCAATGCACGAGAACACTTGTGCATTACCTAAGCTGGATACCATTTCATGCAGATTGGGAAGGGGATGAGCATCAACCCAAATTACGCGATTTAAACTGCGTAAGTCAACACACAACCGGAGTTCCCCTGAAGATTTTAACGAAATGACTATGGGAGAAACCCATGGAGAAGACTCTATGGGTTCTATGATACCATCATTGCAAAGATTTTTTAACATGGCACTCAATTTATCCCTGTAAGAAAGTGGAACATTCCTTACTTTATGCCGGATGGGAACGGTATTCTCATGAAGTTTAATCACATGTTCAAATCCTACATATTTTCCAAGTTTCCCGCTAAAAACACTTGGGAATTCACTGATCAATTTATCAACCAAACTTGGCTCACACCGTGAACCAGAATCTATTGCAAAAACAGGCGGATTTGCTCTCGTATCAAGTCTAATGCCCAATTCGTGTTGATGTGGCCACCCTAGGAGAGATTCTCCTGACTTTGCTACATAAATTTTGCTAAAGGTACACTGTCCAGAAAACGCTATGTCAGCGTTAAAATAACCTATTAGATCTATTTTATGACCAGTATAACCCTCTGGTGATACATCAGGATGGGTTAGTGGTCCATTAGGCCAATTCTCATAAAATACTCTTGCTGATTTAATAGAGTACAAGGCACATGAGTCAACTAGAAATCTCAAACATTTCCCATCAACATTAATTGTACACAATGGAAACTTTGATTTTCCATCCTCACTGCACATATTAATCACTGTATTGATCTCATTTTCATTTTCATCGTTACTGTAAGAGTTATAATCATCATCTATACACTGTATATGGTTTACTTTCCTCATAACGGTTTTACAATATTTACTGAAATGCCCCTTCTTTTTGCATTTTGAACACACTTTATCAAAAGCTGGACATCCCTTAAAGTTCGCTAAATGATTAGAACTCCCACATCTAAAACATTGTAAAGGAGAATTTCGTTTATCTGGACCAATATTTTGATTCTTATATTTGTTCTCATATTTATTTGGATGGTCACTTTTCTGACTTGAATTTTTTTTCTGTTTGACGTGTTCTTTTGAGTCTTTGTTGATACTAAATACATCTCCTTTTTCGTTACCTCTGATCTCTTTTACGAATTCTTCTGAATGTTCAATTGATTTTGCAATGTCGATGGCAGCATTTAACGATAAATCAGAAGTGGACCATAATTTCTCTTGAACCTTCTTAATATTGGTTCGCATAAGAATTTAGTCTCTCAAGACTTGTTCGTAGGAAATACGTTCAAAGTCACACGAGCTTGCCAATGACCTTAGAGCAGAAACGTAATCCTCAATTGATTCATCAGGGCGTTGTTTTCGTGAATAGAAAATGAATCTTTCCATCACCACATTTTTTTTTTTCCAAAACGAATATTTAATTGAGATGAAGCGTACTGGTATACATTTATTCTGCCAGGACTGATTAAAGCAGGAAGTGTTTTAAATTCCTTTAGACCAAAACCCCCAAGACAATGTTTTAACAAAGATAATTTTCTTTCAGGTTCGCAATCATCCCCTTCAAGAACTTCAACATAAGCCAAAAATACGGGTTCCCAAACTTCCCATGGCATGGGGGGGTCACCTGATGACGTAAGGAAAGAAGGAGGTGGTACAATACCTGACATATTTCTTGACACTAGGAATCGTCTTCAAACAAAATATAGATGCACTTAGTTTGTTGTTTCTTTTTTTTTCAAAATAAAAAAAAAAACAAATAAAATTCTCCTTTGACATAAACGAGTATAACAGGAAGTTCCTTTAAATTGTTCCTTTTCACATGAAATAAATTACATTTACCTCCTTCTTTTAGAACGAAAGGTTGCTTCCAACGTATTTGCTTAGTTTCCAACAGAAATTGCCTTCAAACGGACTCGTTTCTCTTTTTTCCCCGTGTATAATTATTCAAAATGGAGGCACAAGGTCAAAGGGGATGTTTATATCGTGTTGTGATGGTAAGGCGGCATGACGTTATCACGTCGCATTACGTGATCGGTAACAGCGACCTTACGCGAAGGAGGATCTGCGGGGACTTCGGAATGGAGCAGATCGGAAGCTTCCAAGAAACTGCGAGTGCCGATTTCAACTCAAAACAGACTGCGGCAGTGTTCCATCGACTCACGGTAGCTCTTTAAAAAAAAACACTTCCGCTGTTTCCTTCCTTTGTGATTTTTTCCCTTTTTTTTCCTTTGAATGATCTAGATTATCTGCGGATACATCAGCTTTTCCATTCCATGTCCCTCTGGATCCTTTTCTCTTCCTTTCGAACGGATGTTTCAATATCCTTAAATTGTTTACAATCCAGACAACAGAAAGAAAAAAAAACTCTCGTCGTCTGTTAATTATTCCGTTTCCCGAGACATCGCATCGGAATCAGTGGACATGCAGGCTTCTTTTCCTCCTTTTTTTTTTTTTCTTAAAAAATGGATGTAAATTGTTTTAAATTCCGAAATTCCTGTGAAGATGGGCCGGTTCGTGCCCGCTTGTCGCCAATGTAGAAAAGTATCCTGAAATCCACTCAGTCATGTAAATCACACGAAATAACTCAATAGTCGGAGCAACGAGGTTTATTCCAAGTCTTCACTTCTCCAGGCTCATTACATTAATGCCCCAACAATCCAACGTTCCCACCTCGACCCCTCCATAGTTGAAACATCACAAATCCGCGTGATCTCCACGAGCGTGAAGGAAACGCTCGTGGAGGTCACGCTACACATAAGATATAATTAGTGTATATACAACAATTACCAACCTAACATGTAATTGCAATACTGTCAGAAACATACAGGAGATAAACAGGAAGGGGGTATGTAAATAAGCAAAGCATTTTGATGTCACAGGTTTATGTTGTCTAAAAGTGACATATGAAGTCAGGCCTGCTACTGTCTCAAAAAATGTACCCAGTGAGGAGGGGGCAGGACGTTGACGGGCCGGGGCTTTGTGACGTCACTGCCTAAGAAAAAGTGAGACCCTTTTCCCCTCCACACAAAAGAAAGCAAACAAAACACAAATGCTTCTGAAGCTGGCGCCGATGTACTGAGTTGGTTTTTAAACATCGATAATAGACATCGGCTAAGCAGAACCCCCGAAGACGACTTAGAAACCCTTGGAAACAAACTGTGCAAGAGTTTCCAGCTCACCTGGTGCTCACCGTGTGATATTAGCTCTTAAACAAAGAGAAAGTCCTGAGCACTCAAAAAGTCAATCATCAAATTTCTGAAGTGTCAAAGGTTAACACGTGTTTCGCCGAGTGGTGAATATGACTATATACTTCCTCAGGCCTGCAATATGAAATCAAAATAATCTGTAGAAGAACTACATTCATATTGTATTGAGAACACACCAAACTGGTGTGAGTGAATCCAGAAAAAGTGTGAGGAACTTACCCAAGGAATAGGATATCAAACTGGGGACACCTATAATCTAATGTGTACTATTAGATCAGAGTTCACAATCTAAAACTTAATGTGCTAAATGGAGAAACTTAAAAATAAACTCATAGTTCCAAAAGATAATAAACAGGAAGTGCACTTCGAAGTTTAAGCCACACAGCCAAGTAAAGGAAAAGAAAATGTATATGTATGCAAGAAAAAAGTAACCTGCAAAATTGAACTGCGTAGAGTAGTAGGTTCGTGCAAGGCTAGTAATGTCGATTATAATTCCGGCACAAATCTCGTCCTAATCAAGAAACATATAGTCGGCAAGATTTACACCATATTACCAAGCCCAACTAATGTGTTACTGTGTTTCTTGTTCTTCCTGTAGCTGACCATTATTTCGAACCTTGCCAATCTGTAGCATGCCAGATTCTCACCTTACTGAGCAGGTCTGTTCAGGATGGTGGCGAGACCTGTTTTACAACCTGCTTTAGTGTCCAGAGTCTTTAAAATTGTTCATGTTATGGTATTCTTAATTAGAATGTTAAGGTTTCAGCTCACCCCGCTTCAGCATTTTTATCTGAGTGCCAACAGACGGATCTGTATGGCAGTCCCACAAGACGTATGGAGGTTGTGTTGTTTGGTTGCCTGGCGATGCAATAAAGCGTGCAACATTGCCGGCACCAAAACAAAACATTGCAATGGATCATTTGAGGTGGATTCCTTTCCTGAGGCAGGGGCAATGCTAGGTTCAAAGTCTCAAAGAGGCTTACTTCAGAAACTATTCAGCATATGATTCGAAAAGAAGTGGAGATGGTTTTTGTAGCCAGGGAGCACCCAAAGGTCCCCTGAGCTGTCATGATTCCAGATAACACTATGGAGGTAGAACCTAAAGATGACTATTTTAAGGGATGTCTTGTTGAAGGTTCCACAATGTCGAAGTCTTTCCTCCTTTAAGGCACAACCTGGGATCACCTGGCACCTCTAAGAGTCCTGATGGAGCATCCTTCGGTCATTACCAGAAAGGAGAGCCACATTCAGAAGTGAGTAAGTTGGTGTCCAATGAGTGGAAAGATGTGTACCACCAGACGATTTCTAGGTTTCTGCCTGAACTCTACCTCCTGCATCAATTTGCAGAATTGCCCTCAGTTGTAAAGCTGTGTTCCCTCATAGCAGGACTTTTCCCAAGGTGTAGTGATAGGGAAAGTAGCTACTCCTTCAGATGCAATACATAAATAGGTGGAGGCTGCAATGAAGAGATCATATGCTGCCTCGAACTTTAGAAATAGAAGAAGTACTTATTCCAATATTCAATCTCTGCAAAATAATTTTACTTGTTGGCCTAACAGATCCAACAGTGTGCAGGTTTTTCACAGACAATCAGTTTGCGTCTGATATCTTTTCAATGCTCTCAGAGCAGAAGCTTCAAGTGCCACAATAACTTCTAGAAGACCATCTGTGAATGAGGACAGGAAAGTGCATGCATCCCTGAAGGATAATAATGTTTCTTCTCCTTCTGTGGCAGAACTCTTCGGCCACAAAATGGAAGAAATGGTGCAGTGCCCAGCAGAAGTCACAAAACTGTTAACTCCTGTAGAATCATTATTTAGTGGAAGAGGCTTTGGCTTTAAAAGGACTTTCTGGCATTCCTCAACTGCAAATGGACTACAGCCCTTTGAGGCAGGGTTATGTCCCTGAGATTGCAGTTGTCAACAAATCCCAGATCCATCCTGCTTTACCAGCCAGTACTCTTCCCCCCCTCACTATCTATGGATCAAGTGATTGATCAAGGCTGTGGCCATCTGAGTTACTTTTTTTAAGTACTTGAGTAGAGAATATTTCCAAAGGTTGGGTAGTAATGGTTGTCCAGAGATGATGAACAGAGGCTGTAGAGTTGCACTTAGACCCTAATACAGAGGTGGCTAACATGGACCGAGGACTACCACCATGAAGACTGGCTGCCACAGCTACAGGGAGAGAGAGGGGCGTGTCCTAGAGGACACTTTCCTGGTTTAGTCCCAGTTGAACGGTCCAATGGAGTGTAGGGCGGGTCGGCCAATGAAGTGTAGGGAGGGGTGGGCCCTCCCAGGAGAGCACCTTCAGTTGTTGCCACGGTTGTGTCTTGTAGCCCACTCTCCAACACTATCATCTATGCTGGCCCAGATTCATTGTCTGAGTCCCCCAGGAGCAGTGCATCGGAAGCCTCTTGCAGTGACCAAGGGCTATATGTAGGTAAAACGTGTTTTGCGATTCTCTAATTGCAATTTTTAGGGAATCGCAATTAGAGAATTGCAAAACAGAATGTAGGTAGGATTAGCAAAATATTTTGCGATTCCCACCTATTCCTTATTTGCAAATCCCAAATTGAGATTCGCAAATAAGGAATACCTTGCCATTCATTCCTATGGGCTAGAAGGCCCATAGGAATGAATAGGAAGACATTCTCAATTTGCGATTCTCAATTAGAGAATCGCAAATTGAGAATGTAATTTCAAGGTTGCAAGGGTGTCAATAGGACACCATTTGCACCCCTGAAATAAACATGTGTGCACATGTGGCGCACATACATGCGCTAAGGGCATGTATGTGCACCACATGGCACTTTAAAAATGCAAAAAAGTGCATTTTTCAAAGAAATCGCAAATTACCACCAACCTGAGGTTGGTGGTAATATGTGATTCCTTAAGCCAAAATCGCACAACTTGGGTGCTTCCTACATTGCATTTAAGGAATCGCAATTTTGGATTCCTTAAATGCATTAGCAAAATAAGGAATCGCTAATTTTGCGATTCCTTATTTTGCGTGTGGGTTTTTGTGTGCTACATAGCACACTGCCCAAATTGTGATCGCAAACGCCGAAATTCGGTAAATTTCAGCATTTGCGATCGCAATTTGGCTTCCTACATATGGCCCCAAATGAGGCAGACCATCACAACGGGAGTCCAAACAGTACAGCAGGAGTTGCTCTATGTGAGTGCATAGAAGGGCGCTACGGCAGCCGCTTGCAGTGTTACAGCAAGAAAGTAAGAGAGCAAACAACCGGTGCAGCACTGTTAGAGCTGTTTGCATTGTTTACAGCTGCCACCAAGCACTAGACACCACTCCCTCAATGTATTTACCCATACTGAGACTGCGGAGCCTACACTGGGCCAACAAAAGACAAAGGCGGGCCACCAAAGGAATCCAGGTGACACGAGAAAACCCACTGTGATTCGATGGTGAGCAGCACAATTAGAGCAGCTTGACAGCAGCATCACTATTTGGCAAGTGACCAGGGGAGCAGGCACATGGAGACCAGGCAGCAAATAGGTTTGGTTCTCCTCCTGGAGAACAGAGATGAGGGGGAAGAAGGAGAAAAGCTTTTTAAACGGCAGGGAGTTCGAGGCCAGGAAGGAGCGCCACAAGCCGGTGCAATACGGGGCTGAGGTGGAGGAGTTTGAGCAGGCAGCCTGGAGTAGAGCACGGCAACTAGCTACAGTAAGCCAGCAAAAGGTGACCAGGCAAGGTGAGCATCTTGAAGGGAACGATGAACTGCAGAACCGTATTCCAAAGGCATGGGAGACAGCACAGACGCTAGGCCAAGACTGATTTCTGGGACAAGGACTTGGTTCCAGCCAGGAGCTGGACAATCAGAAGGAAGCAGCAAAAAAGAGCTCTCAATCTCAGGGAAAAGTTGACAGCAGGACTAAGAGACCTCATAACTCAGGCATCATGTGTACTTAGGCACCAAGAGTGCTGCAGCCTGCACCTCTCGCACCTGCAGCCAAAATGGCACAGTGGGGAAAAGGCATAGGACATACAGCCCGCACAGCAACATCATGGACAGTGAGCTGGGGGAGCCAGAACCTGCCCCGCAGGCAGCGCCTGGAGCCTACACAACTGCATCAGATAGAGATGAACCTCACCTGCACCAGCAGGAGAACTATGATGAGCATAACTGTACAGCAGCGGCAAGCAGCAAGGGAATGGGCTTGCAGCGAGTCAAGCAGAGCGGGGTAGTACAACACCGGGTGGGCAGAGGTGTCTCCCAGGGGATCCTGAATTACAGGACACTGATTTTTATTTTTTTAAATATATTTTTATTAGTTTCAAAACAAACGTATTCTGGCATATTCAGGATACAAAATTCTAACAGGTGCCCATCTGTCAACAACATACTCTGATTACTCCCACATACAAGTTATATATCTGTGGTCAACAATTTTTGTGTACCGGTCTACAAAATCAGAGCGCCATACTGGCCCCCGGATTGCTGAGAAATGAACACAGTAGTAACGGGCAGTAAGCAATGAGAGCCACAAGAGTGGCACCTGAGCTGCGCACTATAGTAAAACATAACGGAAATAATCCCCACCCTCTTACCCCTCCCCGGCATGTCACATAGAGCAGAATTCTATAACAGCAGGGTGTAGCACATCAATCCACGATACATACATCATACAGTGCATACCAGAACGTTCTGCAGCGATAAAGGTAATTGCAGTCAGGGATACAATAGGTTTAGTTAGATAGGGACAGAACATACAGTCATCAGGGCAAAACAGCCGGATCACCAGCCGAAGATTCCACCTCTGAGTCAGCCTCCGGAGCTTTCAATAACACCACCAACGCTTCCCAAGCCCTTGTAGCTTCTAAAGATTATTCGCTGTGTGCGCGCGTAGCATTCTGTAACCTAATAGTGCCCTCACATTCTGCCCATTTAAGAAAAACAGTTCTCCACCTCCGAACACTTGGACCCCGTTTGGATTTCCAATGTGCCGTAATGCCTCCCTTGGTCAATAGGAGGTCCAGATCCAAAAACCTGCTAATTAACTTGTACTTGGAGGTGTGGGGGAACCAGTGCAGCAAGCAAGGGCCTATAGCGAGCTCAATCTCTCTCTCGGTAATGTCGCACAACAGCGCCACCACCTCCTCCCAATACGTCCCAAGCTGGGGGCAGTCCCACATCATGTGACGGAAATCCGCACCCCCGTGTTGCATCGCGGGCATAGCGCTGTGGTCGTACCGAAGTATTTGTTAATCTTCGCCGGGGTGAGATATGCCCTATGCAATATAAAAAAATGCACTAGCTGAAAACGGGCATTTCGAATGCTTTTCCACGCCCGTTCAACCAGCTTGGCCCACACTTTCTCGGGGATCTCCACGCCTAAGTCCTCCTCCCACTCCTGCTTCAGCACCAGCAATGGAGTCAGCGCCTCACGCGTCATTCGCCTATATAGACAGGTAACTGCCTTAAAGGTTCCTGACGCTAATACTACGTACTGGCAAGCCATGGAGGTCTGCGGCTCAAATAGTCCCCACGGGGCAGGTCGTGCCTATCCCGCAATTTATCGAAGGGCAAGAGGGCATTATCCTCATATAGGTCCCCTATTGTAGTCAGACCCCTCTCTCCCCAGCCAGTCAATGCCGCCCAGTTGTCCCTGTGTGGTAGAGCCATGCACACGACCAAAGGGATCTCAGGCGCATAGGGATGCGCAACCTGCGCTCTCCACTGGCTCCTGTTCCAACAAAGCAGAAACATCCATAGCTCATTAGTGAGTGCCTTGAGCCGCAACGGCAGCTGTAATATAATGCGAGACATTATCTGCCGAGGTATCCGCCCACCCTTCCACTCATCCGGTCTCCGAAATTCCAGCGCCATTGCTTGGGTAAGCAACTGTAACTGGGCTGCCAAATAGTATGTCTCAAAGTCAAGAACCGCCAGAACCCCATCAGCCCTTGGGCGCATGAGAGTCTTCAGGGCTTCCTGTCGCCTGCCAGTAGCCCAAATAAAACCCGTGGACATCGTTTGAAGCCGTTTAAAAATCGCCGCAGGGATCCAGATATGGAGGGTTCGGAAATAATACAGAATCCTATGGAGGGCTGCCATTTTAAGAAGGGCCAACCGGCTGGCCACCGAAAGTGGCAAGGTCCCCCAAAATTCCAGGCTGCCTTTGAGGCCCCGGATGGCTCTCCCCACATTACCCTCTAACAGGTCAGCCTGCGTATGATAAATACGGGTCCCCAGGTACGTCAAGCAATGGTACTCCCACTGTACGCCATCAGTAATTAAAGGGCCCCCATCCGAGGGGGTAGCGGGCAACAGACATGACTTCATCCAATTCACCTTGAGTCCCGCAACAACCTCGGGATCCTGGAGTAAGCTCTTCGCTCCGACGAGGGCATAATTTGTATTTGCTAAGAATGTGAGGAGGTCATCGGGATAGAGCGCGATGTAGTGAGTGAGGCCACTCACACAAAGATTTTGTACATAAATTAATCCCGGCACTCTGAAGTCATCTAATACTCTTGATGGTTATTAGCCAAGAAAGAGAAGGATACAATGACAATAATGGAAAACTGGCTGCGGAACATATTAGGTCCTCACGAAAGTATATGTCAGAAAGTGATTTAATACACAATTTTTACAGAAAGGAAAAACACATTCATGAACAAAAAATCATCAGAACTCCCTAGTGTATTTAGTTCTAGTTATTATTTCATGAGAGGGAGAATTCAGTTTTCTGAATCTTGATACAGATGGATGACAGCCGACACGTGTTTCGTCACGTATAGTGACTTCCTCAGGGCTGTGAAGAGAATGTCAAGATCTTAGTTTACACCAGACACCGTCAGTGTGTCGATTTATACATTTAGTGATTTGGTTCAATCTGTTATTATCAGTTCCATTGTGAGAAATACACAAGATATGGGAGTTTATAAGATAAGAAGAATGGGAGAAGAGAAAGAAAGAAAAACGTGAGTTGGTTTTGAATAGTGCTAATATGGAAATGAAACAAGAAAGTGAAGTGACCAGTAAGATAATTAGATTGAAGGATGGATTGTCCCCATCACCACATCCAGTGTAAAGAAAATAGAACATTGATTCCCAAACAGGAATGTGAGTACTGACCTATAGACAGAGTCTTTGGACGCTTTATAGGACAAACATAAATTGAACTTCTGTTGACGTGTAATGATCAATGTAGATAATTTCAAGCAAGGATTCTGACGTACAGTATGGTTCTGTTAAGAGTATATAATGGAGAGCAGAGGTTTAGGAAATAGACAATAAACAGCAAACACTATTAGATGTGCTCATAGGCGAATTGTAAATTAAACAATTTGAAAGGAAAGAGATTATAAATACCCAGGGATTTTAGAACCTGGTAAGGTTTCGAAGAGACAAATCTTGTCGAGAGAAAATCTTCTGATAATTGTATAGTTGTCTGTAGGCAGTAACAGATCTTCCCCAGTAATTTCTACTAATAATAACAAACAGAAAAAAGTGATATTGGTTCAATTTTATCAGAAAAAATATAAAATTAGGGCAATGTCAGGTTCGGAAGGGTCTAAAATACTATACCTATTATTATAGAGAAAATATACCACGAATAGAAACTTTTTCACACTTCTGATTCATGTAACCTTAGACGAAAGTTGTTCAACACTCAGTGAAAGTTATTGACGGATTACAGCTTGTTTGGAAAAGAACGAGTCTCCACCATGGTTTCTGGAGATGATATAGAACAACAGTAAGTAAGTGTATAAAAAAGGGACACTTTTTACTCTAGAAATAAGGGATCTTATATACAATACCCAAAATTTCAGGGATGCTGCACCGTGATATAAAAATGATTTTTGAGACAAAGTTGGTGGGACGGTCTTCAAGTAGTCGTCTATATGGTAATTTCTAAATAAAGAAGATAAAGATTGAAGAAATAAGTTCCTCTAAGGATACATTATATGTTAAAAGGACCTAATATAAGAGGTCTCCTTACTTCGTAAGTTGTTTGTTGGCTTCAACGTATTAAGTGAAGTGCACAAACCGGCTCTGGTAAGCCCTACAAAAAACAGTGCAAAACGAAAATGCATTGTTTAAAATTTTGAAAATAAATCATTAAAAGACACAGCAGGCCCCACATGATAATATTTAAAAAAATATATCTGATGCTGACATTAATTATGAAATTCTGTTCGTAAAGGTGTCACAGCCATAAAATAAGCTAAGTATATAAGTTGGTTTAAAAACAATAAACTTGCTAACTAATAACCTTCTCGTGTTCACCCAATTACAAAATTCATTGTACGCAAAAAAAAAAAAAAAAAAAAAAAACGAGAGAAATGCAAAACGGTATATTATTAGACCGTAAAATTGAGGATAGTTACTAAATCATCAGCAAGTATCCATTGCATTATGGACAACACGTAATTCAGTCATAAAGCGATTCGTTTCCCATTACAAAAATTGATAACTGGGATGCTGGAACGTAATTGTTGCAGCTCGTCTGTATTAGTATTATAATATATTAGTCAAGAGAAATAGTGGTTCTTTGTCAACAATATAGCTAGTGAAAAACAATGATAATCGAAGTACACCCGAAATGAGAAATATATCTCATGTCCATCTGCCTAAAAGAGTAATCTTCCTTGAGTTAGTATCCAAGATGTGCTTACCTACTAGTGTAGTAGTAGTTGTCCGGAAATTGACCCCCGTTCCTTCGTATCGGCAATGGACGTAAGGTCAACAAATAGCAGCCTCTTATATTATGGAAACCGAATTTGGCGCGAAATTTGTATGCTCCAAACCACGTAAGAAAAGGAAAGAGACGGTCCCTGATTGGCCATCTGAAGTTAAGGTGTCAAAGTGGAAGCGGCCATCTTGGAGCAGTCCAAGTTGTTTATAGAAAAAAGAGGTTTGTAGTACTAAAACAGTCCATGATTGGCCTTCGTAACATACGTGGTTCTGGATTGGTTAAGTCCCTTATGATTGGAGGGAGAGAAAAAGGTGGCCATCTTGGAACAGTACATGTTCCTTCGTGTTTCAAGTAAGGGTACGTGGTTTAGGAAGGTGGCACATATATTTTAAAAATTCTAATATCTAAAATTCACATAGAACGAAATTCCGCATGGTACTTCATGTTGTAATACAATGTATATTTTGAAAGGTATTTCGTGTGATCTAATACGGAATGTAATAAAATGTATTTGCGGCGAACACGAGTGCAAATTCTTTTTCATCTTTACCGTATAAAATATTCTGTGTATATAGTGAGAGCAAATAGTGATAGAAATTGAAATTTCGAAGAGAAAAAGTGGAGTACATACCATTAATCATTATTACCACATTGAGGTGTTTAGTATATGTGGTGAGGCCAAATACTGATACAAATAGAGATATCGGAGAGAAGAAATTGCAAGTTAAGTAAGAAGCGGAACACAGGAAAAGATAAGACTACATGTCCAGTTCCACTAGGGCCCATGCATGGGCGTACTGTTACATAAACGTATTCTTTGAAGAACATTAATATCAGTGACACAGTTCATTAAGCTGATCAAAGCATTATGAGACACAGAGTATTAACTCGATATAGTTAATTTTTGCGTTAACACAGACATGGAGGAGATAAAAGCCATATACATTTCACAGTTTACATGTTTGGACATCTTTGACAACATTCTGTAGTTTCAGTGAGTTAAGACTTATCATAACGAATGATGCCTCTCTCAGTTGGTGTTTATTCTAAGAAAACATGCATCTCCTTGTCAAAATTAATGCCCATTTCTACCGCTCGTAGTTTGATAATCCACAGGGCCTCTGTTTTCCTCAGGTTAAGAGTCCTGTCACCACCCCTTAGGCCTAAGGTGGTGTGAGATATTCCATGGAACCTGATTTTATTCAGTTCTACTAGAGTGTGATGGGAATTGAAATGGACCGCTAGTGGATAGCTAGTCAGGTTACTGCGTATTGCTCTGAGATGTTCTTGTATTCTAATCTTAAGAGGGCGGATTGTGCTGCCCACATATATTAGTCCACAGCAGCAAATAATGCAGTATACCACAAAGTTTGTATTGCAGTTTATGAATTGTTTTATGCCACGTTTTGTCGTAGTGTTGTATTGGAAATCAGTTGTTTTATTAGCAGCGAATTGGCACATATTGCAAGTGGCACATCTGTAAAAACCAGCAGGTTTTGCAGGTAGCCAGGTTGGTTCTTTCTTTTTAGGTGGTAGATAGCTAGGGCAAAGGAGTTCTCTAAGAGTGGTACCTCTTCGGTGAGTAATCATCGGGTTATTAGTCACATGTTTCTCTATTGTTGTGTCTAATTTTAGAATGTGCCAATGTTTCCGAAGAATATTGTATATTTGGTGACTGTGTGTATTGTAGTCTGTCACTAAGGCGATTTTTCGTTCTCCATCCTTCTTTTTGTTTCTGCGTCCGGATGACAATAATTTAGATCTTGGTGTATTTAATATTTTGTTTTTGGCGTGATCTAAGACAGTCCTAGGGTATCCCCTTATGGTGAATCTGTTTTCCAATTTGTCAAGTTCCATCCTGAAAACTAGGTCGTCACTACAATTTCTCTTTAGTCTGGTCATTTCCCCCATGGGGATGGAGTTGATTTGGGACCTGGGGTGTGCACTATTGGCGTGTAGTACCGCAGTTATATACTCTTAACAGAACCATACTGTACGTCAGAATCCTTGCTTGAAATTATCTACATTGATCATTACACGTCAACAGAAGTTCAATTTATGTTTGTCCTATAAAGCGTCCAAAGACTCTGTCTATAGGTCAGTACTCACATTCCTGTTTGGGAATCAATGTTCTATTTTCTTTACACTGGATGTGGTGATGGGGACAATCCATCCTTCAATCTAATTATCTTACTGGTCACTTCACTTTCTTGTTTCATTTCCATATTAGCACTATTCAAAACCAACTCACGTTTTTCTTTCTTTCTCTTCTCCCATTCTTCTTATCTTATAAACTCCCATATCTTGTGTATTTCTCACAATGGAACTGATAATAACAGATTGAACCAAATCACTAAATGTATAAATCGACACACTGACGGTGTCTGGTGTAAACTAAGATCTTGACATTCTCTTCACAGCCCTGAGGAAGTCACTATACGTGACGAAACACGTGTCGGCTGTCATCCATCTGTATCAAGATTCAGAAAACTGAATTCTCCCTCTCATGAAATAATAACTAGAACTAAATACACTAGGGAGTTCTGATGATTTTTTGTTCATGAATGTGTTTTTCCTTTCTGTAAAAATTGTGTATTAAATCACTTTCTGACATATACTTTCGTGAGGACCTAATATGTTCCGCAGCCAGTTTTCCATTATTGTCATTGTATCCTTCTCTTTCTTGGCTAATAACCATCAAGAGTATTAGATGACTTCAGAGTGCCGGGATTAATTTATGTACAAAATCTGTTAATTACGGGGATTGCATTGCATGACACGTATAATTCAGCACTCAGGTAGTAGGGTGCTTTCTAATCCCGAGCGGCACCACTTATCCAATTTGTTACCGATCTCACTGTCTTTCCGGCAAGTATCACTACACACCCAATTTGATGTTAATAATTGCTATGATGTGCATCCTCTGATACATTACTACCCCATTTTCTTGTCACTCACACAAAGACCCGAGTACTGCCGCCACGTCCGGGCCTGGGCTGCTAGAGGTTGCCTTCGGATATGTATCAGCTTCCAATATGCGAAGCAGGGGCCGCACATTGATGGCAGTGTTTCGCTTCGGGAGGAATCCTGCCTGATCCCTGTGTACCAAGTGGACCATATGTGGGAGCAATCGGGTCACCAGGATGCGACTTAAAATCTTATAGTCAGTGGTAAGCATGGACAGCGGGTGATAGATTGTCCTTTCAGAGGGCGATTTCCCTGGCTTCAGCAACGGAATAATAATAGCTTCGCAAGTAGTGACTGGCAGTTGACCCACACTCTTTGCCTTATTATAAAGAGTCACTAGTTTTGGAGCTAAAAGATCAATGTAGGTCAGATAAAACTCGATCGGCAGGCCATCTACCCCAGGGGTCTTTTCCATGCCATATGTTTAATTGCCCCCCTAACTTCTCCTACTGTGATATCTTGGCCTAGTAACTCTGCCTGTGTCCTATCAAGCTTTGGAAGGTCAGCTGCAGCCAGGAACTCCCCAAGAACATCCCCATTCAACGTCACCTTGCTCTGATAAAGATCTGTGTAATAGACGTGGAATTGATCATTTATCCTGTTGCGTATAGCAAATTTCCCCTGTTGGGCTACACAATTCTAAGATGACTGTCCCCCCGCTTGGCGGGGTTGTCTAACCAAGCCAGCAACGCACCAGATTTATCACACTCGACATGAGCACGCACTAAATATTTGTTATAATCAAGAAAGCGCAGTCTCTCAACCCGCATGGCGACCTCTTCCCTCGCCTCTAGCAAGTCCCTCTGTCTACGAGGCTGCTTAGACCGGTCACGTTCCAGCTCTCATAAGAGCTGATCCACAGTCTCTATATCTTGCAGTAGTGTCTTACGCACCCCCAGCATGTTAGTAATACAGTGACCCCTCACTACTACATTAAAAGCATCCCACTCCACAGCAGACGAGGACACCGTGCCTGTGTTCTCAAGAAAATATTGGGTTATGCCAGCTCCCACCATCTCCTGAAAGACCTGATCTTCTAATTACAGGACTCTGGTGGGGGTAATAAACAACACAGCAATTAGCCTGCTTTTGCACCTGTTGCAGGAACAAGAATGCAAAGCACTACAGGAGCCACAGCATGCAGAAGGCTGAGGTACACTGCAGGGGCCACAAGGTAGTGCCTCAGTGGAGGTTTTTCTATGGGACCACCATAAAGTGGTGCTGCTCCCGCTTACCTCAACCAAATGTATGCTCCATGGAAAGTGACGTGCATGCACAGCATGTGGACACACCCAAGAATTTGCTGCATATGCAAGGTAGATGACAGGGTTCATGAGCAGGGATACCCCTACAGGTGTAGGGCCAAACACCCAGCTCAGACATGGGGCCAGGCACAGATACCAACCCGGCAGTACAGGTGCAGCACCCAAGCCCGAAGAACGAGGCGAGTGCAGGTGCATGGGAATTGGCAATCGAGTGTGCTGGGGCAGTGGAAACAACCCATGAGGAAGCAACTTAGCAGGAGGTGAGGCAAGTCGCTCAGCAAGCAGCAAATACTGGCAGGCAGGTACCAGACAGTGGGCAGGAGGGATGCCTGGCAGGGGTCTCTGCTACACCAGACCCTCACAGCAGCATGTATGGGTGGGGCAGCACAAGCTCTCTCATCTGGTAAGCCGGGGAGCACATATAGTAGTGATCCCCTGGTTACTCTCCCTTGCTAGCTTTTTTTCCCTGGCGGTCAAGGAGAGGATACGGAGGAAAGAGTTAATAGATTTCATCTTGCTGTTAAAGATCAGGCAGGGGCTTGGATTTGGTAGACCAGGAGAAGAAGGATGATGACAAGCGAGAAAGGCACAATCCTTGGTTAGAACGTTCCATAGAGAATTGGCTGCATATGTTTAGGATATGGGCATGCGTGGCAGTTGAGAAGTTTCTGCAAAGCGCAGCGGATCTACTGCCACATAAGCAGAAGATTCACGATGCACAGCGCAAGTATCATGGTGATGTTTGACTGAGGTAGGATGAGGTCTTCAGGGAAGGGATGTAAACCACCTGGCTGAGCATGGAATGGGGACACCAAGATGTGGCAGGGCACTCAGAAATAATGTTGGTGGCAAGAGAGGGCACAAATAGATTCAATCACACTTTTCACAACTGAGAGGGGAAAACAAAACAGGAGGGGTTCTATCAGGAATGAAAGGCAAAATATGGGGCAGCCATAAGCTCCATCTATAAATTCAGACATGCCTGCTGGACCTGCAAAGCAGTGCACCCAGCCAGTGAGTGCAAGAAAGCAAAAACCCCCTGTGGGGAGAAAGGACACCCAAAAGTAGTTGTGGGTGGGAGGCGCAGTGTCAGTTCCTCTATTATGGCAGAGGAGCGTTGCCCCACTACTTTTAAGCAGTGCAACAAAGGAAATATGAAATGATAATAACTTTGTTATTATCATTTTATGTTTCTGTGCAGCTTAGTTTGCAGGCGGGCAGGTGGGTATGGCTGCTCTGCTCTTGGAGCAGGGAAGGGGAGGAGTGGTTTGCCCACTCCTAAGCATACAATGACTGTTTGGTCAGCGCTCACCAGCTGCCCAAACCAGTCATGCGCACTTTTCCTGTTCTCCATGCAGACTGCCTTACAACCTGCGTGGAGAATATGCCCAGGCCCCCATTCCGTGGTTGAGCTTCGAACCAGGACGCTCAAAACCAATCACTACACTGCATTGCAGCATTGTGATTGGTCAGGGCAGTCTGGGTGCTGACCAATCACAACACTGCATTGCAGCGTTCTGATTGGTCAGGGGAGCCTGACTGTGCTTCCTGTACTTCTTGTGTCTCAGTCGAACAAGGAGAGCAGAGAGCGGGACCCGGCACGGCAAGGTAATTGTTTATTTTATTATTATTATTATTTTTTACCTTGCGCACTACTTTCCCCCTTGTCGCCCCCCGCGCATCAGCACTCGCCCCCCCACCTGCAAACCATGATGGCCGCCAATGGGGAGACGAGGCCCACCGAGTGGTGGGAGGGGAAGAAAGACAGGTTTAAGGCATCCACTCTATCAAGGTGGCCAGACTCTGTCAGTAATTCAATGGTTATCACAGGCAAGGGGATGCACAACTGCAAGACTTCGAGGATGGCTATGAGATACCATACAATGGGCCAATAGCTGAGCACACAAGAAAAAATCTGAAATCAGTGTCCAAGCATAGCCCAGTGGCTCATAGGAAGGTGGCGAAAGACGTTCAGCTGGACAGTGTGGCAGGTCCTTTTCAGACCACCCCCATCGCATTTCAGGGTATCCCCATTGGGAGTAGTGTCTAAAATAGTGCCAGTAAGCTTCAGATTGATTCACCTCCTTTCACACCTGTAGGGATGATGGTCAAAGACAGCCCAGTACAGGACAATGCTCTGATGCATTTGCATCCATAGATGATGTGGTTGAGCTGTTGAGAGCCCAGATGACTAAGGCAGACATAGATTCAGCATTCAGTTTACTGCTGGTGCATCCACAAAGCATCCACCTGCTGAGCTTCCAAATAGACTTTAAATACTACTTTGAAAAGTGTCTGCTGATGTGTTGCACTAAACCCTGCACATATTTTGAGGCTTTCAATACATTTTTTGAATGGGCACTCAATTAGTGGCATCTGGGAGGTGGGAAGTTGCATTATTTGAATGACTTCCTGTTTATCGGGGAGCTATATTTGGATCAATGCCAACTGGCAGACAGAGTGACAGAACTGAGGGCGGTGATGCAGGGCCTGTCTGCTAAGAAGAAAGCCACTCTTGGAGAGCTACAACAGCGGCTCGATAAAATGAAATTTACGAGGAGGCTGATCCCAGCAAGTAGGGCCCTCACCAGGCAGCTGGCATGGCTGACTAAAGCCTTAACCAAAAGGCATGACAGGGTCCACTGGAGTGAAGCAGTACATCGAGCTGTGACTATGCTTCCTTGCTAACTTTAACAGCATGCAGGTTTGGTGGGAGCCCAGAGTTACCACAGATCAGTTGGAGCTCTACACAGACGATACGGGGGTGAAGGTTTTGGTGTTATATTGGGAACTGCGTGGTGCACAGTGCATTGGCCTGATGCTTAGAGCAATAAAAACTGTCAAAAAGAAAGGAGGGTTGTCCTAATACTCCACAAGCACCTGGACAATATGCATGACATGAAAAAAATATGGATGCTGTGGAATCGATCAAGGATAATCGTTTTAAACAATGAAGGAAACCTTAATTAATCCCTCAAATGAAACAATTCAAAGCACACATGTTTTTGGTATGCACGAACACACGCCAGTCAATGCACTAGATTTAGATCATATTGGGCCATATGTAGGAAGCCCAATACCGGTCGGTAACAGCCGATTTTCGGTAAAAATCCCTTTACCGACCGGTATTCAGGCTTTTGGTATGTAGGGGGCACATTTCAGGATTCGGTAATTTACCGAATCGGTAAAATTACCGAATCGGTAATTTTACCGATTCGGTAAATACCGAATCCTGAAATGAGATGTAGTGGGAGTGTGTGGGTGTTGTGTGGATTCGTTATTTA
Organism: Triturus cristatus; assembly: GCF_964204655.1. Classification (NCBI taxonomy): domain Eukaryota; kingdom Metazoa; phylum Chordata; class Amphibia; order Caudata; family Salamandridae; genus Triturus; species Triturus cristatus. Next base: position 384,230,010 of record NC_140584.1, on the reverse strand, counting down.
CCACCAACTAAAAATTGGTGGTAAATGACGAATGTCTTTGAAAAAGCATTTTTTCGCACTTAGAAGTGTGCAATGTGGCAGACATACATGCCCTTAGGGCATGTATGTGTGCCACATGTGCACACATGCAGGAATCAGGAGTGCAACAGGGTGTCACTGTGACACCCTGCCACCCTTGATTGTGCTCCCCCCATTACCGAATCGGTATTTACCGATTCGGTAATGGTAACTAGCTTCCCATTAATTCCTATGGGCCTCCTGGCCCATAGGAATCAATGGGAAGCCAGTTACCATTACCGAATCGGTAAATACCGATTCTAAAATACCGACCCATTCCGATTCGGTAAATATTACCGATGAATTACCTACATAGCATTTACCACTTCATAAATACCGAATCGGTAAAATTCGGTATTTATGAAGTGGTAAATGTTAGGCCACCGACATATGGCCCATGGTGTATATTTGTCAAGAACCAATTATCTGGATATACAAACCATCACATGGTACACAAAGGTGGTTTTTTTGTTATACATTTGACATACATAAATACACAAATAAACAAATAGAAAGATTCCTTGATGCCCTAATTTCTTTAAGGGATTGCTAAGAAATGCTTTCTCTTCATAAATTATGGTTCGCAACCCATAGTAAAGAGATAGCCCCTAGTACAGTACCAATTGGTGCAAGGTTAGTCTGACACCCTGTACATTATTACAAGGTACTGTATTTTTTCTTTACTGCAACGTGTTATTTTTGCGGGCTTCTCTTTTATATCAGGTCGACGCGTTTCAGCCCTTTTCATCTGGGCCTCATCAGGACTTGGGGCAGAAAGGGACCTCCACAAATCACTGGTGGTGTTGCACGGACATGAAAAAGTTTGGCGGTTCCGGGGACACGTCACTGCTAGTAAGGAACTATTTTAATTAGAAATGGGGCAGTGCTCCTTCACTTGTTCCAAGCAAACACAAATTTTACTGGCCGTCAAATGACAATTATTCAGCTTTACGCCATGAGGGAAGGAGGTTCCCCGTGCAAATAATTCCAAACGGGGGACATTGAATGAAGACACTACGTGGCCTTGCCGTTCGTAAGGAAGGTTTCAGGAGCTGGCCCCGCAGGAAGACCTGGAAATGACACAGTTACCACTGGAGGTCTGGGAGTTAGTGGACCCGATCTAGGAGTGCTCTTGGACAAGACCCTGGTGTCAGCGATGAACATTAAATATCCTAAGTGCCTCTGGGTGTTCTGGCAAGTGACGGGGTGGAAGATTTTAGTTGGAATCAGGCGAGAGGTTTGTCTTCACCAGCAAAGAGTAAGGTACATGCTCAATCACACCTAGAAACAGTTGCTCTATGGGTGGAGCGACCCAGCCAATTCCTTCAGATACAGAGCGGCTTTGAAAGGATGGGGGTGCATGCAGGCATAGCATAGGGCTAAGATGCTCCACATTGGTTTTGACAAGCTACAGACAACTAGAGTAGCCTTGGAAGTCCCTCTCTTTAAGGCATCCTTTACACTGTCCTTCTTCGGGGCATATAGGATCAGTGAGGAGGTGTCCCTATCTAAGTCTAATGCAGGAGTGTCCTGCTTACGTTGGTGTGCCTTACCTAGGGGCAGGTTATATGGAGCTAGGGCTACAGCGATCCAAAACAGATCAAGAAGCAAGAGCTATGTGGTGACTCAAAAACTGTAAATAAGCGGCGGTTAACCATCTAGTTGCTTCATGCACGACTGTGTTGCTTAGGCCACCAATCAAGCATATTGTTCATTGATCAGGATGGAATCTTTTTGAGCAGGTTCCAATTTTCGGCAGTGAAGAGACAGGTAGCAGACTTCCCCGCGGAAATTTTGGAACCCACTTTTTCAGGATACGGGTGGCCACCACTGCGGCGAGTCATGGAATAGAAGAGCAGGCAATAAATAGAATCTGCAGCTGGAAATCCAGGACTTACATCAGACCTGACAGTTTCCAAGGCCTACATTCTCTGATTCCAGGAGCTGCAATTTTCACCCGGACGGTGTGGCTGGTTCGGTTCTCATACATCACAAGGGCCCAACAAAGGGCAAGCTCATGGAAACAGTGCAAAGGGATGAGGCTGAGAAACAAGAGAGTGGTATAGCCGGGTTGGCCAGGGATGAGATGGGCCCAGCTGCTGTCATTTGTAAGGGCTGCAGTGGAAACAAGAGAGCCACAGGATTCCATACTGATTCACTTTGGGAGCAGCATCTCACAGCTTTGGGCAGGTGAATACCCCTAGCAAGCAGAAAAGCGGATCTGACCAAGGTAGCTAAGGTGGTATGGCCTGCAGACATTCTGTGGTCAGAGATTATTGCCTGCTTAGAGTGGTGAGGGCTGAAAACCATGGTGGGGTTGAGAGGTCCAGAAGAAAGCTGAACATATTTATGAGCAAGTTCAGCAAGAGCATGGGATGGGAGTTTGTGAGGCATGGTCTCATTAACTTTGGGATGCCATTCTCTATGAGGAGGACAAGGTTCTTCTTTCGGGGTTGGGATGCATATGCTCCTCCTCAACATGACAGAGGCCCTAGAGGTATGGGTTGCTTGTAGCAGTACATGCCAGTCTGAAAGAGGGGGGCACCAACAGACGTGGCAGTGTCAGCACTATTTAACTTGCATTCATAAAATAGGAAGGGCGGCCGATGGGCTGATGGAGGGCAAATGATTGCCAGCAAGGCAGTCCTTGGGATGCCTCACAGCAGGGACACCAAGGGGCAACAAAGGAGCCCAAAAGATAGTGGCAAAGCAGTCACAGCACTTGCAGGCTAAGCACGACTGGAGAGGGCCTTGGATGCTGCACATCGGTAACAAGGGAAGCCTAAATCTGTGCTAAAGAGACACATTGGATCGTCACTATGATGCAGGCTCAGTGATGATTTACGGCATGACAGTTAAAAGCCAAGGTCTAAGTGATGATTTATGGAGTGATGGTGCAGCTCCTAGCCAAGGAGTAACATACTAGCTTTTTTGATGTGTATAGTTGATAGTTATGCATGAGATATGAAAGTTTAAAGGCTGATTAACTTTGTGATGCTTTATGTTCATTGTTAAACATGCTAGAGAGTATCAATAAACTGCTCCCTTTTACCATCACCTAAAGTCCTGTGGGCCTTTCTGTGATGGACTTTGGGAAGGGGTGTGGGTGGCAGCAGCTAAAGGAGGCGGATGCTTGGGAAATAGAGGGTAATCCAGATTACTTGGTAAATTCATATAGCCCCCTCGCCCAGAAGATTATCACGATATCTGCAGAAAGCAAATACCATAGATTTCAGGTAAATACTTAAAAGTCCAGTTCAGTTCCATTTCACACTCTCAAATTCATATTTTATTTTGTTATACCTGTATTCATTGAAATTTTGTGTGTCAAAACAGTGAGCACATTACAGAATGCAATCAAAAACCACGGATCGCCAACGGACAAGTAAACAAAGGGAGCGATTAATAATTTCCCAATCATGTGGCTGTGGGCCTATTTGCAAAACATATCACTATGGATGGCATTGAAAGTGCAGTACTATGAGTACAGCATAATAACAGTCTACTAATCAGTGCATGGTAATATAAGAGTTGCTGGGATTTAGCCCATAAAGTTCTTTCCATCACCCTCATGTTTTCTCAAAATTGTGGAGGCAGCTTCTACCAATGTACACTATGTTTGCCCATGCACCAGTCCATCCTTATAAGAAATAGGGGGATTAGTTGAGGGGGCGGGGGAATAAGTGCCCACCACAAGTAATAATCACGATCCTTGTCAGGGTGAACCACTAAAGTCACTAAGTAAACCTGAGCTTACCCCCGGTAGCTATGGAACAGAGTGAACAGGCTTAAACTAGAGACAATGGTGCCGATCACGATCCGGTAAAAACCGGGTACGAACCGTCGGACGGAGCATATTCTCCGTCCGACGCGTACCCGGTCGTCAAAATGTACAAACAAGGAATTACGATTCACACGGAACACCATTTCCGTACGATTCGTAAAAAAGCCCGACCGAACAAAATAAACCTACCAATGCGATCCGGGAAAGGGCCGACCTGACGTCGGGACGCTCGCAGCCTGCCATTCACGAACCAGGAATCACGATTCGCACCGACGTCATCCCGCACGGTGAATATTTTCCGGCTGCCAAAAACTGCCGGGAAATCAGGACGACGCGAACAAGGACCACCAGTACGCGACGGACACACAGGACGCCGCGAACAAGGAGGACCAGTACGCGACAGGACGACGTGAACAAGGAGTACCAGTACGCGACGGACAGACAGCACGACGCGAACAAGGAGGACCAGTACGCGAAAGGACGATGCGAACAAGGAGGACCCGTACGCGACGGACAGACATGGACCCGAACCTACGGGTCATCCCGGCCCTCATAGCAGTCCACCTCCTCTACAGGTTACGACGCAGACGCCGCAGAAGGTCAGAACAACTAAGGGAGGGGGGAACGGGGGGGGGGGTGGGGGTGGCAGGACCAGGGCAGGCCACAAAACCCCCACCAAAGTCACACACTACACATGCCCAGGACATACCTGATACCCATGCCCTGGTCACTACGAGGGGGTGGGGGCGTGTCCAGCTAAGCCAGCGACCGCCACAACGGAAGTCCGTCACCACGCGAACCGGCAACACAACCAGACCGGTACGTCCCGTACCCACGCCTCAAGAGCGTGGGTACGAGACGTACCACGCCCACACCCACGTCACCCCAACAATGGCGGGACGGATCGTACCCACGTGGCAAAGGCCTGGGTACGGCCCGCACAAGCATCACATAGCGTGGGGATAGAGATGTACGGACCCTACCCCCACCCCCCCTATGCATGGAATGTATCCCCACCCCAACAGTGTAAGTACGACCCGTACCCTCACCCGCGTATGCATGGAGCGTACCCCCACCCCAACCGCGTATGTACGTACCGTACCCCCACCCCAACAGTGTAAGTACGACCCGTACCCTCACCCTCGTATGCATGGAGCGTACCCCCACCCCAACAGTGTAAGTACGACCCGTACCCTCACCCGCGTATGCATGGAGCGTACCCCCACCCCAACCGCGTATGTACGTACCGTACCCCCACCCCAACAGTGTAAGTACGACCCGTACCCTCACCCTCGTATGCATGGAGCGTACCCCCACCCCAACAGTGTAAGTACGACCCGTACCCTCACCCGCGTATGCATGGAGCGTACCCCCACCCCAACCGCGTATGTATGTACCGTACCCCCACCCCAACAGTGTAAGTACGACCCGTACCCTCACCCGCGTATGCATGGAGCATACCCCCACCCCAACCGCGTATGTACGTACCGTACCCCCACCCCAACAGTGTAAGTACGACCCGTACCCTCACCCGCGTATGCATGGAGCGTACCCCCACCCCAACCGCGTATGTACGTACCGTACCCCCACCCCAACAGTGTAAGTACGACCCGTACCCTCACCCGCGTATGCATGGAGCGTACCCCCACCCCAACCGCGTATGTACGTACCGTACCCCCACCCCAACAGTGTAAGTACGACCCGTACCCTCACCCGCGTATGCATGGAGCGTACCCCCACCCCAACCGCGTATGTACGTACCGTACCCTCACCCGCGTATGCATGGAGCGTACCCCCACCCCAACAGTGTAAGTACGACCCGTACCCTCACCCGCGTATGCATGGAACGTACCCCCACCCCAACAGTGTAAGGACGACCCGTACCCTCACCCGCGTATGCATGGAGCATACCCCCACCGTGTATGTTCCAAGCGTACATATCCAGAAATAGGAGGTGTGTGTGCAGAGTCCTCCCAGCAGTGCCCTGAGACAGGAGGGGTGGGTGCAGAGTCCTCCCAGCAGTGCCCTGAGACAGGAGGGGTGGGTGCCTAACACTCCCAGCAGTGCCCTGAGACAGGAGGGGTGGGTGCAGAGTCCTCCCAGCAGTGCCCTGAGACAGGAGGGGTGGGTGCCTAACACTCCCAGCAGTGCCCTGAGACAGGAGGGGTGGGTGCAGAGTCCTCCCAGCAGTGCCCAGACACAGGAGGGGTGGGTGCAGAGTCCTCCCAGCAGTGCCCTGAGACAGGAGGGGTGGGTGCCTAACACTCCCAGCAGTGCCCTGAGACAGGAGGGGTGTGTGCCTAACACTCCCAGCAGTGCCCTGAGACAGGAGGGGTGGGTGCCTAACACTCCCAGCAGTGCCCTGAGACAGGAGGGGTGGGTGCCTAACACTCCCAGCAGTGCCCTGAGACAGGAGGGGTGGGTGCAGAGTCCTCCCAGCAGTGCCCAGACACAGGAGGGGTGGGTGCCTAACACTCCCAGCAGTGCCCTGAGACAGGAGGGGTGGGTGCTGAGTCCTCCCAGCAGTGCCCTGAGACAGGAGGGGTGTGTGCCTAACACTCCCAGCAGTGCCCTGAGACAGGAGGGGTGGGTGCTGAGTCCTCCCAGCAGTGCCCTGAGACAGGAGGTGTGCAACACATGTGTGTGAGGCTGGAAGTACCCACATGCATACTGCCTACAAGGGAACATGTCCCCATGAACTCATGTCAACAGACTCCACACACAAGTACAGTGATCACCAAGGATGCCACGAATGTTGCAGGTGGAGACATGGCCCTGCATGCATGGCCAAAGTAGAAGGGCTCCGTCACACACACAGCTCATGTAGACACAGCTCTGCGCTAAACATTGGGAACACCCTGCAGGGAAGATATCAGGGTACACAGAGGGAGGAATACACCCTGGGACAATTGCACCATGCAGTAACTGCTGACATGAACAAAGAAAGTTAGCTAACACCTTGTGATGGCACACAGATCCCAGGGTCCCCCCAATGAGCAGCCCACTACTACATTTCCCACACACCCAACACATAAACACCACCCAAAACCATGTAGCAGCCCCACCAACACCAATACCAGCATAGCAGTAGTGTCAGAATGGAAAAAAAGTTAAGCTTTATTCAGCATGATCACAGTGTCCGTGGATTGCAGGCAGTTAAATATTCACAAAGCCCATAGGGCAGTCAATAAGTCTCAGCTGGATGGGGGACACAGTGGGATGCGTGTCCCCTAGCTTGCCTGCACAGTTACATGCCGTCGTCTTCCACAGGGGTGAGGCCATCAGGGGGGGGGGAAGCACCAGGCACCGCAGGGACATCAGGGCAAAGGGGAGGCGTTGTGGGTGCAGGGATGGAGGACTCCACCACAGGGGGTGGGGCAGGGCCAAAGGCGGAGGCCAGGATGGCACTACACACCTTTGCAAGGTCCTCCAGGGAGTCCCCTACACCCGAAGGATCCACCGGCCCCAAGGAGGGGGGGGGTCAGAGGGATGGGTCGCAGCGCCACCGGGGGAGGGCGTAGACAGGGGGGAGAATCAACCACCATGACCGAGGACTTCCTTGACCGCTTGCGGGGTGGTGTCACTGTGGGGCTCAGGGACAGAGCGGCCATGAAGGAGTCCTTGGGGGAGATGTGGCCAGGAGAGCTTAGGGGAGGGGATTTGGAGGGAGTGGACTGGGTGGAATGCGGACTCCCACTATGGCTGCGTGTCACACGTTTGCCCCCCGACCCAGTGGGTGTGCCTACCTCACCCTGTGTGTGCGTGTCAGGAGGAGTGCGGTGGACCTTCCCTGCTGGTGTGGTGCCTGTGTCTGTTGATGTGGGTGCATGCCGACGTCTGGGTGTACGTGGGACAGGCATGGGAGTGGGAAGTGTGGATGGGGCAGGGGTAGGTGGGGGGAGGTCGCGCTGCAGGAGACCCACTGCTGCAGTCAGTGTCGAGTCTATGGACCTCAGCAAGTTGCGTTGGTCAGCCTGCGATGAATGAATGCCCTCCAAGTATGCCTCGATGTTGTTGAGTGTCTGCCCGTGGGCATGGAGGACATTAAGGATCGCAGCCTGACCAACCTGCAGTTGCCGCTGGATGTCCACAGACTCAGCATTGGCGGCAGCAGTGGAGACAGGGGCAGGGGGTGCGGTGCCTGGCATGAAGGAGACATGCGGTGACCGGGCACGCTGGGAAGGGACACGAGCAAGTGGGAGGCGGCTGATGGGAACTGAGGGGGCGGTGCGAGGTGTTGTTCCGCTGTCAGCTGCTGGTGCAGCCTCCGCCCACTCGGAGACATCCTCCTCGGACCTGTCAGCTTCGTATTCTGATGTGCCAGTCGACAGGTCCTCGGCCACACTCTCCTCCGCCTCTGTCCCACTCGATGTGCCAGCCCCGATGTCACGGCTGGCACTGGTGCTCGGTCCCTCCGCCTGGTCCGTGTCCATGTCTCCCTCTGTGTCCCCCGACGATGCTGTGGGCAGGGTGGAGAGACAGAAATTAATCAGACACCTGTACACATCTGTCACATGAGTCCAATCTACATAGGTAACATTGCATAGCCTGAAAAGGAAGATCCCTAACATCTACTAAACAAGGTACCGATGTAGGGCATGAAACACACAGTTGGTTGAGCCACCATGCCACTGAAATACCATGGAGAGCATGAGACAATAGCTAAAGACAGGAAACGGAGTCTGACATAGCACCCAGGCCCTGGGGACAATCCAGCACTGCATCTGCACCACACAGCGTTGGCGAAAATACGGATGACCAGGGACCATATCCATGAACTTGAGACACATGCTGCATAGGTAATGCTGAAAACATGCACAACATGACTCGGTCACTGCACCTTGCGTGTGTGTCCAGACAAACATCACACACTGCCCAGACCCAGCAAGTAGAAATCTGGATTTGACATATAGGCTTTGCCCGCCCCAACCACCCCCTACACGAGGCAAATAGTTGAGACACAGGTGGCACCAACATCTCATAGTCTGGGTGATAAACACAGGGGCAGGCAAAATGCAAGATTGGACGCCAAACAGCCAAGGTGCGCCTGTACAAATAATGAGGCACCAGTGCCCATCCTCAGATGAGTATAACAAGACACACAGGCACTAGCAACTGTGAGTATGAAGAAGGACATTCAGGTCAGGCTGCACAGTGGACACCTGTACAAAATAGCACGTCTATATACATGGTGCCAGGGGACAATGGCACAGAGCACAACCTACGCTGTAGACACTGAGAGTGTCCACGTTCATGATGACACATACAACACCGATGAAAAGGTGCCCCAGGGGACAGTAGTGGCCACGCAACTCCATGCTCCTGAATGGTAATGACTGCAACACACGCCACCATCCCTGCACTATGTGTATCGCACACTCATGCACATCATGTCACAGGCCACTACATAGGACATGCGCGCTGTAAGGCATGACACATGAGAGACCAACTCCCATGCCTGGAGTCGGCATCAGTGCCAACTGACATGGAACCCACATGCAGTGAACTTGACAGGGCACAGCCAAGGTCCCAAAACCTGTTACCCACCACCCCCACACATGATGCTACAGGCATAGTTCTCGTGGACAAAGCGCCAGCCTACATTACCTTGTGAAGGAGTGGCTACACACAGACCAGGGAACACTTTGCAAGGAGGGGAAGGGTGGCAGGGGCGCAGCGCTATACTGGGGCAAAATGGATCTGCACAGCACCTTTAAACCCTGGCAGTGAATTCATGCTACTGTGCCCTTACAAATACCGGTGACACACAACACACACATGTACCTACCCCCTTCCGGCTGCTGCTTCGCCTGTAAGCGCCGATCCAAGTCTGGAAAGACCACCGGCAGCACACGCCTGTGGAGGTGGCTCAGACGGCGGCGCCCGCGGTTCTTGTGGCTCTCAGGTGAGTCCCCCAGCAGGACCCGTGCAATCCTCCGCGTCCAGCACCGGATATCCTGCCAGCGTTTCCTCACCTGGGACATGCTCCGCCTCCGACCATCCACACCCCTCACGGCACTGACGGCGGTCAGCCAGATCTGCTCCTTGGCAGTGGCGCCTACCTGTGAGGAAGTACAAGTGACACCACATCAATACACCAGCCACATGTCACAGAGAGACATTTTATAACAAATTAGCTGGTAACAACAAGGCATGTCATGCAGCCAACGCATTGCACCTTTGTCATAGGGACATGATCCTCTGGTGAGGGAAAAAGCAGTACGTGCCATAGTGGGTACACAGGTGGAATGATGGCAATGTCACAATCAATGATCAAGGCTCAGACTGTGCATCACACCCACCCCTCCTGTCTCAGGGCACTGCTGGGAGCACTCTGTACCCACCCCTCCTGTCTCAGGGCACTGCTGGGAGCACTCTGTACCCACCCCTCCTGTCTCAGGGCACTGCTGTTAGTGATAGGCACACACCCCTCCCGTCTCAGGGCACTGCTGGGAGCACTCTGTACCCACCCCTCCTGTCTCAGGGCACTGCTGTTAGTGATAGGCACACACCCCTCCTGTCTCAGGGCACTGCTGTTAGTGATAGGCACACACCCCTCCTGTCTCAGGGCACTGCTGGGAGCACTCTGTACCCACCCCTCCTGTCTCAGGGCACTGCTGTTAGTGATAGGCACACACCCCTCCTGTCTCAGGGCACTGCTGTTAGTGATAGGCACACACCCCTCCTGTCTCAGGGCACTGCTGGGAGCACTCTGTACCCACCCCTCCTGTCTCAGGGCACTGCTGTTAGTGATAGGCACACACCCCTCCTGTCTCAGGGCACTGCTGTTAGTGATAGGCACACACCCCTCCTGTCTCAGGGCACTGCTGGGAGCACTCTGTACCCACCCCTCCTGTCTCAGGGCACTGCTGGGAGCACTCTGTACCCACCCCTCCTGTCTCAGGGCACTGCTGGGAGCACTCTGTACCCACCCCTCCTGTCTCAGGGCACTGCTGGGAGCACTCTGTACCCACCCCTCCTGTCTCAGGGCACTGCTGGGAGCACTCTGTACCCACCCCTCCTGTCTCAGGGCACTGCTGGGAGACATCAGGCATCCCCCCCCCTGGGACCCCCCCAACAGTACATGGCATGTGTGTCACACCAGGACACAATGGCAGAAGTCACAGTCACAACATAGGGACAGTCTGTGCCACTGGCCTATGCACTCACCTGATACCCTGGTCGCCCATACAGCATGGGGTACTGTGGGAGGATCACATCCAGCAATGCCATGTTCTCCTCCAGGGTGAATGGCTGTGACCTCTCCACAGCCCTTGACATGGTTCCAGGGAATCAGTAGCAGCAGCTGGGTCGACGAATTCAAAGATGTGCAGGCAAGTACTCCCTCATGGGACCTGGCTGCCTTATATGTGCCTTTCTGCCCTGTCTCATGCACAGGAGTACAGAGTGATTGGTCACTCACATTTGCATCCTATGTTTCCACCAATCCCTTCAAACCTAGCAGTCTGTGTGTACTCCATCGGTTTCATTCTCCTGCATGATGTCAGCTCCACAAACACATTGCAACAAAGTATTTTTATTCCAACTGACTTCTGCTGTTCACCTTCCAGAAGAAATTCGAATTTTGAACTTGGTCTCCATGACAACCAGCATGCATGTAGGCCTTAATACTTGTCCCTCATGTGTCCCCTATGTAATTCTGAGCTCCACACACAGGTACGGTGCGTTCCAGGGCCCTAGGGCACCCCATATGCATTGCAACAGCCCGTACACGCCTGTGTACGCTCCCTATCAGTATGTGTGGCCTCGCGTATGCGTACTCGTAGTGGTACGGGCCGTACACACGCCTGTACGCTCCCTATCACTACGAGTACGCATACGCGAGGCCACACATACTGATGGGGAGCGTACAGGCGTGTGTACGGCCCGTACCACTACGAGTACGCATACGTGAGGCCACACATACTGATGGGGAGCGTACAGGCGTGTGTACGGCCCGTACCACTACGAGTACGCATACGCGAGGCCACACATACTGATGGGGAGCGTACACACGCCTGTGTACGCTCCCTATCAGTATGTGTGGCCTCGCGTATGCGTACTCGTAGTGGTACGGGCCGTACACACGCCTGTACGCTCCCTATCAGTATGTGTGGTTCGCGTATGCGTACTCGTAGTGGTACGGGCCGTACACACGCCTGTACGCTCCCTATCAGTATGTATGGTTCGCGTATGCGTACTCGTAGTGGTACGGGCCGTACACATGCCTGTACGCTCGCCATCACGATGGGTACACATACGGCTGCACTCCCATAGTGATATGGGAACGTACACAGGCCCTCTTTGCAGCAGAACAGCGGGATTCACACATCACAGTGGTGACAGGCGGCACACAGGTAGGGATAGGGCGGACATACTTGTCCATGGATGGACATACTTGTCCATTAATTGACATTGAGGCATCGTCTGTGCATCACTACATGTGTGGGGCACAGGTGTGAAAGGCCTGTGATGTGGAACATTACTCCTGAGTCGAGAAGGCACCAGATGTAGGATGAGATGTGTACAGATGTACTGTGTGATGGTGCGATGTGTGCCAGGCATGCCCTTGACTCCTTTGACATGTGTGCATGTCGTACTGCGCACTTGGGGTGAGCGTCACTGGCATGGCACGGACACCAACACACGGAAGTGTCCCCTGATGCCCGGTACAGGGGTTATGACACCTGACTTGTCACTACCCACGGTGCACAATGTGACTATGTCATGTATGTGTGGGGGCTTCACATCAGGTTGATGTGGGAGCACCCTCAAAAGCTGCAGCCGTTGCAGCAACAAACATGTGTCTGTGTGTAGATTGTCATTGCACACTGTTCCGCACCCCATGCCACATGTGGTATCGGATGTGAGGTGCACATGTATGCATGGGACACGGAGTAGCGTGACAAGGACATGTCAGCATCCTCACAAGGTATGTGTGGTGAGTCATGACATGTGCACCTTCATGGCAAGGTGTGTGGGCTGGCCTAGTGTAATGTCATGTGACCTGTGGCTCCAGTGTTCCGCTACCAATCTCTGCAATCGGCATCCTACTGCTGCTGATGTGTGGGCGTATGTCACTCCTGTGTTGCGTCTGGCTGTTCACTTGCACTGGGACACAGCTATTCCCATGGCGTGGCATGGGGAGGTTCTCAATCTCCGTGTGTAGCTGGGTCTTTGAAGGAGTGTCACCTTGCATCCATACGTGTCCTGGCCATGTAGCACATACCTGACTCCCTATGTAGCATGTGTGTATTGCCAGATTAACATGTGCTCAGTGCACATGAGTTGTTGTCGTAGTGCACTCACTCTTCCTTGTCACTTCCAAATTACTGCTGAGCGCCGCCTCTTGCCCGAAGAATTCCAGACTTGGCTGCCATGCAGGACAATGACAGCATCCGGCTCTACCGCTTCACCCAACCATTGATTCTGGAGTTGACGGCGAGACTGGCACCACACCTGCAACCGCAGCACAGGTATCCCACGGCACTGACACCCCAGCTGAAGGTAATGGCTGCCCTACATTTTCTTGCCACGGGTACCTTTCAAAATACCATAGCTCATGTTGGTGGCATGTCCCAGAGCACGTTCAGTGGTGTGCTGCATGATTTCTTAGAGGCCATGTTGATTCACCTGGATGACTTCATCAAGTTCCCAACCCCTGAACAGATGACTGAGGTCAAGCGTGGATTCTATGCCCTGGGAGGGATGCCCCATGTCATTGGGTCCATTGATGGGACACATGTAGGTTTGGTACCACCACACGCACGGGAGGTGGCGTACCGCAATCGGAAGCACTACCACTCCATCAATGCCCTTGTGGTGTGTCTGTCCAACATGGTGATTTCACATGTCTGTGCTCGTTTTCCAGGATCAGCACACGATGCCTACATCATGAGGCGTAGCGGGATGCCTGATATGATGATGCAGCTGCGCAACGAACGGGCATGTGTTGTTGGTGGGTACAGTCTGTCTGTCCTGTATTCAGTATAGCCTACCAGCACGACGGCTTCACCACTTCTAACGATGACCATGTGCTTTCCATGTAGGGGACGCTGGCTATCCCAACATGCCTTGGCTGCTCACACCTCTCCGCAACCCCATCACGCCGGCCCAGCTCCGCTACAACACCGCCCATGGCCGGACAAGGCGAGTGATAGAGAGGATGTTTGGCATGCTGAAGAGCCGATTCAGGTGCCTCCACAAGACCGGCGGCGCACTCCCATATGCCCCGGCAAAGGTCTGCAAGATCTTCATGGTCTGCTGCATGCTGCGCAACATGGCAGTTGAAAGAGCTGTGCTACTCATCCTGAATCAACATGACGAGGACCATCCACCCGTGGAGGACGAAGGGCTTGGCAATGGGGCTAGTGATGTTGAGGATGTGGAGCCGCAAGAGGACATCCGGACTCGGCTCATACGCGACTTCTTTGCATAGTGGTGAGTACCAGTGTCTGAGTGTGCACGCATTGGTCCCCGTGTGGCATGCGTTGTGACGTGTGTCTCCACCTGCATGTATGGCACGTGAGTCAGAGGTGTGTGTGGGTGTGTCACTGGAGTGATGGTGCCAGTGATGGTTGTACTTCCGCAGTCATAATTGTGACCTAGCATGTTGTCATCCATACATGTGTCGAGTAAATGCCAATGCAAGTGGCTGTGCTTTTTGTGGCTGACTTCTTGTGTGTTTCTCTTCCCCAGGTACCTGCGCATGCCGTCTGCTGGTTGCATTGTTGTGGCACTGCTATTCCTGACATGACATGACATCGTGGGCTGACTCAGCGTTACAGGCACGGACACGTTTGGAAGTCTCCATGGGGTAAGGGATGCATCTGGGGTGTATTGGGTGTGGCAGTTGTTCACGATGTGTGCACACTGCCCCTGTCGGTGTTTGGTTCCTCTGCAGCCATGTCGCATCCCCATGGGACACGACATGCAGCTGTGTACACCTGAATAGATGGTCTGCCTGGTTGACAGTCATCAGTGATGGGATAGGGGATTGTGATGATGGCATCAATGTGTGTGACACTGCCCTCGGACACATTCGGTTAGCATTGGCTTGACATGGTGTGGGACTTCGACATCCGCGGATCTATGGTGTATGGCAGGCTCTCCGTGTGCAGCTGTGGGTATTTAGCTGTTAGCCGACGCTTGTGTGCCAGTTCCATGGCGAACACGTATGTGTGCTGCTGAAGGGGGGTGCCAGTGTTGGACCCACATGTTACTCCACATGATGTGTTCATGTGTACTTCGAGTTGCCTCTGCAATCCCGAATACATGACTAATAAAGGTGTCCCTATGCCTCCAAGGTGCCTCTTCTCAGTCAATGCTGGTGTGTTGCCATGGTGCATCCTGCTTGTCTGGCATGGTATTCCCTGATTGTGGCTATGTGTCAATGTGTCGAGTGGCAAGATGCAAGCTGTGTGTGTGGGCTGAGACTGTGTATTGGGCATGATGTCCATGACTGTGTGGGTATTGTGACATGTGCCATCCCCATGCATCCAACGTTGGCCAGGCCCCCATTCTCTGCATCCACCGGACTCAAGCTTGCAGGACATGTTTCTGCCTCCTGTCTACACATACCTGGGTGCCCCCCAGGACACTGGACTGGATCCCTGACCTCTGCGCATGACTGTTGCTGTACTCAATGTGTCTGTCAGCACGGTTGTTCGGTAACCCCCTCAGCTGGTTGGGCCCATCACGGGTGTGTATGGTGCTCCATGTCTGTCTTGCCTAATACACTGTGACCCATGTGTCCTGTGCCAGACTCAGGCCCCAGGGTGTGGGTGGTTGAAGACAAAAGATGACTCAGGCATGTTTTGACTTTACATGACACATGTTAGGTAATAATGCTACCAGCAGCCATCTACTCTTCATAGTGTGATTTATTATTGGGGGGGGGGGGGGAACAAAGTGAGTGTCTTTCCGGGTAGTTTGAATCCAAAGTTCAGTAGGGGAGTTGGTGTCCTTGCCATTGGATGTCCTCAGAGTCCATGCCACAGTCTTTGTCAACATTGGTCAGCCAGTGACCAGCAGGGCCATGTGGCAGAGAATGTCTCTTGATGCTGTGATGCTGTTGCTCCAGTGGGCCAGGTGCCAGGCCAGGTGTCCTGGGAGATGGTGATGTAGCGCCGACCCTCACGGTCCTTTCCGTGGACGACCCGGCCTCCTGCGGGGAACCTCACCAGCAGGCCGTGACGACATCTGGGATGCTCCGTCGGATGTTTCCTCCTCCTCCTCCTGATCCCTCCCTGTGGGTGGTGATGTTCTCCGCCTTCTGGCACAGGGAGGGTCGGCCATGTTGTCGGCCATCCGACGGAGTGTAGCGTGAATCCCCTGGAATGCCGTCACTTGCTCAGCCTGTCTGTCCTCCATCCTCCGTTGGTGTACCAGTAGACAGGCATGTAGCTCCGCATGTTGCTGGGCCTGCTGGGTCTTTATCTCATCGAGGCTCCCCTTGATCTCATTGAGGATGGACACAACCTGGGCCATGCCCGTGGTGTCCTGCCGGTATGAGTCCAGGATGTTACGGACATGGGAAAATACCGGATCCCCAGCCAACTGGTCAGGCTCGTGCCTCCGCCGTCCTCCACTCCCACCACCCCTGCCCACTTGCGCCTGGCCTGCCCTTGCGGGCACATCGGGTCTCCGGGACCCCTGAGGGGTGGCATTGGTGTTGTCGCCTGCCTCCTCCTGGGTGCCCGGGACACCGTGTCCCTCCTGGCCAGCCTGGCTGCATTGTGGTGTTGGGGCAGGGATCCTGGGTGTCTCCTGGGATGTGGCAGGAGTGGGGGTGGTGGTTGGCACAGTTGTACCTGACGCAGGTGCTGCAGGAGGTTGGACACCAGAGGGGCCAGGTTGGTCGGGGTCGTCCACAGAGTGGTGAGAGTGGTCGCTGCCGGTGGGATCGGGCTCCTGCAGATCCGGGTCCTGTGAGTGTTCCCCCCCAGTGTTGGGGGGTGCACCACGACGTTGACCTGTGTGTAAGAGAGACAATGTTAATTTTGGTCCATGCAACATCCATGTTTCATCATTTCATAAGTTGGCACATTTCCTCTTGGAATTAGGATCTGTCTTGCATTCCACTCACAGTGCACTTGTGCATGGGTGTGTCCCTTGGGCACCACTTTGGCACCTTTAACTAAGTGTGGCACAGTCTTACTTGCTGCGTCAAGTGTGACTGCAGTCAGCAGTGGGGTGGGCCGGTGTTGCGAGCCATGCATTGGCGCCTTCCGTGTAGCACTGTACATGTGCACATGGATTTGTTCCACACACTTATGTGATGCAGGTAGCTGTCATTGTGCTCGTGCACAGGTTGTGACATGGCCCTGTGTTTTGCCATGGTGAAGAGGGGGGGTTCTGGCACGGGCCACCCTTGGCTACATGCACGCACTCTACCTGCTGACGAGCAGACATTCCCACACACCACACGGCTGATTTGCTCTCCCTGTGTCTCGCTCCCTCTCTGTCCCCCTCTCCCTCCCTCTCTGTCCCCCTCTCCCTCCCTCCCTGTCACCCTCTCCCTCCCTCTGTGTGTCAGCCTCCTCCCTCTGTCCGTCTCCCTGTGTCTCCCTCCCTCTCTGTCCCCCTCTCCCTCCCTCTCTGTCCCCCTCTCCCTCCCTCTGTGTGTCAGCCTCCTCCCTCTGTCCGTCTCCCTGTGTCTCCCTCCCTCTCTGTCCCCCTCTCCCTCCCTCTCTGTCCCCCTCTCCCTCCCTCTCTGTCCCCCTCTCCCTCCCTCTGTGTGTCACCCTCTGTCACCTCAGCCCAGCTTCCTGGGCACACACTGTTAGCAGATCTTTGAGTGGCCCTTGGCTTGTTGATGTGAGTTTGTTTCTGATCTCCAGGCACCCATTGGGTGTGATGTGTGTCTGTGCGCTGCTGCTGTGGTGGTGTGTGCTGCCACTCTTTCACAATGTTGGCTGTTCATTAGCTGCTGTCATGTGCAAAACAGTGCCTTCACCCCCATGTGTTGATGCAAGGCGTCCGCCATTTGCTGGCAAGTCATTCCTGTGTTGGGACACACTGTTTGTCTGGCTGTGACCTAGGCCATATGGGCAGAGTGCATAGTTGTCTGCTTCGGAGTCGCACTATGTGATTTTTGGGGTCCAGCCTCCCGCCATCCGGGTTACCGTGTCATGTGTTGTTGTCTTCTGTGACTTGCCATTGTCCAGCTGGGTGCATGGGGCATGGTGGCAGCAGTGGCATGTGCGTGCTCATGGAGTGTGGTTGAGTAATGCGATGGCTTGTGGTGGTTGCGTGCCTGTTAGTGATTTTGGTTGTGGATGCCGTTCCCCCCATGTGAGGTGCGTTGTTTGTGTACTCACCCGGGTCTCGGAGTCCTTCTAATCCTTCGACTGCCTCCACCGGCAGTATGGCCATCACCCTCTCCTCCCAGGGATGGTACTGTACGGGTCTGCGGGAGGGCCCTCCTCCGGTGGCGTTGGCCTGGTCGTGTTCCTCCTGCCTCTTGGCTCTGACCCTCCTCCGCAGATCGTACCACCTGTTCTGGCATTCCTGCCTGGTCCTCCTGGTGTCCGCAACAGCATTCACAGCATCGACGATGGTCTGCCACATGGCTGTTTTTGCTGCCTGGCTGGTGTTTCTGACCAATGTTCCAAAGATCTGTGGCTCGACTCTGAGGATTTGATCAACAAGGACCTCCAACTCTCGGTTACTGAACTTTGGATTCTTGGTAGTGGGCATGGTGAGGGGTGTGGGTGGGGATGGTGGGGGGGGGGTGTGGATGTTGGGGGCGGGGGTTTGGATGGTTGTGTGTGTGTGTGTGTGAATGTGATGAGGGGGTGTTTGTGAGGGTGGTTGTGTGAAGGTGTGCAAGTGTAAGGTGTGGTGTAGCTTGTTGTATGGTTCTGTGGTGTCTGGCAGCAGTGAGTCTGTTGCAAAGGCTCATGGTTTGTGTGTGTGGGCCCTTTTTATTGGTCCATGGGTGGGTGTGGCAGTGTTTGAAAATTGGGTGGGTGTGTTATAAGTAGTGGTGGTGTTTTGGCCCTCTGTTTGTCTTTGGCAGTTGCAGGTCAGTGAAGGTGTATTTGTAGTGTTTGTTGGCCATGTTTAGTGGCTTTGTGCCATTCGAATAGTGTCTTCTTGTGTTGTTTTGTTTTGTCCTGGTTGTGTACGTGCGTTTTGAGCGTGTCTACGGTGTGTAGATGGGCCATTTGGTTGTACGGTGCTGTCCTTGTGTGTGGGTTGGTACGACTCGTACATGCGGTTGTGCTGTTGGGCCCTGGGGTGCGCTCCGTACTTAGGAGGTTGTGTTGGGGGTAGGACCGGAACGTACTGTGGTGTACATAGACGGTGGTAC
Organism: Triturus cristatus; assembly: GCF_964204655.1. NCBI lineage: Eukaryota > Metazoa > Chordata > Amphibia > Caudata > Salamandridae > Triturus > Triturus cristatus. The sequence continues at coordinate 384,210,853 of NC_140584.1, read as the reverse complement.
GACACGTACTGGGGTGGGGGTACGACTGGAACGTACTGGGGTGTAGGTACACGGGGGTATGACACGTACTGGGGTGGGGGTACGACTGGAACGTACTGGGGTGTAGGTACACGGGGGTATGACACGTACTGGGGTGGGGGTACGACTGGAACGTACTGGGGTGTAGGTACACGGGGGGTATGACACGTACTGGGGTGGGGGTGGGGCTCGAACGTACTGGGGTGTACATAGGCGGTGGTACGACACGTACTGGGGTGGGGGTACGACTGGAACGTACTGGGGTGTAGGTACACGGGGGTATGACACGTACTGGGGTGGGGGTACGACTGGAACGTACTGGGGTGTAGGTACACGGGGGGTATGACACGTACTGGGGTGGGGGTACGACTGGAACGTACTGGGGTGTAGGTACACGGGGGGTATGACACGTACTGGGGTGGGGGTGGGGCTCGAACGTACTGGGGTGTACATAGACGGTGGTACGACACGTACTGGGGTGGGGGTATGACTGGAACGTACTGGGGTGTAGGTACACGGGGGTATGACACGTACTGGGGTGGGGGTACGACTGGAACGTACTGGGGTGTAGGTACACGGGGGTATGACACGTACTGGGGTGGGGGTACGACTGGAACGTACTGGGGTGTAGGTACACGGGGGGTATGACACGTACTGGGGTGGGGGTGGGGCTCGAACGTACTGGGGTGTACATAGACGGTGGTACGACACGTACTGGGGTGGAGGTACGACTGGAACGTACTGGGGTGTAGGTACACGGGGGGTATGACACGTACTGGGGTGGGGCTCGAACGTACTGGGGTGTACATAGACGGTGGTACGACACGTACTGGGGTGGGGGTACGACTGGAACGTACTGGGGTGTAGGTACACGGGGGGTATGACACGTACTGGGGTGGGGGTGGGGCTCGAACGTACTGGGGTGTACATAGACGGTGGTACGACACGTACTGGGGTGGGGGTACGACTGGAACGTACTGGGGTGTAGGTACACGGGGGGTATGACACGTACTGGGGTGGGGGTGGGGCTCGAACGTACTGGGGTGTACATAGGCGGTGGTACGACACGTACTGGGGTGGGGGTATGACTGGAACGTACTGGGGTGTAGGTACACGGGGGTATGACACGTACTGGGGTGGGGGTACGACTGGAACGTACTGGGGTGTAGGTACACGGGGGGTATGACACGTACTGGGGTGGGGGTACGACTGGAACGTACTGGGGTGTAGGTACACGGGGGGTATGACACGTACTGGGGTGGGGGTGGGGCTCGAACATACTGGGGTGTACATAGACGGTGGTACGACACGTACTGGGTTGGGGGTACGACTGGAACATACTGGGGTGTAGGTACACGGGGGGTATGACACCTACTGGGGTGGGGGTGGGGCTCGAACGTACTGGGGTGTACATAGGCGGTGGTACGACACGTACTGGGGTGGGGGTACGACTGGAACGTACTGGGGTGTAGGTACACGGGGGTATGACACGTACTGGGGTGGGGGTACGACTGGAACGTACTGGGGTGTAGGTACACGGGGGGTATGACACGTACTGGGGTGGGGGTACGACTGGAACGTACTGGGGTGTAGGTACACGGGGGTATGACACGTACTGGGGTGGGGGTGGGGCTCGAACGTACTGGGGTGTACATAGGCGGTGGTACGACACGTACTGGGGTGGGGGTACGACTGGAACGTACTGGGGTGTAGGTACACGGGGGTATGACACGTACTGGGGTGGGGGTACGACTGGAACGTACTGGGGTGTAGGTACACGGGGGTATGACACGTACTGGGGTGGGGGTACGACTGGAACGTACTGGGGTGTAGGTACACGGGGGTATGACACGTACTGGGGTGGGGGTATGACTGGAACGTACTGGGGTGTAGGTACACGGGGGGTATGACACGTACTGGGGTGGGGGTACGACTGGAACGTACTGGGGTGTAGGTACACGGGGGGTATGACACGTACTGGGGTGGGGGTGGGGCTCGAACGTACTGGGGTGTACATAGACGGTGGTACGACACGTACTGGGGTGGGGGTACGACTGGAACGTACTGGGGTGTAGGTACACGGGGGGTATGACACGTACTGGGGTGGGGGTGGGGCTCGAACGTACTGGGGTGTACATAGGCGGTGGTACGACACGTACTGGGGTGGGGGTACGACTGGAACGTACTGGGGTGTAGGTACACGGGGGTATGACACGTACTGGGGTGGGGGTACGACTGGAACGTACTGCGGTGTACCTAGACGGGTGGGGGTATACATACACGGGGGGTACGTGTCGGACGTACGGGGGCTGGGGGGAGTGTTGGGCGCGTATGCGGGCACATGTCTCCATGGTTGCTATAGGAGTTCGGTGCGGACGGTGTTTTTTCCATACGGTTGTAAGCTCGGACGCACGGGATGGATCATGATTCCTCGGTCGGACTTGGCTTTTCACGTTTGTAAGGTAATTCGTCCGAGGACGTGTCGGACACATTTTCCGACCCGAGGACGTGTGGGGAATGATTCCCAGTGCGGTTCGTATGGACTTTTTACCATGCGAATCGTGATTGCCAGTTCGTACGGCACTTGTACGATTCGTACGGTAAAAAGACCAGATACGAGTCGTACGGGGACATTTTTTACCGGATCGTGATCGGCACCAATGTGTAAAGTATTTATGCAGTACTAAAACAGTTATAAAGTCAAAATGCAAAACTATAAAAATCCCAACTATGAATTAGAATTTTATAAACAAAATGACACAAATCCAATTAGGGGAAATGGAGAGATGAATTTTTAAAGTTTTAATTATAAATAGTGCCAAGAAACAAAAAGTACCAATAATAATTAGGGACCTATGCGCAATGTGACGCTGACCATGATGGAGTGTGGGTCAAATACACTAACTAGGTGTGTTTTACCTTCTGACATTAGTCCTTTAAGTACACCTCTAAAGCCCCCCAAGGACCTCAGGGGAGGAACTTAGAGACTCACAGGGTGGCAATCAGAGACGAACAGGAGGGTCCAGCCCAAGTTCAGTTGCCAGTGGTCAGCTGGGTAGTTGCAGAAAAAGGACTCTTGTAGTTTGTTGTCTTTCTGCGCCTTTAACAGGAGGTCAGTCATATGGCTCTTGGAGTACACATTTTTGTCCTGAGTACAAGAGAGTGACCAGGTCCAGTCTTCTAGGCTCTTCTCAGGGCTCAGACAGCATGGTCAGGCCTCTTTTGATCTTCCACATGCCCAGAAATGTTCTAAAGCGGGTGCCTGGAGATGCCATATTTATGCCTGGCACAAGGTTACGGGTGGGAATGACGCCTGGGGATGCCCTAACCAATTAGGGTCCCAAGGCCAACCTAACCCACTTTTTGTATTTTCAATACGGCCAAAGTCTTTAGCCTCACTAAACGTGGGCATTGAGGGTGTGTGTGGGGAGTGTACTATGACAGTCCGAGAGTCCTCCCACTTTTAACACTAAATTCACTTTTAGGCAGTCCCTCTATACACAAAAAACTCTGAGGCAGAAATTTGGTACAACAAAGCAGGGCTTTCAGCAAACAGACAGTGGATATGCACAAATTGTTATGTTAGTCTGTTTCCCTTCTTTGCAGTGCACCACAAATGTGATACGAAAAACCACAGCAGACTTGTCACACAGGTCTTTACACTCCTGCATGATCTGACATTGTGATGTAAACAAGAGGGACCCTGTGATGGAGGCCAGTCTGGCTGGGGAACATTGAAAGGGTTCAGGTCTGATTGTTAGCTATATCTGTTTATGATATGGTAGGCCTCTTTGATGTTTATTAAGTCCTTTGGCCCAGCGCACAGGCCATCATGTCAAGGGCGCAATAACACCTCCCCCCACCCAAAGATTTTTGTCTTTGTCCTAGGAGCATGATCACACTTTTTTATGCACATTGATATGCTAATTACTGGCTGGTAGATAGGAAAGAGCAAAATGCAGATTAAGTTTCCAGCGACTTCAGGCAGGCCTAAGGTGACCTATTAAAAGTCAATTTTCCAAAATGTTTATTACAATTCCGACATTACCAGTGAATTGGCTTGTAAGAAACATTTCAAAAAGTCCAGAAATTTAATTTATTGGTGCCAAGCAGGGGTTTACTGGGCCCAACCTTGTGGGTTGAAGCGTTTTACTCCTGATGTCCAGGGGCATAACTTACCAGGGATTCAGACTAACTGGGGCAAGTACCCATTCTGCATTTGACTCTAAGGCTATGCATGGTCCAAGCAGTCCAGGACACCCTTGGGGGGAGGGGGGGTATGGATACAGGAGAGTGAACAGAGGCTCACAACTCAAAATGCATAGAACAGCAGCAATAAATCATTGCCCAAGCAAATACTCACTTTTATGAAAAAGAGAAGTATTTCATTTTCTACCGCTACCAGAACAAAGGAGAAATAGAACATTCACAAACAAATACACGGTATGGACCTTGAGGTCGGGGCTCTAGTGTTTCTATGACGCTTACCTACCCCACTCCCTCCTCGCATTACCGATAGTTGTTATTTCCTTTTCACTATTGGTAACATTCAGGGAATGCCCCACTAGCAGTTCAAGTCTCAAGAGTCCACTTTGACTCTGATTTAAAGTCAATAGTGTTTCAGAGCGACCATGCTACCTAGCAGCAAGTTCCCCTGGCATACGGGATTGCTGTATCTTACAGTACATGGGCTCCTGACCGATCAGCACAGTGAAGTCTTTGGTGGTGGCTGCTCTTGACATATGGTGTCGCAACCCACTATCACACAAGGCTACAGCCCTTATCACAGAGCAGTCTGTTCCACTATGGCCCCTTCTGGCATATGGGATTGCTGACTCTGCCCTACGTATGGACTCTGGGCCGATCTTTGCAGCACAACACATGGCTCACTTCACTGCAGCCCTCCTTGGAATATGGGGGGGCCGGAGACTCTGTCCTTCACATGGGCAATGACCTGATCGATGCATCAGCTGTTTCCTCACAACTCACAGAGGCAGTCCACTCGACAGGGCTCCCCACTGGAGCTCCCTCCCTCCAACACTCTTCTTTTCCTCACAAGGCACAGCAGGCAGGTGCTTTTGCTCCAGGCTCCAGTGTAGGGATCTTGAATTCCCTGGGTGATGTCCCTCACCCAGCAGGGAGTCTAGCAGGACTTGTCTGGCTGCTTGACAGATCTCAATTTTTGGGGCCTTAAACTCCCCTTCTTATAGTCCATTTCCAGACACCAAATTTGATTTTGACCTGAGACTTTCAAGTTTTATGTTGGTGGCCTACTTCTTTTGTAATGTCCACTCTTCGGCTCTCTGTACCTTTTGAAAAGCAATCTGCCACAGCTGGAGTGACTCCACGCCCACGCCTCAAAACAGCCCATGAGAGTGACTAGAGTTCACACTTGGATGTCAACCACAGTGACATGTGTACGAAAAGGTTATTCCACGGACCCCAGCCCTACTCTTTATGATTCTCTAAGTGGCCCCAACAGCTTCCTAAGAGGTGCTCAGAACCCTTCTTTTTGACCTCTCACCGAATCAAAATGCACACTTTGAAGTACATGGGAAGCCTGTCTCTCCCCTCTCCAGTGTGTCCCACACAGCTTACAGGACTGCTGCAATACCCAAATCTGTCAGGGGGATTTCTCTACTTCCTCTCCATATTCCACCATGCAGGCCTGGATCTCCCCAAATTAAACCCAGGGCCTGCAATGTATTCTACCAACCACAGGCACACACACACCCAGTGCATGTATTCAAGCTACACACACTGCAACAGCACTGTATCTTTCATATACTGTACCACTCATAGGTACACTTGCATCCAGCACATACATTTACATGCACACACTGCACAGCACTGCCTCCTTCTTGTATTATACCACTAATAGGCACACATACACCCAGCACATGCACTCATCATGCACACACTGCTCAGTACTGCATTATCGCTGTGTTGTAGCCTTCCCAGGCAATATGTACCAGCACAGGTATACCACTTCTGCGCTGCACAGAACTTTCAAGCAACCTTCTGTAGGCCAAGGGTGAATTAAACTCACAGCAGCATAAATTTAAAAATGAGCGAGCCGGTAGGCCTCACTCCAGTGGCACAGGGTAAAAAGGACATGCTCCCTCCAACAGATCAGTACACGGTATGCTGCCACCACTGTGCTCATGCTTCTTAAATTCTGGTGAAGGCAGTAACTTTCCACAACTATGAGGCTAGCGCTTTGGGCACCCCTCCCGGTCTAACAAGACCGCAATCCCTGGGACAGGCCTATCTCACGGCAGTGATGGCACACACATATGAAATATGAAATAATCACAAAGTCTCTTTTTCACACACCATTATCAACAACCGTATAGGTTGTGCCTGGGGCTTGGATATTCTGTGGCTAGTTTCTGTCAAACCTACTTTAGTTACTCTGGAACAATCTAGTTTGTTTGACAATCCTGCATTAGTAGAAAAACTGATAAGATCATTATGAAACAAATGTTTCTGGACAAATGTTGTACTGAACGGGAACATCTAGAATTGAGCATACCACTTGTATTTAACTATTCCGTTTTGAAAATCAATGCTGGTCTAAGCCTTATTTAACATATGTGACTAATAAAAGGTGAGAGTTCTACTGTTAAAACTCCGGGTGGGTACCATATATCATATGTTTTGTTTTCCAAGGGGTCTTTATATCAGTTTAACTGATGAGAAATGTGCCTGTGACAATGTTTCCACCCAATCTTTATTGCACATTATGAAATGTTGCGTTTTAGGATACATTATCTTTTAACGCTTATTAAATCTTACCAATTCAAACAATCTTAGGTTTCTACAATCATTGCTAAGTAGTGATGTCTGTTTCAGAGTAAGCCATTTTCTTAAGGCAGCTGTGTTTTACAGGAAAAGTCTTGATCTTTAGTAAATGTATTTTCATATTGCTGCTAATGATTGTCATATGTATGTTTTTAGAATTCTTTTATGTTTATCTTTTATGATTGTCTTTGACATTCACATAAAGAGAGTTTTGACTTTTTTGAGTTTGAATCCTGCCTGCCTAGAGCAACAAAAATTAGTATTAGGGGTCCACACATCAGCACAATTAGGCACTCAGAGCAGGTGTACACGTCTGTTAACATGCAGAGGACTTTCCCATCTTGCAATCAGCCTTCCCTAGGCAGAGATATCATTTATTAAACTTAATATTGTATCACAATGCTTTCCTACGGAACAGCTAACCCAGCTACAGTGGAAATAGCTTTGAGGTGCTAGTAACTGTAAGGACAACTTTACCATTAACCTTTATACGGCCTACTTGTAAATTCGATGTACACTGTCTTAATGGGCAGTAATGCTTACTTATGGGTGATTTGTACATATTTCAAAGGAAGGTTTTAGGCCTGTCAAAGGGTTTATTTTGGCAGGTTCAATTTGCAGTTACAACCCGCAGAGCCAGGCTACTGGTGGCAGGCCTACAGTCATGTTTACATTGTCACTGTAGTGGATGGCACAATTGGTGCTGCAGTCGAATTGAGATATTTAACTTTTAGGCCCGGGGTACACCTTGAAACCGTATACTACAACTTATAATTAAATTAAATTTGCCAATCAGAAGCATATCAATTGCACTATGCAGAAAGGAGGAGCACAAGCACTTTGCCACTGGTTAAATGCTAAAGTGCACAGAGTTTAATGGGCAGGAAAAATAGGGTTCAGCAAAAGGCAAATCAAATTCAGGGAAGCCTTGCAGAAAGTCAGCCATTGCCTTATTGTCTGCATCAGTGGGGACCCCCAAATTTGTGCAATATCTTGTTTTTCTGCCACCAGACCCAACATGCAGAAGAGAAGTTCTTCTGTGAAAGAACTATGTCTCCAGATGTACCCAGGAACACTGATTGGGAATTAAAGGCAATCTCATATCCCAGATTGTTAATTAGTCGCTGCAGTATGATTTTCCATTAATTTTTAAGTTTAGTACATTCCCACAGTACATAGAAAAAGGCACCATAAGAGTTGTTTTATTTCCCACAAGAGGACATCTGTGTCTTCCCCATTTTTCTAAAGTTTAAATCCATCAAAGTAAACCCTGTGTAATACTTTGAACTGTATCAGGCGGAACCTTGCTGTAATGTGATGCATTAATGCTCCCTCGCAGTGACTGTCATTGAGGCTACCGAGATCCTTTTACACTCTCTGCCTGGGAGCCATCAGATTAATGGGTGTATTGTTAAAAAAAAGTCTTGTGTTTGAAGGATATTGCACCCTTTCCAAACACACTGATCAAAATATGGAAAGCTATGCATGTTACATCTCGTACTCCCCTTGCAGTTGCTCAAATGTTTTGTTGGCATCATTCCCCCTCACATCTCCAATTTTAGAGATGCCAATTAAATTTCTGTGGGCACAGCCTTGCAGCTTGTTCCCCTCTTTACATGTTTCCTTCCGATAGGGGTGTTTCCATGCTGACCTTACCCCTCCTTTTCTAGTTGACCATTGTTTTATGTCAAGCTGCCAGGACTGTCTGTCTGGGGGCAGGAAGATTCTGTTTCCCTTTTTGCCCATAAAGGTAATGCACCCACGTAGGCATTATCATGCTATGCTTGTCCAGCCGAACCGGCGGATCACCAGCAGTGGCATAGATCTTGTTGTCCAAAGCAGGCAGCTAGAAAACCCAATAGTATGCCCTCAAGTGTGGCAATGCCAAACCACAATTACATGTACACCTATACAAGGCTCTTAAAGCCACTCTAATTCCGGCCCCATCCTATAATAGCAGGGTTATCTCCCTCACAAGTTTCAAGAGGATGGTCTTGGGTATTGGAAAAGTTGTGTTTTGTGTTATATTCAGTATCTGCAAAAGGGTTAGCATTCTAATAATTGCTGCTTGTTCCAGGATAGTTACTGGAAGTGTGCACCCTCTACTCACATAGTTTTGAAACCCTTCTAGTGGCTTCTCTTCTAGTAGCCTCTTCATGTTCCTTTGAAGGAACCAGTTGGGCCTAAGACCAATATGAATTCTGAGATATTTAAATCCATCATTAGTGATGTCATAGTTTCTGTGTCTTTCAACTGCCGTACATTGACTCTTCAGGGAGCCACTGTACTATGGGGATTTCCCAAGACAACTATTGATGGCAAGTGATCTGAGATACCTTGCGGCAGGTAATTAAACTTCAAGTATAGTGGAGTATCACCAGCCAGCATTAAGATATGGGCCCATTCCATGTGACCCGAAGAAGTAAGAGTGCTGCCTGTTCGTGGGATGTTTCTGACTCCAAAGATAAGCGAGCCCCAGTGTTCTGGCAAACTGATTCAGAGGTATCTGCTGGGGCTCACAAGCATTAAGTGACCTTGTCCTATCTATTTCAGGTAACATGACATAATTGTAGTCAGGCGGTGCATATACGTTAATGATAGTGACAGTTTGCCCTGGTTTCCTGCACTCAGAGGACGGTACCGCTATGGTCAGATCAAATTTGGGAAATTTCTCTTGGCTAGTATTGCCACACCCTAGGAACCTCTAGCGTGGCCCGAATATGTCAGCTAGACCTACTTACCTCTACTTAGAAATGTATATTCCATTTCCATCAAATGTGTCTCCTGGAGTAGGATAACATCCGGAGAGTGCCTCTGGATATATTGGTGTTCCCTGTTACTAACGGGCAGTTTATCCTACCTGGCATTGCTGTTTCCTGGTTGCTCCTCTGGATTCACGCTAGTGCTCGCTACCTCCAGCGTCTCTCTGCCGCCGCCGCACTTCCAGCCCTCGCGGCCGCTGTGTGCACCGAGACTACAGCCCCCAGGAACCCTTGCGGGGGAATCCCGCCAACGTCATCGCTATTGCGCACAGAGGCGCATAAATCAACAGCTAGCCCCCGCGACGCGGGATCGCGCGCGGGTCGGCGCCGGGCGAAGCCCGGGCAAAGGGCGGGCCCTCTGTGGCCCTCAGTGGCCGAGGTCGGCCGGGCAGGGCCCCGTTATTTTTAAATTGATGTTGTATCGTATGTACACTTCGGACAGCTACTGAAGGCAAGAAACCGGTGAGAGTGATACAACTACTGACTGGTCGCATATATATTATACTCTGACTGTTGATTCTCAATATATCGTTGGCTTATTTATTCGTCTATTGGTAGTTTTGTTTTATTCTTTTATCCTTATATAAAATGACAGCAAAAAAACTACGCTCTGGAAGAGTCTTAGGGGGGAGGTCATGCATCAAAACTAGATCCAACCCCATGAGGAATAAATGTGTACATAGCTTACAATTGAAGGGACAGATGCAGCTGTTTAAATTATGGGAAAAACCAGAGAACAAACATAAGGAAGTTTCAGTTATCAATGACAATGAAATAATAGCTATGACGGAACCGCCGTTAGAGGTTAGTTTCCGATACTAACTTTATGTTAACAACAGAAAAAGTCTCTTCCACCCCATTCCTGACTAAAGATGTAGACATCCCAGTATGTTTCTCTAAAGAAGACAATTCACTCCCTATGAAAGCAGATTCGAATGGTTCTCAGTTTAACACTCTTAAGGATACAGAAGATCAGGTGGAGGATATAAAAGAAATCTCTATCCCGTCTAGTATTGATCTAGAGTTGTGTGGTCGTTATATGAGTGAGAGAATTTTGAAACAGCCTGATCCTAGTATTTCCTTAAATGGAGCAACACCTTCAGGATTACAATTATATAGTAGTACTCCTTCTATTACATCTAATGACATTCTTCCATTGCAGAGTGATTTGAAATCTCCGCAATTTAATCTATCAGGTATTTGCTCTCTCACTGCACCTGAATATATAAAAAAGGAAAAGCCAATCTCTGACTCCCTGATAGCACTTGAACATTTACTGACCTCTATATTAGGTTTATTGGGTAAATTTGTTGGGAGTACTGACTGTATTTTGAACTCAGTTACTGAAATATTGAAAGTACTAACTGTTAAAAATGCTGTGAACGGGTCTATTTTCCCTATTTTCCCTATCAAACCCGTTGTCCAGAATACTCTCGATAGTAACATTTCATTAAAAAAAAAATGTGTACCAGTGGGGATGTCAGTAAAAGTAGACATTCATGAGCCCTCAACGACTTCTCCACCACTCTCTTCAAATTTGAGGAAAGAGTTGAAACCGACTCTGAAGGAAGAACAATTGGCAGTAGTTAATTCAACCCCTGGAAACAAACTTTTTCCTATTTTTATTCAGGATAAAAAAGAACCTGAAGGCACCGTAGTGATTACGGGGACAGTAATAGAAAAAAGCAGAAAGAATAAAGGGAAAAATAGGAAACCAGTTCGCAAATATAAGAAGAAAAGACAGAGACAAATTATTTTTTAAAAGCATGAAAATACAGAAGTACTTGATGTTATAAAAACTCCAGAAAGTTTATTATTGGAGACTTCCTCTATAGAGGTTGCTGGTGGTCTCACTAACCCTATACTCGATGGTCACCTTGATGTCAGCACTAGGGATGGGGGAGTCCTATGTTCCGAGGTTGGTGGCATAGAGCCTACTGTACTAAGGGATGAAGTTATAAATAACATACCTACGGTAATAAGGGTACTTAATCCATCGGCATCTATTTTCTGCCCTTTAGCGAATGTGACCACAAATTTAACTACTGTATCACTAAAAACTTCTATCCCATGTGTGGATACCTTGTCACTGGAGTTTCTCCCCTTATTTGACTCAGACCTTAATATGAACAGATCATGGTTGCTGAATTCCTCTAAGGACATTGAAAGCTTAAAACTTATTTTGTCAAGCGATATTGATTTGGTCTCAATAATAGGGATTGAAAATGGTCCGCGCATAAGGGTAAAATTTTATTCAAAAATAATAGCGAATCTTGTCCTTCAACAAGCGGAAATATTCCAACGTAGAGGGATTGATGTGTTACCCTTTCTTAATAACGGAAGGCATACGTTTTTTAGAAAAGGTGTTTCAGAGCTGGGTTGTCGGCAAGAAGACCCGACCATCCATATTAAAGAGCTAAAGATACGGGTCTCTAGAGGAAAGCGTACGGTCTCTCAGGTACTTCCTCCCCCTGAAAGTTTTGTTACTTCCTTAACAGAAGATAATCAACACTGGAACTGGCTCCCAGGAATTCTTTCTAGTAATACAGCGAATAATTTAAGACCGCTTCTACATCTTTAACAGACAATTAAAAATCATATCCTGGAATGCCGCAGGATTACATAATTCTCCTCTGAAGTTTGATTTTCTATTCTCTTTGAATGCAGATGTGTTATGTATTCAGGAAACATGGTGCAAAGATTCTCTTTATGGAGGGAAAGATTATTTTGTATTTGAGGCCGCCGCCTTACCTTCAAAAAAAGGGCATGCGAAGGGAGGAATAGCCTGTTTTTTATCAAATTCATTACAATGGCAATTTTCCCATTATAAGGATACTAGTAATCTTTTTCAAGCAATAACTATTAATAATCTAGCATCCATAGGTAGACGGACTTCTCTCGTAATTTTAAATGCATATATTCCACCTGAAGATATCTTTAATACCATTCTGAAGCGAATGTTTTCTTATGTAAAACAATGACTAGAGCTGGATCACCCCCATATATCTTACTTATGGGTGACCTAAATAGTAAAGTGTCCACCTCTAGTATAGATATGTTTAGAAGTAAATTTAAGGAAGAAGCATATAACATACCCCAAGCAATCTTTCCTAGTAAAATAAAAACTAATAAAAGAGGAAAGATATTACTTGAAGAACTCAGTCTTTGTGAGGGGTTAATTGTAAATGGTAGGATGCCGTCTGACACCCCAGCTAAGTTTACACACAGTTCTTATAGGGGTGAATCTATCTTGGACTATGTAATCACAGATTATGATTCATTTTCTTATGTTCAGGACATGATGATCTCTCAATCCTGCCTGAGCGATCATAATGTGATTAATATAATAGTCTCATTACAACCCCCAGATACTGAATCCTGGTCTATAATTAATAAAGGTGTTTCTATTCATTGCAAGTCTGGAAGGTGTTTCTGGGACCCTTCCTCTATGAAAGATGTACAAAAAATCCTTGCCCAAACCTTACTTGATTTAGATGATTGGCAGGGTAGGGAATTTTTGTATTTTGAAATTTTTAAGGAAAAGCTTACTACGAGAACTAGGAAAGTAAGAAAACCCAAGAAGTTACACCTCCCTTCTAGTTTATTACTTCCCCTAAATAAGGAAATAAATAAACTTGTAAGGCAACAGTACCTTAGTAGAACTAAGGAAAAAGAGCATAAGATAGCCCTATTAAGAAGAAGGAGAGCTAGACTTAGAATGAAATTAAAAAGAGAAAAAGAAGACTCTCTCTGGATTAGGTTAAGAGAGGCATCGGCCTTCAATAATTCTAGAGAATTTTGGTCCCTAATAGGGAAAGGATGTGGGGTAAGAACTTCCCCTATCCCTATCTCTATTGCTGAAGATGTCTGGACATCATTTATACTTAGTTTGTATGCTCCTAACAGCGTAGAGGGTGACAGCTGGGTCCCAGCCCTGAATAGTCAGTCTGATATAGAGCTTCCGACTGAGAAAACCATTGCTTCAGTGATAAAGAGTATGAGTGCTTCTGGAGCTATGGGTCCGGATGAGCTGCCCATGTCTATAATAAAGCAAGACGTTACTTCCTGGAGTAAGATTCTCCTTCCAGTATTTCATGCTTGCTTCCTTTCGAGATCAGTCCCTAATTCTTGGAGGGGAAGTATATTAATCCCGATATTCAAAAAGGGAGAGAGGGATAATCCGGGGAATTATCGTCTAATAGCTCTATTGGACTCTATAGGGAAAATTTTTGCTAAATGTCTTTTGATTTTAATTTCTGAATGGATGGAACTAAATGATATCTTACCCTTGGAACAAACTGGTTTCCGTAAAGAGCATGGTACACTTGATAATTTAACAGCATTACAGGTGATTGTAGACAAATACGTACGTGTTCGTGGTGGTGGAATATATGCGGCATTCATTGATTTCTCGTTCGATAAGGTGGACCGTCCAACGCTGTGGAGAAAGGTTATGATAACCGCTTATATGCATTAAATCAATTCGCAGAAGCAAATTACATGAAGATTAACGCTTCGAAAAGTAAAATCGTGTGCATTTTTGGAAAGAAAAAATGTAGGTCTGAAAATTATAGATGGGCCATTGGCGGACATAGTTTAGAGGTGGTTAAAACCTATGCCTTCTTAGGTAAAATAATCTCCGCAAACCTCAGTGAGAAACCCCATACAGACCATAATGTGCGTAAAGCATTGGCTCATGGTATGGGGCTTTGCTCCTTGTATAAGGCTACAGGGAAGAGACATTTTACATTATTTTTGGATGTATTTAGGGCAAAGATTCCCACAACACTACTGTATGGGTTAGAATTAGTGGAGTTAAAACATTGGAGATTTTTACATAGAATGGAAGGAAAGATATTAAGAAGAATTACTTCTATTAACACAGCTTGTTCTATATCCTCATGTAGACTGGAATTCGGACTCCGAAGTTGTTGGGTACAGGGGCTGATTGCCCTTGTAAGGTGGGTAGCTTGCTTAGCTAGAGGTAAAAAGAATTCCTTACGGGAAGCCATTAAAAATGAGCTTCTGGGCAATTTTAACGAGTTTTCCCTGTTAATAAAAAACTTTAGAAAAGCAGTAACTCTGTTAGAGCTGGATGTAAGCACTTTGTTCTTACTTACTCCCTCTGAACTAAAGTCTAAATTAAAAAGTGCATCTTGGGAACTCAGTTATAAATTGGATATGATTGCCCAACAAGGAAAAACGGAAAGGCAATTTCTTTTAAATTCATACTTACCAAAGCTGGCACAACAATACCTTACATGGAATATCCCCCACAGAGTCCGTAGGTTATGGTACCTTTTAAGACATGATTTGCTCCCACTAAATACCCTTTTAGCTAAATGGTACGCGGTATCATCGATGTGTAATCTTTGTCATAATGCGATACAGGATCGTAACCACGTATTGTTTATTTGTCCCGCTTTACGCTCTTTGCGTTATAAATGGTTGAAACCTATTTGTTTACAATTAGGAATTTTAAATGTAAATACCTTCTTCCATGCACTTTATTGTCCGCCAAATGAAATGTTCTGTTTTAAAGTTTTTAACTTTTTTAAAGGTTTTTTAGATATTTATTAAATGATATATAGAGAAATATTAGACAATTGTTTGACCAGTGAATATGATGTATTACTCTCTAATCCGTTCTCTTGTGATTTTATTGTAAGGATTGTTGTATAATTGTGTGTTTATTTTATGTGGCCCTCTTTAGAGAGCCAAAACATAATAAACTTAAACTTGGAAAAAAAAACTATTGGGCTCATAATCCATATTTGATTTTGTTTCAAAGGCCATTCATGTTCCATGAGAGATTTTGAGCCTCTCCAGTGATCTATATGCCATCATCATTGCTCTAGTTCCTTCCCCCACATAGTGCCACCCACAGCCCTTCCCAGGCCCCTTCCTGACATTGTGGCCATGTGTCTTTGTGTACCTACATGTGCTTGTGAATATCTTAATTGGAACTGTCCTAACCCCACCCTCGACCCCACTTTTCCACTGTACAAATTTCTTTTATTACCCCAACTAAGGAGTAGGTCTGTCACCCACCATCCAAACCTTGCATAAGAAAATTAGAGATGACCAAATAAGTATATCTGTTCTCGTTAATTCAGGAAGACCGTTATTACAGTACAGAAATGGGGGGACAAAGTTGCTCTTTAGTTACGTTGTGAGCATCTTGTGCCCTTTGCTCCAGCAGATTTGTCATCTTTACCTTGGTCTCTTCCCCCAACCCTCCCCACTCACAGCACACACCTCAGAAAATCCTTCAGGCCAGTGCTGCTGCTCTTTCTTCCAGTATGGTTGTCCGCAGAAGTCAAACAATGTTGTCACGGTCATTGGGTCACATCAGTTCCCTGCTGTAGGGGATTTGACATGTCCTCTTCTTCAGAGTCTGAATCATCACTGGAAGGATATGGACTGCTTTGTGACACAATCTCCTGAGGAGGCTTCAGCTTTCAATATCACCCACCACGCAAGCCCTTTCAGATTCTGCCTGCTATCTTGATGGCCTGCACAGGGCTCCAGTCCGCTTCGTCGTATCATGACTCCACTATCTTGGTTCTACCTTCCACCAATTATCCCTCTCTAACCTCGGGATTCTGTTTTGCTATAGCCATTGCCAGACCTCCTCCGGCAACAGGCATAGAAGGAATCCTTATCTATGACCACATAGTGTTTTGAACGGTAGAGAATTGCATACAGCAGTCCCAGTTGTCTCAGCTTGGCCTTGACCTTGAGGAAGGAATTTCTCTTTCATTGCACTAGGATTATGTAGTCCGGTAATAGGTGGACCTTTACCACCCATAGGCTGTACATGTGAGCCACTTGGGGGATACAGGCTCTGACTCCATCATCGCAGCACATCTCTGTTATCTTGGTTCTACCTTCTGCTAATCATCCCTCTCTGACCTCTGGTTTCTGTTTTGCTCTAGCATTTGCCAGACCTCCTATAGCAACATGTAAAAAATAAGGAGTCCTTGTCTCTGACCGCATAGAGTTTTGAAGGGTATAGAATTGCATAAGGCAGTCCCAGTTGTCTCAGTTTGAGCTTGACGCTGAGGAAGGAGTTTCTCTTCTGATGAACTAGGATTGTGTAGTCTGGGAAGGAATAGGTAGTCCTTCTGTGCCTCCACTACCCATAGGCTGTGAGTGTGAGCCACTTGAAGGATGCTTTCTCTGCCTATGAAATTCTGCATACTGGTGTCCATGGGTCAAGGTCGAACCCCTGAAGCCTGGGGACACCCCGGCAACTGATGTGCCCCTTCCACAGTATGGTAGTTGACAAGCTTTTAACTTGCAGCTGATGATCTTAAATCCAGGCACCAGAGTTGCATAGTCATCTAGTAAATTGATTTTAGCCTCTAGTGTCTCTTTCTTGTCAGAGATAAGGCTCCCGAGCTAGGGCTCATCCATTCCTTAGTCTTGCACCACCACCACCGGTATTTCTTTCATGACCTGGCCTTTATCAATTTTAGAATTCACCATCCCTGCCTCCAACCCTCCGGGATGCTGAGAGGGATTTTGATTCTCTCTTTTTTGCGGGTCAAAGTAATCACTGGTGCAAGTATCTTGCCTATTTTCACTGCTCACTGGAATTTTTCACTCCACCCCAGGCCGCCGGCCTACCAGTACATAATATTTGCCTAACTGCAGCCTTGCAGGCTGTCAACAGCACCAGGAGCATTGGGCTGCCACTGTTAGACCACCCTGTAAATCACATGCATATGGATATCACCTACAGCTTACCAAGAAGCCTTAGTCTTTCCCTCCATAGAGAGGAAAGGGATTATCAGAATCCCACTTATCCAGTTTCAAGTATGTCACAAGCATGTGGCTTGGCAGTTCGGGCTGGACTGTTCCCAGGAGGCACAGGGTCAAGACTGATTTGCACATGGCCATGTCTGAACTGGGGTGGCGTAGTGGCCAAAAGAACGATGGATTTAACCCAGATCTCTTGACTGGGGGAGAATGTCTGCATTGTCAGCATTCCGTCCATCATTTGTTTGTTGTAACGCTTTTCGCCCTAAGTGGGATGGGTATGCCCAGACGTGGGTCCCATGCTCACTACGCCACTGGAGTCAAGCTATCCTGGCTGATGACGGCTGATAGCCAGAAACCGGTCCTAGGATGCTTGATTCCGGTCCAGGGAAGACATGGCTTGGCAGTTCGGGCTGGACTGTTCCCAGGAGGCACAGGGTCAAGACTGATTTGCATATGGCCATGTCTGAACTGGGGTGGCGTAGTGGGCAAAAGAACGATGGATTTAACCCAGATCTCTTGACTGGGGGTGAATGTCTGCATTGTCAGCATTCCGTCCATCATTTGTTTGTTGTAACGCTTTTCGCCCTAAGTGGGATGGGTATGCCCAGACGTGTGTCCCGTGCTCACTACACCACTGGAGTCAAGCTATCCTGGCTGATGACGGCTGATAGCCAGAAACCGGTCCTAGGATGCTTGATTCCGGTCCAGGGAAGACATGGCTTGGCAGTTCGGGCTGGACTGTTCCCAGGAGGAACGGTCAAGACTGATTTGCATATGGCCATGTCTGAACTGGGGTAGCGTAGTGGGCAAAAGAACGATGGATTTAACCCAGATCTCTTGACTGGGGGAGAATGTCTGCATTGTCAGCATTCCGTCCATCATTTGTTTGTTGTAACGCTTTTCGCCCTAAGTGGGATGGGTATGCCCAGACGTGGGTCCCGTGCTCACTACGCCACTGGAGTCAAGCTATCCTGGCTGATGACGGCTGATAGCCAGAAACCGGTCCTAGGATGCTTGATTCCGGTCCAGGGAAGACATGGCTTGGCAGTTCGGGCTGGAATGTTCCCAGGAGGCACAGGGTCAAGACTGATTTGCATATGGCCATGTCTGAACTGGGGTGGCGTAGTGGGCAAAAGAACGATGGATTTAACCCAGATCTCTTGACTGTGGGAGAATGTCTGCATTGTCAGCATTCCGTCCATCATTTGTTAGTTGTAACACAAGCATGTGGAGGCTCAGTTAAGAGCAGTGGGAGTGGATTTTCCATGCATCTTCCCTTCTCATAGCATCTCCTGCCGGTGGTCCAGGTGCCTGCAGGGTGACCCAGTAGCTCCTACTGGCGCAGCTGACCAATGTTCCTAATACATCCAGGGTCCTGCACCCACCCTGTCGCACCACTTTTTCTGCAGCAAAGCCCACTTACCTCATGGGCTGAGGGGTGTCCACTTGTTCTCCCGCATCTTGGCACTGTGGTGGTGCTGCACCGACATCAAGCGCATCCACTGCACCCAGGAGCCTCGGCATTCAGGGTGAGGTTTGGGTGCAGGGTCTGTCCATAGAGTAAACACACTGTTGAACCCAATTTCTTCAATCTTGAAGAAATTGGAGTTCAGGGCCCAATTGCAGCACTCCATTACAACGTTTCTACCGGTCTGGTAATCCCACTCAACTTCAAAAAGTAAGTTTTCAATGATATTCAGAGTTTCTTCATGAGGGAGGCTAGTGTATAGGCTTTCTATATCCAAGCCTATCAGCAATTGTGTATTCGGATAACAAGTGATATTGCAAAGGAGTCTTAGAACACTTTTTGTGTCCCCATATTTTAACCATACTGAATAGAGGTAATAGTAAATAATCTTTTCCTACCAGCCAGGTATTTTTAATATCCTTTTCCCCCCCACTCACACATCAACACTTCAACCAAACACATAGTACCTTCTATAAGTGCCCCTGCATACCCGTGGGTTGTGGCACGCCCCGTTCCACAGTGGAACGGGAAGAACCCGATGATGAAGCAAGCCACCAAGGGGTAACCCTGGTGGGTGAGGGTTATCTAAGGAAAACACATCGTTTTCCAGCAAACATCAAAGTGAAAAGAAGAAAACCCTTCTTCTAACAGAGGGGCTTTCTATGAATAAAACAAATGACTGATGAGGCCAGGGTTAGGTTGGCTCTCCTATAGAAGCAATGACTGATATTATGACACAATCATGTCTCTTAAAGGATGGCTGGACTTGGGTTGAATCAGTCAAGATTAGGAAGAAGGAAGCAACAAAAAATGTAGGTTTTGTGAAAGTCTGAGAGCCTTGAAAAGTATTCGAGATCATGCAAGAAGTCATTGGTGGAATCCAGCAGTCTGCAGCCCATTTCAAATTCATTGTTCCTCAGACAGCAGCAAATCCGATTTGCACAGTGCTTGCGAAGGGGACGCTGCTGAGCCATGCTCAATGTGGCAGCACTGTGAAGGAATGCCGCCAAAGGTATCCCTCACCCTGTCGGACATCTTCTATAGCCTTATAGCCTTCCGTAGTGGGCTATACTGGCTATTAAAGGCCTGCTCCAGCGTTAACGGCCCGAGCCGTAGGCCAGGGCCTTTAACAAGGGAGTGGGACTTTAATAGCTTGTATAGCCCAGCTATGAATGGCTATAAGGGTATTAGAACATTCTGCACTAGAGGGCAGAATGTTTTAACAAGTAAAACAAAGGCGTCTTGGAGCCCGAGGGGGTTTAAATCCCCTCGGGCTCTGAGAGGTTTTTGTGAAAACAACATTGGAATGTTGCTCTGCAGGCCTTTACCGGCCCGTAGAAGCATGGAGCACTCCATTATATTCAATGGAGTTCTCCACATTCCAATGATCTAATATAGCCTTATAGACCGCCGTAGCGGGCTATACCGGCTATTAAAGGCCCGCTGCATCGTTAAAGGCCCGAGCCAAAGGCGAGGGACTTTAACAAAGCAGCGGGACTTTAAAAGCCGGTATAGCCCTGCTACGAAGGGCTATAATGCTATTAGAACATTCTGCCACTAGAGGGCAGAATGTTTTAACAAATAAAACGAAGCCTTCAGGGAGCGCAAGGGGATTCAAATCCCCTCAGGCTCTTTGAAGCCTTTGTTCAAAACCAGAGCTGTGAACAAAGAAACATTGGAATGTTGGAGCTCCGGGCTTATACCAGCCATTATAAGCCCGGAGCACTCCATTGTTTTCAATGGAGCTCCCAACATTCCAATGTTCTAATATAGCCTTATAGCCCGCCGTAGCGGGCTATACCGGCAGTTAAAGGCCCGCTGCAGCGTTAAAGGCCCGAGCCGAAGGCGAGGGACTTTAACAAAGCAGAGGGACTTTAAAAGCCGGTATAGCCCTGCTACGAAGGGCTATAAGGCTATTAGAACATTCTGCCACTAGAGGGCAGAATGTTCTAACAAAACAAAGCCTTCAGGGAGCGCGAGGGGATTCAAATCCCCTCAGGCTCCCTGAAGTCTTTGTTCAAAGCCAGAGCTGTGAACAAAGACACATTGGAATGTTGGAGCTCCGGGCTTATACCAGCCATTATAAGCCCGGAGCACTCCATTGTTTTCAATGGAGCTCCCAACATTCCAATGTTCTAATAATGCTTAGCAAAAGAGAGAATGATAACATAGAGCTTCACTGAAAAGCCCACGTCTAGTGAGCTGGGAGATCATCATCCTGCAGGATGCCCCTCTGGGCATAGCTCTGCTCAGGAAGTGTCTCCTTCCCATCTGACATGTGCAGAGGAAGTATTTAAGAGCTGGGCATAGGCACTGATCCACTGCGAGTCACTTGCAGGTGATACCTTGCAATGGCCTCTTCTTCTTTGCCATTCTGGTGATCATATTTGCTGTACGTGCTTGTGACTGATGGGAGAGAACCTAAATGGGTGAGAAAACAGGTCATCTTTTAACCACCACTTCTCTGGGTGAGTCGGGCACTCGGTCAGTCTTTTCTAGTGTAGGTGCTGTCCACTGAAGCATGCCACATGACAGCCTATATATCCTAGTGACTGGCAGCAGGCAGCCCATTTTCTGCTAGCTCCCCTAGAGGACGGACAAGAGAGAGCCCTTCCATTATCATGTCTACCAAGCATTGAGTCTGTTTCATATGACCCTAAATAGTTGGTGCCCTCAGAGTTTGTGGAGCCTGAGGGAGTAGGTGTCAGGGTAGCCTAGGTTGCTCATTGAGAGAAATAACTTTGGTATTTTGGATGACATCCTGCACTAACATGCTGAGATCTGTGTATGAATAAGCAACCAGAACTGTGTGTGTGCCATATATCTACCCCTAGTGGTTGTTTGTATGATCAGGGGCTGTATCCTGGAGGTTAGAGTAGGCCAGCTTAAGGAGGGATACCTTGTGGAAATGCAGCCTGCTCCCATAAGAAGGTAAGCCTTCGAACAATAGGATTGTTGCCACCAGGTATAAGAGTCTGTGTTCCTTTGGGGTGTGGCTGAAGAACTTTTTTGAATTTCCTGGATTGCCTACAACACTTTGTTACAACGAGCTGTTGGTGAAGATAGTTACAAAAGGGCCTTGGATTGCAGTCTCCATACTTGTGACTGCTGTCTTGGTCTCATAAGGACACAGACAGCCGTGACCGCTGCAGGTAAGAACAGTGGGGCAGGGGGCCAGGTGAGGGGGGATTTCGAGAGACGACCACGAGGGAAAAATAATTATTTATTTACTTTTCCTTCATGGTCATCTCTCGAAATCCCCCCTCACCTGGACCTACCACCCCACCGCTCTTACCTGCAGCAGCCACGGCTGGCCGTAGACATATGGTCTGCACTGTGGCCCTCACTCTAAACAGAGGTGTAGGCCAGATGTAATCGATGGTTACATTCAGGGGTGTAATTCAGAACCCTACAGCCACTGCAGTGCATGGGGGCTCCTACTCTTCATGGGCGCCTCATTCAGGATAAAGCCTACGAATATCTGTAAAACATTGGGGCCTCAAGGGCCCCTCCTCACATTCTGTAGCGGGCCCCATCATTTTGCATTACATTACTGGTTACACTGAAAAACTACCAGCTAACTGTGTGTCTCATGTCTGCCTCTGCCACCATATCAGCCTTCTGCCCAGCTAACAATTTGAAGAGAGAGACCTCCATTTCCAAACCTTAACCCACTGGGACTCATTCACCCTCCCCTACATCTTGAAGATGGCTTCTGGAGGTTTAGAAGACATCTGAAAAATATACCTATTTAATACGGCATATGGCCTAGCTACGGGCAAAATAACTCTCCGATATACCCTTAGAGAAAAGATGTCAAGGCCATCTTTATCTCTATCTATCGTGCACACTTACTTTTGTTACCTCAACCTGTCGGTTCTCTGAGTTGTCTAAAAAAAATCTCAAAAGTGTCATGAGTGGTCTGTAAAAATTAAGAAAAAAACATTTTCACCTTTTTTTTTAAAAAAGCGTTCTAGTTTTAAATGAAGCATGTATTTCTGTGACCTGATTTTTTTTTAATAATAAAACGTTCATGTCAGGAAGCATGGAATTGTGCTATCCTTTCTCCTAACCATAATGGCTGTTTAATTTTCTGTCTTGTTTAAGAAGAGACAGTTTTTTTAACCAGTAGTTTTCACTTAAAATGAATAACACTACTGTAATTTCCTGAAGCCACGAATAGGATGTTATTTCTCTCTTTAAACTAAAGGAATGAAAAACTGGAGGGACATAAAACCCACAAACCTACCATGCACGCAAATAGCTTCCGTTGTTGTTCTCTCACTAAAAAGAAAAACCGTGCACGTGTTAAAGATTTACAACATGTTCACTTACAAAATGGAATATTTTACTTTTCAGTTGATGTCTTTTTTAGTCTCGGGTTCATCACAGCCAACATATTTGGAAGACGAAAAAAAGTCCCTGGCAGAAAACCAATACCCCAATTTCGCAGCAAGAGGAAATCAGCTTCCCCTCCTCCTTGGGCCATGTGCAACATATTTACGTTCGTACTGAATAACACAAGGAAATGTCAACTCATCGGCATGTCTAATCACTGAGGCTGCCCTGTGGTAACTAGAAAATGCAACGTGAAAGATTATATTTCTCCTAAGCGGCCTGGTTTTAGATTCATTTGACTGAATCCAAGAAGGAACCGTGTCTGAGGCCATTTTCTTGGCCTTTTTGTGCTATATATCCTGAGCTAAGGCGGCCATTTTGAGTGCACATGCAGTTTCTCTGCAGTAGAATATAACAACTCACAGCAATAACATCCTCACTCGTAGAATAGTAACACATGCATTACATCATACTCTGGGTTTCCTGAGAGTAATCAATTCTCATTCCATTACTATTTGCTAAACACAAGTGCATGCCTGTGAAGAGAAACAAGTGCCAATATATCTTATCTTGTTCCTTTTTTATATTTTATTTTGGCCACAATATTTTCCACTCAGGCTACACAACAAGAATCCGTTAAACATGTATCAGCAAGATATTCCAGAGCTTTGTAGTATAGGATCCAGTGTAAGACATCTTCCATCTCTGATGAGATGTGAAAGAGGGCTCTCTGGCTCCAAACACAAAACTAGCATTTGCAATGCAATAGGTCTCGCATTTACCCAAGATTAAGCTATTGGCATTGTAAATGCCAATGCCATTTATTTATGTTTTAAAAACAAAAATAAAAGGCATTGTTATTTGCAATGTCAATAGCTCAAACTCGCGTAAATTCGAGACTTATTGCATTGCAAATGTTTGTTTAGGACTTGTGCCCTGGAGACCACCTTCTAACGAAACGACTTCCAGTCGAGGTGGATATGTGATGCTGAATGAGATCTCCTTCCATCGAGTGAGGCCACATCCAGGGGGTGACACTACCTTCAAGTTTCATCTTGAAATTCCTCAATCTTTTAACCACTGTGGATAAATCTCACCATCCAGATGGCTGCATGATTACCCTCAAATAGCATGGCTGTACTGCACAAAGAGACTCACTCGAAAGTGTGCACATATCCTGCAGACAGATTATACAACCAGGGCTCTGAAGCAAGAATCTTACACCCCCACACTGGATATGCTGTTTTGGTTAAAAAGACAACATGATTTCTACTAAACTCTCCGTCCCCACACCTGCAGGGGCGTAACATAGGCCCCCGCATCCCCCGCAGTGTGGGGTGGCCCCCAAGCTCCAGGGGGCCCCCTCAGCACTGCACTTCGGCCGGGGAGCTCCTGATAGAGTCCGGAGGGGCCTCCTCCACGTACCTTGCAGGGGGGGCCCCTCAATTATCGTTATGCCACTGCACACCTGATTGCTGGTGGTGTTAAACTGCCACCACCACAGCCCAATAGACACAAGAAGTCTAAAAAAAACAGAAGGCACTTGTATACTAAGGTGCAAAGATCTACCACAATGTAGAGATTCTCCTTGGCTAAACAAAGGTGGCAGAGATATTATTCATGCTGCTGTAACACGCACAAGAATTCTGCAAAACGTAGTTCCTTGTGAAAGATTATTCCATTATATATGCAAAAATGGGCTGATGAACTATACTTTTTAAAAAAGCCCACTCCTCTCTTCACTCACACCACTGCCTACACCTTCTATTTTGATGCTTATATGCATTAAACTGCATTATTTGGTTATATCTTTGATCAAGACTGTAAGGACACCACATTTCCAATGCTGAGACATTTGCTTATAAATTATTTCTTGCAGATTTAGTTGAACTAGTTCAACTGAAGCGAATCAAGACTACAAGTATAAGAACGTACTAGGTTTTCAAATAAAATCTAAGCCTGGATGTCCTTATGATAGTGTGATCATCTCCCTCCAGGTCATTACAGACCCGGATTTCTGTTCCGGACGTACTTGTGATAACCTAATGATTGTTGGGTGGTGTTGTCTCGGTTTGTTGCCACTAAACTAATTACACAAACACATCTGAAATCAATGATTTGTGGGCAACAAGCTCAGGGCTGGGAATAGTGATGTAATTACCTGGTTTCAGGTGGTCATCCTACTCATTAAGTGTCAAGTCCTGTGCTTTTGTGTGGCAGGCTAATGAATTATGAATGTTGATCTCTTACTTGCATTGAACCAATTAGATTGCCACACATGAAAACTGGGATTTACAGGTGAGGATTTCAGGACTGGAAATAGTTCCCATACCGATATTGTGTCAGGTGGTCATCCCGCCTAAGGACATGGAGAGAGAAAGCAGCCTTACCTGGACACTGCTACCTTAGTTAGGATTATGTGTTGGTGGCAATGCTGGTTAGAGCATAATCGCTTCCTAAACCCAAAAAAGACACTCACTCAGTGTCACGGTATCCAGAACTAGAACACTGCTTTATACTTTCTTAAACAATTAGTAAAATGTCCTTCCAGTGTATAGACACGAGGTGACATTGACTATACGTAATTTTGATATGGACGAAATGATAACAGAGCAAAAATATAAAAAACAAGTTTTTTTGCATTTTTACATACATTCCTATTTTGGAAACAGCTGCGGTGATTAAGTAACTCATAAGTACGTAAATCCATACCAACGTTTTGTATGACTTAAGTCACATACAGTTTAAAATAGTAAATACACTACCGGGTAGCAGCATCACCTAAGCAGAAGTAACCGGCAGATATTTCCACGCATGTTTCCCTTCTCGGTCACCTCCTTGACATGGAGTGCTTCTATCCCTCTATATTTAAGGGTCCTGCAATTACTGCAAATTACGGCTAGCAGGGTCACAGGTGAGCCAATCAAGTAGTCAGAAACACATTTTCGATTATACAACTGGAAATTGTTCTGAACTAAGATTGGCTAGGGTGCTCTTGAAGCGGATTGGTCGAGAAAGACTGGATGTTCTTAGATTGAAGGCCGCATCAATTCATGTTACTACGGCATGGTATTTAGCTGCTGCACGACCCGCCTTCCAGATGGGTGGGCTCTTTGGATAGTGAGTGGGTGCTCGTGATTGGTGCGCTAGATGCCCATTTCCTCTGTGATTGGCAAGTCTGGACTGTTCGTTCTTGGCACATCCGCCAACGGGTTTTGTAACCATGTTGAGTTCTGCATCTCTCTCTATTCCGGCTCAGCCATTTGGAACTTATGTAAAAATGCGTGCCGCCAACGCAAAATGTTTTACTTTTATAGTATTAGCATCTTTTGGAATTCCCTCTTTGTGATCAAGCAGGCGCTTGCGTCTCTCACTCAGAATCGCACATAATGGACTGTCACTTCATCGGGGAAAGTAAGCGATATATTATAATAAATTCCATTACAGAATAGCACATACCTTTATTTAGCACCGCCTCCTCCTGGAGACCCAAAATTAAAGCAGCAACAAGCCGAGCACTAAGCTACGGATTTACTCCCAGTACTCAACCACACTCTACTTCATGCCATAAGGATATTCTAACAAGCACATGAGTGTGAGCGCCATCTGTTTCCAATTAACGCGAATGCGATAATTGGAAACAGATGGCATTAATGCTTGCTCCCGAGCACCCTAGGCCAGGGAACAAAGAAGGAGGGACAACCACCCGCCTTGGACCAATTGCGGCTGTCTTTTTAAGAAAGACGCATGCACAGGCCAATTGCGGGTGTTATCTGGTGTTTTGAACTCTGAATACACGCATGAGCGTGTGTTCAGAGTTCACAAGCCTTTACCAAATGCCTCGCAGAGCAGCAAATGCACGCAGGCTCAGGTGAGACCTACAAATGACATAATTTAACTAAGTTTATGTTACTAGACCATTTACTTTCAGTTATGACACTAAGTGAACAAGCACTTGATTTGTAGAGGGCTTAACCATTCCCTGGCAGGGCGGCAGAAGTATTCTCTGCTGTATATTGCACAGGAGGCTTCATTGATAGGTGGCTAAAGTTACAGCTGTAGGCTTTTTTTAAATTTTAGTTTTTTAGGGGCACTTAGAATTAATTACTTTGGCCCCGAGTCACAAAGGTGAACTAAGAAATTCAAACTTGACGACTTTTGGTATTCAGACAAGGGCATTTGCTACTCGTAAATGCCCTTTGTGAATACCAAAGTTGAACTCTACATTACATGTAGTAAATGCCCTTTCGCCTCATTTTACCTTTATTAATCGGGCCCTATGTTCTTTTCACTTACAATTTTGTGTTACTATATACAGAAGTAAATGACATTACATAGAATTTTAGGATTCTTCTTCTTTTTGGAACTGCTGTTTTTCTGGAACCTGGTTGCCAAATCTGAGTGGTAAGGAGTATTTCCTTACTACAATGAGTTGGATTCACAAAGTGTTTTTTGTCTACTTGCCATTGAAGAAACATAGGTGGATAAAAGAGCTCAAAATACTCTCACCTATGGTGTAAAATGGCAGTTGTGTGTGACTAACATTACCTTCACACATGCAGGTCATACATTCTTCTTTTACAGCGCATCAATTGAAGATTCTTTGAATTTGAAACAAAAATTAACTAAATGGTAAATAAAAGAAAGCAGAACAAAAGAGAGGAAAATTAGAAAGAAACATAAGGCTTTCAAAGATCCAGTACAGAGGTCCCATACATGTTGCATAAAGTGTTAGGCTATAGTCAGCAGAACAACATAATTTTGAGAGGTACTGGCACTAGTACTTATCACTAAACGAGCAGATGGATTTCCATTATTCATTCGTGAAACTGGTCATGGTAGTCTGGCTTTTACATATATATGATTAACTAATTCGACACAGGTTTTTGAGTCTTTCCAAGATGCTCTTTCATTAGGAATCATGTTCTCTGCACTAAGAGTGAAACAGACCCAAGCCCACTGCGTATCTATGGATAAATGGTCAGACCTCTTCTATTCATATGTTTACTACTTATAGCGATAAGCATGTGTGCATGAAGTAAGTTTGATAGATTTAAAGATGGAAAGGGATTCATTGCAAACCCACCCATTATAACTATGGAGAATACAACTGCATTTTGGAATGCAAAATCTTTTCCAAGTATGATTCATTTTCTATCCGTAGGAGGGACACATATTTCCAAATATATAACATTTGAAATGAATCACCTTTTGGTATTTCTTTTGGTGGGAGACAGTTCCAACATGCATCGGAGAGTATATGGCTTACTTTAAACAATCTGTCTGGGGTCGTATCTGCTATATGAAAAGACAAATACCTACATACCTACGTTGTGAAAGGGTAGAGATAATCGTGTCTAAACATGACTTCTTCCATATAGAGATTCACTGCTCTTCTGATAATCGGGCCCCCCTCAACCCGCTTGTGCTGCGTAAGTTATCCAATTTATTTTCCGTGGCAGAATTATGCTGTAACATATCCATGGAAAGTAATTTGTAAACAATAGCCGCTACATGACCAGATTTATATAATGTGTTGATAGTCCAGAAGTTGGAGTTGCCCTAACTCGGAGCGCCCAACTTTTACCTTGAAAAAGCCATAAAATCAATATGCAGAAGGTCGAATTTAGGTTGGAACTTTGAAAGATATGGAGGGAGTAGTAACTTCCCAAATCTCCAATTTGTACAGTCTTTTAAAGCCAAAATACCCCAAAAGTCCTTTTACCCCTTTGATTTTATAGTTATGCTATGTCAAAGGAAGGCTAGTGTAGATTTTGTAATTCTGTTTTGAAATGTTTTATCTACTCGTAAGTCATAAGAATTCAATTAATGATATTTGAGAAAATAGTTTTGGTGCGAATGGGTTTGCTAAGTCTAGTACAAAGAACAGTTGGATGTACGAGAACATAAACAAGCTGGTTTTCAGAGGTCAATCATTGTGCAGATCGGTGAACCAATTAGTGCCTTGGTGAATTAAGAAGCAGTTTGGCACTAAGAAATTGAAGACTGAAAGATCAATTATTTTTAAGAAATCATTTGATAATCTTAAATGGAGCACAAATGAAACAAAGTTAATATCTACAGTAATCATTATTTTAATTGTCTCAAGTCTACCGCACACTTGACGAATGCAAAATACCAAGGCTCCAGCAATTATGTTTTGCTCCGTAAGGACTTTTTCATTGTGTGTAACAGGATTCTGGAGATCAATACTTCATTAAATGCCCAGATATTTGATATGACTGGGGTACAATCTAGGACCCTAGGGCCAGATGTACGACCATTTTTGCATGCTCAAATGAGTTTGCTAACCCGTTTGCGCATGCAAAAACAGCATGGGGAATGTACAAACCCTATTTGCGACTATTTGCGACTTGCTATTAGGAAGGGGCGTTCCCTTATAGCGAGCACAACCCTATGTAAGAATGTTTTGCGTCCACAATTGCGGGCACAAAACACTCACAAATTACCACCCATGCACTTGCAAAAGGAAAGAGGTCCCAAAGGGGTCCCAAAATACTTTTAAGGGCAGCCAGTGGTCCCAGGGACCACTGCCTGCCGTTAAACAATGAAATGAAAACGTTTCAATGTTTTTTTAAATGCATCCCGTTTTCTTATAAGGAAAACGGGCTGTATTAAAAAAAATTGCTATATTTAAAAGCAGTCCCAGACATGGTGGTCTGCTGAGCCCAGCAGGCCACCATACCTGGGAGGGCCTGCCATTCCCAATGGGTCGCAAATTGCGAGTGGCTCATTAATATTCATGAGCCTCTCAATTTGCAACCCCATTGGGAATCGTTAACAGTGTGAAATACACTGTCGTACATTGGAAATAGCGCCTCGCTAATTGCCAGTCGCAAAAAACTCGCAATTTGCAAGCCGCTATTTTCACGGTTGTACATCTGGCCCTTAGTCTTTAAATAGTTCCAAATGCAGAGTTCATTAAGAAGTAAAATTTCTGACTTTTCTGTATTCGATGAGTATCCTGACACATTGCCATCGGTTTGGATGTTTGGATCTGTAATAGTTCTGGTACAACATCTGGGGCATCAGATGAAAAAATAAGGATGTATACTAATATGCTATTTTTTTAAAAGTGCGGGACATCAAACTGTCGGGCATATTTACAAAAGAAGTGATGGAGCGCAGCGTTAGCCTTGTTGGCTTAACAAAATACTCCACCACTTCTGAAACGCAAGGCTGCACCATATTTACAAGTATACGGTGCAGCCCTGCGTTTCTCCCTGCACTGGTGCTAAATTTAGCTACCTAGCGCCAATCCAGGTGCCCTTGCACCATAGTGCAAGGGTGCCTGCATTGAGGGGAAGGATTGTTTATGTTCAGGAAGGAGTCCCTTTCAACTCATAAACATCTGAAATGGCGTTTTGTAACTTCTATGTGTGCTGCTTTGTGCAGCACACATCGAAGTTGCAACTCAATATTTTTTTTATGATTGTTTATGTGCGGGAAGGGTCACCTTCCTACACATAAACAATCAATGGCGTTTTGCTGTTTCTATGTATGCTGCACAACGCAGCACACATTGAAACAGCAAAAACGAGAAGAAATTAGGCTTTTTTCCTCGTTTCAGCAGGGTAAGACCAGCTTTTTCCTGGTCTTAATTTTGGCTGCCCCATATTTACGCCACCCTTGTAAATATGGGGCAGTGTCAAAATCAATGGGTGCTCTGGTGGAACGCCCACAGCAACACCCATTGCCCACTCCTTTCATGCTAAGTATAGCGTAAAAGTGTTCCTAACGTGGCTTAACGCTGCCTTGTAAATAAGGCGAAGCCCATATTGCCACAGGAATGTCACTAAAATTGACATTCCTGTGGCGACAGGGGCTTGTAAATATGCCCCTGTATTCCTCAATCCCAAATGGTATTCCTTATGACGATCAGCAGGGGTTCAACTGACAAACAAACCAACAAAAGTGATAAGCAAAAGCCTTGCCTTGTACCTTGTTGTAAAGGGAAGTTGTCTGACAAGGGTCTGTTTTTTAGGTCGAGCCTGTAGCAGTGTGTATGCGCGGCTCTGGCGAGACTTTTAGTAAGGGGCTTTCAAAAGCTCAGCACACACATGCTCGTGTGTGTGGGGCCAATGCTTGTGCTTACCCGCACGGCATGTTTTGAATTCTTGTGCCCAGACACGGATGCGATATTTCAAAACACATGGCTCGCTGTGCGCACCATAGGGCCTTTTTAGCTACGAAGCTCAGCGTCGCACACATACCTTCCTAAGGATTTAATGACGTGCCACTCATTAAAGAATTTCTGAAATCCACTTAGGCCACACAGGTTTCTGGCCTTTGCACCTATTCCTACAATCAGGGTTCACCTTTGGCATTTATAAGTTGGCATCTAAAATCATGCACACACCTGTGGAGCTCCGCGTCAGGTCGGCGGAGGCACCAGGTCCTGCAGTTTGGTGGCCCTAATCTCTGGAGTGCTGCAGCCATTTCAATTACATCTGAATAAAATCAGTAGACCCCAATGACATCTTTTGATTAGCGATCTCTTTTCGTACCCGCAAGTGTGCTGTGTAATCAAGTCTAAATCATCTGTGTGGGACACCTTGGAAGCACTGTATTCAAGACCAACAGAATGCATGTGTGCCGAGCACGCGGGCCTAACTCACGCAGGCACGTGGGAAAACTTGCACTCAGATCTAGCACACCTCTGTACACGTGCCAGGCTCTCAGGCCTAACTGACCTATCCAACTGTGTGCAACAACTAAAGTGCTAGGCACTCAGGCCTAGCATACCTCAGCACATGTTGTAGACTCAGGCCTAACTCACCCTTCCACCTGTGCGGAACACCGTAGATGCTGGGCAATGAGGGCTACAACATCTCTGCTCATGTGCTGTGCACTCAGCCTAACCTGGGTTACGCACTCAGAGCTAGCACACCTCAGCACATGTACCATGCACGTTGGCCAACCGGCCCCCCACCCCCTTTAAAAAAAAATTGGTTGGGGAATCTGACCGCGACTAATGCGATTCTAAAACTGCTTTCAACCTGCACATCCATTGCTGGGTTCCAAAAATATTAAGAGAACAAATATAATAAAAGGGTGTAAAGAAAAATGAGTTTTTAACACCTCTGAAGTGCACGGGCGGCGATGCAATCGAACACGTCACACAGACGCCCATTTTTCTTGTTGTCAAAATGACAAAACGTGCAATTTATTTTCTATATGCAGAAACAGCTGCTGCAGATCGATTTCAAAGACTTCCAGCTGCAGCCAAACTGTTCAGAAAAAAGCAGTTCTTGCCGAAAAAGAAAATCCCTCTCCAACTCTCAATATTTAGCAATCCATAATGGCTTCCGAGCGCAGTAAACCAACCCACATTCTTCTTCTAAAGTATATTTGTAAAGAACACGCTCGTCCTGGTGGGCAAGTCGGTGCTGGTAAACAGATGTTTATTGCTACCGACTTAATTGCACGTTTATCACCAAGAGTGGGCGAAAGGCTGAGTGGTCACACCAAGATTTGAACCTGTGAACAAAAGCACATTCCTGGACTGAATGAATGAGTCCACTGGTGCCCTAGACAGTGCACTGAGCATTTAGACCAACGTAGAAAAAAACACCAATGCGTGTATTGGCTTGATACTGATAGAGCGCCATGTTGTTCTGAAAATTGTAGGGGTGCATCATAATCACTGTTAGTCCGCACCCACATATTAAAGGATCCATATTAACGTGTGTCTTAGAAATGTATTACTAAAATCGGTTTATAATAGTGTGATTAGAAATGTAATCAAGTCATTTATGAAGCTCAATGTAGTGTTTAAACAAAAATGTATTTTAGTTAATGCATAATGATTGGTTTTCGTGTAACATGATGCATTACGTTTAAACGTGCGCCATATTAAAGTCTGCACGGGTAGTTTGCTTATTCATATATGAAGTGTAATGAAATCAATGCTTATAGTGTGATTTTAGAAGTGTGTGTTTAAATTGTGTAAAGGCCTGATCGCATATATGTTTAAGGAGAAAGGCCTGTTCGTTTCTTATGTTAGCTAAATATTGTAGGCCGAAAATGAGTTCCCTTGGTAAGGCTTTGGGTTTCAGGACTTGGAAAATCTCAGAAAAGTGGAAAGTTTCTCGTTACCATGTTTCTGTTGCAGGTGCAAGGACACCTAGCTCGTTAGAGAAACTAAATCTTTGTTTCAGGAGTCAGGATGACCTGAAAAGCCAGTATGGGAGTATACTGGAATGTAGGGATGATACTTTCGGCGGAGAAGGTGCCTGGGACCCAAGGACGAGTAAACCGTATTTGGAAGGGAGACAAGTTTCACTGGAAAATCACTGGGAGAAGACATGGCTGAAGAGGTGTGCCGGAGGGCGTGTTCTATGTTTTTGGGATTTTGAATTAGGGACAGTGCCCCGTGGGTTGAGCAGTTGAGGTTTAGATGGGGAGTTAGAAAGAGCATCTTAGAACGAGCTCTGACAAAGTGAGTTTACTTCTAAGGAAGTCTTCACTTCTGACACCTTTTTATCCTCTTGTCTGGGAAAATGCTAAGTAGGGAAGCCACCTTAGAGATAGAGTGGGGACAGACTAACTGATTTTCTTTTTAGGTTAAGGACTTCTAATGTAGAGATTGGAGTGATTATCGCTTGCCTGATGTTACTAGAGCTGACTCTTCTTCTTATTCTGATTCGGATGAGACTCCTGCGTAGGATATTTTTTGTATTAGCGCCCATTTATTTTCTTAACCTCGTGCTGAGGTGCCTGTATGTGCAGTTATTTTTGGCTTTGTAATAAATTCCTAAAATTTGAGATTCGGAGTCAGTGGTCCTTTAGAGTTCAAATTCTATTTTCTTTGGTTATATGTTAACATTGGATTTCCTCCGCTCTACACTATTTAGCAGATAAAAAGATCCTGGCGACCTGAGAGGATTCTTGGTGATGGTAAGATAAATAAGAAATATCAATGCAGACAGGACCTTAAGACTATATCTACCATGTACTGAGGTAACTTAGCCAGTCCTGGTTTTCCTGCCACCAAAACAACGCATGATTGAAGCAAATTTCAATTTTGCCAAGTCCGTACATGCATACTGTTGGTTGAAAAACCAGATGTAGCTGAAATTACTCTAAGAACACTGGCATAGTGAACAGATGTCCAAGACGACATTTTAGAAAGTTGGTGAGTACATGTTTTCCCATCAAACACACAAAAGCTGATGGGAGGAATGCTTGCAAATAGTGTAACGGCTGGCAATCGCCGCTACTGGTAGCATTCCACTCCGTCTTTTTGTCCACTATGCCACCTCAGATTAGAGCCAGACAAATGTAAATCAGATCTGGTGCGGCTTCAGTAGGAATGGCTCAGCTCAAACTACCAAGCCAGGTCATCTCTGAAAAGAATACAAGCAACTCAAGAATACTTTCAGCCTAGTTTGGCCTCTTCAGTCAGGAGCTGCCTGGTTTCAGTAACATATCAAACGCAGGACCCATGTCTGGGCAATCGGTTAGCTCCTCAGGGCATTGCATCAAACACATAAAAGGTGATGGGAGAAATATTTTCAAATAGTGTAACCACAGGCAATTGCTAAGAGTAGCATTCTAACCCATTGTTTCTTTGTCTACCGTACCACCTCAGATTAGTCCCAGCCATATGCAAATCAGCCTTGGTACTGCTCTAACAGGAACGGTCCATCCTGAAATGCCAAACTCGGTCTAGTCTGAGCCGGCATAGAGAGCATAAAAAAGAAGATGGACTGGGATGCGGCCCACAGTAATTTCCAGTGGCTGAGAATAATTCAAGCATTCCACCCATGACCCTTCTGTAGTCTACATGTGTTTCCAGCCAGCAAGAAGTTGGGTAGGGATGGAATATTCAGCTGAATGACTTGCAAAAAATGTAGCTTAATCGTAAAGGAGGTGGACCCAGTATACAAGACGAACTAACAGCATAAAATAAACAGAGGAGGGGAGGGTTACAATGCTAAAATAATTTTACTAAATACCTATCAACATTGCACATCAAGCTTACGTTTATATAATTTGAAAGGTGAAACTACAAGTCCCAGAATACAACATGGTATATTTTAAAAGGCTAATGCTGCCTGGGTTGCATGGGGTCACTTAACAGCCAAGCTAAGGATAACTAAGGAGGGGGATTTCTTAACATACTGAAAGGTGATGCTTTAAAAAACACAGAGAAAGGACACTGGCTGCCAACTAAAGCCCTCTTCCCAACCAGATGACTGAAACATAATCCAGTGTCAAGCCCACCCTTTACATGGGCTTGAGGGAAACATATTCCTTCTCTTCCAAAATACTATAGCACATTATGGTTTCATGACATTGTTTTCTTCATGCTCCCTGTCATGATCTAATTTATGATTTTGTCCTTATTTTTTCAAGCTACACCCAAGCGAGGAACACAATGCATGCACATACATAAAGCGCTACGTTACTCATCTGTATCTATAACACACAAAACCTCAAAAATAAAATTACGTTGCTCCTTGTCATGGGAAACGCTTCAGACAGTCCTAGGTTTTTAGCCACCAGCAAATTGCATGATAATCACACCGGTAAATGAGAATCTTCAAGTCCCAAAGATCAATCCACTGAGTTTGTTACCGAATTGTGATGGGGACGTAGTACCCTTTACTGTGTAATATGGTGACATCAATGTTCTTATTGGATTTAGAAATGGGAAAGTCACAGATGTGGCTGTACATTTTCCTGAATGTCACATGACATATTCCCAACTCCCAAGATGCCCCTGAATCATATCAGACACCTATAGCCAATCCTCGTTTAAAGCAACACTGCTTTGCCTTTTGGACCTGTATGTAGTCTGGCTTTCTACATTAAAAGCATGGGCTTGGAACTTTCAACAGGAAAAGAGCAGCTGGTTAAAATGCAAGGAATGGCTGTCGGTGGCACACTTAAATCCGCTCTATGATGTAGTCAACAGGAAGGACTTTTATTTTATATTTTTATATTTTCAGAATATGCATAAATAACATACACAACAAAAAATGTGCATGAGTTTCGCTCTGTAAAACAGAAAAAAGATTGTGAATTAATTTACATTTGCTGGCCCTGCTTTTAGCCTCTATATCTTCCATTCTATTAAGATGCAACTTTTCAAGGAAAAAGGCTGGGGCCTATTGGCAACCCTGAACGTTTTCATGGTCTAGTGTAAAGTTTCTTTCACCATGAATGAACAAATATACATTTATTGTGCAATGAGTTAAAATCGTTACAAAAATTACAACCATGAAGTTTCTTTCAGCAGGCTATGTACAGAAAGAACTGTGCAGGAAGAATGGGGATGTGCAAGAGAATGAATTCACACAATGTATTTTAAAGTTGTTATTTTACTTTGGGCAGAAAGATTATATGAATAATAAATGCTCGCTCCCGTACTCGCAATGTCAGTATACTTCAATAAATGCGTCCGGACAGAAAGAAGGTGAAATGTATTTCATTTGATTAAACTTCCTGTTTCCTAAATCAGTTTCTAAAAGAAGGTTATGTATTTAATTAAAATGACGCAATAGTTGTCTGTATAACGTGTATTGTTCAAAACATTATAAAAAAGGCTTGAGCTTTTTAAAGAGCTTTAGCTTCTTTTCCTCAGATTCCTACTGACCTGAGCTGCTCTGTTTTTAGGTCAAGCCTGGGCAGCGCATTTGCTGCTCTATGAAGCATGCTGTATTCAGGTATTGACTTGAAGCTCCGCCCACTCCCTGCCCACATTTTTCATTGGCTTGAGCCACTGTAAACTGTGGCTTTTCATTGGTCAATAGGCTTAGTAGTCCCTCATTAGTACCGCCTTGTCCCATTTTGTAACCTCCCATGAGGACACCCTCTGTTACGTGTGTTGTTACTCAGTAGGCTTTAATTAAAGCCTCCGAGCACTATTTTCTCAAACAGCTTTGTCTTGCCTTGCACGCTCTCTAACTAAAAAATCTTTATAGCACGGGCGCCGAACGAATTTGCATTGCAATAGGTCTTGTATTTGCGAGTGTTTAAGCTACTGCAATTGTAAATGACAATGTCTTTTATTTATATGTTTTAAAGACAATACATAAATAAAAGGCATTGTCATTTACAATGCCAATAGCTCAAACTCTCACAAATGTGAGACCTAGTGCATTGCAAATGCTTGTTTTAACTCTAGCACTAGGCAACACCTATAGATCTGTGTCATTCAAAT
The DNA here is from genome assembly GCF_964204655.1 of Triturus cristatus. Classification (NCBI taxonomy): domain Eukaryota; kingdom Metazoa; phylum Chordata; class Amphibia; order Caudata; family Salamandridae; genus Triturus; species Triturus cristatus. Next base: position 384,173,505 of record NC_140584.1, on the reverse strand, counting down.
ACATTCATTGAGTAAAGTGAATTGAAGTAAAGCTGAATGCAGAAAAGACCTTTATCAAAAGAAACATTATTAAAGGGCTTCTACACGTCCTCCACCACAATGACTATTGGTAAAATGAGTGATTGGGATCATTCAGTCGCATTGCAGATGGCCAGCATTTGGCAAGGGTAAGCTGGGTATAGGCCAGTGGTGTAAATATACCGAGGGGTGCAGCAGGGAGCTCCTGACTTATTGTTATGCAAACAGCAGCTCATCCATCCCACTTGGCCTCAATTGGGGCCTGTGAAAGACTATGTAATCAGCCTTTCATGTACCTCAGCATAATTGTTAGCACCCCATCAACCCCCTATCCACCTCCCATCTTCCGCACAGCTCCTGCTGTCACACCGCAATGATCCCCTGCCCCCACAACATGCACTAAATTTTCTTTCCGCCCAGGGCGCTGTCAATCTGATTTAGGGCCAGTGCTGATTGTAGTATATGTGGCTGTTATCATAAGTGAGTTTTCCCTTTAGGAATACCATTTAGGACAGATGAATAAGTTCTCTTGGTTCTCACAAGTGCGCAATACAAGTTTGAGAGGGGCCAGAGTCACACAGTGATTATTGACATAGTGTCTACTCAGGCTCTTTGGAGTCAATAGCGGAGTAGGAGTGTGAGCAGGGCCTGCTAACACGCATATCTCGTGACTCAAGGGAAATCTGAGAGAAGGCTTCCTGCTGGCATAGCAGAGTACGGCAGCATTAGTTTCGAGTCAGATTGAGGAGGAAGGTGATGATAGTGATGCTGTAGCACAGCCGGTGGGAATCAAGATTTAGTAATGTGGGCAGCAGCGAATATAAGTGTTTCTAAAACACATGCACTGAATGCCCTGTCTGCATGCAGAACTGCTTCCATGTCACTGGGCGTGTTCTTGCATGAGTGAGTGTTCAGTTCGGCGATCTTTAGTTGCAAGCCCGACAAGCCCTGCATTACTACACTCTGCCCATGAAGTGCATGCGAAAGGTTTTGCTTGTAGCAAGTGCTAGGCCACTGTCTCTCCAGTGCAGACAGGGCCGGACTGGCAGTAGTGGGCTCCGGGCGTTTTCCTGGTTGGCTGGAAGGGTGGGGGCTGGTTTTGGACTGATGGCAGCTGTTTTGGGACAGGCGGTCCGTTTTGCAGCTGTGCTGCAATATCGGCCCCTGTACCAAAATACCAAAAGCAGCAGCGTTGCAGTGCTTCCCCCCAGCGCCAATCCCCCCAATGGCCCTCCCCTACCGTGGCCTGTTCAACTTAATTGCCAGGGATGGTTGGTGTTCCCAGTCAGGCCCTGAGTGCAGAACTGCTCTCACCACAGTGTTTCAACAGAACTGTATTTTGTTTTTTAGAGGCCATTTTCTCCTGGGTTAATAGAGGGGTTCTGGGAGGGGTAGAGGTGGTTGACCTGACAAATTAACTAGAAGAGCCCAATCAGAGACAAACCAGGAAATCTGGCTTGGTCTTAAAAGCCTGTGCATAAGTCGTGCTTTGAAAACATTACCATTAAAAAATAAAAGTGTATTTTAAGTGGAAGCATTTCACCTTGGTGCATAAGCTTATATCATAGCATTGAGAGGAATTTTTGCTCCGACCATGACGACAATGCCATTAGTGAACTAGGAAACAAGTCACTTTTCAGGTGATTATGGCCTATTTTCTTTTCATGAATGAAGCAACGTTATAGTGTATTAAATCTAACACAAGATATGATTGTACAGCACACATTCTGAACTCATGCATTTGAATATACTATCATATGTGCTAATGAAGAAAAAGGAGGTTTGTAAGATAAAATATTTGTCTATGATCACACAATTTGTTCATGTGGGGAATTTGGGATTGATAGCAGACGTTTTGCTTTCACTTTGTGCAATTCAGCCTCTAGAGGGCTATATCTTTCTTTCTCTCCTGCATTAGAATAAAGGTCACTATTGTCTCTTTATTCTTTGCAGATGAGATTAGAGTTTGGTTGGCAGGCAGATGCACCATCAAAGTTCACTTCATTTTTGGCCTCCTGCCTCAAGCCTTCAGCAGCTTGCCTACCTCCACAAAGAGAGAATCAGACTTTACAGCAGGTACGGAGCTTTGAGGCAAAGCTGAGCCATCTAGGAGGGTATAGGTGATGTCTGCTAGGTGGAAATGAGACAAGAGGGTTAACCATAGTTAAACGTTTCCAAAAAATGTTAAGGAAAATGCCTTGTGCAAGCAGGCGGGCAACTAGAGCCAAATTTCGGGGGGGGGGCTGAAAAAGATTTCGGGGGGGGGGCTAAGTCTTCCAACCATATGCAGAGTGGCTGTAAGAAGGGGCGAAAATGCAACAAAAGCCTCATTGACGTGTAAATGGTCTTTTAAAGACCCGTGAACTTCGTGAAGTACTCAGGTGCGGCTGTAATTAGACGGACGCCAGCCCGCGAGGCTGTCTCAGCCGGGCTGACACACATGACGGGGGGGCTGAAGCCCGGTGAGCCCAATGGGTGTTGCGCGCCTGTGTGCAAGTCATATGTGATCTAGGTGTTACACCATGCGAAGCCTGCTTTAATATTTAAAGTACACTTTTGTACGTATAAGGGGAAAGGAATATTCAAAATATACCAGAAATGCTTAAGTATCATTATGTACATCTGTACACCAATTAAACCTCAATCAAATTAAATGTGTGCCCCTGGCCAGGCCCTTTAGCACAGCCTGTAGTCCTGCCCCTATACCCCACCCAAGGCCCATCCCCTAGTCTACATCTCAAGTTGGAGAGTACCTGCACTTATTTCTTTCCATTTAACACACTGGGTACACCTGAGTAATGACTTTTATACCCAATGCATTCAGCCATTTACTTGCTGAAACAGTAAATACCTGCTCATAGCTAGACATGTACACAAGTTAGGTTTATGACTCGTTAAATATATGCAATAGTTCATGATTTCATGAGGAAATGGAAAAAGAGGAAATGACTATTAATCAGCCAGGGGCTCATTTAGTTTAAATTTCTCACTCACTCACACATCACTGCACGCTCAAATGATAATTACATTTCGTGGATATCCAAAGTATACTTGTCATACAAGTCACACAACACTTTTTGCGGAATTCAACTATATGCTCCAGTAGGAGTCTATAAAATCCTTGTCGAAAACCACAAAAACAACAATGGAGTTTAATTTTATAGACATCCATAAGAATATGTATGTCTGACTAGGACCTGGCAACATGTCCATTTGGATGTTGAAACTTTTAGAAACTACCACATCAGAGGTTATGCTAAAACAGCATTGATAAGACACAGATGAACTCTTTCCAAATGTTAGAGGGTACATCCTAATCCTAATAAAACGTACGTTTAGTCAGTTTTTTGTAATAATACATTTGTCTTTTGTGAATCTTAAATTAATGAAAACAATCAACTAGCTTGAATCAGCTTAAGCCCCTGCTTACACAGCCAGGCAACAAATCACTTTGCAGAGAACTTTGAGTTTGCTGAAACACAAATCCGATTACGAACGAGGGTTTTAATTCGGATCCCTTTTGCTCAGGTATCTGAATTCCAATTTGTATGATAATTATGGCAACTCTGGTCAGTTTCGGACAAGACCAATTTTCTTAAATATATCAGAGGATATGGCCTGGAAAAAAGCAAAACATGCAGAATTCAGTATTTTAAACACAAGTACTACATGTTATGCCTCATTTCCCATTGCAAAAACCTTTACCAGGAGTTATGTTTTGCACCGAGTAAAATACGTCACCCTGTGTGATGGAATTTATCATTTAACATAAATACTTCGCCCTTTTCCGACCTATTTTGGGCTCGAGAAATATGCACTAGTCCATTGACCCCATGCATTACAACAAACCCAGCGGGAAGCAATGAAAGTGGCAAGAGTAGTGCTCTGGAACAAGGGATCCAGCTCCTGGGGAGCACCACAGAACACAGCAGCTTCAAGTAACAATTGAACAAGCATTTGCAACGCAATAGGTTTCTCGCTTGTTAGATTTAGAGCTATTGGCTTGTGAACAGTGTTTTCCCTATAATTCAGAAAGCTCACACGTGCTGTCTGTTTGTTGCCCGCACGCACAGCTGGTAAGCTTGTTTTTATTTACGGGCACCCAAAAAAACAAAATCCAGATATGAATGGCCCCACAGTCGCCCTTTCAGCCCTTACGGGTAATTTAGCTGCGCCATGGAAACAAAGATACCCTTGTTCCTGCTAGCTAGCACGAGGGAAGGTGCCACAACATCTTCTGGTTCTAGCTTTCAGCCAAGAGCACGCTGCCAGGCTGGTATTTTTGAACCGGTACATAAATTAAAACTGTGAAATCAAAATTACGAGTCCCAGAATGCAACATGGCATTGGGCAAAAATAAACCCATGACTTGCAGAGGGTGTGAAACATGTTCCTGCATCCCTTTGGCAGTTATTTCCTGCGGGTGGAAAATGCACCTTTATCGGTATCCGAACACAGTGTGAACGTGTAAAAATGAAATAAAGTTCAAGTAATTTCATCGAGGAAAGTGCACCCTTCTAGCATTTCTTCCTGCATAACAGTTTTAAAGGTTTCTAGTGAATGTGTGTCCCCATTATGATGAAAACTGTTGTAAAGTCAATAATGACAAGAAAGGAACATAGAAAATGTGGGAGATGGGGGGCACTGGGGACAAGCGCACATAGCACTGGCAAAGGCATCGCTAAGTCTCCAGCCGGGAGGAAGCATTGGTGTCTGAAGAAGGGAAACGCAGTGTTTGTGCTCGGAGGGTAGGGGAAGGGCTCATAACGAGAAGCGGTAGGGGGAAGCAAAAAAAGCAGGATGGGCGGAAATCAGCTCAAAACAAGCTGCAAAGAGTGCCCAAACACAAAGAAAAAATCCTTCAGATAAAGGATACTTTATTAGGCCAATACTACAGGGGAGGAGTAAGACAGGAGAAGGTGGGGCATATACCCAGAAGAAACCAGAGAGAAGAAGCCTTTTCGGAAGGACACTCACTTTAACCAATTGGCAGCGAGGACGTGTCCAAAGCCCATAGAAGTGGATACAGCATGCCTCGTGGAGCAGCGCATGGGCACTGCTAGGTTTGACCTAAAAAACACTTTTTAAATGCATACACCAGCAGTATTGAACTCTTTTGTTGGCAGTCTGTCACTGCCAGATGGGCCAGATTGAAAAGACCAGTGTGCAGGCTTTTATTTTTTCTGGCGCCTGTCATGGCCCACAAACCTGAAAAAAATCCCACACACTCAAGCTTTTAAGCTTATCAAACTGGCAGTGCCAGACTGCCCGAAAGTTCAATCCAGCATCTTCTACCAGATGAATCCGCTACAACTTCGAAAAGTCCTAACCTGTGGGAAAAACACCTATCACAAAGCAGGAAAAAATATAACAAAGAAAGTTTACATACATTGTTATAAAATATAAACTCACCCCAAAAACAAGTAAAAATAAACCTAACAACTTTATCATCTACAAACTACCAACAAATAATCATTTTAAATTAAACTGATGGTCCAAAAGAAAAGAAAGCACCTGCTTGTCATTACAATATCCCCAACGGAAAAGCAGCAAAACAGTGTAAAACATCTAATAAGAACATACACGTAAGTATAAATAATAGAAGAAGTTGACATTTTCATGTGTCACTAACAAAAGAAAAAAAATGTTAAATTATTGCTTCATACATACTATTACACTGCTTTCAGATACAATGACTGAGCCAGCAAAATACATAACATCCCAGAAAGTAAAGCAGCTAAAAGTCACATGGGTTACACCTGCAACCACGAAAGACCATCAATAGAAAATGAAAATTGGAAATGTACCAAATATTACTCTAATGGATGCTATGGGAGGGCCACTACAAAAGATGATGTTGTCATCAATATAAGGAAAACAACCACTCCCCCGAATGTGACAGAAATGGAAGAAAGAGAGGTACTACAGGATGTAAGAGTGGCAAGCACTAGCTACCAGGAAACAAACAACCAAGATCCTAAAAGTTATACCTCCTAACGTCCCCGAACACATCACAGTCCAACTACCACCTACACTTTAAAGCCCTTAATTGCATGAACTGAAAAGGCTATCAGCCATATTCCTACTGTCCCTGTAATAGATACAAAGACATAAAAACACCAGAACATTTAAAAATTAAGCATAATGAGGAACCTTACCTGTTATATGACAACCTAAACAATGATAAATAAATCCTAATATTTTCCACAGCAGATTACTTACTAAATCTAAGCCATTGTCAAGCCTTGATGATGAATGAGACCTTCAAAATGTGTCTCAAACCATTCACTCAGATATGCACCGTACATGGTGAACATCAAAACACAAATATCCCTTTTGTATATGGCCTACTTCCAAATAAACAGAGTTTCACTTACTACAAACTCTTAAACCACATTAAACATAAAACAAACTTTGAACAAACCATGATTCAAACCATTTAAAGAATATACCTCCACACAGCCATGCAAGGCTGTTACTATCATTTCAATCAAAGCATATGGAGACACCACCAACCATCTGACCTAAGTATAGAATATGCTACAAACAGTCAATTTGCCTTTGAAATAAGCCTACATCCCTTTCATAGAAGTAGCTAACCACTACAATTTGCTAATAGAAAGCCCTTTCAACCGAGAAAACAAAGACAAGCCAAGCCCCCTAATGGATTATATCAAAGATACTTAGGTCGGAGGACTGCATCGCTCTGGAAACAGAGGCAAACTCAAATTCCAAATACAATGGTAGAATGTCCTTGACAGCACCTTGGCACAAAAATCCACAAACACAAGTGTAAGGATGGAAAAATGTCTTCTAATTCACACTTGAGTAACCTTTCCACTTAAGTTATTAAAAATCTGATTCAAGGGTGGGAGGGGGGCACCAGAGAGTCGGCAGTGAAGATTGCTGTCTGATTCGAGAGGTTCAGTGTCCCTGAGTGAAAAATACTTGGGCAGAACCCAACCTACACTCTATAAATTTATAGAAGCATTGCAAAAAGTGCAAAGCTACTACCGACTATGAATTGAGCAAACAAACCAAAAGAATGTACAATGTGCTACACTGTAAAGTGAAAATCTTCATAAACAACAAAGGAATAGATTACTTAGAAATAATGTCATATTATAAAATAAATAGAAACACTTCAAAAGTGCCAAAAACCTGCAGTATCCATTGCTGTGCAGCTCACCCAGCACTATCGTCAACCCTTCCAAAGTGCCCATCGCAGTGTGGCACCGGGAGCACCGCAGTGCCCCCCACCTTGGATCCTGTGAGATTATGTGGTCCGGGGGTGGTGATTGCGGATTGTAGGGGCTGCCTGGGGTATCTGGGCCTGCTGTCATAAATGGGCCATGGTGGTGCTACCTGAAGGCTAGGGGATGTATGGAGATGCTCTGGGAGGTCCCAGCTACAGCATGCTATCCGCAACATCTGGGGTTGGCCTCTCCGCCTGACTCGACTTGCTGAGCTGGGAGACAACGGCGGAGTTTTTGAAGGCCTGATTTTGTGAGCTCAATCGCACGGTTGAAACTGCAGTGAGTGCAGGCTTTGCACAAGACAGACTGGGTCTAGTGCTGGGCTGGGGAGGCTCGGGGTGGGCCCCACCAGCCCCCCCCTCTTGCTAATTGGGCACCAATGCAGTAGGAACTGGCCACTTGAAAGAGAGTTGGACCACCTGTACAAGCACAGCTCAACCAGATAAATTCTGATCAATACGGGTGATTCCCTTCTGACTACGCTTATGGGGACTTGCACTATCCTCCTAGCTTATTGTCCCACCATTGAGATGAGGACTTTTACATACAGCTACCAACCGGCCACAGCTTGCCCAATCATGCACCATAAAGTCGTCTGAGCCTGCGGCCCGAGGGCTATTGGGTGAACCACAAAGCCAGGAAAATCACAATCGTGGAAGATTGTGGCTGAGGGGATGCCGCATATAATCCCAATCGCCTGATAGCTGAGATAATTCGTCAAGGTCGTCAAGGAGCAGCAAGTCATCAAACTGGACTTCACAGGGTTGGTGCCTGTGGTGTGTAGGGGAGTTCACTCCAAGGGAGCCTCTTGGTGATTTCTTAAAGGCTGGAGGAGCTCCTGGGTTCTCACAGTCACAGGACAAGGCAGCACACCAAGATTGTCAAGTCTTCCACACAGCAGGCAGGGGTTGGAGCCAATTTCTTCTGCAGGAGGGAGTCAGTTTTCTGGCAGCATCTCTTCTTTGTCCTTTTCCATCTCTTGTCCATTAAATCTGATGTTCCAGTATCCGGCTACCACCTAAATACTGAATTTAGGGGAGTTACAAGGGGAGGCAGGCAGTGGCTAATGGTCTTCCTACCTTTAGGGTGTCTACACCCTCTAGTGACCACTTCCAGTGGGAGTGGCACTACCCTAGCCCTGATAGGTTGTTTCTCCAGCATCCCAAGGAACAGTTGTGAATTTCATGAGAAGGGTTCACCTATAGGTGGTGTAGGATAAGTGGAGACTCTCCTCCTAATCTAATTATTTTTCCTGCCTTTCCTTCCACCAAAGGTGGAGCAGGAAAGGGAGTTTGGCCTCCCCCACTATCTGGAGGTTGCTGGGTTGGATTTCTAAGGCGGCATCTGGCACTGGTAACCTGGTTAGCAGGGACTCAGTGCACTTGCTGTTCGAAATCACATCAGGCAAAAAGTGGGGGCTAACCATGTCAAAAGAGGCACTTTTCTACACTGGGGTATCACCATGACAAAAGATTGCCCATTTCCTAAACAAAGCTGACAGGGATTCCATACTGGGACATGCCTGCCTCCAGCTCAACTTACAAGTGGAGTCCACACGAGTTTGTATATAACTGGATTACACTTTGCAGGTACAACAACAATGATGATCCTACATCGTGATGAAGCAGAAACCAAAGGCAATGCAACTGACATACATTGTACTATTTCCAGTGAAATTAGACAATGCACTCCTTTGAAACATCCCAGGTGGCCTGGAACTTGCTGGAGGTGGAGAAATCGGGTCGGCTGGGACATCATGAGTGACTCCCCTGAACTACTTACAAGAAGACCCAGAAAAACCTGCACTCAGCGAGGGAGCAAATCGAGGAGGCAGAGAAAAGGCCTGTGCTCCCGTAGGGAGTACGGAGGGGATTTAAACCCCCTGCAACGGATCTCAGAGGATGGAACCAGTGACGGGGACAAATGTCTCAACACAACCATCCAGCCTGGGGTGGACCTCCTGGCAACCCGTACAAAACGTGCAACTAATTGACCTTTTTATATAATTTCCATTATTGAACCATATATGCTCCGATTTGGCAGGAAGGTGGGGCATGTCTGATCTCTTGGGTTGCTCTGAAATGTTTATATGACACTGGATCTTATTAGAAGAAACAGCTGGGTCAACTGCTCAGAATTGTATGCATATGTAGCATCTGTGGCTCGAGGCAACACTGGAGCTATGCTCCCAGTAAAATTTACACACATAGTGGGGGAGGGGCATCGGATGCTTCATGTTTAGAAGTGTAGGGAGGAAGAATTTTCTAGGTTAGTTAATATAGGCACTGACAAAATAAGGAACCCCCATGACAGCACATCCCGCTGTTGCAAGACCTCTGCGACTCCCTAGCCACCTTCTTGCACCGCACGATCACAGACATCCACAACAGCTTCAACACCCAGACGCCCCCGTCAGCCACCGACACCACAGACTCACCGCCCCCAGCCACACCAACCTACTGCTCTCCTGGACCCACGTCTAACGACAACAACACCATCAAAATCATGAACACCATCCGACCCCTGCCCTCACCACATCTTCAACAAAGCAAACTCTATCATCGCACCCCAACTCCGGAAGATCTTCAACAGCTCCTTCGAGACCGCCACCTTCCCGGAGAGCTGGAAGCACGCCGAGATCAACGCCCTACTCAAGAAATCCAAGGTGGACCCAAAAGACCTCAAGAACTTCCGGCCCATCTCCCTGATCCCGTTCCCGGCGAAAGTCATCAAGAAGATTGTCAAAAGGCAACTGACCCGCTTCCTCGGACTCATCCCAATCTGAATTCCGCAGCAACCACAGCACCGAAACCACCCTCATCACTGCCACTGACGACATCAGGACCCTACTGGACAACAGCGAAGCCGCGGCCCTCATCCTCTTGGACCTCTCGGCCGTTTCCGACACCGTCTGCCACCACACCCTATGCACACGCCTCCATGACGCAGGGATCCGCGACAAAGCCCTGGACTGGATCACCTCCTTCCTCACCAGCAGAACCCATAGGGTCCGCCTCCCTCCATTCTGATCCGAAGCCACCAAGATCACCTGTGGTGTACCCCAAGGATCATCCCTCAGTCCAACCCTTTTCAACATCTACATGGCACCGCTCGCCAACATACGTCCGATCGCTCAACCGCAACATCGTCTCATACGCTGACGACACCCAGCTGATTCTCTCCCCCACCAAGGACCCCGCCACCGCCAAAACCAACCTCCATGAAGGAATGAAGGCCGTCGCTGAATGGATGAAGAACAGTCACCTGAAATTGAACTCTGACAAGATGGAGGTCCTCCTCCTCGGCTCCACCCCCTCCACCTGGAACAACTCCTGGTGGCCGGCCACACTGGGAGCTGCACAGACACCCACCGACCACGCACGCAACCTGGAGTTCATCCTGGACTCATCGCTATCAATGACCCAGCAAGTCAATGCCGTCTCCTCCTCCTGCTTCAACACCCTCTGCGTGCTTTGCAAGATCTACAAATGGATCCCCACCGGAACCAGAAGGATGGTCACCCAGGCCCTTGTCGGTAGCCGGCTGGACTACAGCAACACCCTCTACGCAGGAACCACGGCCAAACTCCAGAAAAGACTACAACGCACACAGAACGCCTCCGCATGCCTCATCCTCGACATCCCCCGCCACAGCCACATCACAGCCCACCTGTGAGACCTGCACTGGCTCCCCATCAACAAGAGGATCACCTTCAAGCTCCTCACCAACGCTAACAAAGCACTTAACAACGCCGGACCAGTATACCTCAACAAATGACTCACCTTCTACACCCCGAACTGCCAACTTTGCTCCGCTGATCTCGCCCTCGCCACCGTTCCACGCAACCACAGAACGACCACAGGCAGCAGATCATTCTCCCACCTCGCCGCCAAGACATGGATCACCCTCCCCACCCACCTGCGACAGACCCAGGACCTGCTGACCTTCAGGAGACTTTTCAAGACCTGGCTGTTCGAGCAGTAGCAGCACCCCCCCAGTGCCTTGAGACACTCACAGGTGATTAGTGCTGTCTACAAATGATTGATTGATTGATTGATTATGTAAAAAAAATCAAAAACATTTACATTGACATATTTTTTACCTTTAAACAAATATAAATATTTTCTTTTTGAAAAAAAGTTTTTTAATTAAAACAAATTGAATGTCATTTTTTGAAAAGGTAGGAATATTTCACATTATTAAATACTTTTTTATATATTCATGTTTTTGAAATTTGTTATAAATATATTTATTTAAAACTTTAAATTAAAAAAATATGTTTTTGAATACAATGTATACATATGAAAAATATTATGAACCATTTGTTATTAAAATTAGTATTATAACAAAAATGTAATAATTTATTAAAACATATTTGCATATCATAAAAAACTAACATGAAATTTAAATTACATAATCCACATTTTAATACTCTTCCCACCCTTATCTATTATAAACCCAATATGTTACTGCTAAAGAAACTATAAATCCATTATTTTTAGACATTAAAACAACTGAAAATACTTATTTTAACAATATTTTCAATCAGACTACAATTGATTACATACAAAAGAACACTTCATAACATAATTGTGAGGGGGCGGGCATTACTACTGATCCTACCACTCTACTGCATGAGTTTTCGCTCTGCTATGAGCACTTATGTACTTGAATATCCCAAGCGAAGGTCACACATACCTGGCTGGACGGTGAAGCCAGGGAGCTATTGAAGTCCTGCATCATCCTAGAAGTTTTCAAGAATGTTATGGTGACTCTCCCTAGCGGCAAGGCTCCTGTTGGCGCTGACCTGCCTATTGAGTTCTATAAAACATATATCAATATTCTAGCCTTGAATCTCCGCAACATATATACCATTACCATTGACTTAGGTAGATTCCCGCAATCCATAATAGAAGTGGTCATTACGGTATCAAACCTAATAACGATCAATCAATCAATCAAAGGCATTTGTAAAGCACTCGGCTGGTTCGACGAATGCATCCCAGCACTCAAAAGCAGAGACTGAAAACGATAGTCAGTTTAGCCTGACTACTTTTGGTCAAAGAGCCAGGTTTTTAATTCTTTCCTGAAGCAATGGTCAGACTTAGCCATGACAAGTTTGATTGGCAGGGAATTCCAAATCAGTGCCGTTAGTACCGTAAAAGACCTCCCACCATGACAAACTTTAGCGAACCTGGGTTTACGCATAATTCAAAGGTGGTTAGATCTCAGGGATCTCTCCTTTTGGTACATGCTGAGCTGGATTCTCAGGTAATGGAGGCCTTTGCCCTTCAGTGCTCTAAAAACTAGAGTGAGAGACTTAAATTGAATCCTTTTTCCCATGAGGAGCCAGTGGAGCTGCTGCAGATGGGGGTGAAATGTTTTTGGAAAAAGAGACCCGCCGTCTTAGCCTAGCAGCCACATTTTGTATGATCCACAGACCACCCAGGATATTCTGGCATAGATTGCAAATTAAGCAGCACAAAAATATAAATTTAGCTGCACAAAAATGAAACTTTTGCGGCATTATTGCAGCACTTTTTTTTACTTGTAATCATTCCTTTTCAGCCCTGAATCAATGGAACCTGTTTTAGCAGAGTAGTCCAATTTGAAATAGGCATGTTTAAAGTTTCTGCAGCTCTACGGAAGCACAGCTCCAATCTACTAACCTCGGTGGTGAGGGCCATATTTCTCCCTGGGATGTTCTAGCGCCCATGTATGCACCCCTGCTGGGGCACCTCTTTCACCACTCCCTGGTTTCAGTCACTTAGCTCCCTTCACTCTGTGGATTAAGTCATGCAGCCCTTTTCTCGCTCTGGTTTCAGTCACACAGCTAACTTGACTCTCTGGTTTCAGTCACACAGCCCACCTTTGCTCCCTGGTTTCAGTCACACAGCCCCCATTCACTCCCTGGGTGCAGAGATACAGCCTCCTCTTGTGTCGCGTGCACTGACTCACTTTTATAGGCAGTGATGACAGGACAGTCATCTTGCAATAATTATCCTTCAGAACCAGGTTCCCCAGTTCCAAATTCAGCAGCTCTGACCATGGTGTCACATCCTCTCCCCCACTGAACACCATGCTGCCCCACTGAGAGAAACTTGCACTGCCTACAACTGCCTACAACTACAACCCAATTGTGCCATGTTATAAGCACCTGGAGGAGGCTCAATTTAAATTACACACTAGACAAGCGCAATATGCTGCCTAAAAAAAAAAGTACAAAGTGTAATATCTTATCTGTAGCGTGTACTTGCATATGCAGTGCCATGGTGTGTGCTACTGGTCTGCAGCCTGTCCTCATATGTGCATTGTCATGAACAGTGCTGTTTGTCTAGAGCCTGTCCACATTTGTGCTGTGCCATGGGCTGTACTATCGGTCTGCTGCCTGTCCTCATATGTGCAGTGCCATAAAGTGTGCTATTTACCTACTGCCTGTCCTGTTCTATGCAGTGCCTGGGGCTGTGCTGTTGGTCTGCAGCCTGCCTTCGTATGTGCAGTGCCATGGAGTGAGCTATAGGTTTCCAGCCTGCCCTCGTATGTGCTGTGCCATTTTCTTTGCTACTGGTCTGCAGCCTGTATGTGCAGTGCCATAAAGTGTGCTGTTTGCCTGCTGTCTGTCCTCTTCCATGCAGGGCCTGAGGCTGTGCTGCTGGTCTGCTGCCTGCACTCGGCTGTGCGTGCAGTGTCATGGAGTGCACACTGTTGTGTTAGCCATGTCCTGTCCGCTTCTTATAGCACATGAAGGTTCCTTGATTTTTGAGCTATGTCTGAGCACATCCACGTTTTCTTTTCGTGCCGTCAAACACTCCTAAGTATTGCGCAGGCACTCAGTAATTGGTCCCGACAAAGAACAATCCCAACTTTCACCAGTATGTTAATATTTCAGCCTCCTGCCCTTTAGAAGCTGTGTGCTCACAGCCTCTGAACAAACTAGGGGAAGCCCGTCATGCTTAACTTCTGTTCCAAGCTCTATTACGGCTGTACAGCTCAGTTCACGTGGTGACATATGCGTGTACAGCCAATTAAATGGCATCATTTTATTATGCCTGCCGGGAGACCTGTTTTTGCAGCCGAAATAGTAAATATCGTGGCTATCGCGCTTTTCAACCGATTTCGCAATTATTTTGTGCATCGCGAAATGCTGGAGGGTCTGATTAAGTAAGCTGGGAGACCCAGATAGAGGCAGGGCCGTTTCTACCATTAGGCAGGACTAGGCGGCTGCCTAGGGTGGCAAAAGGGGGAGGGCGGCAAAATACAAGTTCTTTTATATGTAAAGAGGGGCTGCTATAATGCACCAGTTACAGCTGCAGTGGCAGTGCGGTCCTCCTGACAGGCTTGGGGGCTCTCAGGCTCAGCTGCTAGAGCTCGGCCTGCAAAGTGGTGCAAAGTAAATAATAGACGTCAGAGGTGTTTCAGAAATAATAGGCGGGTCGCCGTGGCAGTTGTTCAGAAGCAGTGCAGCTCAGGGGCAGATCTCAGGCCTCACAAATGGAGACTGCAAGCCAGAGCCTGTCCCACCCTACGATCGGAACAAAGGCCGCGAGACCGCAGAGGCTCCCTCAGAGCCACGGCCGTCACGCCCCAGAACTGTTACCTGGAGGGGTGCTGATGATATCGCTGCCTGCTGCCTCCAGCGTGCGTCCCTGCACTGCATAGGAGGTGAGACGGCCGGGAGAAGCCCCGGGTGGTGGCGACTATGGTCGCGGGCTGATTATATTGCACCGCTTGCAGGGATTGGCTGAGCCACTCATAGACTCCAGCCTCAGGGCGCCTGGACTGGAGCAGGTGCTGCTGCCCCAACTCTGTGAGGGGGTCTAAGGGGCAAAGCAACTGGTCCGCACGGCAGCGTGGCTAATGTGGAGCGTGGAGGCCACACACTGCTTGGTCTCGGGACCGATAACCTGTGTGCCTGAATTGCAATGCCGAGAGAGTGAGCAATGCAACACACCTTGCCCCTACGCAGTATCACGGTCCAATACTGGCGATTCCTGTGATGGACTCGACCCACCTCAAACCACCAGGCTCAATGCTACTGGCGGCGCACACTGGCCTGCTGCCTGGCAATGAATATATGGCATTGGCAGCACCGCATGCCAACATCTGAAATCCTGCCATCGAAGGACCTAGCTGAAACAGTGTGTCTAGTGTGCTGTCCAGCCGAGAGCTCAGTGCCGAGCCAGAATTGCCACGCTGTGACTCGGGCGCGCAACGCCCATTGGGCTTAAAGGGCTTCAGCCCCCGTCGTGTGTGGCAGCCCGGGCTGAGACAGCGTCCCGGGCACACACACAGCCGCACCTGAGTACTTCACAGGTCTTTAAAAGACCATTGGCTTGATAATGAGGATTTGTTGTTTATTCACCCCTTCTTAGAGCCCCTGCATCTCCACTCCGCATATTGCTGGAAGAATTAGCCTCCCCCCCAAAATTTGTCTCTAGTTGAACCTCTGCTGTGACTCCATGCGGCCACCACGAGGCCCACTATTTGCCGTGGCGCAGGTTCGCTTGTTGGCCTCCCACCTTGGCAGCTTTGCCCGGCGCTTGACAGCTGAGGCACTATAAGGCGTGATATCTAGGGGTAGGGTTTTTAGTATAATCAGAAAGATTGGCGCTCAGACTAGTATGCGTTGTGTGGATTGTGCTCAGAATATGCACGGTGCTGCCAGGTCGGGGGGAGTTACCAATAACCCCCGTAGGTGTGTGAGTCAAGGAACCCACACTAGACATATAAGCACATGTGATGGGGGTATCACAATGGTATTAAAGTCTCTTTAGAATCAAAGTTGCTGTGGTCGACACCAGTATAATGTTCATTTAATGAAGTGACAACAGAATAGAATCAAACAACCAGCCGACACGTGTTTCAGCACAAGAAGATTGTCCTGTGACTCTTCAGGGCTGTATGGCTTTTGTGAAGGAAGAGTAGAAGGTCCCACAGGGCCCGTGTTAATTCCAACCCGGCCTGGGGTTCGTGGAGGAATTAGTGGTGAGTGATGGAGTAGAGAGCAGGATGCACTCTCGTGATTTGTAGACACGTCTCAGGGATTACGTGTGGATAAAAAGTTGATGGCGCGGGAGAGTAGTTGCCAGGGAAAGGATGTCAGGAGGTCTGATTATTTGGTGTAGAAACGCCGGGGTGGGTATGCCGCGTTGCGAGTGGACATAGTAGGCCTAGGAAAAGTGTTAGAGGGATGGGGGATCGTCCAGTGTCTTTGAGCAAGATGGCTGTGGCACCGTGCTTCAGCAGAGAGTTCAAAAGCCAGTCTGTTCCGTATAGATGGCCATCCTGTATGACGGGCAAGTGAGAGGGCGTGTGCGCCTATCTGTTAACTGTACGGAGCTGGTCGTAGGACACTGGTACCATGGCATCTTCCCTCTAACACTTTTACTCGGCCTACTATGTCCACTCGCAAGGCGGCATACCCGCCCCGGCGTTTCTACACTACATAATCAGAAACACGTGTAGGCTGGTTGTTTGATTCTATTCTGTTGTCACTTCATTAAATGACTCGGAGCACTATAAGGCGTGACATTGCATTTCAGTGCGGTGATGCAGACCACCACACTGAAATGCGTTAGTCTAACGCCTGATGCGTGATTCTTGACAGGGCTGAATGCATTCATTCTTCTAACCTGGATGACAGGGGAAGAGAGTGATCAGGCCTGATAGTGATGGTAGTAAAACGGAGGGGGCGGCATTTTTCAATTCTCGCCTAGGGCGGCAAAGCAACTAGAAACGGCCCTGGATAGAGGCGGTTGGCATAATCCAGGCGAGATGTCATGAAATCATGGACCACCATTTTTCGAGTCTCTTCAGGGAGCAAATGTAGCAGCTTCTTGATTGATTTAAGCTTCATGAAGCAGACTGAAGAGATAAGGAGAGGTCAGTAACAAACACAATGCCTAGATCTGATGCCACTCGCGCCGGCACCGGGGGTTGATTCAATTCAGCCGGCAACCAGAGATTTGCATGGGGGGGGTCTTTCTGGCTGAAGAAGAGGACCTCAGTTTTATCCATATTAAATTTTTAAAAACTGGAGTCCATCCAGATCCCTTTTAAACGCTCTTTAAAATTGTGAAAGTCCGCTTCAGAGTGTCCTCAAAACAAGAACAACAACTGTGTGTCATCCGCATAGGAGACTATCTTCACTCCCCAGGTTTCAACTGAGTGTTCCTACTATCGCCCCTTATCACTGCTTAATGCAGATAACAAAATCTTTGCTAAAATCCAGTCACAAAGACTACAACCATGAATGCAGTTCTTAGTATTGCCTTTTCAGTTGGACTTCATCCCACAATGCTCTGCTTTGTTTAATCTTCATACCTTTGTTCCCTCTGACTGATGCCTGCACAGCACCAGCAATGACACACTCCTTATGATGGAGCCTCGGTGGGGTGAGACACTACAGCATCTGGGTCACCGGGGATTTTGATGATATAGTATGTAGTAATTTTGGTAACACCTTAGACAAAATTTAGGAAAGCATTGACAGAGGGATTCAACTCCCATTGTACCACCTTGGGAGGATCTCCTTAATAAAGATGATGATATTGTCTAAGCTCTTATACTTGTTCACAAATATCCTTGTGTACTTCCCACTTTACATTTTTCAATGATTTAGCCACGCTCTCTCCTATCTGATGTGGTGAGTGGGCCAACCCCAGATAAGCTGGGAGGTGATGATGCAATCTATGCAGTTCGGAGGTCTGGCACTGTCTGACTTATGTATATACTACTGGGTGGTACAAGCTCACTACCTGAATTACTGAGCACTAGCACAGTACATGCACATCAGGGCTGAGCAAGCACGAGCCATGCATGATGGGAACTGGCCAGGAAATTGCAACATGATATCCCCTACTCTACTTTATTGTGGGTTGCTGATAATCCCCTATTGCCTCCTACCAATGAGAAAGCTGTAATGGGCTACTGTGACAGGCAAATATACTCAAGAAGGGGGCTCGATTCTAAAACCTTTTTTTATCTCACATAGTAGCCTCTGTACATATACCGGGGAAATCCCACTGGCATCCTACTGTTATCTCAGGCTCCAATCGGTGGCTAAGACTAGCCACTCCACTTACCCAGTACACTTGCCAGACATGCAGATCCTAACGACATACATAGGCAGAGCCAAAATGGGGCATTCAACATGGTGCCTAAACTCATCTTTCCTAGCTGGACATTGGACAAGCTTCCAAAAGCTAGACTAAGGTGGGAGACTTCTCTGGGACACTAGTTGTCTGATAAAGTATGGGCATACTGTTGCGCACAGGTTGAGAACACCCAGCTGCCCTACACACATAAACTCATACATTTTAAATATCTGGATCAATACTACTACACCCCTGACCAAATAACTACATTTGGCTGGAATACTGAGTCCAAATGCACTAGATGTGACCTTCCTGAGGCAAATTTTCTTCATATGTCCAGCACTGGCCTGAGCTCATCCCATACTGGAGGAACGTGTTCTAGTAGTCTGTGATATTGTGGAGATTCCAAATGACCCCACTCCTCAGATGGCTTTGCTGGCAGATACTTCAAATGTACCCCCCTTGAATCGTCTTACCTCCATTCTACTTGTACTAGTCAAGAGGTGTGTGGCTGTGAGGTGGATTCGGAGGAGGGTGACATCTGTGAGGGGGTGGCCACGGGACACTGCTTACAGCCAAGACATATCAGAGCAATATGCTGAAACAGTCCATCCCACTACTTGACCAAAGGACATATGGGCGCTATTCCATCTTTACTTGCAGCATAGCACAGGATCACCACCAGCCTCCCCGTGCACCTCTAAACTCACTGCATCATTCATCCCCTCGCAGCCCGGTCCCACTCCCACTGTGAAATATCCCTAAACTTGTACCGTGTTTTTTGTATTGTTTTTTACTGCTATGCGATGTTCGTACAATAAATGACATTCTAGAGACAAATTGTATGTACTGTGTCAATGGTTCATTTTTATGCACAATTTCAATCAACAAAATTAAAAACACGAAATCTGATTCTATCATTAAATCAGATTTTGAGAATAAAGTAAGAAATAAACTTGAAGCACTTTGCTAATATTGTCCCAGGTACAGTTATAATATTACATATTTTAATCACAGCTAAGCCTGTCCTATGGAAAATATAGATAGATATATACAGTGAAAAAGCTTTTAGGCTTCGAACACTGTGAATGCACACTTTTTAAATACATGCCATGCCATTATGTATATATTAGGCACCCTGCCTTGTTAACTTATGCAGCAGAATTTAGAGGTGACATTAGTATACGGAAATATGTTTTCCTACATTGCAAAGGCACCTTTGCTTCCCATGTGTTACAGCATTGCCTTGAAACTACAGACCAGCCAGATCACAGTGGCACTCCTGGCAGCCATATATTTGTAATATGTGTGGGTGGTATAAATACCCACTGCAGATCCCAAATGACATTTAACTCCCATGTAATTGGTGTACATTCTCCTCCATCTACTGCGGCCTTACAAGAATCGTCCACAGACTGATTAGGGGGGGGGGGGGGCACATATTTTGCCAGAGGACATGCACAGTGGCACTGAATAGCTGTGCCACAGTGCACAGAGTATTGATGTCAGAACAAATAGGGTGCAGTAAAAGGCAAATAATCTGGCAAGACCATGCAGAAAAGGTGAATTTGCTACACCTCCATTCAAGCAGGTGACATTTCTTTCATCAATTGGTATACAGAATGAATACATCAAAAGGCATTTATCTGACTCCCCATTTTGTGATTCATTTTTATAACACTTTTGGTGTCATCAGTGTACATTTGGACACGTGTCTGTTGATGTTCCAGTGTATTTGCAAACACATGCCTCAAATGTGTAAACAAAAGGTGTGAGATGGAACACATATTTGCAACAACACATTGTTATGTTTGAGGTGGACCAAACCATTTGAGGAAAATACGTAGGGGTATGCATATATAACATACCCCACCAATATGTGTGGGATGGTCACCGAGAACAGAAGGGGTGTTCCTTGTCCAGTAAACAACGTAAACAATCCTACGCCACTTTATTACATTTGCCACTATTCTAATGCATACTTTCTGTCTTTGCTTATGGAAGAAGGAGAAGACCCACTACAAGGCCATGTTAAACATCTCAGAACATTTGTTTATTTGTTCCTGCAGAATCTCATGGGCCAAAATATTGAAGGCTGCTAAGACGTCAATGATTCTCAGGGTTGCTGACTTGCTGTCATGTAAGAGGATGATGAGGTCTATTCTGATATGCTCTAGTGCAGTCCTTGCTTCCCCCTTGGTCCTTAAAGCGTGTTGGATATTGTGAAAGAGATGCGTTGACTTCACCTGTCCTTGTGATTGACTCGCCACCCCTTTCAGCAATATTTTGCTGAGATAGTGCAAGTTGGAAATTAGATATTGCTGTCCAGTTTTTGAGGATTTGTTATTGTTTTCTTCAAAAGTGAGCGTAAAACACATTAATTTGTGAGTTCAGAGAGAAGTTCCTTGCAGATGTATATGGGTAACATGCTTGTCTTGTCTGCTTTGTGCACCAGAATGATGGTTTGTACTAGCTACTGGGCATGGTTCCATTGTCAAGTTTAATGCTTTAATATTCTGGGGCAGACTTGACGCTGGTTTGTTTCCCCAGTTTAAAGAAGAGAAATAATTCTTGCTTAGGAAGCAATTGTGTGCCGGGGTGGCGTGGAGCGTCAGTGCTTTCAGAAATGGATTGACTCATTTTATATATTTTGATGTCGATGAGCGTCATTAGATGTGTGATATTACCTGATGGCAAAAGAAACATACTTGATTGAGGGCTTATGGGTTTGTCATTCTAGGAGCGCATGTTAATTTCTTTTCAAACGTGGAACAATTGTGTTGAAGGCAGCTAACTTTATGCTGGTGCTAGCCTAGAACACAGTTATACCTCTTATTCACTACTATAAACAGCTGTGTGAATTGGCTTAGGTCCATTCTGGGTCTGAGCTTTGTCTACTTTTCTTGACCATAATTAAGCACTTGACCCTAACATTTCTTTTGAAGCTCAAAGTTCCATCTTCTAATATTGGAACAAGAAAAGTCAATGTTAACATTTTTCCTTTTGTTTTTTTACAAATATATGACAAACAGTCTTGTACCTGGTTCTAAAAAGAAGCAGTGTGCAAATGTAAATTCCACAACAGGTGAATTTTTGCATTTTCATAGTGTAGATTTGAAAGTAAAACATTCTACAGTACTCTAAATCTGTTGCATTTGTAGGCTTAGGTTTAAGGGCAGGATTGTGAGAGTGTCAGGAAGCAGCAAAGTCCACAAATATATGTTCCTTAGTAGTCATGTCCTAACTTGGAAGCACATACGTGCGCTCACAGACTCTGACACGTGGATTTCTAAAATGTAAAAGTGGAATCATTTGTCAGGTAGTTAGGTAGGTCTTCACCAGGATAAAACTATTTTGTTTCAACATGCAGTTGCACGTTTCTGCATCCTTTGCTCATGCAGAATTTTCCCCTTAGTGGAAAACCCTCATGTGCAACTGATATACATGGCAGTAATCCTGAATTCCAAGACTGGCATAACATTTCTGGCATACTCATTTGTTCTTTGTAAATCCCATAAAAGTGTACCCCAAGTAGGAGGAGTTGAATGTAACATTTTAAAACTTGCTCTTCGCTGATCATGCTATACACATGGACAAGAGTATCAGCTCAAAGATCATAGCCAAACTTTCCACTTAAAGAGGAACCAAAAGTGGTGGCTGCTCATAGCAACAAGAGTATTGATCAATGGCAAAATAACAGTGAAAGACTGTGTGCACCTCTGGGCAGGAGCATGTTTTTTGATTAAGGGAGGGTCTTAGCCTGGAAGAAAAATTGGAGACGTGTTATTCCCATGAGACTTTGATGATCTGGATGGAGTTTTTGGCAGGATTCAGAGGTAGAAAGCGAAATGTCTAGTGTAGTTGTAGTCATCACAGTTAAATGACTTTTGGCTGCTGAGTTTGTTAGAAATGAAACACCAATCTTACATGTGCATTCAATTTATGGTAATGCAATTACACAGGGTATGAGCCTTGGCATTCCCAACCAATGGATTTCGCTGTTGCTCTCTTGGCACTTACTGGGTTTTGATATTAGTTATTTTCTGCATGAATGTTTTCTACTTTGATTTTTTTATGGTGACTAAAACAAATGGTCTAAAGCACGTCTTTGTATATTGCTTCTCCTGTTTATTGTAAGAGTCTTACAAATGACTACAATCACATGTTGATTTTAGTGAAAATTATTTCCTCTTTTGCATTTTGTCCTACAAAACCACTGAAGGATCTTGGTACTTGTTAAGGCTGTGTGACAAGTTGCAAAATGTTCCTCACAAAACTTCAACATTTTTGGCTAGGTTGGGAAGTTTAATTTATGAAAATAATCAGGAAAACACTTCCAGAGGGTGAATAGTTCTGTAAACATTGTTTTTGTGAGATATTTACTAAAGGTTATGAAACGTTTCAGCTCTTGCAACATCGGAAACTAGTAACTTTGTGAAATGTAACAGGTGACATTTTAATTACACTCATTCCCACTAAAATCGAATTTTGCATTGAAAGAGTAGACGAGAGAGCAGAACTAATTATCACGTCTCTGAAAACACGTGTGATTAATTCAGTTGAACTATCACCGTAATTAAATCTAGTACGGGAGGAACCATGAGGACTATCCTCATAATTAAAAAAAATAATAATTGTGGGGATGAAGAAAGAATTGCCAGCTATCAGAGATGTAAGAAAAGCAGATCCGTCGAGCTTTAATAATTATTGATATAAATGCCGTTATAAATGTCTTCAATATAAAAAGGCACTCAAGATCTGAATTAGGAAGTACTGGGTTTTCTTTCATAACTGTGAGCTACATTTAGACCTTGCCACAAACAATAAACTAGGCACAAATGACCATGGGCCCAATTCACAAATACACCTAGGTGTAACTCTCCACTTTTTTGCTATTCTCGACCACCTCCAATAAGTGGGGTGGGGAGCCTCCAATAACAGAATTTACTACTGTAAAGTTATTACTAGTATTTTTATGATCATATTTACAGCGGTTGGAATGGATCGGGGGTGTCAGGTGGAGGAGATGGGGATGGGGGTACGGGGATATTAAAAACAAAAAAAGAAAAATAACGTACCTTACCGCAGCGTCTCTCCGTCATCTCTCTTCGTGTTGGGAGTGAAACAGGAAGCAGGCAGCCAGGCTCCCCTGACCAATCACAATGCTGCAATGGAACACAAAGTTTTGCAATGATTCTGCTCCAACCACAAGCAGAGGACTGTGGACAACTGCAGGAGATAATCAAATCCTCCTCCAATCAGCTATCTTAGCACCGCCACTGCAGAAGAAGAAGAGTAGGAAGAGCAGGAGATGGTGGAGTAGGAGGGGAAGAGGAGAAGGTGGAGAAGCCATAACACAGACACCATCAGCCCAGACCACCTCACAGCCACCCATCAGCATTCCTCTAAAGCCTTTCCTGAAGATTGCGTGTTCCTAGCCTCTGGCGAAGAAGCTACAGATGCTTTTTCCATTTATGCAGGACTCACATCCACACAGGCCTTAACCTAATGGTATCTGATGTGACTCCACTATACACTCCAGTTGTGTATCTCTGGTCCTCTTATCTTCATCTGAGGCAGAGGAGGCCGCTGGTGAGGAGGAGCTCTCCTCCTTGATCAATATACTCTCCCAGATAGCAACTCTTCCTGTGGTGGACAATGCGCTGGCCATGTCTGATGGCCATGCATGTTGGGGGATGGGATGGTTGCAATTGACAAAATCTTGTCGTCTGGAAGAGTCCATTTTTACAAGAGTAGTCCACTGTATGGGAGAAACTTTGTGACATTGGGTGACTCGATGTGAGACTGAGGACCACATTAAAGTACTCCCTCAGCAGATTGGCGAGCAGGCAAGAGATTAAGACAACATGTTTCGACCATGAAGATGATAGAGGCAAAATCAAACATGTGCCAGTGTCAATCTGCAGGACCAAGGCGGGCTCAGGTTTCAACTGAGGCACTACAACCTACAAAGCCCCACACCACGTACAAACCTTGATTTCAATCGTCCAGCAAAATCCACAAAGCTAACACCTCTACCTCAGCCATAACAACTATAACCACCATGACAAGCACCACCAAAAGCAACCTTACTAGCGTAACCAACAGTAGAATCTGTAGAATCAATGCTGCCTAGCAGAAAATGTGGATAACTCAGTGCTTAATTTGTAAAATAATAAATACCGGGGCCAACATTCTGCTCAGAATGGCAGCCTCCATTGAATATCTGGGGTGCCGGATACCAAGGTTATATAATCTTGTTTTCACCTCATGCCTCTTTCATCAAGCACCTGACACTCCCTGCCTCCTTATCGCACACTTTCAGGATCTTTTTAATCCCTGATTTCTTTCTTTGTCTCTGTTTCCCCTTTTTCTCTTCCTCCTTATTTTCCATTTTTGTGTTCTTTCTTTTGCTCTAAGTCAAAATAAATCGAGGAAAAATACATCTGGAACCCAAAAAAGAGTGCTAGTGGGCCCCACCTGCAGCCATAGGCCTAAATTAAGCACTGGGATGACCCCCCACAGGACATTAAAGTCATTCAACAATTCACTTCACCACTCCCTTAACACAACACACTCTCAAACATACATGTAAACTTACGTGTGGCTGTACCATTCACAATATGTGAGCACTTTTGAAAACAAAACTTTTTAATATGCAATTTGAAGTTGTGTAAGGTTTAGTGTTTACCTTCCCTTATAAAGTGCTTATGCTAGTGATATTTATGAAGTGATTTTATAACAACATCTACACACTGTACACTTCCCAGTAATGTCAGACAACTGCACATTAGTACATTAACATCGTTCACTTCAAAAACATCAAAAATACTCCAAATAATGTTTTTTTCAATTGTATGTTTTATGATATCAAAATATATATTCTTTCAAATGTTAGTGAATGGAAGAAGAATACATTGTTAAAGATTAGCTTTCCTTTGGCTAAATAACCTTTAGTATCGAATGGCTCTCTTTGGCTGTAGAAGTGTAGAAAAGTAGACTGAGAAATATTGAATTTGAAGGCTTGTGGAGTGCTCCTGTTATTTCCATAAATAATGTCCCATTAAATTATTGGCCATCTATGGGTTCAGCTTTGCCATTCATGAGCGATGTTGCACGCTGCATGTGACATCACTTGAGATTTATTACATTACTGAAAGAATATCACTTGCCGATACTGACAGTACTGATGAGTGAGAAATGTCTGAAGAGAAAGCATGGCTACAATATATAAAAAAACACTTATTTTTTCACGCATCACACTTTTTAAATTGAAATGGAATAATAAAAATCAAAATAAGACACATGCACAGAATTTAGAGCAAGTGGAAAATGTAAGGTATCTCTAATAAAAAAGTGTGTAGTCCGTTTCCAAAGGCACGAGGCTGGACTATGCACACATAGAAACATAAAACAGGTACCTTCTGAAGGTTATTAATACATGCCTTACTAAAAGTTATAATATCCTACCCAGAGCATACCTGTTAACTAATCAGAAGCTATAGGTTCAATCAATGACAGTATACCTTAATTGACAAGAGTTCATCAGTATTTAAAAACTGATTTTTTAATTTAAAAAAATGTACAGGAATGTAGACGTTGCAGATAAACACATTTTAGTACACAGTCATACCATAATGATGTGTTAGGGATGTAAATCTGAAGTTTCCCATATAAGACCTGACATACACTAATTCGAACAATTTAGGGAAAGATCAAGGTAGCACTGTCCAAAAGCATGGCTTCAAATTGTGCTCCTGAAAGAATGTTTCAAACACAATGAACTTTATATACACCGTCGTGCTCAAAGATGTGCTGCGATTTACAAAAATCGTCAATTTCCAAATTCTCTAAAGTGACTGAGTTCTCCTGAGTATGGAATGCCAAATTACTCGGAGCTCAGAGGACAAAATAAAGAGGACGATCCATAAAAGGCCCATCTCACAATCAGAGTTGACTGCACAGAAGCTGAAATGCACGCATATACTAAGTTAAAGTTACTTGTGAATGACACCCATTTAGATCAGTTAGATTTAGATTTGTCAATTGGACATCTTCAAAAGTCTCGGATAAATTCGGCTCTTTTGAACCAACATCAGATACCAAATCAATAGACAATAGAGGCCTTTGAGTTGGGAAATCTCTGATATGTTTGCACTTGGTCATTACAACTATTGCACTGCCCAATAGGAATGTTTGTTTTAAACACATATGGTGGAGAAGGTTGGCAAAGGACTTTGCTGATCTAGACAAACTCAATAACAATGCACAATTTAGGTCTGTGTTTTCTCTTCGAAACCTGGCGTTGATTTAAGAGTTGTTTGTTTACAAACTGAGAAAGTATTGAATTTCCCCCATGTAAATGTAATTTATTATCAAGAGACCTTCCACACACAAGGTTCTCAAAATGTTCCCAGTTTCTGATTTTATTTTTGCAGTCATGTTGTTGTGTTTTCCCTCCCAGCCACCATGTTAAAAGTTTGATGCTTTTTTGGCACTAAAGCTAATGAATGCTGTCACCTCCTTCATTTTGCAACTGTTCTTCCTCAAGACACAGAAGGTGTAGTTTCAGAGTGGTATACCAGGCTGCATAGCAACATAGACAAGTAAGGGCTAAAAGCAGTCATCCCATGACTTTCCATTGTTTGTGACTCAGTCGTTGGCTTCCCACATTAGCATTCTTCACATTTAGATTAACAGGGCACATGTCCCTGTATGGCTTTACTCCTCAGGATTTCCATGTCATGATACGATGCTATGATGCTATACAGTATCATCTTAAGGTTTTTTGGGGTCCTTGGCAAGACATAGGCCCTCATTTTGATGGCAGCCAGACAAGCATCTGACCCCCATCGCTGTGGGCAGGTGTCTGTCTGACAAGTCAGCAGTCCCACCTGCTCAATTAAGATAGGACCCTCAGCACGGCGGTCGGAATGTGCCTTTTTGTCCTGCGGCTTGCGCTGTGGCCCAGGGAAAGTGCTGCAACACAAGCCGCATTACAAATAGGTCCTTTTCAAACATCCATGCACTGCATGCCAGGCACCAAGTGGTGCCTGGCACATGGTGCATGAATGTTTGGCGGGCACCACATGTGCCCCATGGCAACTTAGCACTGGCACACAGGGGCCGGGGGCCCTACTTGTGGACCCCAAAGTCCCTTTCTGACAACCTTTTCATGGAGGTGGGACCGCCATAAAAAGGCAGTGGGAAATGAACATCCTAATCCCTACAGCGGTGCCTGCGCAGGCACCGTCTCCATTGTAGGGTTTAGTGTCCGACCTCTGCCCTGATGGGATCCTTGTGCCTATCGGTGGCAGCGGTCTGACCACCAGACTCCTGCGGTCCGACCGTCCGCATCGTAATGCGGTGGTTGAACCGATAGCCTGCATGTTAGTGGGACCGCAACTGATGGCTTATCGATGGTGGTCCCACCAACATCAAAATGAGGCCCACAGTTTTAGTCCCCCTGTTCAGAGCAACTTCGTATTTTATTACCTATTTTCTCATAAACAAAGCCATGTGATCTCAATTAATTGTATCCTTAAACTTTCACACAAAACCAACTGAAATATGTCTTTCCCATGGTCCCACAAATCCTTGAAAGGACAATAGGTATAGAGAGACGTTGTCATAGTTAGCAGCAGGAAGAGAACGGTTCTGCTATAAATAAATAGCAGTGAGACAGAGTGATTGAAACTGAAAATTATTACTTTACAAGGGGGGCCTTAGAAGGTGGAGGCCCTGGGCAATTCTCCACTTTACCCATGCTGTAAAGTTGCTACAGTCCAGACTCAATTAGGAGACAGAATTGTGATGGAAACAATCTTAAAAAATATGGATTTCCTGGAAATTGTATATCTATCTATCTATCTATCTATCTATCTATCTATCTATCTATCTATCTATCTATCTATCTATCTATCTATCTATCTATCTATCTATCTATCTATCTATCTATCTGTCTGTCTGTCTGTCTGTCTGTCTGTCTGTCTGTCTGTCTGTCTGTCTGTCTGTCTGTCTGTCTGTCCGTCCGTCCGTCCGTCCGTCCGTCCGTCCGTCCGTCCGTCCGTCCGTCCGTCCGTCCGTCCGTCCGTCCGTCCGTCCGTCCGTCCGTCCGTCCGTCTGTCTGTCTGTCTGTCTGTCTGTCTGTCTGTCTGTCTATCTATCTATCTATCTATCTATCTATCTATCTATCTATCTATCTATCTATCTATCTATCTATTAATCACATCATGGTTGAAATTAACTTATGGTTTGCTGTGATTATAACACCTTACCATATGTTCAGAACCAATTAAATTCATTTTAAAAACACCAAGTACCTTTATTGTTACAAATTAAAACCATAAAACCCATGAAATTTGCATGTTATGCTTAGCTCCAAAATATATAATTTGCACACAGCCAATCCAAACCAGTAACTGTACACCAAATAAACTGACTGATACATTTACAAAAGATATAAACAATGTTACAGGTCAAACTACTTATCACATTAGCAATTACACTATAGATGTATTTCTGTGTTGCATGAAAGTGTTGCTTGAGTGGCTGAAAGCCAATAAATTGCAGTGCAACCCAAACAAAATGGAGATCTTAATTTTCAGGCTGAATCCCCTTCCAGGATGGGCAGGAGCATGGCCTAACAGCTTTCTCCCCCACCCCCTCCAATGGCGGTAGCCAGAAATCTGGGCGCTATGTTTGACTCTCAACTATCTTTCAGTGGGCAGGTGTTAGAAGTTTCGAAATCATATTTTTGGATTTATTTTATGCTGAAGAAATTTTTTACCTCTGTCCATACGATGCACAAGTCACTGTGGTCAGGGCATTTGGATCTCTCTCGGCTGGAGTATGCCAATGTTCTGTACTTGGGTCTTCCTGAATATCTGGTCCAGCATCTACAAGTAATTCAGAGCATGGCGGTCTGTCTAATTTATAAAATTACACATCGGTATGTCTATTATGGGAGAGACTGCATTGACTGCCGGTCCAGCAACGCATAATGTACAAGGCTCTGACATTGACACATCAAGCTCTTCACCACAAACGGCCTATTCATCTAAATGAGAGGATACAGTAATATAGACTAGGTAGGTCCCTGAGTTCCAGGGGAGCTGGTTTAATTTCAGTCCCTTGATTTAAAAAACAAGGCAGAAGAGGCTCATCTTTTACAGTTAACATGGCAAGTATGTGAACTCAGATGCTAAGGCATCTGAAGTCCATTACAGAGGAAACACAATTTCAGGAGGAACTGAAAATATTTTTATTCAAACTTTAGTGATGGTAAGACTCCTGCCCGTCCTTGTTTCTTTTCATCCTATAGTTGCCTTAAGCGCCGGGACACTCTTTTGAATAGCTGTGCTCTATAGAAGAACCTCTCGCTCATTCATTCATGAGACACATATGAATATATGGGTACTTACTTTTTAAGTGGGTGTTGTGTGTGCAGATTTTAATACATCATTTGTACCGTTGATGAGTGATTAGAAGAACCATGACTCCTGAGAAGTGAAGTTTGGAGAGGAGCACAATGCATCAGCTTCACTCACCAATAATAATGAATATAATATATTGTATATGCATGATGATTCTTTGCTTTTATGATTTGTTATCTATGGTCTACTCCATGTTGTTTTGTCATGTGCTGTAGTTCTAAGAAAAAGTATATAACTATATCCAGTTCACAAGGTAAAATCCAGGCAATGAGAGAAATTACAATCCCTATTCTCTGTGAATAAGTTGCTGTATTAGTCCACATTTATTTTCACTATCATTGCATAAACACACACAGACACCCACACTATAAATTTACTGAAAAAGAAAACATTACAGTGAACTTATACTTAGGTGTTGAAATGAGGCAGAACTAACACGAAGAACTCAAAACCACTGAAATTCACCAGTTATATTTTAGTCAAATAACTTGCACCTCCATCATCCACTCATTCCCCAACCCCATCACTTATTTTTCTTTACATTGTTTTGGGGGGATTGCAGTACTCATTAGTAATTTAAACAATGTTATTTTTTAAATCTAGTGAGTGCTCTGATCAATAATGTTACTTAAGTTGATGAAGATGGCAGCCACCCTAAAGCCCAGAGTGTAAGTTCTACATGGTCCATACGCCCTTGATAAGGAATCATGCTACATAGTTGCTGCAGGCAGGACTTGTTGGAATTAGTGGTGGGCGAAGAATTCCACTCTGCCAGAGGAGTTCGCTGAGTTTTGCCCACTCTGCTCTCCACGTGGAGTTCCAAAAAACTCAGTGAAGTGGCCTGCAGCAGCGTTTTTTTCACTCAACTGGCACGCCAACGTTAAGTTGGCGAGCGCTCGCATAAATAAATTGCATGCTAGACCTCCTCCTGGCGAGATTTCACAATGCTGGCAGTCGCGGCATGTTGCGACTGATTGTGTTGAGAAATCTGCCTCTTGCGTTGAGGAAGCTACCGCTCAAATAAAATGTCTGCTCGAGCAGCAGAAAACAGCAGTGCCCTCTGGTGCGACGCATAGGGCCATTCGTGCTGGACAAACTCCCGGCGCTCGAGTTAACAGACTCTGCCACTGGCAGAACTCCACAGAGCACGGCAGAGTTTTTCCAACAGAGTTCCGCAGAGTAGAACTCCGCGAACTCCGTCCAGGCCAAGTTTGAATACTATTATCTAATCTTGTTTGAAGTTGATAATGACATCTGGAAACCAGAAATGTATGTTGCAAGAATGCATTGGAAGTAAATTAGCATAGAAGTATATATTACCTCATATAACCAACAGACTATTGAAAAAGGAAAGTCTTATTAAAAATAGTGAAGAGGAGGCCTAAACAGAAACATAATACAAACCCTAGCTAATCCCAATGAACAACATTTCTAAATCCCTGAAGTTAGCATGATTTTTGTCACTGTTATAAAATGAAGATGAGAAAAAACTAAGAAATGATCTTCATGGGGAAAAAAATTGGCTAAATTAACAAAAGACTTTTGTTACATTGAAGTAAATGGTTCATTTTGAATACAATATTTAGAATGTACAGAAATACAAAGACAAATACAGTTTGTTTATTTAAAAAATGTTTAATAATTTTTCAAAGATGGCTAAAAAGGATAATCCACTGACTTTAAAAATATATAACATTATTATTCAATATTATGTTTTGATGAAACCTATTTGAAACATGTTAGTAATATTTTGGTATTTATAAAATATATTTATTTTTTATTTTCAGTTAAGAAATACCTGTTTGAAAGTGCTTAATTGATTTCAACTTTTTTTAGTACTATTGAAGAAACGTGTTTAAAAATAAATTTTTAGGTTTACTTTAAAAATGTATATATATTTTTCAAAATATGATTGAGACTTTTTGAACAAAATAACTTTCTCTTTATTTTTATTTTTATAAAACTATATTATTTATCATATATGAATATCATATACTTAATATAATGGAATAATTACAAAACTGTGTAAGGACTGCATACATTCATACATATTTTATGAATATATAACATAATATAATTTAATATATTAAAATACAATATAATATATTTAACAAAATAGTGAAATTTAGAAGTGTTATTTACATACTATTCTGGCTCCAAAGTCCACTTCTATTCAGGTAAAGTACATAAAATATAGGGGGCAGATTTGCTATTCTAATTCCAAATCCACTCTTATTTGGAGAAAGTGCATATAATTGGATTTAGGGTCAGATTTAGGGCCAGATATATGACCAGTTTTTACATGCTCAAATGGGTTTGCAACCCTTTTGCGCATGCAAAAACCTACATAGCCATGTACAAACACTATTTTGTGACTCACAAAAAATTGTGACTCTCAAAATAGTGTTTTGTTACTTGCTATTAGGAAGGGGCGTTCCCTTCCTAATAGTGAGTCTCTAGTCATGTATGAATGTTTTGCGACCGCAGCTGCTGTCGCAAAACACTCGCAATTTACCGCCCTCATCAAGAGGGTGGTAATGGAGTAGCAAATGAGAAGGGGTCCCCAGGTGACCCGTTCCCCTTTGTGACAGGCTCTAAAAATATTTATTAAGGGCAGGCAGTGGTTCCAGGGACCACTACCTGCCCTCAAAAAATGAAACAAAAACATTTCAGGTTTTTTTTAAAATGCATTCCGTTTTCCTTTAAGGAAAACGGGTTGTATTTAAAAAAAGACTAAAAACTGCTTTATTGACAAGCTGTCCCAGACATGGAGGTCTGCTGATCCCAGAAGGCCACCATCCCTGGGAGGTCCAGCCTTTCCCAATGGGGTTGCAAATTGCGAGTGGCTCATTAATATTCATGAGCCTCACATTTTCCGACCCCATTGATAATCGCAATCAGTGTTTCTGACACTGTTGTACATTCCAAATTGCGACTCAAAATTTGCGACTTACAATTCAGCGCAAATTGCGAGTCTAAATTGTTCAGTGGTGAGCTTTGTCTCATTCCGCACTACAGACTACACACGGTTCACGCTATTTAAAAGCCACCGGTAACAAGTTACCATTATGGACGTATCACGCTTCAAATCACGTGACAGACCCTGTTAAGTAGGCACCATCTTGGAATGGGTAGATTCCCCAACACCGGCAATCTGAATTGGCCATCATTACGTATTATGGCCACAATCCAGTGACACGAAATTTAAAACTCAACTCAGTTCTAATACTTCGTGTATCATATCAATGTAACTGTAACATTCTATATTTAAACAAGTGTCTTAACATATAAAAATCTTTCCTTTGTTTTGTTGTGCTTAAACCCTATTGAGATACAGGGAAACAGGCGAGTAATGCCCGTCAAATCATTAGTCGCAGCGCATTGTCAAATCATTCATTTAATTCAAACCACTTATCACTACTGCTGCTGACATCGAATCTATTGGGTTCTTATACACTACAAGCAGGCCCCAAAACTCGATATTTAAAAAAAAAGGCACATAATATACTTTTCCCGCCATCTATTTTGATTATGACAACACCACACTTGTTAGACACAAAAGGGGGAACACTCAGCATATCTAGCTTCTCAAGAGCCCGTATTGATTAACTCAGAGGCTAAGTCTATTCCATTCAATACAATCGTTGAGCCCAACTTGTTCTGCTTTCTCTGAGAAAATCCAACGGGCTTCCCTATTGGCTAGTAGTCTGTCCATATTTGAGGCATCACCTCTTACTTTACTCCAAAACTGTCCATGTCAGTGATCTATTCTCATGTCTTTCATTAATGAAGTGTTGAACTAACTTAGTAGTCAACTTTCCTGATCTAATGGGATGTTTCTGAATACGTATCTTCACTTTCCTAGTTGTTAACCTGATATAATGTAATCCACACCCACACGTCACCTGTGTGGACACCTTTTTGTTTACACTCTTCTTTCACAAGGTAGCAACCTATGATGATAAACGTGGGCATAACTGGTGATATTTAAACAGCAAGCTTGCTTTGGTGTTGCGCATGTGAGGTGCTACCTTGTTTTCTGCACTTATTTTACTTTATGACACAGGGTTGTGGTTTATACACCTGTGACTTCATGGGGTATTTTGAAAATCTTGTTTGGGAACCCAGTGACTGTTGACTTTGGGTATGGTTCCGGTTTTAAGTACACAGTCATTGTGAGTTGGGACAATTCTCCCATATTTAATTAAGGGATATTGGCGAAGAAGAAAGTGGTAACTCTCATTCCTGCTCACAAAGTAAATCCAAAGAAGTACTGTGTGGTCAGATTGGGTCTTTTTTGCAATATGAATGCAAACATTTCTTCCCCTTCTATCCCTCCTCTATCCTTCTCACTCCAAATAACTGACTAATATCCACCACTCAAATTACTTTCATATTTCACCATACTAAATCACCACTAATCCTTTATGGGTTTCTGGAGTAGCGTGCTACTCGCCAAAAGAAAGCGCTTCAACACCCCATCAGGGCTAACAAGCGCTATATAAATACAAACCTTTTTTCCTCTTCTATCATTCTGCTATCCTTCCGAATCCAAATAACTGACTAACCTATCCACCACTTAAAATTACTTTCATATTTCACTATACTAATTCAACAAAAAAGTGCTTTAACGCCTCATCAGGGGTATTAAGCACTATATACATGCAATTACCATACAATACAATACAATGACACAGACATCAGTCCTATATTATCACCCATTAGATCTGTTGGTGATATATCTTGAACCTAGGGTCCTAAATGTTTTATCAAATCACATAACCTCTATCCTTATGCTTATGCAGAGAAAGATATGCATCGACAATTCACAGTTGAAATGGGGGTAGACTTGCAAAGCTGTGCCAACTGCCTGGTGTTTGAGGCCAGTCAACAATCCTGCACAGTCATTGCAGCAGAGGAGGTGGTGAAAGGTGGTGGAGGGACTGACAACAAAGTACAAGATGAAATGAGATGGATCAGAACATTTAAAGCTCATTACACATTCAATATAAGGATGTGATGGAGTACATTGTCTCTGCATGTGCAGACTAGCTACATTAACGGCACCATTGATGCATTACAATAAAAGATATATATTTCTAAAGAGTGTGGTTGTGACATTGGTAGAGGTGAGACTAACACGACTTGGTGGGTGGGAGGCACTGAGGTGTGGAGCCTGGTTGTCAACCTACCACAGTATCACTTATTACTGATGCAGCTATCACAAGTCGTGCCCTATACATGTGGCCTGTAGAAAGCAACGTTTGAAGTCATCAACATTATTTTAATTAATTTTAACTATATGGGGGAAAGCCGTGTGTGAGTGACATGTGTTATGTGTGCCTTCCTTGAAGGGATAGATGTGTGCTGTAGTATATCATGAGTAGGCACTATGATGTAGTTAAAAGATAGAGGTGCTGTGTGTTTACCTGGCCTGACATTATGATTCCCTGAAACTGGCAGGCAATGTAGCAGGTCGGAGTGCAGGGTAGGGTGCAAAGTGCATAGCAGAGACCGAGTTCTGCATCCATAAGAGCCTGTGCCACTTTTCTCTTGGAAAGCTTCTCACATAACGCCTCCTCCTCTCATCTTGCTATTTCTTTTTTTAAATCCCGCCTGGTGTGTACTTACACCGTCAATGATTTCACACAGTGAAGACCTCCTGCCAATTGACCACTTCTCTACTCCAGTAACAGTACTTGGAGGCAAACAATGTAGTTCGCTGTAGTGATTCTCTAAAATGTCATCTGCATTTTCTGCCTCCTCCTCAGTGAAGCTTATCTTCCTCTTGAGTGTAATGGGCTGCTCCCTGGACATTGGAGCTGATGTCTGGTATCAGCATGGTCCCGCAGTGCAAGAGGAAGGGGGCAGTGTATAGAGAATGGGCTCTCTTCAGGTGCTAGCAGGGTTACATTTTTTCCAAGTGTCAGTGGGATTTTGTACAGGTGAATGTTGTTCACTGTTTTCTTCCATTCTTAGTTTTACCTCCTGTTTGGAGAACTCCATTTAAAGGCATATCCTTGAAATCTGATCATAAGCTTACTTACAGTCACTTTCAAGTCATAAATTTAGGCGTATGTGCCTCCATAGTCTTGTGTAAGGGGAGACACATGCTCCTACCTCTGTGAGGATATCTTCACCTGTAATTGATTAATACAATCCAGGTGGAAATGCCCATCCAAGTGAAGGCAGAACTCTACGACTGTGGATATCTCTGCATGTAAGATTCCTTACGTGAATAGTGCCCATAAATATTTAAGTAGACATAGAGTGTAATCTTATTGCATATTTTAATAGTGTGAGCACTGATGACCTAGTGGACAATCCAGGTCCAGAAGATGACAATAACATGGGACTCAAACTTTTACCTGTAGTCATAAATCTCAAAATCTGTGTTTATTGTTGAACTTTCTCAAAATAACATGTTTTATTGAGATACATTAATTTTCATTAGCTTGTTTTTTATCCAGAAGTACTACCAGAGTTTATAGAATGCATCTTTACTCTACTTATACTTCCTTCCTTTATGCATCTATATACCTTCCATGTACTTGGATCTATACATTTATGACTTTCCTCCCCCCAAAAAAGCATATTCAATGCACTACCCCATTTCTCACCCTATACCTCCATCAATATCTTTAGTCTATATATACTTACTTACTTTATGCATCTATAAATTTTCCATGTACTTATGTATCTATACATTTGTTACTTTCTTCTAATTCAGCATATCCGATGCACTACCCTATTTCTCACCCTATACCTCGTTCAATATATCTTCCACCTCAACTCTCTGACTCATCTTAAACCTTTCTACTACTCTTTCCAATGCACTACCCTATTTCTCACCCTATACCTCTGTCAATATATCCTCTACATTCACTCTCATTCATCTCAAACCCTATATCACTACTATGACCCCCAAAATAGCCCTTCCTAGACTCTCCCTAATTCAACACCTCCTTGCACCATCTGACACCTCTTTTATTATACTGATCCCCCAAAACAAGCCTATCTAAACTCTTCCCTCTGATTCTTTCCCTCCACATCCCTTTTTACTCATCCCCAGCCTCCCACTACTGCTATGAACTCCCCAAAAAAGTCTTAATCCTTCACTCTTCTTTCCATTTCAATCAAAATAACAGACTAACATGTCCACTTCTCAGATTTCATATTTCACTATACTAATTCACCACTAATCCTTTGTGGTCTCCAGAGTAGCGTGCTTCTTGCTTAAAAGAGCGCTTCAACACCCCATCAGGGGTAACAAGCGCTATATAAATGCAAACCTTTTTTCCTCTTCTATCCCTCCACTATCCTTCTGAATCCAAATAACTGACTAACCTATCCACCACTCAATTTACTTTCATATTTCACTATACTAATTCAACACTAATCCTTTATGGGTTCCTGAGTAGCATGCGACTCACCGAAAAAGCACTTTGACGCCTCGACAGGGGTAGTAATGCAATTACAATACAATACAATTGAACCGGGGCAAACTATAAACCATCTGGAACCAAGGGCAATGGACACATATTAACCAATGGTTCCTTGTGGGGTAACCAATTGCATGTAAGTATTAATAATTCTTTATCATAAGGTTAATTGTGAGCATACAATGACATCAGCCATAACCAATTCTTTGTATCAGAATGATCACTACATATAAACCATGCTCAGTGATCACGTTTTCACAAAGTGCATGAAAAGTACAAAAAACATATACGTGTGTATAAATACAAGTAAGCCAATGGTATAGTAATATGATCTGCTTGTTGAGTCAAAGTCCATTGTACCAGGACAGCAAACAAAGTTATCTAAGAGTAAGTGTAAGGTCCAAAAGCTCTGGCGGCGTTTCGACCTGTGGTGAGTTCAAGGGTCATTGTCAGGATATGGATCTTGAGGCACAGAGCCATACTTGATGTACTTGTTTTTTATCAGATCCTGTAAAAAGTAATTTATGGATTTGTATAGAGGAATTACTTGCCCAGACTGATTGGCAGAGTGACTGTGGCAAGCCTTCAGTTAAAGCCTAATGTGCCCTGGAGTCCTGCATCTGTTGACCATTCACCGAAATAAAAGCATTTTGATCAGACAAAAAAAGCACCATTGTATACACACCTCCCACAAACATAATATTAATTTAGCTTAATCAAAAGACGGAGGATCAATGAATAAAGTAAATTATTTGTTGCTCACTTGCATTCTCTTTGATCAGGAAAAGACTGCTCCCACCACACACAATGCAGGTTTTTCCACGTTTCACACTAGCATCTCTTCACAGCTTTCAAACTCATTTCAAATTCTCTCTTACAGGGATTGCCCACACACTCAGTTTTATAGAAATATGCTTTCTCACCACAATAACAAATATAACCAATTTAATTTATTTTATATTTTCCTGGTGAGCCAAGCCATTATGCACACATGCAAACAGTGAGCCGTGAAATGTCATACACGTCACACATAATTGGTTATTATTCCAGAGAAGAATTGGTATATGGTTTCTCATTCCCGTATTGAGCAATTGAGCTTCACTGGAAAATACAAGTCGCTGTGACCTGTTACTTCTAATGAAAACTTGGTTTACGCATAATTCTTGCAATGTTCTGCCAGACCACTTTCGTCTCTAAGAAATAACATTATGTCCACAAGCCACCTTCCCAGTGGTCTTTATTCATTATTCATTTATGTAGCCCTACAACAAACATAATCTTTCCTTCTTCCTGAAAGATTCTGGCTTCTGGAAAACAAACAATTGCATAACATTGTTTCTATGGCACTGGGAGCCATTAAGTTGAATTCTTATTTGTTAATTGCAGGGGATGATCTTTTGCTATGTGTTGAGGAAGACAACTGGTAGCTAATCCCTGATCTGCCTTTTCTCAACAAGAAGCTTGTGGAATTCAGATTTGTAAATGGTCAATTTGTCACCCAATCCTACCTGGTCCATTGCTTCCACAAAGCTTACCTGTTCTTTGACTTCCGTCCGTTGATGTTGCAATATAGTGGTCAAAATATTGGCCTTTACAAATATTGGCTCCAAATATCAACTAACACGATATTGTCTAAGTAAATAGATAAGGATTTAAGAATGATAAATCTGTACCTCTGTATATTTAAATATAAAAACCTTTTCGATTCTTTTCAGGAGGTTATTTCCAAAGCATATCTGGAATCTGCTTTTCTAGTTGTTTTGGGCAATTTAAATATACAATTTGGTGGCATTACTGCTAATAGTACTCTAGAACTATCAACATTTGCTTAGCCTATGAACTACATCATCATGTAAAGTCTCCCAAACATCAGGCTGGGCATATATTAGGCAATATTTTTGCCAAGCCTAATCAGATAGGTATCCATTCATTATGGAAAACCTCTGGTCTGATCACAAGGTTATATTGTTTCAGGTGCATGTGGGAAAGTTCCTGACTTCTAATGTAACGATAGAAAAAACATGATATTGTGCCTGGTCGAAACGTAACAATGAGAAACTGAAATATCAATTGTAAACTAATATATCTGCTATTTAGTTGGATAATTGCCAGAATGAGCAAGTTTGTAAACATTTTAACATTTGTATATCCAATTCCTTAGATGAGGATTTACCCTCTACAATAGGTGCTACCTATTGGAAACTACCTTTCACTCCATTGTATTCCCTTGACTTGATTCTGACCAAAAGGAAATGTAAAAAGTTACAAAGACCTTGTAGTCGTACATATGCTGAAGCTGAGAAAAAAGTCTATAAGCTTGAACTTAGGGGCATATTATCAAGGGCCTTATCTCAGTTTTTTTGGCTTAAAGAGCCAAAAAAGCGGAGATAATGTTTTCACCCTATTTTCAAGGGAGTGCTAACATGCATTAGCGCATGTTAGCAGCCTTTTTACCTACGCCTCGCATCTCTAATGAGATTCAAAGTGGGAGTTTCCCACTAACCGCGGATAACGCCGGTAGCTAACGTCTGCTAAAAAGCAGACTTAGCTATACATATTATGGGAGGTGGATTCTATGGCTGAATCCACCTCTCCCTATTAGCAAGGTTTACCTTATCACTTCCGTTGTATCGCCTGATTTCCAGCGATGTGCGTGGATTTCACCGCTATCGCCGGATTTAATATCGCCGTGGAGATATGCGTTGTAAATAATGCGATATCTCGGTGATTAAATCCGGCGATAGCCGGCGTTATGCTAGTCCGCACTAAACCTGCTCAGCGATGTTTGTCGCTATTCTTTGTTGATATGCCCCTTAACTCCTGTAAATTGTTGCTGTAAAGCATCAGATGCAGTCATTGCCAAGCTAAATTTGCTCTATCCAGTAATTCTATAAAAAAACTCTTTCGACTTCCTAACTTCACTGCTAATACATTCCAACCTCTGAGACAGGCACAGAGACACGTGTGAAGAACTCGCACAATAGAATGCACTATGGAGAGGTTACCACACACCTCCCTCTTCTTAACAGAACAGAGGATTTTGTTTTATTAAACGTACGCTTTGAAGAGAAGTATTCAGACATACCCCTTTAAATACTCGGGTCTCTCCGACACCCTGGAAATTCTCCTCACTTCTAGCTCACTTGGAATATCTCTTCTATTTATTGATGCGTCACATTTCAAATTGCTATACTTGTTTGCTTCAGAATTTACTGACTCATCTTTGACTTTCACCGCTCTTCCCAAGTTCCACATCTTATGATCTTCAGTCCTCACAGCATTGCCAAATACCTTGATGACTTTAGGAGGAGTTGAAACCTTGGACTGAGATTTTGTGAATCCTAACTGAGGATTCCTGACCTTAATCACATCCCAACCTGAATTTCTATCTTCTTTAATGCCTTGCAACTGTCAAACAAAGTTTTTTTTCCCGATTCTCCCTTGGTCTCTCTTATTTCTTTTTTTTCTCATTCCCTTCCACACTCACACTCTGTCTGCCTTTTTCATTTACCCATGACAGACAAATCTAAGTGCTTGCTTTCCTCCTCCTAAACAATTCGAAAGGAGAGATACCCGTGGTGGTATGTGGGGTTATCCTTTAATTCTCAATCTTACTTAGCACTTCCTTCTTTCAACACTCACATCCCTTTGTATAGTCTCCTTTGGCATATTGTTCAGCCTCTCCACCATGCCATTCATTTCAGGGTAATAAAGGGCATATTCCTGGGTTTGATGCCCCTGTGTCCCTAAGACACTTTTCCATCTCATGCAACACCAGTTGAACTCCATTGTCCATTAGGATCAACATTAGGATCAACATGTTTCAGAAAATGTTGACATAATCTGCCTCAACAGACTTGGTTATTCCTACCTCAGGCCACCTGGAATACATAAAAATCAATACTATAATTACTTTATCTGTGCTGGAGTGTCTTATTGGGCAAAGAATGTCCATGGATACTTCTTGCCAAGGTACTTTGGGTCTATCTCTCACCACCATTGGCTGGAAACTACAAGTAAGACTTTTGTCCACATTGGCCCACTGTCCACACTCTCTCACACCCCTCTCAACCTGGATATCCACCTCCGGCAACCAGTACATACGTTGGATCCACTCCTTCGTTTTTGAGATCCCAGGGTGACTCTCATGTGCCATCGAGACCAAGCCTTCCTCTAATGAAAATGGCGGAACCAATCTAGTCCCCCTCAACAGTACCCCATCCTCCAAAGACAGCTCATCCTTGACCTTCAAAAATTCACGTAATGAATCTTGATCTTTTTCCTGTCCACTGCACTTATCCTTCAATCTATATATCACTTGCTAAATCACATCCGCCTCCTGCATTACAGTACTATCCATTAACAGTGAACTACAACCAGCAAAGCCACTTCTAGCTCCATGTACATACATCAAGTCAAACTGAAATTCCTGTAATATAATGACCCAGCGCCTAATTCTTTCAGACACCGCATCTAATCCTTTTTTCTCAAAGATTTCTCTAAGAGGCTTGTGGTCTGTCTTCATCAAGAACCTACTGGCCAAAATGAGCTTCCTCTATTTCTTCATCTCGCCCAAAACCACCAAAGCCTCCTTCCTAATAACAGCATAACTTAACTCTGCTCACCTTGGTTCTCTTGAGATGAACAGTATCGTCCTTTCCATACCATTGTGTATCTGCTAACACACTGAACCAAGCCCCTTAGCACTGGCATCATATATGATGATAGTTTCTTGAACAGGCTCAACGCTTTGTAAACATGAAGTTTTCCGAAGCTCTTGTTTAATTTTTGTGAACTCCATTTCACATTTTTCAATACACTTGAATGTGGTACCTTTTGTATAAACATTCTCATATTTATTTGTTTTTTTCAGCAAAATGAAACACACATTTATTGTAATATTCTGTCATGCCAAGAAACTTGATTACCTCTTCCTTGGACACAGGACTTGCTAAACTGACAATAGTATCCTCCAACTCCTGCTTGGGTTCAAATCCCTGTGACTTTATCTTGTGACCAAGATAATTAATCTCATCAAGATTAAACTGACACTTTTCAGGTTTTAATGTCAAACTGCACTCTCTCAGCCTACAGAGAACTTCCTGCACCCACCCATTGTGTTCTTACACATTTACACCATATACGAGAACATCATCCCGATATATTTGTATGCCTTGTCCCCCTTTCAACAGACTCTCCATTACACGCTGAAACACAGCTGCTGCTGAAATCAAACCAAACGGCATGCGGACACATTTATACATGCCCAAAGGTGTGACAAATGCCGTCAAATCTTGAGAATGCCTGTGTAACCTCAGCTGGTGATATGCAGAGGCTAAATCTACTGATGAGAAACACAAGGCCCCCTTCAGCATGGACAACATCTAATTTATATATGGCAAATGGTAGTGGTCAAATATTGCACCCTTATTAAGTTCTCGCAAGTCCACACAGAGGCTGACATCTCCATTAGCTTATCTTGCCAAGAGAACATGAGCAAGCCACTCTGTGGCCTCCACTTCCACAGTAATGCTGCACTAATTCCATTTTTCTAGTTCTGCTTTCATTTCATCCATATCCATCTAAGGTACACCTCTTACCTTACTGATCTTTGGTGTTACCACTTTCTTCAACTTAATCTTGTGGACATAACTTTTCAGACACCTCTTCGGTTCCTGAAACACCTGGAAATTCCTGTTCATACTGAGGCCTATTAGCCCTCTCAGCACCAATCTATCCCACATGCTTGAGTCTTACTGAGGGAGTCTCATTGGGCTCAAGATACACCTTTAAGTCTCGTTGGGGGGAACAAACTTATGAGACAGTCACCTCTTAAGGATACATAGATGTTCCCTGCTGTAAATTTGTCCTTGAACTGTATAGCCCCATTGAAATAACCCAACAATTTGATGGGTTCCCTGCCATAGCCTTTCGGACATGTGTCAGGCTTGTGCAATTTAACTCTGAACACCAATGTTCTATCAAACATTTCTCTGGGAATCAAGATGATTTTTGGTCCAGAGTCAAACAGCATAGACCTTCCAACACCCTCAATTTGCACATCTTCCATGGGACCACTTGTCCTGTCCTTCTCCTGTAAAATAAACTCACTGCTCGAAGACTCATCCTCCTCACACATAATCTCTTGCACTTTCTTTTTCTTTAAATTGAAGCTTCTGCAAAACTTAGTTACATGGCCCTTTTTCCACAACCCTTGCAAGTGGCCTTCCAATCAACACAGCCTTTATACTTTGCAAAATGACCAACCTCCCCCCACCTGTAGCACTGAACTTGGCTTTTCTTCACGTCCTTCACATCTTTAACAACTTCTTTTTATCTTTTTGATTTTCATGATTCTTATATTGTCTGACCGGTTGTACAGTACTATTCCTACTATTCATGCCAGCTTTCTTTATTTCCTCGACACATGCCAAACTGTGTTTCTACGTCTTACCAATAGACACCACCTAAGTGAGTGAAGGATTGTCTCTCTGCCAGAAGGACTTTTTTGCCTTTTACAAATAAAAACCCCAACATAAATTGGTCCATCAGATGTTCTTTATTTGCCTCGCCAAAATTGCATGTAGGTTCTAATTTTCGCAACACTGTCATGTAATCCTCTACTGACTACCCAGTTTGTTGCCACCATTTGCCAAACGAGTACCTCTCCAGAACTGTGGACAATTTAGGTAAATAAAGCAAATCTAATTTCTTGAGACACATTTTATAGTCACTCAACTCACTTGTAAATAAAGGGACCCCCTCTAAAAGGCGTATAAGGTCAAGGAGCAAGAGAGGAAAATTAAACACCTGAAACAAAAGAACAGCTCCCCTAAGACCTCTTTTGCTTTACTTTAGATTACATCTCATAGGGGTTAGGAAATACATGTACCTATGCATAATTTAAACATTCAAGTACACCTCTACTTCTTTTTTATAAAAAATTTCATTTTATTTTCAATTCTTATGACTTTCCATCTGTTATTAATCAGTACATTTGACTCCGTATATTTTTGATAATGTTCACTAGAAAAACATATATATTTTTTAACTTTTTATAATGCAAACACAAATATATTTTGATATATACAGTATGAATCAACTGCGACAACTCCCCAAAATTAAATGAAACAACTATCTGACACATACATATCTCGCACTCACTCCCTATCATACAAGACTTTTGGGTATACGGAACACAAAGATATGAAATGTTCCCGATGGACAAATTCGATGGCAAAAAGCCAAAACGTCTGGGCGCACGTGGTCTACGCGCGTTTTGGTGGGGTAACACTACTGTGAGCCACCTTCATCAGGACCTCGCCCAAAGAGAATACAGTGTCACCAAAACAGTTCAAAGTGGGGGTACTAATTATAGTGGGGGTACAAAGTATGGATAGCCGATTCTATTTCGTCTAAGACTAGTCGTGTCCTACTATCTCAAGATGGCAGTTTTGCTTTTGAATAATCATTTTCCCTGTAAATTAGTTCCTCAACACCGATGTATCCAATTTAATAAGTACGTGTATCGTATGTAGAATATTCTTATTCTCGCAAACACCAGACAGGCAGACAGAGTTCTGTCAGTGGAGGATTATTATAATGTCTCTTAATGTGCCCAATGGGCTGGGACCTCCA
This sequence comes from Triturus cristatus, assembly GCF_964204655.1. NCBI lineage: Eukaryota > Metazoa > Chordata > Amphibia > Caudata > Salamandridae > Triturus > Triturus cristatus. The sequence continues at coordinate 384,128,620 of NC_140584.1, read as the reverse complement.
TAGACGTACCCGCTCCCTCGGCAACAGCTTCTACCGTGGCTCCGCGTCCATCTTGCATCCGCTAATGGTTTAAATTATGCATAGATACATGTATTTCCTAACCCATACGAGATTTAATCTAAAGTAAAGCAATAGAGGTCTTAGGGGAGATGTTCTTATGTTTTAGTCATTCCACTCACCGCTCTCGTTTAGCATCAGATCTGGGAGGTGTGTGGCATATGTAGCTTGCTGTGTTCCAGTGCCATGGTTACCAGGGAATGTATTCTCTGTGTTGGTATCTTAGTTACAAGAGGGGTTGAAATGTGAGCATCTGTATGATCTGGTGGATGTTGGTGGACCCAGCTGCTGGGACCTGGATGGGATCTTCTTATTAAAGAATAAACTTGTACTTCCTTCTACAACCTGCCTTGAGTGATCCTTTCTGCTGATACCAGGATCTTACACTGGCGTAGTCGGTAGCTCAAACATTGTGGGAAGAAGAGTGGCAAGGCAAGAAGATCTCAACCACCTCAACAATCATTTCTACAGTTACAAGAGGTCATGAGTACACACTTACCTTGACGTTTGCAGTCTCATATCCCTAGGGGGCTCTGTGTCTCACTTCGCTCGCTTTCTACAGATTTCTCCATCCTGCTTCTTCTGTGTGCTGGGCTCTGCGCTGCAGTGAGTGCTGCTCTCTCCACGGGGTCCATTGTGGGTGTCACGGTGCCCCTCGTTGGTTTCCGTGGGTTCCGGTGCTCGTCTAGGATGCTGTTTAGATTGAGAACACCCCGTTGCATTTCAGGCTGCCTTTGACTACATTTGCGGCAACAAGTACGGAAGGAAAACAGTTTTTGGACTTTTGCTGACGTCCGTAAAACAGTGGCCAGGGGGAGTGGTCATTTTGACTGTTTTGCTCAATATCCCGGTGGCCAAAGCTGTGTCCTCGGCGCGTGCAGAGGTACCTCTTGAGTTGGCATGAGCGTTCCCCTCTCACGAGCGCTGCTCCATTTCACCAGCTCGTATAGAGGCGTCCTTTTGGTCTCACTCAGGCGTTCCCTTGGTCACGTGCAGGCGCGTTTTCCAGCATGCCTTGCCATGTACTCTGCTGGCTCGGCTTCCTGGCATCACTGTCTCCACGTCACATTCGGCCATCACCATCGCAACGCTTTTTCTGCACACTTCGCTGATGTGCACAGTCTACAGAGCGTCTTCAGTTTTTGAGCGCACAGTTTATGTAACTATGTAGTTAACATAGCAACAACACATTTCATGTTTGAGTATATGCACAGCCACGTTTCTGCTTCACAGGTGCTAATCTTCCACGCTGATATGCACAACCTTCTGTGTGTGCTTGTCTCTGTTGTTCCTCAAAGCCAACTTCTTTATTACAGCACATTGTGGGAGTTTTTGGAAAAGTACATTGTACTCACACTCCTCGCTGGTGCGCCCAGCTAATTCATGTGCATATTCCTTCTTTTCATATAAACATTTCTTTTTATTCCTTCGCAGTGACAAGCACTCTTCACCTGGAGCAATCAATATTTTTAAAGAGGTATTGCTGGTAGTCAGTGTCTGGTGCATTGTATTGTAAAAAAGCTGTTGTTGTTGTGTTTTTCTAACCTCTAAAAATGCAAAATGTAACTGCTCCTCCTTTCTTTTTAATGTCCACTGGTGAGCAACCACCCAATGGCAAAAGTGGAAAAAGGTTTTTGAACGGTATGCTAAAGTATGTGGGGCATCATTGAGTGCAGAACATAGGTCTTCACTTTTACTGCACTGTTTGGGGTCGGAGAGACAAGGAGTTTTTTACCATCTCCCTGGGTTGAGTGATCCTGAAGCTGTAGACTTGAATGAGTATGACATTTGTATAAAAAAATTAGACAAACATTTCCTCCCCAAGGTCAGCACGATATTGGAGGGATATCATTTTGCGAGGGGGTGGCAAAGTGATGGTGAAACGGTTGAAAGTTACATTACTCAGCTAAGGAAGCTTGCTTCAGCCTGCAAATTTGCCAATCTTCTTGATGAGAGAATTAGAGACCAATTCATGCTAGGATGTAACATTGAGAGGATCAGGGAAGAACTATGGATGAGGGATGAATCCTCTCTTGATGAGGTGATATAAGTTGATAAAAGAGTTGAACACTCCTTGAAGTGTGTGGATACCATCAAAAAAGACAAACATTCTTCCGTTCAAGTGGTGAAAGAGGATACTAAGAAACCTGTGGGTAAAATTGAGGGAGGTGGATTGAGAAGTAAACCCACTACACGCAAGTGCTACAGGTGTGACAAGCCTGGGAATTTGGCAAATGATAAGAATTGCCCTGCAGTAAGAGTAGTTTGTTCTAAATGTAAAAAGAAGAGACACCTGGCCATTGTTTGCAGGGCGAGGTTGACTTCTACGGATGTATGACGTTACAACGCACACTTTTACAACGCATGCACTTACAACGCATTTTTTACAACGCATAATCCATTACAACGCATGACATTACAACGCATGACACTACAACGCATTTTTAAAAAATACCTTTACAACGCATTACCATTACAACGCATACTACCTTTACAACGCATACCATTACAACGCATAATATTAAATTACATTTAAGGTAAGTATTAGATAGTATAGGGGTAAAAATTACTATTCTAACTCCAGGGGGTGCAACAGTAGGGTAAGTGTTGGATAGTGTAGGGGTAAAAATTACTATTCTAACTCCAGGGGGTGCAACAGTAGGGTAAGTGTTGGATAGTGTAGGGGTAAAAATTACTATTCTAACTCCAGGGGGTGCAACAGTAGGGTAAGTGTTGGATAGTATAGGGGTAAAAATTACTATTCTAACTCCAGGGGGTGCAACAGTAGGGTAAGTGTTGGATAGTATAGGGGTAAAAATTACTATTCTAACTCCAGGGGGTGCATCAGTAGGGTAAGTGTTGGATAGTATAGGGGTAAAAATTACTATTCTAACTCCAGGGGGTGCATCAGTAGGGTAAGTGTTGGATAGTATAGGGGTAAAAATTACTATTCTAACTCCAGGGGGTGCATCAGTAGGGTAAGTGTTGGATAGTATAGGGGTACACATTACTATTCTAACTCCAGGGGGTGCATCAGTAGGGTAAGTGTTGGATAGTATAGGGGTAAAAATTACTATTCTAACTCCAGGGGGTGCATCAGTAGGGTAAGTGTTGGATAGTATAGGGGTAAAAATTACTATTCTAACTCCAGGGGGTGCATCAGTAGGGTAAGTGTTGGATAGTATAGGGGTAAAAATTACTATTCTAACTCCAGGGGGTGCATCAGTAGGGTAAGTGTTGGATAGTATAGGGGTAAAAATTACTATTCTAACTCCAGGGGGTGCAACAGTAGGGTAAGTGTTGGATAGTGTAGGGGTAAAAATTACTATTCTAACTCCAGGGGGTGCAACAGTAGGGTAAGTGTTGGATAGTGTAGGGGTAAAAATTACTATTCTAACTCCAGGGGGTGCAACAGTAGGGTAAGTGTTGGATAGTATAGGGGTAAAAATTACTATTCTAACTCCAGGGGGTGCATCAGTAGGGTAAGTGTTGGATAGTATAGGGGTAAAAATTACTATTCTAACTCCAGGGGGTGCATCAGTAGGGTAAGTGTTGGATAGTATAGTGTAATATTATGCGTTGTAATGGTATGCGTTGTAATGGTAGTATGCGTTGTAATGGAATGCGTTGTAAAGGTAGTTTTTAAAAATGCGTTGTAGTGTCATGCGTTGTAATGTCATGCGTTGTAATGGATTATGCGTTTTAAAAAATGCGTTGTAATGGTAGTGCGTTGTAAAAGTTGCGTTGTAAAGGTTGTTCCCCGACTTCTACTAATGTGAAGAGCGTTGAAACAGAGGATGTTGAAGAGGATTTTGTTTGTGGGCAGAATGTGGTTCAAGTTGACACTCCTGAAGTTAAGTGCAAAACATGTCCTGTTGATACCATCCTACTGGAAGGAGAACCCACCAAGGTTCTCTTTGATACAGGTGCTAAAATTACTATTATCTCCAAGTTGTTTTTTCAAAATGAGCTTGCACACAAGACTTCCTAACACAAACCTTATATATATCCTCTAGCGTATGGTGGAGAACCAATATCCCTGAGAGGTTATTTTGTAGGTTTGATTGAGTATGTGCAACGCTACACCTCTTGGAAAATTTATGTCTCTGAAAAAGGTGACAGTAAAATAATTTGGTTTTACCAAGGTGACTTGAGTGTTATGCTTGACCCAAGTAGTGCTATAACCATCCAGTTGAAAGATAAGGTGAACATGATTCAAGGGAGCTCGCTTCTCAGTAGTGGGGTTGAATCAAACATAGATTTCCTAATGTGTTTAAGGAAGAGCTTTGGTGCTTCAAGGGCTTTCAGCATGAAATACGTTTATTTGCTAGAGCTTAACCTTCATGCTGCAAAGTAAGAAGCATACCTTTGGCTGTTAGAGATGAAATGAAAAAGGAATTAGAGAAGCTTAAGGAAGGGGGCATAATTGAAGAGGTGGAAGGTACTGAATGGTTGGCCCGAGTAGTCGCTGCTCGCATGTCTAATGGGAGTCTTCGCCTTTGTGTAGACTTAAGGCAGCTTAATAAGAGTGTCATTGTGGATTGATAACCTCTTTCAAATATGTGAGAATTATTGGTGTTGCTGGGAGGGGTCAAGATGTTCAGCACAATTGACCTGGCCTTGGCTTACCATCAAATACATTTGAAAGAGTCTTCAAGAGATTATACAGCCTTCATTACGCCATTTGGCACGTTCAGGTTTGTGAGGATGCCATTTGGCTTAGTATCAGCGGCATCCCTCTTCCAGCGTGCCATGGAGAAGATTCTTAGGGGTTGTGAAGGGGTCTGTGTATACCAAGATAACATTCTTGTATATGGTAAGGATGAAGAAGATCATGGGTGTTGTCTTGGTATGGTTCTAGCAAAGCTTAATAATGCAAATCTTACTATTAAGGCTGAGAAGTGTCAATTTGCCACCACCACCATCAATTATTTTGGTCACATCATCTCTGGTGATGGTGTAATCCCAAAGTCTAATTTGGTAGATAATATCTCTAGCATGTGTGCCCCTACTTCCAGAGAAGAGTTGATTAAATGTTTTGGTATGATTGAGTACTACAACAAGTTTGTTGAGAACTTTGCAGAACTTAGCGTCAACATGAGAATGCTTTTAAAGAAAGGGGTTGAGTTTAACTAGAATAAGGCTTGTGAGAAAGAGTTTACAATCCTCAAAGAAAAGCTCAATCGTGCACCAAGACTTAAAGGTTTTGACCCCTCAAAATTATCTATCATCACCACTGATGATAGTCTTAAAGGTTTGGGGGCAGTGCTTCAACAAGAAGGTGATGAGGGTACGAATACTATTATGTTTGTGTCACGTGGGTTGAAGGATGCTGAGTCTCGCTATTCATTCATTGGGTGGGATGCTCTGGCTGTGTTCTGGGCTATCAGAAAACTTAAGAAATGTTTGTGGGGGACAAAGTTTCTTGTTAAAACAGACCACAAGCCCCTGTACGAAATATTCACAAAAAAAGGTATAGATCTGGTTTCAGGCAGGATAACCAAATGGGTGATTGCATTACTAGAATATATTTTTGAAATAAGGTGCATGTGAGGTATAGAAAATGGAGGAGCTGACACGTTGTCTAGATTGGTTGGAAAGGTCGATGGGAGTGGAACTGGTCAGGATTTTGAGGATGATGACGTTCATGTGTGCTTTGTGGATGAAGAGATTGTATCTGAGGATCAGTGGCTAGAGGAATTATCCTCTGATGCAGTACTTTCTGAAGTTTTGCCTCTGGTCAATAAAAGGTGGCATTCCAAAAAACAGGCCTCTGAGGAAGATGGGAAATTTTGGGGTGTGAAATATGAGTTGGGGGTGTGTGGTGACCTTTTACTTCGTGGCACAAGATTGTTACCTCCTTTGAAACTCCATAGCAAATTGATTGATTTGGCTTATATTTCTCATCTAGGATTGTCCAAGACAAGGCTTTGCTCCTCATATTGGTGGCCCTGTATGGACTTACAAATAGAAAGGCTGGTAAGAGATTGTTTAGCAAGTGCAATGCGTGAGAAGTCAAAGGGTACAACCCATGGTGGTCAGAGAGTTACCTCGTGGACATGTAAGGAAATAGCCTTGGATATTCTTGGCCCCATTCATTCGGAAGGACAGCAGCTGTTTGGCATAGTCGGTATAGACATGTTTTCGAGGTGGCCAGAAGTTTGCTTCATGAGTGGGATTGAAACTAAAAATGTGATTGTATTTTTGGAGAACTTCTTGGCTAGGGAAGGCTACCCAGACACCATTTTAACTGATAAAGGTGTTCAATTGGCTTCTCGAGAAATGAAAACTTTTTTAAAGAAGCGTGGTATCAAGCACAAGAAGTGTTCCCTGTATCATCCTGAAACCAACGGCATGATGGAGAGGTTTAACAGAGTTTTGAAAGAGACTATTGCTTTGGCTTAAGGTAGTGTTCTTAATTGGAAGAAGGAGGTCATGAAGGAATTGGAGATTTATAGGTTGACTCCTCACAGTACAACTGGGAAATCTCCATTTGCTTTGTTTAGAGGTAGATCTCCATGAACTCTAGAGGAGCCATCATGGGTAAGAGAGTTAGAAGGAGCTGCAACCAAGAATGTACGCATTGATCAATAGCGTGTGAGATAAGTTGGGAAAATATTAGCAAGGAAATCTCACTTATACTCTAGAAATTCTGCATAGAATACTGTGGTTGCTGTTGGTGACACGGTGGTTACACAACAGCCTGGATTCAGTTCTAAATTTTCCAAGCCCATTTGGGTAATCAAAGTGTTTGAGAATGCCATTAAAACTCAAGATCACTGTATTGGGAACCTGGGGAGGGTTGTTCCATACAATGTTCCTGTGTGTCTCTCTGATTGTTCTGTAAAGGATAATGACAACAAAGGTCTGGTTGTCATTCCCAGATTGTCCTCTAGGGTCAGCAAGGAGCCATACTATTTGAAGGACTTTGTACACTAGTTTGTAAGTGCAAAGTTTTAGCCTTTTTGAGCAATCCTTCCTCTTTGATCCTTTTATTTATTTTCCTTTGTTATCACTGTTGGATTGTCTTTTGTTTTGTGTTTTTTTTTCTCTCTTTTCCTCTTTTCTTTTTTCTCTCTTTCTATTGTATACACTGGGGGATATTCTCAACAACTGGCGATAGTTTTCGCTAACGCCAGTTAGTGGCAGTATTTTTAAAGCCGCCTAACCCTGAAAATTATCGCCATGTTAACGGCCTATTACCAAGCCGGCGCTACATGGCGATGTTTCCAGGGTCAGATGGCGAAAACTGCCGCTAACATTAGCACGATGGCGATAGGGAAACCAGCGTTAGCGTGCAAAAACTAGCGCTAGGCCCATTAGCCATAAAAAAAAACTCACATTAGGCAGCCCAACGTTAGTTTTCGTGTCTCCAATGCAAAAAATAGCCTATCAGTCAACCTCCAATAGTAAATAGACATAAAACACAACAACATGCAGAATGGAGCCACCAGGGACAAGTGCAGTACACTACAACAACCCCTGCAAGCCAGCCAACATCCAGGATGACCAGGATAAGAGCCTTCATGCCACACCGGACCTGCGTCTGGAGCCTGGATGCCTTGCCAGACCTGTGTCTGGAGCCTGGATGCCTAGTCGGACCTGCGTCTAGAGCCTGGAGTGGAATGTGGAGGAGCTGTGGAGTAGATGAGCCGTGGCGTTAAACATTGAGGCGCGACGATCGCCTGTACCTGGTGGTGAAGTCTGGCAGGTTGCATGGAGACATGTTGCTGACCTGTGTGAGAAGACCACCTTGCACCCCTTGTAGCTGTGATTGGGAGGGGTGCTCCTGCGCACCAAGTTAGTGAGGGCCGCATCATATACTATGATCCACAACTACACCGGGGTGCATGGAGGGGATTACCAATGGTGGGTGCCGTTTCCCTGCTTCACAGGCCGGATGATGTTGGGCTGGCCATATGCTGTGGATGGTGAGGCCCCTGTGCTAGGCCGAACTTGTGTGGTGTGTGCGCTGAAACTACACGCCTAAAGGGGCCCTGCTGCATCAACTGCATATGGAGGTCCACCAGCGGACTATGTGGCGACTGCTGTACCCAGCCTAGTGAAATCACACCGGGCTGAGGCTCCTGCTGGCTGAGTCACGGATTTGGAGAGAGTGCAGTGGATTGCGCCACAGTGTCAATGTCCATCAATCAATCACTAAATTAGGGGTTTCATAGAGTGTGCAACACTCTCGTGAGGGTCCCACGCGCTGGGGAGGGTGTGGGTGCAGCTCCAGATCATTCAAAGAGCCAGGTCTTGAGGCTCTTCCTGAACTAGTGCAGGGTGGGGGAGAGTCTGATGTAGATTGGGAGCGCCTTCCATCTCTTAGCTGAGAGGTAGAAGAAGGCCCTTCCACAAAATCTGGTTCTGCGGATGTGTGTGGTCTCTGCCAGGGCCAGGTCGGTGGAGCAGAGTTTCCTTTTGGGTACATGGAAGGAGACTCTTTCGTTGAGGTATTTGGGTCCGATGTTGTGGAGTGATTTGTAGGCATGGGTGAGTAGCTTGAATGTTACTCTCTTCTTGATGGGGAGTCAGTGTAGGTCTCATAGGTGCTGGGACATATGCTTGTGTCGTGGGGTTCCAAGGACAAGTCTGGCAGCGGTGTCCTGGGTGGTCTGGAGCCTGTGTAGCAGGATTTTGTTTATTCCTGCATAGAGGGCATTACTGTAGTCCAGTCTGCTGGTTAGGAGAAAGTGGATGACAGTCTATCATCATTCGGGGGTATCCACTTGAAGGTCTTGCAGAGGGAGTTGAAGCAGGTGGAGAATACGGCATCAGTCTGGTGGGTCGTGGTGAGGAAGGAGCCTAGAATGATGCTGAGGATCCGGCCGTGGACCGTCATTGTGGGTGGCTTTCCGAGCGCAGGGGGCCACCAGGAGCTGTACCATGCAGTGGGTGAGGGTCCGAGGACAACGACCTCAGTCTTCTCCGAGTTCAGTTGTAGGCAGCTGTCGTTCATCCATGCTGTAACCTCTTTCATACTTGCTTGAAAGGTGACTCTGATGTATTAGGGGTTTTTTGTGAGAGAGGATGTGCTGGGTGTTGTCGGCGGAAGATGCTATGCTGAGGCTATGCTGTCTGACGATGACATCGAGGGGGGCCATGTAGATGTTGCAGAGCATAGGGCTGAGCGAGGATACTCCACAGTTGATCTCTGTATGTTTGGAGAGGAAGGGGGGAGTCTGATCCTTTGGGTCCTGCCAGAGAGAAAGGAGCAGATCCAGTTGAGGATGGTTCCTCGTATACCGGCGTCGTGGAGTCTGGCTGCCAGAGTATAGTGTGAGATGGAGTCGAAGGCTGTGGAGAGGTCTATCAGGATGAGGGCTGTAGTGTGGCCCTGGTCGGGTAGCATGCGCATCTCATCAGTGGTGGTGAGGAGGGTGGTCTCAGTGTTGTGATTGCTGCGTAATCTGGTCGGGAGGAGTCGAGCATGGCGTTCTCTTCGATGAAGGTGGTCAGCTGGGCGTTGATGGATTTCTTGGTGACTTTGGCTGCGAAGGGAAGGAGATAGATGGGCCGGCAGTGTAACAGGTCCAAGGGTTTCTTGAGGAGGGGCTTGACCTCTGCCTGCTTCCAGTTGTCGGGGAAGATGCCAGATTCGAGGGAGGCATTGATGTTCTGGCATAGTTCGGCTGCTATGGCGGTGGCAGCTCTGTGGTAGACGTGCGGCGGGCAGGGGCCAGTGGGGGCTCCTGAGTGGGTGTTCTTCATGGTCGAGCATGTGTCTTCGGTAGTTGCGGTATACCAGGTGGTAATGGTCGGTTGGTTGTTGGTGGAGGGGAGGGGGGTGTTGACCGGAGTCTCTTCGCTGAAGTTGTTATAGAGGGCCCTGATTTTTAGGTGGAAGTAGGAGCTGAGCTTGTCGCAGAGTTCCTTGGTAGGTGTGGCGTCTGTCGCTTTGCTGGGTGGTTTGGTGAACTGCTGTATGATGCTGAATAGTTTTTTGGCGTTACTAGTGTTGGTGTGGATCTTATTCTTGATGAAGGTCCGCTTGGTGACTCTTATGCGCTGGTGGTTGTCATTCATGGGTTTCTGTAGTTGTTCAGGTCTTCGGTGGTTTTCCTGTTCCGCCATAGTTTCTCGAGGCATCTGCAGGAGCGCCTGGCTTCCTGGAGGCGGCCTTCAGGGGGCGTTGTTTGACGGGGTGGCGGAGGGTTGCCAGCTAGTCAGCGCAGCTGGAGATCCAGCAGTTTAGTTCTTTGGCTGCGGAGTTGGCATTGTCCGTGGCAGAGGGGGGGTCATGGAGCAAGGTGATGTGGAGGTGTTCCTCTGTGATATTGCTCCAGTTCCTCCGAGGTGGCGTAGGGCGGGTTTGGGTGTGGTGAGGGTGTTGAAGGCGAAGTGTACGCAGTGGTGGTGTGCCCAGAGGGGCTCCGTGGTGTGGTTGAAGTGGATGCTTGTCCCTCCTGCAAAGATGTGGTAGAGGTTGTGTCCGGCTCTGTGGGTAGTGGTGGTGACGAGCTGCTTCAGTACTATGTTGCTGAGTTTGTCAAGGAGTGTGGTGTTTGTCAACGATCTTTGTTGTTTCTTCCGAGGTTGAGTGTGTAGAGGTAGTGGATTTGTAACGGTGGAAGGTCATAGATCCAGGGTTCCTGGCGCAGGCTGTGGTCAGAGGTAATGTCCAGGTATGGGGACGTTGGGACGCGTAGCGCAGGAGGGCCGGGAGGCGAGTCTCTCAGGCCTATCACACGTAGATGACACACTCCCTGTGGCGGCTCATCCTCTATGGCAGAAGAGCCTTGCCCCACTGCCTTCAAGCAGTGCAGAAGGGGGACAATCATCACATGATGATGACTGACTTATGTAATCATGCTATGTATCATTAGGGGGTGGGTAGGACTGCTCCAAGCAAGGAGCAGGGCATGGGGCGGATTGGCATGCCCACTCAAGTGTGCAATGACTGTTTGCTCGGCGCACTCGGCCACCCAAAGCAGTCATGCGCACTTCCCTGTTCGCAATGCAGGCTGCATTACAGCCTGCATGTAGAACATGCCCACCCCTCCAACCCCTGGCTGCATGCCTTGTCCCGTTGCCAATTACTGATCCCACCGCCGCATCACAGCGTTGTGATTGACTCAGGGGAGGGAGCCTGGCTGCTGACTTCCTGTTCCTGGAAGCAGACGAAGGCGAGCAGTAGCTGCGGAGACACGGGGCCCGGCTTCGAGGTAAGACTCCCTCATTAATATATTTACAACACCTGCTCACACACACATCCCCGTGTCCACGCACTATCCAGTATTCGGTACGGTGTATATCACCTCACAGCTGTCCAGCCCCCCTCCTTGTGTTTGCTTTGTTCGCCCTGAGTTGGCAGGGTATGCCTAGACGTGGGTCCCTTGCTCACTTTGCCACTGGATTCAAGCTAGCCTGTCTGATGAGGGCTGTTAGCCAGAAACCAGTCCCAGGATGCTTGTTTCCGGTCCAGGGAAGACATGGCTTGGCTGTTCGGTCTGGACTGTTCCCATGAGGCACAGGGTCAAGACTGATTTGCATATAGCTGGGTCTGAACTTCCTTTTCACTTTTTGACTAGTCTGACTGGGATCCTGCTAATCAGGCCCCCAGTCTATCTGCTTTCTCCTTTAAATTGTTATACATGTACTTTGGTACACTTCAGATTGGATACTGGGGTACCCTTATAAGTCTCTAGTATATGGTACCCATGTACCCAGGGCATAGGTACCCCAGAAGCCTCCCATGGGCTGAACATGTATTATGCCACCCATGAGAGGCCATGCAAAATAGAACTATAGGTCTGCTACTGCAACCTGTGTAAGCTGGTGCTTGCACCACTTACTTTAGATATAGGTTCACTATATCTATAAGTCACCCCTATAGCGGGTGTTAACAATCCTGATGGCAGGGTGCTGGGTTTTACGTGAGAGGGTGCCCCTGCATGAGCAGTGCCCCTCTGCAGCCTACGGAGGCCATTCTCCCGGGTTGTCTGTGACTTAGCCAGACATATAGGTAGAGGTGCATTATAACCTCGCGGTAAATGCTATCTCGAAACCGGCTGCAATAAAAAGATGTTGTGTTTGGTATCAAACACCTCGGAATCATACCTCCACACCGGTAACCAGTGTGGGAGGTATGATTCCACCCTTCTGAAGGGAGCTTCGTGGGACAACGGGTCTTTCCTGTGCCAGCCTTCTTGACCCGGTCAGCACAAAATGGATGCTGCCAACTTGAGACACATTTCTGCCATCCTGCTGCTGAGTTAAACTCCAGCAGAGGAAGGCAGCACAATAGGCATCCTGTCACAGGGAGGTGTGACCACCTCCCAGACAGGATTTAGTGTATTGGGGCTGGGTGGGTGCACTCAGAGAGAGTCTGAAAGTCTGCACCTGGGGCACATTTGGTGCCCCTGTGCATAGTCCAGCTCAAACCAGTTCTGGGAGCTGTTGGCTCCTGCTCTGGTACAAAACTGCACAAAAGACATGGGAGTAACCTCCCCTCTGTCCTGACCCTCCCCTAGGAGGGTCCCCTGAATCTGTCCAACCCTCTCCCGTGGGTACAAAAGGGCTTCCCTGACTGTAGCACTTTAGATTTTACATGGACAAGATTCTACAAGAAGCAACCACTGACCTTCGACCTTCTGGACTCTCTGGACTTCGCTGAGCTTTGACTGGACCTGACTTCGTCTACCTCTCCGTCCAAAGCTTTGTCTGTGCCCTTGCTCCATACAGGTTCTGTGCAGGACCTGTGGTGCACTAAGGACAACTGAAGAATCTCCTTTGGGGTGTAGGAGTCACTCCCCTGCATCCCCAGGCACCTCAACGCAACTGACCGGTCTGCTGCTCCCATGTTCCTGCAGACTCTGAAGACTCCAGCAACACAGGAGGCGAGTTTCAAAGGGCCCTGAGATTGATCTGCTCTCTCAGTAAGTTTGAGGCAAGTATCCCTCGTGGGAACTTCATAACTTGAACCCCTGTGCACAGCATCTATTTGCAAGTGCATATGCTTGTTGGCAATTTCTGAGTGTGTGCATTGGATCCTGTGTAGTCCTGACCCTGAGCAGTATTTTCACCAAAGGACTCCAGCCTCCTCTCAAGAAGTGCTGCGTGGGCTGGTACTTTGTGATTTTGCTCGAGGTCCCCTTGCGACTCCTGGTAATTTGGCCTGTGGGTCCTCCTGAGCGTCATATTGAAGTATGTTGGGCTTTCCTGGTTGCTCCAGATGTGCCCTGACTTCCCAATGCTTGGTGAGTCTCCTGGACTTAGTTGGTCCACACCGTAACCTGCTTGACCTTCCTACGTGGGTTGCTTTTGCCAATGCTACTTGGTGCTCCAGCCGGACTCTGACCCCTCAGCACTCAACATCCTTTGTGGGACAGCTCGTCTCTGGCTCCTGGTTGTGGTCGACATCTCCTGGGCCTCGTAGTTGCATAGTCAAGTATCCTTTCTTCGCACCTGAAGCACCCGACATCGGTGGACATTCGTCTCCCAAGCGCTTGGTCACTCTGAAGTGACCCAGACTCTATCCACTCTGCTTTCAGGTTCCTCTCTTCAAGAATCCATCCTTGGATTCCACGGACCCCTTTCACCTTCACGGCAGTAGTACTTCTTCAAAGCCTTCAATAGAGTACGACGGCAGTTTTCGACGCCACTTCAACCCTATACACCCAGCTCCTCTGGGAGAGGTAACTCTGGTACTTCGGTATCCACGGGTGGGGTGGCTCTCCAAACTCTTAAGTTCTGAAGGGTTTAACCGAAGTCCTCCTAGAGGGGCCCTTAAACTAAAATTGCAACTGCGACTTCCCCATAGAATTGTGCGGAGCCTGCGGTCATGTTAGCACACTGCACCTGTCCTTCATGGGGTCCCTATCTACTCACTTTGGGTGGTTCCTTGGGGTCCCAACAATTCTATGTGCTCCATACCTTGTCTTGACCTGAGTCATGGTTGTTATACCACTATTTTAGTATACGGTTTGGTCTCCCCCTGGAGCCCACTGTGTATTGTGCAACTTACAACTGTTCTATTGATATCGTATTGTGTGCTTTCTGTTCTATCCTCAGGTAGAGGATACTAGAGAGTGTTATATAAATAAATACATATTTTTATATAACTAGTCTGTGGTTCTCTTTTCATTTAATTAATTGAGGAGGTGATATTCTGGTAAAACAAGCTGCTTTACATTCCTTCAAGATTAAGCCTGAAGGCTGCTCTCCACAGCTACGACTAGGATAGCTTTCTAAAGGTTATCTTTGACTGCATACATCATAAGGGCCATTTGGACTGGTGCAAGGTGCCCACTTTAATTAGTGGACAGCATGTACCAGGCCAACTTTTCACTTGTAATTCTCAGATTGGGGCTACTGTAGTGTCCAGGGGGATCACTTTAGTGTCAAGACACCTACGCACACAAGTGTCACGACACATGCGGCCATATACAACATCACACCTTTTATTTCTGATGCTGTTCTGCAACAGCAAGCAAGCATTTGTTTTCCAATTTACTGATGGCCATCAGACATAAGCTTTGGCAAAGTCAAAAGTTCAGATAACACTGAAAGGCGAGACATATTTGCTTTGCCAATGTCTGTTAATTATCAGACCAGAGCAAAAGAGAGAAAGTCTTTTCAGAAAAAGGAGGAAGTGAAAGAAGGAAAACAGTGACAAAGGGAGAAATAAAGAATGAAAAAGGACATGCCACATTGAGTTAAATTACAGGAAGTTCTAGGTGATTGAAGAGGCATGACTTCACATGAGGCAGCCCTAATGTTTGCCAGACCTGGCATGCAACAGCACTAGCAGCAAATTCCTGAACACACTCTGGAGTGATGCACTTTTTAAAAATGTATTTGCACATTTAGCACTGATTGGCACCATATCATCCGTTACAGATTAGAGGCCACTCAGAAGAACTGACTGTATAGCTGTTAATGAGGAAAACCTGTTAATCATATAGACCAATGCTTTCCCTATGACAGTAACCTCGATTGCCCCTGTTGTGACGACTTCCAAAATTTGATTTCACAACAAAGATGATATTTTTGACACCCCAAAGAAATGTAATAAATACTTAGCAATACGTCTGTCAAATTTTTTTTTATTCCAGAAGTAAAAACATTCAATGAAATCCAGAATATGAGCGTAAAAAATAGACAAATGTTGTACTGCGCTTGCGCAATAAGTGACACGGTAAGTTGGAGCGGAACGAAGACAAGAGAAAAATTTGACACCCTTCTCAGGAATCTGTTAACCAAAAACTGACATCTTCTTGATCGGTGTTGTAGTTGAATCCTAAAACTGAATGGGGAACTGAAAAATGAACCATTTCATTTCTTAAAAGGAATGGATTCTTCAGATCTATGATAAACAGAAGTGACGGAACCAGTTTGTGGTCCCGGGCGCAGTCACATGTTGTAGACAGGATTTTGAAGTAAAGAACTAAATTAAAGTTACTCGGTGCTTTCAGAAAAAGCAATAAAGTTTTATTGGTCTGACAAAAGTGTTTTCCATATTAACATTTAGTAAAAATGTTACTGATGTACATAAAGTTCAAGCATGTTTAAAAAGTCAGGCATGCCTTGCATGGTGCCAACATTACAGCGTATTGCTTATTGGAGTCACATGTGTCGAATTATTTTAAACTAGTTAGATCTATCGAAAAATTGCGCTGCCAGGGAACACGAGGCCATTGGGGATGGTCTGTTCAGATTTTCCAACTACTGCCCTACGCTTTGAAGGAGGTGCAGGAATTCATACAGGATATTGCACTGGGTATGAAATTTGCCAGGGGAGACTCACCCAATCTGAACCTCGCCACTCACCAAGAGATGACAAGGAAGGCTAATTGTACTGCTTAGGATCTGGGGAAACCCAATGACGTTCTTACCAATTTAGATCATGCCTGGCCCCAAAAATAGGACCACCACCTCCCGAGGCTTTAAACATGCAGTGAGGGGTGGCCCATGTGTCCTGAGGACTTCAGGACTAAAGTAGACTTCATCTGCCAAGCAGAAGTTCCCCAGGAGGTGCGTTTGCAGAGTGGTGTGTGAAAAGGGGGCGTGGCCTCTGACCACTCTCAGCAGTTCAGCTGTGTGGGGCTTACTGGAGGTAACAGGAGGGCTAGTTGGCCCCAGGGACCCTCAATAGGCAAGGGGACTTCATCCCCCAACCAAGAGCATGCCAGGAAGTGTGTATGCAGAGTGGTGGAGAAAGGGGGCGTGGCTTGTGTCCACCTCTCAGTAAGTCCACTGTGTGGGCCTTACTGGAGGTAACAGGTAGGCTAGTTGGCCCCTAAGGACTCTTAGCAGCGAAGGGGACTTCAATCCCTATCCAAGAGCACACCAGGGAGCGAGTTTGCAGAATGGTGGGCAAAGGGTTCGTAGCCTGCTATGAGAACTTAGCAATCCTGCTGTGTGGGACTTACTGGAGGTAATAGGAGGGGTAGTTGGCCCCCAAGGATGTCCTTGGGGTCAGCAACCCCTCCTGTTACCTCCAGTAAGTCCCATACAGTGTGATTGCTAAGAGGTCTTCGGAAACCAGGCCCCCCCTTAGTCCACCACTCTGCAAACATGCCTCCTGGCACACTTCTGTTTGGGGGATGAAGTCCACTTTACTCCTGAGGGACTTTGGGGGTCAAGAAACCCTCCTGGTACCTCCTGTAAGTCCTATGCAGTAGAATTCCTATGAACCTATGTAATAGGTCTCGCATTTGCGAGAGTTAGAGCTATTGATGTTATAAATGTACATTTCTTTTTACTAATGTTTTTGGGAGTGAAGTGGATGTATGTTGTGTGTAGTGGAATTATGCGGTATGTTGTGCAGTGAAATTATGTGGATAGATAGTATGTGGTATTTAGTGTATAGGAATTATGTAGAGTGGGATTGTGTGTTGCAGACAATATTTATGTGTATGGTAGTCTGTGTTGCGGAGTGGTAACCTCAGGTTTAGTCTTTCTTGTTTCCATAGAAGCTAAACTATTAACTCAGTGAGACAAAAAAAAACTGAAGAAACCACTGAGAAGCACTTCTGGACCTAGTTAGAGGTATGAGCAGGGCAACTGGAATTATGCTACTGTTGAGCTGCACCGATTGTTGCATTATTATACATTTTCCCCATGTGAGGCATAATCCATCATCTGCGGCATAATCTGCACATTTGAACATAACAAATCTTGTTCCTAGCTCAAACAGTTCAAACGTTACTAAAAATGCAGTGTTACAGCATGGTGGAAGGACCTTTGCAAACCTGGAATGGTCACCTGTTACTTATTAATAAATGTGGGTGTTAAATTGGTAATAATGGTGTGCAAACCACTCTTGCTTCTTTCTGCACTTCTTTTGACTATTTCTGCCCCCCTCTTGCCTCTTTCTATACCTCTGTTGCTTCTTTCAGTACTTCTCCTGCCTCTTTCTGCACTTCTCCTGCCTCTTTCTGCACCTCACTTGCCTCTTTCTGCACTTCTCTTGCTTCTTTCTGCACATCTCTTCTGCTTTCTGTACCTCCCTTCTATCTGCACCTTTCTTGCTTCTTCCTGCACCTCTCTTGCCTTTTCCCTTGCCTCTTTCTGAACCTTGCTTGCTTCTTTCTGCACTTCCCTTGCTTCTTTCTGCCCCTCTCTTGCATCTTTCTGCACCCCTTTTGCATCTTTCTGGACCTTTCTTGTTTCTTTCTGCACCTCTCTTTTTTAAATTTCTGCACCCCTCTTGCCTCTTTCTGCATCCCTCTTCCCTTTATCTGCACCTCTCTTGCCTCTGTCTGCACCACTTTTGCGTCTTTCTGCACTTCTTTTGTCTCTTTCTCAACCTCTCTTGCCTTTTCTCTTGCCTCTTTCTGCACCTTGCTTGCTTCTTTCTGCACTTCCCTTGCTTCTTTCTGCACCTCTCTTGCTTCTTTCTGCACCCCTTTTGCATCTTTCTGCACCTCTGTTGCTTCTTTCTGCACTTCTCTTGCTTCTTTCTGTACTGCTCTTGCCTCTTTCTGCACCTCACTTGCAAATTTCTGCACTGTTCTTGCCTCTTTTTGTACCCCTTCTTCCCTCCTTCTGCACCTCTCTTGCATCTGTCTGCACCCCTGTTCCCTCTTTCTGCGCCTTCTTGCCTGTTTCTGCAATTTTCTTGCCTCTTTCTGCAGTTCTCTTGCTTCCTTCTGCATTTCTCTTGCCTATTTCTGCACCTCTCTTGTTTTTTTCTGCAATCCTCTTGCTTCTTTCTGTACTTTTCTCATCTGTTTCTAAATTAAAATGGGAAGTGCAAGCTGTCAAGTTTAAAGGTCTGCGTGCTCTTGTGACTGAGGTATATGTCTCCTTGTACATGTACTCTCACATGTGCTATGCATCTGAAGATGGTAGCTTAAAAGCGGGTGGCTTCTCTCATAGATGGTCAAAACTTCTTAGTTGTGCTCTGTCATTCAGTTGCACAGGCAGACATGTCTTGTATATATGGGTGTTATAGAGCCCCTCAAATAAACTATTGAATACCTATGTGCCCTGTATTATGAGCAGAAAGAAATACATCCACCTTTTTTTATGCAAATTTTCAGAGTATGCTGTTTGAAACACAGGTATTCAAGTATTTGCATGTTTATTTTTATATAACATGTCACTTGGTAAAAGCAGGGACGCATGCATGCGTACCTTCACAAACTTGGTCAGACTTACAACAGTGATATGTTAGGATTATTGTTTTACATTTGGTAGCTCCTAACATTCTGAGCAGTCAATGAAAAGTGAACCTTCAAGAGAAAAGTTAGGTTTAATACATCTTGGGAGAAGTCTGTGGTAAGGTACAGTTGAAGTAGGCCTCTTTCTGCACCTCTGTTGCTTCTTTCTGCACTTCTCTTGCTTTTTTCTACACCTTTCTTCCTCTTTCAGGACTTCTGTTGCCTCTTTCTGCACTTTTCGTGCTTCTTTCTGCACTTTTCTTCTTCTTTCTGCACCTCTCTTCCCTCTTCCTGCATTTCTCCTGCTTCTCTCAGTGCCTTTCTTCCTCTTTCTGTACATGTTCTACCTATGTAGGCATAGTTAGAAATTAGCATTTAAAAAACCTTGGAAAATCCACTGAAAAAACCACAGGTTTCAGGGATGTTATAATTAGGAATTAAAATTTTTAAAAAAACTTAGAAATTCACTGAAAACACAGGTTTCAGGGACTTTATAGTTATAAATTAACATTTAAAAAACCTTAGAAATTCAATGAAAAAAACCACAGGCTTCAGGGACGTTATAGTTAGGTTGACATTTCACTCATACAAAAACAGAGCAATTTGGCCGTTATAGTTAGCTGAGCTAACTATAATTCTCAGCCCCGCAATGCACTGCTGATGACATCACATATATCACCAGTCATGACATAGTCAGTGACATCACTGATGACATCTCAAATTACATCACTGATGACATCATCCACTTAATATCTGATGCACCTCCTCACACCCTATTCTAACCTTTGATACACCCACTCTAAAATATAGACTACCATTCTCGAAACCATAGACACACCAATACCAGTTAGTATACACCCACTCACTTATTCATAGGTCTACACACACATTCACTCACTCACCCATACAGTTACTTTACACACAGTCACTCATCAATACAGCCACTGATATATGCACTCATACACCCATACAGATACTCACAGTGCACCACTCACCTGGTGAATCACCCAAAGAATCAATCTCACTGCCATTTACTCACCTATACAGTTAGAACTACACCACCTCACTTATTCATACAGATAGTAACACATACTTACTCTCTTCTACAATCACGGACACAAGCACACACTAATCCATACAGCCACTTTCGCAATCACTCACTCACATATACAGTCACTTATATACTCCAACACTCACATATACTGCCTTTCACAATGCAGTTACTCACCCATATACCACTGAAACATCTATACACTTACCAAAACACAGCCATATGCACACTCACTCAACCATACAGCCTCTTCCAGATGCATTCATGAGCCCATACCCCTGGGCATTCAACCACTCACACCTCCATGCAGTGAGTTATACACCCCCTCCCCCACCCACACAAACACTCAGGCACCCATACAGGTACTCAGACAACCAATTATTAACTCATATAGACACTCACTAAATCGTCCATTCTGACACTTCTACAGCCACTCATTCTTCAATGCACCTTGGCGGATATATGTATATATGGAGTAGGGGTAGTGTGTATGTGTATATATATATATATATATATATATTACTCTCCAAAGCGTCCAGATCTTAGGGAGGCACACGACAGCTTGCATCTCTTCAACCCTCCTCCAGCACTCCCGAATTCTCTCTCTCATGCCGACGCGTTTCAAGGTAAAGACCTCTTCTTCCAGGGCAATATGTACAACTGGAGCGCAGTGAGTACTTTCCTATTGGCTCAGTGCTTTTAAATTGATTGGCTTAGTGCAACTTCCTGTAGGGGTGCATGCTAGTTAAGTACAACTTCCTGTTGGAATGCATGCTGGGATATTGAGTCCCAAGGCAAAGTACAATTATTTTCCCTCAGTGGGCCACTCGCGCTCCTATATTTTAAAACAAATCAATCCCCTATAGTAGGGTCTGGAGCTGCCTGGGAGGAATCCTCTTCCTTTCTGGCTCGCTGTGCTTCTCTGCCTGGATGTAGTTCCTGGCTCCGCCTCACTTCAAGTTAGTGATGGTGCTCTCCCCCACGGCAGAACAGCCACGTTAACATTACTCTCCAAAGCGTCCAGATCTTAGGGAGGCACACGACAGCTTCCATCTCTTCAACCCTCCTCCAGCACTCCCGAATTCTCTCTCTCATGCCGATGCGTTTCAAGGTAAAGACCTCTTCTTCCAGGGCAATATGTACAACTGGAGCGCAGTGAGTACTTTCCTATTGGTTTAGTGCTTTTAAATTGATTGGCTTAGTGCAACTTCCTGTAGGGGTGCATGCTAGTTAAGTACAACTTCCTGTTGGAATGCATGCTGGGATATTGAGTCCCAAGGCTGCCGTGGGGGAGAGCACCATCACTAATTTGAAGTGAGGCGGAGCCAGGAACTACATCCAGGCAGAGAAGCACAGCGAGCCAGAAAGGAAGAGGATTCCTCCCAGGCAGCTCCAGACCCTACTATAGGGGATTGATTTGTTTTAAAATACAGGAGCGCGAGTGGCCCACTGAGGGAAAATAATTGTACTTTGCCTTGGGACTCAATATCCCAGCATGCATTCCAACAGGAAGTTGTACTTAACTAGCATGCACCCCTACAGGAAGTTGCACTAAGCCAATCAATTTAAAAGCACTGAGACAGTAGGAACGTACTCACTGCGCTCCAGTTGTACATATTGCCCTGGAAGAAGAGGTCTTTACCTTGAGACGCGTCGGCATGAGAGAGAGAATTCGGGAGTGCTGGAGGAGGGTTGAAGAGATGCAAGCTGTCGTGTGCCTCCCTAAGATCTGGACGCTTTGGAGAGTAATGTTAACGCGGCTGTCCTGCCGTGGGGGAGAGCACCATCACTAACTTGAAGTGAGGCGGAGCCAGGAACTACATCCAGGCAGAGAAGCACAGCGAGCCAGAAAGGAAGAGGATTCCTCCCAGGCAGCTCCAGACCCTACTATAGGGGATTGATTAGTTTTAAAATACAGGAGCGCGAGTGGCCCACTGAGGGAAAATAATTGTACTTTGCCTTGGGACTCAATATCCCAGCATGCATTCCAACAGGAAGTTGTACTTAACTAGCATGCACCCCTACAGGAAGTTGCACTAAGCCAATCAATTTAAAAGCACTGAGCCAATAGGAAAGTACTCACTGCGCTCCAGTTGTACAAATTGCCCTGGAAGAAGAGGTCTTTACCTTGAAACGCGTCGGCATGAGAGAGAGAATTCGGGAGTGCTGGAGGAGGGTTGAAGAGATGCAAGCTGTCGTGTGCCTCCCTAAGATCTGGACGCTTTGGAGAGTAATGTTAACACGGCTGTCTTGCCGTGGGGGAGAGCACCATCACTAATTTGAAGTGAGGCGGAGCCAGGAACTACATCCAGGCAGAGAAGCACAGCGAGCCAGAAAGGAAGAGGATTCCTCCCAGGCAGCTCCAGACCCTACTATAGGGGATTGATTTGTTTTAAAATACAGGAGCGCGAGTGGCCCACTGAGGGAAAATAATTGTACTTTGCCTTGGGACTCAATATCCCAGCATGCATTCCAACAGGAAGTTGTACTTAACTAGCATGCACCCCTACAGGAAGTTGCACTAAGCCAATCAATTTAAAAGCACTGAGCCAATAGGAAAGTACTCACTGCGCTCCAGTTGTACATATTGCCCTGGAAGAAGAGGTCTTTACCTTGAAACGCGTCGGCATGAGAGAGAGAATTCGGGAGTGCTGGAGGAGGGTTGAAGAGATGCAAGCTGTCGTGTGCCTCCCTAAGATCTGGACGCTTTGGAGAGTAATGATAACGCGGCTGTCCTGCCGTGGGGGAGAGCACCATCACTGATTTGAAGTGAGGCGGAGCCAGGAACTACATCCAGGCAGAGAAGCACAGCGAGCCAGAAAGGAAGAGGATTCCTCCCAGGCAGCTCCAGACCCTACTGTAGGGGATTGATTTGTTTTAAAATACAGGAGCGCGAGTGGCCCACTGAGGGAAAATAATTGTACTTTGCCTTGGGACTCAATATCCCAGCATGCATTCCAACAGGAAGTTGTACTTAACTAGCATGCACCGCTACAGGAAGTTGCACTAAGCCAATCAATTTAAAAGCACTGAGCCAATAGGAAAGTACTCACTGCGCTCCAGTTGTACATATTGCCCTGGAAGAAGAGGTCTTTACCTTGAAACGCGTCGGCATGAGAGAGAGAATTCGGGAGTGCTGGAGGAGGGTTGAAGAGATGCAAGCTGTCGTGTGCCTCCCTAAGATCTGGACGCTTTGGAGAGTAATGTTAACGCGGCTGTCCTGCCGTGGGGGAGAGCACCATCACTAATTTGAAGTGAGGCGGAGCCAGGAACTACATCCAGGCAGAGAAGCACAGCGAGCCAGAAAGGAAGAGGATTCCTCCCAGGCAGCTCCAGACCCTACTATAGGGGATTGATTTGTTTTAAAATACAGGAGCGCGAGTGGCCCACTGAGGGAAAATAATTGTACTTTGCCTTGGGACTCAATATCCCAGCATGCATTCCAACAGGAAGTTGTACTTAACTAGCATGCACCCCTACAGGAAGTTGCACTAAGCTAATCAATTTAAAAGCACTGAGCCAATAGGAAAGTACTCACTGCGCTCCAGTTGTACATATTGCCCTGGAAGAAGAGGTCTTTACCTTGAAACGCGTCGGCATGAGAGAGAGAATTCGGGAGTGCTGGAGGAGGGTTGAAGAGATGCAAGCTGTCGTGTGCCTCTCTAAGATCTGGACGCTTTGGAGAGTAATATATATATATATATATATATATATATATATATATATATATATATATATATATATATTTATATATATGTATATATATATATATATATATATATATATTTTTTTTTTTTTTTTTTTTTTGCACTGAAACAAACATAGGTTTCAGGCACTTTATAGTTAGAAATGAGCATTTAAAAAACCTTATAAATTTACAGATAAAACCATAGGTTTCAGGCATGTTGTAGTCAGTTGGACAGTTCAGTCGAACAAAACCAGAGCAATTCCCCCGTTATATTTAGTTCAGCTAACTATAACTCGCGCCCCTGCAATACACATATTACATCATTTCTCTGGTTTTGTGCCATATTACGTTTGTGACCATACTAACGCTTGACCATTCTTTTTATTTATCCAACAGGTTTCTGAGGACGATCTAAAGTTATTTCGATCCACAAGTTGATGTTCCCAGTTGGCAATGTCACTCGTTATATGTTTTTGTATTGTTAATTTAAGTTTTTCTAATAAAGTACTGTTTTTCCACTACTGTTGACTACTAGACTTCATGACCAGGCACACCTCCATTTCAGTGACTACAATCTTGGATCGGGAGCACAGAGGCATCAAACAATGGCTGAGGTTGGGTTTGGTTGTGCAGGAATACTACGAATTGGGACGAGTGAATGGTACGGATGCAGGGGCGCTACGTTGCTTTTGTAGACATGCATCCAAGACTAGTGAGGAAGTTTAATAGAGCTGGCTGTAACACGTGTCCAACTCTCGCATTTGTTAGTTGAAAGATACCAGAGGCCAACAGGTGCAGCACAGCTATCAGCTTTATCTGTGTAACGAGGTTGATTGTCTGCTGTGTTAGTACCTCAGCCGGTGGGCAATGTGGCAGTGTGCACCAACTTTAAAAAGGGCCATAATTCTTTCGTCACTTTTACTGCACTAAACTGCTGATAACTCAGCGATAAGTCTCAACTGTTGGGTTATAGGGTGACTCTGTAAGGGGCCCTTGAGTTTATTAGGACTTTGTTGTAGCTACATGCAAATTATAAGAAAAAATATAAAAAAACAAGAAAAGTGGGCAGTGTACAAACACCCTCACCCCCTAGGCCTGCTCAGGGGATCCCACAAAAGCTCCAGGGCCCCCAATTTTTTTTTTTGTTAAAGCGGCTGGGTACACTAATCCGGACAAAAAAATATACAAAAACTGATAGGGTGTATGCTCAATAACTTATCGCTGAGTTATCGGCACTTTACAGCAGCAAAAGAATTATCATCCCATTCTCAACCTAGTGAAAGCTGCCGATATCGCCAGCTTTCCAGCGATAGATTGCGCCAAAAAACATTGCCACCAATGAGAGCGACAACTAACACTAATGATATACAGAATAGGCATTCCTGTGCAAAAAAACACAAAAACACCACTTCCCGATATTGTCAACGGCAAGCGAAATCTGTGATGCGATCCAAAAACAGGCGCTAAGCCACGTTAGCAGTAAGGATTTAACATCTGCCTTTTACTGGTATAAAGCAGGATGACTACCTACAGTGTGAAAGGGAACCACAGCTGAAGACCAACACATGTCATAGAACTACTGATCCTGTAGCTCCGACACCCAAGAAGGCCACAACACCCACCGCCACCAACCCCAGGACCTCCCCCTCGGACCACCTCCCCCCTATTACCACCGAGGCAGCGCAGAACAGAACAGCAAACCTTCCCAAAATGGCATGGCCCCTCAGCCACAAAATAGCTGAATGTTGGTATACGTGGGAACGAAGTATGTGTGAAGGATGCAAGTCACCCATCAATAACAATGCAAACAATGCCAAGTGTAGCGGTAATGTGTTGGACAGACCTCACTATGCAGAGCACAGATCTCTCCATGTGTACATATACTGCTGGTGCTTGTAGTGCTGTGGACAGTGCACGCAACCATGTTACCTCAGGCAGTGGGGAAGCTCTCGGTCATGTAGCTGTGTCACCCCCATCCCCCGTAAGCGAAACCGGAAGCGTAGTGGGCTGGTCCAACATACGCCACTCCAGCACAGAAGTGTGAATTAATAGGCCGGGGCTCTGGGTGTGGTTCACTTTTGTGAAGGCCAACGCATCTGCCAGAATGGCGGCCCTCACCCTGCCATGAGGCCGCCATCGTGAACCCTGTCCTCCTTGACACAGGTCCCCCGCAAACCCAGCGGCACAGCACCACAGAGTTATGTCTGTACAGACCACTGCCTTCGATGTACACTGCGGACAGCAGGGCTCACAATTCAGATTGAGTCGCGATTGCAGATGACGCAGTCCAGTAGGCAAGAGACATTGCTCCCACTGCGGCCCGCCCGGACCACGCATCATCGCAGGCTGCGCACACGCTTAGTGCTTAAGTTACCACTAACTCTGTGCACCATAAGTCATCGCCACGTAGCCTTATTAAGGTAGAATTCATTAGACAAAAGATATTGCTTCCAGTGCGGCCTGCCCGGACCACGCATCATTGCAGGCTGCGCACACACTGAATTATTCCTGTGCCACTAACTGTGCAGCTCAGCTCTATGCCACATGCCTGTGGGCCTTTGCTGACCGCTGCTAACGGCCTACACTGCACACAGCATGGCTCACACCTCAAATTGTGTCTTGATTCATTAATTGCAGAGTCCAGTAGGCAACAGACATTACTCCCAGTGCGGCCCGGCCAGACCATGCATCATCGCTAGCTGTGTACATGCTGAGTGCTTCAGGTGCCGCAAACTGTGCAGCTCAACTCAATGACATGTGCCTGTGGGCCATTGCTGACTGCTGCCTCCAGCCTACATTGTGGTCAGCAGGGCTGACAAATCAGATAGAGTCACGATTGCAGATGACACAGTCCAGTAGGCAACAGACATTGCTACTAGTGCGGCCTGCCCGGACCACGCATCATCACTGGCTGCGCACACACTGAATTCTTCCTGTGCCACTAACTGTGCAGCTCAACTCTATGCCACGTGCCTGTGTGCCCTTGCTGAATGCTGCTAACGGCCTACACTGTGCACAGCAGGGCTCACACCTCAAATTGTGTCTTGATTCATTAATTGCAGAGTCCAGTAGGCAACAGACATTACTCCCAGTGCGGCCAGGCCGGACCATGCATCATCGCTAGCTGTGTACATGCTGAGTGCTTCAGGTGCCACTAACTGTGCAGCTCAACTCAATGCCATGTGCCTGTGGGCCCTTGCTGACTGCTGCCTCCGGCCTACATTGCGGTCAGCAGGGCTGACAAATCAGATAGAGTCGCGATTGCAGATGACGCAGTCCAGTTGGCAACAGACATTGCTACCAGTGCGGCCTGCCCGGACCATGCATCATCACTGGCTGCGCACACACTCAATTCTTCCTGTGCCACTAACTGTGCAGCTCAACTCTATGCCACGTGTCTGTGGGCCCTTGCTTATCACTGCTAACGGCCTACATTGCGCACAGCATGGCTCACACCTCAAATTGTGTCTTGATTCATTAATTGCAGAGTCCAGTAGGCAACAGACATTACTCCCAGTGCGGCCCGTCCGGACCATGCATCATCGCTAGCTGTGTGCTTCAGGTGCCACTAACTGTGCATCTCAACTCAATGCCATGTTTCTGTGGGCCCTTGCTGACTGCTGCCTCCGGCCTACATTGCGGTCAGCAGGGCTGACAAATCAGATAGACTCGCGATTGCAGATGACGCAGTCCAGTAGGCAAGAGACATTGCTCCCACTGCGGCCCGCCCGGACCACGCATCATTGCAGGCTGCGCACACGCTCAATGCTTAAGTTACCACTTACTCTGTGCACCATAAGTCATCGCCACGTAGCCTTATTAAGGTAGAATTCATTAGACCAAAGATATTGCTTCCAATGCGGCCTGCCCGGACCACGCATCATCGCAGGCTGCGCACACACTGAATTCTTCCTGTGCCACTAACTGTGCAGCTCAACTCTATGCCACGTTACTGTGGGCCCTTGCTGACCACTGCTAATGGCCTACACTGCGCTCAGCATGGCTCACACCTCAAATTGTGTCTTGATTCATTAATTGCAGAGTCCAGTAAGCAACAGACATTACTCCCAGTGCGGCCCGGCCGGACCATGCATCATCGCTAGCTGTGTACATGCTGAGTGCTTCAGGTGCCACTAACTGTGCAGCTCAACTCAATGCCATGTGCCTGTGGGCCCTTGCTGACTGCTGCCTCCGGCCTACATTGCGGTCAGCAGGGATGACAAATCAGATAGAGTCGCGATTGCAGATGACGCAGTCCAGTATGCAACAGACATTGCTACCAGTGCGGCCTGCCCGGACCACGCATCATCACTGGCTGCGCACACGCTGAGTGCTTCATGTGCCACTAACTCTGTGCAGCTCAAGTCCACGTCATGCACCTGTGGGCTTTTGCTGAACCCTGCCTCCGGCCTGCACTGCAGTCAGCAGGGCTCACAATTAAAATTGAGTGTTGATTCATTAATTTCAGAGTCCAGTGGACAAGTAACTATAATGTTCCTGAAACCTACACATTTCGACAATGTATTCCATACATATTTCATCGTTTGTTCCATACAACTACTGCAGTCAGCAGAGCTCACAATTTACATTGAGACATGATTTATTAATTGCAGAGAGAATTGTACTCTATGTTCTCGGATTTTGTCAAGAGGAAGTGACAAAAAGCATTCCTCGATGTCTGCGCTGACTACTGCCTTCCATCTACACTGCGGACAGCAGGGCTCACAATTCAGATCGATTCTCGATTGCAGATGACGCAGTTCAGTAGGCAAGAGACATTGCTCCCAGTGCGGCCCGCCCACACCACGCATCATCGCAGGCTGAGCACACGCCGAATGCTTCTGATGCCCCTACCTCAGTGCACCACAACTCATGGACCCTTTATGATAGAATATTTTATGTTTGATCTCATATCTGCTGTCCCTACCTCAGTGCACCACAAGTCATGGACCCTTTACAATAGAATCTTTTGTGTGTTATTTCACATCTAGTGCCTCTACCTTAGTGCAGCACAAGTCATGGACCCTTTATGATTGAATCTCTGTGTGTGATCTGATGATTACTGTTGCACTTGTTGCCAGCACCAACCATTCCTGAGGGCTGGCTTACATTCACCCCACACGCATCCAGCATAGACGTCACTGGACACGTGACCCTTGTAATAAAAAGGGGCCAAGCATGCCCGTACCCAGTTCCACTATCTATCTAACTGTGTCCGTGTGTTCATTATGTATGCATGATGCCCCTGGACCCTACCACATTACATTCTGCTGTGGACAACGCACCCAACAATGTTACCTCTGGCAGTGGGGAAGACTTTGGTTATGTAACTTTGTCTTGGTCATAGTAT
The DNA here is from genome assembly GCF_964204655.1 of Triturus cristatus. Classification (NCBI taxonomy): domain Eukaryota; kingdom Metazoa; phylum Chordata; class Amphibia; order Caudata; family Salamandridae; genus Triturus; species Triturus cristatus. Next base: position 384,099,863 of record NC_140584.1, on the reverse strand, counting down.
AAGTACATGTGTGTAGACTGGATCATTAGAGTACTGCAAAGAGAGTATATCATGAATTTATAATTGCTTGGCACGTGGTTGGAGACACACCGGTGGCGGAAAGGTGAGCAGCGAAGCCTGGGTGTGCAGGGGCAGGCAGTCACCTCTGGGCACTGGAAGTGGATGGTGTGCAGCAGCCTGGTTGCACAGGGACGTGACAGCGATGAAGGCGTGTGCAGTCGTATGTACTCTGCCATTACTGATTCTGTACTATGTTTCAGATGAGTGAGCTTGAGGGCTTCAGTATGTCCCGGCACGTGGTTGGAGACACACCGGTGGCGGAAAGGTGAGCTGTAAGGTTTTTGTCCGCAGTCGGAACTCACTCTCCCTCTCCATCTCTTCCTTTCTCTCTCTCACACTCTTTCTCTCTCTCTTCCTCTCTCACACTCTTTCTCTCTTTCTCTCTCTCTTCCTCTCTCTCACTCTTTCTCTCTTTCGCTCTCTCTTCCTCTCTATCACTTTTTCTCTCTTTCTCTCTCTCTCTCCTTTGATGGGTGCATGACACACAATCTTATCTTACTTTTTGTCTTGCAGGCTGTGATTCACAGATTGTCAAGGGATGACACGCCATGGCTGTACCTACCTTAATTTTGTTGTTTGTAAATAGAATGTTTTATATGTAAATCCATAGATGACTGTCATTCTCATTTGTCCAACCTCACATGCATCTTGATTGTTATAATTGTGCGACATCAGCTGATTTGTTACGTTACAGATTTTGGAAGGTTGCTATCACATTTGTTTTGGGGGGCGGGTTTTTTTTGTAAATGTTTATTTTCAATAATTGTTTTAACGAAGTAAACCAGGGTTTGCTATCACAGGGTGGAAACCATGATCCCGCCCTGTCATAGCAAACGGCAATGTCCTGGGGGCGCACACCCCGGGACATTGCAGGTGCCGGCCCTTGGGGGTTGCGGTCCCCAGGGCCATCAAGTGCTCCAGGAGGGGGACCACACGGCCCCCTTCCCTCTATTTTCAAAGCCCCAGGGAGGAGGTGGTCCCCAGGCTTCAGAGAGCCCGCGAGCCCACCCTGCATATTTAATTAAAGCCTCGGGTGGCGATCCCTGGGACTTGGGGTGGCCTCGGAGGTCCTCCAACAATTACAAAGCCCTTCAGAAGCTCTCCCCGGTGAGGGGAACTGGGGCTGCGAGCAGCGTACACAGCATATCGTGGTGTTTTACTCGTCATTGTGTTTTTCTATTGAGCATTTGGAACGCTTTTTAAAATTGATTACTTTGTACCACATTGATCTGCTTTTTCTGGGGGGCTTCAAAAAGTTAAGGGGAATTATTTTAGGGAGGCACTCTGACACCTTGACACTTGCAGCAGGCTTTGACCGCCCACATTTGGCACAACCGCTTTTACCGACTCTCGGCGGCGGTGGGCGCCATCTTGAGTCAGGCGGGGACAGCACTCTAGTCGCGCCGTCCTCCCGCCCTTTTCTCCTTCTATAACATGTGCATGCCGGCCAGACGGCGCAGCGGGCTGGCGCAGCGGGCGCGCCGGACGCGCGCCGAAGCCGCGCCTAAGCCAAGCCCGCCTGCGCCCGTCCGCGACCGGACTGCGCCGGGCGCATGGCATGCTGCCCAACTAGCCCCTAAAATCAGGTACGACAGCCGAAATTTACTCGCCCTACGTCCTAAAACAGTCAATCACTGCGTTGATTGCCCCCCTATTGATCCCCTCTCCAGCCCCTTCTTATGTTAACATTGCAAATGGGTACCCCCCCTCTTAACCTCGGAAGTACTCGACTCCCCTTCCCCTTTAAAGACTAATCCCACTTACTTTAAGGGAGGTCTCATTAATGCTAGATCCCTAGCCTGTCACAGCCAAGACATATTTGATTTAATAACAGGACATGATTTAGATGCTCTTCTTATTACCGAAACTTGGCTCAATGACTCGTCAAATCCCGACCTGGCTACTGCCCTTCCCCCTAATTTCACTATTTTTAGGCGGGACAGACCACTTGGGCGTGGCGGTGGGGTAGCTTTAGCTATTAAAAAAACCTTCCCCTGCCATATATTTGATCTAGGCCACCTCAAAGAAAGTGAGGGCATAGGCTTTTCAATTAAAATTAATGCCACGACCTCCTTTTCAGGGGGACTCATATACCGCCCTCCTGGGAATGCCACCCCTTTTCTTGAGTCACTAGATGAGGTCCTGGGAGCACTTACACTGCACTATCCCAATTTTACCTTATTAGGAGATATGAATTTGCATTTAGAGTCTTGTATAGACCCCCATGCCATTTCTTTCCAACATTCATTAAATATCTTTGGATTGTCCCAACTTGTCACTGCGGCCACTCATATCGCGGGTCATACCCTTGACGGTATTTGCTCTAATCTTACAACTCTGACCACGTCCCTCCCGATACCTCAAATTTGGACTGACCATTCTTTCATTCCTTTTAATATCAAGACACAAGCCCCCACCTTGCCTAACAAGAAACGCCCCCCTCCCTCCTTTACAGTGAATTGGAGGAAAGTGTCGGAACATATTAAATTGGCCTCTCAACCCCCACCTAAACCCCCGATACCAACTGGAGACGTAACTGCCGACTCCCATAATTTCCATGCTTGGATTGACCAAATTGTTTTGGAGAATTCCGCACCCAAAAATCAACATGGGAATCAACATAAAAGAAAACCTAACGCACCTTGGTTCACCCAGGCCCTATCCGATAGCCATCTTCTCTGTCGTAGACTAGAAAGAAAATGGAGAAAAACGTACGATGAGGCTGCAAGGGCGCTTTATGTCCAACAAAGGAAATCATACCTCTCTAACATAAAAAAGGCAAAAAAGGAATATTTCACTAAAGCCATAAATGATGCCCATCAAAAACAAAAAACTATCTTCACTATAGTTAAGTCCTTCACCCATCCCAAAACTCTTGCGCCGGAAATTCCTCCATCGGCAACCTTGTGCAATCAAATCGCTGACTTTTTCGTAGAGAAAATTGTTAATATTCAGAAAGACTTCCCTCCTTCCTTGACCACCTCTTGCAAGGTTACAGACAACCACTGTCTGCTGTCTAGTTTCAAACCTGTTTCCATTCAACAAACACGTAAGGCAATTTTGGCATGTAAATCAGGAGCCCCCACTGACTCCTGTCCACCTAGCATCCTGCACCATTTGATTGATACAGTGAATCCCTATATTAACACCATTATAAATGAATCTCTCGACTCCGGGATGGTGCCCAATGACTGGAAGAAGGCTATCGTGAAGCCTCTGATGAAGAAGCCAAACAAATCCCCCACTGATCTTACCAATATGCGCCCCATCTCATTACTACCTGTCCTTGGTAAAATCACGGAACAGCTGGTATATGAAGAGTTGAAAACTTTTGTAGAGACTGGTAACATCCTGCATCCGCAGCAGTCGGGATTTCGATCTGGTCACTCCACAGAAACAGCTCTGATCGAACTAGCTGATTCTATCAAGTTCCTGCAGGATGAGGGCAGGCAGGCCATCCTCATCCTGCTTGACCAAACAGCAGCGTTCGACACTATCTCGCATGTCATCCTGATCAACAGACTGCGAGAGATCGGCGTGACAGACACAGCTTTGGCATGGGTTAAATCTTTCCTATCTAATAGGTCCCAAACTGTGTCCTTGGGTCCCTATCTATCCAGCGAGAAACCCATAACATCAGGAGTGCCCCAGGGGTCCATATTAAGTCCCCTCTTTTTTAATATCTATATGGCCCCCCTCCTCGCTGTGATAGAATCCCATGGGATCCTCGTCACGTCATACGCTGACGACACACAACTTGTCGTTACGATCGACAAAAAGTGTACGAGCGCAGATCTGCATTTCCAAAATTGTCTTTCTGATGTCTTCCAGTGGCTTAACAACAATCATCTAAGATGCAATAGTGCCAAGACCGAAATCATACTGCTGAGCAAAGATATATCCTTCTGCCCGAAGGCCTGGTGGCCCACAGGATCTGAGGCTCCACCTAGCGCTGTACATTCAGCGCGGAACCTGGGTGTGCAATTCGATTCATTCCTCTCTTTCGATGACCACGTCAGGATCACTGCTGGCCGCTGTTTTGGACTCATTAAGTCTTTGAAAAAATTCTTTGACTTCCTCCCCATTGCAGCCCGAAAATCAGTCGCGGTAGCTCTAATACTCTCCCGACTTGATTATTGTAATGGTTTAATGGCGGGAGTAAAAAAGTCCACCCTCAAAAAGCTGCAGAGCATACAACATGCAGCCGCCAGATTGGTGTTGGGACTTCCTAGAAGGTCATCAGCTTCAACGGCGTTGAACACTCTCCATTGGCTACCGTTACACAAAAGGATTCTTTTTAAACTTCTCCTCACTGTTTTTAAAACTATGAAAAACTCAGGGCCCCATTACTTTGCAAAGCGCTTCATACGCTACAACCCCTCGCGAGATCTGAGATCATCTGGTACAAATCTTATTACCATTCCAAGATTCAAATACAAAACCAGGGGTGGGAGGACCTTTACCGTCCTGGCAGCTAGGGCATGGAACAATCTACCTGTCAATCTTAGATTAACCGACAAGGAGAGCACCTTCAGAAAACTCCTAAAGACCTGTGTTTACCAACAATCAGATACCTCTGTATTGGCAGCTATCTAGCTTTAGTCTCCTCACCACGTACCATCTCTTATGTACCTGCTGCTTGCTAACTTAGCGCCAAGATGCTCCTTCCGGAGCGTATGTCTGCGCTCTACAAATACCCAAAAATATCAAATATCAAAGCAAGCCCCAGGGAGGTGGCGATCCTGCACCTAATGTACATGGAAGGTGGTGTCCCCAGGGCTGCGGAGGCCCCGAAGGCCCCTTCAATATAACTATAGGATTGCCCCTGGAACCTGGTCCACCCGGGGGCTCATTTAAATGAAATGGGGGAACCCCCACTTCATTTTTCTTTTTTAAATGTTGATCCGGATTTGGGCACCCTGCGCGCATTCTGATGTTTCTTTTAATAAAAAAATTAAATAATTTTTAGGCTTGGGGGTCCTTGTGGGCCCCCTTGAGCAGGACTAGGGTGTCAGGGTGTTTCTACCCTGCCCCCTTTTCTTCTCTTTCAATCTTTTTTCGACTGTTGTCTTGTAACTCGGTTATACCGAGTCACAAGATGGTTGCCAATACTTCCTGGTTTGCAGCCATTCACAGTGAAGCTTGTGGTCGTGGCACCCAATCACAGTGAAGCGCATGGTTGGGAGGGTGCACGACCCCACCGCTTCCCCAGATATTGATATTTTTTTAATTTCTCAGCAACTACTGAACGGATTAAACCATTTTTAAACAAATTTGGTGAAATTTAAAAAATAAAGATAGTGATATCTATGGCCACGGAGGATCCACACACCCTCCCGATCACGAGCTTCATGCTAATTGGCTGTCAACCCTCCAAACCAGGAAGTGATGTCATTTGAGATGTCATCAGTGATGTCACTGACCATGTCGTGAGTGATGTAATATATGACGTCATCAGCAGTGCATTGCGGGGGCGCGAGTTATAGTTAGCTGAACGAACTATAACGGGGGTATTTCTATGGTTTTGTACGAGTGAAATGTCCAACTAACTGTAACTTTCCCTAAAACCTATTGTTTTTTCATTGAATTTCAAAGGTTTTTTAAATGCTAATTTCTAACTATAGCATGCCTGATACCTATGGTTTTTTCAGTAATATATATATATATATATATATATATATATATATATATATATATATATATATCGCGCTCCAATTTCCGTCTTCTCCCCTTCACTCGCGGTAGGGTGCTTTCAGACGCGGTGACGGACACCGCGTATGAACAAACAGGCTTGCGGTAACACAAGGATACAAGCACTCACAGGAACAGTTGTCCTTGATCTTTATTAGGACAAACACACGACAAAACGCGTTTCGGCTGCCGCCTTTCTCAATTGTGGTCGGCACCGACTTGAGGTAAACATAAATACAATACAAGCAACATCAACATAGGAGTTGCTCCAGTCCCTCAATGGCAGCCATTACTAAACATGCAATTTCCTCCTCAAATTGCTATTCACATTTTACGCGCCAAATATTTATATCATGCCCTGAATGGGCGATCTTCCCACAGTGATTACACCTTAACATGATACATATTACTTAATATCTGGACTTTCAGAATTGCATGTAAGGCGCCATTGCTAAATATCTAACCCTTTATATATATATATATATATATATATATATATATATATATATATATATATATATATATATATATATATATCATTGTATGCTGCTCGTTTCAATCCCCAATCTCCGGAATATAAAGCAGGCACGGACCACGTTTCTGTGCAGAATTTTGATTTATTTCTTTAGTCGGCCATGACGCGTTTCGGTCCTTCCTGGACCTTGATCACATATATATATATCGATATATTTCCAAGCCAAAGAGTGGGTCCTTCTGGGATTAAGCCCGTGGTCAGGTGGTGAGCCGTACGGGTAAACCCAAACCGGACATAGACAATCCAAGTGATATGTAATAAAGCGCACTCTCAAAAGTCAAAGTGCTTTAAGCAATTAGATCTTTAATTCTCAAATGTTACGCGTTTCGACAAAAATAATGTCTTGTTCACACGATGAGTCTGACATAAATAAACAATCGACATTGACATAGGACTCCAAATACATGTCATTCACAGAGGTAGGTAAAGGCAGCGGCCATTTTGTAACATACATATGAGTAAATACGGTATCCAGAGGAACAGATATGCATTCTAGTAAAAGCACCAGATTTGAGCCAAGTTATGAACTTTTAAATAGACAAATGCCCGGTGACCAGAATGTGCACTTATGCATGGAAACATGTACTTTTATACTGGGGGTGTGTAAATATGCTATCGGACTAGTGCCAGTGGGGTGCAGAGACAAAGCGTTAAGCAATTGCGCGCCAAGTATTATTGAGCAAGTGCTCAAATCTCTGAGTCTAGTAGGACTGCTGAACATAAAATCGGAGAAGTGTAAATATTCACTGATCATTAAATGCATTTGATGGTGCTTTCGGACTACTGCCTTTTACAGAGACTAAGCGTTAGCCAATATTACGCGCTTGTGATTTTAAAGTAAGTACTCAAACCTCCAGGTCTAGTAGGACTATTGAAGTTTCCGAATTTCTTCCTCCCATTTGCCCAAGAAAAGGTTTGCAAAGCTCAATCCCTCATTTCAGTTGGTTATGCTAATATGTTATAGATCACGCATGATCTTGAACACTCATCAATTGAAAATAGCGAAGAAGTACCTTTCAGTGGTTTTAACAATTTGGTTACTGACAAAGCAGCATGCACTACCTTCAAACCTAAATCTGTATTTTACCCGAATCTTCCGCATGACTCTATCGATACGTTTCATGAAGTGGTTACGAAGGAACCTGCCAAACAGAAACAAAGCAAGACCACTAGTAATGACACCAGTTGTAATCTCTCAAATCAACAAAGAAAGATCATTGTATCTCTGTCTCAGGATAAAAATATTGTTATACGCCCATTTGATAAAGGTGAGAATATAGTACTTTGGAGTAGACAAATGTATATTGATGAGGCCCAAAGACAATTGAAGGACGAGACATTCTATTGTCCTTGTAACACCACTATGTACAATGCCAGTATCACTGCCACATTGGAAAAACTTTCAGAGTGGCAAAAGTCTGGATTGATCACATGGCAAGAGTATTGTTTCTTGAAAAAAGATTATCCCAAATTGCCTATATAGTACCTCCTCCCCAAAATTCATAAGCACCCTACGGTCCCCCCAGGGAGGCCTATAGTATCATCAGTGGGTAACGTGAATGAAAATATTTCAAAGTATGTAGAACACTTTCTTAGACAATATGTCATTTTGTTACCATCTTATGTCGGGGATACTAAAGACTTTCTGAACAAGGTGGGGCCATTACTTGGGAAGAAGGATTTACTATCATTACCCTGGATGTGAACTCACTGTACACCATAATTTGTCACGTCCAGGGTAGCGAGGCCTGTATGTATTTCCTGGGAGAGAGAGACATAAGCTACCTCGAACATACACACATGTTAGCTGACATGATGATGATGATGTGCCTTACCAATAACATTTTCTTTTTTTTTTTTTTTTTTTTTTTCAAAATTTTTTATTAAAACAATAAAGCAGTTACAAGCATGGGCCTACAACCACCAGGGCCGGCCGCTAGACTCAGAAAGGATCGTACATTAGTTAAAGCAGTAGGCGACACCTGGGGCCCAGCCCCGTAAATGGCTCAGGATAGCTCGAGAGATGCAGGAGACATACATTTAACATAAATAACAACAAAAAACAAAAGGCGAGGCATACGGGCAAAAAGCGTGTGTCAGGCTACATCCGGGGGACTTTTACTCCAAACCTTCAATTAGCTATCAACAGGAGGGAGTACTGAAAGATCGGGGGGGGTAACGGGAAAGGAACATCTATATTCGATTATTACAATCAGTCGCAAGGAACCATCAAGGGTCAGGGGGACAAGGCAATATCGGTGTCCACTAGGGGGGGCGTACAGATACCCCCACGATACACGTTCCATTGCCCCCAAATTCTACCCCATGCCCCGGGTTTACCGCGGGCCACATATACCGTCTTCTCCCTGAACATACACCAGTCCATGTTTTCCTTCCATACTGACACGGTGGGTGGCCGCTGGGAGCCCCAAAGCTGCGCTATATCCCTCTTAGCAATCATGTAGCCCAGGGCCGCCCACCGAGTCTGCACCGCATTATAATCATTGGGCTCCCACACATTCAAGACACAGCGACGCACCTCCGGCAGCAGCGCCACCCCGGTGACTTGTCCCATGACCCCATGAACCCGACGCCAGTATTCCGCCACCTCCCGGCACTCCCAAAGGATATGGAGAAAGGTGGCACTGAGCCCACACCCCCGCTTGCAGAGCCCATCTTCCGAGAATCCCATCGAGACCAGACGGGGGCCCGTCACATACACCCGGTGGAGAATCTTTAACTGGACCAGGCGGAGACGGGCTGGAATGGCGACTTCCTTGGGGGACGATAGTGCGGACTGCCAGTCCTCGTCGTCTAATTCCACCCCGTCCCCCGTCCACGTCTCCCGAAGGCGCACCAATAGGTCAGCCCGATTATTAATGAGTTTTTTATAGATTAAGGAGATAGTACTGTCGGGAACATGACCATCAAGTATGCGGTCCTCGAGGGGCGAAGAGGCCGGGATCTTGGTCCCCTCCCCAAAGACAGAGAGCAGGGCATGCCGAACCTGGGCGTATCGGAAGAACTCCTTTTCCGTGAGTTCGTATTCGCTCTGGAGCGCCGCGAAGGTCTTAACCGCGCCCTTCATCCATAAGTCTCCCACTCTACTGATGCCAATCGTGTCCCAACGGTCAAACCCCTTCGTTGTCCAGAGGCTTCCCAGTCGGTCGGAGGCAAATAAAGGAGTAGCGCATGTCAGTCGCTCACCCCAGCCCATGGCTACATTGGCTGCCTTCCAAATCCGTACCGCGATCTTAGTGGGGCCCGTCAGGGTCCGTCCAGCCGAGCGGGAGTAAAGCGCCCTGTTATAGTTACCGCCGGGAAGCAGGAATTTATCCATCTCATACGCCGGGTTCAAGCCAGGCGCATACGTGGCATGGTTAATGGCTGATAGCTGTGAGGCCCAATAATACCTGCGAATGTCGGGAAGCGCGATGCCCCCGTCGTACCAGGGGAGAGTGAGTTTGGCCAGGGCGATACGCGCCCGTCCGTCCCACACCAGTCTCCTCTGCAGGCTCTCTACTTCCCGAAAGTAGGCCACTGGAATGATGTCGAAGGAGTTCTGAAGTGCATAGAGGAACCTGGGAAGGGACATCATTTTAAACAATGCGGCCCGACCCAGTGGGGACAGGGGCAGCCTACACCACCGAGCCGTGTCTTCCCTCAAACGCCGAAGTGGAAGCAGGAGATTGTGCTCATAGCGAGCTACCGGGTCCAGCGAGATGTGTATCCCCAGGTATTTAAAGCCGGACAGAGATATTTGGATCGGAAGCCGAGGCGGCAGGAGAGGGGGGCCACCGGAGATAGGATAGACACAGGATTTAGACCAGTTAATCGTGAGACCCGAATTTCTCCCGTAGGAAGTCAGAACATCGAAGAGAACGTTAAGCGACTGCCGCGGCGAGGTAAGATACAGGAGGATATCGTCAGCATATAACGAGACCCGATCCTCAAAGCCCGGGGCCCACCGGATCCCCCTGATCGAGGGCTCCCAGCGGAGCCAAGCGGCGAGTGGCTCCAGGGCGAGAGCAAAGAGCAGAGGGGACAACGGGCACCCCTGCCTCGTACCCCTACCGAGAGCGAAGGGCCGAGAGACCCGCCCATTAACCACCACCTGAGCCATGGGTCCCGTGTAGAGATGCTTCACCCAGCCAAGAAATCCCTCCCCAAAGCCGAATTTGGTCAAGACAGCCCAGAGGAATGGCCACTCGATGGTGTCAAAGGCCATCGTGGCATCTAAAGAAACCAGCACGGCCGGTTCGGAGAGGTACTCTGCCCTGGCGAGGGCGCCATGGAGTCGCCGCAAGTTGAGGGCGGTGTTGCGATGTGGGATGAAGCCGCATTGATCAGGATGAATCAGATCGCAGATAACGCTCAACAAACGATTGGCAAGGACTTTAGCCAGGATTTTAGGCTCTGCATTTAGCAGTGAGATAGGCCTGTAAGAGGCACAGCGGTCCCGTGGCTTACCTTCCTTGGGGATCACGACTATCGTGGCCAGTCGCTGGTCGACCGGAAGGGAACCGGCCTCAAGGGACTCCTGAAACATACGACTGAGGAAGGGAGCTAGTTTATCCGGGCGCAACTTATATAATTCGATAGGTAGACCGTTGGGACCCATGGCCTTGCCCGAGCGAAGGGACCGAATCGCAGTCGCGATTTCATCCACCGACAAGGGAGCGTCCAGCTGCTCACGGTCCTCGGCAGAAAGGCCAGGCAAAGCAATGTCCCTCAGGAGAAGGCGAGAATCTTCCTCATCCCTATCAGTCACCGGGGAGTACACAGTCCGGAGGTGGTCGGCAAAACATTCCACAATCTCACCAGGCTCAGTCACACACACTCCATCCGAGACACGCAACTCCGGGACCACACGATTCACTCTCTCCTTCTTGTCCAGCCACGCAATCAGCTTTCCCGCCTTGTCCCCGGCATCATACAACCGACCCTGCTGCTCCCTATACATAGTTTTGGCAGCGTCGGTGACAAGAGATCTGTATTCAAACTGTTTCAGGCTGAGGGCATGGAGCCCGTCCGGAGTGACACCCGCCTCCAAGGCCGACTCCAGCCCCGAGATGTCAGTCTCCAGCTTCACCACCGCCTCACTCCTGAGCTTCTTGGCCACTACTATCTGGGAGAGGGCGTGTCCGCGGATTACGGTTTTAAAGGCTTCCCACAGGGACATTGCGGACAACACAGACCCCTCGTTTTCAAGAAAGTATTGGTCCATAGCCTTAACCAGACTCTCGCGGGTCGTGGGGTCTCGCAGGTACCACGGGTTAATGGGAGCGATCCGCCCTGCAGACCGCGACTCGGTGTCAAAGAGAAGCCACAGCGGGGAATGATCGGAGATACCCCTCGCCAGGTGCCTGACCTCTCGAATTCGACCCGTCTGCGCCGCGGGCATAAGGAGATAGTCTAACCTAGAAAGACTCCCATGTGCCCCAGAGTGAAAGGTGTATTGACATTGGGTCGGATGCATTAATCGCCAACTATCCACCAGGCCGAAGGTCTCCAACAGACCGCCTAGCCAAGCCTGGGCAGCGGGGAGGGCCCTGGGTGGGTGACGATCCAGGTCCCCCGAAACCACCGAGTTAAAATCCCCGCCCATAAGCAAAAGGCCATCCGGAAGTTCAAGCAGCATTCGACCCAAGTCCGCGAAGGTGGAGTTCTGGAGGCCCGGTGGGACGTAAATTGAGACCAGGGCAAGGGGATGCCCCTCCCACCTCCCAGTCAGACAAACATAACGCCCTCTGTCATCTGAGACCACCCTCGTGATCTCCAACGGAAGTGAGGATCGCAGGAGAATGCCCACCCCCCTGGAGCCAGTTGTGAAACCAGAGTGAGCCACGAGGCGGTATCCCCCCCGTTCATTGCATGGCAGACATTGCCAACCAAATGCGTCTCCTGGATAAACACCACATCAGGAGTCAGACGACGCAAATACTGCAGAACTACACCCCGTTTGATACGGTCCCCCAACCCATTGACGTTCCATGACATCAGCTTCAACCCGTCCCCCCCCATCCCCTCCAATAGATCAGAGGTCCCCCCGCAAGCAGCACAAGTCCCAAAGGTGGCAGAAAATCAATACCTCGCCCTGCAAACAAAAACCACACTACAAAACAACCCCTCCTTCCCCCCCACCCCCCCCAACACCCAACTCCCCCCACCCTGCACCCCTGCGGGCCAAAAAAAAACCCCAAATTGCAGTGTGCCTGTCGCCCAACTAACCCCAGTCTACAAAAAGACCCCGGAGGAGGAGAGGGACCCGTCCCCGCCCGCCCCCCATACAGGTACTAGCAAAACACACTGAACCAAAGAAGTACAACCCAGCTGAGCAGTGCAAATTGGCAAAATCAAGGACCAAGAGTCACTCCAAAGGGGACCCGTCACCGTTGGCACCCGCAGAGGGCCCGGGACGGCCACCTCTGTCCGGCAGCGAGTCCAACCAGTCACTCACGGCCACAGGAGAGTCAAAGAAGGCAGTCCGATCCTCATGTTCCACTCGGAGTTTGGCAGGGTAGAGCATAGAGTACTTTAGGCCCAGCTCACGAAGACGACGTTTCACCCCCTGGAATCCCATCCGCTGTTTCTGGACAAGTTGAGTAAAGTCCGGATAAAAGTTAATGGATGAGTTCTCATATCGAACCGGGCCATGGACCCGCGAGGCCTGCAGAATCGCATCCCGGTCTCTGTAGTAAAACAGTTTGGCCACGATAGGCCTCGGGGGGGCCCCCGGCCGTGGCCGCCCGCCCGGAACTCGATGAGCCCGTTCAACGGCAAAAAATGTACTCAAGCCCGCAGGGGTCAGCTGTTGGAGGATGAGTTCCTCGACCAGGAGGTCAACCGGGCGGTCGTCGGAGGACTCCGGTACGCCGATGACACGGATGTTGTTGCGTCGGGCCCGTCCCTCGAAGTCCTCCAGCCGCCGGGCCATCTGCTCATTGACCACCTTGATGTCGCCGAGCGCGGCCTGCAGGTCCGCCACATCCGCACCCAGGGTGGAGGTCCGCGCATCGAGAGTTTGAACCCTCTCGTTTGTTTTGGAGAGGTCCGCCCGTATTAAGGTGACATCAATCGCCACCGTATCGATCTTGCGGGCCAGGGCCTCGTATTGCGTGGCGATGGTCTCCCTGATGCCATCAATGGCGCCCATGATGTCCTGTAGGGAAAGTTCCGAAGAGACGGATGTGCCACCACCGGCGACGTCTGAGGGGGGACCGGCCGTTCCAGGAGAGCCTCTGCCCTGAGTATAGCGGTCCATGTTGTTGGTCTGGACCGATCCTCCACGGAGGGAGGATTTAGTCTTGCGCCCCTCGGGGCCCCCCTTGCCCCCCATGAGGCCACGGACTCCGAGGGGGACCGCCGGACAAAAGTAGTTGGGATACCGGCCCTGGAAACCAGCGCCTCACCCGAGGCCACAGTATGACGGTGCGGGGGGACCCAAGGCGATAGGCACTCTAGTGGCAGGTGGTGACAAAGCTTTGTGCAGAGGTCAGGGAAACACCCCGTCACCTCAATCGCTCCACCGGCCAGCCCCCTGAGGTCTGAAAGTGAAACCGAAAGTGGCCGAGCGGCCCCTGGCACCGCGCCGCAGCCGTTGTTGTTCAACTGCGACACGGCCCCACGGCTCACCTTCGCCCCGGGCACCTCCGTCGGGTGGGTCCCAAAAGTTCAAACAACGATAACTCAGGATTCCCGGGTCCGATTAAATTTCTGAAAGGAGATACGTGCTCAGCCGGTCGTCATCTCCCAGATTCCATAAACCAAATCAGGATATTGTCAGGATAAATTCCGAGGAGCAGCGAGGGTCCGGGGAGCCCTGTGCTCACGCGACCATCTTGGATGCGCGCTAGGCTCCTCCCCCACCAATAACATTTTCATGTTTAATGGGGAGCTCTACAGGCAGATGTGGGGCACGGTGATGGGTACATGCTTTGCACCAAAATTTTCTAACCTTTTCTTGGGCAAATGGGAGGAAGAAATTCGGAATGAGGCCGCACTCCGTTCTGAATTTGATAATTTGGTAGTCTGGATGAGGTACATCGACGACCTATTTATTGTGGTTGAAGGGTACTAAACTTGAAGCTACAAACTTTGTTAAGAAACTCAACAACAATTAATACAATATTGTCTTGACACACAATATTAATAAAAACTGTTTTGAGTTCCTGCATACTAAGATTCAAGTTAAGGAAGGCAACATAGTAACCACTCTGTACCGGAAAGAAACTGCTGGCAACAGTCTCCAGTCTCCTTCATGACCTCAGTGGCCACCCAGATACCCTGAAATGGAGCATTCCATATGGGGAGCTACTAAGGGCACGAAGAAACTGCAGCACTGAAGACACTTACAAAGAAGAACAAGAAACCATGTTATAAAGATTCAGAGAATGTGGTTACCCAAATTGGGTTCTAAGCAAAGCTGTCAAAAAGTGAGTGATATCAGCAGAGAGAAGTCTCTGGAATATGCTGTAGAAGGAACTAATGAAACTAGTACTAGAGTGATCACTACATATAATCACCATTCCAAAAAAGTCCCAAACATTTTGGCTGACAATTGGAACATTCTCAAAACTGATAACATCATAGGTGCTAATTTGAGTGATAGACCAATGGTTACCTACAGAAAAGGCAGGAGTCTGAGAGATATTCTAGTCAAAGGTGACATCACAGAATCCCGCAAAATGAACTTACATACCCTGAAAGGTTTTTATCCCTGCAGACATTGCAGGGCTTGTAAATCTAGCCACATGGTCAAATAATTTTATATTCCAGGATGCAGTAAGAACAGGAATATAACACAGTTTCTGACGTGTAGCAGCAGCTTTGTCATCTATGTCTTAGAATGTCCCTGTAGACTTGGGTACGTAGGAAGCATGACCTTTAAGGTCAAGAAAAGAGTCCAGGAACATCTTAGAGCTATCAACAACATTGACCTACACTACCCTATTGCCAGACATTTCCAGGAACAACATCAATCTAACAGTTCTCTTCTTCGATTCTTTGCCAGTGAGCAAATTAATCTGGGTAATCGAGGTGGCCACAGGGAACTAGCACTTAGGAAAAAAGAATCCAAATGGATTCTGGAACTGGAAATGAGATTCGCTGGGGGCCATAACCTTGACAAAGAGTTACCAACGCATTTACATGAAGATTAGCACATGTAGAATGTCATTATCTTTCCATGCTATTGTCTATTACCTTCTACTTCTCATTGTTTAATTGTTTTTATTTGCAGTAATTCTATGAATTATCTGTATGAGATGCATATATTTATACTATATTGATTACTTCTCCTATCTTCCTCTTTTCACAGGAGGAAAGGAAGGGACCCACCACTCAGTATGGTCACTTCACGGGTTCCCTACCCTTTTCTTCACCAGGACCTATTGCACTGAGCTTGAGATAAGAGACATTTTAACTTCAACTTACTTATTTGGTCCTTGACTAGTGAATATTTACACTTCCCCGATAATATCTTCAGCAGTGCTACTAGACTCAGAGATTTGAGCACTTGCTCATTAATACTTGGCACACAATTGCTTAACACTTTGTCTCTGCACCCCACTGGCACTAGTTCGATAGCATCTTTACACACCCCCAGTATAAAAGTACATGTTTCCAAGCCTAAGTGCACGTTCTGGTCACCGGGCATTTGTCTATTTAAACGTTCCTATCCTGGCTCAGATCTGGTGCTTGTATTACAATGCATATCTGTTCCTCTGGGTACCGTCTTCACTCATATGTATGCTACAAAATGGCCACTGCCTTTACTTACCTCTGTGAATGACATGTATTTGGAGCCCTATGTCAATGTCTATTGTTTATTACGGACGCATTTTCTCTCAAACTCATCGTGTGAACAAGATATTCATTTGTTTACACACGTAACGTTTGAGAATTAAACAGCTATTTGCTTAAAGCACTTGGACTTTTGAGAGTGCGCTTTATTTCATATCACTTAGATATATGTACATATATATTCACTGAAAAAACCATAGGTTTCACACATGTTATAGTTAGCTGGACATTTTACTCATAAAAAAACAATGAAATTCCCCCGTTATAGTTAGTGCAGGCAACTATAACTCACGCGACCGCAATCCTCTGCTGATGCTAATACTGTATTTAGACACTTATTTGCCCATGTCTTCTTCCATTAAATTTTAGCTATACATATATTACAAATATTTTTTTTTCATCAAGACACATATGTCATCAGCAGAGGATTGCGGTCGCGTGAGTTATAGTTGCCTGCACTAACTATAACGGGGGAATTTCATTGGTTTTTTTATGAGTAAAATGTCCAGCTAACTATAACATGTGTGAAACCTATGGTTTTTTCAGTGAATTTGCAAGGTTTTTTAAATGCTAATTCCTAACTATAACGTGTGTGAAACCTATGATTTTTTCATTGAATTTGTACGTTTTTTTAAATGCTAAGTTACTTTACGCCGTTTGTGGCCGTTTGTTAACGCAGTTCGTTCCGTGCGCGCACGGTGCGCTTTGTGCACCGTGCGCGCACAGTGAGCACGCGGTGCGCTTCGCGCACCGCGCTCCCACTTTACGCAGTTAGTGCCATGCACGCACGTTGGGTACGCGGTGCGCTACGCGCACCGCGTGCCCACGTTACGCTGGATGGGCCATGTACGCACGATGCGCTTCGCGCACCGTCCGCACACGGAGGACATATTATGCGCTTCGTTGTGAAAGGTAAACTATTATATTTTCGATTGTTTAATATGCCATGCACAAAAGATGCTCTGCGGGCACCTTTTGCACACGGGGGGGGGGGGAAATGTGGATAATTTTTTTTTTATAATTAATTTTTACCGTACGCGTACGGTAAGCGTAATCGCCGTTTTTTCGAAAAATTATATAATTGATTTTTTGCCATTGGGGGTTCTTTGGGGACACCTTAATCAAGGCTAGGTGGTTAGGAGCTGTCTAACCTGCCCATTTACATGTTTTCAACCTTTGTTGTTCCTCCCCCCTCAGAGTGCGAGAGAGAAAATGGCGGCCGCCGCTTCCTGGTTTCGACCGATTCGAATGTTTACTAAGATCTAACAGCCAATCAGAATCGCGCTCGCGCACGGCACCGTACGCGTACGGTAAGCTTACCGTAAGCGCACGGTAAGCGCACCGTAAGCTGCCACAGATATATATATTGATTTAAATGCTATCTTCTCAGGAACTACTGAACAGATTTACACCAGACCTACAAAAGGCACTTCCTTGACCTGTAGACTACCTCTCTGCCAAATTTCAAGTAACTCTGTTCAGCCGTTCGGGCTGTAGCTGTGTCTAAAGGTCCTATGGAAAAATGCATAAGAAAAACGTGTTTTGGGACCCCCCTTTTTTCTCAGCCCCCGCTTGACGAATCCCCCCGAGACTTTCAGGGTAGGAGCGGAGCGTAGCGCCCCATTAGTTTTAAAAATGTCGCGAGGATTCGTCGACCGGCGCCAAAGTTATTCTAAATAGAATGTTGCGGTTTTCCTATGGAAACAGGGTCCTAACTATAACTACCTACTGGCGACCGCCAGTAGGTAATATATATATATATATATATATATATATATATATATATATATATGAAACAACCAAACACGCCGTGGTGTGTAAAAACGGAAAGCACTCCAAAAGATTCAAAGCATCAATGCTTTATTTTGCGAGCTCCCCCGTCCCAAAACGCTGACACACGCGTTTCGCTAACTGGCTTTCTCAATGTCAGCTTTCCTTGTGCTTCGTGGGAACATTTGAACTTGTGCGCGTGTCACAAAGTTTTTAGTAGAAAACAAAGACGTACTTAGGCAACATTGTTCAAAAATACATGGCGGCCATCTTAAAGTGACTGATCTGCAAATGATGTTCCTGTAGCTAAAAATGAAGTGCAATTGTGCAAGATTAAAAAACACACACAGTAGTACCATGTATTCATTAGGTACTATCCTTAGGGGGAAGGAAGAAAAGAAATTGGTAATAAACAGATATCTAGCAATCTCATACATGAATGTATATACAATATGTACATCCTATTTATACTCAGAAATATAATGTGGATAAATATCCAATTCATTTATATTCGTATTGTTTAGTATATCACCCCCTGGTTTAGTTAAAAAATATATATATATATCTATATATCTATATATAATTCCTCCAAGCTTAGGTAACTGCCACCGCACTCCTGAACAGAGGGTGCGTCGTCGGAGCGGACCACCCCAGCACGGTCCGTAAAAATTACAAAACTCCTCGTAGCACAAGGATGACGACGCCGTGTTCTGGCCAAGAAAACTTTATTGAACTCGACTGGTAGGACGCGTTTCGCCTGTCTAACCTGCTAGACAGGCGAAACGCGTCCTACCAGTCGAGTTCAATAAAGTTTTCTTGGCCAGAACACGGCGTCGTCATCCTTGTGCTACGAGGAGTTTTGTAATATATATATATATATATATTATCTACTGGCGGTCGCCAGTAGATAGTTATAGTTAGGACCGAGTTTCCATAGGAAATCTGAAAATTCTATTTTGAATAACTTTAGCGCCGGTTGACGAATCCTTGCGAAATTTTCAAAAATAATGGGGCGCTCCGCTCAGCTCCCACCCTGAAAGTCTCGGGGTGATTCGTCAAGCGGGGGCTGAGAAAAAAGGGGGGTCCCAAAACACGTTTTCCCCATGCATTTTCCCATAGGACCTTTAGTCGAAGGTACAGCCCGAACGGCTGAACAGAATTACTGGAAATTTGGCAAAGAGGTAGTCCTCAGGTCAGGGATGTGCCTTTTGCATATATGGAGTCAATCTGTTCAGTAGTTCCTGAGAAAATTGCAGTTAAATGTACATAAATATCTATAGGCGCGCACCGTGCGCGCATCTCACCGTGCGCGAGCGTAATTCTGATTGGTGGTTACATGTCAGTCAACGTTCGAATCGGTCGAAATCAGGAAGTGTCGGCCGCCATTTTGTGTGTTTTGTGTGTGACAATGAAAAAGAAAGGTGGAGAACGTGAAAAGGGGGCAGGGTAGAGAGTTCCTGACCCCCTTGTCTTTGTCAGGGGGTCCCTGAAGGACCCCGAAGGGTGAAAAAAACATTTTTTTTTTCAAAAGATCGCGGGTTGCACGCATGGTGAAAAACCTTAAAATAAATAAATAAATATATAAAAAATATAATAAAACATACATAACTTAGCATTTAAAAAACCTTACAAATTCACTTAAAAAACCATAGGTTTTACGCACGTTATAGTTAGGAATTAGCATTTAAAAAACCTTGCAAATTTACTTAAAAAACCATAGGTTTCACACATGTTATAGTTATCTGGACATTTCACTTGTAAAAAACCATTGAAATTCCCCCGTTATAGTTACTTCAGAACTATAACTCGCGCGACCTCCACTCTATCACAAGGATGATGTCATCAGTGATGTCATGAGTGATGCCACTGACCATGTCATGAGTGATGTATGGTTTTTTAAGTGAATATATATATATATATTCACTTAAAAAACCATAGGTTTCACACATGTTATAGTTAGCTGTACATTTCACTCGTAAAAAACCAATGAAATTCCACGTTATAGTTAGATCAGGTAACTATAACTTGCGCGCCCACAATAAACTGCTGATGACATCACATAGTACATCACTCATGACATGGTCAGTGACATCACTCATGACATCAATGATGACATCTGAAATTACACATTGTGGATTGCGGTCGCGCAAGTTATAGTTACCTGATCTAAATATAACGTGGAATTTCATTGGTTTTTTACGAGTGAAATGTACAGCTAACTATAACATGTGTGAAACCTATGGTTTTTTAAGTGAATTTGCAAGGTCTTGTAAATGATAATTCCTAACTATAACGTGTGTGAAACCTATGGTTTTTTCAGTGAATTTGTACGTTTTTTTAAATGCTAAGTTATGTATTTATTTTTTATTTTTTTTTCTGGTTTTTCACTATGCGCACACCCTGCGCGCACGGTGCGCTTCGCGCACCGTGCGCGCGCTGTGGGCGCTCGGTGCACTTTGCGCACCGAGCGCCCACGTTGCGCTGTCCATGCCGTGCGCGCCTCGCCTTTTTTTACGCAGTAACATTTGTTTTTTTCTCCCTTGTGGGTCCTTTAATTTATTTAATAAATGTGATTGTTACTTCTTTAGTTTTTTTAAAAAAATTTTTGCCGTGCGCGTTCGGTTAGCTTACCGTACGCGTACCCCGCGATTTTTTTTAAAAATTATTAAATTTATTTTTCGTACTTTTGGGTCCTTCTTGGACCCCCTGACAAACACTAGGGGGTCTGCAACTCTCTTCGTTGCCCCCGTTTCACGTTCCCCACCTTTGTTTCTCAGTGCGAGAGACAGAAAATGGCGGCCGACACTTCCTGATTTCGACCGATTCGAATGTTTACAGTCATGTAACCACCAATCAGAATTGAGCTCGCGCACGGCACCGTACGCGTACGGTAAGCTTACGGTAAGCGCACGGAGCGCGCTTACAGATATATATATTGATTTAAATGCTATTTTCTCAGGACCTACTGAACAGATTTACACCAGACCTACAAAAGGCACTTCCTTGACCCGAGGACTACCTCTCTGACAAATTTCAAGTAATTCTGTTCAGCCGTTCGGGCTGTAGCTGTGTCTAAAGGTCCAATGGAAAAATGCATGGGGAAAACGCGTTTTGGGACCCCCCTTTTTTCTCAGCCCCCGCTTGACGAATCCTCCCGAGACTTTCAGGGTAGGAGTGGAGCGTAGCGCCCCATTAGTTTTGAAAATTTTGCGAGGATTCGTCGACCGGTGCCAAAGTTATTCCAAATAGAATGTTGCGGATTTCCTATGGAAACACGGTCCTAACTATAACTATCTACTGGCGACCGCCAGTAGATAATATATATATATATATATATATATATATATATATATATATATATATATATATATTCACTGAAA
Organism: Triturus cristatus; assembly: GCF_964204655.1. Taxonomy (NCBI): domain Eukaryota; kingdom Metazoa; phylum Chordata; class Amphibia; order Caudata; family Salamandridae; genus Triturus; species Triturus cristatus. The sequence goes on along the minus strand of NC_140584.1, from coordinate 384,078,623 downwards.
AAACCATAGGTTTCACACATGTTATAGTTAGCGGAAATTTTACTGATAAAAAACCAATGAAATTCCCCCGTTATAGTTAGTGCAGGCAACTATAACTCACGCGACCGCAATCCTCTGCTGATGCTAATACTGTATTTAGACACTTATTTGCCCATGTCTTCTTCCATACATTTTTAGCTATACATATATTACAAATATTTTTTTTTCATAAAGACACATATGTCATCAGCAGAAGATTGCGGTCGCGTGAGTTATAGTTGCCTGCACTAACTATAACGGGGGAATTTCATTGGTTTTTTATCAGTAAAATTTCCGCTAACTATAACATGTGTGAAACCTATGGTTTTTTCAGTGAATTTGCAAGGTTTTTTAAATGCTAATTCCTAACTATAACGTGTGTGAAACCTATTGTTTTTTCAGTGAATTTGTACGGTTTTTTAAATGCTAAGTTACTTTACGCCATTCGTGGCGTGCGCGCCCACTTAACGCAGTTCGTTCCGTGCGCGCACAGTGAGCACGCGGTGCGCTTCGCGCACCGCGTGCCCACTTTACGCAGTTAGTGCCGTGCACGCACGGTGGGCACGCGGTGCGCTACGCGCACCGTGTGCCCACGTTACGCTAGATGGGCCATGTACGCACGATGCACTTCGCGCACCGTGCGCACATGGAGGACATATGATGCACTTCGTTTTGAAAGGTAATATTTTAATTTTTCGTATAATTTAAAAGCCATGCACAAATGGTGCCCTTCGGGCACCATTTGCACACGGGGTGGAGAGAGTGTGGATAATTTTTTTTTTTATTATTTTTTTTTTAAATATTTTAGTTTATCTCATCTCTAATAAGCTATGCACAATTGGTGCCCTGCGGGCACCAATTGCACACGGGGTGGAGAGAGTGTGGATCATTTTTTATTTTTTTTTATTTTTTACCGTATGCTTACGGTAAGCGTAACCGGCGAAATTACCCAAAAAATAAAAATTCCGTTTTTGGCCTTGGGGGATCTTTGGGGACTCCCTCAACATGGCTATGTGTGTGGGAGCTGTCTAAACAGCCCCTTTACATGTTTTTGGGCTTTATATTTTAAAAATCACTCTCAGTGCGAGAGAGAAAATGGCGGCCGCCGCTTCCTGGTTTCGGCCGATTCGAATGTTTACTAAGATCTAAGAGCCAATCAGAATCGCGCTTGCGCACGCCACCGTACGCGTACGGTAAGCGTACCGTAAGCGCACCGTAAGCTGGCTCAGATATATATATTGATTTAAAGGCTATTTTCTCAGAATCTACTGAACAGATTTACACCAAACCTACAAAAGGCACTTCCTTGACCTGAGGACTACCTCTCTGCCAAATTTCTAGTAATTCTGTTCAGCCGTTCGGGCTGTAGCCCTGTCTAAAGGTCCTATGGAAAAATGCATGGGAAAAATGCGTTTTGGGACCCCCCTTTTATCTCAGCCCCCGCTTGACGAATCCCCCCGAGACTTTCAGGGTAGGAGCGGAGCGTTGCGTCCCACCTATTTTGAAACATTCGCGAGGATTCGAAGACCGGCGCCAAAGTTATTCAAAATAGAATGTTGCAGATTTCCTATGGAAACGTGGTCCTAACTATAACTACCTACTGGCGACCGCCAGTAGGTAATATATATATATATATATTTTACCTACTGGCGGTCACCAGTAGGTGGTTATAGTTAGGACCTAGTTTCAATAGGAAAAGTGTTTTTTGTTTTCCCAATAACTTTGGCGCCGGTTGACAAATCTTCGCGAAATTTTTAAAACTAGAGATCAGCTCTGGTCAGCTCATGTCTTCAAATTTCGGGGGGAATCGTCTAGCGGAGGCTGAGATAAAAGGGGGGTCCCAAAACGTGTTTTCCCCATGTTATTTTCCATAGGAAACTTTAGACATAGCTACATCCTGAACTGCTGAATGGAATTACACTAAATTTAGCAAAAAGGTAGACCATGGTTCAGAAAGTGCCCTTTTTGTTAAATGGTGTAAATCCTTTCCGTAGGTGCTGAGAAATTAGAAAAAGAAAAAATATCAATATCTGGGGCAGCGGTGTGTTAGTGAACCCTCCTGAGCACGAGCTTCACTGTGATTGGCTGCCAACACTCCAAACCAGGAAGTGTTGGCAGCCATCTTGTGACTCGGTAGAACCGAGTCACAAGAAAACAGCAAAACAAAGATAAAAAACAAGAAAAGGTAGCAGGGTTGAAACACCCTGACCCCCTAGGCCAGCTCAGGGGGTCCTACAAGGACCCACAGGGCCAAAAAAAAGCATTTTTTTTAAAAAACATTCAGCGGAATTCATGTTGGGGTTGTGAATCCCGCTGAAATAAAAAGAAAATGAAGCACGGGCTCCCGCGCTTCATTTTAATGAGGCTCACAGGTGGGCCAGGTCCCGGGGGCATTCTGAAAAAATAATAGCAGAGGACCGCCACCTTCCCTGGGCTCCCCGGGGCTTTAAATAGTTGGGAGGAGGGCCATGTGGCCCCTCTCCTGGAGCCCTCCATGGCACTGGAGACCGCCACCCCACAGGGTCAGCTCTTGCCGTGCGGCTCCCGCCCTGTCATTGCAAACACTGCTTTGCTTCATTGAAGCAAGAGCAGGGAAACCTGCTCTCACTTCAATGAAGCAGAGCAGATTACTTTTCCACAAGGGAAGCTGCATGTTAGCAGCTCCCATTGTGGAAAAGCAATGCCGGCTCTCACAAGAGGCAGGGAGCTGGCAGGGACCGTGGGCGTATTGGACCTTCCCCCACGGTCCCCAACGGATAGGGCAGGGCCAGGGGGATGGGTCCCTCAATTTAAAAAAAAAGAAGGAGCCCTGGGGCTAATAGAGGCCTCAGGAGGGGGGCCACGCAGCCCCCCTCCTTAAAAAATTGTTTTAAAAAAATATATTTATGTATGGCCGTACCCTGGGAGAAGGGGTCCCCGGGGCCAATATTGTCCTCAGGAGGGGGTGCCACGCGGCCCCTTCCCACTTACTGGAGATACCTGGTGGGCTAGTTGGCCCCTAGGGACCCTCAGGATTCAAGGGGACTTAATCCCCCAACTTACAACACGGCAGGGGGTGCGTGTGCACAGTGATGAAGGGAGGGGTGGGGCCTGATATTACAAGTGCGCAAACACACCTCCTGGCGTGTTGTAAATTGGGGGATTATGTTCCCTTGATCCTTGATTCCTGAGGGTCCTCGGGGGCCAACTAGCCCACCAGGTACCTCCAGTGAGTGCCACAGAGCTGCGTTGCAGAGAGGTGGTCTGACACCATGCCCCTTTTTACACCACTCAGCAAACGTGGCTTCTGGTGAACAGCTGGTGGGGCGATGGGGTCCTCTTGTGTCCTGAGGACATCAGGACACAAGTGGACTTCATCCTCTGAGCATCAGTGCGCCAGAAACCGTGTTTGCAGTGTGGTGTAGAAAGGGGCGTGGCCTCAGAACACCTCTCTGCAACGCAGCTCTGTGGCGCTGACTGGATGTACCTGGTGGGCTACTTGCCACCAGGGACATTCAGGATTCAAGGGTATTAATAGGGATGTCATAGTTAGAAATAAGCATTTAAAAACAATCGAAATTCACTGAAGAATCCATAGGTTTCAGGCACGCTATAGTTAGAAATTAGCATTTAAAAAACCATTGAAATTCACTGAAAAAAACATAAGTTTCAGGCACATTATAGTAAGAACTTAGCATTTAAAAAACCTTACAAATTCACTGAAAAAAACAAGGACATTATAGTTAGTTGCACATTTCACACTTACAAAACCAAAGAAATTCTGCCGTTATAGTTACTTGCACTGCACTGCTGATGACATCACATATTACATCATTCATGACATGGTCAGTGACATCACTGATGACATCTCAAATGACATCACTGATGACATCAGGCTGGACTGTTCCCATGAGGCACAGGGTCAGACGGATTTGCATATGACCATGTCTGAACTGGGGTGGCGGAGTGAGCTAAAGAATGATGATGGATTAAACCCAGATCAGTTAACTGCGGGTGAGTGCTTGCATTGTTCAACACTCCGTCCATCATCCCCTTTGGTTTTGCTTTGTTCGAACTAACTATATCGGCGGAATTTCTATGGTTTTGTAAGAGTGAAATGTCAAACTAAATATAATGTCCCTGAAACCTACGTTTTTTTCAGTGAATATGTAAGGTTTTTTAAATGCTAATTTCTAACTATAACATGCCTGAAACCTATGGTTTTTTCAATGAATGTATATATATATATATACATATGTATATATATATATATATCTATATATTACCTACTGGCGGTCGCTAGTAGGTAGTTATAGTTAGGACCTATTTTCCATAGGAAATCCGCAACATTTTATTCCCAATAAGTCTGGCGCCGGTTGACGAATCTTCGCAAAAGTTTCCAAACTTTTGGCCAGCTCCAGTCCGGTCCTATCCTGAAAGTTTCGTGGTGACTCGTCAAGCGGGTGCAGAGAAAAAAGAACTGCTGAATGGAATTACACCAAATTTGGCAAAGAGGTAGTCCTCAGTTCAGACTTGTGCCTTTTGCTTAAATGGTGTAAATCCGTTCAGTAGTTTCTGAGAAAATTACTGTTAAAAGTACATATATATCTATGGCCTCGGAGGATCCGCGCTCCCTATGCGCACCCTGTGCGCACCCTCTGCGAACCGTGCACGCACCCTCCCGATCACGTGCTGAATGCTAATTGGTTGTCAAGTGTCTGTCAACATTCGAAACCAGGAACTGTTGGCAGCCATTTTGTGCCTCGGTAGAAGCAAGGCTGAGGAAGTAAGGGAAATAAGTGTGTGAAAGATGTAAAGGGGGGTGGGTAGAAATACTCTGACCCTCTAGTTGATGAATATAGGCCCCAGCTAGGCCCGCAGGACACAAGGGTTCGCTCTCCTGCAAATGGAATCTACAAGGAAGTTGGCACGGAAACTGCAAAGTACAAAGACAAAGTTTATTAACCCTTAAGGGTGGTCCCACAATCCATACAACACTCTTCAGTATTGCATAGAGTAGCACACCGAACTTGCATACACGGTCCCCTTTTATACACAACAGAGGGGTTCATAAGTGGGTGGATACAACATGAGGCAAAGAGTATTACCTTTTATGGTCATTTTTGATACAGAATCAATATATGGGCGGAGCTAACACATTCCTTAAGCCCGCGAAAACATGGTCAAGCAAGGACTAACTGATAACAGATGTGGTCAAGTCTGGGCATGCGCCAGACGGACAAAGGGGCTATTTATAGACTGTTACTAGGCAGATTACAAGAGCAACTAACACGAAGATAGGACTCTTCTCGTGCTACGCACGTGGAGGCATGACAATACAAAATGGAGTCCAGACTTTAGTCAACATAACAGAAGAAACTTGGTCCTAAAGGGGAATTCATGTCTTTAGTGAATGCTTACTCACATCATTATTTCAATTTTCAACAGACGACCCTTTCAGCATTTACTGAAGACATCCGGTTTATTAGGATAATCATCGTATATATCAATTTTCATCATTTCTTCTATTTCTTTAGTCAGATGTTTCTGGTAAGTGACATTGGCAATAGCTTTCTTATCAGGAATGCAGAGTGACACACATAGGGAACAGAGTAAAGGACCACATTGGATACAAATGCAACAGGAAAACAGAATTGCTACAATGATACAGAGACCAGTTAGAACCTTCCATCCCCATGTGGTGATCAATGCCCAAAACCATCCAGAAAAGGTCCAAGCGCCATTTTCTGTATGGATTTCAGCTGCAATTTTATGTAATCTGTTAATGGCATTATAAACTGATGGCGTGTGGTCAGGAATAAACACACAACAACTACTTCCGATAATTTTACAAGCTCCACCTCGGTCAGCTAACATAACATCTAACACCATACGATTCTGCAATGCAACAATTCTAGTAATTTGCAATTCTTCCGTAAGATTCCCAAGAGCAGCAGCGGTTTGATTTGTCACAGCCTCTACAACCTGTTAACCTTCGAACTTTCCTACTATTTAGGGCAGCTCCAACAAAGAAAAACAATCCTAAATTAAAATCAATATACTGCTGCAGACTAGTGTCGGTTTGGTCCACGTCATCAATCGATAGAGTACGTTTATACCTATTTACAGTCACATTATTCAACAACTTCAAATCTTGATGATAAGATGCAGGTGCCAAGAATACAGGAGGTAATAGAAATGCTACATAACATACTCCAGACCAACCGGCTGGCAAGCGATAATAACCTTTATTTCCACATACGAAGTATGTATTATGGGATGCTAAGAAGGTACTATTATTCAACCCGTCGATGTTTAGGATAGTGATGCAATCACTAACACCAACAGGAATATAACCCACACTCTGGACACACAGGTCCGCTTGAGCTTGTGCCACTTGAATCACAAATCGGTCTTTCCCCACAGTGTCTCTGGTGTTCGTGAAAATATAGGGAATCGATTCATTGTCCGGTCGATACTCTTCCCATTCCCAAATTGTCCCATTCGCTTGTGGATATCCATCTTTATCTTGATGACATTCCCTATTAAGTCTGAAGAGTAACCGTCCCACTGTAGGTTTCCGGGTGGCAAAAAGCAAAGTGTACCATGCTCTACAAGAGCCATTATGAGAAAAAGGAAGGGGTATGAACGGAGTTCCTCCTTTCTTCTGGTGAGCTGGCATCATGCCACATATCCAACAGTTCGTAGCATTGGTGGCAACATGGGTATGATGCAGCATCTGGATGAAAGTGTTATTTAAATAAGACTGGCGATGCTTCAACTCCTGATACGGAAGTGTATAAAAATAGTGCTCCTCAGGCACTGGAGTAGTCAAAACAAGCAACTTTCGAGCAGGAGTCACATCCTCCACAAACCATGTGGTTATTCCAACAATAGCTACTGTGAACATAAAACCTGTTGCACAAAGGATTTTCTTTTTCTCCATGATAGAATGAAAAATCAATATCTTCCTGAAACTAAAAGGTTGTCAGAACTCTTCCCCTTAGGCAGCGGTTGATTTCTTCACCAGCGGGCCAAGACGGGTGTCGCTACACTAATGCAGGGCTGATCCCCCCCCCTTGCCTCATTGGCTCTCCGTTTCACTAACCCAAGGGCCGTTCTGACAACGTGTCCTGATACTGAAGAATTCACTTCCTTGGTCTGAGATGATATCGCCTTCCTCCAGGAATCACGTGGTCCGGAAAGAGCTCCTCAGTGTCGTTCGGTTCCACAGCACGGCCTTTCTCTGCAGTCAGAATTTCTCGATGGTCGGTCAATACAGCAGGCTCCACCAATCCGGGCGACACTTTGCGACAGTGCAGGGAATGGATCCAATTCTTTCGGTTGGAAACCCGCACAGCCGTCCTCGTTGCAAGTAGGACTTGCTCAGGACCAACCCATCTCGGCTCCAAGCTGTTCGTCCTTTCAAAAATCTTCAGCATAACATAGTCTCCAGGTTGGAGACTGTGACCTTCGCCGGTGGACCGATCAGGGAGCGCCTCCCGGACCTGTTGATGAATAGAAACCAAGTTATCCGTTAACTGTGCCAGATAATCATTCATCATTACACAAGGTACATCATACACAGCCTTAGGTCGTGGTGGACCCCAAATATTCATTGGGCGTCCAAAAACAATCTCGTACGGTGTAAGACCGGTTCGAGAGTGCGGTATGGATCTAATTGACAATAATGCCAGCGGTAAAGCATCTGGCCAAGTCAAAGAAGTCGAAGCTTGGATCTTAGCGATCTTGAGCTTCAGTGTACCATTATACTTCTCGACCAGTCCTGCAGACTGAGGGTGAAACACTGCGTGGAACTTCTGGGTGATGCCCAGACCCTTCAGAACATACTTTATAACATCCGCTATAAAGTGGGGTCCGTTATCACTCCACAGCAGTCTACAAACGCCATATCGAGGGAAGAACTCCTTCAATAGCATCTTGGCGGTAGTCATTGCAGTATTATCTTTCGTAGGGTATGCCTCAACCCATTTACTAAAGGCACATACCACTACTAGAACATACTTCAAATTGTTACAGCGCTCAAGCTGGATGTAATCCATCTGCAAAACCTCAAAGGGTGCAGTAGGTGTCGCAAATCCTCCTGCTGGAGTTCGAGTACCCTTTCCTGGGTTGTACCTTAGGCAAATCATGCAGGTCTGCACTACCCTCTTTGCCGTGCTAGCAATCTCTGGATGCTCCCAGACTTGAGTAAGCAATTTTACAATTGCGGAAGCTCCAACATGTGCTAGCCCATGTGCCATCTGAACCATAGGTTGTACAAAAACTGTGGGTAACTTCCATCTATTCATCTGCTTATTTCTCCAACAACCCTCATCATCCAATTCTCCATCATTGGACCATTGCTCCCGTTCTTTATCAGAAGCGGTCCTCTGTATTTCCAGCACTTCTCTTTTCACATCGTGCCATCTTTCTACCTGCGACTTTACTACATACATGACAGTAGCACCGGGCTGCATCGCAGTCTCCCGTGCCACCCGGTCTGCCAAAGCATTCCCTTCTCCGACTTTATCAACCACTTTCTTATGGGCACTACATTTAATGATAGCAATTTTCCTCGGATATGTCAATGCAGTCAAAAGGTTGTGAACTAACTCTCCATGCATTATTTGTACTCCATGCGACGTTAGAAACCCTCTCTCCTTCCAGAGTAGGCCGAAATCGTGCGCTACTCCGAAGGCATAACGACTATCTGTATAAATATTCACACACAATCCTGTACTGAGCTCACATGCTCGTGTTAATGCTATCAGTTCCGCTGCTTGAGCTGATTTCTGTGGTATACGTGCTGTCTCCACTATTGTTTGCAGTGTGGTAATTGCATACGCTGCTGAAGTCGTACCATCTGGTAGCTTCAGGCATGATCCATCCACCCACAATTCTCCATCTACATCTGGAAAGGGCGTATCTTGGCGATCAATACGACCCTTTGTTTGTTCCTCAGTCACAAGAATACAATCATGTGCTTTCCGTGCCTCAGACTGAGTCTCCGGGAACGGCAACAATGTGGCCGGATTTAACGTTACACACCTCTTTAACGTAATATGAGGGGCCAAAAGCGTCAGCTCATATCCCGTTAAACGGGCACTGGTCAGATGCTGCGTCTTTGTCTGATTAAGCAGGGCATCAACAGCATGGGGGACTAATACCAACAGCTTATGAGATAACACAATTCCCTAGCTTTGGCGTATTGACACAGCTGTCGCCGCAACTGAGCGAAAACAACCAGGCAATGCTCGGGCAACAGGATCAAGTACAGCCGAAAAATATGCACAAGGGCGCTGCTTGTCGCCGTGCATCTGCACTAAAACTGATAATGCACATCCATCTTTCTCATGCACATACAGGGAAAAGGGCTTCGTATAATCAGGGGTCCCTAACACTGGTGCTGAACAAAGGGCCTGTCGCTATTGCTGGAAGGCAGTGTCACACTCATTTGACCAAGGAAGCGGAATAGGTGTGTCTTTTGTCAAAAGGGCTAATAATGGCTTGGCTATGTGTGAAAACCCTAATATCCATTGCCTACAAAAAGAAACAAGGCCCAAAAATGCATGCACGTCCTTCTGCGTGGAAGGCACTGGCGTGTCCAAAATTACTTGAATACGATCTGGTGTGAGTGCACGCCCCTCCTTAGACAAAAGGTGACCCAGATAAATCACCTTTGGTCTACAGAACTGCAATTTCTTCCGTGACACTTTGTGATTGTGAGATGCCAAAAAGGAAAGCAAGGATAACGTGCTTTTCTCACACAGCTCCGGAGTGTCAGGCGCCAACAAGATGTCATCGACATATTGTATGAGGGCGACACCCTCGGGCAGAACAAAGGAGTCCAATTGTCTTTTCAAGGCTTGACTGTAAATGCTAGGGCTTTCTGTGTAGCCCTGCGGAACTCTACAAAATCGATAAGACCTGTTATTCAGAGTGAAACCAAAAAGGTATCGGCTATCGGGATGAATAGGAATCGAAAAGAAAGCATTTTTCAAATCAATAACCGAAAACGTGGTCGCCGTTGGCGGGACCAAAGTGAGCAACGTCGTGATATCAGAAACCACTGGATACTGAGGTATCACGATCTTGTTCACCTCCCTCAAATCAATTATAAACCGATAAACTTTGGCATCCGTATCCTTCTTCAAGATGGGTAAAATTGGACTGTTACAGACGTTGTAGGGAACTTCCTCCACTACTCCCACCTTAATCAAATCCTGCACAATCTGTATAAGAGCCTCCTCCCCCTCCTGGGAAATACGATACTGCGGGAGGCGTGGTAACATCGCCCCCTCCTGGACACTAATATGGACAGGCGGAATCACCATCTGTCCCACATCGGTATCCGAAATGGCCCACAAAGTACGAGGGAGAGTTGCTAACACAGTATCCTCTGCAACCACACACATCCGTTCAGACAGAGGGTGATTATCATTTAATATCACACGCACTCCAACGGGGGAGCAGCGGATCGTAGCTCTGAAGTGCTTGAGCATATCAAGACCCATAATGTTGTCCGGCATGTTCGGGGCAAGCAAAAACGGACAGGGTGCAGAAAAGGAATCAACCTGAAATGTAAGGGGTCGAGAGCCCCCGGAACCAATTGTTTAGACAGCGCGCTACGAGTCGCTCCTGTATCCACTAGGAACTGATCGGTAGAACCCAAAACCTTCGCTGATACATAAGGACCCTTCTGATCAACCGGCACCTCAACTGATTCTAACCCCCATCCAACGCATTCCTATGCATGCTGTGAATCATGGTACCCAGAGCGGTCAGTCCCTGACACTCGATACTGGTTTTGTCGATCAAAGACATTAGGTCTCTCTCGTTGCTGCCCGGTAGGTTCAAAACGAGCGTGATCATTAGAATTCCCTCTAAAATTCGAGGAACCCCCTCTACCTCTCGGGCCACCCTGATTATGCCCCTGACGCGATGCATAAAACGCCGGGCAATCTCTGGCCCAGTGTCCCGATTGTTTACAATACGCACATTGATTCCTATTCAAATCGGATCGGCCCGAAGGAGGACCATAGAATCCTCCCCTACCTCTATTGACACCCCGACGAGGCGGACCATACACTTGCGCTAACATCACCTTCGTTTTTAAATCTTTCGACTTCTTCTCCTCCTGCCCCTTCGCTTCTTGCTCCTGACGCTCATAATACTGAGCTATAGTCAGGAGGGCTGTCGGAGACGCGGTGGACCAAGAACTTTCACTCGCTTTTAGGCGGGCTGCTATTGCCGGTAATAAATTCGCCACATATTTATCAGCAAAGAGGTGTCGACCCGTATCATCCGTAAGTGACTGACCACTAAAATCATGAAATGTCTCCTCAAAGCGCGTAAAGAAATCTGCAACTGATTCATCAACTTTCTGTTTACACGAAGCTAACATATTCCAGTCAATCTTTTTAGGGGGAATGATTGTTTTTAACTTGGTCAAAATAGCAGCGGGGAGGTCTAGGATAATCTGAGGTGGTTTCTGCGCGGGCTTCCTCTCCCTATCCTCATCCTCAAGCTCAGACCACCGAGCCTTAAAAGCGGCAACATCGTCCACCTTCCGTACGGATCGCCACATATCCGGTGGTAAAATGAGCCCAAAGAACAGATCTATATCTGCTAAGGTCATAGTACAAGAATTCAAGGCCCCCTCGACTTCTTCGTAAAAGGCCGCTGGATTCTTGCGGGGATCAGGCAATGCATTCTTTAATGCCATAACATCAGCCCTATGCCAGGGAGTATAAACCCAATTGTACACAAAATATCCCTTAGCATCGGCGGAGGTAATATCCGCACTAGTTCCCGCTCCTTTAGGAGGAACATACAAAGGTGCCGCCTCTCGCATTGGTTTAGCATGCACTATGTCGCTCTTATCTGAATGGGAGGTAGATGATTGGTCATCACCGACACGTGAATCCGACTGCTTTCCCTCCTCTGCTTTTAGGCGCGCTCTCTCTTTAAGGTCACTCGCCGCGTCCCGTAATGCAAACAGCCGTCGAGCCGCATCAGGCGCCTTAGAGGGAAAAAAAACACCGTTACGCAATGCTTTAGCATCCAATACTACCTCATCAGGCTCAAAAACTTCCAAATATTTCCGAAAGACAGAAATCACTTCATCAGAAAAGTGTCCCAAAAAATACAACTTCTCTCTATCCTGCCACTTTTCCCAAGAGTCCAACAATTCAGCAAGGGATAACTTGCCCTTAAGTGCCCGAAAAGAAACTTTCCGAAGCTCACCCATTCGGTCAACCGATAACATGGACCACGTGTCTACCTTATCCGAAGCCGATCCAGAATCCTGTGACCTCGGGGCAGACGCGCCAACATAAGGGGGCGGAGAGCGATCTAATAAATAAAAATCATCGTCAAGATTAATAAGGACAGGATAAAGTGGCTGACGGACAGCATATTGACCCGAGACTTGCAACCTACGCTCTTTCTCTTGTCTCTCCGCCAGTTCTTTCTTCCCGACGCTTCGCTTCCTGCGCTCTCACATGATCATTTTTCCGTTGCTCTTTATCAAACAGCGCTTTCTCACGTTTCTCTCGCTCACGCACTTCCTTCACCCATAACCGGACACACTCAAACATATCTTGACGAGCACGTCGTTTACACATACACTGTTCCACATACTCAATCTTACGCATATCAAACGATCCATACAAAGGCCATCGTAACTCAGGATCCTTTTTGGTGTATTTCCTCCATACTGTGCTGTACATTATGGAAGAAAGACCATGCTTCACATACATATCCCTATTAGGAGTCCCCTCTGGGGGAGCTGGAGCAGATTTCTCGAGGTTTAACCGGTTTCCAAAGCAGCAGCACCACTTACGGGGTGCGCTAAAAGCAGGCATGCTCAAAAATAATGCAAAATATGCAGTATTATCAAAAATGGCACTTAAACGTTGTGCCGTTCAAATTTACACAGCTCCGGAGAAATATCTCCACATTACCTGCCTATATGTGTTGCAACGCATATATTCTCACAGTAATCAATACAAAATATGACCGGTCATCACAAATCAAACTCAAATAGCCAACCCAGGCTTCAAAAACTCGGAGCAAGTACCGTACAGCGGTTCTTACCAAATCAAGAGTGTCCAGATTCCAACTGCCAAGCTCCAAAATTCGCCCAAACGGCTGTCACGGCAGGACCGACAGAAGAGGTCTCAGTCGAGGACCGGCGCCACCCAGATGGTCAGCTCGGAAGGGAAGAAAGAAAACCTCGGGATGCCAGGACTAAAGTGCCTCTGGCAGTGATCACATCCCCGGCCAAATTCCTCACCTTCGTCACGACCAGTCCTTCGAGCATCCAAGTCGCCGATGAGCCCCACGTGACGGGCGCCAATTGATGAATATAGGCCCCAGCTAGGCCCGCAGGACACAAGGGTTCGCTCTCCTGCAAATGGAATCTACAAGGAAGTTGGCACGGAAACTGCAAAGTACAAAGACAAAGTTTATTAACCCTTAAGGGTGGTCCTACAATCCATACAACACTCTTCAGTATTGCATAGAGTAGCACACCGAACTTGCATACACGGTCCCCTTGTATACACAACAGAGGGGTTCATAAGTGGGTGGATACAACATGAGGCAAAGAGTATTACCTTTTATGGTCATTTTTGATACAGAATCAATATATGGGCGGAGCTAACACATTCCTTAAGCCCGCGAAAACATGGTCAAGCAAGGACTAACTGATAACAGATGTGGTCAAGTCTGGGCATGCGCCAGACGGACAAAGGAGCTATTTATAGACTGTTACTAGGCAGATTACAAGAGCAACTAACACGAAGATAGGACTCTTCTCGTGCTACGCACGTGGAGGCATGACAATACAAAATGGAGTCCAGACTTTAGTCAACATAACGGAAGAAACTCGGTCCTAAAGGGGAATTCATGTCTTTAGTGAATGCTTACTCACATCATTATTTCAATTTTCAACATAGTGTTGCTTAGGGGGTCCCAGAAGCACCCCCGGGGCCCCCTTTTTAAAAAAAAACAAACCTGCAAAATGTGTGCAGGGTGCGCGGATCCGGCCGTAAAAAGAAAAAAAAACTATGTGCGGGCTTTCGCGCTTCCTTAATAATTAGCCCCCAGGGTGCCAAATTCCAGGGGCAAAATGCATTAAAATTTAAAAGGGGGCCCCCCCAGCCCCAGGGACCGCTACCCCCCGGGGCTACAAAATAAATAGGGTGGAGAGGCTGAACGGCCCCCCCAAGCCCCAGGGACCACCACCCCCCGGGGCTTTATTTTTTGAGGGAGGGGGGCTGCGTGGCGCCCCTCATGGAGCGTTCGAGGGCCCTGGGGACAGCCACCCCCCAGGGCCGGCTCCTATAGTGTCCTGGGGTGCCCACCCCCAGGACAGTGTTGTTTGCTATGAGAGGGTGGGAGTCTCCTATAGCAAACTTTGTTTGGATTTTGAAAGAGAGAGCAGGGAAACCTGCTCTCTCTTTCAAAATCCAAACATATTGCTTTTCCACACGGGGAGCTGCATGTCAGCAGCTCCCCATGTGGAAAAGCAATGCCGGCTCCAGAAGGACGGGGGGAGCCGGCTGGGAAAGTGGGGGCGTTGGGGCTCCCCCCACGGTCCCCAACATGTTTTTATAAGCCCCGGGGGATGGTGTCCCCGGGGATAATAAAAATTACTGATAGGGTCTATTTTTTTTTTTACGGTAAAATTAGGAGTCGCGCATCCTAACGCGTTGGGTGCACGATTTCTCACGTGATGGGTGCGCGGTTCCTACCGCGTTGGGTGCACGACTCCAAGGGAAAAAAAATGAAATTTTTGGGAGATAAACATCAAGCTTAAGTGTTTTGTTCTTGAGTGGCTCTAAAAAGAGCCGTTGTGTTCATTGAGAGTTTTTGGTACTTATGAGTAAGTACCTATACAGAGTCTAAAGTTGTTGAGGAAGACTCTGTTTCCTTCATCAGTAAAGTGTACTCATCTCTCCTATACATCTCTTGCAGATGAAAGTGCAGATTGTTATTGTAAGAGGAGTTGGCCTAACGGCTAGAGCGCTCGACCTCGGACCTGGAGAACTGGGTTCGAGTCTCGGTAATGACACTGAACATCCTGTGATTCTGGGCAAATCACTGAATCTCCCTGTGCCTAACAAAAAAAAAATGAATGTGTGTTCTCATGTAACGTAACTGGTGCTATGTAAAGCGCTCTGATACTTGATTGGATTTGGGTCAAATTTGCTCTATATAAAACTTTGCAAAAAAAAAAAAATAATAATAAAATGGACCCTATTCTATAGTCTCGGAGAAAAGCAGAAACAGATTTATTCACATGTTTCCTAGCTTTCTCAATCTGTGGACAAAAATGATTGGACCAGTTCCATTTCTGCCTTTGGCATATGTTAGAATACACAGAGGCAGTTTTGGGAAAAAGTGAAATCAATTCTGCAAAGGTGTCCTTCATATAAGCATTTCCAGACCTAACCCAGTCAAAGTGCCTAGGTCATTGCCACCACAGTGCACTATTATGAGGTCAGGGTGTTGGAGATGCATAAAGGATTTTACCAATGGCATCAATTGGTGCCACTTTAACCCTCTCTGTCCAATCCATTTAATGTCTACATTTGGCAAACCTAGGTCTTTGTGAATGCCTTTGTTTTCTGCATACCTTTGGCTCCAGAAAATATAGCTGTGTCCCACAATCCTCACTCTAAGCATCTTGAAGGGAGGTCTGGATGCACTCAGATGGTCTCTGTAAATGAAATGGCAGTTTGAAAAGTAAGATTTTTCTAAAATGGTGGATAACATGCAGTTTTGAAAAAAGACAAGAAATCATTGGATGTTTGACAACCTTCTACACTGAAAACTAGGGTGCATGTTTCTGTTTTCTAAACGCATGATTCTTATTGGTTAACAAAAACTGATTGAAAGGAACATTATATTGATAAGCTGATATGTTGAAAAGTCAAGCACACTTGCTGTTTTGATGCCACATTGTGTGATGAACTTGTGACCTGTGTGCTCAGTTAAGTGTTCCATGACCTGTTTCTATGGTAACCGGCAGAAGGCAGATTGGGGGTAGGGTTCAAATTTATGTCATTTGGAAAGGGTTAAAATGTTTAACCAATAGAAATGTGTGTTAGCTTTTGAATTAATGTGGGAAGGAATGTAATTTGATGTTTACATGTATATGTGTGCAAAATGAGAGGGAAACTTTGCCATTCTTTGGTTTTGCTGACAGGTGCACAGTGCAGAGATTCTGTGTAAGAAAATCTGGTGTGTGACTGACATACTTCTTAATCTACAAAACAACTTGAAAGGTGAGTTATTTAATTGTGAGGGGATGTATGTGGTCTATTTTGATTTTAATCAGACTAATATATTTCTCCTGCTAAAGTGCAGGGAGTACTTTTTTTTGTCTACAATATTATTGACAGTGTGTGTGCATGTAGAAACCATTCTGTGATAAGCATTTGTGTTTTTCATGTGTTTGCAGACAGATAACTGTGCTGTTTCTATGTTTTGGTAGAATTAGAAACCAGTCATTGTTTATGTATTTGCAAAATGAGTCATGTTTCTACACTAACATGTAACATCATGTATTTGCTTGCAGATTACTGTTTTAAAATTTGGTTTGTTGTCAAGTTTTAGTAGCATTAGAAGCCAGTCTTTGCTTATGCATTAATAAAATGAGTCAGGCTTTAACACTAAAGTACAGTACTGAAATATGTAGATTGTGTGCAGTCCCCTTACTCCTTCCAGAGTAGTGAATGAGTTTTGGTAAAGTCCAAGGGATAGTGTTGCTTGTCTAGAATCACACTGTGAGTCTGTGTGCATTTGGGAACCACTGTGAGAGAAGCATTTGGGTACTTCATATCTTTGCATACACATAACTGATGAAAAACCTTTCCTGTTCTCAAGAATTGGTAGAATTAGAAGCCAGTCATTGCTTATGTATTCGGAAAAGGAGTCAGGCTTCTTCACTAAAATGCAGTACTAAAATATGTAGATTGTATCAAGTCCCCTTACCCCTTCCAGAGTAGTGAATGAGTTTTGGTAAACTCCTAGGGATAGTGTTGCTTGTCTAGAATCACACTGTGAGTCTGTGTGCATTTGG
The DNA here is from genome assembly GCF_964204655.1 of Triturus cristatus. NCBI lineage: Eukaryota > Metazoa > Chordata > Amphibia > Caudata > Salamandridae > Triturus > Triturus cristatus. Next base: position 384,061,531 of record NC_140584.1, on the reverse strand, counting down.
GTAACCATTGTGAGAGAAGCATTTGGTAACATCATGTATTTGCTGACAGATAACTGTTTTAAAACCTGTCATTCTGTCAAGTTTTAGTAGCATTAGAAGCCAGTCATTGCTTATGCGTTGATAAAATGAGTCAGGCTTTGACACTAAAGTGCAGTACTGAAATATGTAGATTGTGTGCAGTCCCCTCACTCCTTTCAGAGTAGTGAATGAGTTTTGGTAAAGTCCAAGGGATAGTGTTGCATGTCTAGAATCACACTGTGAGTCTGTGTGCATTTGGGAACCACTGTGAGAGAAGCATTTGGGTACTTCATATCTTTGCATACACATAACTGCTTACAAACCTTTCCTGTTCTCTAGTTTTGGTAGAATTAGAAGCCAGTCATTGCTTATGTATTCACCCAGGAATTCTCCTTGCAATACTGTAAACATTCAGTTAATATCCAAGTAGTAATGGAGTGAGGTAGGCCTTAGCACATGGATTGATTCAAACGCCTATCCACTATGCATGCAGTCCTCTAACCATCTACACACTTGTCTTTCACACCTTCAATTCCCCAGTCAATATCCATACACTTCCAGGAAACGCCCTGTCACTGCCTTGTACTAATCCATTCACTGTGCGAAAACCCAACCACTTATAAATTCATCCAGGCACTGTCCTTGCAGTACTCTAATTATTCAGTCAGTACCCAAGTACTCCTTCAGTGACCAGGCCTTAGCACATGGATTGCTTCAAACCCCTATCCACTATGCAGGCAGTCCTCTAACCATTTACACACTTGTCTTTCATACCTGCAATTCCCCAGTCAGTATCCATACACTTCCAGCAAACATCCTGTCACTCCCCTTGCACTCCTCTAGTTATCCATTCAGCACCATGTACTAATCCATTGCCTGCACCAAAACCCAACCACTTATAATTTCGCCGAGGCACTCTCCTTGTAGTACTCTAATGATTCAGTCAGTACCCAGGTACTTATGTAGTGAACCCGGACTTAGGACATGGACTACTTCAAACGTCTATCCAGTATGCATGCAGGCCTCTAACCACCTACACACTTGTCTTTCACACCTTCAGTACCCCAGTCAGTATTCATACAGTTCCCGCAAACACCCTGTCACTCCCTTTACACTTCTCCAGTGACCCATTCAGCATCATGTACTAATCCATTTACTGCGCCAAAAGCCAAACACTTATAAATTCACCGAGGCACTCGCCCTTGTAGTTCTCTAATGATTCAATCAGTACCCAGGTACTTATGTAGTGAACCCGGCTTTAGCACATGGACTACTTCAAACGTCTATCCACTATGCATGCAGGCCTCTAACCACCTACACAATTGTCTTTCACACCTTCATTTGCCCAGTCAGTATCTATGTACTCCAATAAACACCCTGTCACTCCCCTTGCACACCTCCAGTGACTCATCCAGCACCATGTACTGATCTATTCACTGCGCCAAAACCCAAAAACTTAAAAGATTCATCCAGGCACTCTCCTTGCAGTACTCTAATGATTCAGTCAGTACCCAGGTACTCATGCAGTGACCCACGCCTTAGCCCATGGAGTGCTTCAAATGTCTGTCCAGTATGCGTGCAGGCCTCTAGTCACCTACACACTTGTCTTTCACTTCTTCAATTAACTAGTCAGTATCTATAAACTCCAGTCAACACTCTTTCAGTCCACTTGCACACCTCTAGTGACTCATCTGGCACTATGTAGTAATGTATTCACTGCACCAAAACACAAAAACGTAAAAAGATTAACCCAGGCACTCTCCTTGCAGTAGTATAATGATTCAGTCAGTACCCAGGTAATCATGCAGTGTCTGAGGTCTTAGCTCATGGACTGTTTAAACATCTATCCACTATGCATGCAGGCCTCTAGTCACCTACACACTTGTCTTTCACTTCTTCAATTAACTAGTGAGTATCTATATACTTCAATAAACACCCTGTCACTCATCTTGCACTCCTCCAGTGACTGATCCAGTACCATGTACTAATCTATTCACTGCGCCAAAACCCAAAACTTAAAAGTATCACCCTGGCAGTCTCCTAGCAGTAGTTTAATGATTCAGTCGGTACCCAGGTACTCATGCAGTGAACCATGCATTACCACATGGACTGCTTCAAAGGTCTATCCAGTATGCATGCAGGCTTCTAACCTACTATACACTTGTCTTTAACAGGTTGAATTCCCCAGTCAGTATCCATGGACTTCCAGCAAACACCCTGTCACTCCCCTTGCACTCTTCCAGTAACTTATTCAGCAACATGTAGTAATGCATTCACTGCGCCAAAACTGAAACACTTATAAATTCACCCAGGCACTCTTCTTGCAATAGTCTAATCATTCAGTCATTACCCAAGTACTAATGGAGTGAGGCAGGCCTTAGCACATGGATTGATTCAAACGTGTTTCCACTATGCATGGAGGCCTCTAACTACCAACACAATTGTCTTTCAGACCTTCAATTTCCCAGTCAGTATCAATAAACTCCAATAAACACTCTGTCACTTCAATTGCACACCTCCACTGACTCATTTGTCACTAAGTACTAATCTATTCACTGCGCCAAAACCCAAAAACTTAAAAAGATTCACCCAGGCACTCTCCTTGCAGTACTCTAATGATTCAGTCAGTACCCAGGTAGTTTTGCAGTGATCCAGGTGTTACTTCATGGACTGTTTCAAACGTCTATCCACTATGCATGCAGGTCTCTAGCCACCTACACACTTGTCTTTCACACCTTCAATACCCCAGTCAGTATTCATACAGTTCCCGCAAACACCCTGTCACTCCCCTTATACTTCTCCAGTGACTCATTCAGCACCATGTACTAATGTATTTACTGCACCAAAAAACAAATACTTATAAATTCATCCAGGCACTCTCCTTGCAATACTCAAAACATTCAGTCAGTATCCAAGTACTATTGGAGTGAGACAGGCCTTAGCACATGGATTGATTCAAACGCCTATCCACTATGCATGTAGGTCTCTAATCACCTACACACTTGTCTTTCGCACCATCACTATCCCAGTCAGTATCCATGCACTTCTAGCAAACACCCTGTCACTCAACCAGTGTCTCTCCTTATAGTACTGTAATCATTCAGTCAGTAAGAATTTAGTCTTTCAGCGAGGCAGGCTTTAGGGCATGAACTGCTTCAAAGTAGTATGCACTATGCATGTAGTGTTTTAACCATTGTCACACTTGTGCTTCAGGGCTATAATTTCTTAGTCAGTATTTATTATAAAATGTGTTTGTACAGTAATAGAAAAGTATACATTTTAAAGATATTAATATACATTTATTTGTGATTATTTTTACAGATACTGTTTTTCACCATTAAAATAGAGAAATCATGCCAGAAAAAAAATGAAAAAGAAAAGAACAGAGAAAGGAGAGTTACTTGAAGAAAAATCAACCTCAAGTATTGAATGAACAACATAATGTGGCTAAAAATAAAAAATCTTCTGTTAAGATCACAAAGCAATTTATTAAAAATGTTTGTAGGACCAGACAGAATGTACAGAATGCTGAAACCTCTGAAAATGCTTCAACTAGAAAAAAAATTCAAAATATTAGGAAAAGCAAAAAATCAAATGGACAGTCAAAGGAGACAAGTATGGTAAAAGAAGGCAAAATCAGTATAAGGAAATAAGCAACAAAATATTTTACAAGAGAGTAGTACATAATTTGCTGAAAGATGGGAAGAAATATAAAAAGAGAGCTCTATTTTATAAAAAGAAGAAGCATATTGAAACCATTGTTGAAAAGGCTTTTGAAGTAAAAAGGAAACTATTCATTTAGTATTAAACAGAATTCGATCACTAGATAAACCAATCCATTTAATGAAGGCCAAAAGTAGGAGGAAAAGAGTACATAATAGAACACATTTTTGTGATGTTTTTTTGGGAGAATGGAAACACAGTTCCAGATTAGAGCCTTTCTTTAATGAAGAGAGTTATTTACAGAGCAATAACTTATTGTATGCTGTTGACACCAGTGGTCGAGGTTATGAGGTTAGAGATGGTTGTCCAATTGACAAAGAGAACATGGGTGAAAGAAATGCAGAAGTGATAGCTGATGAAGTTCTAGGGAGACGTCCTAAACACCCTATGTACACTTGGGATTGCAGTAGTATTTGTAGTGTACGACAAGAATCTATTGATAAATTATGTCGTTTTTTACGAGCATATAGTTAAAAAGTGTTAAACAAAAGATTAAGGTGTTGCAAGGACTAGACCCTTGCAGAGTGAGAAAAAATACTGGTTTGGAAGGTCATTCTCTGGCTTGTCTTTCTAGGAAAGTTTGTCAAAGTGTTTTTCACCATTTCAGGATGTTAGCAATACATCATACTCAAATGCGGAAGTTGGTGAGAAGATTGTATTAAGCAAAAAGTCCAGCACTAAAGTTAAATGAGTTGAACAGTGCTCTTTTGCGTGGGTCAGTATCAGATGTGAAGAAGGTTTGTGATGATATTGAGTTTTGTTACTTTGGTCCTCAGCAAGTGAGTGCAGAAACGGACACATTAGTAGAACAAAATGTTGAAGACAATGTAGAACCCGTGATTACAAAAAATTTTGAAGATCAAATCACAAAGTTTAAGGTAATTTCAGGTGAAAGACCAAATGTTTCTTGTATTTGTTGTCGGCGAAGTCACTATAAAAATCAGACTAGGAGTGTCAATCTGTATTTAAAAAGTGAAATAGAAAATAATGATAAGTGAAAGGAATTTGCAACCTATTTGTTGGTAGAGGATTGTTTTGATTTGGGATCTGAGCAGCGTATTTGCAAATATTGTTATAACAAATTAGATGAGAATAAAATGCCTGCTAGAGCTGTTAATAATAATCTAGAGTTGGTTGCTATTCCTCCAGAGCTGATAGATTTAAATACGTATGAGTCTATTCTCATTCAATGTGTGCACCCGTTTCAGGCTATTGTTTGTATGGAGCCTAAAACAGGTAAATTACCTTCATCAGAGTTACAAAGAGGATTGAAAGGAAGAGTTGTGTATTTACCATTAGATTTAAAGAAAAACATTGAAACTATTGGTGTAGACCATGCAGAAAATGAACCACTAGTCATTCTAGTTAATGGTGTTCCTACTAAGAATAAGAAAATCTGGCGAGAGTTAGTGGATGTTAGAAAAGTGAAAAAGGCAACATTGTATCTGATAAAAAATACTATAGAAATGTGTTTGTAGGAGAAGAAGAAATAGATTTAGCAGAAGATACTGAAACATTAAGTGGACAAATTGAAAAAGTGGACATGTCCAGATGTGAAGAAATCTATGAACCTTACAGTGTACATCCACTTCATTCCAAAGAGGTGATGGGGAATACGATTGAGTTGTTCCAAGTGAAAAAAGCAAGAGGAAGTCCCATGAGTGTATGGGAAGAGAGCTTGGAAGCTCGTTGTTTCCCGCAGTTGTTTCCAACAGGAAAAGGTGGACGATATGATGAACGTCCTGTGCAGATTCCTGCATCTGAATATTGGACAACAAGATTATATGCAGAAGATCCAAGATTTCGACAATGTATCCCTTATATGTTTCATCTTCTGTTTGAAAGTGACTTGTCTGGACTTTCATATGCAGTAAATCACATTTTAAAAACTGGAATGCATCTGCAAAATGTAACTGCAAAGGATTTTATGGATAAAGTGCATCAGAGAGATGATCATTTGGAATCTCAGTTGATTAGTCTGATCGCATGTCAGCGTGGGACTAATGAATATTAGTACCGTCGTCATGGACCACTGAAATGTATGCTATGGAACTTAGGAACTCCTACATGGTTTGTTACACTAAGCTGTGCTGGGATGATTTACTTGAATTTCTTCGAGAGGCAAATTCCAATATAAAAAATATTGAGTACAAGACACCTGGAGAATTGTGCTCTTTGGATCCTGTTAATGTATGCATATATTTCAATCATAGATTTGAAGCTATGATGTATTTCATCTGCAATAAAAAAAATCCTCCTCTTGGAGAAGTTGTGGATTTCTTTTGGAGAAAGGAGTATCAGGCAAGAGGTGCATATGTTGTTATGGATCAAGGACGCCCCCAAATTTGGAACAGATTCAGATGATACAGTTTTGTCTTTCATTGAAGATTATGCCACATGTGCCGTACCCAATAGCAGAGAATATAAAAACTTAAAACAACAAGTCTTACGATTCCAAAGCCATAGGTGTGGAAAATACTGTCGACGAGAGTACAAGTCAAAGGATAAGTTCTATATCAAATGTCGTTTTGGATTTCCACGTCCTGTATTATCCAAAGGAATAGTGAACAGTTTTATGTCAGCTATGCGACATACCATCACAAGAAAGTCTCCGAAAAATACCTACAACTTAAGAAGAAGCAAAGAGTCAAAATACATAAATGACTACAATCCAGTTATTTTATCCATGTGGAACGCTAACATGGATATTCAGTATGTTGCGGAGAATTCCATTGTTGTTGCTCGATATGTAACGTCCTACATTACTAAATCAGAAAAGACAGAATTGAAAGAAATGTGGGAAGAGATTTCTCACGAGAAGACTCTAAGTAAGAAATTATACAGTTTCAGTTTGAAAATGTTATCGCATCGTGAAATTGGAGCATATGAATGTTCAGATCGGTTATCATCTGCAAGTCTATACTCCAAAAGTAGAAGAATCATTTGGGTGAGCCTAGGTCTTGCAGCAATGCGAAATCGGTACTGAAATCTGTTCAAGAAATTGAATATTTAGCAGAAAAAGAACCAGAAAGTACAGATATTTTGAAAACGAATATGTTGGACACATATTACCCAAACAGAAGTCCTCATCTTGAGAACACGTGTCTCTATGAAGTGCTGCAAAACTATACTTTTAAACAGAATACTACAGAGAACATCAATGATGGAAAATATGCAGTGATTGGTTCCGAAGGATGTTTGGTGAAACAAAGGAAAGGAAATTTAATTAATCACAGGAAACTGAGTTGCGACACTGCTGATAAAAAGGGAATTTTACTATTTAGCCCTTTTGCAAATGTTCAAACCATGGCGTTCAGAACTGGAATTACTTGGAGATTTTCAGAGCTATGAAGATTCATTTAATGCAGTGCTTTTGCAAATTATGTGAAAATGTTGAAATGAAAAATTGATCAAGAAGCTACAATTGCAGCTGAGATTGCTAGAGACAGTTCTCAAGACAGTCAAAGTTCTGCTGCACTGAGTCAAGATCCACTAGGACAACCAATTGTTGAAAATGAAGCAGCAATTGCCATGCATGAGGTGGAAACAGCAATGTATCAAGCACAAGAAGATGTAATACAGTTAGGAAACTTGGAAGAACAACTAAATGTTGAACAGAAACAAATATAAGTGAAAGAGCAGATTGACCATGGATTACTTCATGAAAAGAAAGGGTGCTCATGTACATAATTTCAACCTATCCGAATGTATGTGAGTGGTCAAGCTGGAACAGGAAAAAGTTTCTTAATTAAAGTAATTACAAGTTATCTGCAGACAACAACTGAGTCACATTTGTCTTTTGTTGTCACTGCTCCAACTGGGTTGGCAGCACATAACATTAAAGGAATTACTTTACATCATTTACTAATACTACCAGTAGAGCATGAGAACAAATTGGAATACCACAAGCTATCTGGAGAAGCTTGTTGTGAAGTTTCAAGAGTCCTGAAGAAAATGAAACTTCTCATTATTGATGAGGTAAGCATGGTCTCAAACTTGATGCTTGCCTTTGTGCATTTAAGAATGCAGCAAATTCTTAAAACAGAGTATGACCTTTTATTTGGAGGGAAACACGTCATCGTTTTTGGAGATCTACTGCAACTGACTCCGGTAAAAGGACAACCGGTATCTAAAACACTTCATATGAAGATCCCAGAAAGTCTCTTGGTAGTGTTGGTAACGTGAACATTTGGACATATTTTGAATACAAAGAACTGACAACAAATATGCGACAGGCAAATGATGCTGAATATAGAAGTATTCTTCAAGATATAAGAATTGGACTTCTGACAGAACCTGGCAAACAAGCTTTGGAGAGTCGATTACTTTCCAATTTGTTTCCAAATGAAAATGTAGTTCCTGAGAAAGTGTACATGAAAATTGCAGAAAATAAATCAGTGATCTGCTTAATGCCAACACTGCGCGAGTGTTCTATATTCAACGAAAACTATTGAAATTGGAAAATTGAGAAATTATAAAAATGGAAGCCATCGATAAAAAAGAGCATGAAGGAATCACTATTATTTGACGGGAACATTAAAAACGGAACTGGATTCTTTAGAAAAAAAAATATCTAAAACAGCTGGTTTAGAAAAGACTCTATATGCATGTGTAAACTGTCAGGTAATTTTAAGGCGTTGTTTGGATGCAGAAAAAGGTTTAGTTAATGCAGCAATGGGTAAAGTGGTGGATTTTGTTAATTATCAGAAAATAGAAGGAACTGAATTTTTGAAAATTAAATTTGATCAGATTGAAGAAGTTAAATAAATTGGTCATTGTACAGTTCGTTTTTGCTTGTTACAGATTTATATGACTGTAGAAAACAATTTCCATTTTCTCTGGCATATGCAGTGACTATTCATAAATCTCAAGGATTAAGTGTAGACAGTGCATTGGTGAGCATTCGAACTACCGTGTTAGATGCAGATGCAAACTGTGTAAAGAGTATAATAGGTTAAGAAGGGTGTATGCTCCCAATTTAGGTCAATATCCTGTATTTGAAAAGCGTGGTCGAAAAAGAAGGTTTGAGAATATCTGTACTGAAGGTGTAGAGAATGGAAAAGAACAAGATAATGTTGTGATTGCAAGTAAAAAGAAAAAGGACACTATTGAAGAGATTGTTGGTTATCAGTTTGAAAATAGTTCTGGTGTCAACTGCTATGCTATTGTAGTGGTCAATGTTGTTTTTTATCTTGTAGGTTTGCAAGAACAAATTATGCAGAATCGGCAAAAAAGATTTTGTTCTTTGTTGCATTCTGTTTATGAAAAATTGACAACCGATACAAGTAAAATACAAACTGTTTCAGATGTTCGTAATCTTTTGGATGTGTGTTCTGGTTCTACACAATTTACGCAAAATATCCAACAAGATGCTCAGTAATTTTTAATGTATATGCTTCCATTTTTGAAAATGAAGGTGTAGAAATAGAAAATATTTTTGGCCTTTCTTACAAATGGGAACATCATTGTGAAAATTGCATGTATACATCTAGCACAAATGTAGACACTGAAAGATTTCTATATTTAACATTACCAGACTGTAAATCAGTGTCTTTCAATAAATTAGTTAAAGGTGCAAATCAAAACATGGAGTGTAGCCAATGAAAATCAGAAATGTTATCCACATTATTTTTAAAAAAATATGGACAATATATAATTTTAATGATGCAACGTTGTACAGCTGATGGAAGAAAATTGAATACTTTAATAAAGCAATTTGTAGCAACACAACTATCAATATCAAGAAGGACATTTGTGTCAATTGCAATCATTTTCCATGAGTGTCCTTCCACAACATCAGGACATTACACTGCCTATCTAAAATGTGTCAAAGGCTGGACACTTTGTAATGATGCCCAGTTGGTTTTCAAACAACGTTTGCCTAGTGAATTACCAAATTCCTACCTAATATTTTTAAAGCCAAAGTTTTAGGAAGATAATTCACTCTCTGAGGAAATTATTATTATAATTTAATAGGATTACCATTGGACAATTTACATAAAAAGGAGTGCAAAAATACCATTTGGCCTCAAGGAAAGGTATATGTTTGAATGATGGACTTTTTCATGTTCATTGACTCGGTGAATATTTTAAAGCAACATTATTTACAGTTTTTATAAGTTAAAGTTATAACATTTAAATCAATCTTTTTGATTATTATTATTTGCCCGCTGTTATGTGATGAGTACAATTGAAATCACTATTTCTAGTGAAATTCAATATATTCTGAGAACAGCAAAATAGGCAAACAGATTACTTTGTTTAAATTATCCTGTGTTGTTAAAAATGTATTATTACATGTTATAACTATTTTTTCTTTTCTTTCACAGATCTTAATTCTAAAATAAGCAATTTACTCCAATTTACATTACAAAAAACATCTGAAAAAAAGGTGTACCATTTTTTATTTCTATTACTGTGAAGGTAAGTTTAACTAAGTATTAATATGCAGAATGGGCAGATCTGCAAGAAGCTACAAAGTTTGAAGACATTTTTCAAAACACCCTGTTTATACCTATGTAGTTTTGGAATCTCCCTGTCATAGGATATCATGTGACCTGCAAAAAACCAGATTTGAGTGGTTCATAATATTTCTAATTGTACCTATTGAAGGACCGCAATCATTTCAATCATTCTTCTTTGAGCATCTTTGCAGACAAAACTCTGTGCTTACCTCCTATCATTCGCGAGCAATTTTCCAAACAGAAATATGTCACTTTTTGTAACATAGTTATAGCGCAAGGCACTCTTTCATATTTACAAAGAGAGGAAAAGGCACTCTGTGTACCTTTTCTTCTCCATGTAAATACGACCTTATCATACACACCACTTTGCGTTGAAAGGGCGTTCTATAAGTGTTGCTGTGCGTGCTTGCACAGAATACTCATAGAACAAGACACATCTCCAGATTTATCATAAATCATAAATTCTACATGTGTGTGAATGCTGCACAATTCTCCAATTGGTGTAGCAAAGCACAACAAGGAGAATTGTTTTCATTTCTCCTCGTGTTTTATCTTTCAACGCATGCTACAATGCTCAGCATACATTGAAGGAGAAAAATGCCTTTACTGATTGTTTTTGTGCAGGAAGGTGTGTCTTCCTGCACAAAAACAAACTACACATTTCACAGATATCCTTACCCCATGGTGCAAGGGTGCCTGTGTCAGCACATGGCTGCAGTTTAAGCAGCCATGCAGAGAGAAGCATAGACTTGCAACATATTTATGTACATATGTTGCATCCCTGTGCTTCGGAAGTACTACAGCACACTGCAGTTAAAGAGGTTACTGTGTGATGCTGCAGCACTTCCTTATAGTTCTGCATTTATACATTCATCATACGCTACTAATGCATTTGTTTAGTCAATTATGCACTACACATACATTCATCTAAACTTTCACACTAACATACAAATATAGCTCTTTTTTAAACAGAGAAGTTAGTTCTGACAAGAACTTTTTTTTTCTTCTTTTTTCTTTTATTTTTTTGTGTGCTTTTTTCAACGATTTAGTATTTTTTTTTTTAGACAAAAAAAGGGAACAGGATGAACAAAATAGTGAACTTTAGGAAAAAACAAAAACAAAAATTAACACCGATGGTTTCTCTGCGCCCTGCAGATAAGGTCAATGGACTGCTCACCATAACAGAGCAGTTTGTTGCATTTAATGCAACTAGTTTTAAATTGTCCAAATTCGGGACGTATGTCCGGGTGAACAACAGATGGCGGTGCTGCAGATGTACTTGCCACTGCTGGCGGAGGGTTGTGATGCATTCTTCTGCACTCTTCCCTTGCCAGGTTGACGGAGTGGAGAGTCCTGACGTGCTTCATCATACTTGCAGTCCCGCAAGAGTATTTTTTCATTGGATCTCCTCTCGATAGGACTCTCTGGCAAATTTTGCACGTGACCTTAGTTGTATTGGTTTTTGTTTGTCCTTCAGCAAAGTAATAAAAAAAAATCCATACCACTGAAGTGTATCGTTCAGGGCGTGGAGGTTCAGGAAGAAACACATCATCTGAAGAATGTTCTGAATCAGATGGTGCTTGTTGTCCAGAAGCCATTTTCTTCAGAATGAAATGAATGGCAGCTGTGGAAATCTCCCCCAAAAAGTTCTTCTCTGCAGAGAGATGCTTCTCCAAAGAAGGTCAAAGAAGAATGATTGAAATGGATGGGGTCTTTCAATAGTTAGAATAGGAAGTGTAATGAACCAATCAAATCTCTTTTTCTCAGGTCACATGGGATCCGCGCACCGTGCGTATAGGCGGCATGCACCGAGCGTGAATCCACGAAATTGCATTTAAAAGGAATATAGGATGAGAAGTAAAAATATATTAATTTTATGAGTAGTTTAGATTATGACTTCAATTAATATTCACATGAAATACGTATATATATGTTTTTTGACATTTAAAATATTTCGCGGGAATCGCACACCCACCGCGTCAAACACGCACATGATGTTTTGCGGAAGCGCGCGAGCGTCGCATAACGTACTTTGTACGTATCACGTATGGGCTTGAAGTCGCGTACCGGTCGCATAGCAATCGTGCACGAAAATACGTACCCATCGCATACCGCACGCGGATCCTACACTACAATCGTAAAATGGCGACTATGTTCCACGCAGGGATTGAGAAAGGTGCGCATAGGGTGCGTGAATCAAAAAAAAATAGTAAAGAAAAAAATAACAAAGTATTCAAAATATAGTTTAAAAACTATAAAATAAAATATAAAAAATAGTTTTGAAAAAAATTAACACTTTTTAATTAATTGAAAAAAACTTTAAAAAATGGTGAAAAACAATATAAAAAAACATAATTAAAGGAATTGACACACTGAAATATAAAGATTTAGAAATTCTATGAAAATCATTAAACATCATAGCTTTAGAGATAAGTTATAGATAGGAATTAGCATTTAAAAAACGTTTGAAATTCACTTAAAAAACCATAGATTTCAGGTATGTTATAGTTAGGAATTAGCATTTAAAAAACCTTTGAAATTCACTGAAAAAACCATAGGTTTCATGCACGTTATAGTTAGGAATTAGCATTTAAAAAGCCTTAGAACTTCACTGAAAAAAACATGGGTTTCTGGGGCGTTATAGTTAGCTGGACATTTCCCTCGTACAAAACCCTAGAAATTCCGCCGTTATAGCTAGTTCATCTAACTATAACTCGCGCCCCCGCAATGCACTGCTGATGACGTCACATATTACAGCACTCATGACATGGTCAGTAACATCACTGATGACATCATTGATGACATCTCAAATAACATCACTGATGACATCATTGATGACATCTCAAATAACATCACTGATGACATCACTGATGACATCATCCATGTGATAAATTGGTGCATCTTCTCACACCCTAATATAACCTTTGATACACCCACTCAAAATTTCAGACGGCCATTCTCAAAACCATAGATACTCCAATGCCAATAACTACATACCCACTCATTGACTCTTAGGTCTACACAGACATCCACTCACTCACCTGTACAGTCACTCAAACTTACAGTCACTCAGTACAGGACTATCATGTGCATTTATACTCCTATATAGACACTCACACACTGCCACTCATCCATAGAGGTACTCACACACTTAGTCAGTCATGCAAATAATTAATCAAACTCCAATTTACTCACCTATACAGTTATACACACACAAGTTCACTTACTCATAAAAATACTACCACATTCTTACGCTCTTATACAGTCACTGATACAAGCACACACTCATCCATACAGCCACTCTCACAATCACACACTCTCACATATAGCCAGTTATATACTCTTACACACATATATACTGTCTTTCACATATGTAGTTACTCACACATGTACCACTGAGATATACATTCAATCACTAACACACCCATATATACACTCACCCAACCATACAGTCCATCACAGATGCACTCTTAAAACCATGCACCCAGTGAATCACCACTCACACATCTATGCATAGAGTCATACACAACCCACCCACACAAACACTCAGGCACCCATTCAGATACTCAGACAGCCAATCAGTAACCCATATCAACACTCATGCAGCTATTCGCAAACCCATGCAGCTGCTTACACACCAACAGACAGACGAATACAGACATTCACACAGTTTAGTCACTAACCCATGCATTCAGTAAGTTATGTTTAATCACTCACTCATAGAGTCAGACACACGTAGTAAATCATCCAGTCAGACATGTATACACCCACTCATTCTTCAACACGCCTTTCCCTATATATATTAAAGCGATTTAAACTTTAGAGAAACTTGCAGTCACTGGATGATGTCATAGAGAAAATCGTCAACATGCAGCTGACCCGCCACCTCGAAGACAACAACATACTGGACCCGTCCCAATCCGGATTCAGGAGAAACCACAGCACCGAGACTGCCCTCATCGCTGCCACAGACGACATCAGGCGCCAATTAGACAACGGCGAAACATCAGCCCTCATCCTCCTGGACATCTCGGCCACCTTCAACACGGTCAGCCATCGCACTCTAAAAACACGCCTCCAAGAAGCCGGTATCCAAGAGAAGGCCCTCTACTGGACCACATCCTTCCTCTCTGGCAGATCCCAGAGCGTCCGCTTCCCACCCTTCCGATCCAAAGCCACCGACATCATCTGCGGCGTCCCCTAGGGCTCCTCCCTCAGCCCAACGCTGTTCAACATCTACATGGACCCCCTCGCACAAGTGGCCCGCCACCACAACCTCAACATCATCTCCTACGCCAACGACACTCAGCTCATCCTCTCCCTCACCAAGGACCCATGCACCGCCAAAACCAACATCCACGACGGAATGAAGGCCATCGCCGACTGGATGAGGAGCAGCTGGCTGAAACTGAACTCAGACAAGATGGATGTCCTCATCTTCGGACCCAACCCCTCGACCTGGGATGACTCCTGTTGGCCGACCACTCTGGGGACAGCACCGACACCCACCGACCACGCACGCAATCTAGGATTCATCCTCGACTCCTCCCTCTCCATGTCCAAACAGGTCAACGCCATCTTCTCCTCCTGCTACAACACCCTCTGCACGCTTCGCAGGATCTACAAGTGGATCCCGACTGAAACAAGAAGAACGGTGACACAGGCCCTCGTCAGTAGCAGGCTGGACTACGGCAACGCACTCTATGCCGGAATCCCAGCCAAACACCTTCGACGACTACAGCGCATCCAAAATGCCTCCGCCCAACTGATCGTGAACGTCCCCCGCCGCAGCCACATCACCCCCCACCTGACAAACCTACACTGGCTCCCCGTCGACAAGAGGATCACCTTCAAACTCCTCACCCACGCACATAAAGCACTCCACAACACCGGACCAGCCTACCTGAACAGCAGACTCAGCTTCCACACCCCCACCCGCCAGCTCCGCTCCGCCAGCCTCACACTCGCCGCCGTCCCCCGCATCCAACGAACAACCTCCGGTGGCAGATCCTTCTCCTACCTCACCGCCAAGACCTGGAACACCCTACCTACCCACCTGCGGCAGACCGAAGACCTACTCACCTTCAGAAGACTCCTCAAGACCTGGCTCTTCGAGCAGTAGCG
Organism: Triturus cristatus; assembly: GCF_964204655.1. Taxonomy (NCBI): domain Eukaryota; kingdom Metazoa; phylum Chordata; class Amphibia; order Caudata; family Salamandridae; genus Triturus; species Triturus cristatus. The sequence continues at coordinate 384,046,202 of NC_140584.1, read as the reverse complement.
CAACTCCCCCCCGTCTCAGCGCCTTGAGACCCTCACGGGTGAGTAGCGCGCTTTACAAATACCATGATTGATCAGTGATGTCATCAGTGATGTCATTTGAGATGTCATCAGTGATGTCATCAGTGATGTCACTGACCATGTCATGAGTGATGTAAAATGTGACGTCATCAGCAGTGCATTGCGGGGGCGCGAGTTATAGTTAGCTGAACTAACTAAAACGGGGGAATTTCTAGGGTTTTGTACGAGGGAAATGTCCAGCTAACTATAACGCCCCTGAAACCTATGGTTTTTTCATTTAAAAAAAAAAATATATATATATATATATATATATGTATATATATATATATATATATATATATATATATATATATATATATATATATATATATCACTTAAAAAACCATAGGTTTCACACATGTTATAGTTAGGTGGACATTTCACTCATAAAGAAACAATGAAATTCCCCCGTTATAGTTAGTTCAGATAACTATAGCTCACGCTACCACCACTCTATCACAAGGATGATGTCATCAGTGATGTCATGAGTGATGCCACTGACCAAGTCATGAGTGATGTAATATGTGACGTCATGAGCAGTGGATTGCGGGCGCGCGAGTGAAATGTCCACCTAACTATAACATGTGTGAAACCTATGGTTTTTAAGTGAATTTGCAAGGTTTTTTAAATGCTAATTCCTAACTATAACGTGTGTGAAACCTATGGTTTTTTAAGTGAATTTGTACGCTTTTTTAAATGCTAAGTTATGTATGTATTAATTTTTATTTTTTTTCAAGGTCTTTCACGCTGCGCGCACCGTGCGCGCTCCCCGCGATTTTTTTCTAAAATAATACAATGTTTTTTTCACCCTTGGGGGTCCTTCTGTGACCCCCTGACAAAGGCCAGGGGTCAGGAACTCTTCCCTGCCCCCTTTTCACGTTTTCCACCTTTTTTCCACCTTTCCTTTTCAGTGCGACAGACAAAATGGCGGCCAACATTTCCTGATTTCGACCGATTCGAATGTTTACTGCCATCTATCAACCAATCAGACTTTCGCTCGCGCACGGCACAGTGCGCGCACGGTGCGCGCGTATAGATATTTATATGCTTTTAAATGCTATTTTCTCAGGAAATAATGAACAGATTGACACCAGACCTGCAAAAGGCACTTCCCTGACCTGAGGACTACCTCTCTGCCAAATTTCAAGTAATTCTGTTCAGCCGTTCGGGCTGTACCTTCGACTAAACGTCCTATGGAAAAATGCATGGGGAAAACGCGTTTTGGGACCCCCCTTTTTTTTCGGCCCCCCCTTGACGAATCACCCCTAGGAGCTGAGCGGAGCACCCCATTAGTTTTGAAAATTTTGCGAGGATTCGTCAACCGGCGCCAAAGTTATTCAAAATAGAATTTTCAGATTTCCTATGGAAACACAGTCCTAACTATAACTATCTACTGGCGACCGCCAGTAGATAATATATATATATATATATATATATATATATATATATATATATATATATATATATATATATATATATATATATCACATACGAGATCTCCAAGTGATGGGAGCCCCCGTCCCTGCAGGGCGGCTTCGTAACAGGCCTGGAGATGCCTGCGATTAAACATCCACGAGAACAGCACTACACAAGTACTCGAAGCCCAGCTCAAGGAACACTCTGGCATTTATTCAAGACCGGCAGCACAAACTTTCCTGACGCGTTTCAGCTTTAAGTAGCCTTGGTCACAGGTGAGTAAAATCATGGCATGATTCTTTAAATTTGCATTTTAATAAACACGTGACTCTAGGTAATCCTTCAATTCCCATAATGCACTTTACATGTCCGTTTCGTTTAGTACTGTGCCCCAGTGCATTGGAAAATATTTTCAGTCACTTTAATATGTTAATGCCAGTCTTACTTTCGCTGCCTTTCATTCTTTAAAAATGCACATTTCGTCCGAGCTGGCAGGAGGAGATGATTCTCCTCCTCTCCCTTTCTCACCTCCGAATGCCATACAATCCATAGTGGTGAAGAGGGGCTCTGGAAAGTGAGCGGGACATGCTCCCCGTTCAAAGTCACATACGAGATCTCCAAGTGATGGGAGCCCCCGTCCCTGCAGGGCGGCTTCGTAACAGGCCTGGAGATGCCTGCGATTAAACATCCACGAGAACAGCACTACACAAGTACTCGAAGCCCAGCTCAAGGAACACTCTGGCATTTATTCAAGACCGGCAGCACAAACTTTCCTGACGCGTTTCAGCTTTAAGTAGCCTTGGTCACAGGTGAGTAAAATCATGGCATGATTCTTTAAATTTGCATTTTAATAAACACGTGACTCTAGGTAATCCTTCAATTCCCATAATGCACTTTACATGTCCGTTTCATTTAGTACTGTGCCCCAGTGCATTGGAAAATATTTTCAGTCACTTTAATATGTTAATGCCAGTCTTACTTTCGCTGCCTTTCATTCTTTAAAAATGCACATTTCGTCCGAGCTGGCAGGAAGAGATGATTCTCCTCCTCTCCCTTTCTCACCTCCGAATGCCATACAATCCATAGTGGTGAAGAGGGGCTCTGGAAAGTGAGCGGGACATGCTCCCCGTTCAAAGTCACATACGAGATCTCCAAGTGATGGGAGCCCCCGTCCCTGCAGGGCGGCTTCGTAACAGGCCTGGAGATGCCTGCGATTAAACATCCACGAGAACAGCACTACACAAGTACTCGAAGCCCAGCTCAAGGAACACTCTGGCATTTATTCAAGACCGGCAGCACAAACTTTCCTGACGAGTTTCAGCTTTAAGTAGCCTTGGTCACAGGTGAGTAAAATCATGGCATGATTCTTTAAATTTGCATTTTAATAAACACGTGACTCTAGGTAATCCTTCAATTCCCATAATGCACTTTACATGTCCGTTTCGTTTAGTACTGTGCCCCAGTGCATTGGAAAATATTTTCAGTCACTTTAATATGTTAATGCCAGTCTTACTTTCGCTGCCTTTCATTCTTTAAAAATGCACATTTCGTCCGAGCTGGCAGGAAGAGATGATTCTCCTCCTCTCCCTTTATCACCTCCGAATGCCATACAATCCATAGTGGTGAAGAGGGGCTCTGGAAAGTGAGCGGGACATGCTCCCCGTTCAAAGTCACATACGAGATCTCCAAGTGATGGGAGCCCCCGTCCCTGCAGGGCGGCTTCGTAACAGGCCTGGAGATGCCTGCGATTAAACATCCACGAGAACAGCACTACACAAGTACTCGAAGCCCAGCTCAAGGAACACTCTGGCATTTATTCAAGACCGGCAGCACAAACTTTCCTGACGCGTTTCAGCTTTAAGTAGCCTTGGTCACAGGTGAGTAAAATCATGGCATGATTCTTTAAATTTGCATTTTAATAAACACGTGACTCTAGGTAATCCTTCAATTCCCATAATGCACTTTACATGTCCGTTTCGTTTAGTACTGTGCCCCAGTGCATTGGAAAATATTTTCAGTCACTTTAATATGTTAATGCCAGTCTTACTTTCGCTGCCTCTCATTCTTTAAAAATGCACATTTCGTCCGAGCTGGCAGGAAGAGATGATTCTCCTCCTCTCCCTTTCTCACCTCCGAATGCCATACAATCCATAGTGGTGAAGAGGGGCTCTGGAAAGTGAGCGGGACATGCTCCCCGTTCAAAGTCACATACGAGATCTCCAAGTGATGGGAGCCCCCGTCCCTGCAGGGCGGCTTCGTAACAGGCCTGGAGATGCCTGCGATTAAACATCCACGAGAACAGCACTACACAAGTACTCGAAGCCCAGCTCAAGGAACACTCTGGCATTTATTCAAGACTGGCAGCACAAACTTTCCTGACGCGTTTCAGCTTTAAGTAGCCTTGGTCACAGGTGAGTAAAATCATGGCATGATTCTTTAAATTTGCATTTTAATAAACACGTGACTCTAGGTAATCCTTCAATTCCCATAATGCACTTTACATGTCCGTTTCGTTTAGTACTGTGCCCCAGTGCATTGGAAAATATTTTCAGTCACTTTAATATGTTAATGCCAGTCTTACTTTCGCTGCCTTTCATTCTTTAAAAATGCACATTTCGTCCGAGCTGGCAGGAAGAGATGATTCTCCTCCTCTCCCTTTCTCACCTCCGAATGCCATACAATCCATAGTGGTGAAGAGGGGCTCTGGAAAGTGAGCGGGACATGCTCCCCGTTCAAAGTCACATACGAGATCTCCAAGTGATGGGAGCCCCCGTCCCTGCAGGGCGGCTTCGTAACAGGCCTGGAGATGCCTGCGATTAAACATCCACGAGAACAGCACTACACAAGTACTCGAAGCCCAGCTCAAGGAACACTCTGGCATTTATTCAAGACCGGCAGCACAAACTTTCCTGACGCGTTTCAGCTTTAAGTAGCCTTGGTCACAGGTGAGTAAAATCATGGCATGATTCTTTAAATTTGCATTTTAATAAACACGTGACTCTAGGTAATCCTTCAATTCCCATAATGCACTTTACATGTCCGTTTCGTTTAGTACTGTGCCCCAGTGCATTGGAAAATATTTTCAGTCACTTTAATATGTTAATGCCAGTCTTACTTTCGCTGCCTCTCATTCTTTAAAAATGCACATTTCGTCCGAGCTGGCAGGAAGAGATGATTCTCCTCCTCTCCCTTTCTCACCTCCGAATGCCATACAATCCATAGTGGTGAAGAGGGGCTCTGGAAAGTGAGCGGGACATGCTCCCCGTTCAAAGTCACATACGAGATCTCCAAGTGATGGGAGCCCCCGTCCCTGCAGGGCGGCTTCGTAACAGGCCTGGAGATGCCTGCGATTAAACATCCACGAGAACAGCACTACACAAGTACTCGAAGCCCAGCTCAAGGAACACTCTGGCATTTATTCAAGACCGGCAGCACAAACTTTCCTGACGCGTTTCAGCTTTAAGTAGCCTTGGTCACAGGTGAGTAAAATCATGGCATGATTCTTTAAATTTGCATTTTAATAAACACGTGACTCTAGGTAATCCTTCAATTCCCATAATGCACTTTACATGTCCGTTTCTTTTAGTACTGTGCCCCAGTGCATTGGAAAATATTTTCAGTCACTTTAATATGTTAATGCCAGTCTTACTTTCGCTGCCTTTCATTCTTTAAAAATGTACATTTCGTCCGAGCTGGCAGGAAGAGATGATTCTCCTCCTCTCCCTTTCTCACCTCCGAATGCCATACAATCCATAGTGGTGAAGAGGGGCTCTGGAAAGTGAGCGGGACATGCTCCCCGTTCAAAGTCACATACGAGATCTCCAAGTGATGGGAGCCCCCGTCCCTGCAGGGCGGCTTCGTAACAGGCCTGGAGATGCCTGCGATTAAACATCCACGAGAACAGCACTACACAAGTACTCGAAGCCCAGCTCAAGGAACACTCTGGCATTTATTCAAGACCGGCAGCACAAACTTTCCTGACGCGTTTCAGCTTTAAGTAGCCTTGGTCACAGGTGAGTAAAATCATGGCATGATTCTTTAAATTTGCATTTTAATAAACACGTGACTCTAGGTAATCCTTCAATTCCCATAATGCACTTTACATGTCCGTTTCGTTTAGTACTGTGCCCCAGTGCATTGGAAAATATTTTCAGTCACTTTAATATGTTAATGCCAGTCTTACTTTCGCTGCCTTTCATTCTTTAAAAATGCACATTTCGTCCGAGCTGGCAGGAAGAGATGATTCTCCTCCTCTCCCTTTCTCACCTCCGAATGCCATACAATCCATAGTGGTGAAGAGGGGCTCTGGAAAGTGAGCGACATGCTCCCCGTTCAAAGTCACATACGAGATCTCCAAGTGATGGGAGCCCCCGTCCCTGCAGGGCGGCTTCGTAACAGGCCTGGAGATGCCTGCGATTAAACATCCACGAGAACAGCACTACACAAGTACTCGAAGCCCAGCTCAAGGAACACTCTGGCATTTATTCAAGACCGGCAGCACAAACTTTCCTGACGCGTTTCAGCTTTAAGTAGCCTTGGTCACAGGTGAGTAAAATCATGGCATGATTCTTTAAATTTGCATTTTAATAAACACGTGACTCTAGGTAATCCTTAAAATTCCCATAATGCACTTTACATGTCCGTTTCGTTTAGTACTGTGCCCCAGTGCATTGGAAAATATTTTCAGTCACTTTAATATGTTTATGCCAGTCTTACTTTCGCTGCCTTTCATTCTTTAAAAATGCACATTTCGTCCGAGCTGGCAGGAAGAGATGATTCTCCTCCTCTCCCTTTCTCACCTCCGAATGCCATACAATCCATAGTGGTGAAGAGGGGCTCTGGAAAGTGAGCGGGACATGCTCCCCGTTCAAAGTCACATACGAGATCTCCAAGTGATGGGAGCCCCCGTCCCTGCAGGGCGGCTTCGTAACAGGCCTGGAGATGCCTGCGATTAAACATCCACGAGAACAGCACTACACAAGTACTCGAAGCCCAGCTCAAGGAACACTCTGGCATTTATTCAAGACCGGCAGCACAAACTTTCCTGACGCGTTTCAGCTTTAAGTAGCCTTGGTCACAGGTGAGTAAAATCATGGCATGATTCTTTAAATTTGCATTTTAATAAACACGTGACTCTAGGTAATCCTTCAATTCCCATAATGCACTTTACATGTCCGTTTCGTTTAGTACTGTGCCCCAGTGCATTGGAAAATATTTTCAGTCACTTTAATATGTTAATGCCAGTCTTACTTTCGCTGCCTTTCATTCTTTAAAAATGCACATTTCGTCCGAGCTGGCAGGAAGAGATGATTCTCCTCCTCTCCCTTTCTCACCTCCGAATGCCATACTATCCATAGTGGTGAAGAGGGGCTCTGGAAAGTGAGCGGGACATGCTCCCCGTTCAAAGTCACATACGAGATCTCCAAGTGATGGGAGCCCCCGTCCCTGCAGGGCGGCTTCGTAACAGGCCTGGAGATGCCTGCGATTAAACATCCACGAGAACAGCACTACACAAGTACTCGAAGCCCAGCTCAAGGAACACTCTGGCATTTATTCAAGACCGGCAGCACAAACTTTCCTGACGCGTTTCAGCTTTAAGTAGCCTTGGTCACAGGTGAGTAAAATCATGGCATGATTCTTTAAATTTGCATTTTAATAAACACGTGACTCTAGGTAATCCTTCAATTCCCATAATGCACTTTACATGTCCGTTTCGTTTAGTACTGTGCCCCAGTGCATTGGAAAATATTTTCAGTCACTTTAATATGTTAATGCCAGTCTTACTTTCGCTGCCTTTCATTCTTTAAAAATGCACATTTCGTCCGAGCTGGCAGGAAGAGATGATTCTCCTCCTCTCCCTTTCTCACCTCCGAATGCCATACAATCCATAGTGGTGAAGAGGGGCTCTGGAAAGTGAGCGGGACATGCTCCCCGTTCAAAGTCACATACGAGATCTCCAAGTGATGGGAGCCCCCGTCCCTGCAGGGCGGCTTCGTAACAGGCCTGGAGATGCCTGCGATTAAACATCCACGAGAACAGCACTACACAAGTACTCGAAGCCCAGCTCAAGGAACACTCTGGCATTTATTCAAGACCGGCAGCACAAACTTTCCTGACGCGTTTCAGCTTTAAGTAGCCTTGGTCACAGGTGAGTAAAATCATGGCATGATTCTTTAAATTTGCATTTTAATAAACACGTGACTCTAGGTAATCCTTCAATTCCCATAATGCACTTTACATGTCCGTTTCGTTTAGTACTGTGCCCCAGTGCATTGGAAAATATTTTCAGTCACTTTAATATGTTAATGCCAGTCTTACTTTCGCTGCCTTTCATTCTTTAAAAATGCACATTTCGTCCGAGCTGGCAGGAAGAGATGATTCTCCTCCTCTCCCTTTCTCACCTCCGAATGCCATACAATCCATAGTGGTGAAGAGGGGCTCTGGAAAGTGAGCGGGACATGCTCCCCGTTCAAAGTCACATACGAGATCTCCAAGTGATGGGAGCCCCCGTCCCTGCAGGGCGGCTTCGTAACAGGCCTGGAGATGCCTGCGATTAAACATCCACGAGAACAGCACTACACAAGTACTCGAAGCCCAGCTCAAGGAACACTCTGGCATTTATTCAAGACCGGCAGCACAAACTTTCCTGACGCGTTTCAGCTTTAAGTAGCCTTGGTCACAGGTGAGTAAAATCATGGCATGATTCTTTAAATTTGCATTTTAATAAACACGTGACTCTAGGTAATCCTTCAATTCCCATAATGCACTTTACATGTCCGTTTCGTTTAGTACTGTGCCCCAGTGCATTGGAAAATATTTTCAGTCACTTTAATATGTTAATGCCAGTCTTACTTTCGCTGCCTCTCATTCTTTAAAAATGCACATTTCGTCCGAGCTGGCAGGAAGAGATGATTCTCCTCCTCTCCCTTTCTCACCTCCGAATGCCATACAATCCATAGTGGTGAAGAGGGGCTCTGGAAAGTGAGCGGGACATGCTCCCCGTTCAAAGTCACATACGAGATCTCCAAGTGATGGGAGCCCCCGTCCCTGCAGGGCGGCTTCGTAACAGGCCTGGAGATGCCTGCGATTAAACATCCACGAGAACAGCACTACACAAGTACTCGAAGCCCAGCTCAAGGAACACTCTGGCATTTATTCAAGACCGGCAGCACAAACTTTCCTGACGCGTTTCAGCTTTAAGTAGCCTTGGTCACAGGTGAGTAAAATCATGGCATGATTCTTTAAATTTGCATTTTAATAAACACGTGACTCTAGGTAATCCTTCAATTCCCATAATGCACTTTACATGTCCGTTTCGTTTAGTACTGTGCCCCAGTGCATTGGAAAATATTTTCAGTCACTTTAATATGTTAATGCCAGTCTTACTTTCGCTGCCTTTCATTCTTTAAAAATGTACATTTCGTCCGAGCTGGCAGGAAGAGATGATTCTCCTCCTCTCCCTTTCTCACCTCCGAATGCCATACAATCCATAGTGGTGAAGAGGGGCTCTGGAAAGTGAGCGGGACATGCTCCCCGTTCAAAGTCACATACGAGATCTCCAAGTGATGGGAGCCCCCGTCCCTGCAGGGCGGCTTCGTAACAGGCCTGGAGATGCCTGCGATTAAACATCCACGAGAACAGCGCTACACAAGTACTCGAAGCCCAGCTCAAGGAACACTCTGGCATTTATTCAAGACCGGCAGCACAAACTTTCCTGACGCGTTTCAGCTTTAAGTAGCCTTGGTCACAGGTGAGTAAAATCATGGCATGATTCTTTAAATTTGCATTTTAATAAACATGTGACTCTAGGTAATCCTTCAATTCCCATAATGCACTTTACATGTCCGTTTCGTTTAGTACTGTGCCCCAGTGCATTGGAAAATATTTTCAGTCACTTTAATATGTTAATGCCAGTCTTACTTTCGCTGCCTTTCATTCTTTAAAAATGCACATTTCGTCCGAGCTGGCAGGAAGAGATGATTCTCCTCCTCTCCCTTTCTCACCTCCGAATGCCATACAATCCATAGTGGTGAAGAGGGGCTCTGGAAAGTGAGCGGGACATGCTCCCCGTTCAAAGTCACATACGAGATCTCCAAGTGATGGGAGCCCCCGTCCCTGCAGGGCGGCTTCGTAACAGGCCTGGAGATGCCTGCGATTAAACATCCACGAGAACAGCACTACACAAGTACTCGAAGCCCAGCTCAAGGAACACTCTGGCATTTATTCAAGACCGGCAGCACAAACTTTCCTGACGCGTTTCAGCTTTAAGTAGCCTTGGTCACAGGTGAGTAAAATCCTAGCATGATTCTTTAAATTTGCATTTTAATAAACACGTGACTCTAGGTAATCCTTCAATTCCCATAATGCACTTTACATGTCCGTTTCGTTTAGTACTGTGCCCCAGTGCATTGGAAAATATTTTCAGTCACTTTAATATGTTAATGCCAGTCTTACTTTCGCTGCCTTTCATTCTTTAAAAATGCACATTTCGTCCGAGCTGGCAGGAAGAGATGATTCTCCTCCTCTCCCTTTCTCACCTCCGAATGCCATACAATCCATAGTGGTGAAGAGGGGCTCTGGAAAGTGAGCGGGACATGCTCCCCGTTCAAAGTCACATACGAGATCTCCAAGTGATGGGAGCCCCCGTCCCTGCAGGGCGGCTTCGTAACAGGCCTGGAGATGCCTGCGATTAAACATCCACGAGAACAGCACTACACAAGTACTCGAAGCCCAGCTCAAGGAACACTCTGGCATTTATTCAAGACCGGCAGCACAAACTTTCCTGACGCGTTTCAGCTTTAAGTAGCCTTGGTCACAGGTGAGTAAAATCATGGCATGATTCTTTAAATTTGCATTTTAATAAACACGTGACTCTAGGTAATCCTTCAATTCCCATAATGCACTTTACATGTCCGTTTCGTTTAGTACTGTGCCCCAGTGCATTGGAAAATATTTTCAGTCACTTTAATATGTTAATGCCAGTCTTACTTTCGCTGCCTTTCATTCTTTAAAAATGCACATTTCGTCCGAGCTGGCAGGAAGAGATGATTCTCCTCCTCTCCCTTTCTCACCTCCGAATGCCATACAATCCATAGTGGTGAAGAGGGGCTCTGGAAAGTGAGCGGGACATGCTCCCCGTTCAAAGTCACATACGAGATCTCCAAGTGATGGGAGCCCCCGTCCCTGCAGGGCGGCTTCGTAACAGGCCTGGAGATGCCTGCGATTAAACATCCACGAGAACAGCACTACACAAGTACTCGAAGCCCAGCTCAAGGAACACTCTGGCATTTATTCAAGACCGGCAGCACAAACTTTCCTGACGCGTTTCAGCTTTAAGTAGCCTTGGTCACAGGTGAGTAAAATCATGGCATGATTCTTTAAATTTGCATTTTAATAAACACGTGACTCTAGGTAATCCTTCAATTCCCATAATGCACTTTACATGTCCTGTATATATATATATATCCAAAACCAAATTCTTTAGCTTCCTAAAGATATATATATATATATATGCCAGCCACAGTTCAAAGATTGCTGCGCACTCCAACCAGTATGTTAAATTATTCGAATTTTATTCGTTTGCAAACACGATCAATAAAGTTACTGACAAACGCGTTTCAGCCTCCTGGCCTTCGTCAATGTCAGTGATTCCCTGCTCACACCTCCTATATAAGCAAATCATTTCATTGGTCAGCAGGGATTTCAATCAAAGAAAAAGAATGTGCAGTAATAAAAAAGTAAAAATAGAAAACGGTCCTGCAGAGACCAGATACTGCTTTGGGGAAATGTCGGCCATTTTAACATTGTGTTTTCTACTATTAAACAGAATGACAGTCTCATTTTAAACACCACGTTTTCACAAAATAATCTAATGAAAAGCATTAAATCAATTCCTCAAATGGAATTAGTCACAATATAGCTTTAGCCTGTTCCAAATCATTCCTTGCTGATCATTTAATTAATAAAGGTATGCCCCAATATGTTTATCTAATGATATAAACCCCTGAATAGAGTGGGCATGTAGACAACGTGGTTGGATTGTCAAGATCCAATCAAATCAAGATAAAGCTCTGAATGAGCAAACTCAAATTACTGCTGTCTGTTCTGTTTTGGGTAGGTATTCATATTTTTCACTTTTCCCCATTTGTTAAGCTCTAAAGGTACAGCGCATTGTTCCTACTATTGTTCTGCTTATCCGATGAATGACCACAGTTCCGCCTCCTGGTTTAGCCCTCCCGGGATCCTGGTACGTAGTTCCACTATGAGTTTGGCCTCCAATTGGCTAAGTGTTTTGACTCTGACTCCCCCTCTTTCCGCCAGTTGAATCTGGTCTAGGCAAAAGTATGTTAGTTTGTCACTCCTAGCCTCGTGCATGCTGGCAAAGTGCCTTGCCACTGGGTATGTTCTGTCCCTGTTGGTTATTGCTCGTTTGTGTTCTAATACCCGTTTCTTTGCTGGGTGTATTGTGCTGCCGATATACTGCAACCCGCAAGGGCAGGTTAAACAGTATACCACAAAGCTGGAGTTGCAATTCAGTAATTTATCAATTGGCCTCCTATCTTTCTTTCCAGGTATAGAGTAGTCTTTAACCTTTTTGCAATTCTTGCAGGCCTTGCAATTCATGCATGGAAAAAAGCCCGTAGTCAATGGTTTGATCCGGGGATTGTCCTCAAAGTGGCTGCGTACCAGGATATCTTTTAAGGAAGCACTCTTCCTATAGGTGACATCAGGACCCGAAGGGATCAGTTTCCCAAGGACCCCATCAGTTTGTAAAATATTCCAGTTTCTCTGGATGAGATTCCTTAGTTTTTGCGCTTCAAATGAGTAGGTCATGATTAACCTAACTTTACCTTGCTCTTCTTCCGTTTCCTTCTTGTCTGTTTGTTTTAAAGCTAGTAATTCTAGCCTACTTCTGCTGCTTGCTTTAACTGTCGCTTCCTGCAGGACCTTGTTAGTATAGCCCCTATCCCTGAATCTGTCTAGGGACTCATTGGCGGCTTCTAGGAAGTCGTCAGGTCGGGAACAGTTTCTCTTGAGTCTCAAAAGCTCCCCGTACGGTATACTGTTGATTAAATTACGGGGATGTTGGCTCCAAGAGTGCAAAACAGTATTCCCTGCTGTGGGTTTGCGATATAGTTTGGTACACAACTTGTTGTCTGCCACAAAGACGAGGAGATCTAAAAATGCTACCTCCTTTTCACTGATGTTACTCGTGAATTGTAAATTCAACTCGTTCTCATTTAGAGATCTTACATAATCTTCTGCCTCTGTGCGTGTACCTCTCCATACTATGAAGAGGTCATCGATGTACCTTGTCCGTAGAGCTATCTTGTCTAGCCAGATTTCATTTCTGCCCGCCCAGGCCACGTGCTTCTCCCACCAGCCTACGAATAGATTCGCATAGCTGGGGGCGAAGCACGTGCCCATCGCGGTACCCTGTATCTGTAGGTACAGCTCCCCTGCAAACAAAAAGATATTGTTGTGTAGACAAAACGATGCTATTTCTAATAACATCTTGTTGTGTTCCTGAAACTTCAGGGATCTGGTCTTTAGGAAAAACTCAAGAGCTGCTAATACTTGCGAGTGTCTAATGCTGGTATATAGACTAGTTATGTCTAATGTGATTAGCAATAGTTCATTGTCCCAAATGATGTTCTGGATCTGACGAATGAAGTCGGTTGAGTCCAAGATGAATGAACTGACGTCTTTTACCATTGGAAATAGGAAAGAGTCCACATAAATGGAAGCTTTCTCCAGGAGACTTCCCAGCGAAGACACTATTGGGCGTCCTGGAGGTACTTTAATGTCCTTGTGGACCTTTGGAAGGTGGTAAAAAGTGGGCAGAACATGGCATTCTACCCTCATATATTGAAATTCGTTGATCTCAAGAATTCCCTTGCTGTTCCATTCTTCCAGGAGATCATGGAAGGCCTGTGTACTTTTGTTGTAGTCAAAGTCAAAAAGGCATTGATGGACTCACCGTAGCGATTTCTACCCAGCCGTTGAAACCCGTCTGTGTGTCCCTCGCACCGCGGCGCGTCTCGCTGCTTGCACTCACCGGGGGTGTCGGTACTTCAGAGACGCTCTCACCAGTCTCCAACTCCTCCAGCCCTCGGCGAGTCTCCTTGGTCTCCGTTAGCGCTTCCAAGTGAGGCTGCTTCTACAGTTCCCCCAAGTTCATTGGTTGCGTATTCCGTAGCGGTGGCGGTGGCAATTTGGTAGGCAGTGATTTGGAAATCTTGACAACGATCCGTGATCTGCACAAATCCAAACTAGTGGAGAGTGCTGTGGACATTCAAAGCAACACTCAGCTTCTAGTAGAGACTGGGATTGAACAGAGCAGTGGGATAAGTGAGTTCAAGCCACGATCTAAATTTATCCCGCAGACTCCACACGATGCGATTGACTGCTTCCATGAGGCGGTAATCAAGGACTTAGATAAATTCAGAACGGCCACTATCACTCCCGGGGGAAGAAGGAAATACAACCTCACGAGAAAACAATGGGAGGCTGTAAAATCCCTAAGAGATGACCCCAGACTGGTGATTAAACAGTCAGACAAAGGGGGAAATGTCGTGTTAATGACCAAAGAGCTGTACAAGCAAGAGGCCCTTCGCTTACTTGGCGACGCACAAAGCTATAAACTCATTAAGAGAGAGGACTACAACAAAAGTACACAGGCCTTCCATGATCTCCTGGAAGAATAGAACAGCAAGGGAATTCTTGAGATCAACGAATTTCAATATATGAGGGTAGAATGCCCTGTTCTGCCCACTTTTTACCACCTTCCAAAGGTCCACAAGGACATTAAAGTACCTCCAGGACGCCCAATAGTGTCTTCGCTGGGAAGTTTCCTGGAGAAAGCTTCCATTTATGTGGACTCTTTCCTATTTCCAATGGTAAAAGACCTCAGTTCATTCATCTTGGACTCAACCGACTTCATTCGCCAGATCCAGAACATCATTTGGGACAATGAACTATTGCTAATCACATTAGACATAACTAGTCTATATACCAGCATTAGACACTCGCAAGGATTAGCAGCTCTTGAGTTTTTCCTAAAGACCAGATCCCTGAAGTTTCAGGAACACAACAAGATGTTATTAGAAATAGCATCGTTTTGTCTACACAACAATATCTTTTTGTTTGCAGGGAAGCTGTACCTACAGATACAGGGTACCGCGATGGGCACGTGCTTCGCCCCCAGCTATGCGAATCTATTCGTAGGCTGGTGGGAGAAGCACGTGGCCTGGGCGGGCAGAAATGAAATCTGGCTAGACAAGATAGCTCTATGGACAAGGTACATCGATGACCTCTTCATAGTATGGAGAGGTACACGCACAGAGGCAGAAGATTATGTAAGATCTCTAAATGAGAACGAGTTGAATTTACAATTCACGAGTAACATCAGTGAAAAGGAGGTAGCATTTTTAGATCTCCTCGTCTTTGTGGCAGACAACAAGTTGTGTACCAAACTATATCGCAAACCCACAGCAGGGAATACTGTTTTGCACTCTTGGAGCCAACATCCCCGTAATTTAATCAACAGTATACCGTACGGGGAGCTTTTGAGACTCAAGAGAAACTGTTCCCAACCTGACGACTTCCTAGAAGCCGCCAATGAGTCCCTAGACAGATTCAGGGATAGGGGCTATACTAACAAGGTCCTGCAGGAAGCGACAGTTAAAGCAAGCAGCAGAAGTAGGCTAGAATTACTAGCTTTAAAACAAACAGACAAGAAGGAAACGGAAGAAGAGCAAGGTAAAGTTAGGTTAATCATGACCTACTCATTTGAAGCGCAAAAACGAAGGAATCTCATCCAGAGAAACTGGAATATTTTACAAACTGATGGGGTCCTTGGGAAACTGATCCCTTCGGGTCCTGATGTCACCTATAGGAAGAGTGCTTCCTTAAAAGATATCCTGGTACGCAGCCACTTTGAGGACAAACCCCGGATCAAACCATTGACTACGGGCTTTTTTCCATGCATGAATTGCAAGGCCTGCAAGAATTGCAAAAAGGTTAAAGACTACTCTATACCTGGAAAGAAAGATAGGAGGCCCATTGATAAATTACTGAATTGCAACTCCAGCTTTGTGGTATACTGTTTAACCTGCCCTTGCGGGTTGCAGTATATCGGCAGCACAATACACCCAGCAAAGAAACGGGTATTAGAACACAAACGAGCAATAACCAACAGGGACAGAACATACCCAGTGGCGAGGCACTTTGCCAGCATGCACGAGGCTAGGAGTGACAAACTAACATACTTTTGCCTAGACCAGATTCAACTGGCGGAAAGAGGGGGAGACAGAGTCAAAACACTTAGGCAATTGGAGGCCAAACTCATAGTGGAACTACGTACCAGGATCCCCGGAGGGCTAAACCAGGAGGAGGAACGGTGGTCATTCATCGGATAAGCAGAACAATAGTAGGAACAATGCGCTGTACCTTTAGAGCTTAACAAATGGGGAAAAGTGAAAAATATGAATACCTACCCAAAACAGAACAGACAGCAGTAATTTGAGTTTGCTCATTCAGAGCTTTATCTTGATTTGATTGGATCTTGACAATCCAACCACGTTGTCTACATGCCCACTCTATTCAGGGGTTTATATCATTAGATAAACATATTGGGGCACACCTTTATTAATTAAATGATCAGCAAGGAATGATTTGGAACAGGCTAAAGCTATATTGTGACTAATTCCATTTGAGGAATTGATTTAATGCTTTTCATTAGATTATTTTGTGAAAACGTGGTGTTTAAAATGAGACTGTCATTCTGTTTAATAGTAGAAAACACAATGTTAAAATGGCCGACATTTCCCCAAAGCAGTATCTGGTCTCTGCAGGACCGTTTTCTATTTTTACTTTTTTATTACTGCACATTCTTTTTCTTTGATTGAAATCCCTGCTGACCAATGAAATGATTTGCTTATATAGGAGGTGTGAGCAGGGAATCACTGACATTGACGAAGGCCAGGAGGCTGAAACGCGTTTGTCAGTAACTTTATTGATCGTGTTTGCAAACGAATAAAATTCGAATAATTTAACATACTGGTTGGAGTGCGCAGCAATCTTTGAACTGTGGCTGGCGTGAATTCGCGAGTTTTCGTCCTCGCGGCTGGGGCACCCGCTGTGCTGAGAGCAGGGAGCTGACGGGAAAACGTGGTGAAAAAAAAATAAATAAATAAATAAATATATATATATATATATATATATATATATATATATTATCTACTGGCGACGTATATATATACGTCACAAAAGGATCCCAGAGCTACAACCGTCCACACGAACGGCGCAACAACAGGAAACAGACTCCGCAGGCCAAGTTGATAGTTAGTGATGATTTATTCCAGCATCAAGTGTCTAAATGATGCGTTTCGGCCGCCAGACATGCGGCCTTGATCACATAGCGCTGTAATGGTGAGTGAGTGCAATATATACAAGTGGTGGTGGCAGTATTTTCACTATGTTCATTGTAATGACTGCACTGTTTTGCAACGTGTGGTGACTATGGGTAAGCGCAGTAAACCAACTATATTGCATCACAGAATTTTACTACAGTGAGTGCAGCCAGTGTAAACAGACTATATATAATGGGCTGCAAACAACCTTGAAGCTTCAATGAACATGGTAATGATATTAATAAAATATGCGGCTATAGATAGAGAGGTTATCCTAAAACAGATTGACGCTCTCAATGCAACACTGGCAACTTATGATCAACAAGACATTATCAAAAAAGGTAGAGAAGAAATAGACTTACGCCTACAGAAATATGAAGAATCCATAAAAGCGCGCAAAATATACAAATTTGCCAGAGATAAAAAGGACTATGAATCTGGAAGAATCTTCACTTTTTCACGCAAATTTGATAATGTCGAAAAACAAGCTCTGACGTCTAAAACCATTACAATAGCAACGCCTAGCTCAAATAACCACGAAGAAATCGAATCAGACCTTAGCTCAGTTGCCAGCAGTACTCATTCAGAAGAGTGCGGCTCTGATACAGGACCTCCACCAACCCTCAGCAACATATCCCCATCTGAAGAACTGGGTTTTTTAGTAGAAGATCGCCGCCAGACCTTGCGGCAAACTACTCAAGCCGTGAGAGGACCAAACGAAAGAACGAATGCAGAAAACAAAGACGTAAAGCAAAAAGGAGGAAACAACAGGGGAAAATGGAGAAACATGAAGAAGAGAAATTAGACAATGAAATAACCATGGATAATACAGTGATACATTTGACCAATATTAACCTAACGAAAGCTGAAATCAAGTTACTATCATTGGGACTGTCATTCTGCCCCAAAAGTCGTTTTAAGTATGTCCAAACTCGAATAGATATTTTCAAATTTATTAGAAAATTTAAATTGTTGAAACATTTCAAACTCAACAAAGCATTGAATGTGGCTGCAAAAATTGCAACTTTGGACACTCCGAATATACGACTGGCCGCCAGTGATGTAACGAACCTCAAGACTCTACATGCCCTTGCTAACAATTCAGACGAGGATGAATGTTCAACTCAGGAACAACTAATCAGCTTAGGTACAAGTGGTAGTTCCTCTACTTTGAGCCCATTTCGCCCTAACTCTACCTTCATCCCACTCATGCCTAGAGATGCATTGAATATATTCAGTGACTGTGTTATCCAAGATCTTAAAACACTAAATAAAAAGATCTTAAAAAGGAACAAACATCAATCCTATCAGGACTGGCAGTACTACACCCTAATGAACAAGTTGAAGAATGATGCTAATGTTGTTATAACCAAGGCAGATAAGGGAGGAAATGTCATTCTTTGGACCAAAAATCAATATCTACTTGAAGCATACCGTCACTTAAACTATGAACAATGCTACAGGAAGACGAACATTAATGACATAAGAAAATTGAAAGATCTAATCCATGGCGAACTTGGACAATGGAAAATAGTTGGCTTGATCAATAAAAATGAATACAACTATTTGAAGGTTGAGTTTCCAATCACTGCGGCCATGTATTTTGTTCCCAAAGTACATAAACAGCAAAATCCTATCCCTGGTAGGCCAATTATCTCAGCTCAATGCAGTTTATGTGAAAACATATCCAAATATGTGGATTTATTCCTTCATGAATTTGTAGAAGAACTGCCATCCTACATCAAAGACACTGGTCATTTTCTTTCCATCATACAGACTATATCTTGGCGAGAGGGATATTTGTTCATTGTCATGGATATTTGTTCCCTGTATACTAGCATACGCCACTTTGATGGCTTGCAGGCAGATAATACTATCTGGATAAAATAAATATTATTTTCCTCCAACACAATGCCATGCTATTACGTATGATTGAGCTATGTCTATATAACAACTATTTCATGTTCAATAATGAGCTATTCCAACAGCTTCAGGGCGTAGCCATGGGGGCATGCTTCTCTCCTAGTTACGGGTGTTTACACGTGGGCTGGTGGGAGGAGCATGTCCTCAACCACATTCACGGTGAGATACTGAAGGCCCATGTAATACACTGGGGGAGATTCATTGACGACATCTGTATCATATGGAATGGCTCAATCGAATCAGCGAATGAATTTGTAAAAATGGTTAATGTTAACGAACTGAACCTAAAATTCACTGCTCAAATCAATGCAGAACGAGTGGAATTTTTGGATGTAGAATTGTATATCAGGGACAACAAGATACAGACCAAACTACACCGGAAAATTACTGCAGGGAACTCTATACTCCATGCCCAGAGCTCCCATCCCCATCACTTACTCAATAGTATTCCTTATGGGGAGTTCCTGCGCATCAGACGTATATGTAGCTTAGAGTCTGATTGCAACACCTGTCTAGCTGAATCTTTTTTAAGATTCCTAGCTCGAGGATACAAAAGAGAAGATTTAGAACGAGCATTGACCAAAGCTAAGACAATGAACCGCAGTGCATACTTTGAGACAGTTACCAAAACTACCACACACAAAACTACGGACAACATTAATATTGTATCCAATGAGGTAGAATCTCTTCGTTTCATTACTACTTACAGCAGTCAAGACAAGGATATAAGGAAACTTATATACAAAAACTGGCCTATAGTAAAAACTGACCTTACTATGTCTCAACTAGTACCAGACTTACCGCAAATTACGTTTAGACGAGCGCCCTCTATGAGGGATGCTCTGGTGAAAACGAGTCCTGAGGTAACTATCACTAACACCTGGTTATCCAAACGTAAAGGTTTTTTTAAATGCAGCTCCTGTCGAGCTTGCAGATTTGGTATTAACACCTCCGAATTTGTAAGTGCTTTTGACCAGACCCCCATTAGTCTTAGAGGTCTGTTCACATGAAAATCTGACCATGCAGTATATGTACTTGAGTGTACCTGTAAACTCAAATATATTGGCAGCACCAAACTACAGGTATTCACCAGGATCCTACAACATCTACATGCCATAGTCAATTCTGACCCAAGTTACCCCGTTGCACGACATTTCAAATTAGTCCATCACAATAATTTAAACGACCTGAAATACTTTGTGATAGATACGGTACCAAAACGTCTGAGGGGCGGCAACATAGAAAAACTTCTCAGACAACTAGAAACACAATATATACTGCTACTAGACACCAAGATGCCCAATGGGCTAAACACAGGGGAGGACATGCATAATTTCTTATGACCAGAGTATACTAGTTGAATCCAGTAAACACTAGCCAGTTGGGTTTCCTTTTACCATCTTCAATTGTCTGAATCTTGATTTTAACCTAATTTTATCCCTGTCTTTGGGTTCTTTTCTTAAGGTTTTTTTCACTAGATTTTTATTCATCAAGGTATATAATTGATTACACATTTTCCTCGATATCCGATAGTTTTCAACACTATTGCAACATCTTAGCCTTAGGTAGATCATTTTCCCTTGTCTCTCCTACCTCCTTTCCTTCTGCTGCTATTTGGTTGCCATCTTTGCAAATTTTTTCTGCCATATTTGTACAGATCCACTAGCACCTTATAATACATGATTACTTTGATGCACTGTATGAGGCACTAGCACTTTAAACTACATGATTTTATAGATGCACTGTATGGTTTTAATATTTATATCTGGAATTTTATCCTTTTTATAAATATTCCCCAAACTTGAAAAAAATCCCAATATATATTGCACTTGCACTTTATTGGAAATTAGTATAAAGTTCAGAACTGAAACATTATCTATACACTAAACCCAGGCATCAATATCAGGGATTCTACCTACTATCATAGTGCTTACTCATACATGTGATACACGTTTAGATGATTAATCTTGTTTACAGTTGATCTAACTATACTTTAATATGGCATACATCTAAGACTAGGCATTAACCAATGTTGTCCTTTGCAGCAAAAAGAAAACCCTTTTAGGTTTGTGCCAAACTACCAAATGCAATTATTGATTTGTTAAATAGAACGCACAAACAAGACTGTATATGGTTCTACGCTTTGTTGTTCTCAGGGTTTCTAAGACTATGACTTCTCAAACTATTTTATTCAATTGGTTTTATGGGATTCCTTCCTCCGTATATTTATTTATGTAATTAAGGTTACTATTAGATCGAATGTCAATGGTCCCCTTTTTACTGTTTGGAATTATATCCAGTGTACATTACAGGGTTTACTAGAATTTTTTCCACTTTGGAACTAAATGTTTTAAAGTTCAACCTAGAAATCTACTGTCTAAACGATAGGATTTCTTTTATGTTTACCCTGTCGGTACGTGTAGCTTGCTGTTTTGTCTGTTATCATTCCATTGGTTGAGAAAGGAGGAAGCCAACCGTATTACACTATATAGCATGCAATAGGTTCACCTAGTGTCATGTGATCAAGGCAGTGGTGACGCGGCCGAAACGCGTCATGCCGATTGACTTGGAATAAAATCTGCACTATTACTTATTTACTGCATGCTGTGGTCTGTACCCGTCTCCACCACATCTGTTGGACCTATGGGGAACCTGCTTTCAACATATATATATATATAGTTATAGTTAGGACCGAGTTCCCATAGGAAATCTGAAAATTCTATTTTGAATAACTTTGGCGCCGGTTGACTTATGTTCGTGAAATTTTCAAAACTAATGGGGCGCTCTGCTCAGCTCCTACCCTGAAAGTCTCGGGGTGATTCGTCAAGCGGGGGCTGAGAAAAAAGGGGGGTCCCAAAACGCGTTTTCCCCATGCATTTTCCCATAGGACCTTTAGTCGAAGGTACAGCCCGAACGGCTGAACAGAATTACTTGAAATTTGGCAAAGAGGTAGTCCTCAGGTCATGCATGTGCCTTTTGCATATATGGTGTAAATCCGTTCAGTAGTTCCTGAGAAAATCAAAGTAAAATCATATACATATCTGGGTGGAGCCTAACCACACATCTCATTGTGAGATCTGATTGGCTGTCAGCACTTCATCCAAGAAGTGTTGGCAGCCATCTTGGGACCAATATACATGATAGCACCTCATTAAAAAGCATTGCAGTTAATAGAAGGTTTTAAGACTTTAGTTACATTATAAATCATTTGTTGATGGTACCATACTCATTTTAGGAATTGTGGTATGTTCTAAGGTGATTTTACCATGTGAAAAAGCCTTCTGCTGGGATATCATGAATCATCTTTGAGAGAAAACTATTTTCACATGCTTTTCCCACAGAGGTTTGGAAGGTGATCTATAAGCTAAACTGAGAGCATATTTTCTGTAAATTCACATTATCTTTCTCAGTCATGTGAGAATGAAGTCTGACATTCTCAGTAAAACATGTACATCCAACAAGGGCAGAGACTGTCAGTTGATTCCTTTGTGTTCTACTGCAGCTTCCCAGAGTGTTCCAAAGAACAGCTAGAGCGCTAACAGTCTTACTTATGACAAAGGTATGGCACACCTGAAGCCATCTTGATTGGAATAAAGTGGTAACATTTAAAACATTTAATTTAAAAAGGAACAAAATGAGAGGGTTCATTTTGCCATAGAATGTATGATTAGTGCTGCAGAAAGAAAAATTAGGGCACATTTTGAGTGACTTCTCAAATCCTCTTCTATTTCATTAAGTAATTCTGCCATGCAGACTGAAACATGCACTTTCAATACCAGCAGCAGACTTCCCTGGTGAGCAGCAGCTTTACTACAGTGATCTAATGAGCAACTAGAGTGCTAACATTCTGAATTTATGGCAAATGTGTGACACATCTGAATGCCTTCTTCATTGAATCAAAGTAAAAAACTGACAGTATGCCTACTGAGGAGACTGCAGTAAATGAGGAAATTAGGAAACTTCATAACAAGTCTCCCAAGATGGCCACCAGAGACAAACGAGCCCAAATGTAGCACAAATATCACCGAGATGTAGCCCAAGTATAGCCCAATGACAGAAATCCCAGAGTGTTTTAAAGAACAACTAGAGCGCTAACAGTCTTACTTATGACAAAGGTATGGCACACCTGAAGCCATCTTGATTGGAATAAAGTGGTAACATTTAAAACATTTAGTTTGCAAAGGGAAAAAATGAGGGGGTTCATTTTGCCATAGAAATTATGATTAGTGCTGCAGAGAAAACACTTAAGGCACATTTTGACTTCTCAAATCCTCTTCTATTTCATTAAAACGTTCTGACATGCAGACTGAAACATGCACTTTGAATACCAGCAGCAGACTTCCCTGGTGAGCAGTAGCTTTGCTACAGTGATCTAATGAGGAACTAGAGTGCTACCATTCAGAATTTATGGCAAATGTGTCACATCTGAATGCCTTCTTGATGGAACCAAAGTAAACAAGCATTGAAAATGCAATAGGTCTCGCCCTCGTTTAAGTTAAGGCAATTCTGTTTGTAATTAGGTGGCTTTTTAGCTTTGCTTTTATTAGTGTTTTTCAAAATTTCATGTACATAACATGCATATATGTATATGTATGCATGCATTTATATTTGTATTTATATAGATATGCAGATTATATATATGTTTATATATGTATCTATATATATATATATACACATACATATATATATAAATGCATATGCATATATGTGCATATGTGTGCGTGTAGAGAGAGGTAGAGAGAGGTAGAGAGGTAGAGGTGTAGAGGTAGAGACGTAGAGGTAGAGAGGTAGAGGTAGAGAGGTAGAGAGTAGTAGAGAGAGAGGTAGAGAAAGGTAGAGAGGTAGAGAGTAGAGGATGAGTAATAGAGAGTAGAGAGAGAGTAGTAGAGAGAGTAGCAGAGAGTGAGTAGGAGAGAGTAGTAGAGTGAGTAGTAGAGAGTGAGTAGTAGAGAGTAGTAGAGAGGGAGAAGTAGAGAGTAGTAGAGAGTAGTAGAGAGTGAGTAGTAGAGGGAGTAGTAGAGAGTAGTAGAGAGTGAGTAGTAGAGAGTAGACGAGAGTGAGTATTAGAGAGTGAGTAGTAGAGAGTAGTAGAGAGTGAGTAGTGGAGACTGAGTAGCAGAGAGAGAGTAGTAGAGAATGTGTAGTAGAGAATGAGTAGTAGAGTGAGTAGTAGAGAGTAGTAGGGAGAGTAGTAGAGAGTGAGTAATAGAGAGTAGTAGAGAGTGAGTAGTATAGAGTAGTAGAGAGTAGTAGAGAGAGAGTAGTAGAGAGTGAGTAGTAGAGAGTGAGTAGTAGAGAGAGAGAGTAGTAGAGAGTGAGTAGTAGAGAGTAGTAGAGAGTGAGTAGTAGAGAGTCGTACAGAGTGAGTAGTAGAGAGTAATTCGTAGAGAGTAGTGGAGTAGTAGAGAGTGAGTAGTAGAGAGTAGTAGAGAGTGAGTATTAGAGTGAGTAGTAGGGAGTAGTAGAGAGTGAGTAGTAGAGTGAGTAGTAGAGTGAGTAGTAGAGAGCAAGTAGTAGAGAGTGTGTAGTAGAGAGAGAGTAGTAGAGTAGTAGAGAGTGAGTAGTAGAGAGTGAGTAGTAGAGAGTAGTAGAGAGTGAGTAGCAGAGAGAGTAGTAGAGTGAGTAGTAGAGAGAGTAGTAGAGAGTAGTAGAGTAGTAGAGAGTGAGTAGTAGAGAGTGAGTAGTAGAGAGTAGTAGAGAGTGAGTAGCAGAGAGAGTAGTAGAGCGAGTAGTAGAGAGTGAGTAGTAGAGAGAGAGAGTAGTAGAGAGTGAGTGGTAGAGAGTAGTAGAGTGAGTAGTGGAGAGTAGTAGAGAGTGAGTAGTAGAGTGAGTAGTAGAGAGAGTAGTAGAGTGAGTAGTTGAGAGTGAGTAGTAGAGAGTGAGGAGTAGAGAGTAGTAGAGAGTAGTAGAGTAGTATAGAGTGAGTAGAAGAGAGTGAGTAGTAGAGAGTAGTAGAGTGAGTAGTAGAGAGGGAGTAGTAGAGAGAGAGTAGTAGAGAGTAGTAGAGAGTGAGAAGTAGAGTAGTAGAGAGTGAGTGGTAGAGAGTAGTAGAGAGTAGTAGAGAGTGAGTAGTAGAGAGTGAGTAGTAGAGAGTAGTAGTAGAGAGTAGTAGAGTACTAGAGAGTAGTAGAAAGTGAGTAGTAGAGAGTGAGTAGTAGAAAGTAGTAGCGAGTGAGTAGTAGAGAGTGAGTAGTTTAATTTAAAAGGAACAAAATGAGGAGGTTCATTTTGCCATAGAAATTATGATTAGTGTGGAAAAAAGAAAAATTAGGGCACATTTTGAGTGACTTCTCAAATCCTCTTCTATTTCATTAAAAAATTCTGCCATGCAGACTGAAACATGCACTTTCAATACCAGCAGCAGACTTCCCTGGTGAGCAGTAGCTTTACTACAGTGATCTAATGAACAACTAGAGTGCTACCATTCAGAATTTATGGAAAATGTGTGACACATCTGAATGCCTTCTTGATGGAATCAAAGTAAATAAGCATTGAAAATGCAATAGGTCTCACCCTCGTTTAAGTTAAAGCAATTCTGTTTGTAATTGGGTGGCTTTTTAGCTTTGCTTGTATTAGAGTTTTCAAACTTTCATATACATACCATGCATATGTAGGCATATATGTATATGTATATGTTTGCATGAATTTATATTTATATAGATATGCAGATTATATTTATATGTTTATATATGTATATATATATATATTCACTGAAAAAACCATAGGTTTCACACACGTTATAGTTACGAATTAGCATTTAAAAAACCTTGCAAATTCACTTTAAAAACCATAGGTTTCACACATGTTATAGTTAGCTGGACATTTCACTCGTAAAAAAACAATGAAATTCCCCCGTTATAGTTAGTGCAGGCAACTATAACTCACGCGACCGCAATCCTCTGCTGATGACGTCAGATATGACATCGCTGTATTTAGACACTTATCTACCAATGTCTTCTTCCATTAATCTTTAGCTATACATATATTACAAATATTTATTTTTCAGAAAGACACATATGTCATCAGTGATGTAATATCTGACGTCATCAGCAGAGGATTGCGGTCGCGTGAGTTATAGTTGCCTGCACTAACTATAACGGGGGAATTTCATTGTTTTTTTACGAGTGAAATGTCCAGCTAACTATAACATGTGTGAAACCTATGGTTTTTTAAGTGAATTTATATATATATATATATGTACATATATATATATATCGCAGATTCTTAAACTATTTAGAAACACTCACAGGATGATGTCATCAGTGATGTCATTAGTGTTGGCATTTGAGATGCCATAAGTGATGTCATCAGTGATGTCAGTGACTATGTCATGAGTGATGTAATATGTGATATCATCAGCAGTGCATTGCGGGAGTGTGAGTAATGGTTAGCTCAACTGGAAAGAAATGGTGGGGGGCCACATGGCCTCCCTCCCAGACCATATCTAGCCCCTGGGACCACCAACTCCCCAGGGCCGGCACTGTGCATACAAAAGGAGGGGTCTGTGCCACCTGGAGGACTGCCACCCGCCCAGAGTCAGCTACTGCTATGTCCCGAGGTGCCCATTCTCTGGAGATAGCAGTTTTCTTTCGCTTGGCGGGAGCTGTGCAAGCGCCCACCAAGTGAGAGCAAACAGTAACTCCGCTCACATCAAAAAACTGGTCCTGCTCACAGGGAGCGGAGTTTTCGTCTGTTCCATGCCCGCTGTCAAGTCTGTTTGTGAGTATGTGAGTGGTTGTGTGGGTTTGAGTGGGTGAATGAGAGGTTGTATGGGGGTGTGAATGTGTGTATGAGTGGGTTCATGGATTTGTGAGTGGGTGTGTGAGTGGTTGTATGGGTGTGTGAATAGTTGTATGTGTGTGTGAGTGGTTTTGTAGGTCTGTAAGTGGTTCTGTGGACGGTCATCAGAATGTCATTTGATATGTCACTGACCATTTCATGAGTGATGTAATATATGAGGTTGTTAGACCTGGCCCTTTTGACAGATTTATCCCTAAACTTTTTGCCTTCTATTTTTCTGACCCTGTTTACATTGGCTTTAGGATTCTGGGCACTTTTCCACTGCTGATCAGTGCTAAAGTGCATATGCTCTCTGTATAAATTGTGACAATCATTGGCTATCCATGGTTGGCATATTTGATTTACAGGTAAGTCCCTAGTAAAGTGCACAGTGTGTGACAGGGCCTGTAAATTAAATGCTACCAGTGGGCTTGCAGCACTGGTTGTGCCACCCACGTAAGTAACCCTGTAATGTGTCTCAGACGTACCACTGTATTGTCTGTGCGTGCAGTTGTAAACTGCCATGTTATCCTGGCAAGTGCACCCACTTGCCAGGTCCAACCCTTTCTTTTCCATACCTGTAAGGCATCCCTAAAGGTAGGCCCAAGGTATCCCCATGGGCAGGGAGCAGTGGATGTGAAAAGTAGGACATGAACTGGTGTGTGTGACATGTCCTGATAGTGAAATACTGTGTATTTAGTTTTTCACTAAAGGCTGTCTGTCCCATTGACTGATTATTGGGGTTGCACTATAAAATTTTTATATGTGCAGCTTTCCATTGGGACAAGATAGAAAAATTGAGTTTATTGCTCTCTGAACTTAGAATTTATTAACAAACCTTTTGGTAAAGGTGGTTTTTAAATTCTGTGTTTGAAAATGCCACTTTTAGAAAGTGGACATTTTCTTACTTTAGCATTCTGTGTGCCTTGGCTGTTTGTATATTCAGCTTCTGGTGTTTAAGTGACAGGAGGTTGGATGAGTGTTCACTCTAGACAGTCACTAGGGGGGTTGAGGTGTGTCCTGCCTTACCTGGGTGACTCATCGCAGGGCTGACTAGACCTGGTCTGTATTTAGAGTGATGGGAGGAGTTTTGCTTGCACCTGAATAGGCTGAGTCTCTTTTTTCACAATGCTGTCTCTGCCCCCGTGGTCATGCTGCACCAGGAAGGACAAGACTGGTTTGGACTGGGTTCAGAGACCCTTACAGCAAAGAGAACAATGACAAAATGGGGTATAAGTACTACACATAAAACCCCAGGACTTTAGATTACTTTAAGGAACAAGAGGACCCTGCCAAGAAGATGAGCAGGACTGTGTGAGGAATGCTGCCTTTTTTGAGTAAGGGGTTTGTTGCCTGCAGTTGCTGTATCTGTCGGTGGTGGAGGAAAAGGACTGACTTTTTTTGCCCTGCTGTGGTATCCTGCTTGTGAAGGACTCTCCAAGGGCTTGTGTGTGCTGGCCTCCTGCTATAAGTCTCAGGGATACAAAAGACTTCAGGATGATCCTGGTTGGGTTCTAAAAGTAGCCGGCCTGAAAGGGTGGCTGGGAACTGTGCGAGGAGCGCTGCCCCTGATGGTTGTGGGGTGGGTCAGCCTGCAGTTACTGCTCCTGTCTGGAGTAGGAGAAGGAGTGACTGTTCTTTCCCCTTTTTATTTCAAAGAAAAGCACGTGAGGGGTGCTTTACATTTCAGCCCAACGCATGGGGAGTGTTGTTTCTGCTCCCGGGCTCTTTCTGGTGCTTAAGCTATGAAGCAAGCTCTGGATTCCCTGAATGGAGCGCACTTTGGGAGTTGTCTGCCAGGTGCCAGGGGCATCTTAAGGATTTTGGAGGCCCTGGGCCAAACATTATTTGGGGCCCCCATGCTCAGAACAACTCTAAATTCATTATCCATTTTAAGACCTCAGCAGCTATGGTCTGATCATCAACAACCCTCTTTGTTGTCTCAAAAACCTTTAAGGGGACCCCAGTCCTTTAGAGGCCCCCCATTCAGTGCAAAGTTCTGAACATTTAAGAGATATTGGAGACCTGGGAGCCCCCTTTTCATATCATGCAGGCGGCCCCATCATTTTGCGTTATGCCACTGTCTGGGACTGTCCTGGATGCCTAATGATGGGGCCCTTGAAAAGGTGGGGACCCTGGGCCATAGCCCCTTTTGCCCATGCCTGAAAAGTCTCTGTTGCCTGCCTCACACCGCCGTGATTGGCCATTCCTTCCTGGTGAGTTGACAACTGCACAAGTGGAGCGCTTCGCCCGGCTGCTGAAAGTCCATGCAGGGCGTTGGCTGAACTTGCAACGAGTGTGTGCTGCTTGCCATAGCGCTGCACCATAAAATACCCTTGTCAGCGTGGCCCCTCCTTCCCTTGTGAAAGGAAGCCATGCTTTGTGCCGCCTGAGAAAGAGAAGAGGCAAGTTGCCGTACCTAGGCAGGGAGTGGAAGAGCTCTGTGGTCATCCATTGGTGGGAGGGGCTGGCAAGGAAGGACAAGCCTGCCCTCCACAGCCAAAGAGGAGAACAGTTGCCATAGCAACCAAAGTCGAGATTGTGTCGCTGGGCAAGGAGCCGAAGAGCTCTGCTAGCCCAGCTGCTGGTGGGCCTGGCAAGGTAGTCCACGCCCGCCCTCCACGGCCAAGGAAAAAAGGCACGGCAAAGCCTGCGAAGCTCCTGGTGCTCATAGAGTGGGGCTGAGTTTGGCTTGGGGCCGAACTTGGCAGCTGCATTGTGCAGCTGCGGGCAGCTGCTGGGTATGCATCACATGTGTGGGGGACCAAGGGTGGTCTTCCCACTAGCAATGGCAGCAGGGCATGTCTGCCCGACCCATACCTTGGGCCATATATATATATATATATATATATATGTATATATATATATATATGTCAACCGTCGAGGTGCCTGTTGTAGAAAGAAACGCGTTGGGCAGGACTACGAATTTGTCGAAACAATCTCGCAACTTGTGATGTTCCCTTTCATTAAACAAGTGGCTACAGAAACTCACCTGTGTGGGCTCCTCATTGCAGGTAACTTTTGCTGTTGGATGTATTGCGGCGCAGCCTGAGCCGCGAGTGAAGCCCTGCTGTACCTCGGTACAGACCTGCTGCCATGCCAAACGCCGTGTCAGTTTCAAGGACAGGTTTGCCCAATGGAGAGAATTATCGAACATCGTAAGAAGTTGAGACTGCAATTCACAACCCACTTGGGATTATTAGAGACTATTGGGGTGTTTTCACATGGCGACTCACTGGAGAAATAAAAGCAGCACTACAGGATCCATCAGGCCACAGTGTTGGCCACGCCCACCTGGGCAGAGTTTCCCTATCAAAATGAGCGCTGTTCAAACCGCCGTGTCTTGCACTCTCCTCAAGCCCTCAGCCCCTGACGAAGTGTGTATCCACGAAACGCGTTGGGCAGGACTACGAATTTGTCGAAACAATCTCGCAACTTGTGATGTTCCCTTTCATTAAACAAGTGGCTACAGAAACTCACCTGTGTGGGCTCCTCATTGCAGGTAACTTTTGCTGTTGGATGTATTGCGGCGCAGCCTGAGCCGCGAGTGAAGCCCTGCTGTACCTCGGTACAGACCTGCTGCCATGCCAAACGCCGTGTCAGTTTCAAGGACAGGTTTGCCCAATGGAGAGAATGATCGAACATCGTAAGAAGTTGAGACTGCAATTCACAACCCACTTGGGATTATTAGAGACTATTGGGGTGTTTTCACATGGCGACTCACTGGAGAAATAAAAGCAGCACTACAGGATCCATCAGGCCACAGTGTTGGCCACGCCCACCTGGGCGGAGTTTCCCTATCAAAATGAGCGCTGTTCAAACCGCCGTGTCTTGCACTCTCCTCAAGCCCTCAGCCCCTGACGAAGTGTGTATCCACGAAACGCGTTGGGCAGGACTACGAATTTGTCGAAACAATCTCGCAACTTGTGATGTTCCCTTTCATTAAACAAGTGGCTACAGAAACTCACCTGTGTGGGCTCCTCATTGCAGGTAACTTTTGCTGTTGGATGTATTGCGGCGCAGCCTGAGCCGCGAGTGAAGCCCTGCTGTACCTCGGTACAGACCTGCTGCCATGCCAAACGCCGTGTCAGTTTCAAGGACAGGTTTGCCCAATGGAGAGAATGATCGAACATCGTAAGAAGTTGAGACTGCAATTCACAACCCACTTGGGATTATTAGAGACTATTGGGGTGTTTTCACATGGCGACTCACTGGAGAAATAAAAGCAGCACTACAGGATCCATCAGGCCACAGTGTTGGCCACGCCCACCTGGGCGGAGTTTCCCTATCAAAATGAGCGCTGTTCAAACCGCCGTGTCTTGCACTCTCCTCAAGCCCTCAGCCCCTGACGAAGTGTGTATCCACGAAACGCGTTGGGCAGGACTACGAATTTGTCGAAACAATCTCGCAACTTGTGATGTTCCCTTTCATTAAACAAGTGGCTACAGAAACTCACCTGTGTGGGCTCCTCATTGCAGGTAACTTTTGCTGTTGGATGTATTGCGGCGCAGCCTGAGCCGCGAGTGAAGCCCTGCTGTACCTCGGTACAGACCTGCTGCCATGCCAAACGCCGTGTCAGTTTCAAGGACAGGTTTGCCCAATGGAGAGAATGATCGAACATCGTAAGAAGTTGAGACTGCAATTCACAACCCACTTGGGATTATTAGAGACTATTGGGGTGTTTTCACATGGCGACTCACTGGAGAAATAAAAGCAGCACTACAGGATCCATCAGGCCACAGTGTTGGCCACGCCCACCTGGGCGGAGTTTCCCTATCAAAATGAGCGCTGTTCAAACCGCCGTGTCTTGCACTCTCCTCAAGCCCTCAGCCCCTGACGAAGTGTGTATCCACGAAACGCGTTGGGCAGGACTACGAATTTGTCGAAACAATCTCGCAACTTGTGATGTTCCCTTTCATTAAACAAGTGGCTACAGAAACTCACCTGTGTGGGCTCCTCATTGCAGGTAACTTTTGCTGTTGGATGTATTGCGGCGCAGCCTGAGCCGCGAGTGAAGCCCTGCTGTACCTCGGTACAGACCTGCTGCCATGCCAAACGCCGTGTCAGTTTCAAGGACAGGTTTGCCCAATGGAGAGAATGATCGAACATCGTAAGAAGTTGAGACTGCAATTCACAACCCACTTGGGATTATTAGAGACTATTGAGGTGTTTTCACATGGCGACTCACTGGAGAAATAAAAGCAGCACTACAGGATCCATCAGGCCACAGTGTTGGCCACGCCCACCTGGGCGGAGTTTCCCTATCAAAATGAGCGCTGTTCAAACCGCCGTGTCTTGCACTCTCCTCAAGCCCTCAGCCCCTGACGAAGTGTGTATCCACGAAACGCGTTGGGCAGGACTACGAATTTGTCGAAACAATCTCGCAACTTGTGATGTTCCCTTTCATTAAACAAGTGGCTACAGAAACTCACCTGTGTGGGCTCCTCATTGCAGGTAACTTTTGCTGTTGGATGTATTGCGGCGCAGCCTGAGCCGCGAGTGAAGCCCTGCTGTACCTCGGTACAGACCTGCTGCCATGCCAAACGCCGTGTCAGTTTCAAGGACAGGTTTGCCCAATGGAGAGAATGATCGAACATCGTAAGAAGTTGAGACTGCAATTCACAACCCACTTGGGATTATTAGAGACTATTGGGGTGTTTTCACATGGCGACTCACTGGAGAAATAAAAGCAGCACTACAGGATCCATCAGGCCACAGTGTTGGCCACGCCCACCTGGGCGGAGTTTCCCTATCAAAATGAGCGCTGTTCAAACCGCCGTGTCTTGCACTCTCCTCAAGCCCTCAGCCCCTGACGAAGTGTGTATCCACGAAACGCGTTGGGCAGGACTACGAATTTGTCGAAACAATCTCGCAACTTGTGATGTTCCCTTTCATTAAACAAGTGGCTACAGAAACTCACCTGTGTGGGCTCCTCATTGCAGGTAACTTTTGCTGTTGGATGTATTGCGGCGCAGCCTGAGCCGCGAGTGAAGCCCTGCTGTACCTCGGTACAGACCTGCTGTCATGCCAAACGCCGTGTCAGTTTCAAGGACAGGTTTGCCCAATGGAGAGAATGATCGAACATCGTAAGAAGTTGAGACTGCAATTCACAACCCACTTGGGATTATTAGAGACTATTGGGGTGTTTTCACATGGCGACTCACTGGAGAAATAAAAGCAGCACTACAGGATCCATCAGGCCACAGTGTTGGCCACGCCCACCTGGGCGGAGTTTCCCTATCAAAATGAGCGCTGTTCAAACCGCCGTGTCTTGCACTCTCCTCAAGCCCTCAGCCCCTGACGAAGTGTGTATCCACGAAACGCGTTGGGCAGGACTACGAATTTGTCGAAACAATCTCGCAACTTGTGATGTTCCCTTTCATTAAACAAGTGGCTACAGAAACTCACCTGTGTGGGCTCCTCATTGCAGGTAACTTTTGCTGTTGGATGTATTGCGGCGCAGCCTGAGCCGCGAGTGAAGCCCTGCTGTACCTCGGTACAGACCTGCTGCCATGCCAAACGCCGTGTCAGTTTCAAGGACAGGTTTGCCCAATGGAGAGAATGATCGAACATCGTAAGAAGTTGAGACTGCAATTCACAACCCACTTGGGATTATTAGAGACTATTGAGGTGTTTTCACATGGCGACTCACTGGAGAAATAAAAGCAGCACTACAGGATCCATCAGGCCACAGTGTTGGCCACGCCCACCTGGGCGGAGTTTCCCTATCAAAATGAGCGCTGTTCAAACCGCCGTGTCTTGCACTCTCCTCAAGCCCTCAGCCCCTGACGAAGTGTGTATCCACGAAACGCGTTGGGCAGGACTACGAATTTGTCGAAACAATCTCGCAACTTGTGATGTTCCCTTTCATTAAACAAGTGGCTACAGAAACTCACCTGTGTGGGCTCCTCATTGCAGGTAACTTTTGCTGTTGGATGTATTGCGGCGCAGCCTGAGCCGCGAGTGAAGCCCTGCTGTACCTCGGTACAGACCTGCTGCCATGCCAAACGCTGTGTCAGTTTCAAGGACAGGTTTGCCCAATGGAGAGAATGATCGAACATCGTAAGAAGTTGAGACTGCAATTCACAACCCACTTGGGATTATTAGAGACTATTGGGGTGTTTTCACATGGCGACTCACTGGAGAAATAAAAGCAGCACTACAGGATCCATCAGGCCACAGTGTTGGCCACGCCCACCTGGGCGGAGTTTCCCTATCAAAATGAGCGCTGTTCAAACCGCCGTGTCTTGCACTCTCCTCAAGCCCTCAGCCCCTGACGAAGTGTGTATCCACGAAACGCGTTGGGCAGGACTACGAATTTGTCGAAACAATCTCGCAACTTGTGATGTTCCCTTTCATTAAACAAGTGGCTACAGAAACTCACCTGTGTGGGCTCCTCATTGCAGGTAACTTTTGCTGTTGGATGTATTGCGGCGCAGCCTGAGCCGCGAGTGAAGCCCTGCTGTACCTCGGTACAGACCTGCTGCCATGCCAAACGCTGTGTCAGTTTCAAGGACAGGTTTGCCCAATGGAGAGAATGATCGAACATCGTAAGAAGTTGAGACTGCAATTCACAACCCACTTGGGATTATTAGAGACTATTGGGGTGTTTTCACATGGCGACTCACTGGAGAAATAAAAGCAGCACTACAGGATCCATCAGGCCACAGTGTTGGCCACGCCCACCTGGGCGGAGTTTCCCTATCAAAATGAGCGCTGTTCAAACCGCCGTGTCTTGCACTCTCCTCAAGCCCTCAGCCCCTGACGAAGTGTGTATCCACGAAACGCGTTGGGCAGGACTACGAATTTGTCGAAACAATCTCGCAACTTGTGATGTTCCCTTTCATTAAACAAGTGGCTACAGAAACTCACCTGTGTGGGCTCCTCATTGCAGGTAACTTTTGCTGTTGGATATATATATATGTATATATATATCTCACACTTGTAGTCTCCAAGAAATCCGTATCCACGAAATAAGGAAACCACGCAGATCCAAGTAAGGCACAGTTGTTATTGCTTTATTTAAAGCCGAGTTTCACCAATCTGACGCGTTTTGGGCATCCGCCCTTGCTCATATATATATATATTTATATATTTATATATATATATATATTATCTACTGGCGGTCGCCAGTAGATAGTTATAGTTAGGACCTATTTTCCATAGGAAATCCGTAACATTCTATTGGGAATTTCTTTGGCGCCGATTGACGAATCTTCACGAAATTCCCCAAACTTTTGGCCAGCTCCACTCCGCTCCTACCGTGAAAGTTTCATGGTGATTCGTCAAGCGGGGGCCGAGAAAAAAGGGGGGTCCCAAAACGAGTTTTCCCCATGCAATTTCCCATAGGATCTGTTGTTGCAGCTACAGCCCGAACCGCTGAACAGAATGACACCAGATTTTGCAAAGAGGTAGTCCTCAGTTCGGACTCGTGCCTTTTGCATATTTGGTGTGAATCTGTTCAGTAGTTCCTGAGAAAATTAGGGTAAAAAAGTTAGTGATATCTATGGACGCAGAGGATCCGTGGACCCTACCCGCACTGTACGCGAACCCTCCCCGAACCGAGCGTGCACCCTCCCGATCGTGCTAATTGGCTGTCGAGCGTCTCTCTACATTCGAAACCAGGAACTGTTGGCGGCCATTTTCTGCCTCGGTAGAAGCGAGGCCGAAGAAGCAAGGGGAATAAGTGTGTAAAACATATAAAGGGGGCAGAGTGGGAATACTCGGACCCTCTAGAGGTGCTTAGGGGGTCCCAGAAGGACCCCCTGGGGCCTCCCTTTTAAAAAAAAAAAAAGTGGTGAAATGTGTGCATGGTGCGCGCATCCTATCGCGTTGGATGCACGGATTCTCTCGCGTTGGGTGCGCGGATCCACGGCAACTTTTTTTGAAAAACGACAAGAAATCATTGGTTGTACAACAACTTTCTACACTGAAAGGTAGGGTGTATATTTTTGTTTTTTAAAGGTATGATTGTTATTGGTTAACAAAAACAGATTGTAAGGAACATTATATATGATAAGCTGATATGTTGAAAGGCAAGCACACTTCCTGTCTTGTGTAGGAACATTGCGTGCTGAACTTGTGACCTGTGAGCTCAGTGCAGTGTTCCATGACCTGTTTCTATGGTAACAGGCAGAAGGCAGATTGGGGGAAGGGTTGAAATGTATTTCAGTTGGAAAGGGTTGAAATGTTTAACCAATAGAAATGTGTGTTTGCTTTTGAGTTTATGTGCGAAGGATTGTGATTTGATGTTTACATGTATATGTGTGGAAAATGAAAGGGAAACTTTTCCATTCTTGGCTTTTGCTGAGAGGTGCACAGTGCAGAGATTCTGTAAAAGAAAATATGGTGAGTGATTGATATACTCCTTAATCTACAAAAGAACTTGAAAGATGAGTTATTTAATTGTGAGGGGATGTATGTAGACTATTTTGATTTTAATCAGACTAATGTATTTTTCCTGCTAAAGTGTAGGGAGTACTTTTTTTCTCTACAATGTGTGTGCATGTAGAAACCATTCTGTGATAGGCATTTGTGTTTTTCATGTGTTTGTAGAGAGATAACTGTGCAGTTTTTATATTTTGGTAGAATTAGAAACCAGTCATTGTTTATGAATTTGTGAAATGAGTTATGTTATGTTTCTATACTAAAATGTAGTACTACTTCTAGATGAAGAAATGTGTTTTCATATAGTGCAAGGGATAGTGTTGTTTGTCTAGAATCACATAGTGAGTCTGTGTGCATTTGGGAACCTCTGAGAGAGAAGCATTTGGTAATATCGTGTATTTGCTGACAGATAAGTGTTTTAAAACCAGTCAGGTTGTCAAGTTTTAGTAGCATTAGAAGCCAGTCTTTGCTTATGTGTTGATTAAATGAGTCAGGCATTGACACTAAAGTGCAGTCGTGAAATATGTAGATTGTGTGCAGTTCCCTTATCACTTCCAGTGTAGTGAATGAGTTTTGGTAAACTCCTAGGAATACTGGTGCTTGTCTAGAATCACACTGTGAGTCTTTGTGCATTTGGGAACCACTGTGAGAGAAGCGTTTGGTAACATCGTGTATTTGCTGAGAGAAAACTGTTTTAAAACCTGTCATGTTGTCAAGTTTTAGTAGCATTAGAAGCCAGTGTTTGCTTATGTGTTGATTAAATGAGTCAGGCATTGACACTGATGTGCTGTACTTAAATATGTAGATTGTGTGCAGTACCATTAACTCTTCCAGACTAGTGGATGAGTTTTGGTAAACTCCTAGGATAGTGTTGATTGTCTAAAATCACACTGTGAGTCTGTGTGCATTTGGGTAAGGATTGTGAGAGAAGCATTTGGTAACATCGTGTATTTGCTGACAGATAACTATTTCAAAACCTGTCATGTTGTCAAGTTGTAGTAGCATTAGAAGACAGTCATGGCTTATTCTTTCATTATATGAGTCAGGCATTGACACAAAAGTGCATTCATGAAATATGAAGATTGTGTGCAGTTCGCTTACCACTTCCACAGTAGTGAATGATTTTTGTTAAACTCCTAGGTATAGTGGTTGTTGTCTAGAATTACACTGTGAGTCTGTGTGCATTTGAGAACCACTGTGAGAGAAGCATTTGGTAACATCGTGTATTTGCTGACAGATAACTAATTTAAAACCTCTCATGTTGTCAAGTTTTAGTAGCATTAGAAGCTAGTCTTTGCTTATGCATTGATAAAATGAGTCAGGGTTTGACACTAAGGTGCAGTACCATGTACTATTCTGTTCACTGTGGCAGAACTGAAAATTTAAAAGTTTTACCTAAGCACTGTCCTAGAAGTAGTCTGATTATTTAGTCAGTTTCTAAGTACCAAATAGATTGCTTCCAATAAAACATACTATACATTTGTCTTTTACACCTTCAATTCCCCAGTCAGTATCCATACACTTCCAGGAAACATCCTGTCACTTCCTTTGCAGTCCTCTAGAGACCCATTCAACAGCATGTACTAATCCATTGACTGTGCCAAAACTCAAACACTTATAAATTCACCTAGACACTCTCTTTCCAGTACTCTAATCATTCAGTCAGTACCCAAGTACTCATCCAGTGACCCAGGCCTTAGTATATGGACTGCTTCAAACCCTTATCCTCTATGTATGCAGTCCTCTAACCACCTACACAATTGTCTTTCACACCTTCAATTCCCTAGTCAGTATCCATACACTTCCAGGAAATACCCTGTGACTCTCTTTGCAGTCCTCTAGTGACCCATTCAGCACCATGTACTAATCCATTCACTGTGCTAAAACCCAAACACTTATAAATTCACCAAGATACTATCTTTGCAGTACTCTAATCATTCAGTCAGTGCCTAAGTATTCATACACTGAGCCAGGCCTTAGCACATGGACTGCTTCAAACCCCTATGCACTATGCATGCAGTCTTCTAACCACCTAGACACTTGTCTTTCACACTTTCAATTTCCTAGTCAGTATCCATACAGTCCAGCACTTGTCACTGCCTTTGCACTCCTCTAGTGACCCATTCAGTACCATGTACTAATCTATTCTCTGTGCGAAAAGCCTAACACTTATAAATTCACATAGGAACTCTCCTTGCTGTACGATAACCACTCAGTCAGTACCCAAGTAGTCATGCAGTGAGCAGGCCTTAGCACATGGACTGCTTTAAATGCCTATGCAGTATGGATGCAGTCCTCTAATCACCTACACAGTTGTGTTTCACACCTTCTATTCCCTAGTTAGTATTCATACTCTTCTAGCAAACACCCTGTGAGTCACCAAGTGTGTCTCCTTATACTACTGTAATCATTTAGTCAGTTAGCATGTAGTGTTTTAGTGAGGTAGGCTTTAGGGCATGAACTGCTTAAAAGTAGTATGCACTATGCATGTAGTGTTTTAATGAACGTCACACTTGTGGTTCAGGGCTGTAGTTTCATAGTCAGTTTTTTATATAAAATGTGTTTGTACAGTAATGGAATAGTATAAATGTGAAAGTTATTAATATACATTTATTTGTGATTCTTTTTTACAGATACAGAACAGGAGTGTTTCTCATCTGTTTGCACTCTTCTCATGCAAGATTGTTTGGATGAAGGGTCCTTAGGTGTTTCATCATACTTGCTGTGCCGCACGAGTATTTTTTGTTAGGATCGCCTCCTAACAGAACTCTTTGGCAAATCTTGCGAGTGACGAAGGTGGTATTGGTCTTTGTTTGCTCCTTGGAAAAAGTAAAAAATTTCCTCACCACTGAAGAAAAACGTTGTTTGTGTGGTGCCTTCTGCAAAACATTTTCTTCAGATTCGATAAATATTTTAAAGCGGCAACATTTACAGTTTTTGTAAGTGAAACTTATAACATTTTGTTAGCTGTATGCATTTTATATATCTGTGATTTGTTTCTTGTGGTATTTTGTTGAGAATACCATGTTGTTGTTTTTTTAACAATCTTTCTTATTTTCCAGGTCTGTCGTCGACATCCATTGTCCCCACAGTAGTGTTCCACCTTGTTGTTTTTTATTATTGTTGTTACATTTTGTTTATTAGTTTATTGTTCATATATATGTTAATAAAAAAATAAAGTTTGAAAATAGTTTTCCGTTTATATATTATTATTATAAAAAATAAAGTTTGAAAAAAAATTAATAACGTTTTTGGTTGTTCTCTTAACTGCTGTGTGACTCTTTCTTGTTCTTATTACTGTTATTTGATGGAGTCCACCATGGTGTTAAATTTTGGGGGACTTATCGCTGGAATACTGGTGATATCTGCAGTTTGCACTAACTTCTGAATAGTGTGTTAGATTTATCTCAACTTTACTTCCATTAAAGTGCTGATAATGAAATGGAGAGTAGCCGTTCCCGTGCAAAAAGACACGAGGTGCACCTTTCCGATTTATTCTAAATACTAAAATCCTGTATTGAATTGCACTGAGGTATTGGCTGCAGTTACAGTGTACACACAAAATCTATTAAGAAATCTCATTGTATTTATATTGATTGGGAATAGTGCGTCAGGTGCTGGATCTTGATGAGATACACTGCTCAGTTTGTATATAGTTCTGCACACGAAAAAAATCACATCACAACTTTCACACCAATTGCAATGCGAAACAAATTCCGGCGATAAGACACGTTAGCACCAGGGATTTTACACCTGCTTTCTGCTGGTGTTAAGCAGGACAACTACCTGCTCCATGAAAGGGAACACAGCCAAGAGCCACACCAGAACACCCACAGGTACCATAGAGTCAATGAGCATGATACAGGGATACCCATGAGGGACAGAAGACTCATCTCAAAAACTCCAGGACCGCCAATGCCCTCCAAACCCACATCTTAGTAAGTGTGTCCCTGTGGTCATTGTCTTAGCATGATAGGCACGAGCCCTGCAACATCACACTGTGCTGTCACCTCAGCGTTGGCAGTGAGCCTGGATGTGTAGCTACGCACGCATCCTCCTGCATGCACAACTGGCGTGTGCTGGTCTGGGGTTCATAGGTCAGTGCAGGGGTGTGCCTATCCGGCAAGGGGAACGGGGTGTCTCGGACATGTCCGTGTACAGGAAGTGCGGTAAGTGTGTCTCTGTGTTCTGGTGTGGCCTGTTACAAGAGCCACAGCAGTCGATGTTGTAAAGTGGCATGCACCACCTCCAAACGGCACTGTGATTTTGTAGTTGGAATGTAGCAGGACATGCGCAAATAGGCATTACAATGGCGTGCCGTACCAGTGCACGAGATACAACAGTGCACTGTACAAAAGTGTGGGGGCTCGTGGGAGGGAGGTGCAGCCGTTTGGCAACATAACACACAGTGAACTCGACCATGTGCCACATGCTGGGCATCTCATCCATGATGACCACGGTCGCAGACATCCCACAACCCCAACGACTGGCCTTTGTACACATCCTGTATGAATGCAGCGTAGTTTTCACTTCTATGCTCGTTCAGTGGTGTGATGTTGACGGGTTGTGTGACTTGTGCTGCTTGTTGGTGTGTTTA
This sequence comes from Triturus cristatus, assembly GCF_964204655.1. Classification (NCBI taxonomy): domain Eukaryota; kingdom Metazoa; phylum Chordata; class Amphibia; order Caudata; family Salamandridae; genus Triturus; species Triturus cristatus. The sequence continues at coordinate 384,005,630 of NC_140584.1, read as the reverse complement.
ATTTTGGCCATTGTTAGTCTATATGTGTGTTGTACTTAATTGTGCATGTGTGCCATTCTGCCCATCTCACCCTCTCCCCCCACTCCCTGCTTCTTCCTCTTCCTACTGCTGTTGTGTCTATAATTTTGTTGCTGCACACATAAATACATGTAAAGAATAAATTAGAATAGTTCCTTGATTCTTTTAGGCTTCAAAACTTCTCTATTGGTTTCTTTTTAATTTTCCATATGAACCGTTTTTTTAATATTGAACAACACATAGAAGTCAGAAGTGCAACGTATTCTATCAACACACTTTCTAGAACATTCTACAACACGTGCAGGTTAAAAGTTCATCAATTTTTTAAAACTTAACGATATTTTTTTGTAACATTTTCTTGAATATTTAACAACACGTGCAGGTTAAAAGTTGACAGTTGTTTTAGGTTCGAACAGTGCCTTTCAAATGAAAGTAGCAGGTGGTTGATCTGAGCAAATTTTATCCTTTGATATGTACTCCACGTTGAAACTGCTTTTTCTTAACCAATCACAAAGATGCTTTTCCACAAAAGTAATGTGCACCCTACTTTTAAAAAAGAATGCTTTTCATGATATCTTCAGAGATAAGTTATAGATAGGAATTAGCATTTAAAAAACCTTTGAAATTCACTGAAAAAACCATAGGTTTCAGGGGCGTTAAAGTTAGGAATTGGCATTTAAAAAACCTTAGAAATTCACTGAAAAAACCAAAGGTTTCAGGGGCATTATAGTTAGCTGGACATTTCCCTTGTACAAAACCCTAGAAATTCCCCTGTTATAGTTAGTTCAGCTAACTATAACTCGCGCCCCCGCAATGCACTGCTGATGACGTCACATATTACATCACTCATGACATGGTCAGTGACATCACTGATGACATCACTGATGACATCTCAAATGACATCACTCATGACATCACTGATGACATCATCCATGTCATAAATTAGTGCATCTTCTCACACCCTAATATAACCTTTAATACACCGGCTCAAAATTTCAGACGGCCATTTTGAAAATCATAGATACTCCAATACCAATAACTAACTACCCACTCATTAACTCTTAGGTTTACATACACCTCCACTCACTCACCTGTACAATCACTCATACTCACAGTCACTCCGTACAAGACTATCATATGCATTTATACACCTATATAGACACTCACACACCGCCAATCATCCATTAAGGTACTGACACAACTAGTCAGTCGTGCAAGTAATTAAACACAGTCCAATTTACTCACCTATACAGTTAAACACACTCAAGTTCACTTACTCATTAAAATAGTACCACATTCTTACGCTCTAATAGAATCATTGATACAAGCACACACTCATCCATACAGCCACTCTCACAATCACACACTCTCACATATACCCACTTATATACTCTTACACACATATATACTGCCTTTCACATATGTAGTTAGTCACACATGTACTACTGAGATATACATTCAATCCCTAACACACCCATACATACACTCACCCAACCATACAGTCCATCACAGATGCACTCTTAAAACCATGCACCCATAGAATCACCCGCTCACACATCTATGCATAGAGTCACACACACCCTACCCACACAAACACTCAGGCACCCATACAGATACTCAGACAACCAATCAATAACCCATATAGACACTCATATAGCTATTCACAAAACCATGCAGCCACTTATACACCTACACACAGACACATACAGACATTCACACAGTTTAGTCACTAGTCTGCAGTAAGATACATTTAATGACATACTTAAAGAGTCAGTTACGCACCTACAAAATCATCCATTCACACACTTGTACACCCACTCATTCTTCAACAGACCTTTCCCTATATATATTAAACATATTAAAACTGTACAGAAACACATACCTACTGGATGATGTCATCAGTGATGTTATCAGTGATGTCATCAGTGATGTCACTGACCATGTCATGAGTGATGTAATATGTGACGTCATCAGCAGTGCATTGCGGGGGCGCGAGTTATAGTTAGCTGAACTACCTATAACAGGGGAATTTCTAGGGTTTTGTACGAGGGAAATGTCCAGCTAACTATAACACCCCTGAAACCTTTGTTTTTTTCAGGGAATATATATATATATACGCTCGGTGGGGTTTATCCAACATTCAAGCCGCACTCAGAGACAGTTCAGCTTTCCCCCACAATAGCTTTATTACAGGATTAATGGCACTGACATTTACCGGGGCTCATTGAGAGCTTGATCAGCAACTATTTTCTAAGCGCATCCATTTGAGGACGGACTTCACATCCCAGTAAGCAACGTGTATGCTCATTCAGAGGCAGCCAATCACGGCGCACAATAGTGCTTAATAGCCAGGTGAAGCCAATTCAGAGCTTTTTCACTGCACAACCCTTGGAAGAAGAGGGCAACTTGAAACGCCTTGGGCTGTAGTGTACGCTTTTTATTCACTGGGAAATGCACTGCCTGACATGTAATAAAGCTGTTTTTGGGGAAAGCTGAACTGTCTCTGAGTGCGGCTTGAATGTTGGATAAACCCCACCCAGTGTAATATCGAGCGGCTGTCCTGCCGCTGAGCCTGCACCACCCCAGATCAAGGGGGCCACGGAGTTCGTGGAACGAGGAGCTCCACATGTGGGATGCAGTTCTAAGGATTAATGGCATTGACATTTACCGGGACTCATTGAGAGCTTGAATTAGCAACTATTTTTTAAGCGCATCTATTTGAGGACGGACTTCACATCCCAGTAAGCAACGTGGATGCTCATTCAGAGACAGCCAATCATGGCGCACGATAGCGCTTAATAGCCAGGTGAAGCCGATTCAGAGCTTTTTCACTGCACAACCCTTGGAAGAAGAGGGCAACTCGAAACGCGTTGGGCTGTAGTGTACACTTTTTATTCACTGGGAAATGCACTGCCTGACCTGTAATAAAGCTGTTTTTGGGGAAAGCTGAACTGTCTCTGAGTGTGGCTTGAATGTTGGGTAAACCCCACCGAGCGTAATATTTAGCGGCCGTCCTGCCGCTGAGCCTGCACCACCCCAGATCAAGGGGGCCACGGAGTTTGTGGAATGAGGAGCTCCGAGCGTAATATATGTATATATATATATATTCACTGAAAAAAACATAGGTTACAGAGACGTTATAGTTAGAAATTAGCATTTTAAAAACCTTAGAAATTCACAGAAAAAAACATAGGTTTCAGGGGTGTTACAGTTAGCTGGCCATTTCACTTGTACAAAAACATAGAAATTCCTCCGTTATAGTTAGTTCTGCTAAATATAACTCGTGCGCCCGCAATACACTGCTGATGATGTCACATATTGCATCATTCATGACATGGTCAGTGACATCACTGATGACATCACTGATGACATCTCAAATGACATCACTGATGACATCACTGATGACATCATCCACTGAATGTGGTTTAGTTTGAAATTTAAATATGTATTATATATATACCAATCTGTATTGAAGATTGAGTGGATATATAACTGTCTGGATGGAGGATTTAGTAGCTGTCTGACTGTTTAAGTGAGTAATTAAAAGTGTCTCACTTAATACATGGATTAGTAACTAAACTATGTGACTGTGTGCAGCACTTTCTCTGTTGTTGTATAACATGCTGCATCAGTTGGTCACTAACTACATGATTGTGTATATTAGTTATTGATTAGTTGGGTGAGTATTTGTATGGGACACTAAGTTTGTGTGTGGTTGGATGGGGTGTGTGTAAATCTATGCATAGATGTATGAATGGTTGATTGACTAGGTGTATAGGTTTAAGAGTGCATGTGGAAACAGTTGTTTGGGTGACTGAGTGTATTTATTTGTGCGCTGGTGAGCGAATATATGTTTTAGTTGTACATCTTCAACAAAGTAAAAAAATAAAAAGCATTGTATGTGAGAATTGGTGTATATAAATAATTATGAGTCAGTGATTGTGAGAGTAACTATATGAATGAGTGTATAATTGTAATGGTGATTTTTTAACATATTAACTATGAGTTACTATGTGTTTGAATAAATGAGGTGTTGTTGGATAATTGTGTAAGTGAGTAAATGTAAGTGTGATTAATTTTTTTCATGAGTGAGTAGGATGACTGCATAACCGACTAAGATGACTGCTCATGTGTCAATGTCTATATATGTGTGTAAGTGCATTTGATGGTGTTCTATTAATTAGTGACTGCATGTATAAATGATTCTGTTGTTGAATGGTTAGTTATGTGTGTAGACTTAAGAAACAGTGAGTGGGTATGTAGTAACTGGTATTGGTGTGTCAATGGTTTCAAATATGGTACTCTGTATTTTACAGTGAGTGATGAAAGGTTATACTAGTGTATGATGAGGTGTATCAGATTGTCACGTGGATGATGTCATCAGTGATGTCATTTGAGATGTCATCAGTGATGTCCTCAGTGATGTCACTGACCATGTCATGAATGATGCAATATGTGACATCATCAGCAGTGTATTGCGGGCGTGCGAGTTATAGTTATAGTTAGAACTAACTATAACGGAGGAATTTCTATGGTTTTGTACGAGTGAAATGGCCAGCTAACTATAACGCCCCTGAAGCCTATGGTTTTTTCAGTGAATTTCTAAGGTTTTTTAAATGCTAATTTCTAACTATAACGTCTCTGAAACCTATGGGTGTGCGACTCCCGCAAAAAAAATGTATGTTCCAAATTGATATGTATGTGTCTTTAGTATACATATTAGGGCAAGAGATTATCTAAGATATTCATAAAAATAATATATTTGTACTTATAATAAATCTATATTATTTTTAAATATATTTTCGCGAAGTCAGGTGCGTACATCGTGAGTGCAGAGAACCAGGTCAGCAGAGCTACTGTAGAGCCAGAGAAACCAGGTCAGCAGAGCCGTTGTAGAGCCAGAGAACCAGGTCAGCAGAGCCGCTCTAGAGCCAGAGAAACCAGGCCAGCAGAGCTGCTTTAGAGGGAGAGAACCAGGTCAGCAGAGCTGCTTTAGAGCCAGGGAACCAGGTCAGCAGAGCTGCTCTAGAGCCAGAGAACCAGGTCAGCAGAGCTGCTCTAAAGGCAGATAACCCGGTGAGTAGAGCTGATTTAGAGGGAGAGAACCAGGTCAGCAGAGCTGCTTTAGAGTCAGAGAACCAGGTCAGCAGAGCTGCTCTACAGCCAGAGAACCAGGTCAGCAGAGCTGCTTTACAGCCATAGAACCAGGTCAGCAGAGCTGCTTTAGAGCCAGAGAACCGGGTCAGCAGAGCTGCCCTAGAGCCTAAGAACCGGGTCAGCAGAGCTGCTCTAGAGCCGGAGAACCAGGTCAGCAGTGCTGCTGTAGAGCCAGAGAAACCAGCTCAATAGAGCTGCTTTAGAGCCAGAGAACCAGGTCAGCAGAGCTGCTCTAGAGCCTAATAACTAGGTCAGCAGAGCTGCTCTAGAGCCAGAGAACCAGGTCAGCAGAGCTGCTGTAGAGCCAGAGAAACCAGGTCAGCAGAGCTGCTTTAGAAGGAGAGAACCAGGTCAGCAGAGCTGCTTTAGAGTCAGAGAACCAGGTCAGCAGAGCTGCTTTAGAGCCGGAGAACCAGGTCAGCAGAGCTGCTTTAGAGGGAGAGAACCAGGTCAGCAGAGCTGCTGTAGAGCCAGAGAAACCAGGTCAGTAGAGCTGCTTTAGAGGAAGAGAACCAGGTCAGCAGAGCTGCTCTAGAGGGAGAGAACCAGGTCAGCAGAGCTGCTCTAGAGCCAGAGTACCAAGTCAGCAGAACTGCTTTAGAGCCATAGAACCGGGTCAGCAGAAATGCGTTCGAGCCAGAGAACCAGGTCAGCAGAGCTGTTGTAGAGCCAGAGAACCAGATCAGCAGAGCTACTCTGTAACCTAAGAACTAGGTCAGCAGAGCTGCTCTAGAGCCAGAGAACCAGGTCAGCAGACCTGCTTTAGAGGGAGAGAACCAGGTCAGCAGAGCTACACTAGCTGACACTGACTGACTGACACTGACTGATTGACACTGACTGACACTGATTGACTGACACTGACACTGACTGACACTGACACTGACTGACCCTTATTGACTGAAACTGACTGACTGACAATGACTGACACTGATTGACTGACACTGACTGACTGACACTGACTGACTGACTGACACTGGCGGACACTGATTGACTGACACTGACTTACTGACACTGACTGACACTGATTGACTGATACTAACTGACTGACACTAACTGACACTGACTGACTACTCTACTACTCTACTACTCACTCTCTACTACTCTCTACTGCTCTCTCTCTTCTACTCACTCTCTACTACTCACTCTCAACTACTCTCTACTACTCACTCTCTACTACTCTACTAATCTCTACTACTCACTCTCTACTACTCACTCTCTACTACTCACTCTCTACTACTCTCTACTACTCATTCTCTACTACTCTCTGTCTACTACTCACTCTCTACTACTTTCTATTATTCACTCTCTACTACTCACTCTCTACTACTCTCTACTACTCACTCTACTACTATCTACTACTCTCTACCACTCACTCTCTACTACTCCACTACTCTCTACTACTCACTCTCTACTACTCTACTACTCTCTACAACTCTCTCCCTACTACTCACTCTCTACTACACACTCTCTACTACTCTCTCTCTACTACTCACTCTCTACTCTACTACTCACTCTCTGCTACTCACTCTCTACTACTCTCTACTACTCACCCTCTACTACTCTCTCTCTACTACTCTCTACTACTCTGTACTACTCACTCTCTACTACTTACTCTACTACTCACTCTACTACTCACTCTCTTCTACTCTCTCTCTACTACTCTCTACTACTCACTCTACTACTCACTCTCTACTACTCTCTAATTCTCTCTGCTACTCACTCTCTACTACTCTCTACTACTCACTCTCTACTACTCACTCTCTACTACTCTCTACTACTCACTCTCTACTACTCACTCTCTACTACTCACTCTACTACTCTCGACTACTCACTCTCTGCTACTCACTCTACTACTCTCTACTACTCTCTACTACTCACTCTCTACTCTCTATTACTCACTCTCTACTCTCTACCTCTCTACCTATCTCTACCTCTCTCTCTACTACTCTCTACCGCTCTACCTCTCTACCTCTACCTCTCTACCTCTACGTCTCTACCTCTACACCTCTACCTCTACACCTTTACCTCTCTACCTCTCTCTACCTCTCTCTACGTGCACACATATGCACATATATATATATGCATATGCATTTATATATATGTATGTGTATATTACCTACTGGCGGTCGCCAGTAGGTAGTTATAGTTAGGACCACGTTTCCATAGGAAAACCTCAACATTCTATTTTGAATAACTTTGGCGCCGGTCGACGAATCCTCGCGAATTTCTCAAAATAGGTGGGGCGCTACGCTCCGCTCCTACCCTGAAAGTCTCGGGGGGATTTGTCAAGCGGGGGCTGAGATAAAAGGGGGGTCCCAAAACGCGTTTTTCCCATGCATTTTTCCATAGGACCTTTAGAACGAGCTACAGCCTGAACGGCTGAACAGAATTACTAGAAATTTGGCAGAGAGGTAGTCCCTAGGTCAAGGAAGTGCCTTTTGTAGGTTTGGTGTAAATCTGTTCAGTAGATTCTGAGAAAATAGCCTTTAAATCAATATATATATCTGAGCCCGCTTACGGTACGCTTACCGTACGCTTACCGTACGCTTACCGTAAGCTTACGGTGGCGTGCGCGAGCGCGATTCTGATTGGCTCTTAGATCTTAGTAAACATTCGAATCGGCCGAAACCAGGAAGCGGCGTCCGCCATTTTGTCTCTCGCACTGAGTGTTGTTTATCAAACATGATGGCCAAAAACATGTTACGGGGCTGTTTTGACAACTCCCTCCCACATAGTCATGTTGAGGGAGTCCCCAAACATCCCCCAAGAGCAAAAACGGTTTTATTTTTTTTTCGGCAATTTCGCGGGGTACGCTTACCGTACGCTTACCGTACGCTTACCGTAAGCTTACCGTACGCTTACGGTAAAAAAAATAAAAATAAAAAAAACCAAATGTACAGGGCTTATTAAAGTTGATAAAAACCGTGCACGGAACGAACTGCGTTAAGTGGGCGCGCACGCCACAAATGGCGTAAAGTAACTTAGCATTTAAAAAACCGTACAAATTCACTGAAAAAACCATAGGTTTCACACACGTTATAATTAGGAAATAGCATTTAAAAAACCTTGCTAATTCACTGAAAAAACCATAGGTTTCACACATGTTATAGTTAGCTGGACATTTTACTGATAAAAAACCAATGAAATTCCCCCGTTATAGTTACTGTAGGCAACTATAACTCACGCGACCGTAATCCTCTGCTGATGACATATGTGTCTTTATGAAAAAAAAATATTTGTAATATATGTATAGCTAAAATTTAATGGAAGAAGATATGGGCAAATAAGTGTCTAAATACAGTATTAGCATCAGCAGAGGATTGCGGTCGCGTGAGTTATAGTTGCCTACAGTAACTATAACGGGGGAATTTCATTGGTTTTTTATCAGTAAAATGTCCAGCTAACTATAACATGTGTGAAACCTATGGTTTTTTCAGTGAATATATATATATACATACATATATAAACATATATGTAATCTGCATGTCTATATAAATGCAAATATAAATGCATGCATACATATACATATACTTATATGCATACATATGCATGTTATGTACATGATAGTTTGAATAACACTAATACAAGCAAAGCTAAAAAGCCACCTAATTACAAATAGAATTGCTTTAACTTAAACGAGGGCGAGACCTATTGCATTTTCAATGCTTGTTTATTTGGTTCCATCAAGAAGGCATTCAGATGTGTCACACATTTGCCATAAATTCTGAATGGTAGCACTCTAGTTGCTCATTAGGTCACTGTAGTAAAGCTACTGCTCACCAGGGAAGTCTGCTGCTGGTATTCAAAGTGCATGTTTCAGTCTGCATGTCAGACTTTTTTAATGAAATAGAAGAGGATTTGAGAAGTCAAAATGTGCCCTAATTTTTCTTTCTGCAGCACTAATAATAATTTCTATGGCAAAATGAACCCCCTCATTTTGTTCCTTTGCAAATTAAATGTTTTAAGTGTTACCACTTTATTGCAATCAAGATGGCTTCAGGTGTGCCATACTTTTGTCATAAGTAAGACTGTTAGCGCTCTAGTTCTTCTTTAGAACACTCTGGGGCATTCTGTCATTGGGCTATACTTGGGCTACATCTGGGTGGGCTCTTTTGTCTCTGGTGGCCATCTTGGGAGCCTTATTTGTTATGAAGTTTCCTAATTTCCTCATTTACTACAGTCCCCTTAGTAGGAAATACTTTCCATTTTTTACTTTGATTCCATCAAGAAGGCATTCGGATGTGTCACACATTTGCCATAAATTCAGAATGTTAGCACCTTAGTTGTTCATTAGACAACTGTAGTAAAGCTACTGCTCACCAGGGAAGTCTGCTGCTGGTATTGAAAATGCATGTTTCAGTCTGCATGTCAGAATTTTTTAATGAAATAGAAGAGGATTTGAGAAGTAACTCAAAATGTGCCCTAATCTTTCTTTCTGCAGCACTAATCATACTTTCTATGGCAAAATGAACGCCCTCATTTTGTTCCTTTTTAAATTAAATGTTTTAAGAGTTACCACTTTATTCCAATAAAAATGGCTTCAGGTGTGCCATATGTTTGTCATAAGTAGGACTGTTAGCGCTTTAGTTGTTCTTTGGAACACTCTGGGAAGCTGCAGTAGAACACAAAGGAATCAACTGACAGTCTCTGCCCTTGTTGGATGTACACGTTTTACTGAGAATGTCAGACTTCATTCTCACATGACTGAGAAAGATAATGTGAATTTACAGAAAATATGCTCTCAGTTTAGCTTATAGATCACCTTCCAAACCTCTGTGGAAAAAGCATGAGAAAATAGTTTTCTCTCAAACATGAGTCATGATATCCCAGCAGAAGGCTTTTTCACATGGTAAAATCACCTTAGAACATACCACAATTCCTAAAATGAGTATGGTACCATCAACAAAGGATTTATAATGTAACTAAAGTCTTAAAATCTTCTATTAACTGCAATGCTTTTTAATGAGGTGCTATCATGTATATTGGTCCCAAGATGGCTGCCAACACTTCTTGGATGAAGTGCTGACAGCCAATCAGATCTCACGATGAGATGTGTGGTTAGGCTCCGCTCAGATATATATGTGATTTTACTTTTGATTTTCTCAGGAACTACTGAACGGATTTACACCATTTAAGCAAAAGGCACGACTCTGAACCAAAGTCTACCTTTCTGCCAAATTTGGTGTAATTCCGTTCAGCAGTTCGGTCTGTAGCTGCGACTAAAGGTCACTATGGAAAATTGCATGGGGAAAACACGTTTTGGGACCCCCCTTTATTCTCAGCCCCCGCTTGACGAATCACCCTGAGACTTTCAGGACAGGAGCGGACCGAAGTGGGCCACGAGTTTTTAAAATTTCGCGAAGATTCGTCAATTGGCGCCAAAGTTAATCTAAATAGAATGTTGCGGATTTCCTATGGATAATAGGTCCTAACTATAACTACCTGCTGGCGACCGCCAGTAGGTAATATATATATATATATTCACTGAAAAAACCATAGGTTTCACACATGTTATAGTTAGCTGGACATTTTACTGATAAAAAACCAATGAAATTCCCCCGTTATAGTTACTGTAGGCAACTATAACTCACGCGACCGCAATCCTCTGCTGATGCTAATACTGTATTTAGACACTTATTTGCCCATATCTTCTTCCATTAAATTTTAGCTATACATATATTACAAATATTTTTTTTTCATAAAGACACATATGTCATCAGCAGAGGATTACGGTCGCGTGAGTTATAGTTGCCTACAGTAACTATAACGGGGGAATTTCATTGGTTTTTTATCAGTAAAATGTCCAGCTAACTATAACATGTGTGAAACCTATGGTTTTTTCAGTGAATTAGCAAGGTTTTTTAAATGCTATTTCCTAACTATAACGTGTGTGAAACCTATGGTTTTTTCAGTGAATTTGTACGGTTTTTTAAATGCTAAGTTACTTTAAGCCATTTGTGGCGTGCGCGCCCACTTAACGCAGTTCGTTCCGTGCACGGTTTTTATCAACTTTAATAAGCCCTGTACATTTGGTGGCCTTCGGCCACCAAAAGCACAGGGGGTGAGGTCAATGTGGATAGTGTTTTTTTTATTTCGATTTTATAATTTCATGTTGCCAAAATTACGTTTTTTTTCTCTATTAATAAGCCCTGCACATTTGGTGGCCTGCGGCCACCAAAAGCACAGGGGGTGGGGTAAGTGTGGATAGTGTTTTTTTTATTTTTATTTTTTTACCGTAAGCGTACGGTAAGCTTACGGTAAGCGTACGGTAAGCGTACGGTAAGCGTACCCCGCGAAATTGCCGAAAAAAAAATAAAACCGTTTTTGCTCTTGGGGGATGTTTGGGGACTCCCTCAACATGACTATGTGGGAGGGAGTTGTCAAAACAGCCCCGTAACATGTTTTTGGCCATCATGTTTGATAAACAACACTCAGTGCGAGAGACAAAATGGCAGACGCCGCTTCCTGGTTTCGGCCGATTCGAATGTTTACTAAGATCTAAGAGCCAATCAGAATCGTGCTCGCGCACGCCACCGTAAGCTTACGGTAAGCGTACGGTAAGCGTACGGTAAGCGTACCGTAAGCGGGCTCAGATATATATATTGATTTAAAGGCTATTTTCTCAGAATCTACTGAACAGATTTACACCAAACCTACAAAAGGCACTTCCTTGACCTAGGGACTACCTCTCTGCCAAATTTCTAGTAATTCTGTTCAGCCGTTCGGGCTGTAGCTCGTTCTAAAGGTCCTATGGAAAAATGCATGGGAAAAACGTGTTTTGGGACCCCCCTTTTATCTCAGCCCCCGCTTGACGAATCCCCCCGAGACTTTCAGGGTAGGAGCGGAGCGTAGCGCCCCACCTATTTTGAGAAATTCACGAGGATTCGTCGACCGGCGCCAAAGTTATTCAAAATAGAATGTTGAGGTTTTCCTATGGAAACGTGGTCCTAACTATAACTACCTACTGGCGACCGCCAGTAGGTAATATATATATATATATATATATTACCTACTGGAGGTCGCCAGTAGGTAGTTATAGTTAGGACCACGTTTCCATAGGAAATCCGCAACATTCTATTTTGAATAACTTTGGCGCCGGTCGACGAATCCTCGCAAATTTTTCAAAATAGGTGGGGCGCTACGCTCTGCTCCTTCCCTGAAAGTCTCGGGGGGATTCGTCAAGCGGGGGCTGAGATAAAAGGGGGGTCCCAAAACGCGTTTTTCCCATGCATTTTTCCATAGGACCTTTAGACACAGCTACAGCCCGAACGGCTGAACAGAATTACTAGAAATTTGGCAGAGAGGTAGTCCTCAGGTCAAGGAAGTGCCTTTTGTAGGTTTGGTGTAAATCTGTTCAGTAGATTCTGAGAAAATAGCCTTTAAATCAATATATATATCTGAGCCAGCTTACGGTGCACTTACGGTACGCTTACCGTACGCGTACGGTGGCGTGCGCGAGCGCGATTCTGATTGGCTCTTAGATCTTAGTAAACATTCGAATCGGTCGAAACCAGGAAGCGGCGGCCGCCATTTCGTGTGTTTCACTCAGAAAAAAAAGAGTGATAACAAGAAAAGGGGGCAAGGAGGAGAGTTACAGACCCCCTAACATTTGTAAGGGGGTCAAAGAAGGACAGAAAAGTACAAAGAAAACATTTATTGATTTTAAAAAAAATCACGGGGTACGCGTACGGTAAGCGTACGATAGAAAAATAAAATAAAAAAAGAAATGAAAATCAGATTTAAGTGTTTAGATATTAGGGGGCTCTAAAAAGAGCCGTTGTGTTTATTAAGTGATTTTTTAGTGGTACCTACAAGTAAGTACCGATGCAGAGTCTAAGGTTCAAGAGGAAGACTCTGTTCCCTTCATCATTGAAGTGTACACCATCTCCTCTATAAATGTCTTGCATGTCATAACGCAAGTTGTTGTGGTAAATGGAACCCATACCATAGTCACGGAGGAAAGCAGAAACAGATTTGTTGACGTGCTTTCTTGCTTTGTCAATCTGCGGACAGAAATGATTGGACCAGTTCCATTTTTGCCTTTGGCATATGTTAGAAAACACAAAGGCAGTTTTAGGGAAAAGTGAAAACAGTTGTGCAAAGGTCTCCTTCATAAGCATTTCCAGACCTACCCCAGTCAAAGTGCCTAGGTCATTGCCACCACAGTGCACTATTATGAGGTCAGGGTGTTGGATGTGCATGAAGGATTTCACCAATGGCATCAATTGGTGCCACTTTAACCCTCTCTGACCAATCCATTTAATGTCTACATTTGGCAAAGCAAGGTCTCTCACCATATCTGTTTTCTCTGCATACTTTTCACTCCAGAAGACATAGCTGTGCCCTACAATCCACACTGTGAACATCTTCAAAGGAGAACTGGATGCACTCAGGAGGTGTCTTTCAGTAGAATGGCAATATGAAAAGAAAGACAGTTTGGAAATGGAGGCATACATATTTTTTCCAAAAAAAAGAACTGATTGGCTGTTTCATACCATTCTAGAATAAATACTAGGCTGTATGTGTAAATTAATAGAAGCATGTTTTGTATTGGTACAGAAAAATGTGTTACCAAAGAACAGTACTATGGATTTGCTGTTAGGTTTGAAAAGTCAAGCACTCTTGCTCTTTGGAATTGAAACATTGTTTGGCGAACTTCTGACCTGACTCCACACAGCAGTGTTCCATGAGCTGTTGCTATGGTAGCAGGCAGAAGTCAAGTTGGGGGAAGGGTACTAGGCAGAAGTCAAGTTGGAAAAGGGTTGGTTTTCAACCAATAGAAATGTGTGATTACATTTGAAAAAAAAGGGCAAGCACTGAGATTTGAAACTAACATGTATATGTGTGGAAAAAGAGAGGGAAAGTTTGCCATTATCTGGTTCTGCTGAGAGGAGAGAGGTGTAGAGAACAGAGATCCTGGCTCTGATAACCTGCTGTTTGAGTGCCACATTTCTTTCACAACTAACTAATTTTTTTAAGTTTGAGTTTATTGAAGAAATAAAGAAGGGAAGGAGAAGGGAGGGGAACGGGGTATAATCATCATGATAAACATATACAAAAAATAAGCAATTCAATAGAAACTCTCATTAAAAGCAATTATAACAAGCATGAAGCTTACATGAACAGAGCCTACGTATAGGAATGAAAAATACCATATAGTATAGTAGAACGTGATATCATAACAAAAAAGGCATTAAAGAAAGAAGAAAATCATGGTGGCTTACGCACCTCAACTGTGTTAGGATCTGGAGAGGCGTGCACCGGAGCAAAGGAGGAGAGATAGGATACCAAAGGAAGCCAAATCAGGTCGCGATTAATTGCCAGGGAAATGGGAGATACGTAATTAGTATCTAGGCGATGATGGAAGCAAACTGCATTCCACCAAGATTGGTAGGAGACATTTGCAGCCTGTTTCCAATTAGAAGTAATGGTATGGAAAGCCACAGCAACTAGAAGGTCAAGTAGTAGATAATGGGAAGGAGATTGTGGGAGTGACGGTGATAGGGAACCTAGAAAAACTTGTGAAGGGGAAAAGGGAATTTGAAGTTGAAATATCTTTTGTATTTGCGTCCATACTAGGTGCCAGAACTTGGAGATAGGAGGGCATTCAAACAACATGTGTTTGAGATCTGCGACGGGACAGGAACAGGACCAACAAATAGGGGATGTGTCAGGTGAAAAACGGGATAAAGCTTGTGGAGTACATAAAGTTCTGTTATAAATGAAATATAAGGTTTGGGTAGTATTAGCAGCTTGTGGTAAATATTTCTCCTTTACCGGGACTGAATTTGATACAGAAACATTATAAAATAGCTCAGTAAAATGAGAGGCAGAATCCGTGATATTTAGGGTTTCGGAATGGACTTTATTCCGGTGGTCGATTATAATCGGATGCTTCAAGTTCCATCACCACGGGGGTTCAGGAAGAGAAGTACATACTTTATTGACAAGAAGTAACTTTTATAGTCCATACATTATAATGAAGTGAATATAGTAGGCGTAACAATTGATAAGGACATTGACGTTTGGTTTGCGTACCGAAAATGGGTGTATTAATGAGTAGAAAGGAACATGATTGGTTATGACGTAATACATAGGTGGATCTATAAGATAATACTTGGCATTGATGCGCGCGCAGCAGTATGACGTGTAATTGACGTGTAACTAGGGGGTGACGGGGACTTGACATTAGCTCTATATGTGGAGACAAGAAGTCTGGGGGGTCAAGTCAACCTAATCCCAAATCATATCTAACATCCTATGTTTAAAGAACTATGTTATCCATAAAAGAAGGACTCTCGGACAGAATCTATTCTATACTGACTGTGCGTGTACAAGCGTCTAAGTGTCTACACTGAATGCGAGGGGGTAGGAATATTCCATGGTAACGGGGCTATGAATTACTTGCAGGAGGACAGAGAAGATGGGCCTTTTTGCTTGGTAACTGGAGGAATGTTTACTTAAACTACTAGGCAGGAATGCATCGGCTGAGGGGGAAGCAGATAATTCGAAGGTGAAATACAGTCCTTGGCAGAGAGTAAGCTGATGTCAGGCTTCGTGAGCCGCGCAGAGAATGAGACAAAGTTCATGGTCACAGATGCAGGCTCGGGCTGGAGCCTTTAGAGGCAGAAGGCAAGAAGAGTTTGATGACAGAATCAGGGCCTACTTGCCTGGACTGAAAAATGGCATAAGTGAACCATATAAAGCCGGTGGCCTTTCATATTTAAGAATGGAATATCCGGCCTATTCATGGCGGATCTGGCAGAGGACATGTTGACGGTGGGCATACATGTATTTGCGTCTTCATAACTGGAACTGGGGGGGCATATATGTACTTGTGATATACACATGGAACCGTTGGGGTCCAAGATAGGGGACATAACTGACCAGGAAAATCCATATTTCCACATTCCCTCCTTGTCCCCTACTTGCCCTTCAAGAGATATCAATCTTCATCAATCCATTGATCTGTTCATATAGCATCATTTGTTCTTCTTTCTTCTTCCGGGATCTTGAATGAAAATCTTGATGTGGGATACACGATGTGGCACACAGACCACAAATCGCTGGTCCACATTGTAGACATAGACAGCAACTGAATAGTATGAGAAGGCCAATACCTAGGAAGGATAGAACTCTCCATCCCCAGGCTGATACCGCATTCCAAAACCAACTGGACCAAGTCCAAGTGCCTGGGTTCCGGTGTATCTGGCTTACAATCTTATGAAGGCGAGTGATGGCTTTATATACAGATGGCGAATTTTCTGGTATGAATACGCAACAGCTTGATCCGATGACCCTACAAGCTCCGCCCCTATCAGCCAGGATGACGTCAAGGACAAGACGATTTTGAAGCACAACAATCCGCATAGCAGACTGTTCTTCCGTTAAATTGCCTAAGGCGGAAATAGTCTCATTCACTACTGCTTCAAGGGTTCTAGTTAATCTACGTATCAGCTTACTATTAGTAACAGTACCTATATAGGGAAAGATGCCTTTATTAAAATCTACATACTTGTCCCATGCCGTCTCAGTGTAATCGACAATGGGGAGATCTCTCCGTTCTCTGTTGTGTACTAAATGAATATTTCTGTAATAATCAGGAGGAGCTAGGAAAACAGGTGGCAAAAGGAATGCAATGTAGCAGGTACCATCCCAATCTAGGGGTAGACGCATATATGCAGTCTGACCACATATAAAGTAGGAGTGGCGAGAAGCTCTGAATGAAGATTTTCCTTGATCACTGAATTCTACCATAGTAGTGCATTTACTATGGCCCATATGTATGGAACCAACCTTTCTTACACACAATTCACCTTTTGCTGGGAATACTGACATGGTGGGTAAGACTAGCTCAACTTCGGATACGACATTTAGAATCATGAGATTAGGTGTAAAATTACCTAATCCATACACTTCATTTTCTAGATCAGTTCCTGTTCTTTTGGGACGACCCTCCTTGTCAGGGTAGCAGACTTTGAGTAAAACTAGGTTCAGGTTTCCCCATATCCAATGGTCTTGGTAAACTGCTGTGTCTGAGTCTATGGAATTAATTAAACTAAACCATGCTCCACAGGAGCCATTATGTGTGAATGAATGTGGAAAGAAAGGCAGGACTCCTTCATAATTCTGATAGGGAGGGAGTCGGCCACACACCCAACAATTGGTGGCATTACTAGTCTGATGGGAATGATGTAACATACTAATGAAAGTGTTATTGCGCAGCGCAAGTCTATAGGACAATTCATGCGGAGGTAAGTCACTAAAAGAATGTTCAGCAGCAACATTATAAACATGTCTAGAAATAGGGTAATATATGTGCAACAACATACTTGTAATAATTATTAAAAGACTCAACAAAAACAAAATTAATAATGTCACTATGCAGTGGCTACGCAGTGATTTACAATACGCCTGTCGTTTCAACATTTTTCGGGTATTTTCTCTACTCAGGTCCAAGGGATACATGTCAGAGACAATTCAACCGCTTCACCTTGGAGAGGACTTAAACAATCAAATTGCTCGACTGGTTGGGCCTAAGCTTTAGTTTATAATTTTCAGATTTGTTAGGTTCAACAAAAGGGAGTTTTGTATCAGTCTGTGAGGGAGTGCAGGGCACAGTGTCTATATCCGAAGATAGTCCATGAAATTTCTTGATGTGGCTTGAATGAATCCAGCCCTTGCGGCCCTCGATCTTCACGGCTGTTCTTGTGGTCAACAGGACCAACTTGGGTGCTTTCCACCTGGGCTCCAGCTGAGTCCTTCGGTCGAAATTCCTCACAAAGACAAGATTACCCGGAACAACGTCATGGGGTTTCACCTCAGTGTTGTCGGGAAAGGCTGCAGCTACCTGTGAACGAGAAGATTGTAGTGCAGACATCAAGGAAGCCAAGTAATCTGTCAGCATATTACAGTCAATATCAGTTATTTTGCGTGGTATAGGCGTCCCCCACATATTCGGTGGTCTACCGAAGATCACCTCATACGGGGATAGCCCTGTTCTAGAGTGTGCTACCATTCTCATGTAAAAAAGTGCAACTGGTAATGCTACTATCCAGTCGACCCCTTTCTCTCTGCATATTTTGGACAGTCTGATTTTCAGTGTCTGATTATGTCTTTCTACGAGACCTGCTGCCTCGGGATGTCGGACACAGTGGAATTTCCACTGATATCCTAGCAGAAGTGAAACGTGTTTCATTAATTCGGATGAGAACGGCTGGCCGTTATCTGAATAGACAACACGTGGTAAACCGTATCGTGGGAAGAATTCTCGAACCAACTGTTTGGCAGTAGTCGGGGCAGTGTAATCTGAAACCGGGTACGCCTCTGTCCAACGGGACAGAGCGCAGACAACTACGAGAACATATTTGAATCCTCGACATCGTTCCATCTGGATATAATCCATCTGTAGGACTTCAAAAGGGTGATCAGGAGGATGAAATCCACCCTGTTCTACGGGAACACTTTTTCCTGGGTTGAACTGGCAACAGATCATACAGGTACGGACCTTTTGTTTTGCTGCTGCTCGTAAATGTTTATTGAACCAAATGTGTTGAATGCTGTCTAGCATAGCTTTTTCTCCTAGATGTGCCGGACTATGTATAGTGTTAATTACGACTTGGACCATTGAATCAGGAAGGAACCATACAGACCTCTCCTTCATCATCCATCCTTGGTCCGTTTGGATCCCTCCTAACTCGGTCCATTTCTTTATTTCGTCTGGTGTAGCATGTGTCTGTATGTCAATTACGTCAAGAGTAGGATCTTTAACGGTCATACAATGTGTCGGTGTCGGGACTATTGTCTTTGTCCTGTCGGGGGTCTGAGTTTGAGCAGTCAGTTTAGCTGTTCTGTCGGCTAGATCATTGCCTTGGGAAATGATATCAGTAACCTTCGTATGGGCCTTACATTTCATAATTGATATTACAGTGGGTAGATGTATTGCATCTAATAATGCGTGAATGAGGGGTCCGTGCTGAATGTGGGCACCGTGGGAAGTTAAATAACCTCTCTCTCGCCACAGCACGCCGAAGTCATGTACAACTCCGAATGCATAACGTGAATCAGTGTATATGTTGACTTTTTTATTCGTGGCTTGAATACAGGCTTGTGTCAGAGCGATGAGCTCTGCGGCTTGAGCTGACAAAGTATTTATACGATTAGTTTCAATGACTTCAGTATCTGTTGTGACTGCATAAGCGGCTACTAACTCTCCTGTACTTGTTCTCATGCATGAACCATCGACATAAAATGTCAAGTCTGGATCTGACAATGGAACATCGGTCAAGTCTTGTCTGGGTTTTGTCGTTACAGTAATAACTTCAATACAGTCATGGGCTAGTGGGTCTGTTCCGGTTACTGGCAAAAGTGTGGCAGGATTCAATGTGTTACAGCGTCTTATTTCTATATGTGGCTGAAACAATGTAAGTTCATATCCTGTAAGTCGCGCTATAGTCAAGTGTTGTGTTTGCGTTCTATTTACAAGAACCTCTACTGCGTGGGGAACTTGAACTGTCAATGGATGTCCTAACACTATGGCATCGCTTTGTCTGATTGCTAAAGCTGTCGCTGCTACTGATTTCAGGCACGCAGGCAAAGCCTGAGCTACGGGATCTAATGTACTAGAGAAATAGGCACATGGTTTGTGTGCTCCTGCTTGATCCTGTGTGAGTACTGACAAAGCAGTACCTTCGCGTTCTGTAACAAAGAGTGTAAACTGTTTTCTGTAACATGGCGTTGCTAAAACGGGTGCTTGACATAAAGCTTTCTTTAGGCTTTCAAAAGCTTGTGTGTGTTCCTGAGTCCAAGGGAGAACAGTCGATGTGGCTGCCTCCTGTGTTGTCAATTGAATGAGTGGTTTTGCTAGAAATGCATACTGCGGGATCCACTGTCTACAGTATGAAGTGAGGCCTATGAAAGCCCGCACCTCCTTTTGTGTCTTGGGTATTGGCATGTTAGTTATTAACTGAATGCGGTCGGGTGTAAGCTGCCTTCCCTCCTTGTCCAGCGAGTGTCCAAGATAAACAACTTGCTGGACACAGAATTGCAGCTTAGAAGGGGACACCTTGTGCCCTTTTTCGGCTAGAAATTGTAAAACTGTCAGTGATGCTTTCTCACATTCAGGTTCGCTTCTTGCGGTGATCAACAGATCATCGACATATTGAAGCAAGGCAGTGTTAACTGGCATGTGGATACTGTCAAGTTCTCGTTTCAGTGCTTGGCTATAGATGCTGGGGCTTTCTGTAAATCCTTGAGGTGCGCGTGTGAATTTAAAGCTACGTCCATTTAAACTAAATCCGAACAAATATTGGCTTTCCGGATCTATTGGGACGCTGAAAAAGGCGTTTTTGAGATCAATTACAGTAAAGAATGTTGCTTCGGAATCAATAGCTGTCAATAATGACGAGATATCTGGGACCACAGGAAATTGTGGCACAATGCATTTGTTTAACTCGCGCAGATCAATAACCAATCGATATACTGGCGGCGCTGTAGGATCTGTTCGTTTAAGAATCGGTATTATCGGTGAATTACATATATTGGAGTCTGTTTCCACAACTACTCCTTGGGCAATGAGTTCGTCAATGATTTGTAGTAAAGCCACTACAGCATCTGGTGGTAACTTGTATTGTCGCATTCGTGGTAGCACCACTCCTGCCTTTAGTGTGACTCGATATGGTGTAATGTTCATGCAACCAACATCAGTAGGGCCTTGTGCCCATAGACGTGTAGGTAAGGTCTGCAGTCGGGGATCCATGTCTCTAGATACATAATGACCTTTAAAATCACGTAAAAACAATCTTACTCCTTCCGGAGAACAACATATTATAGCTCCTAGAGCTTTTAACGTTTTTATTCCTAATAGATTTTCTGGACATGATTTAGTAAGCAATAAATCTGTAGTTCGGGTCAAAGGTCCTATCGTAAGTGGCAGAGGTTGTGACACTTCATTAACAATAGGTTTTCCTGAAAAACCAAGGGAAATATTCTGTGAGCCTGAGAGGGGTGCCCCTGGAACTTCACTACGTTTTATAGTTGTTCGACTTGCCCCTGTATCGAGTAAAAATTTTCTATCTTGACCTAATAATTTACTATGTACATAAGGTCCTTCTTGATCTACAGGAATCTCGATAAGGGGTAAGTCAACTTCCCTCTCTAGGCTTGTTCATGCGTAACGCTGATACTCGGGATATTCATACTGTGCGGTCTGATACATTTGTCGTGTTGTTGTCTGTGTGGCAGCAGCAGGCAACGGTGGTGCAGCTGGCACAAACTGTATTGGCTGTTGTGCGGCTGGCATGGCCTGGGCATGCTGCATAGCTCCTTGTTCATTCTGATCTTGTCTTAGTGGCCGTGATCTTTCTTGTGTTTTACCTATGGCGATATTATGTTTTAAAACTGGACAATCGTGTACGTAATGGCCTGGCTTTTTACAATAATTGCATGTCCCCTTTACAGGTCCTGCTGAATCGGAATGTGTCATACCCTTTTTATGTCCTTCAGCTGGAACTGTCTGTGAAACTAGCATTTTCATTTTCGTGTCTTTCATGCGTCTGTGTTCATGTTCTTGTTCCTCTTTAATTCTATTGTGGTGGTACTGTAACATTTGTAACATTTGTGTTGGAGTGTTACCTTGCCAGGTACTCTCGAATTTTAATACTCTATTCTTTACTGGGGGCAGAGCATTTTCTACTAATTTTGTTACAAACAGATGTGGGTATGATTCGCTACTTGCTTTTATGCCACTATTTATACCAAAACATTTTTCAAATCGGGCATAGTAATCACTAGTGTCTTCATCTTGCTTCTGCTTACAGGCTGAAATTGTACCCCAATCTTCCTTTTTCGTAGTCAATAAACGTGGTAGTACCTGTACTAGTAGACCTGGTAGTGCTTTAGTTTTGTCCCCAAGCCCCGAACCTGGACCTCGGGCCCTTTCTTCTGCTTCTAATGCTGACCATTCTATCTTTTGATCACCTATCTCCCACTCTTTTTCCTTGAGTTTCTCATAAATGCCAGCAGGCATCAACACCTTTAATATTGTCATAATGTCGGGGTAGGTATACTCTCCCATGAGTAACATGTCTTTAATTTCTCGGTGAAAACCCGCTGGGTCTTTGTCATGACTGGGTACCACTTTCTTCATTTCTAACAATTCTATTTTCGATATGGGCGTATATACAAATACGCGTTTAAACTGATTGTCCTCACCCTTTATTGGGTGCACTTCTCGTAAGGGATTCTGTCTATCTATGTGATACGTGGTTCTTTCCTTGACGGACAATGGAACATGTTCTGAACATACAAAAAGAATATACTGCTTTCTTGATTCTAGAATTTCTTTAATTAATTCAGTACCTGGACCTCTCCATTTATTCATAAGTAATTCAGTCAGTATGTCAGGCAAGGGACCAGGGTCCGAATGCTGACTCCGATATAGTATAATGAGTTGTTGAATCATATAAATCCCAGCTAACCTTTGTTCATCTGGGGTAAGATTCAAAAATGTGCGTACTACTGTATCATCACTATATTTTCCGGGACTGTCCACCCAATGGACAGCTGCCCTGGCTAAATCTTGTTCATCCATAGAATCGAGGAAATGATAACCCCTTCGTTCTCGGAGTAGTTTGTCGGCGGTTTGGAACGAATGCTCGTTAGACCTTATATTAATTATAGGTATTTGAAAATTCCTGTTATTATCTAGACATATTGGACGTATTGGGTCAGTATGACATCTAGTCTGATTCCTATTACAAGATCTTCCTCTACCTACATAGGCTATGGTGTCTGACTGTCCTGTGGGCAGTCCTGACCCTTCTTCCTCGTTTTGTTCGAACTCGTCTACCTCTAATCGCTCTTCGTGTAGGCGTTCTATTTCTTTACGGATCTTTCGGCACATGGCTATTATACAGTTTTGTTTATCATGTCTCCCTTCCGATATATTCTGGCTCCATCTTGTAAGAATTTTCATTGCTTCCGGGTCTACCCCCGGTCGGTCTTGATTTCGGATCACACAGTTTATGAGGAAACGTAACAGTTCCCCCTGTATCTCTACTTTCTGGTATTCCATAGCTCTGTAAATACATTCTGGATCTCGCCCCGTTTGGACAAAATGATATATATTATCTAGATGCGCAGTCATTCCTGGTAACTTCGCTAAATACACTGCGGCTCGTCTGATACGCAATGATGCTAGGGTCATTTCGTCCTCCTTTCCAGGTACCGGGTCATATCTACAATCTATAAGAAGTTCCTTAAGCGCACGAGCACTAAGGAGTTTGGGTGTACGTGAATGCGCTGACTCTTGAAAAGTAAGTTTATTTATTCTGGGTGGCGTAGAAAAGACATTGGCAGCTCCTCCCGCGGCCCCATCTGGGGCGTCGGGTGTAAAAGGATTCGTCGAACGTGACACAGCAACTGCAGGTGTGGACACAGCCATAGAAGTAGCTGTAGGAGCGGATACAGAAACAGATGTGCTTGCCGGAACTTGTGACTCGATTTGTTGCTGCAGGGATACGGGTACTGGATCTTGGCGTTGAACCTCCCTGGTATGCGGTCTATGTGGGGCGGAATTAGCATACTCGGGAGCTGCGTCATCTAAATATGAGGAAAGAAAAACATCTTCTGCGGTTCTAGGATGCCCCTTAGGATGTACCTTTATTGGGAATAATGGGGTTGGCAAGTCTTTTGGTGTCTCTGGAGTAGCCTTAGGTAATCCTTCGGCCAGAAGGGGATACATACCATTCATAAGGGCATTTCTTTGTCTGTCTACTTGTTCTGATTTTACTCGGATACCTTCCTCAATTAATAGATTCTCTCGAACTTTATTGGAATTCTCTTTACTCTTCTCCTCCTGTCTACGTGCTTTTTCTGTTCGTCTATGTGATTCTTTACGCCATAATTCAACGGCGTCTTTCTGTGACTGTCTGACTTTTCTTTTCCATAACTCTTCCTCGACTTTCATGATGCACTCTGCATCCCAGGTCCCCGCTGTGGGCCACCTCTGACTTTCTGGTAATCCCTTGGTATAGTCTACCCATAAATCAAGAAATAATATAGCGTCTAAGCCATGTTTGTGATACATAAAGTGCCCTGGAGTGTCCCTAGGAGGAATAGGGACTGCTTCTTCGAGAACCCCTTTTCTGGTAGTGATCTGTCTTAATTTCGAAAAGAGCGGCATATTGAGAACTGACCTTATACTTGATTTTGACCTGATACTTGAATTTGAACAGACTTAATACAATAAACACGATAATGAACAGTCATTCATAC
Organism: Triturus cristatus; assembly: GCF_964204655.1. Lineage (NCBI taxonomy): Eukaryota > Metazoa > Chordata > Amphibia > Caudata > Salamandridae > Triturus > Triturus cristatus. Next base: position 383,981,180 of record NC_140584.1, on the reverse strand, counting down.
CACGATATTCAGAACATACTTAAACACTTTAAACATTTAACATTAAACCATTAACTGAAACAACAATGATGATCGTCTGCATAACTAATCACCAAGCTTAATTCTCGACAATAACTAGACAATAACTAGACACTTCGGAATACTTCGGAATACTTGATATACTGCTAAACAGTACAGATACACTGCTAAAACAGTGCAGACCGGATTTGTGTACCCAAACCCGTCTTGACCGGCACAACCTATGTGCACGTCAGAAATGCCTCCCCAGCAATGGTACTCACCGGGTAGCTTCGGAAACGGAAGGCCTCAGTAACTTGAACTTGAACCGGACCGGACTCGACTCGACTCGACTCGTCGGACACTGGGCTTGACTTCGGACTGGTGGGTCTCTATATACCTCGGATCTTGCTCTCTCAGCTAGGCTCTGGTCGGGATACTTCGCACTTCTCACCGCCTCGTCTGGGTGTTGATCGCAGTCTCAGTCGCCCCCGCTTGACCGGAGGGAGATACAGGAAATCCTGCTGGTACGCGTTATTGTCCGTCCAGCTGTGGCAGGAGACCGGGCCTGCAACGCACCGCCGGCGCGTGAGATGAGAAAGTGTCCCTGTTCGGGCGCCATCATGTGGTAAATATTTCTCCTTTACCGGGACTGAATTTGATACAGAAACATTATAAAATAGCTCAGTAAAATGAGAGGCAGAATCCGTGATATTTAGGGTTTCGGAATGGACTTTATTCCGGTGGTCGATTATAATCGGATGCTTCAAGTTCCATCACCACGGGGGTTCAGGAAGAGAAGTACATACTTTATTGACAAGAAGTAACTTTTATAGTCCATACATTATAATGAAGTGAATATAGTAGGCGTAACAATTGATAAGGACATTGACGTTTGGTTTGCGTACCGAAAATGGGTGTATTAATGAGTAGAAAGGAACATGATTGGTTATGACGTAATACATAGGTGGATCTATAAGATAATACTTGGCATTGATGCGCGCGCAGCAGTATGACGTGTAATTGACGTGTAACTAGGGGGTGACGGGGACTTGACATTAGCTCTATATGTGGAGACAAGAAGTCTGGGGGGTCAAGTCAACCTAATCCCAAATCATATCTAACATCCTATGTTTAAAGAACTATGTTATCCATAAAAGAAGGACTCTCGGACAGAATCTATTCTATACTGACTGTGCGTGTACAAGCGTCTAAGTGTCTACACTGAATGCGAGGGGGTAGGAATATTCCATGGTAACGGGGCTATGAATTACTTGCATGAGGACAGAGAAGATGGGCCTTTTTGCTTGGTAACTGGAGGAATGTTTACTTAAACTACTAGGCAGGAATGCATCGGCTGAGGGGGAAGCAGATAATTCGAAGGTGAAATACAGTCCTTGGCAGAGAGTAAGCTGATGTCAGGCTTCGTGAGCCGCGCAGAGAATGAGACAAAGTTCATGGTCACAGATGCAGGCTCGGGCTGGAGCCTTTAGAGGCAGAAGGCAAGAAGAGTTTGATGACAGAATCAGGGCCTACTTGCCTGGACTGAAAAATGGCATAAGTGAACCATATAAAGCCGGTGGCCTTTCATATTTAAGAATGGAATATCCGGCCTATTCATGGCGGATCTGGCAGAGGACATGTTGACGGTGGGCATACATGTATTTGCGTCTTCATAACTGGAACTGGGGGGGCATATATGTACTTGTGATATACACATGGAACCGTTGGGGTCCAAGATAGGGGACATAACTGACCAGGAAAATCCATATTTCCACAAGCTCTAGAGGCTTTATGAAGCTTAGCCCATATTTTGTCCCAAAAAGGTATTGGCCAACCCTGAGAAAGATCCAATTCCCATGCATTCTCGATTTTAGATTTTAGTCTGTCAGTGGAGTACCGGAAAGAGTTATAAATAGCAGAGGCTGAGGGAGACGTCTCCAATAATAAAGAAGTAGCTTTGCGGTCCAAAGGAATATCAGTAGATGGCGCCAAAGAGCGAAGATATAAGATCAGGACTGGGAGAAGGGCATTGTATTGCGAACGAGCAGAAGAGGGCAGTGAGAAAGAGGATTGAAGTTCCTGGAATGAGAGAGGGGTATCTTGGGAAATTAATTGAGAGATCCAACACAATCCTCGAGAATGCCATGTCTTCCAAAAGATGGTGCGATTACGAATTTTGAAAAGAGAGTTGTGCCATATCGGTTGATCGTGAATGGAAAGGAGGGAGGGATAAGATGATATTATGTAAGGGAGAAGGAGAGTGCGGCAATGAGAAATAACAGGCGTACGAAAGCGAACTAAAGAAGACGTGAAGGATAAAAACTCGCGAAAGGTAAAGGGGGATAGAAAGGAAGATTCCATACTTAACCAGACGGGCGGATAGTGCGGAAGATCAGAAGAGAACCAACGGGTCGATTGTTTCAAAGAGAAAGCTCGATGATATTCTCTGAAATTCGGAAAGCGCACACCAGACTGAGCCTTATCCTTGCGCAATGAAGCCAAAGCTATCCGAGACCGCTTGCCATTCCATAAGAATTTCAGCAACAAGGAATCAATCCGTTTAAAGAAGGAAACTGGAATGTGTACTGGCAGCATGGAAATGGTATAAAGAAGAAGAGGGGATAACATCATTTTTATAGAATTGAGCCGACCCCACCAAGACAGAAAGAGCGGGTTCCAGCGTTGAATAGCCGTGTCCATTTTCTTGAAGACATAATCAAAATTAAATTTGAGTGTATCAGACAAGAGAGGAGCGAACCAAACACCCAGATATTTGATCCTAGATGGTTGCCAGGAGAAACTCGTTTGGGAAAAAAGATGCTTTTGACAAATAGGGTTTAAAGGTAGAATCTCGCACTTATCAGCATTTAGGCGATAACCAGAGACCGCGGAGAAGGAAGACACCTGCTGGAGAAAAGAGGGAATAGAGGAAACAGGATCAGAGCAGTAAAAAAGAATATCATCAGCATAGACCGAGAGTTTAACTTGACGCGAACCAAATTTAAAACCAGAAATACTGTTGTCTAGACGAATTTTAGTAAGAAAGGGTTCCAAGGCTAAAACAAAAAGTAGGGGGGATAGAGGACAGCCTTGTCGCACTCCCCTGTGTAACGAGAAATAATCCGAGGTCATTCCGTTGACAAAAATGGAAGCCTGGGGATTAGAATAGAGTAAAGAAATAATAGAGATGAATTTGGAAGAAAAGCCGATCCAGCGCAAGGCCTGAAACATAAAATCCCATCCAATCCTGTCAAAGGCTTTCTCCGCGTCTAAAGAAATAGCCGCGAAGGGAAGTGACAAAGAGGAAGCCTTGCTAAGTATATTAAGAAAAACACGGGCATTGTCAGATGAGAGACGGCCCTTGACAAAGCCTGATTGTTCAGGGCCAATGAGATCGGGTAAAAGGGGATCCATGCGCAATGCCAAAATTTTGGCCAAAATTTTATAATCCGTATTGACCAGTGAAATTGGTCTGTAATTTTTGCATAATGAGTGGTCCTTATCTTCTTTGGGAATTAAACAGATTAAAGCCTGTTGGAAGGAGCCGCTGGAAGAACCCGCTGCAAGGAAGGATCGGAATAATAATAATAGTTTAGGGAGAAGTAGAGAGGCGAAGTGGCTGTAAAATTCAATAGTGAAACCATCAGGGCCTGGAGACTTACCGTGCCGCAATTTAGAAACAGCATGAGAGATTTCAGAAAGCGAAATGTCTTGTTCTAGGGCAAAAAAATCAACTTGAGAAGCCGGGGGGGAGGGAAGCGAATGAAAATATGAAAGAAGATCCGTAGTCTCCGGGATGTGTTCGGGGGTATAAAGATTGTCATAAAATTTCACAAACTCAGAGAGAATGTCTTTATCTTTAAAGCAAGAGTTCCCAGTGGAAGTCTTAATGGACTCAATCTTTGTACGCTCCTTTCTTATCTTTAAGTAATTGGCCAAAAGTTTTCCCATTTTGTTCTTACCTCCATAATACCTGGAATTAAATTTTAGCAAAAGGTTAGAGGCAGCATCAGTTGTAAACTTATTGAAGGAAATTTTCGCATCAATAAGCTTTTTAAGAGAAATCTCAGATTTAGAAGCATGATAATCAAGCTCTAAAGTCTTAATATTAGCTAAAATGCGTTCGGATTTGGCTTCTCGAAGTTTCTTTCGTCGGGCTACAAAATTAATAATAAAACCCCTAGAGGCTGCTTTAAAAGAATCCCAAACAGTAACAAAAGAGGAATCAGGGGTATGATCGAAAAGGAAAAATTCAGTGGCAAAGGCAGTAAATTCGGAACAAAAAGTAGGTTCCAAAAGCAAAGCATTGTTGAAACGCCATCTGCCAGAGTGAGGGGAAAAAGGAAGTAGGTCAAGGTCCACATGAACCGGAGCATGGTCCGAGATTAGGATGGAACCAATGTCAGAGCGTATAGCGTGCTGGGATAGGGATTTACTAAGGAAGATATGATCAATGCGGGATTGTGATTGATGTGGAGGGGAGTAAAAACTGTATTCTCTAAGATCAGGATTACACAATCTCCAGATATCCACCAAGGCATTATTTTGAAAGGTGTTAACAAATTGAGAGTGCATCCTAGAGGGGACAAATTTAACATTGGAATGACGATCGAGGAAGGGATCAACAACTTGGTTACAATCTCCCCCTAGAAGTATGTAATCTCCAGAAAGGGAGGACAGCTTAGTTGAAATAGAGGGCCAAAATAATCTGTCAATCCCAGTTGGGGCATACACATTAAAAAGAGTGATAGGAATATTATCTATAAGCAGTGTAACAATAACCCATCGACCATCAACATCACATTCGTGAGAAATTGAGGAAACATTTAACTTTTTATGTAATAAAATCACAACACCATTTTTCTTGGAAACTGTGGGGGAGCAAAAAACATGACCCACCCAACAACGCTTGAGTTTTAGAGCCTCGTTTTCAGAGAGATGAGTCTCCTGAAGGAGGGCAACATCAGACTTAAGTCTCGCTAAATGTGATAAAACCCTTTGCCTTTTAATGGGATTGTTTAAACCCTTAACGTTCCACGATGTAACTCGGAATGGAACAGCAAAGAAAAACAGCTAACAGCAACATGCTTATTACTGCAGAAAAAAAAAAAAAAAAAAAATAACTTGAGAAAACTGAGAGAATTGTAACGAATTGATGAAGGAGAGAGGGCAGAAGGAGAGAAAGCAAAGAAGAATAAAAGGAAAGGAAAAAAAAGGGAGGAACCACTATGAATATAATACTGAATCCAAGGAAAGGAAGGAGCAAGAAGGGGAGATGGGAGGTGAAAGAAAGTGAAAAGAAAGAGGAAAGAGCAAAAGGTAAGAGATCAAGTGTAGGAAAAAGGACAGAAACAAAAAACAACAAGAAGACAGTACACGTTCGAAACGAACGACTGAAAAACATACTTACAGAACGAAAAACTCAAGAACGAGGATGGGGTGATGGCGCCGGGAGACAACGACGACGACAACATCCAGAGCAGATATCAAACCTCAACTACCATGGATCCAAAAATGCAGCATATAGAAAGTAGCATGGCATATCAGGGTAGGAGGGAGGAAGGAGATGTCTGTAGAAACAAGAGAGATATACAATTGAAGGGAAAGACGTGTCACAGGGGAACAGGAAACAATTGAACTACATAGGGGACACATGAGAGTGAAACGACTATCGGAAGAAGAGACAGTAGGGGAATCACAACATCAGCGATAATGGAGAGACAACAGAATCATAACACAATGAGTTCCAAGAAGAAGTAGCAGATCTTGTCAACCAGGTCTGGATACATCCATAACATCTGGGCCTTGCCGTTGGAGAAACGCCTGCAAGGCTGCAGGGTCTTCATATGTGGTTGTTCTATCTTTATATGTGACCTTGAAGAGACAAGGATGTAGTAGTCCATATCTAGCATTCAGGGCCCGTAGTTGAGGTCGCATGTCCAATAACTTCTTCCTTCGATCTGCAGTGGCCTTGGAGACATCTTGTGAAAGATAGAGGCGATGACCTTCCCACATAATTTGCTTCTTGAGCTTGGCAGCTGAAAGGACCTGCAGGAGGTCAGTGAATTGCAGGAATAACATAATGACACCTCTAGGCTTACTAGCGACCTTCGGTCCAAGGCGATGAGCCCTTTGGATGTTAATGGAAGTTAAGGCCGGAGCATCTAAGATCTTGGCAAGAAAGGATTGGAAGAAGACGGTGGGGTTTGACCCCTCTGTAAGTTCTGGAAGACCATAAAGGCGTAGATTGTTCCTACGATTCCTATTTTCCAAATCCTCCGTCTGACGTTTAAGTAGAAGTATCTCCGCCTCCATTGACAGAATATGGGAACAAGAGGATTGCAAAGAGTCTGTGGACGTTTCCAAAGTTTGAACACGGGACTCCAGAGACGACCATTTTTCCTGCATAGCCTGCATGTTCTTTGTGGTAGCTTCCATAAAGGGTTTGAATGCACGAAGTTCTTCCAAAATGAGATCCATGGAAGAGGATGAGGAGTTACTCCCTGGGGATGGTGGATCCTTCTTCAGGCGCTTAGAGGAAGCTAGAGAGGACGCCAGTTTTCCTTTGTTGCGCGCTTTTGGGATGGCTCCTCGAATTAAATCTGATTTTGGTGCCATGGAGTCTTCCATGTCCTGAGGAGGAGAATCCGAATCTGAGTCCACAGGTAATTGAGAAGAAGTAGCCAGCTTTAAATTCCGGAGTTTGCCCATGAAGAGTCTAAGAGTCAGTTGAACGAAAGCAATAGGTTAATGATGAAAATACAGGAAACCTGAGACCAAGGAAGACAGGCAAACATGAAAGACAGGCTGAGGTCACCACAAGGCGAAGCAATGCTGAGTCGAAGCGAAAGCAAGCATGGTCATGCAGAAGTAGAATGAAATAACAAATGTGTGAGAGGAAACACAGTTGTGGTCCTGTAAGACATCTCCAGGGTTAGCAAGTCCTGTTAGCGACCTCCATTGTAAATGTCCAACTTCAGGGCAGCAGACTCCATAAAAGCAAATGCGAGGCTCTTCAGCCGGCCGCCGTGAGGAGACACAGCCAGCGGAGAAAATGGTGGGTAATTGCGCAGGAGCCAGAGCTGCTACTGCCGAGCGGCATGCAGGAAATGCCTCAGAACCGGGAAATAATGAGGTTCCAGCTCACCTCATGGTCCGAATCATGAAACACGCAGACCGACAGGAAAAAGACGCGCTTTATTAAACAGTTCTATTGTGTTCCATGCATTTCAAAGGCACTCCAATTGTAGTTTGCTTCCATTAACTGCCAGAACACCATAACAGGTTGCCTGTCCATAAATACATCAGACAGGACCACGTTCTGCCAATCTTTCAAATGAAGCTGGGCTTGGGCAGAATAATTATAAAATTTGTAGTGCAACACTGTACCTGTATTCCAAGAGGCACAAGTCCAGACAGCTGCCTTCTGTTAAGAACCGAAGTGTTGCAGTTGGTAGCGAAAATGGCAATGCTATGTAGTATATTTAGAAGAGGTGCAAGCTCAGCTGTTTCCAACAAGTGTAAAAGCATCACCTTTAATTTCAGAGATGGGACATACCAGGTGTTCAGGGTAGCAGGCAAGTGTTTCCAAAGAGTGAATTTCTGTCTGAGGAAGTCAGTGATCAATAACCTTCCTTTGCAATATTGCTGTTGCAAATGACTGAAGGGCCAGTGTTGTAGAGCAGAAAGTCAAAAGTTGTTATAAGTGGTTTCACATAAATTACCTCATCAACATAGCCTCTGTGTTTTATGAGGTGTTAAATCATCAATACACAGTCTATTTATTTTTAAACTGTAGACTTCCACCATTATATAGAATGGAAGAAACTATCTTTTACTCTGAAAGTCTCCACTGTTAATAAATTATGGTAAAAGCTGCCAGAGAATTCCTGTCTTCAATTGAAACCCTTCACTGCACAAAAGGGTCAAATACAAGTCACTGGCATACAATGTTGCAATTTAAGCAGAAGCTCTCCAGATTTTCCTCAGCTGACGTGAACCCTTGAACTGAGTAAATCACCTCATTAGCACAGTTCCCGGGCTTCACAAGGCAGCCCCACACACAGCGCGTGAATTTTAGTAGCTTTAATTTAAGTTCAAATAGTTTAATTTAAGTTCAGAGAGCTCTTCGTAAGGAAAGAGAAGCCACTGCCTCACCTTCCGGTCCCTCAGCTCCGTAGTCCATGAGGTGAATTTCCTGTCAGCATTGGAGAAATCATTTACGAGGGCTGTGACAAGCAGCAGGTGCCTTCATTTGAAAAAAAAAAAAACACTGTCTCATCTGCTCTCTCTCCGCTGTCACAGAAGCAGTTTATAAATCATCTCTGCACCACCGAAGAGCTGCAGCTGCCGGTCCGGGTCTCCCCACAGCCGGAGCTCCGGTTCTAGGCGGCCATCTTCTTGCGTGGCCAGACCACGCCCCCCCACAACTAACTAATTTTAAAGGTGAGTTTAGAGTCTGAGAGGGGATGTATATGGTAAATTAAGAAATGAATAATAGAAATGCAATTCTTTTTGTTGAAGTTGTGTTTATTATTTTGTGTTTTGGGAGAAATTTAAATGTGAGGAACATGTAAAATAATATGGACTATGTTTTCACAATAAATTAAGGTGTACTGGTATAATAAAAGAATAGTTTAAGGGTTTGAGGTTGGACTCAGTAATGCAAATACATTCAGCATCACTAAGGCTGGTTGCCCTTGCTGGAGTGTAGGCAGACACCGAGGTTACATATGATGCTGGTCTGAAAAAGCAGTTTGGACATGTGCTTTGTAAAAAATCTGAAAAGTGGATTCATAATGTGTCAGTCTGTAAAAGTGTTTATCACTTGCCAAAAAAAAGAGCAGTAAGTGTGCTTTCAAATTGGCAAAGAAATTTCGTTTTGTGACTAATGTGAAAACATGACTCTGTGTGCAAATAGGAATTACAGGCAGAGATTTATTGCGTATTGCTCTGGTGATTTCACAGTTGCATTAGATGGAAAGGGGGAGACATTTTTTGGTGCAGAAGCAGACTCTTAGCACACAGGTAGCTGCTTACCATGTGGAATCATGCACAGTATTCACAAGCAAGTGGGGTTTGAGGTTTCAGTCAGTAATGCAAATACATTCAGCATCACTAAGGCTGGTTGCCCTTGCTGGAGTTTAGGCAGACACCCAGGTTACAAATGATGCTGGTCTGAAAAAGCAGTTTGGACATGTGCTTTGTAAAAAATCTGAAAAGTGGATTCATAATGTGTCAGTCTGTAAAAGTGTTTATCACTTGCCAAAAAAAAGAGCAGTAAGTGTGCTTTCAAATTGGCAAAGAAATTTCGTTTTGTGACTAATGTGAAAACATGACTCTGTGTGCAAATAGGAATTACAGGCAGAGATTTATTGCGTATTGCTCTGGTGATTTCACAGTTGCATTAGATGGAAAGGGGGAGACATTTTTTGGTGCAGAAGCAGACTCTTAGCACACAGGTAGCTGCTTACCATGTGGAATCATGCACAGTATTCACAAGCGAGTGGGGTTTGAGGTTTCAGTCAGTAATGCAAATACATTCAGCATCACTAAGGCTGGTTGCCCTTGCTGGAGTGAAGGCAGACACCCAGGTTACAAATGATGCTGGTCTGAAAAAGCAGTTTGGACATGTGCTTTGTAAAAAATCTGAAAAGTGGATTCATAATGTGTCAGTCTGTAAAAGTGTTTATCACTTGCCAAAAAAAAGAGCAGTAAGTGTGCTTTCAAATTGGCAAAGAAATTTCGTTTTGTGACTAATGTGAAAACATGACTCTGTGTGCAAATAGGAATTACAGGCATAGATTTATTGCGTATTGCTCTGGTGATTTCACAGTTGCATTAGATGGAAAGGGGGAGACATTTTTTGGTGCAGAAGCAGACTCTTAGCACACAGGTAGCTGCTTACCATGTGGAATCATGCACAGTATTCACAAGCGAGTGGGGTTTGAGGTTTCAGTCAGTAATGCAAATACATTCAGCATCACCAAGGCTGGTTGCCCTTGCTGGAGTGTAGGCAGACACCCAGGTTACAAATGATGCTGGTCTGAAAAAGCAGTTTGGACATGTGCTTTGTAAAAAATCTGAAAAGTGGATTCATAATGTGTCAGTCTGTAAAAGTGTTTATCACTTGCCAAAAAAAAGAGCAGTAAGTGTGCTTTCAAATTGGCAAAGAAATTTCGTTTTGTGACTAATGTGAAAACATGACTCTGTGTGCAAATAGGAATTACAGGCAGAGATTTATTGCGTATTGCTCTGGTGATTTCACAGTTGCATTAGATGGAAAGAGGGAGACATTTTTTGGTGCAGAAGCAGACTCTTAGCACACAGGTAGCTGCTTACCATGTGGAATCATGCACAGTATTCACAAGCGAGTGGGGTTTGAGGTTTCAGTCAGTAATGCAAATACATTCAGCATCACTGCGGCTGGTTGCCCTTGCTGGAGTGTAGGCAGACACCCAGGTTACAAATGATGCTGGTCTGAAAAAGCAGTTTGGACATGTGCTTTGTAAAAAATCTGAAAAGTGGATTCATAATGTGTCAGTCTGTAAAAGTGTTTATCACTTGCCAAAAAAAAGAGCAGTAAGTGTGCTTTCAAATTGGCAAAGAAATTTCGTTTTGTGACTAATGTGAAAACAAATGTAGTAATATATTTAAATAAAATAAAGGATTTTTTTTTAGTTTTTTTCAGGTATTGCTGAAGAGCAGTGAACAAAATTTAAGATGCCTACAAAATCCAGAGTAAAAAAAGAGCAGAAAAAAACCTATATTTGAAGACAACTGGAGGACCTAAGTTAGTTGAAGATGCTCATGTTGGGAAGAAGAAAAAATCTTCTGGTAAGCAAACAAAAGATTTTCTAAGGAACATATTCAAAAAAAGGAAAAATGTACAAAATGTCTGTACTGGAAAGAATGATTTGAATCGAAAAGGACAGGAAAAAATTGAGAATTTAGTTAATGCAAATATACCTTCTGCAACTAAAAAGATAAACTTAAACAGAAAAACAGCGTTTAAAGAGATACGTAGAAAAATGTTTCAGAGGAGAGTTATGTCCAATTTGATAAAGGATGTGAAGAAATATAAGCAAAAGGCAAAGTTTTATAAGAGAAAAAAAGAAATTGAAGCCATTGCAGCAAAGGCATTAGAATTAAAAAGGAAACTATTCATTTTAATTTTGAATAGGATGCGTACATTAGACAAAATGGTTAATGTACTGAAATCACATAGCAAAAGGAAAAGAGTAGTGAACAGAACAAACTTTTGTAAAGTGTTTTTAGGAAAATGGATGCATAGTTCAAGTAGTGAACCTTTTTTTAATGAAGAGAGTTATTTTCAAAGTAATAGTTTGCTGCATGCAGTTGACACCAGAGGTCGTGCTTATGAAGTGAAAAATGGTTGCATAATGGAGAAGGAGATAATGGTTCCAAGAGATGAGGTACAAGTGATGGCGGATGAGGCTATGGGGAGACGTCCTAAAGCCCCAGTGTACACTTGGAATTGTAGTAGTATTTGCACTGTGCGTCAGGAATCTATTGATAAATTTCGTGAGTTTCTAAGAGAATATAGCAAAAAAAGTGTGAAACAGAAGATTAAGGGGCTTCAAAGTCTAGATCCATGCAGAGTGAGAGAGAATACTGGTTTGCAGGGTCATTCTCTGGCTTGTCTATCTAGAAAAGTGTGTAATAGTGTTTTCCATCATTTTAGGATGCTGGCTGTTCATCATGGAGTCACCAAAAAGCAGATGCTGCTGCAAATGTACGCGGTGCACAGGGGTTTGGGTTGCACGGTCCCCAAGAGGGATACGGGCCTCAGAATTGCTGAGAGCACAGAACAACCTCAGAGACCTCTGGAACCCACCTCCAGTGTTGCAGAAACCTTCAGAGTTATCAGGAGCTTGGGAGATGCAAACTGGTCAGATGCGTTTTAGGTGCCTGCCTTGCAGGGGAGTAACTCATTTACTCCAAGGGAGATTCTTCAGTCATCCAGCATCATGTAGATTGTCAAAGTACTTGGTTTCTGTAGCAGATTTTAGTCCAGCTAAAATCTAAAGTCCTGTAGTCAGGGGTTCCTACTTTATACCCAAGGAAGGGGTGGGAAAAACTCTGGGGACCCACCTATGGGAGGGTCAGGACAGAGGGGTGGCTACACCCATGTCCTTTGTCCAGTTTCGAGCCAGAGCAGGAGCTGATGGCTCCTGCAACCGGTTTGAGCTGGACTATGCACAGGGACACCAAACGTGCCCCAGTGCAGACATCAAAGCACTCTCAGAGTGCACCCACCCAGCCCCAATACACTAAAGCCTGTCTGGGAGGTGGTCACATCTGCCAGTGACAGGGAACCTATTGTCAAGCCTTCCCTTTCTGGAGTTTCATCCAGCAGCAAGAGGGTAGACTTGAGTCTGTGTCTGGCAGCAGCCATTTTGTGATGCCAGGGTCGAGAGAGCTGGTACCCGCTGTACCGATGTTGTCATATTTCTCCCTCTAGGAGGGTGGAATCATACCCCCTCTGCCAGTTACTGGCGGGGAGGTATGATTCAAAGGTGTTTGACACCAAACACAACATGTTTCCTTGCAGCCGTTTTAAAGTTAGCATTTACCGCGAGGTTATATTGCACTTAAGTATATATGGTTGGCTGCATCACAAACAACCCCGGAATATAGGTTCTGAAGGCTGCAGAGGAGCTCTGCTCATGCAGGTGCACCCTCTCACAAAACACCCTGCACCCTGCCTTCAGGATTGATAAGGCCTGCCATAGGGGTGACTGATAGGTTTATATGTGCAGTGATATAGGATATATATAGTGAACCTATATCTAAGTAAGGGATGCATGCACCATCTTACACAGGCTGCTGTAGCACACCTGTGGTGTAATTTTGAATGGTCTCTCAGGGGTGGTACAATGCATGCTGCAGCCCCTGGGAGGCCTCTGGGGTACCTATGCCCTGGGTACATAATATTCCATATACTAGGAACTTATAAGGGTACCCCAGAATCTAATCTGGAGTGTACCTAAAGTACATGCACAACCAACTTAGGGAGAAAGTAGATAAACTGGGGTCCTGATTAGCAGGATCCCAGCCAGACTAGTCAAAAACCAGCAAAACACCAGTAAACAAGTGGGGGTAACCATGCAGTCAGATTCCACCTTCCTATGCATACTTATGCATATACTGGCACAGCTAAGCACACAGTGATACATAGACTGACACAACCATAAACACACACTCATTGATATACTGACATAGCGAGGCACACACCTATGAATACATTGACACACCCAGACAGACACTGTCATATACCCTCACACACCCATACACACTTTCATTCACTGAGAAATCCAAACACACACTAACACATACACTGTCACACCAACATATATAGTTACACACGCAGGCATGCATTAATAAATACACTGACACACCTATGCATATATTTATTCATACACTAACACACCCAGACACACACTAACACATACACTAAGACACCCATACACATACTTATTAAAACACTGATGCAGTCATACAATAATAAGAGCATTGACACTGCTCTTCATGGAAAATGTTGTGTTTTTTAATCTATTTTGATTTTGCAGCCACTCATGAAGCCACTCACTCACCCATATAGCTACTCAGACACCTACTTATTCTCCCACACCAGCACTCACACACCCATACAGCCTCTCTGAAAACTATTCACACAGTCACACAGCAACTCAGATGACATATGATAGAAATAGTATCACTCAGTAGTACAGAAACAATAGCAATTTACCTAATGCAGTTGCTTAGTATCTATATTTAAGTCACAAAAACGTTTTAGAAACACACTAACTGGATGATGTCATCAGTCATGTCACCAGCGATGCGACTAAAAGGTCATCAGTAATGTCATGAGTGATGTCAATGACCATGTTATGAGTGATGTAATATGTGAGGTCATAAGTAGTGCATTGCTGGGGTGTAAGTTATAGATAGCTCAGGTAACTATTACTGCTGAATTTCACTGGTTTTGTAGGAGTGAAAACTGAGCCTGACTATAATGTCCGTGCAGCTTTTGTTATTTTCAGTGAATTTCCACGGGTTTCTATTTCATACCTATACCTATAACGTCCCTGTAACCTTTGTTTTTGTCAGTGAATTTCTATGGTTTTGTAACTACTGTGGATGTCTGCAGAGTGGTGGAGAAAGGGGGAGGAGCTTCTAATGAGCTCTCAGCAATTCTGCTATGTGAGACTTACTGGAGGCAACAGGAAGGGATATTGTCTCACAAGAGCCCTCAGCATTCAAAGGGACTTCATCACTTAATGAGTTGTGAGCCAGGGGGCACGTGTGCAGAGTGGTGGACAAAGGGGGCGGGCCTCCGACTAGCTCGCAGCAATCCCACTGTGTGGGACTTTCTGGAGGTAACAGGAGGGGTTTTTGGCCCCCAAGGACCCTCCGCATCCAATGGGCCTTCATCCCCATCCAGTAGTATAGTGCATCTCCTACACTACAGCGGCATAAAGGACACTGAGAAAATTTCTCCAGGGACCATGTGTGTCTGTGTCTTTGCCAATGTGATTGTTCATGACTTTCTTAACCAGATAACATAACATGGCGGAACTGCTGAGTAAACACACTTGGATTTACACATTGAAAAAAGAGCCCCCCCCCCTCCCTGGTTGATTTCATCTCCTGGGGACCACATCAGCCGTTTAATTTATGTAGTCATACTTGGGAAGAGGGCTGTGTTGTCCTCCTCCAGAGGCCATTTAAGTCCACAAGGATGCTATCCCCTGGGGCCCGTCCATGTCTCCTGGGTGTCCCATGGGCACCAAGTGTGCTACGAGACCACAGGGTAGCCTCAAGGCCCCTACTGTTCAGAGCCAGCATTGCTTTCATACACAGGATGCTGCTGGAAATGCAGCCCCTTGTGTGTGAAAGCAATTTGTCTATTTCCCTGCTTGCTTGACAGCAGGCAGGGAAACAGACGAATACTCCGCTTCCAGCAAGTGAGAGCATTTTCACTGCTCTCGCCTGCTGAAAGCAGAGTGTTTGCATGACTTGGCAGGAATGACTAAAGCTCCCACCATGCCACAGCAAACAGCTAAGTCCTGGGGCTGGGCACCCCGTGACATAGCTAGAGCCAGCCCTGGGAGGTGGTGGTTCCCAGGCCATCTTTTGCTCCAGGAGGGGGGCCACATGGCCTCCTTCCTTTGATTAGTAGGACCTACCTGGGGAGGTGGGGGTCCCCCAGGCAGAGAACGGCTCAAGAGTGGGCTCCAAAGCGCCCCTCTCATTTAAAAAAATAGCATTTTGGTTTCGGGGAGGAAGTAGTCCCGAGGACCCGGGCCTGGGGTCCATGAGGCCCCCTATTGCAAACAATTTAGCCAGAGGAGGTGGGGGTCCCTGGGGGGTGAGGGTCCATGGGGCATGCAAATGCCCAAGAAGGGGGTCCCCGTGTGCCTCACTCCATTAAATATTGTGTAAGCCCGCATCCCCCAGGACCTGGCCCACCCAAGGGCCAAATTATAGAGAAGTGCGGGAGAATGTTCTTTTTTTTTTCAGTGGGAACCCTGGCCCCAGCATGACTCCAGCCAAAATGTTTTTTAACTCCCAACAGGACTATGGTGTCAGGGTATTTTTTAAAAAAATTTTTGTTGGGCTCAGCTGAAGTCGAGTCTCCAGATAGCTGGCAACACTTCCTGATTTGAAGTGATGGCAGCCAATCAGATTTGAGCACGGGGACTGCTGACTCCTCGGAGGATCCGCGTCTCTATATATGCAAATCTGGATTGTCCCTAATAATTTCAAAACAACTGAACGAATATACATCAATTTACAAAAAGGTCAATTTCTTGACCAACAGCTACATTTGTGCCAAATATGGTGTAATTCCATTCAGCAGTTCGACCTGTAGTCGTGTCTAAAATTCCTATGAGAGTTAACATGGGAAACACACCTTACCCCACCTCCCTTTTTCTCCGTCCCTGCCAAATGGATCACCCCTAAGCTCTCCTAGCACAATAAGAATCACCAGTTAATTTGTGTTTGAACATTTTGTTAAGATGCATCAACTGGTGTCAAAGATATAGGCAAGTCAAAAACCCTAGGGTGTCCAGGGTTTAAACGCTGTCATAGATGCATATGTATATGTGTGCATCTATCTATCTATCTATCTATCTATCTATCTATCTATCTATCTATCTATCTATCTATCTATCTATCTATCTATCTATCTATCTATCTATCTATCTATCTATCTATCTATCTATCTATCTATCTATCTATATATATATATATATATATATATATATATATATATATATCCACTTAAAAAAACATAGGTTTCACACATGTTATAGTTAGCTGGACATTTCCCTCATAAAAAACCAATGAAATTCCCCGTTATAGTTAGTGCAGGCAACTATAACTCACGCGACCGCAATCCTCTGCTGATGACGTCAGATATTACATCACTGATTACATATGTGTCTTTCTGAAAAATAAATATTTGTAATATATGTATAGCTGAAGATTAATGGAAGAAGACATGGGTAAATAAGTGTCTAAATACAGTGATGTAATATCTGACGTCATCAGCAGAGGATTGCGGTCGCGTGAGTTATAGTTGCCTGCACTAACTATAACGGGGAAATTTCATTGTTTTTTTACGAGGGAAATGTCCAGTTAACTATAACATGTGTGAAACCTATGGTTTTTTAAGTGAATTTGTACGGTTTTTTAAATGCTAAGTTATGTATTTATTAATATTTTTTTTTTTCAGGTTCTTCACCGTGCGCGCACCGTGCGCGCACGGTGCGCTACACCAACAGTGCGCGCGCTGTGGGCGCTCGGTGCGCTTTGCGCACCGAGCTCCCACGATGCGTTGTGTGTGCCGTGCGCGCACAGTGCGCGCACCCCGCGCTTTTTCAAAAAAATTAAAAATGTTTTTTTCATCCTTGGGGGTCCATCAGTGACCCACTGACAAAGGCTAGGGGGTCAGGAACTGTCCACCCTGCCCCCTTTTCACATTCTCCACCTTTGTTTTTCACTGCCTCAGAGTGCGAGAGACAAAATGGCGGCCGACACTTCCTGATTTCGACCGACTGGAATGTTTACTGTCATGTAACCACCAATCAGAATTACGCTCGCGCATGGCAGCGTGCGCGTACGGTATGCTTACCGTACGAGCACGGTGCGCGCCTATAGATATATATGTACTTTTAACTGAAATTTTCTCAGGAACTACTGAACAGATTGACTCCAGATGTTCAAAAGGCACATCCCTGACCTGAGGACTTTCTCTTTGCCAAATTTCAAATAATTCTGTTCAGCCGTTCGGGCTGTACCTTGGACTAAAAGTCCCTATGGAAAAATGCATGGGGAAAACACGTTTTGGGACCCCCCTTTTTTCTCGGCCCCCGCTTGACTAATCACCCCGAGACTTTCAGGGTAGGAGCGGAGCGGAGTACCCCACCTATTTTGAAAAATTCCCGAGGATTCATCAACCGGCGCAAAAGTTATTCAAAATAGAATTTTCAGATTTCCTATGGAAACACGGTCCTAACTATAACTATCTACTGGCGACCGCCAGTAGATAATATATATATATATATATATATATATATATATATATATATATATATATATATATATATATATATTCACTGAAAAAACCATAGGTTTCACACATGTTATAGTTAGCTGTACATTTCACTCGTAAAAAACCAATGAAATTCCACGTTATAGTTAGATCAGGTAACTATAACTTGCGCGCCCACAATAAACTGCTGATGACGTCACATATTACATCACTCATGACATGGTCAGTGACATCACTCATCACATCAATGATGACATCTGAAATGACACATTGTGGATTGCGGTCGCGCAAGTTATAGTTACCTGATCTAACTATAACGTGGAATTTCATTGGTTTTTTACGAGTGAAATGTACAGCTAACTATAACATGTGTGAAACCTATGGTTTTTTCAGTGAATTTGCAAGGTTTTTTAAATGCTAATTCCTAACTATAACGTGTGTGAAACCTATGGTTTTTTCAGTGAATTTGTACGTTTTTTTAAATGCAAATTTTTTTTGGAGATTTTTTGTAAACCTATGTATAAAATATTATATGTACTATATCCTGCATTATGGAAAAGTTTTTTTTTTTTATGCATTTTTTTCTGTGCGCGTACGGTAAGCTGACGCTACGCGCTCCGTACGTCATAAGTACGGTGCACTTACGTGATAGGATACGCGTACGGTAAGCTGACGCTACGCGCTCCGCACGTCATAAGTACAGCGTGCTTACGTGATACGTACGTGACGTACGCGTACACGCGGAAGCAACGTCGCGGTTACGCAGGGGCGTGTAATGCGCATGCGCGAGTGCGTCTTACGTACGCGCTCCGTAAGCGCTCCGTAAGCGTCACGTTCGCGCATGCGTACTTTTTTCCGAGCGCGTACCGTAAGCTTACGGAGCGCGCACGGTAGGTCATGTGATCCACAAAGAACACTTTTCATTGGTTGAAACTACTTTCAGTTCCAAAAACTTCCCACACCACACCCATTCCCCTCATTACTGCTTGAGATCCCCTAGGAGAAGGAGCTGAATTGACATTGAGATACAATGGCAGAACAGAAGACCTCTTCTGAGAGTGAGGCTAGCAGCACCACCATCATCCAGAGAAGGAGGAAACAGAAGAATTCTTTTGTATGGGAGTATTTTACTTTTCCAGAGGGGGAGAAAAAGGTCAATGCTCCATTGGTCACTTGCACACTTTGTGACCGTGTTTTATCTAGAGGAAATCCAAGGAAGAAGTATTCCTTTGGAAATCACTCTATGATGAGACACCTTAGGGATAGACATCCCACGACCTTTGCTCGACATACTGGAGAAAACTCTTCAGTAAGTCACCAGAGCCCAACCTCAGAAGCTCAGCCGAGTACATCATCGGCAGCTCAGCTGAGCCCTTCCTCTGAGGTGGGAGCATCACCTTCTTCTGCTCCTCTGGACGTTAACCCTCGATTTGGGAGGGTTGTAATGAGGTGTATAACGTGTTCTGGTCTTATTGTTTTTGGGGAGACCAGTGTTCCCCTTATTAACAATAAGATAGACCAGCACGTTTGTAGACGCTCATAATATTCCCATTCTTTCTTTCCTCCATCCCTGTATGAACCCAACGGCTCTTTTAAGAGCCAAACTTACCTCAAAATTTTTTTTTTTTTTTTTTTAAGCTTTCCTTTTTGGAAAAAAAATGTTGCCGTGCGCGCACGGTACGCGTAATTACGCAAAGTTCCGGAATTTTTCCTCGCGGAATTTCTCCGTTTACGCCGTGCGCGTACGCTGCGCGCATTCGGCGATTTTTTGAAAAAAATTTTTTAATTAATTTTTTGCCCTTGGGGGTCCTTCTGAGACCCCCTGACAAAGGCTAGGGGGTCAGGAACTGTCCAGCCTGCCCCCTTTTCACATTATCCACCTTTGTTTTTCACCCCCTCAGACTGCGAGAGACAAAATGGCGGCCGACACTTCCTGATTTCGACCGATTCGAATGTTTACTTTGATCTAACAACCAATCAGAATCGCGCTCGCGCACGGCACCGTGCGCGTACGATAAGCTTACCGTAAGCGCACGGAGCGCGCCCACAGATATATATATTGATTAAAATGCTATTTTCTCAGGAAATACTGAACAGATTTACACAAGACCTGCAAAAGGCACATCCCTGACCTGAGGGCTACCTCTCTGCCAAATTTCACATAATTCTGTTCAGCCGTTCGGGCTGTAGCTCGGACTAATGGTCCTATGGAAAAATGCATGGGGAAAACGCGTTTTGGGACCCCCCTTTTTTCTCAGCCCCCGCTTGACGAATCCCCCCGAGACTTTCAGGGTAGGAGCGGAGCGGAGTACCCCACCTATTTTGAAAAATTCCCGAGGATTCGTCAACCGGCGCAAAAGTTATTCAAAATAGAATTTTCAGATTTCCTATGGAAACACGGTCCTAACTATAACTATCTACTGGCGACCGCCAGTAGATAATATATATATATATATATATATATATATATATATATATATATATATATATATATATATATATATATATTCACTGAAAAAACCATAGGTTTCACACATGTTATAGTTAGCTGTACATTTCACTCGTAAAAAACCAATGAAATTCCACGTTATAGTTAGATCAGGTAACTATAACTTGCGCGCCCACAATAAACTGCTGATGACGTCACATATTACATCACTCACGACATGGTCAGTGACATCACTCATCACATCAATGATGACATCTGAAATGACACATTGTGGATTGCGGTCGCGCAAGTTATAGTTACCTGATCTAACTATAACGTGGAATTTCATTGGTTTTTTACGAGTGAAATGTACAGCTAACTATAACATGTGTGAAACCTATGGTTTTTTCAGTGAATTTGCAAGGTTTTTTAGGGTAGGAGCGGAGCGTAGCGCCCCATTAGTTTTGAAAAGTTCGCGAGGATTCATCAACCGGCGCCAAAGTTATTCCAAATAGAATGTTGCGGATTTCCTATGGAAACACGGTCCTAACTATAACTATCTACTGGCGACTGCCAGTAGATAATATATATATATATATATATATATATATATTCACTGGAAAAAACATAGGTTTCAGGCACGTTATAGTTAGGAATTAGCATTTAAAAAACCTTAGAAATTCACTGAAAAAAACATAGATTTCAGGGGCTTTATAGTTAGCTGGACTTTTTACTCATACAAAACCATTGAAATTCCCCCGTTATAGTTAGTTCAGCTAACTATAACTCGCGCGCCCGCAATGCACTGCTGATGACGTCACATATTACATCACTCATGACATGGTCAGTGGCATCACTGATGACATCACTGATGTAATTTTTTTTAAGAAGGAGGGCTGGGTGGCCCCCCTTCTTTTTCTAATTTATTGGCCCTGGGGACCCCATCCCCCAGGGCCTGCACCCTATTTTTTCTTGTTGAAAAAAATTAATTTGGCCCTCCCAAGGCCTTAAACGGGCCCAGGGACCCCAACCCCCGGGTCATAGCCTTTGTTTTTTATTATTTATTCTATTCTTTAGGAGGGGGGCTGTGTTGCCCCCCTCCTCAGGCCACTTATGGCCCCGGGGACCCCATCCCCCTGGGCCGGCCTTTGTTTTTTATCATTTTTTTAAAATATATATTTATAGAAACACCTAGGACATGCTGTACAAACCGTATGTACCTATCACCATGACGATTTGCATGATATTCATTAAAAGGCGACTATGCTTACAATGAATCCACGTGAATGTACACCGCTAGTGAAGTTCTGACGTGTCTGACGCCCTACCGTGCCTAATCCCGGGGCCACTCCGGTGGGTACTCTCCAAGTAGACACCCTTGTTGTTTATTTATACAAACATGGGTAGCTATTGACGGGAACAATTAATACACATGCACACCAAGCCATTTAAAGGGGATTCGACAAAAATTCGACCAAACTATACAAGAAACCCCCCTCACAATTAATAAAACACACATCCACCAGCGGATGAGTAATACTTTTTATTTTACTCTCTGGAAAGGAGACGAACCTCACTTGAGAGTCACAGCGTGCTCCTGGCTGAGCCCAATGCTGTGTTACACCCACCAGTGCCCGCCGAGTGCCACAGACCTCTGTGTTGTATTCCACCAGCTAGTGCATATGCTATGACACTCTCTAGCCCATGTGCACTGTAACGCCACCCCGTGAATATGTCATGCCACACTCGCCTTTGCACGGATTATATTGCCCCATCTAACATGCCTTCCTCGATGCCTATGTTATAACGCACAGCGCTATGCCATACATATTACAATCTGGGATCCATATCTTTGTCACAGTTTATATGCAACGTTACACTCCCCAGCACATATTTTATATTACAACTTTAGAGACAAGTTAGGTTACACAACACTGCCCTGTGCATATTACACTCCATGGCACATATCTCATAGCACGCGCTAGTGCCTGTGCTATCTCGCACTCTCCAATGAATCTGTCATTGCGCACAATGTATTGCATATTATATTTCACGCCCGGTTCATCTTATATCACACTTTTTGGTGCATAGTTTATACCATATACTATATCTAGTTTTCATTTTCAATCGTGCTCTCAGGACTATGTTCTATATAACACTGCGTCCACCTACCCTTTTCACGGGCATTACATTTTGCGATGGGGGTGGAGGGTCAGGGGGTGTTTCTGCCAAGTGAGCCCGGAGTCACAGTCACAAACGTCCTCTTCTTCCTGAATAAAATTGAGATTATGCTGCATACTTGTTAATATTTTAAGTAGTTCGCACAGACACACATTTTAAAAACAATACAGTTCCTAATACCCACCTTCTCAGACAGTTAGCTTGCTGCCCCATCCACCTCCTCCCTATCCTCTGTTTTCTGAATCCATGGACTAGCCTCCTCCCTCCTGCCATGCATGGTCTGATGTGCTGCCACTGCCCTCCATTTAGCATGATGTACCAGTCCACTCCACCTGCCCTCCATTGCCAAATTCTATGGCCCATCATTGACCTCCTGCTTAGCCTCTGTGCTTAGTTTGCTGCCCCTATTCTCCTTCCCCCTGCCCTCCGATGTCTTTGTGCATGCCCCTGCTCCATCCTTTTTGCCCACCATGTACCATGGACCTGCCACTCCTATCTACTCTGAGTGTTCTGTTGAGCTGCCACTCCCCTCCCACCTGCCTAGCATTGTCAGATGACTGTAACTTGTCCCTGCCACCTCCACCCTGCCCGTACACATGCCATGCCCCTATCCCCTTCCTCCTGTCCTCCAAGGTCCATTTTACTGCCACACCCTTCTGCCCTCCCTGGTCTGTTGTGCTGCAACTGCTCCTCCTGCCTGCCCCGCGCGGTCTGTTGAGAAGCCCCTTTCCCTGAACTCTCTTGTCTGTGCCAGGTCCTGACCCTCCCTTCTATCCTCCATGGTCCTTTGTGCATGCCCCTGCACCCTCCTTCCTGCCCATCATTGCCATTGTGCTGCCACTAACCCTCCCGCTTGCCATGCATGGTCTTCTGTGCTGCCATGGCCCCTCCTACCTTCCCTGTGTGGTCAGCTAGCTGCCCTTGACCCCCTCCCACCTTCCCTCCATGGTCTGTGTGTATACCATCATAGTCTCATTGTTGCTCTCCATGGTGTGTCTTTTTTCTTGTGCCCATCCTGCCTGACCTCCATGGTCATCTTGCTGCTCCTGCCCTGCCCCCTTGCCCCCCAGCCCTCTGTTTCCATGTGCAGACCCCTATTCCCTCCCTCCTGGCTTGTCTGTTCCATTGTAATGCCCCCGATCCGTCCCTCCGCCATTTATGGTCTGTTATGCTGCAGCTTTCTCTCCTGTCTGTCCATTATGGTCAGCTAGCTACCATTGCCTCTTTCCCCTCTGTTCTCTGTTGTCCATGTGCATGGTCCTGTCCCCTCCCTATTGCTTTCTATGGATTGTTGTGCTGCACTCCCGTCCTGCATGCGCTGTGTGGTGTATTGTGCTGCTGCAAACCCTGATGCCTGCCCTATAGGGTCAGTTTGGTGCACCTCTCCATGTCCCTCCTGTCCTCTGTTATCCGAGTCCATGTCCCTACCCCAATTCCTCCTGCCTACCATGATCCAATGTACCATACTTGCGAACATTTTGAACTTGGTAAGAGGGAGATTTTGAAAAAAACTGGGGTATTGATTTTCCCATTTGAGTTACATTGAAAAAGAGGAGATTGTAGACAGGAGACAGATCAAATAAAGCCCATTTGAGCTTAAAAACATTGGACGTTTCCTGGCTGAAACGGGTCTGTTGGCATCTATGGTTGTACTACCACTGCCTCTTCCTTCTGCCCACAATGGTCTATTATATTGCCACAGCCTCTCTTGCCAGTCCTGTATTGTTGGTTTGTTGCCCCTGCCCCCCTTTCCACTGCCCTCCATAGTCTGTTGTGCTGCCACTGCCCTTCCTGCCTGCCCAGTCTGGTAAAATTGTTGCCTCTGCACTCTCCTACCTGCCTTCAATTTTCAGAGTCCGTGCCCCTGACCTCTGCCTCTCAACAGTATCCCAATGAACAACTAGATTGCTAACATTCTATATTTATTACAAAAGTGTGGAACGCCTGACGTCATCTTGATGTAATCAAAACTGTAATACCTAGAGTATTTCCTTTAGAAATTACATATATGAGAGGGTCTTATTTGCATCAAAATTATGGTTAGTGCTCTAAAAAACTAAAATGAGGACATATTTTCTGAGTTTTCAAATAGCGACAAAGAACTTTTAAATTATTTGTAATCTTTATGTTTTTTTATCCAGTTGACCACTTGATTAAATGTTGCCCTAGGGGAGAGGATGTGGTGTTACTTCCAGAGCTGCAGACTTTGCAACTGGGGAACCAGGTTGGAGTTTCTGCTTCAGGTCAATATTCTGTGATTCTGGTCAAATCACTTGATCTCCCCATGTCTACAACCAAAATGAATTTGATCTTGTGTGATGTAACCAATGCTCATGTAAAGCACTCCAATAACGGACAAGTCCGCACTATATAAAACTGCAAATACACAAAAAATAAGTGTTTTGCACTCTTCTGTCATTGGGCTACATGTGGGCTACATCTGGGTGATATTTGTGCTGCATTTGGGCTCTTTTGTCTCTGGTGGTCATCTTGGGAGATATTTTTGTTATGAAGTTTTAAATGTTACCAGTTTATTCCAATCAAGATGGCTTCAGGTGCGCCATACTTTTGTCATAAGTAAGAGAGTAAGCACTCTAGTTGTTCTTAAGAACACTCTGGGACATTCTGTCATGGGGCTATACTTGGGCTACATCTGGGTGATATTTGGGCTAAATTTGGGCTCTTTTGTCTCTGGTGGCCATCTTGGGAGATTTATTTGTTATGAAGTTTCCTAATTTCCTCATTTACTGCTGTCTCCTCAGTGGGAATACTTTCAGTTTTTTATTTTGGTTCCATCAAGAAGGCATTCAGATGTGTCACACATTTGCCATAAATTCTGAATGTTAGCACTCTAGTTGCTCATTAGATCACTGTAGTAAAACTACTGCTCACCAGGGAAGTCTGCTGCTGGTATTCAAAGTGCATGTGTCAGTCTGCATGTCAGAATTTGTTTATGAAATAGAAGAGGATTTGAGAAGTCAAAATGTGCCCTAATTTTTTTTTCTGCAAAACTAATCATAATTTCTATGGCAAAATGAACCCCCTCATTTTGTTCCTTTGTAAATTAAATGTTTTAAGTGTTACCACTTTATTACAATCAAGATGGCTTCAGGTGTGCCATACTTTTGTCATAAGTAAGACTGTTAGCGCTCTAGTTGTTCGTTAGAACACTCTGGGATATTCTGTCATTGGGCTATACTTGGGCTACATGTTGGTGATATTTGGGCTACATTTGGGCTCTTTTGTCTCTGGTGGCTATCTTGGGAGATTTATTTGTTATGAAGTTTCCTAATTTCCTCATTTACTGCAGTCTCCTCAGTAGGAAATACTTTCAGTTTTTTACTTTGGTTCCATCAAGAAGGCATTCAGATGTGTCACACATTTGCCATAAATTCTGAATGTTAGCACTCTAGTTGCTCATTAGATCACTAGGTAAGTGGTCAGCACTTTAATTAGAAAACTTTTCCCAGTGCCAGATTGACCATTCTTTGATGTCGTGGAGAAATGCGTGTTCTACTTTTTCTTTTACTTCCATATAAATGTCTTTCTGTTAGTTGTTGAGATGTGCAACTGTTGCAAAGCTTCAGTTTCCTGTCTAGCTTGTTCTATTGCCATTTCCATCTCATTTATTGCTATTGCAACTTCTTTTTTAATAATAGGTGCTCCAAGAAGAGTTTGACTTGAGACGTGGTGGATGGAACAAAGTGGCTCCAATGACTTGCAGAGACAATAGATGGTTGAAAGATAAAATTTATTCCTTGTTCAGAGAGTTCCAACCATCCCCAGCAGCTGCTCCACATAAACTGACTGCATCTTCCCATAACACTCTATAACCTCATACCATTCCAAAACAAAGGTTACTCTCAAGTGCAAACACCAGTACTTGAGCTATCACACCATACCCCCTTAACAACAACAACAAATGTTGTACAGAAGATATAAGAGCATACATTTACATACATAATGGTTTTAAGGTTTTAAGGAAGCATTAAACTAAAAAGCGTCCCAGTAGGTTTAATTTATTTTTTGAACCAGAAGATAATCTTTCGAATATAAGGGAACGCTAATGTCTCTAGAAGACTTCCTCAAAGGTACTTTTGAAGTGGGTACCACCACTGCATCCTCTCCAACAAAATCCTTTTTGAGAACAACCACCCTATTGAGATTCCATATCCAGGAGTCTTCCGTCTTGACAGCATTGGTCAGAAGCTTGATTACCTTCTGAAGCTTGCAGAACTCAGCTGAACCCTTTCGACCATATGGTCTTCTAATCATGACCCAATCCTCCACCTTGACACTTGTTGTCCTAACAGATTTCCTAGTGTCATAATTGCTTTTACGAGCCTCTATTTTCTTTGTCTCCCTGGATTTCCAACTCTCATCAGTTATGGGCATACCTGCTCTAGATTCCACGCCATTCACGCAAGGGGGAGCCCCCAAAGTGTTGAGATGTCTTCCCCTGAACAATTCAAATGGCGATCTCCCTGTGACTGTAGGAGGGGCGACTCTATTAGCCTGAATCCTTTTAGTTATCTCCTCCTTCCAACCCAAAGCATTCTCCTTGGCCATGGTGATGGATCTCCTTCAACATTCGTTTGAAGCATTCTACCATATTATTTGTTTCTGGTTGATATACTGAGCACCTCTAATGCTTGATACCACACCTCCCTAGGAATTCCTCCATTTGTCTTGAAACCAGTTGCACTCCATTATAGGCATAATATTAGGTAACCCCACTCTTCAAATCAACCCTTTAAGGAAGGACACAGCAAGTCTTGTTTGGATCCCTTTGGAGATCTTCATTTCTGGCCACCTTGAGTACATGACGATGAGTACAATCATGTAATACTGACACCCTTCCCCATGTATCGGTCCAAAAATGTCCAAAGCAACTTTCTCCCAAAATAATTCTTTTTTAATCTCTTCAAACTCTGCCTCACATGCTTCCGTCCAAACAAACTCAACCCCTTTATGGAGCAAACCCCTCATGTTCACACACAATTCAGCAAAACCTTTACATTTACTATAATGTTCCTACTGAGAAATTTAATTCATTCTTCCTTGTTGGAAGGAGGTGTTAATTTCCATATGACATTCACGAGATCCTCCTTACATGTTGCGCCCTCTCCAGTTGTCATGCGACTCAAATAATCTATGGATCTCTTCCTAAATCTTCATTTATCCAGTCTAACAGTAACATTGAACTGATCCAACTTCTCTAATACCTTTTTTACCCTCTCATCATGCTCATCATTGTCCTTGCTGAAGACCAAGACATCATCCTGGTAAAACCTTACGCTCTCAAGTCCCTTCAATACTTTTTCAAGGGCACTGAGGCTGCTGATACCAAGCCAAAAGGCAATCTGGGATACCTAAATGTAGCAACTGGGGTTATAAACGCTGTGAGATCCTTGGATTTTTCATCAAGCCTAATCTGGTGGTAAGCTGATTTGAGATCTAAGGTTGAAAATAATTTAGCACCCTTCAACAACATGAGAATATCAGAGATTTTGGGCAGCATGTACTTGTCTACCACCACTAGCTTGTTTAACTCTCCAAAGTCCACACATAGATGCAGACTCCCATTCACCTTATTGGCAGCCACTACGGGAGCCAACCACTGCATCCCTTCCACTTTCTCAATGATCCCGTCACTCTTAAGCTTCTCCAACTCTGTTCTCATCTCTTCCCTCACCACAAATGGATACCACACACCTTTCCAGAAAATGCTTTAGCCGCGCTGACCAGGCTCATGCAATGAACATAATCATAGAGACATCCCAGTTCATCCTTGAACACACTAGGGAAGTCTCCTTTTTAGCACATGTGCAAATGTGTCACCAGAACTGTCTTGTGCATTCACCTCCTTTACTTGAAAACCCTGTTTCAACACAAGGATCTAGAATCACCGCCAGGTCTCTCTGGGGAAACCAGCTCCGAATGCTGTCTCCCTTTTGTGATATGTATACTTTCACAGCAGTATATCTCTCTTTATACTCAAGCAGCCCCCAAAAATACCCAAACAACTTTATTGGTTCTCCAGCAGATGCACATGGCCTAAGATCAGGTTTTAAGACTCTGAGTTTAAGCTATTATAGGTAAAATTCCTTCGAGACTATTGTAACCTTGGCTCCCGCATCAAATAAGACTTTCGTTCTTCCACCCTCAACAATCACTTCATCTAATGGGATCTTGTTTCCATTCTCCATCACTTGTAACACAATTTAACCACAGTCAAAATCCTTCTCCCCATCACTGTCACTGCTGCATCCGTCTTTGACTTCATTTACTTTCCTTTTGTGTGTTTTTGTCTTGCACACTGCAGAAAAATGTCCAGTTTTCTTACAGTTCATTCAAATGGCTTGAGTTGCTGGACACTTTTTATCATTTGCAAATGACCAAGTTTGTGACACCTATACCATTTAGGTTGATACGTAATTTTCTTTTCTACCTTATAATCACTTTACTCTCCTTTGTCTTTTTCTTCTGTGGGAAGTTTCACCATGTGAACAGTGTCACTTTTTGCTTCATCTTTCCTGATAACCACTTCACATTTAAGAGAGTGCTCTATTTGCTTTGCAATTAACAGGACCTCATCTAAAGAAGGTCCATCCATTTTCCACAAATCATCCCTCACTCTCTCAATACTACATGCAAGCATGAATTGATCTTGTATCCTTTCTTCAATTAGAGCACAAAACTTATAGGACGAGGCTAACTTCCTTAAAGCAGTGACATAATTCTCTACAGATTCACCCTCCTTTCGACTTCTGCGTCCAAAATGATAGCACTCTAAAATAGTGCTAACCTTTGGTAAATAGTGTTTGTCCAATTTCTTAATGCAAATTTCATACTCATTCAAGTCTTCTGCCACAATATCTGGAAGATGGTCAAATACTTTTTGACTCTCCGAACATAGACAGTGTAGGAGCAGAGATGTTTTCCTCTTTACCTATCAGAGAGGTCGCACACACTTTTGCATCCCTTCAAACACCTTCCTCCATTATTGCCACCTGATAGGGGGGTCCCCTGGTGATGTTAAAAAAATGGAAGGGCAATGACATTCTGCATTATTAAGTTTCCTGCAAATTGATAATTTGGTAGCACAGAACAAACAATTGCAATGCGTAGCTGAAGAAGAAAAGAATAATGAATATGAATGTATAAATGTATGAGTTTGTTTACGGAAATTATGACATAAAGTGAAATTTGAAAATGAAGCAAATACAGCATAAAGATGTGGAAGGATTTTCCTGTACAAATGTCTGGGTTTTCTCACACATCAGATATATAAGGTGAATGTTAGAAGCAAGGACTCAAGCAGAGTGTGTGTCATAGAGGAAATTAGCTAGCAAGTTAGTGAGCATGTCACTGGCGAAGCTTGCAAATACATGCTTAACCTATTTGTCACATACTGTGGTACAGAGGATACCAAAGAAGAAACAAACTCAGTGCATGTGTCACAGACACATCTGAATGGCAGGCTGCTCACCGTAATTGCTAGTGTTACCGTTCACAGTTCCAAATACCTTCAAATGTGAGGAAGAGCAGAGGGTCTGATGTCCAGTGTATGTATCACTGATTACTGGATACACACATCAGTACTAAGTGTGCGCATCACTGTTTGCTGCATACGCACCAATCAAAAACTATGCCTTGGTGGTGAACTTCGCACTGTTCGCGGAATTTTCCGCACTCTGCAGAGCTCACGGAGTGCAGAAAACTCTGTTTCGTGATGTGCAGCGGAGTTTTTTCAGCGCTCGCAATCGCGAGCGCGATCTGCTGCTCAGGTAGAATTTCTACCCAAGCTGCAGGAATACCAGCACAAACTGCAGTTCGCACTGCACTCTGCCACTCGCGGAATTACACCCAGGCCTTTAAAAATCTGAAATCAAGTAAAATTGATTACTGCGTCACGTAGATTACGTGAGACGAATTGTTGTGGGGTGCCAGGTAAGTGAAACATAGGATCTATAAGGCGAAGTCTGCAGTCTCCAAAGGCAGATGCGGTTGCTGGAAGACAAAACAAAACCAAGATGGTGCCCACGTCACATAAATCATGTGAGACCCGTTGACGCGGAGTGCCAGCACAGCAAAATGTAGAATCAATGAGGTGAAGAGCAGTCTGCTGTTGCAGGGAGACGAAGGCTGCTGCGGCTGCTGAACGATGATGGAGTCACAATCCTTTGAAGGGGAATATGTTGTCCGAGATTCTCCAACCGCGATACACTGGCAGCCGATTGATTGTCCGCGATGCACCGTAACCGTTGCGGGTAAGCTCTAGTGGTAACGCTCACAGCCTTGTAAAGGTCTAAATTTAACAATCCTCGTGCTGTGACACTATCCAAAAGTAAAAGGGCTGATTCAAGTGCTGTTCCAAGTGTGTCACGGGCGGACACAGCATTTTGGGGTGTAGTAAGAAAAGCTGGAATCAGATAATTTAAGAACGATTGGCACACTCCTAGAGATGATTCACACAACAAAGTTAGAGGGACACAATCCATTAGGTTCTCTGGATGCGCAGAAGTCACAGGGTTTCCTTAGATTCAATGATGAAAGGGTCATGTGAATGGGATGTTGAGGTCCTGAACAAGAGTAAGGTGAAATTCAATTCCTCGCTTGACGCCAGTGTTACAAGGTTGCTCCAATGACTTACAGAGAAAATAGATGGTTGAAAGATAACGTTTATTCCTTGTTCAGAGAGTCCCATCCATCTCCAGCAGCTGCTCCACATCAACTGCCTGTATCTTACCATAACACTCTGTGACCTCATTCCACTCTATATGCAAGGTTATTCTCAAATGCAAACACCAGCACTTGAGATTCCACAGTGGAGAACTTTGACTGCTTTGAGAACTTTCCCTAGCTACCTCTGCAGCTATTTCTTCTTCTTGTTGAGTCACATCACATAAATGTTGCATACAAATTTGAAAGACTGAGCATGGAATACTGTCTTTTACACCATTAAATGAATCTTCAAGGCAATCATAGCCTTCAAATAATTCGGATTCTGCACACTAAGGTTTGAAATGTTGAAGAAGTGCCAAATAGAAAAATTCTCTTTTCTCCTGAATTTGGCAACTAAGTTTCCTGTGGTTAATGAGATTTTCTTTTGCATGTTTTACTAAACAACCACCACATCTGAGAACTGCAAATTAGCCTTCTTCTATGTTTTCTTTTACATTGCTTCTGTATCTGTAGTAATGAAGAATTTCATAGAGCCACATGTTTTCCAAGTGAACACTTCTTCTTGGATAGTATGTATCCAACATGTTTGTTTTTACTATATCTGTACTTTCTGGTTCAAGCTCTGCTAGCTACTGAATTTTTGGAAAATAATTTAACACTCTATTTCGTGTACTTACAAGGCCTAAACCTACCCAAATTATTCTCCTTGATTTATAGTGTAAACTTGCTGAGCTTAACCTGTCTGGCTTTCATAAGAACCAATCTCGCTATGAGACAACATTTTTAAACTGTAGCTGTACAACTTTTTTGTTAGCTTCTTTTCTGCTCTAATCTCTTGCCTCGTTCCTTCCTTCTCAGTCTTCTCCAATTTTGTAATGTATGAAGTGACATATCGAACAAAAGCAATAAAGTTGTCTGCAACAAACTGTATGTCCATATTGCATTTCACTTTTGCAGAATAACTGTGTTGCAATCATGAATGTATTTGGACGCCTCTTTTCTTCTTAGATTCCATGTGTTTTACGGTGACGTTCGTGTTACTGTATGTCTCACTGCAGAAAAAAAGCTGTTCACTCTTCCTCATGAAATAACAGATGACATCTTGTGTAAAATATTCCTTCAGATCTGTATTTTCTACTGCAGTATTTTCCACATCTATGTGTTTGAAAGCGCAGAACTTGTTGTCTCAGGCCTTTGTCAGTAGTGTGTTTTGAGATGGCGCACATCACATACTGTTCTATGAAATAGAGCACACACTCATCACTCTCTGTTCTAAAGTTTGGAGCATCTTTTATCCATAACAGCATGTGAATATGAGGAGCACTTCTTGCTTGGTACTCTTTAAGCCAAACAAAATCAGTTACTTCACCAAGAGGAGGATCACTTTTTTTGCAAATGAAAGAGAGCATTGCTTGGAATCTGTGGTAAAAATATTTGCAAACATTTGCAGGATCTAAAGAGCAAAGTTCTCCTTCTTTCTTTACATTAATGTCCTAAATATTTGAATTTCCCTGTCTCAAAAATTCAAGCAGATCATCCCATGCGCATTCAGCACAACCATGTCTGACAAACCAAGTAGGTGCTCCTACGTTTCTCAACATGCATTTGAGTTCTCTATGATGACGATACCAATACTCATTCATTCCACGTTCACATGCCATCAAATTCATTGTTATATTCAAAGTTTTTTTCTTTTTCTTGAACATTATTAACAAATTCCTCTACAGACAGATTTTAAAATTGTGTTCCTGTCTTCAGTATGTGATTCCCAGCATAAGAATGTCAAGACAAGGTATTCTCAAACAGAAGATGAAATATATAAGGAATGCTCTGATGAAATCTTGGATCCTCTGAGCATCATCTTGTTGAGCGGTATTCAGCTGTTGGTATCTCTACAGGGCAGTGATCATAGTGCCCATCTGCTCCAGTGAGAAACATTTGTGAAAAACAACAAGCCTCTTAGCTTTTGTCCCAGACACTCAAGGGACTTTGTTTGCTTGCTTCATTTGAAACAATTCAATAGCATCACCAATTACTTCTGTAGAATGCAGAAGGTTGATGCTATAATGTTCATAAATTTCTTCTGATCTAGATCGATCGAATTTTTCAAACTGATGGTAAGTTATCATTCTCTACGCAAATCTCATTTTGAGCAACATTAATATTTGTATAGTAAATATGATTTTCAACAAGGTATAATGTTGCTTTTTAACTTTATTAACATCTACTAAATCTTGCCATATTTTTCGATTCTTTGTTGTAACCCCATTTGCTAAAACGATAAGTGGTTCTTCTCTCTCTCTGTCCCTACAGTTTCAATAGTGCTTCAAAAATCTAAAGGTAAATACCAAACTCTTCCTTTTAGTCCTCTCTGGGGCTCAGTAGGAGGTAATTTCCCTGTCTTTGGCTCCATACGAACTATTTCTTGAAAAGGATGCATGTGTTGTGCAAGAATTGATTTATCAATATTCAATGCTTTAAGCTCTTGGTGAATGGATACCAATTCTTGTTATGTATACCTCTAGTTGGCATTTTATTATTCTCTAACTTATCATAGCAGTACCTACAGATAATCTGTTATGTGGATAAATAAAAATGTTCCTCAACAAATAAATATGCACCAAATTCTTGCCACTTATCATTGTTCTCTTTTTCAATTTTACAGTACACAACTGCATTCCAAGTGTGTGTTTTGTAGTGAGTGTGTCTACAACAAATACAAACACAGGTTGGTTTTTCTGAGGAAACTGAATTAAACTTTGCAGTGTCTTGAGCAAAGATTTCAGTTGTAATTTATGTATCTTGTTCTTCTACAACTCCAACAACCAACCCTTCATTTTCCATAAACTGTTTTTCTGGACCAAACAACCAAAACTGATTATCTTCACAAACTTTCTTTGCCTCTGCTAATGTCCGATACAATAAAGATCTATTCACCTCTCCTAAATATAAAGCATGAGTTTGTATGTAAAAAGGTCTTATAACCAAAGTTCATATTTTGGAGTGGTGAACAGCTAACATCCAGAAATGATCAAACGTGCTTCTGAGAACTTTCCTTGAAAGACATTTTGTAACTTTGTATGGATCTAATCCTTGCAAAATTTTAATTTTCTTTTTCAGACTTCTGCATTGAAAGTCACGTATGAAATTTTGTAATAAAACCATTGAATCCTGACAAACAATGCAAATACTACTACAATTCCATTTGTATATTGGGACCTGTCTATGCCTTCCTTGCACCTCTTCAGCTATCACTTCCTCTACATTCCTAGGAACCTACTCCTCTTTTGCAACAGGAACACCATTATTTACTTCTTAACAATGATCAGTTACTCTCTATTTGTAGTAGAGTGGTCGAGCAGTAAGGCAGTATCAGAGGACAGTGTTAAGCATTTGATGTACACACTCAGTCAGCAAATGAATTCACACACTAAATAACTGAACTCTGGGCCAATTGTGTTTGTATAAAAATAAATACTGTTGTTTTATTTTTAGAACCAAGCAAGCCTGGCACAGGTAAGCATTAAATACTTTTCAGTAATAAGTTACTGGATATAGAACAGTTTGAAAATGCAATAGAACTTGTACTTTGTTTGATTTACAGGGGATGTAGCACGTTGCAACACTTAGCAAATACAGTACATTAAAATGAATAGGCTTTTACAGTAAATTACAGGTAAGTTACTTTGTACGTTACTTTTCTTACTCAGTGCTGGATACGTGGATTTAGCACTGGGACATTTCCTGTAAACAGGTAAGTAAATACGTTTAGGTTATTTGTGCGATTTTTAAAGAATATTTTTAGATTTCAAAACTCCACACTTAGAAACTTTTTGGAAGAAAATTGTCAATGTTTCCTATGGAGGAAAAAGAGGTTATCGGTTCACAGGTAAGTAATCGACTGTGAGAGTTAAGGTTCTAAGGTTAGACTCAGGGCCCCCCCAGGGTCAGTGATGCACTGTTGTTGCACCCTCAGCTGCACTAGGGTGGCCGGGTGCAGAGTGTTGAGGCCCAATGTTATCCAATGGGGGATAGGGACTTCAGGTTGGTGGCTACTGGCAAGCAGTCCACTAGGTTGTGGGAGCAAAGCTCCTAGGGTTAAGGTCAGGGCAAATGGGGAAACAAAGTAGCACAAAAGGTGCACTCTCAGCAGCACTGGGGCGGCCGGGTGCAGGGTGCTGTTTCGATGTCGGGCACCTTCTTGTTTTCTATGGAGAACCTCCGGTTTGCAAAAGCACTGCAGGCAGGGAGACGAAGGACTTCTGGGTGTGACCACCACTTGGAGAGGTAAGTTAAGGGTTGGTTAGGCACCATCGGTTTGGGCACACAAGGCCGTGGGGCGTCGGGTGCAGGGATGGTTGCGGTTAGGGGGCCTTCTGGATTTAGGCTGCAGGAGTTGACTGGAGGCTTGAGGCAGGTCAGGGGTCGCTGGATCTCGGGTCAGGATAGAAGGGGGGACCTCCTTGTGGTGTTTTTCCACTCAAGCTCGGGCCGGGTTTGGCAGGTGCAGAGTGGGCTAGCTTTGCAGTCTCTGGTTGCTGCCAGAAGTTGCAGTTGAACAAATCCGGCGTTCACGGGAGAAACAGTCTTTGGAAGTGAAGGCAGGCCGTTCCTCTGGGGTTTTTAAGGTTGCTGGCTGCAGGACACGCTGGGATTTCACAGGAGCAGGTTCGAGGGGAGACAGGCCAGAAGGGCTGGGGCCAAGTCAGTGGGCGTTGTCCTCTTGTTAGCTGGCTGCACAGCTGTTCGGTCCTTCTTCTTCTTTTCTTCTTGTTGTCAGGCTGGATCTGAGGAAGCAAGGTTCAGGGTGCCCCCTAAATACTAGATTTAGGGACGTTACAGGTAGGTAAGGACAGGGACCATTGGGTTCCTTCCCTGGGGTGGGTACACCCCCTATCGTGCCACCCTCCAGTGGGAGAGGGGCAGGAGCCTGTCCCTGGTTGGCTAGGTCCCCCATCCTCAAGATGGCGGGGACTCAGAGTTGTGCTTCACCTCGCCTACGCCACCTGAGGGGTGGAGTTGGCAGAGGTGGGCACACCTCTTTCCCTCACTTGTTTTTCCCGCCAGTTCCCCCTCCCAAAGTGGGTGGTAGAACCAGTGGGGGCCAGTTGCTGAAAGCAGCAAATTGTCTCGGGAGGCTCACAAAGGTGGCATGCTTTTGAAGCTTTCCCTTCGTGAACCCTGTCCACACTGGGGGGAGAAGCTTGGCAC
This sequence comes from Triturus cristatus, assembly GCF_964204655.1. Lineage (NCBI taxonomy): Eukaryota > Metazoa > Chordata > Amphibia > Caudata > Salamandridae > Triturus > Triturus cristatus. The sequence continues at coordinate 383,945,088 of NC_140584.1, read as the reverse complement.
CTCGTCCCAGAATGTGCATTGTTTCAGGCCCAAGAGATCAGCAGGCTCTCGACCCAGGGGTCCAGAAACATGTATGTTAGTGGCAGCCTAAGCAGCCACTCAGTCAGGTCACTAGAAGTTGGTAGAGTTTCAGGGGGCATCTCTAAGATGCCCTCTGTTGTGCATTTTACATTAAATCCCACACTGGCATCAGTGTGGGTTCAATGTATTGAGAAGTTTGATACCAAACTTCCCAGTCTTCAGTGTAGCCATTATGGTGTTGTGGAGTTCGTAATGACAAACTCCCAGCACCATATACTCTTAGTGGGAGCACTGCACTTACAGTGCCCAGGAATGGACTTGGGTACTGTAGGGGTACAGGGCTCATGCACCTGTACCCTCACCACTGGCATAGGGCACCCAGCTAGAGGGGTGACTGATGTATGCCAGGGCAGTGGTTTGTGGGCAAGGCACACAGGGATGTGTGCCATGTCGACTCTTCACTTTGTTCTGCACCAAGACATGCAGCCTGCAAAGGCAGTGTGTGAGTGTCAGGGTACAGGACCTCTAAGGGTGGCACAATAAGTGCTGTAGCCCTTAGAGGCCTTCTCTGGTCACAGTGCCTTGGGTAGCTGTGGTACCATTTACCAGGGGCTGACATGTGGCCAGAGATGCCAATTGGGTTTAGTCTCCAATGCAGTTTTTAGGGAAGGAACAGAGGCCCTGGGTACCTGATTAGCAGGCGCCCAGGGCACACTCAGTCAAAGAACATCAGCAATTCAGCAATAAGTGGGGGCATACCATGCAAGAAAGAGGGCACTTTCTCACACAACCCCCCGTCCCCCCAAACAAAAGATGATGAGACTAACCTTTCCCTAGAGAGTCTTCATTGTCTAAGTGGAAGAACTTGGAAAGTCCATCTGCATTGGCATGAGCACTCCCAGGTCTATGTTCCACTTGAAAATCCATTCCCTGTAGTGAGATGGACTACCTCAACAGTTTAGGATTTTCTCCTTTCATTTGCATTAGCCATCTGAGAAGTCTGTGATCAGTTTGAACTAGGAAGTGAGAACCAAACAAGTATGGTCACAACTTCTTCAGGGACCAAACCACAGCAAAGGCCTCCCTCTCAATGGCACTTCAACGCTGCTCCCTGGGGAGATGCCTTCTGCTTATAAAAGCAACAGGTTGGTCTTGGTCTACATCATTGGTCTGGGATAGGACCACTCCGATCCCTAGCTCACAGGCATCAGTCTGCGCTATGAACTGCTTGGCATAATCTGCATCCTTCAGAATTGGTACTGAGCACATTGCTTCTTTCAGGGTGTCAAAAGCCTTTTGGCAACTAACTGTCCAATTAACCTTTTTGGGCATTTTCTTGGAGTTCTGTGAGGGGAGTCACAATGGACCGATATCCCTTCATAAACCTCCTGTAGTATCCAGTCAAGCCAATGAATGCCCTGACTTGGGTCTGGGTGGTTGGAGCTGCCCAGTCCAGGATGGCCTGGATCTTGGGCTGTAAGGGCTGTACCTGGCCTCCACCAACAAGGTGGCCCAAACACTCCACAGTTCCCTGCCCTAGCTCGCATTTAGATGCCTTGACAGTTAGTCCTGCAGTTTGCAGGGCCTTTAAAACCTTACCAAGGTGGATCAGGTAATCCTGCCAGGTGTAACTAAAGGCAGCAATATCATCAAGATAAGCTGCACTAAAGGACTCAAACCCAGCAAGGACTTGATTCACCAACCTCTGGAAGGTGGCAGGGGCATTCTTTAAACCAAAGGGGAATAACAGTGAACTGCTAGTGCCCATCAGGTGTGGAGAATGCTGTTTTCTCTTTTGCTACTGCAGTTAAGTCAAAGGTACTTAAAAATTTGGCTGACCCCAATTTGTCTATCAACTCATCTGCTCTTGGGATAGGGTGAGCATCTGTCTTGGTGACAGAGTTGAGCCCTCTATAGTCCACACAGAACCTCATTTCTCTCTTTCCACCCTGTGGATGAGGTTTGGGGACTAGAACCACTTGGCTGGCCCAGGGGCTCTCAGAGGTTTCAATAACCCCTAACTCCAGCATCTTGCTGACTTCAGCTCTGGTGCTTTCCTTGACTTGGTCTGACTGTCGATAGATTTTGTTTTTGACAGGTGCACTGTCACCAGTGTCCACATCATGGGTACACCAGTTTGTCAGACCAGTGGACAAGGAAAAGAGCTTAGCATACTGTGGCAAGACTTGCTTGCAGTCAGTCTGCTGTTGGGCAGAGAGGGTGTCTGAAAAGACAACTCCATCTACTGACCCATCTTTTGGGCTGTAGGAGAGGAGGTCAGGGAGAGGCTCACTCTCTGCTTCCTGTTCCTCATCAGTCACCATCAGCATGGTGATGTCAGACCTGTCATTGTAGAGCTTTAGGCGGGTCACATGGATAACCCTTTTGGGTGTCCTGCTTATGCCCAGGTCAACTAAGTTGGTGACCTCACTCTTTTTCTCTAGGATAGGGTAAGGGCCACTCCATCTGTCCTGGAGTGCCCTTGGTGCCACTGGCTCCAAAACCCACCCATTTTGCCCAGGTTGAAATTCAACCAGTGCAGCTTTTTGGTCATACAAGTGCTTCAGAAGCTCCTGGCTGGCCTCAAGATTTTTGGATGCCTTTTCCATATACTTAGCCATTCTGGATCTTAGGCCAAGCACATTGTCCACAATATCTTATTTGGGTTCTTGGAGAGGCTTCTCCCAACCCTCTGTTATAAGACAGAGTGGTCCCCTCACAGGATGGTCAAACAGAAGTTCAAAGGGGGAAAACCCTACTCCCTTCTGTGGCACTTCACTGTAAGCAAAAAGCAGGCAAGGTAAGAGGACATCCCATCTCCTTTTGAGTTTCCCAGGAAGCCCCATAATCATGCCTTTCAATGTCTTGTTGAATCTCTCAACAAGGCCATTGGTTTGTGGGTGATAGGGTGTAGTAAACTTGTACTGCACTCCACACTCTTTCTACATGTGTTTGAGGTAAGCAGACATGAAGTTGGAACCTCTGTCTGAAACCACCTCCTTAGGAAACCCTACCCAGGTGAAGACACCAATGAGGGCCTTGGCTACTGCAGGAGCTATAGTAGTCCTAAGTGGAATTGCTTCAGGGTACCTAGTGGCATGAACCACTACCACTAGAATTAATTTGTTCCCTGATGCTGTGGGAGGTTCAAGTGGACCCACTATGTCCACACCTACCCTTTCAAAGGGAACCCCCACCACAGGCAGTGGTATCAGGGAGGCCTTTGGGTTGCCACCTGTCTTGCCACTGGCCTTACAGGGAACACAGGAGCTGACAAACTCCTTCACCTTTTGGTGCATCTGGGGCCTGCAAAATTGGCTAACTAGCCTTTACCAAGTCTTGGTTTGGCCCAGATGTCCAGCTAGGGGGATGTCATGAGCTAATGTTATTTCTGTGGCACTACCACTCTACTGGTGGCTCCAGGATTGGGGTCTCTTGCCTCAGTGTACAGTAATCCCTCTCCCCAATGAACTCTGTGGGTACCGCTGACATCTACCTTTGCTTCTGAAACAGCATACTGCCTCAGCCTTTCAAGAGTGGGACAGTCTAGCTGCCCTTGGCACAGCTCTTCCCTAGAGGGTCCCCCAGGGCCCAAGAGTTCAACCTGGTAAGGGTTATAGCCTCAGTTCCCTCTGGGGTTTCCAAGTCCTCTCCCCGAGGAGAGGGGTCCTGATCCTTTTGCTGAACAGAAGCTGGTTCCCCAGTCTTCTTACCTTTTCTCTTGGTAGGTTGGGCCATACTTTCAGGCTCCAACACTTTTTCACCCTGCCTTTTGCTCAGTGCTCTTGATTTTACACACACCAATTCAGGGATATCCAGCATTGCTGCATGGGTTTTTAGTTCAACCCCCAGCCCGGGATGAGGTTCCCAGGTCAATGCCAAGCAGACATGCAATTGGTAGCTTTGGAGAGACCACTACCTGTTTCAGGCCAGTAACCGCCCCCCCCCCCCCAGTCTAATGTCACCATAGCCATTGCAGGGTTAGTGGTAATACTGTCAGCATTGGTGACTGGGTAAGTATGCTCAATCAAATATTGCTCATGGGAAACCAGTGTGTCTTCACCATTGTGACACTGGCACCTGTATCCCTCAGAGCCTCTATCCTAGTTTCATTAATCCAAGGGTATTGTAAGTATTTCTTTAAGTTGGGTGGCCACACAGCTACAGTGGCAAACACAACTTCCCCCTCTGAAACTAGAACTACTCTGGGCACACTGTTGATCCCATCTGGAGACTTGCTACACCAGGAATAGCTGTAGCTGTAGGAGTAGGGGCCTTCTTGCTAGGGCACGCCTTGTCTCCAGTTAAGTGTCCCAACTTCTTACAGTTGTTACACCAGGCCTTTGCAAGATCAAAGTTCTTCCCCCTATAGGGCTATGGAGTATAGGAAGTGTTTTGGGACCCACCCCCCTGTGCAGGTTTTTGGGGCCCTTTAGAAGACTCAGACTTTTCATCTTGGGAATTCTCACAACCTTTCCCCTGGGGAGGTTTTGTAACCCCTTTCTTTTGGTCACCCCCAGTGGTTGTCTTGGTCACTCCAGTCTTGACCCAGTGGTCTGCCGTCTTTCCCAATTCTTGGGGAGAAATTAGACCTAGGTCTACCAAATGCTGATGTAACTTTTCATTTGTGCAATTACTTAAAATATGTTCCTTCATAAACAAATTATAAAGTCCAGTAAAGTCATGCACATTGTGTCCAGTTAACCAACCATCAGTGTCTTTACTGAGTAGTCTACAAAATCAATCCAGGAATGGTTTTGTGTTTTGTGAGCCCCCCTGAATCTAATTCTGTACTCCTTAGTTGTGAGTCCAAATCCCTCAATCAGAGTTCCCTTCATGAGTTCATAAGACCCAGCATCTGGCCAAGGGAGAATCAGGAGTCTGTCTCTGCAGTTACCAGAGAACAGTTCCCACAGGTGTGTTCCCCAGAGAGGTTTCTTCACCTTTCTCATGTCACAAGCCCTCTCAAAGGCTGTGAACCATTTAGTGATGTCATCACCCTCCTCAAATTTAGGGACAATCCCTTTGGGGATTTTAGGATCATAAGATTGCTCTTTATCCTTATTAAGATTGCTACCACTATTACTTTCTTTCTTACAGTGCCCAGGAATGGACTTGGGCACGGTAGGCTACATTTAGAATGGGTGGAGGGGGAAGGGATGAGCATTTTGGAGGCGTGTGGGTTGCAGAATCAGGGCACTCGGTGCGGCGGTGCCGCAGGTGAGGCAGCAGTAGGCGGAAGGGGTGAGAAACTAGGCAAAAAGTAGCACACAAAGACAATGAGGTCAGAAAGGCACAGTGCAACAGGTGTATGGAAAGGAAGGAGTGTCAGGTTACTCATGGGTCACTCCGAGAAAATGTGTGAACAGTCACCAAAAAAGACGGCCACAGGATCAGGCAACAAAATGCGGAGCTGCGCACAGGAGACACACCATCAGCAGGCGTTCACGTCCCGTTGTGGCTAGCAACCTGCACAAATACATACACAACCAGGTACTTCATGCACAATAGATATTATTAGCCATGAAGAACTACATGCATGTTGCCGAAGATGAGGCACTTTGGATTGTGCTGATCACCTTTATTCCACAAACTCACACAAAGGGAAATGCATCCATATGAACAGACTCACCTTTCTTGTAACCCGCGCGCTCCAAGTGATGGAGGGGACCCTAGGCGCGGATGCGCCCGGCCTCCTGGAGCCCTGGGTGGGATCCGGGAGGCGAATGGTACCTCATCGGGACTTCCAGCCGGCCCAGCCATCTGGTCGCCCCATTGGAAAGCATTGCGTGCGACCAGATGGCCGAGGGGAAAGGAGCAACCACATGACCGGCAACTGAAAGGACTCCCATCTGCCCACCCAGAGCCGAGCCATAGCGGTAGGGCTCCTGCCTGCCCACCCACACAGGGCTCCGGGGGCTCTGCTTCCCGGGGTGCTCGGTGACCCCGGTTGGGCCTCAGGCACTTGGAGGACCACTGGAGCTCTCGGGCCCGGGCGCCCGCGGGAGGACTGCTCGGGGCACCGTGGAGCCCGTCCCGGGCCCTTTTCCACGCCGCGGGCCAGAGGAGAGAGCCCCGGACACCTGGGAGGATGTTGCCCGGACATAGCCCGGCATACCCTGCTTCTACTAATCCGGAGGAAGGCTACCCACCTTTCTTGTAACCCACGCGCCCCGAGTGATGGAGGGGACCCTAGGCGTGGATGCACCCGACCTCCTGGAGCCCTGACTGGGATCCGGGAGTCAAATGAGCCCTCATCGGGACTTCCAGGCTGGCCCGGCCATCTGGTTGCCTCATTGGAAAGCATTGCGTGCGACCAGATGGCCGAGGGTAGAGGTGCAACCAGATGGCCGGGACTGAAAGGACTACCATCTGTCCAACCCCGAGCCTTCGCGCTAGGGTTCCCGCCTGCCCACGCAGGGCTCGGGGGCTGCAGGGCACGGGCCTGCAGGGCTCCGGTGCTACAGGGCTCCAGGGCTCCAGGGCTGCGGTCCTGCAGGGCTCCGGGCCTGCAGGGCTCCAGGGCTCCGGGGCTGGTGGGCTCCAGGGCTGTAGGGCTTCGGGGCTGCAGGGCTCGGGGGGCCTTTAAAGACCCCACGCTGGGCCTCAGGCATGGGAGGCCCGGCGGAGCTCCCAGGGCCCGGATGCCCGGGGGACCCATGAGCCCGTCCCTGGGCACTTTGCCTCGTCGCGGGCTGGAGAAGGGAGCACCGGACACCCCGGGGAAGTGTCATCCGGGCTTAGCCCATCTGGTCACCGCCTGAGAACCGCCATCCCCAGGAGGGGTTTCCCAGCATACCCTGCCCCTAGTAATCCGGAGGAAGGCTACCCCCCTTTCTGGTAAACCGTGCACACCGAGTGACGGAGTGGGCCCTAGGCCCAGACGCACCCGACCTCCTGGAGCCGTGGCTGGGAGCCGGGAGGCAAATGAGCCCTCATCGGGACCTCCAGGCCGGCCCGGCCATCTGGTCGAGCCATTGGAAAGCATTGCGCGCGACCTGATGGCCTAGGGGAGAGGTGCGACCAGATGGCTGGGACTGAAAGGACTCCTATCTGTACAACCCTGAGCCTTCATGCTAGGGTTCCCGACTGCCCATGCAGGGCTTGGGGGCTGCAGGGCACGGGGCCTGCAGTGCTTGGGGGGCTGCAGGGCTCGGGAGCTGTAGGGCTCCGGACCTGCAGGGCTCCGGGGCTGCAGGGCTCTGGGGCTGCAGGGCTCCAGGGCTCCAGGGCTGGAGGGCTCCAGGGCTGCAGGGCTTCAGGGCTGCAGGGCTCGGGGGGGCTCGTAGACCCCACGCTGGGCCTCAGGCATGGAAGGCCCGCAGGAGCTCCTGGGGCCCGGACGCCCCATGGATCCCGTCCCGGGCACTTTGCCCCGCCGCGGGCTGGAGGAGAACCGGACGCCCCAGGGAAGTGTCGTCTGGGCTTAGCCCATCTGGTCCCCGCCTGAGAACCGCCATCCCCAGGAGGGGCGTCCCGGCATACCCTGCCCCTAGTAATCCGGAGGAAGGCTACCCCCCTTTCTGGTAAACCGTGCGCACCGAGTGACGGAGGGGACCCTAGGCCCGGACGCACCTGACCTCCTGGAGCCCTGCCTGGGTTCGGGGAGACGAATGAGCCCCCATCGGGACTTCCAGGGCAGCCCGGCCATCTGGTCGCCCCATTGGAAAGCAGTGCGTGCGACCAGATAGCCGAGGGAAAGGTGCGACCAGATGGCCGGGACCGAAAGGACTCCCAGCTGCCCACACCAAGCTATAGCGGTTGGGCTCCCGCCTGCCCTTGAAGGGCTCCGGGGCTCTGCACCAGGGACTCTTGTCCCGGGCAGATGGACACTTGGCAGGCCGCAGGCTCCCTGGCCCTAACCGAAAATCAGGAGGCCCGGGCCGGTCCCTGCTTTTCAACGCAGCCAGGCCGAGGAGAACGGGGAGCCTGCCCAAGCACGAGGGGCCCCAGTCCCGGGCACCCGGTCCCTCAGGTTGTGCGCTCGTTTTCCACAATTTCTTTCAAAATTCCGCGAAGTGGCATTACGCAAATTCCGTCCAGCTCTAGTCTACAACCAAAATGAATTTCTCCTTGTATGATGTAACCAATGCTCATGTAAAGCACACTTCTGTCATTGGGCTACACATGGGCTACCTCTGGGTGATATTTGTGCTACATTTTGGCTCTTTTGTCTCTGGTGGCCATCTTGGGAGACTTATTTGTTATGAATTTTCCTAATTTCCTCATTCAGTTTCCTCATTAGGAAATACTTTCAGTGTTTTACTTTGATTCCATCAAGAAGGCATTCAGATGTGTCATACATTTGCCATAAATTCAGAATGTTAGCACTCTAGTTGTAGTAAAGCTACCGCTCACCAGGGAAGTCTGCTGCTGGTATTGAAAGTGCATGTTTCAGAATTTTTATTGAAATAGAAGAGGATTTGAGAAGTCACTCAAAATGTGCCCTAATTTTTCTTTCTGCAGCACTAATCATAATTTCTATGGCAAAGTGAACCCCCTCATTTTGTTCCTTTTTAAATTAATTGTTTTAAGAGTTACCCTTTATTCGAATCAAGATGGCTTCAGCTGTGCAATACGTTTTTCATAAGTGAGACTGTTAGCACTCTAGTTGTTCTTTAGAACACTCAGGGAAGTTGCAGTAGAACACAAAGGAATCAACTGACAGTCTCTGCCCTTGTTGGATGTACATGTTTTACTGAGAATGTCAGACTTCATTCTCACATGACTAAGAAAGATAATGTGAATTTACAGAAAATATGCTCTCATTTTAGCTTCTAGATCACCTTTCAAACCTCTGTGGGAAAAGTATGAGAAACTAGTTTTCTCTCAAACATGATTCATGATATCCCAGTAGAAGGCTTTTTCACGGGGTAAAATCACCTTAGAACACACCACAATTCCTAAAATTAGTATGGTACCATCAACAAATGATTTATAATTAGGGCTCCCTGTTTTCCGTTTTTACTGATTTTTACAGAGAAATACAGACAGAAAACATTTCTTTTTGTGGCTGAATTTATATTTAAATGTGGATAAAAACGGAAATATGGTTGTTTATTGAGTAATTCTAAATTCTGTCTCCTATGACTGCCAAACCAATACCTGTGTAGGTTGATGGGAAAGGGGGTTAAAAAATGAAAGGGATTTTAGTAAAGAGGCTTTAACAGCAGTGGATATACACAAGGCTGATACTGTAGTTTGCATGTTTTCATATAAGTTAATTGATTTAACTTCAGCGGGTGTTCCTAGCACTGAAACCTGGCAAGTCTTTCAAGCATGAGTGCATATTTATCAGTTAAATATATGTGGAAATATACTAATTTCAGCTCCATTTTTCACAAAGACCAAAATAAATATGGATAAATACAGATACAATTAACAAAAAATAAATATGGATAAATACAGGCGGAAATGTCAAAAACAATAAATACCATAAAACCGGGAGACCTATTTATAATGTAACTTAAGTCTTATCACCCTTTATACGTTCTCCTTTTAATGATCCTTAAAACCTTCCATTTTTAATGGGGTGCTATCATATATATTGGTCCCAAGATAGCTGCCAACACTTCTTGGATAAAGTGCTGACAGCCAATCAGATCTCACGATGAGATGTGTGGTTAGGCTCCGCCCAGATATATATATCAAAAAAATTCCTTTAATATTTAAAAAACTACTGAACGGATTTACACCATTTAACAAAAAGGGCTCTTTCTGAACCAAGAGCTACCTTTCTGCCAAATATGGTGTAATTCCGTTCAGCATTTAGGGCTGTAGCATTGTCTAAAGTTTCCTATGGAAATTTACATGGGGACAAAGCGTTTTGGGTCCCCCTTTTTTCTCGGCCCCCGCTTGACGAATCACCCCAAAACTTTCAAGACAGGAGAGGGCCACTAGATTTGTAAATTTTGTGAAAATTTGTCAAACGGCGCCAAAGATATTGGCAAAACAAAAAACACTTTTGGAATAGAATCGAGGTCCTAACTATAACTACCTACTGGCGACCGCCAGTAGGTAATATATATATATATATCGATATCTATCTATCTATCTATCTATCTATCTATCTATCTATCTATCTATCTATCTATCTATCTATCTATCTATCTATCTATCTATCTATCTATCTATCTATCTATATTCACAGAAAAAAACATAGGTTTCAGGCACATTATAGTTAGGAATTAGCATTTAAAAAACCTCAGAAATTCACTGAAAAAACCATAGGTTTCATCAGTGATGTCATTTGAGATGTCATCAGTGATGTCATGAGTGATGTCACTGACCATGTCATGAGTGATGTAATATGTGACGTCATCAGCAGTGCATTGCGGGCGCGCGAGTTATAGTTAGATGAACTAACTATAACGGGGGGATTTCAATGGTTTTGTACAAGTGAAAAGTCCAGCTAACTATAACACCCCTGAAACCTCTGGTTTTTTCAGTGAATTTCTGAGGTTTTTTAAATGCTAATTCCTAACTATAACGTGCCTGAACCTATGGTTTTTTCTGTGAATTTCAAAGGTTTTTTAAATGCTAATTTCTAACTATGCCTACAGAGATAGGACATGTGAAGAAAGAAGAAAAAATGCACAGAAAGAAAAAAAAGAAGTGCAGAAAGAAGCAACAGAAGTCCTCAAAGATGAAGAAAAGTGCAGGAAGAAGGATAACGTGCAGAAATAACAAAAAGAAGAGCAGAAAGAAACCTTGTTGCAAAATCATCCTGAAACCTCAACTTTTTCAGACGGATACTGGTGGTAACTGAGTCTGACTAACCAGTCCTAGAGACAGTGCTATGTTAAAAGACACTTAGAATACAGTGAAAACACCTACATACACTAGGGAACATTATGCGTTGGGTAAGGGTGGGCGTAGTGGGCGTAGTGGGGCTACGTGAAGCAGCACGTAGTGTGCCCAAATCTACGCACACTACGCGCTTCGCGTAGCCCCACTACGTGCCACCCACCTCCCACCCGCCATTCTTTTAAATAATATGAGCAATGAAAATTAAGTAAAGTAAGTCGACTTACCCGTAAGCGCGGCGTCTCCGGGGCTCCCTCTTTCAGTTTCTAATTTCTTCTGGCAAATGCGCATGCGCGGACGCCCGCGCATGCGCATTTCTCGCGAGAAATGCGCATGCGCGGGTGTCCGCGCATGCGCATTTGCCAGAAGAAATTAGAAACTGAAAGAGGGAGCCCCGGAGACGCCGCGCTTACGGGTAAGTCGACTTACTTTACTTAATTTTCATTGCTCATATTATTTAAAAGAAGGGCGGGCGGGAGGTGGGTGGCGGGTGGCAAGCAGCTACGCTTCGCCCTCGGCGTGTGCGTAGCGCTGCCCTGCTTCGCCTACTTCGGAAAGTGCGAAGCAGGCAGCGCTACGTACACTACGTGGGCGAAGCGTAGTGCTACGCCCGGGGTTAGCGTTGGGGTCCCCCTGTGATTAGCATGACCCCCTCTGTAAGCCCCTAGTATATAATAGGGCAGGGGGATTAAAACTACCTCTTAAAACAGGCCACAGGGCGTTTTTGCACACGTTAACTCAAACCCCGTCCCCTCCCTTCACCACTGTGTAAACACGCCCTGTGTCCGTTTTTAGTTGGGAGATTAAGTTCATTTGAACCCTGAGGGTCCCTAGGGTCCAACTAGCCCACTAGGTACCTCCAGTAAGTGCCGCAGAGCTGAGTTGCAGAGAGGTGTAGAAAGGGGCTTGGCCTCAGAACACCTGTCTGCAGCGCCGCTCCCTGGCACATACTGGAGATGCCTGTTGGGCTAGTTGGCCCTCAGGGACCCTCAGTATTGAAGAGGAATTAATTCCCCAACTTACAATTCGCCAGGGGGCACGTTTGCAGAGTGCTGCAAGGAGGGGGCGTGGCCTCCGGCACAATGCCAGTCTTTTATTTATTTTAATTTTTTAAGAAGGGGGCTGTGTGGTTCCACTTCTTATTCTAATTTATTGGCCCTGATGACCCCATCCCCCAGGGCCTGTCTCCTAATTATATTTTTTTGACCCCAATCCCCAGGGCCGGCCACTGTTTTTTATTATTTTAAAAAAATATATATTTATAGACACACCTAGGACATGCTGGACAAACCGTACGTACCTATCACCATGACGATTTGCGTGATATTCATTAAAAGGCGACTATGCATACAATTAATCCACGTGGAATGTATTTACACTACTAGTGAAGCTCTGACATGTCTGATGCCCTACCGTGCCTAATCCCGGTAGACACCCTTGTTGTTTATTTATACAAACATGGGTAGCTATTGACGGGCACATTTAATACACATGCACACCAAGCCATTCAAAGGGGATTCGACAAATATTCGACCAAAACTATGCAAGAAACCCCCCTCACGGTTAATAAAACACACATCCACTGCAGGATGTGTAATACTTTTTATTTTACTCTCTGGAAAGGGGACGAACATCACTTGAGAGTCACAGCGCTCCTGGCAGAGCCCAATGCTGTGTTACACCCACCATTGCCTGCTGGGTGCCACACACCTCTGTGTTGTATTCCACCAGCTAGTGCATATGCTATGACACTCTCTAGCCCATGTGCACTGTAACACCACCCCGTGAAAATGTCATGCCACACTTGTCTTCGCACGGGTTATATTGCCCCATCTAACGTGCCTTCCTCGATGCCTATGTTATAACGCACAGTGCTATGCCATACATATTACAATCTGGGATCCATATCTTTGTCACAGTGCATATGCAACGTTACACTCCCTAGCACATATTTTATATTACAACTTTAGAGACTAGTTAGGTTACACAACACTGCCCTGTGCATATTACACTCCAAGGCGCATATCGCATAGCACACGCTAGTGCCTGTGCTATCTCGTGCTCTCCAATGAATCTGTAATTGCGCACAATGTATTGCATATTATATTTCACGCCCAGTTCATCTTATATCACACTTTTTGGTGCATAGTTTATACCATACACTATATCTAGTTTTCATTTTCAATCGTGCTCTCAGGACTATGTTCTATATAACACTGTGTTCACCTACCCTTTTCACGGGCATTACATTTTGCGATAGGGGGTGGAGGGTCAGGGGGTGTTTCTGCCAAGTGAGCCCGGAGTCACAGTCACAAACGTCCTCTTCTTCCTGAATAAAAGTGAGATTATGCTGCATACTTGTTCATATTTTAAGTAGTTCGCACAGACACACGTTTTAAAAACAATAAAGTTCCTAATACCCGCCTTCTCTGAACAGTTAGCTTACTGCCCCATCCCCCTCCTCCCTATCCTCTGTTGTGTGAATCCATGGACTAGCCTCCTCCCTCCTGCCATGCATGGTCTGATGTGCTGTGACTGCCCTCAATTTAGTATGATGTACCAGTCCACTCCTCCTGCCCTCCATTGCCCAATTCTATGCCCCATCATTGACCTCCTGCTTAAACTCTGTGCTTAGCTTGCTGCCCCTATTCTCCTTCCCCCTGCCCTCCGATGTCTTTGTGCATGCCCCTGCTCCATCCTTTTTGGCCACCATGTTCCATGGACCTGCCACTCCTATCTACTCTGAGTGTTCTGTTAAGCTGCCACTCCCCTCCCACTTGCTTAGCATTGTCAGATGAATGTAACCTGTCCCTGCCACCTCCACCCTGCCTGTCCACATGCCATGCCCCTATCCGCTTCCTCCTGTCCTCCATGGTCCATTTTACTGCCACACCCTTCTGCCCTCCCTGGTCTGTTGTGCTGCAACTGCTCCTCCTGCCTGCCCCGCAAGGTCTGTTGTGAGGCCCCTTCCCCTGAACTTTCTTGTCTGTGCCAAGGTCCTGACCCTCCCTTCTATCCTCCATGGTCCTTTGTGCATGCCCCTGCACCCTCCTTCTTGCCCATCATAGCCATTGTGCTGCCACTAACCCTCCCACTTGCCATGCATGGTCTTTTGTGCTGCCATGGCCCCTCCCACCTTCCCTGTGTGGTCAACTAGCTGCCCCTGACCCCCTCCCACCTTCCCTCCATGGTCTGTGTGTATGCCATCATAGTCTCATTGTTGCTCTCCATGGTGTGTCTTGTTTCTAGTACCCATCCTGCCAGACCTCCATGGTCATCTTGTTGCTCCTGCCCTGCCCCCTTGCCCCCAGCCCTCTGTTTCCATGTGCAGACCCCTATTCCCTGCCCCCTGGCTTGTCTGTTCCCTTGTAATGCCCCTGATCCGTCCCTCCTGCCCTTTATGGTCTGTTATGCTGCAGATTTCTCTCCTGTCTGTCCATTATGGTCAGCTAGCTACCATTGCCTATTTCCCCTCTGTTCTCTGTTGTCCATGTGCATGGTCCTGTCCCCTCTCTATTGTTTCTATGGATTGTTGTGCTGCACTCCCGTCCCGCATGCCCTGTGTGGTGTATTGTGCTGCTGCAAACCCTGATGCCTGCCCTGTAGGGTTAGTTTGGTGCACCTCTACATGTCCCTCCTGTCCTCTGTTATCCGAGTCCATGTCCCTACCCCAATTCCTCATGCCTACCATGATCCAATGTACCATACTTGCGAACATTTTGACCTTGGTAAGAGGGAGATTTGGAAAAAAAACTGGGGTATTGATTTTCCCCTTTGAGTTACCTTGAAAAAGAGGAGATTGTAGACAGGAGACAGATCAAATAAAGCCCATTTGAGCTTAGAAACATTGGACATTTCCTGGCTGAAACGGGTCTGTTGACATGTATGGTTGTACTACCACTGCCTCTTCCTTCTGCCCACAATGGTCTATTATATTGCCAAAGCCTCTCTTGCCAGTCCTGTATTGTTGGTTTGTTGCCCCTGCCCCCCTTTCCACTGCCCTCCATAGTCTGTTGTGCTGCCACTGCCCTTCCTGCCTGCCCAGTGTGGTCAAATTGTTGCCTCTGCACTCTCCTACCTGCCTTCAAATTTTCAGAGTCCGTGCCCCTGGCCTCTGCCTCTCAACAGTATCCCAATGAACAACTAGATTGCTAACATTCTATATTTATTACAAAAGTGTGGACCGCCTGACGTCATCATGATGTAATCAAAACTGTAATACCTAGAGCATTTCCTTTAGAAATTACATATATGAGAGGGTCTTATTTGCATTAGAATTATGGTTAGTGCTTGAAAAAAACTAAAATGAGGACATATTTTCTGAGTTTTCAAATAGCGACAAAGAACTTTTAAATTATTTGTAATCTTTATGTTTTTTTATCCAGTTGACCACTTGATTAAATGTTGCACCTAGGATGTGGTGTTACTTCCAGAGCTGCAGACTTTGCAACTGGGGAACCAGGTTGGAGTTTCTGCTTCAGCTCAACATTCTGTGATTCTGGTCAAATCACTTAATCTCCCAATGTCTACAACTAAATGAATTCGATCTTGTGTGATGTAACCAATGCTCATGTAAAGCACTCCAATACCTGACTAGTCTGCACTATATAAAACTGCAAATACACAAAAAATAAGTGTTTTGCACACTTCTGTCATTGGGCTACATGTGGGCTACATCTAGGTGATATTTGTGCTGCATTTGGGCTCTTTTGTCTCTGGTGGCCATCTTGGGAGATTTATGTGTTATGAAGTTTCCTAATTTCCTCATTTACTGCAGTCTCCTCAGTACGAAATGCGTTCAGTTTTTTACTTTGATTCCATCAAGAAGGTATTCAGATATGTCACACATTTGCCATAAATTCTGAATGTTAGCACGCTAGTTGCTCATTAGATCACTGTGGTAAAGCTACTGCTCACCACGGAAGTCTGCTGCTGGTATTAAAAGTGCATGTTTCAGTCTGCATTTCAGAATTTTTTAATGAAATAGAAGAGGATTTGAGAAGTCACTCAAAATGCGCCCTAATTTTTCTTTCTTCAGCACTAATCATAATTTCTATGGCAAAATGAACCCCCTCATTGTGTTCCTTTTTAAATTAAATGTTTTAAGTGTTACCAGTTTATTCCAATCAAGATGGCTTCAGGTGTGCCATACGTTTGTCATAAGTAAGACTGTTAGCGCTCTAGTTGTTTGTTAGAACACTCTGGGACATTCTGTCATTGGGCTATACTTGGGCTACATCTGGGTGATATTTGGGCTACATTTTGGCTCTTTTGTCTCTGGTGGCCATTTTGGGAGACTTATTTGTTATGAAGTTTCCTAATTTCCTCATTTACTACAGCCTACTCAGTAGGAAATACTTTCAGTTTTTTACTTTGATTCCATCAAGAAGGCATTCAGATGTGTCACACATTTGCCATAAATTCAGAAAGTTAGCACTCTAGTTGCTTATTAGATCACTGTAGTAAAGCTACTGCTCACCAGGGAAGTCTGCTGCTGGTATTGAAAGTGCATGTTTCAGTCTGCATGTCAGAATTTTTTAATGAAATAGAAGAGGATTTGAGAAGTCACTCAAAATGTGCCCTAATTTTTCTTTCTGCAGCACTAATCATACTTTCTATGGCAAAATGAACCCCCTCATTTTGTTCCTTTTTAAATTAAATGTTTTAAGAGTTACCACTTTATTCCAATCAAGATGACTTCAGGTGTGCAATACGTTTGTCATAAGTAGGACTGTTAGCGCTCTAGTTGTTCTTTAGAACACTCTGGGAAGCTGCAGTAGAACACAAAGGAATCAACTGACAGTCTCTTCCCTTGTTGGATGTACATGTTTTACTGAGAATGTCAGACTTCATTCTCACATGACTGAGAAAGATAATGTGAATTTACAGAAAATATGCTCAAAGTTTAGCTTATAGATCACCTTCCAAACTTCTGTGGGAAAAGCATGAGAAAATAGTTTTCTCTCAAACATGATTCATGATATCACAGCAGAAGGCTTTTTCACATGGTAAAATCACCTTAGAACACACCACAATTCATAAAATGAGTGGGACCCTCAACAAATTATTTATAAACTAACTAAAGTTTTAAAACCTTCTATTAACTACAATGCTTTTTAATGAGGTGCTATCATGTATATTGGTCCCAAGATGGCTGCCAACACTTCTTGGATGAAGTACTGACAGCCAATCAGATCTCACGATGAGATGTGTGGTTAGGTTCCGCCCATATATATATCTTTTTAACTCTAATTTTCTTAGGAACTACTGAACGGATTTACACCATTTAAGCAAAATGCACGAGTCTGAATTGAGGACTACCTCTTTGCCAAATTTGGTGTAATTCCGTTCAGCAGTTCGGGCTGTAGCTGCGTCAACAGGTCCTATGGGAAAATGCACAGAGAAAACGCGTTTTGGCACCCCCCTTTTTTCTCGGCCCCCGCTTGACGAATCACCGTGACATTTTCAGTATAGGAGCGGACCAGAGCTGACCAAAAGTTTGGAAAATTTTGCAAAGATTCGTCAATCGGCACCAACGTTATTCCAAATAGAATGTTGCGGATTTCCTCTGGAAAATAGGTCCTAACTATAACTACCTACTGGCGACTGCCAGTAGGTAATATATATATATATATATGTATATATATATATATATATATATATATATATATATATATATATATATATATATATATATATTCACTGAAAAAACCATAGGTTTCACACATGTTATAGTTAGCGGAAATTTTACTGATAAAAAACCAGTGAAATTGCCCCGTTATAGTTAGTGCTGGCAACTATAACTCACGCGACCGCAATCCTCTGCTGATGCTAATACTGTATTTAGACACTTATTTGCCCATGTCTTCTTCCATACATTTTTAGCTATACATATATTACAAATATTTTTTTTTCATAAAGACACATATGTCATCAGCAGAAGATTGCGGTCGCGTGAGTTATAGTTGCCAGCACTAACTATAACGGGGCAATTTCACTGGTTTTTTATCAGTAAAATTTCCGCTAACTATAACATGTGTGAAACCTATGGTTTTTTCAGTGAATTTGCAAGGTTTTTTAAATGCTAATTCCTAACTATAACGTGTGTGAAACCTATGGTTTTTTCAGTGAATTTGTACGGTTTTTTAAATGCTAAGTTACTTTACGCCATTCGAGGCGTGCGCGCCCACTTAACGCAGTTCGTTCCGTGCACGGTTTTTATCAACTTTAATAAGCCCTGTACATTTGGTGGCCTTCGGCCACCAAAAGCACAGGGGGTGGGGTCAATGTGGATAGTGTTTTTTTTATTTCGATTTTATAATTTCATGATGCCAAAATTTAGTTTTTTTTACCTATAAATAAGCCCTGTACATTTGGTGGCCTACGGCCACCAAAAGCACAGGGGGTGGGGTAAGTGTGGATAGTGTTTTTTTTTTTTTTTTTTTTTTACTGGACGCTTACGGTAAGCGTACGGTAAGCGTACTCGGCGAAATTGCCGAAAAAAAAATAAAACCGTTTTTGCTCTTGGGGGATGTTTGGGGACTCCCTCAACATGACTATGTGGGAGGGAGTTGTCAAAACAGCCCCGTAACATGTTTTTGGCCATCTTGTTTGATAAACAACACTCAGTGCGAGAGACAAAATGGCGGCCGCCGCTTCCTGGTTTCGGCCGATTCGAATGTTTACTAAGATCTAAGAGCCAATCAGAATCGCGCTTGCGCACGCCACCATACGCTTACGGTAAGCGTACGGTAAGCGTACCGTAAGCGGGCTCAGATATATATATTGATTTAAAGGCTATTTTCTCAGAATCTACCGAACAGATTTACACCAAACCTACAAAAGGCACTTCCTTGACCTAGGGACTACCTCTCTGCCAAATTTCTAGTAATTCTGTTCAGCCGTTCGGGCTGTAGCTCGTTCTAAAGGTCCTATGGAAAAATGCATGGGAAAAACGCGTTTTGGGACCCCCCTTTTATCTCAGCCCCCGCTTGACGAATCCCCCCGAGACTTTCAGGGTAGGAGCGGAGCGTAGCGCCCCACCTATTTTGAGAAATTCGCGAGGATTCATCGACCGGCGCCAAAGTTATTCAAAATAGAATGTTGAGGTTTTCCTATGGAAAAGGGGTCCTAACTATAACTACCTACTGGCGACCGCCAGTAGGTAATATACACACACATATATATATATATATATATATGTATATTATCTACTGGCGGTCGCCAGTAGATAGTTATAGTTAGGACCCTGTTTCCATAGGAAATCCGCAACATTCTATTTGGAATAACTTTGGCGCCGGTCGATGAATCCTCGCGAAATTTTCAAAATAGGTGGGGCGCTACGCTCCGCTCCTACCCTGAAAGTCTCGGGGGGATTCGTCAAGCGGGGACTGAGAAAAAAGGGGGGTCCCAAAACACGTTTTTCCCATGCATTTTTCCATAGGACCTTTAGACACAGCTACAGCCCGAACGGCTGAACAGAGTTACTTGAAATTTGGCAGAGAGGTAGTCCTCAGGTCAAGGAAGTGCCTTTTGTAGGTCTGGTGTAAATCTGTTCAGTAGTTCCTGAGAAAATAGCATTTAAATCAATATATATATGTGGGCGGAGCCTAACCACACATCTCATCCTGAGATCTGATTGGCTGTCAGCACTTCATCCAAGAAGTGTTGGCAGCCATCTTGGGACCAATATACATGATAGCACCTCATTAAAAAGCATTGCAGTTAATAGAAGATTTTAAGACTTTAGTTACATTATAAATCATTTGTTGATGGTACCATACTCATTTTAGGAATTGTGGTATGTTCTAAGGTGATTTCACCATGTGAAAAAGCCTTCTGCTGGGATATCATGATTGAGAGAAAAATATTTTCTCATGCTTTTACCACAGAGGTTTGGAAGGTGATCTATAAGCTAAACTGAGAGCTTATTTTCTGTAAATTCACATTATCTTTCTCAGTCATGTGAGAATGAAGTCTGACATTCTCAGTAAAACATGTACATCCAACAAGGGCAGAGACTGTCAGTTGATTCCTTTGTGTTCTACTGCAGCTTTCCAGAGTGTTCCAAAGAACTACTAGAGCGCTAACCGTCCTACTTATGATAAATGTATGGCACACCTGAAGCCATCTTGCTTGGATTAAAGTGGTAACTCTTAAAACATTTAATTTAAAAAGGAACAAAATGAGGTGGTTCATTTTTCCATAAAAAGTATGATTAGTGCTGCATAAAGAAAAATTAGGGCACATTTTGAGTGACTTCTCAAATCCTGGCATGCAGACTGAAACATGCACTTTCAATACCAGCAGCAGTTTTCCCTGGTGAGCAGTAGCTTTACTACAGTGATCTAATGAGCAAAAAGAGTGCTAACATTCTGATTTTATGGCAAATGTGTGACACATTTGAATGCCTTCTTGATGGAATCAAAGTAAAAAACTGAAAGTATTTCCTACTGAGGAGACTGCAGTAAATGAGGAAATTAGGAAACTTCATAACAAATAAGTCTCCCAAGATGGCCACCAGAGACAAAAGAGCCCAAATGTAGCCCAAATATCACCCAGATGTAGCCCAAGTATAGCCCAATGACAGAATGTCCAAGAATGTTCTTAAAAACAACTAGAGCACTTACTGTCTTCATTATGACAAAAGTATGGCACACCTGAAGCCATCTTGATTGGAATAAACTGGTAACACTTAAAAAATTTAATTTAAAAAGGAACACAATGAGGGGGTTCATTTTGCCATAGAAATTATGATTAATGCTGAAGAAAGAAAATGAGGGCACATTTTGAGTGACTTCTCAAATCCTCTTCTATTTCATTAAAAAATTCTGACATGCAGACTGAAACATGCACTTTTAATACCAGGAGCAGACTTCCATGGTGAGCAGTAGTTTTACTACAGTGATCTAATGAGCAACTAGAGTGCTAACATTCAGAATTCATGGCAAATGTGTGACATATCTGAATACCTTCATGATGGAATCAAAGTAAAAAACTGAAAGCATTTCCGACTGAGGAGACTGCAGTACATGAGGAAATTAGGAAACTTCATAACAAATAAATCTCCCAAGATGGCCACCGGAGACAAAAGAGCCCAAATGTAGCCCAAAATCACCCAGATATAGCCCAAATATAGCCCAATGACAGAAGTGTGCAAAACACTTATTATTTTGTGTTTTTGCAGTGTTATATAGTGCAGACTTGTCAGGTATTGGAGTGCTTTACATGAGCATTGGTTACATCACACAAGAACAAATTCATTTTGGTTGTAGACATGGGGAGACTAAGTGATTTGACCAGAATCACAGAATGTCGAGCTGAAGCAGAAACTTCAACCTGGTTCCCCAGTTGCAAAGTCTGCAGTTCTGGAAGTAACACCACATCCTCTCCCCTAAGTGCAACATTTAATCAAGTTGTCAACTAGATAAAAAAACATAAAGATAACAAATAATTTAAAAGTGCTTTGTCGCTATTTGAAAACTCAGAAAATATGTCCTTATTTTAGTCTTTTAGAGCACTAACCATAATTTTGATGCCAATAAGACCCTCTCATATATGTAATTTCTAAAGGAATGCTCTAGGTATTACAGTTTTGATTACATCAAGATGATGTCAGGCGCTCCACACTTTTGTAATAAATATAGAATGTTAGCAATCTAGTTGTTCATTAGGATACTGTTGAGAGGCAGAGGCCAGGGGCACGGACTCTGAAAATTGAAGGCAGGTAGGAGGGTGCAAAGGCAACAATTTAACCACACTGAGCAGGCAGGAAGGGCCGTGGAAGCACAACAGACTATGGAGGGCAGTGGAAAGGGGGGCAGGGGCAACAAACCAACAATACAGGACTTGCAAGAGAGGCTGTTGGAGGGAAGATCTATTACGGGTCAAGGAAGCTAGGGGCAGTCCCCAGAGCCCCGGGAGCCACCACAGAACTGAGCAGGAGAGTGAGTCAGGGACAAAAGGGGCACCTTAATTTGAGCCGGGGTGCCTAGGAACGCTTGCTCCAAAAATGAAGAAAACAGACATATGAGACATGGAATTGGAGGCAGAATACAATGGCAGTTTAATGAGAAGATGCAACTTCAAAGAAACCGCAGAATAGAGACCTAAAGTACAAAATACAGAATCCAGATAATCATACAGCTGTCATGATATTCTCTGTATCTCAATTAATGGACTGACAGAGAGAGAGAGAAAACACATCTATAAATGCATCATGAGAAACAAGTTACACCAAGGAAAATGTTACCTAGGGACACTCACATTTACTCTTAGAGCAAGCATTCCTGCAATTACAATACAACATCTTTTAAATGCAAAAGTAAAGAGAACAATGGTTAAACATAACATGACATTTCATATAGGTAAAATAGAATAAGATACTTCAAGCAAAGCCGAGCAAGACATTTTAAGCAAAGGAAGACAAGAGCTCCCAGTTCTTGGGGAAAACCTGCACAGCCTGTTAACCTACATACAGACGGCGAGGTTGTCCGTCGATATCTGTGGGTGCTCCCTTTTTATATCATTTTGTGGGCTCCTTTGCACGCTACATCTACCTACGTATGCTACCCAAAAGCTTCGTCTGCAGATTTTACCAGACATTTCGTCATTTACCCACTTAATGCTGACAATGGACTGGGTGAAAAGGTCAGTCTCTCAGGCCAATCGCTTATCGTAAGTTCCATAGAGCAAGCAGAAAATAATGGGTATTGTACAGGAATTCAATATATTCATGTATAAAATCTCCTCAGTTCTCCTAACTTGAAGCTCTGCGGTTGCCACTTCCTTAAAAGCGGGAAACCTGCCCAGGAAGCAAGTACCAGTCCAGGATGCAGCCTACTGTATGTCGACAGCTTCAGGGGGATGTTGAACTTTGATACCGAGCACGGAGCACTCGGGTAGGGTGGGGGCTACTAGTTTGGAGCAGAAGGCCTCGCAGTCCTGCCTTCAGACTGCTATACACTAAAATTGCAGAGCTATGGTCAATTTAACAAAGAGGCCTACATATTGAACAGAAGGGCCTACACAGGGGTTTTATGCTGGCTGAGTGGTAAGGATGTCTCAGGATAATTATATAGCAACACAGGACCCGCTGGTCAATTTAATACGGCCTACAAATGCGGCTGGCAGGGCAAGGACAAGGGTCTCATACTTCAGGTGTGGACAGAACGGGCCAGGGGCCCCCTGTGATACAAAATCTACCCTCCTTCAAGGCTGTGGCAATGTAATAGACCATTGTGGGCAGAAGGAAGAGGCAATGGTAGTACAACCATACATGCCAACAGACCCGATTCAGCCAGGAAACGTCCAATGTTTTTAAGCTCAAATGGGCTTTATTTGATCTGTCTCCTGTCTACAATATCCTCTTTTTCAATGTAACTCAAAGGGGAAAATCAATACCCCAGTTGTTTTTCAAAATCTCCCTCTTACCAAGTTCAAAATGTTCGCAAGTATGGTACATTGGATCATGGAAGGAAATGGGATAGGGACATGGACTTGGATAACAGAGGACAGGAGAGACATGGAGAGGTGCACCAAACTGACCCTGCAGGGCAGGCATCAGGGTTTGCAGCAGCACAATACACCACACAGGGCATGCAGGACGGGAGTGCAGCACAACAATCCATAGAAAGCAAGAGGGAGGGGACAGGACCATGCACATGGACAACAGAGAACAGAGGGGCAAGAGGCAATGGTAGCTAGCTGACCATAATGGACAGACAGGAGAGAAATCTGCAGCATAACAGACCATAAAGGGCAGGAGGGACGGATCAGGGGCATTACAATGGAACAGACAAGCCAGGAGGGAGGGAGTAGGGGTCTGCACATGTAAACAGAGGGCTGGGGGCAAGGGGGCAGGGCAGGAGCAGCAAGATGGCCATTGAGGTCAGGCAGGATGGGCACTAGAAGCAAGACACAACATGAAGAGCAACAGTGAGACTGTGATGGCATACACACAGACCATGGAGGGAAGGTGGGAGGGGGTCAGGGGCAGCTAACTGACCACACAGGGAAGGTGGGAGGGGCCATGGCAGCACAAAAGACCATGCATGGCAAGTGGGAGGGTTAGTGGCAGCACAATGGCTATGATGGGCAAGAAGGAGGGTGCAGGGGCATGCACAAAGGACGATGGAGGATAGAAGGGAGGGTCAGGACCTGTGCACAGACAAGAAAGTTCAGGGGAAGGGGCCTCACAACAGACCACACGGGGCAGGCAGGAGGAGCAGTTGCAGCACAACAGACCAGGGAGGGCAGAAGGGTGTGGCAGTACAATGGACCATGTAGGACAGGAGGAAGAGGATAGAGGCATGGCATGTGGACAGGCAGGGTGGAGGTGGCAGGGACAGGTTACAGTCATCTGACAATGCTAGGCAGGTGGGAGGGGAGTGGCAGCTCAACAGAACACTTAGAGTAGATAGGAGTGGCAGGTCCATGGGACATGGTGGGCAAAAAGGATGGAGCAGGGGCATGCACAAAGACATCGGAGGGCAGGGGGAAGGAGAATAGGGGCAGCAAGCTAAGCACAGAGTTTAAGCAGGAGGTCAATGATGGGGCATAGAATTGGGCAATGGAGGGCAGGAGGAGTGGACTGGTACATCATACTAAATTGAGGGCAGTGGCAGCACATCAGACCATGCATGGCAGGAGGGAGGAGGCTAGTCCATGGATTCACACAACAGAGGATAGGGAGGAGGGGGATGGGGCAGCAAGCTAACTGTTCAGAGAAGGCGGGTATTAGAAACTTTATTGTTTTTAAAACATTTTGTCTGTGCAAACTACTTAAAATATGAACAAGTATGCAGCATAATCTAACTTTTATTCAGGAAGAAGAAGACGTTAGTGACTGTGACTCCGGGCTCACTTGGCAAAAACACCCCCTGACCCTCCACCCCCTATCGCAAAATGTAATGCCCGTGAAAAGGGTAGGTGAACACAGTGTTATATAGAACATAGTTCTGAGAGCACGATTGAAAATGAAAACTAGATATAGTGTATGGTATAAACTATGCACCAAAAAGTGTGATATAAGATGAACCAGGCATGAAATATAATATGCAATACATTGTGCGCAATGACAGATTCATTGGAGAGCGCGAGATAGCACAGGCACTAGCGTGTGCTATGCGATATGCGCCTTGGAGTGTAATATGCACAGGGCAGTGTTGTGTAACCTAACTAGTCTCTAAAGTTGTAATATAAAATATGTGCTGGGGAGTGTAACGTTGCATATGCACTGTGACAAAGATATGGATCCCAAATTGTAATATGTATGGCATAGCACTGTGCGTTATAACATAGGCATCGAGGAAGGCACGTTAGATGGGGCAATATAACCCGTGCGAAGACAAGTGTGGCATGACATTTTCACGGGGTGGTGTTACAGTGCACATGGGCTAGAGAGTGTCATAGCATATGCACTAGCTAGTGGAATACAATACAGAGGTGTGTGGCACTCGGCAGGCAATGGTGGGTGTAACACAGCATTGGGCTCTGTCAGGAGCGCGCTGTGACTCGCAAGTGATGTTCGTCCCCTTTCCAGAGAGTAAAATAAAAAGTATTACACATCCGGCAGTGGATGTGTGTTTTATTAACTGTGAGGGGGGTTTCTTGCATAGTTTTGGTCGAATTTTTGTCGAATCCCCTTTGAATGGCTTGGTGTGCATGTGTATTAAATGTGCCCGTCAATAGCTACCCATGTTTGTATAAATAAACGACAAGGGTGTCTACCGGGATTAGGCACGGTAGAGCATCAGACATGTCAGAGCTTCACTAGTGGTGTAAATACATTCCACGTGGATTAATTGCATGCATAGTCGCCTTTTAATGAATATCACGCAAATCGTCATGGTGATAGGTACGTACGGTTTGTCCAGCATGTCCTAGGTGTGTCTATAAATATATATTTTTTAAAAATAATAAAAAACAGTGGCCGGCCCTGGGGATTGGGGTCAAAAAAATATAATTAGGAGACAGGCCCTGGGGGATGGGGTCATCAGGGCCAATAAATTAGAATAAGAAGGGGAACCACACAGCCACCCTTCTTAAAAAAATAAAATAAATAAAAGACTGGCATCGTGCCGGGGGCCATGCCCCCTCCATGCAGCACTCTGCAAACGCGCCCCCAACAGGCATCTCCAGTATGCGCCAGGGAGCTGCGCTGCAGACAGGTGTTCTGAGGCCAAGCCCCTTTTTACACCTCTCTGCAACGCAGCTCTGTGGCGCTTACTGGAGGTACCTAGTGGTCTAGTGTGACCCTAGGGACCCTTAGGATTCAAGGGGACTTAATCTCTCAACTTAGAACAGCCACAGGGCGCGTTTACACAGTGGTGAAGGGAGGGGACGGGGCCTGAGGTGACGTGTGCAAACACGCACCATGGCACGTTTTAAATTGGGGATATAATTTCCCTTCAATACTGAGGGCCCCTGGGGGCTAACTAGCCCACCAAGTGCTTCCAGTAAGCGCCACTGAGCTGCATTGCAGAGAGGTGGTCCAGGCCGTGCCACTTTTTACACCTCTCTGCAACGCAGCTCTGTGGCACTTACTGGAGGTACCTAATGGGCTAGTTGGACCCTAGGGACCCTCAGGACTCAAATGAACTTAATCTCCCAACTAAAAACGGACACAGGGCGTGTTTACACAATGGTGAAAGGAGGGGACGGGGCCTGAGTTAACGTGTGCAAAAACGCCCTGTGGCCTGTTTTAAGAGGTAGTTTTAATCCCCATGCCCTATTATATACTAGGGGCTTATAGAGGAGGTAAGGCTAATCACAGGGGGACCCCAACGCATAATGTTCCCTAGTGTATGTAGGTGTTTTCACTGTATTCTAAGTGTCTTTTAACATAGCACTGGCTCTAGGACTGGTTAGTCAGACTCAGTTACCACCAGTATCCGTCTGAAAAAGTTGAGGGTACAGGATGATTTTGCAACAAGGCTTCTTTCTGCTCTTCTTTTTGTTCTTTCTGCACGTTATCCTTCTTCCTGCACTTATCTTCATATTTGAGGACTTCTGTTGCTTCTTTCTGCACTTCTTTTGTTTCTTTCTGTGCATTTTTTCTTCTTTCTTCACATGTCCTATCTCTGTAGGCATAGTTAGAAATTAGCATTTAAAAAACCTTTGAAATTAACAGAAAAAACCATAGGTTTCAGGCACGTTATAGTTAGGAATTAGCATTTAAAAAACCTCAGAAATTCACTGAAAAAACCATAGGTTTCAGGGGTGTTATAGTTAGCTGGACTTTTCACTTGTACAAAACCATTGAAATTCCCCCGTTATAGTTAGTTCAGCTAACTATAACTCGCGCGCCCGCAATGCACTGCTGATGACGTCACATATTACATCACTCATGACATGGTCAGTGACATCACTCATGACATCACTGATGACATCTCAAATGACATCACTGACGTCACTTACGGGTCCTTCTGGGAGCCCCTGACAAAGGCTAGGGGGTCAGGAACTGTCCAACCTGCCCCCTTTTCACGTTCTCCACCTTTGTTTTCACCCCCTCAGACTGCGAGAGACAAAATGGCGGCTGACACTTCCTGGTTTCGACCGATTCGAATGTTTACCGACATCTAACAACCAATCACAATTGCGCTCGCGCACGTAAGGGTGCGCGCGCAGTGCACGCACGGTGCGCGCGTATAGATATTGATATGGTTTTAAATGCTATTTTCTCAGGAAATACTGAACAGATTTACACCAGACCTGCGAAAGGCACTTCCTTGACCTTATGGCTACCTCTCTGCCAAATTTCAAGTAATTCTGTTCAGCCGTTCGGGCTGTAGCTGCGACTAAATGTCCTATGGAAAAATGCATGGGTAGGAGCTGAACGGAGCGCCCCATTAGTTTTGAAAATTTCGCGAGGATTCGTCAACCGGCGCCAAAGTTATTCAAAATAGAATTTTGAGATTTACTATGGAAACTCGGTCCTAACTATAACTATCTACTGGCGACCGCCAGTAGATAATATATATTCACTTAAAAAAACCATAGGTTTCACACAGGTTATAGTTAGGTGGACATTTCACTCGTAAAAAACCAATGAAATTCCCCCGTTATAGTTCGTTCAGATAACAATAACTCGCGCGCCCGCAATCCACTGCTGATGACGTCACATATTACATCACTCATGACATGGTCAGTGGCATCACTCATGACATCACTGATGACATCATCCTTTTGATAGAGTGGCGGTCATTTAAATGCTAATTCCTAACTATAACGTGTGTGAAACCTATGGTTTTTTCAGTGAATCTATATATATGTATATATATTTATATGTATATATGTGTATATATTTATGTGTGTATATATAAATATACACACACATATATATATATATATATATATATATATATTACCTACTGGCGGTCGCCAGTAGGTAGTTATAGTTAGGACCACGTTTCCATAGGAAATCCGCAACATTCTATTTTGAATAACTTTGGCGCCGGTCGACGAATCTTCGCGAATTTTTCAAAATAGGTGGGGCGCTACGCTCCGCTCCTACCCTGAAAGTCTCGGGGGGATTCGTCAAGCGGGGGCTGAGATAAAAGGGGGGTCCCAAAACGCGTTTTTCCCATGCATTTTTCCATAGGACCTTTAGACACAGCTACAGCCCGAACGGCTGAACAGAATTACTTGAAATTTGGCAGAGAGGTAGCCATAAGGTCAAGGAAGTGCCTTTTGCAGGTCTGGTGTAAATCTGTTCAGTATTTCCGGAGAAAATAGCATTTAAATGCATATATATATCTATATGCGCGCAGGGTGCGCGCACCGTGCGAGCACCGTGCGAGCACCCTAACGTGCGCGAGCGTAATTCTGATTGGTGGTTACATGTTAGTCAACGTTCGAATCGGTCGAAATCAGGAAGTGTCGGCCGCCATTTTGTTTGTTTTCAGTGCGAGAGTGAAAAAGGAAGGTGGCGAACGTGAAAAGGGGGCAGGGTAGAGAGTTCCTGACCCCCTAGCCTTTGTCAGGGGGTCCCTGAAGGACCCCGAAGGCAAAAAAAAAATTTTTTTTTTTTTAAAATCGCGTGGGTGCGCGCACAGTGCGCGCACCCTGAAAAACACACAATTTTTTTTTTTTTTTTTACAAAAAAAAAAAAAAAATTCGCTGGGTGAAACCCCCCCCCAAAAAAAAATAATAATTTTTAATACGTAGTTTATTGTAAAATAAATATATAAAAAAAAAATACATAAATAAATTAGCATTTAAAAAACCGTACAAATTCACTGAAAAACCATAGGTTTCACACACGTTATAGTTAGGAATTAGCATTTAAAAAACCTTGCAAATTCACTTAAAAAACCATAGGTTTCACACATGTTATAGTTAGCTGGACATTTCACTCGTAAAAAACCAATGAAATTCCCCCATTATAGTTACTGCAGGCAACTATAACTCACGCGACCGCAATCTTCTGCTGATGACATATGTGTCTTTATGAAAAAAAAATATTTGTAATATATGTATAGCTAAAATTTAATGGAAGAAGACATGGGCAAATAAGTGTCTAAATACAGTATTAGCATCAGCAGAGGATTGCGGTCGCGTGAGTTATAGTTGCCTGCAGTAACTATAACGGGGGAATTTCATTGGTTTTTTACGAGTGAAATGTCCAGCTAACTATAACATGTGTGAAACCTATGGTTTTTTAAGTGAATATATATATATATCCACCACAGCACTCCCAGAAGGGAAGAAGAGGTCGCACTCTGGAGTGCGACCTCTTCTTCCCTTGTGGGAGTGCTGTGGTGGATATTGGCGGTTTGGCTCAACCGCGAGGTAACGCACCCGTCGAGCAGCGCCTGAAGTCGGGTACACCTGAGCCAATTTCGGATTTATATATATATATATATATATATATATATATATATATATATATATATATATATATATATATTATCTACTGGCGGTCGCCAGTAGATCGTTATAGTTAGGACCGTGTTTCCATAGGAAATCTGAAAATTCTATTTTGAATAACTTTGGCGCCGGTTGCCGAATCCTCACAAAATTTTCAAAACTAATGGGGCGCTCCGCTCAGCTCCTACCCTGAAAGTCTCGGGGTGATTCGTCAAGCGGGTGCCGAGAAAAAAGGGGGGTCCCAAAACGCGTTTTCCCCATGCATTTTTCCATAGGACCTTTAGTCGAAGGTACAGCCCGAACGGCTGAACAGAATTACTTGAAATTTGGCAGAGAGGTAGTCCTCAAGTCAGGGAAATGCCTTTTGCAGGTCTGGTGTCAATCTGTTCAGTCGTTCCTGAGAAAATAGCATTTAAAAGCATATCAATATCTATAGCCGCGCACCGTGCGCGCCCCGTGCGAGCACCCTAACGTGCGCGAGCATAATTCTGATTGGTGGTTACATGTTAGTCAACGTTCGAATCGGACGAAATCAGGAAGTGTCGGCCGCCATTTTGTTTGTTTTCAGTGCGAGAGTGAAAAAGGAAGGTGGCGAACATGAAAAGGGGGCAGGGTAGAGAGTTCCTGACCCCCTAGCCTTTGTCAGGGGGTCCCTGAAGGACCCCGAAGGCAGAATTTTTTTTACATTTTAAAAAAAAAAAAAAATCGCGGGGTGCGATTTATTGTAAAATAAATATATAAAAAAATAATAATACATACATAACTTAGCATTTAAAAAACGTACAAATTCACTGGAAAAACCATAGGTTTCACACACATTATAGTTAGGAATTAGCATTTAAAAAACCTTGCAAATTCACTTAAAAAACCATAGGTTTCACACATGTTATAGTTAGGTGGATATTTCACTCGTAAAAAACCAATGAAATTCCCCCGTTATAGTTAGTTCAGATAACTATAACTCGCGCGACCGCCACACTATCACAAGGATGATGTCATCAGTGATGTCATGAGTGTTGGCACTGACCATGTCATGAGTGATGTAATATGTGACGTCATGAGCAGGATTGCGGGCGCGCAAGTTATAGTTATCTGAACTAACTATAACGGGGGAATTTCATTGGTTTTTTACGAGTGAAATATCCACTATAACATGTGTGAAACCTATGGTTTTTTAAGTGAATATATATATATATATATATATATATATATATATATATATATATATATATATAGATGTATTAATAAATTATGCTAGGAAAGATCATGAAAAGAATCTCCAGTGACAATACCACTAAAACTCGGCTAGTAGTGTATTCTACACAGGCTATTAAGTATTGTAGTCGGACTCCCACTGAAAAAGAAATAGAATTCAGGTGAGCTAAGGAATGATGAACCAGGACAATTAAACCTTAAAAAGTTGGGTGGGCAACAGGGGGCTTAAGAACCAGCTATTGCTTGGGGCCCAGTGCTAGTCAAGGGTGCATGTAAAAACATGGGGTCTCCCCTGCATGCAGGAAGCCCGCCTGTAGCAAATGTAGCACCAACAAAGGAGTTGCTCTCAGACGGCATGCATCTGGTCACCTACCCAATATTTTCAGGTCTCAATCCAAGAATCCACCATAAAGCGACCAGCCATAATTCACCCAAGTCAACCTTAGCCTGGACAACCATGATGAGTGCTCTTCGGGAGAAACCCCAGCAAGGTTGACCATTGACACTTCACTATTTACCACCGCAGTAGAAGCTGCACTCAAAACCCCAGCCACAATTACATCTTCAAGCAAATCTGCTTTACAAACTGCCCCTACGCTTGGAATTTCAAAAAGCATGGCTGGGCCAGAGGACTCCTCATATATCCTGCTGCAGCAAATACTGGTAGAGCTTAAAAGAATGAAACTGTCACAGGAAGAAGGTCAAAAGAAAACAGAATCTCAACGGGGATCAATTCAATCGTATATCAGGCAACTCTGATCACATTCCTGATGCAGAACAGTGCATCTCGGACTTTAAAGACAAGGTACCTCAGCAAACTGATCAAGTCACCAAACAAAAATGCAAGCTTATTAATTTGCAAATCAAGGTGGATGATGCAGAAAATCGGTCACAAAGGGCAATCTTCGCATAACCTGGGTCCCTGAAGGTAGCAAAAATAGCAGATCAGTGATAGAACTCGTCCTGGACCTTATTTCCAAACACGTATGTCCCGGAATCGCAGCACAAAAGACAGATCTTTATCACACATGCCCATCGTGTACCTGCAGTCCAGTATCCCAACGCTAAATATCCAAGAACTATTATAGCAAACTTTGGCAACTTTACAATCGAGGATAAGATTTTGGTATGTGCTATTTGGGACAAAGTTGATCAAACTCCAGATAATTTTTCATTTAAAGATTTACCGACATGTCTGCTTTGACTGCACGGCATAGGAAAGATATCAGAGGCTTGATAAACTCCTTTCAGCAGCTCGGGCTGAATGTCGATTATAAGATTTTCTCTAATATTCTTGAAAACCGACTCTCAGAAGTTGCTCCCTCCCTGATCAAAATGATTTCCTTCAAGGCAGGTTTCTTGCTTCTAACACCCATTACTTAATTCAAGCGATTGATTATCTCTGTACCAATAAGACTAGAGCAGCGATTATAATGTTAGACGTTGAAAAAGTGTTCAATAGAGTGCAATGGAATGTTTTATTTGCAGTTTTGAACAAAGATGCGTTCCCAGCATTTTGCTAGGTGGTGTTAACTCCATACCTCACTGCCAAGGCTTCTACAATTATCAATGGGAACATGGCTGGTACAATTCTAAATAGCTGGGGAATGTGCCATGGTTGTCCCTTATCTCTTGTGCTATTTTCCCTATTTATGAGCCTTTGGCATGGGCTATTAGGCTGGACCGTGCCATTGTTGCCCCTATCCCTGGGTACGCCAAACGTAAGCTGTTTGCAGACGACATGGCTCTTTATCTAGCAGCAGACAAAGATAACATAGTGAGAGCTTTCTCCAAAATAAGGGAATTCACGGAGATCAGGGATACACAATAAATCCCTCTAAATCAGAAGCACTACTTTTCAGTTGCTCCTCAGACATACTGCCTTTCGCAATGCAGGGTCACTATGCAACAACTAACCCCATAAGGGACTTGGTGATTTTTGTGACCACTCGATTTGAGGATTTACATTTGCTCAATTTTTTCCCACATTAAATAAAATTCACAACCTGTTGAAACAATGGAAAAGCCTCCCCATAACAATCATAGGACAAGTTGCTCTCATCACGATGAGTATTCTCCCGCTATTCTAATTATTATTTTCTAATATAATGGTCAACGTCCCCAAATCTTTTTTCAAGTGCGTTTATTTGGAACTAAGACAATTTGTTTGGCAAGCAAAAAAAATGAGATTAGGAATACAAGCATTGCAATTAGAAGTGGAAGATGTGAAGGAAGTGGCCCCATTAGCGTCACCCGGGTCACTCACAACCACCTCTCAGTCTTACGCACCAAATGAAGATTCGGTCAGACAGTAGATATTACAAACCAATAACAGTTTATTCAAAGTACACTCAGAGTGGAGCCCTGTCTGACCAGTCACTAGGAGTGCTGGAAGCATGTCCACCATGAAATTTTCCAGAGAGATACAACTGGACAGTAAATTATAAAGGATCAAGTTTCAATTCTGAGGCCGGGCACACATAATGTGCTATTCAAGGTCACTCTGCCTGTACCCACCACTAGACAAGTGGGAGAAGGCTTACATCTAAAGGAAAGGTATGTGCTAATAAGAACAGTGCATTCATTAGTGTAGCAAAACTCAGCTTTGAAGAAACATTACTTAGAGAAGCCCTTTTCTGAAATGGCAAAGAATGAGTTTCGATCATGATACAAAATGGCGTCCATACACAAAATGCTAGAGCTGCAAATGCTAACTCACGTAAAACAATGCTAAAACATATTTTTCTATTCCAACAGATGGAGGTCTAGCCCAAACTGACCTATGGCTATTCTATCAAGTCTTGCTTATTAATTGGCTGAACTTTAATAATTTAGGGGTTATGTTTAAAACCAAATATTTTCTCACCTTAATGCTCAAGGAATCTGATATTGGCCTCACTCCTTTTCTAATCACTCCTATATTACCTAAAAAGTCCTGTTCTAAGATTCTGAGAGTTATTGCATCGCATTTTTAAAAAATCTGGGAAGCACATCGAATCCGTTGGCTTCTTTCCCAGATGAACTTAAAGGAATATATTCCTTTGGGGCTTCAATGATCTCCCCAGACTTGTGGTCAGTGGGCAAAATTGGGGTTCCATACAATACAAGACTTCTACAAAAATGAGAAGTTCTTTTCCTGGCAGGAACTTCTAATTCATAAGACTAATATAAATATGTTCTGAGTCTTCAGCTATGCTCGGATTAACCAGTTTTGTTCGGGTCTAATCAGCTCAGAAAAAAGCAAAGGCATAATTCTTGGAAAGGCCCACTCTGTATTTAGAACTAAAGGACTAGGCAATTGGTATAGATTATTTAAATCCGCAGAGAATAAGCAGGTGATTCTAGATCATCTCACTTCCACAGGCTGGTGCTTTAATCTTCAACAGTGGCAGGGCTATAAAAAAATGAGCCGCAAGGCTTTGGGAGCGGCTAATTTAAGGAGGATGGCATTATTTAGTAAGTGGATGATCTATTATACTCCCATCAAACTCCACAAAATGTATCTCTCTGTCGACCCTAGATGTTTTAGATGTGGACATGTACTTGGGGATTGGTCCTACGTGGGGTTCACTTGTTGCAACTTAGTGAATTTTTGGCAGTGTTTTCTTTGAAATGGGAAAAAAAACTAGCTATCAACTTCTCCCCTGATCCTTTGTGGCAGAGCCAATATAGGAGTAGAACTAACCTTGGGCCAGCACCAATTTTCTTTTTTTGCAACTCTAGAAGCAATATCGCTAATGCTTTAAGGGGGAAAATATTTATGCAAAGAGGGTTGGTTCTGTAGTTAAATTGAACGGAATCTGGAAGAACTGGAACAGAGCAGTCCCAGCAATTGGTAAATGATAATGTATGATTCAGACATGATTAATTTATGCATTGTACTACCTGAAATGAATTATGCATGTATTTACAATGTTTAAAATATTAATTTCCAATATGAATTTGGAATTATGTACATATCTTAGTTATTTAAATGCTTGATGAAAACTCGGCCCATTATGGGATTTAAGCATCTAGGGCCATATCTATGAAGCCAAATTGCGATCGCAAACGCTGAAATTCACAGAATTTCAGGGCCCGATTCACAGAACTAACTTAAGACAAAATCCTAAACTTACTACCATTTTGGTATTCACAGAAGGCACTTACTCATTTTGGTATTCACAGAAGGCACTTACTCATTTCGGTATTCACAGAAGTTAGGAGTCCTAACTTTAGGACTCCTAAATGCCTTCTGTGAATACCGAAAGTCTTAAAATTAGGATTTTTCTCAGTTTAGTAGTAGTATAGTTAGGACTCCTAACTTTAGGACTCCTAAATGCCTTCTGTGAATACCGAAAGTCTTAAAATTAGGATTTTTCTCAATTTAGTAGTCCTAAGTTTAGGACTCCTAACTTTAGGACTCCTAAATGCCTTCTGTGAATACCGAAAGCCTTAAAATTAGGATTTTTCTCAGTTTAGTAGTAGTATAGTTAGGACTCCTAACTTTAGGACTCCTAAATGCCTTCTGTGAATACCGAAAGTCTTAAAATTAGGATTTTTCTCAATTTAGTAGTCCTAAATTTAGACTTAGGACTACTAAATTGAGAAAAATCCTAATTTTAAGACTTTCAGTATTCACAGAAGGCATTTAGGAGTCCTAAAGTTAGGAGTCCTAACTATACTACTACTAAACTGAGAAAAATCCTAATTGTAAGACTTTCGGTATTCACAGAAGGCATTTAGGAGTCCTAAAGTTAGGACTCCTAACTTCTGTGAATACCGAAATGAGTAAGTGCCTTCTGTGAATACCAAAATGAGTAAGTGCCTTCTGTGAATACCAAAATGGTAGTAAGTTTAGGATTTTGTCTTAAGTTAGTTCTGTGAATCGGGCCCTCAGTGTTTGCGATCGCAATTTAGGCAGTGTGCAATGTAGCACACAAAAACCCACTCGCAAAATTTGCTATTCCCTATTTTGCGAATGCATTTAAGGAATCCCAAATGGCGATTCCTTAAATGCAATGTAGGAAGCACCCAAGTTGTTAGATTTTCACTTAAGGAATTACTTTGAAAAATTCACTTTTATGCATTTTTCAAAGTGCCATGTGGCACACATACATGCCCTAACCAAGTAAGTAAAACTTTTATTTAACCCTGTCCATGCCGAGGATGTAATGCTTACGTCCTTGGCTGCGGTGCTGCTGTGATAAGGACGCAACCATTACGTCCTTGGCACAGCAGTCAGAAATCTCTCTGCTGTAAATAGCAGAGTGATTTTGTTTTTTCATTTTCAGCCTCGGGAGCTAGGGATGAGCTTCCCCAGCTGCCTCTGGCATTTTTTTTCAGTGTAATGACAATCGGCACGCATTACGTCATTTCATGGAAACTGAAAATAAAATGAGCTGATCTACTTACGTGCTCCTGGGGCTAACTCTGCCCCGCGCACATAGGCAGACAGAAGAGGTATCATTGGAAAGGGGAGACTCTCCCCTTTAAATAGCACCCTTCCCCAGTGGATCCCTGCTTGGGAATCACCACAGGAGGGCAATCCTCATGCAGGGATCCACCACTAAACACCAGGGAGGGAGGAGCAGCCCCTAGGGCAAGTGCATTTGCTCTCCCTATATAAATATGGTCATTTTCAGTCTTTCTGCCCCCCTGGGAGGAATATGGGGGCAGTAGTCTCCTATCCGCCTCCCCAGGGGGACAGAAAGCACACTAGACACCAGGGATTCTTTTTTTGTGAAAACTTAGCTGTGGGGGCTGCTCTAAATGGACATTATAATGCCCCCACCCCTCCCAAAAATTGGCACAGTCCTTCCGCCCCCCCTGGGGTGCAGATGGGGGCAATAGACACCAATATGCCCCCCCCCGCCAGATGGGGCAGAAAGCCCACTAGGCACCAAGGATAATTGTTTTTTTTAAAAAATCAAGGATGGGTGGGGGATGCCCAGAATGGGCGTGCTAGCGCCCCGATCGCACAAAACAAAAGGCACAGTCTTTCTGCCTCCCCCTGGGGGCATATGGGTGTTATTACCACTGATCTGAACCCCCAGGGGGGCAGAAAGCCCACTAGATACCAGGGATTTTTTTTATTATAAAATAGGGATGGGGCTACCCACAATGGGCAAGACCATGCCCCCATCCACAATTATAAAAAACAGAAGTCCTTACGCCTCCCCTGGGGGGCAGATGGGGGTACTAACCCATGAAATGCCCCCCGGGGGAAGAAAGCCCAATGGGCCCACTAGGGTTTTAAATACGTAAGGGTGTGGGCTGCCCAAAATGGGCATGCCAATTCCCCCACTCTCCAGTCAAAGAAAGGGCAGTCTTTTGCCTGCCCCAGGGGCACATGAGTGCTATTACCTCCAATCTGCCCCGGGGGCAAAAAGCCCACTAGACACCAGGAATTTTATAAAAGAGGGGGGTGCACATAATGGATGATGCCAATGCCCCCACCCCCTCAAAAAAATCGCCACAATATTTCTGCACCCCCCCCAGGGGAGAAAGAGCACTACGCACCAAAGATATGTATGGGTGTCTCAGGGTGAGGCCCCTTAGACAAGGGTTGCTCCCCTTTTTTTGTGAACACATTTTGGCTGCTTATGCTCCCTTTGGGGGCAGATCAGCAACATTTTTAAGCCCATCTGCTCCAAAGGGGGCAGAAAAACACTAGACACAAGCGAATGTTTCTGTGTGTATGAACTGGAGTTTGGCTGACAGTCTGTTTTACTGGCGTTTGGCTGGCTGTGTGTGAAACTGCATTTTGCTGGTGTGGTGTGAACTTGTGCTTAACTGGCAGTGTGTGTGGACTAGCGCTTGGCTGGCAGTGTGCGTGTACTGTTGCTTGGCTTGCGGTCTGCGTGGATGGCACACTTCTGGCAGTGTGGTGGACTGTCACTTGGTGGGCAGTGTGCGTGGACTGCCTCTTGGCTGGCGATATGCTTGGATGGTGCTTGGCTGGCGGTGTGTGTGGATGATGCATAGTTGGTGGTATGCATGGATGGCACTTGGCTGAGATATCATTTTACTCGGGAGACCAAGGGGAATGCTGGGTGATAGGAAATTTGTGCTGGTGCAGTGATCCCAGACAGAAATGTAAGGTACATTTGACATTTATGGCAACATTTTAGGTTTTCAGAGGATTCTGGGTAGGAAAACATCGGGGGATCCACGCAAGTTGCACCTCCCTGGACTTCCCAGGTGTCTAGTTTTCCGAAATGTCTGGGTTTGGTAGGTTTCCTGAGATGGCCGCCTAGCCCGGGACCAACAATGCAGATGCCCCCATTGCAAAACCAAGTTGTTTTGTGAGACATCATTTTCATGTCTCCACAATATGTTTTGGGCCCTTTCCTGTCACTCGGTACTTGACCCACCCACCCAAGTGAGGTACCATTTTTATCAATAGACCTGGGCAAATGCTGGGTGGTAGAAAATTTGTGTTGGCCTGGCGATCCCACAACTTTCCCACACAGAAATGTGAGGAAAAAGTAATTTTTTAAGTTAAATTTGAGGTTTGGAGGGGATTTTGGGAAAGAAAACATTGGGGGAATCCATGCAAGCTACACCTCCCTAGAGTCCCCCGGGTTTTCAGTTTTCAGAAATGTCTGAGTTTGGTAGGTTTCCCTAGAAAGCCATTGAACCCGTTATTCAAAACGCTGGTGACTCCCTTGCAAAACCAGGTTATTTCAAGATAAATAATTTACCCAGGCCTAGCCCCACATGTGAGGTACCATTTTTATCGACAGACTTAGGTGAATGCTGGGTGGGTGGAAGTTAGTAGCTACCCACAGAATCCAGAAATTTCCATCACAGAAATGTGAGGAAAATGTGTCTTTTTTGACAAAGTTTGAGGTTTGCAAGGAAACCTGTGTAACAGACCCTGATGAGAGCTGCACAAGTCACCCAACCTTGGATTCGTATGGGTGTCTAGTTTTCAAAAGTGTACAGGTTACCTAGGTTTTCCTAGGTGCCGGCTGAGCTGTGGCCCAAAATACACAGCTAAGGCACATTGCACAAAAAGTGTCAGTTTTCACTGGATAAACGATTTATGTCCACATTGTGTTTTAGGCCATTTTCTGTCACGGGCAGTAGGCCTACCCACACAAGTGAGGTACCATTTTTATCTGAAGGCTTGGAGGAATGATGGGTGGGTGGAAATTTGTGGCTCCCTACAGCTTCCTGAACTTTCCATCTCAGAAAAATGTGTTGTTTTTTTTGTACAATGTTTGAGGTTTGCAAGTGATTTTGGGTAACAGAACCTGGTGATAGCCACATAAGACACCACATTCTGGATTCCCCTGGATGTCTAAATTGCAAAAATTCACAGGTTAGCAGAGCTGAGACACAAAGTCCACAGCTTGGCTCATTGCAAGAAATGTGATGTTTCCACATTGTGTTTTGGGCCGTTTTCTGTCACGGGCGCTAAGCATACCCACACAAGTGAGATACTATTTTTATCCTGAATATTGTGGAGATACTAGGTGCTTGGAAGCTTGTGGCTCCCCACAGATTCCAGAACTTTCCTTTACAGGAATGAGAGATAAATGTGTTTTTCTTCAAAAACAGTTTAAGGTTTGCAAGGGATTCTGGAACCTGGAGCTAGCCACACAAGTCACCCCATAATGGATTCCCCTTGGTGTCTAGTTTTCAAAAAATTACAGGTTTGCTAAGTTTCTCTTGGTGCCGGAAGAGCTAGGGTTCAAAATCCAGAGCTGGGCATATTGCAAAACAAGCATTTGCAATGCAATAGGTCTCGCAGTTATACGAGTTTGAGCTATTGGCATTATAAATGACAGTTATGTTTTAAATAACCAAACTTAAATAAAAAGCATTGTCATTTACAATGCCAATAGCTCAAACTCCTATAAATGCGAGACCTATTGCATTGCAAATGCTTGTACTGTAAAGTTAACCCTATTTAAATAAGACTGTAGCTCAGTGCGGCAATGTAATCCCTTATTCGCTGCCTCTGGTTCGGCTTTGATCAGAACAGCAGTAAGCATTTATGCAGATCAGGCGCGTGTTACTGTCTAACTGTTCAACAGTGCAGAATACAGTAATGTTTGTGTCCACTTCTCTGCTCGTCCGCATGGACAGTGCTCCCGGGTAAATTCGCTGGAAGGCTGCCTGCCCAGAGGAAGTTGTAAAAGTCACATACTTCACTATTCGTCACTTCCCTCTGCCCCCTGCGTCACCCCGCCCTCCCAAGATGAAAGGAAGCGGACATTTGTTTAGAGCTTGTAAATTCCGAACCAATTGCCCTGCGTCCCTGAATGTGAAAGGGCCTTGATAAGATCTGCTTGTAGGCCTTTGTCTGGAGTGTGCTGCGTGTTAACACCTCAATGCAATGCAGGGAGCCTCTTCTACTGCAAGCTGTCGTGGTGGCTCAGATCAAACCCGGGATGGCCAGATCAGAGGGATTTTAAAACAAAACAACAAAAACTCCCCAATCAACTTAGAAGAGCTCTCAATTGCCAGGTCTGGTGAGATGTCACCCTAATTACAGCAGATACAGTGCAAGGGCAGCAGATGCTGTCTTTAGTAGTCAGATGACTGCATGCCTTGTTTTATTTTTTACGTTATGAACGTGCACACGTGAATGCAAGCAGCAGTTTTCTATGGATATTCTAATTAACAGCACTCTCGTGTCTTTGAGAGATGGCAGTGCATTTATAAACATGTTAAATACATAGATACACGGTGGGGCCTATCTACAAAGGCATTTTGGAGCACATACAATAGTACTCCTGTAATACTCTTTTATATACTATCACATGCCTCTGTGGATTGTGCTCAATCATCTAAGATGGTAACCTTCAGGGAATATTCGAATATAATGTCTTAGAATAGAAAGGACCTTGTCGAATAGGAGCTGCGACCAATAGAAAGTTACATGTTCTGGAACTGCTAAAAGAGTACATAAAAGAGAACTCCTGACCATACTTATAAATACTTTTGTCCCCAGTGTATCTGAAATAGTAGAACTTCTACTCTGGCGAGTTAGGTGCGAGTTTGCACTATTTGCAGCCCAACCCATTCTGGACTATTTTTTTAAATATGCTTTGCTGACTAGCCATATTGCATAAACGTTTTTCACTGGGGCAAAATCAAGCACACTGATTTTGCATTCCTTTTGATACCCGACTAGCAGTGAAAGGAGCAGACTATTTAAACTACTGGTCATCTACAAAGTGTAACTAAATCATCTGTTACGGTTTTCTTTATATAAAGTCCTTGATGTAGGCCTCTACCAAGCATGATCGAGAACAGGTATCGCAAAACCCGGTCTCCAGTCTACTGCTAACATAGATCCAGTGAAAGCCCGGCGAGCCCGAGGATCTCATTTTTGCAGAGGCGCAGAGCTTTATGTAACATGGTCCGGCGTTTATGACAACCCGCAGGTGGGCGCAATCTTCCAATGGAATATTAAAGTGAAATAAAAAAAGGGTTTAAAAAACATGTTTAGCTGCAGCGGCTAGGGTTGAAAGAACATGGATGTTTTGCGCATTGTTTTATTGATCACAACGTAGGTATGTAATAAAAGTTTTGGTTACACGGAGATATAAAAATGCTTTAATGAACATGTCGGTAATTTGTGAGCTGCAATGAATGGATGCTTCCATATAATGGGAATATGTCCTACAGAAAAGGAGTAAATGAGAACATGTTTCAAAAGCATAGAATTGTACGTTTCTGGTGGTCACCTCCCCACAACATTTTTAAAAACGTGATATCATTTTTTTCCCTGAAATAGGCAAAACGAGGACCAGAGAAAAATACCGCGCAGTCTACACAGATCACCAGCGGCTGGAGCTCGAGGAGTTCCTTTCGAACAGATACATCACCATCAGGAGGAAGTCGGAGCTGGCCGCACGTTTGGGGCTCTCGGACCGACAGGTCGGTATACATGGGAATACTGGCGGGCAAGCCTCGGCACTTCCCATGCTTCAGACGTGGGAAGCAGGCGGGGAGGCAGGCCGCAGCTTGGTGCTACTGCAACCCAAGTGGAAGTAACACACGGGTGACGGGACGGGCTCATTTGCTCAATCTGTGTAGGAATGAGGGTCAGAGGGCGAAGAATTGGGCAAGATAAATAACAAGCACGCGAAAAGTAAAAGTGATCGCGATCACGCGAAAAGAAACAAGCCCGGCGGAGCGTGGCGCGCGCTTGGGGGCGGGGGAGCGGAGCCTTTGAAGTGCTCCCAAAAGGCGTATTGCATGGCGGCACGATGCGCGTGATTGTGCGCGTGCTAGCAATGCAATCCGCTTTTTGGGAGCACTTTCCAGCCCGCTCTCTATAGTCTCGCTTTGCGATCGCTTACGCGATAGCAAGGCGAGACCTAAAAAGGGTCAGTTTCCAATGGAAAAATGTGATGTCTCCACGTTGCGATTTGGGACATGTCCTGTCGCAGACACTAGACCTACCCACACAAGTGAGGTACTAGTTTTTATTGGGAGACTTCAGGGAACACAGAATAGTAGAACATGGGTTATTACAATTTGTCTTTCTATGCATTTCTGTCTTCCAAATGTAGGACAGTGTGTAGGACAGTGTGTAAAAAAGTAATTTTGAACAACACCCTCTAATTCACATGCTAATATGGGTACCCTCATATTTCAGAGATGCACAAATAACCACGGCACCTAAACACCTAATCTTGTTCACATTTCAGAAATGCAAAGGTTTACTTGATACATATTTTTCACTCTTTATAATTTACCAAATGAATTACTGTATACATAATGATAAATTATTGGAAAAAGCTACTCAGTTATTGGCTCTGGTGAACCTACAAGCCTCATATATCCCCTCAGCCAGGAGATTCCAGCAGACATAAGGGTATTTAGCTTTAAAAAAAATCTACCATAGTTAGAAGAAGCTACAGGTGAAATGTATGCACAAATGGCTGTTTTTCTAAAACATTTCATTGTTCTTTTACTTCAACTGTTACTTTCTATAGGACAATCTTGAAGTAGCTACACAAATGACTACTTGCTGAATTCAGAATTTTGTTTACTTTCCAGAAATGCATAGCTTTCCAGGATCCATGATTGTTTTCACACCCATTTCTACCACTAACTGGAAGGAGGTTGAAAGCACAAAAAATAGAAAAACAGTAAAATACCAAAACTGTGCTGAAAATGTTAGTTTCCTTACAAATGTCTGCCTGTTCCTGAAAGCTGGGAAAATGGTGATTTTAGCACCATAAACCCTTTGTTGATACCATTATCAGAAAAAAATTAGTTGCTTTCTTCTGCAGCACTTTTATCCCATTTTTCCCCCCAAAAAATAAAGTTGACTGCATTTTGCCTCATTTCTCGGTCCCCTCCAGGGGAATCCACAAGCTTGCTGGTACCTTTAGAATCCTCAGGATGTTGGAAGAAAAGGATGCATATTTGGTGTGGATACCTTATGAAAAAAAGGTTATGGGGGAGCCTAAGCGCAAACTACCCTAAATAGTCAAAAAAAGACGTGGCACGAGGGGAGGAAATGCCTAGCAGAGAAAGGGTTAAACTAAAGCTTTCTTGTAAATAAACTTAAAAATCTAAAATAGCAAATAATTAATAAAACACACTCCAACTTCTAGCTCCTTACATCTACCGCCTAAAAGAAAACGCTGCTACTTGGAAAAGTGATAAACTCCCAGAAGAAAAGCAACTATCACAAACTAGCAAAAAGATATAACAAAGCAAGTGTAAATAAAGAAATTAAAAATATAAATTCACCACAATAGCGAGTGAAAGAAAAACCTAATGACCTCAACCTCTACAAACTACAAATAAATAAACATTTAAAATGAAACTGATGCTTTTCTTTCATCCAACAGAAAAAGAAGCACCTGCTCCACATTAGACGGAAAAGATGCGAAACAGTGTGAAACTTATAAAAAGAATAAACATGTAGGCATACATTATAGAAGTAGTTGCATAATTGTACATGTAAATAACAAACAAAAAAAATACAAAATCATAAATATTCCGTATATTTATACTTTTACACTACTTTCAGATACAATGACAGAGAGAGCCATATATAAAACATTGCAGAAAGTAAAGCAGTTACTTGGGGCCTAATTATGAGTTTGGCAGATCATAGGACCGCCAAACTCATGTTGGAGGTGCGACAGCAGTCGGGGACCTCCGCACTAGTGGTCCAATAGCCGTATTATAACTATGGTGGTCGGACCACAATAGGACTGCTTCAAGTGCCAGGGATGCACGATCCCTGGTGGTGGCGTGGCAGTCGGAGGGCCGCAGTATGCTAGTGGTGCCACTGCGGCAACGCCAAGCATACTACAAGTTTCCTCACTGCCACAGATTTCATGGTGGTGAGCCCACCATGAAACCTGTGTTGGTGAGGAAACTAAGGGGACCCAACACAGCCCCCTTTACCCTCATGGCCTGAAAAAGCATGCAGTGGGCACATGGTTGTCCCCCCTGTCTGCATGCACCCCCTTTCCTGCAGGGCATGGGCTGCACAGTCCATGCCATTCAGGAACAGGCTTTGGCGTTCCTATTGAATGTCTTTTTAATAAGCACTACCATGGGAATGCCAAAGGACCACCCCCCAGATCAAGAGAAAATTCATAATCTGGTGTATGGCAGGCAGTTAGGTTTGGTGGTGTGGCACGTCACTGCCCGCTCCCACACCCCCAATGATCATAATCAGACTCTTAGTCACATGGGAAATTGCACCAATTGAAAATGTCACTTAGAAATGCACCAAATATTATTCTAATGCATGCTATA
Source organism: Triturus cristatus (assembly GCF_964204655.1). Classification (NCBI taxonomy): domain Eukaryota; kingdom Metazoa; phylum Chordata; class Amphibia; order Caudata; family Salamandridae; genus Triturus; species Triturus cristatus. Next base: position 383,900,445 of record NC_140584.1, on the reverse strand, counting down.
GGAGGCCAGCGACAAAAGATGGTGGTGTAATTCATGTAAGAGAGCACACCACCTCTCAAATGTGACAAAAATAGAAGTGAGGGAGGTATTGCATGACATTAGAGAGACAAACACTAGATCCCTAGAGTCCACAAGAAAAATCCTCAAAGATATACTGCCTAAAGTCCGTGAACAGATCAAGGGCCAACTTCCACCTATACCCATTAAATTGAATTAATTTAAAAAGCCTGCATAGAATACTCCTCTTTACCCTAGAATATAACAAGATATAGTAATACCTTAACATTTAACAAAGACACGTAATGAGGTATCTTCATTTTGAAAGAAAACCTGAACAATGAAAAAATGAATCCTAGTATTCTCTACAGCAAATAACTTACTAAAAATAAATAAGTAGATGGGACCTTCAAAATGTGTCACAAACATTTCATTCAGATATACACCATATATGGTGAACATCAAAACATAAATATCCCTTTTTCTATAGCCCATACTACCAACAAAAGCAACACTTACTATTAACTTTTAAAACACAGCAAACATAAAACAAATATCTACTACCCTCAAAAAGTATGCATAGACTTTAAGCAAGCCATGATTCAAGCCATTTAAAAAATATACCCTACACAGCTATACAAGGCTGCTACTTTCATTTCAATTGGGGCACATGGAGGCACCTCTAACAATGTGCACTAAGGGCCTGATTATGAGTTAGGCGGTTGCGAGATCGCCGAGCCTGTGGTGGCGGTCTGTCCACCATGACCTCAGAGGTCCAAACACCATATTACAAGTGAGGCGGTTGGACTGCAACCAGCCCGATACAAGAACACTGCCACTGGCAGGATCCCAGATCTTGGGCGGTGGTGGTGGCGGTGTGTAAAGCATCTATGAAATGAGACGATATGGATGCCAGCACCGCCGTGCAAATTACAGGTTGCCTTTCTGTTAGCCTTTTCATGGAGGGTATTTAACATATCATAATTAAACATTATTAAAACAGTGTACGAAAACACAAAACTAGAACCTAGTGAAAAGCACTACTATTAATACAACTAAGGGCCTGATTACGATGCTGGTAGGAAAGCATCTGACTGACAGTCGGATTTTCCTAGACCGTGTCGGAACCATTCTGACCAACCAATTACAATGCTTTCAGTCGGAAGGGAAACCATTCTGTCATTCCGAATTGGTTCCGACTGGCACGAGTATCCAAGTCGGTTGGAGCCAATTCTTACAGCTCTACAAACAGCATTTCTGACCGACCGATTACGATGTCGGATTCTGACAGTCTTTCCGACTCAGTCTGTTCGACATGAAAAGGCTGTCGGAAACTGACTTTAGGGGACCCCTAGCTGGCCTATTTCACCCTGAGTCCTCCAGTTTGGGGTCGAGGGGGGACCCAAGGGACCCCCCTGTAACACCATGCACAGAGTAGCAGGCACCATAGGGTGCCCCTGACGGGGTGCAAGGTTTTCCGCAGATACCCATTTTTCCTATAGGAGCCAGTGTTGTTTGGAACACAGGCTCCCATTGAGGTAATTGGGAGTCCTTCCGAACGATGTTTGGAAGCATCATAATCGGTTGGGCGGAAGCACAGACAGCGAGTCAGTCAGAACCGGATCCGACAAGGAGTCAGGCGGTTTCGTTTTTGACCGACATTGTAATCAGGCCCTCAAAGTACAAAAAACCCACTAACAACACTACAACTAACCTCTAGACCCCCCTGCATTCCTTCGCCATCAAAACCATTCGAAAAATCCTTAAAAGACGAACAGCAGCACCTTACCGCAACCTAGATCCGGGAAAAGAGAATAAAAGGAAACAAATAGAATACAAAATAAAAGGCTGTGGTTAAGAAAAATGTCTGCTAAATGAAACTAAATAAAATACTATTGTCCCATAGAAATAAATTGGAAATAATTTAAAAATGTTGAATCAATCAATGAAAACATGTAAAACAATTATTAAACATGTAAAACTTGTCAAAAATGTTGTAAAAAATGTTAAGCAGTTGTATAAAGTTAAATTAAATAATAGTATAATATATTTACAAATGAAAAAATATACATTAAAATTATGCTGAAAATATGTATGTAAAATAATTTAAAAAATGGTAAAAACATGTTAACTATTTAAAAACTGTGAAAATGCACAACATACAATACTATTTAAACATAATTTACATTTTTATTCAATTATAAATAAATTGTTAAACATGTTTTAGTTAAGTAAATATATTCAATAACAAAGTGGTCTGCATGCGGTGCACCCCACTGCTGGTGCCTGCGTTAGGGTTCAGACCATCGACCCTCATAATATCAAAACCAAGACAATGAGATGAGGCACTCCCACAGGCTGATTTGGGCAACTTCTTTTATTTGCCAAACCTCATAATTGTGCATGTTTTCAGACATCACAACGCGTTTTGACATCTGATTTCAATGATTGCTAATTACAGCCTACTTTTATGTAGTTGTCAGGCATGCTGGGATTTGTAGCCCTTACATTTTTTCAAGTGGAATTCAATGTCTTTTGTTTTCTTTTCCAATATGCGGCTAGCAATGTTCTAATACTTTGATTGATTTTATAATGCTTATTTTATTTGCCTTCAAAGTTCCTGTGTTTCGCAGTTAAAGTTTGAGTGTTGCTTTGGTGTTTCGAGTTGCACTCGTGCTTGTGGGCCCCGTCATTCAGAGGCCGCATCGGCAAAGTGGAGATGTTTTCAGAACAAACACTCACCTTTGTTCTGATGAGGCTGTTCTGTCTATCACAGGGTCACGTTTACAGCATGGTTCAAAGTCCAGCCCTCCGGGCTTTGCACTTTGATTTTTGAGGACAGATGCAGGGGATTGGTATTTCCTCGCTCCCTTTGTGATCAGTGTTTTCCATCCATGCCGGGTGCTACCGCTAACGCAAAATTTCTATGACAAAGTGGTCTGCATGCGGTGCACTCCACTGCTGGTGCCAGCGTTAGGGTTCAGACCATCAACCCTTATAATATCAAAAACAAGACAATGAAATGCTGCACTCCCACAGACTGTTTTAGACAACTTCTTTTATTCGCCAAACGTTATAATTGTGCACGTTTTCAGACACCACAACACGTTTCGACAATCCGTCTTCTCCTCTGTGGTCTTTTGCTTCTGATTTCAATAATTGCTAATTACAGCCTACATTTATGCAGTTGTCAGGCACGATGGGATTTGTAGTCCTTACATTTTTGCAACAGGAAATCAATGTCTTTTGCTTACTTTTCCAATATACAGCTAGCAATGTTCTGATACTTTGATTTTATAATGCTTATATTATTGCCTTCAAAGTTCCCGGCGTTTCCCAGTTTAAGTTTAATTGTTGCTTTGGCGTTTCAAGTTGTACTTGTGCTTGTGGGCACCGTTATTCAGAGGCCGCATCGGCAAAGTGGAGACGTTTTCAGAACAAACACCCACCTTTTTTCTGATGTGGCTGTTCTGTCTATCACAGGGTCTCGTTTTCAGCATGGCTAGAAATCCAGACCTTACGGTTAAGTAAATATATATGAATGTTTATTTTTAAGTTGGAATATATATATTTATAAATGTAAAAATATACATTAAATAAATAACAAAACACAAATACAATGTAAAAAATGTGATAAATGTAGTTATTCTCTAAAATTATAATACAAAACTTTGATTCTAATCATAAAACTATTTCTGATTATATTTCTGAACACCAACAATAATAATTAAACAATACAAACTCTTTCTACCACACACAAATAAAATTAAAACAAAAATTCCAGACTAAAATTATAAAATTAAATCATCACACTCCAATATAAACCATTTTCAAGAGAGTGTTGGACACTCAAGTGGTGATATTTACTAATCCCACTCTAATCGAAACCAATTTGGGGACAGTGTTGGACACTAAAAGGGTGTCATTATTTATTCCAATTCCAACCTATACCAATTTGGGAAAGGTGTTGGACAATAAAGAGATTAAAAAAATACTATTACATTTTAAATCTAAACCAATTTGGGTATATGTTGGACACTAAGGGCCTCATTATGATGTCGGCCAGAAAACGTAGGAGCTGCCGTGGGGATTACGAGGCACATTTTCCACAGCCTTTTTATGGTGGTCCCACAGTCATAGAAAGACTGTTGGATATGGCCTATGTGGGCCCCTAGCAGGGCCCAGTCCCCCTGTGATCTCCGCTATGAGGCCTGAGGCCACCTCAAACATCAATGACCGTGTGTGCTTGCCACACCGTGCATGGATGTTTTAAAAGTTTATTTTTTCTATTGAGGCTTGTGCTGCAGCCCGCAACACAAGCCACAATAGAAAACATACACTTTCTGACCGCTGAGGAGGAGGGTACATAATAATATGGGAAGCGGGACCATCAGCTCCTTGTTGGGCGATCCTATTTCCGCTATGATGTTGGTCGGACACTCGTCCGACTGACATTATAATCGACCCCTAATGGGATTACATTTACTATTCCCACACCAATATGAACCACTTCCTGGAAGGTGCTGGATAGCAAAGAAATTATATTTACTATTCCAGCTCCAATCTAACCCAATTTGGGGAAGATGTTGGACTCTAAAAAAGTGACATTTCCTATGCCAGCTCCAATGTAGCCATATTTTGGGAAGGTGTTGGACACTAAAGGGGTGATATTTACTATTCCCACTCCAATCTAAGCATATTTGAAGAAGGTGTTGAACACTAAAGAGGTGAACTTTATTATTTCCACTGCAATCTAAAAAATATTATGCAAGGTAATACAAACTAAACATTTTATATACACAATCGGTACTCCATACTCACACACAACTTCTGTCTATAAAATAAACTAAAATTTAACCTAAAAACGCACTAACCAAAACTGCAAACCTCTGTAGTCATATTTAAGCATTAACATATAAAAAAGAATCACTATTAATAATCAATATATTTTTGGAAATATTTGCTACCATTCCTAAACTTTAAACCATATAATAAAAAATGAGATTGTAATAAAAAAATTACAATCATAAAATAATAAAATATATAATTATAACATTTAAAACTTTTATATAAAAAATTAATTTACTTCATTTATATTATTTTATATATATTTTAAATGTATAGATTTTTTTTATCATTCAAGTGTTTTTAAATAAAAGAGATTTTAATTTCAACAGCATTAATATGTATTTAAATTTATTAACATTATTAATTTAACTAAATACATTTACAAATTTGGCCATACTAATTGCATTAATAAAATGATTAGCATAAAATGTACTTTAAAATATACACTTTTTAAAAATATTCCCACCCTTATCCCCTTAAGACCCATTATCTTGCCACAAAAAAATGCAAACCATTATTTTTATAAATTAATCTAGCTAAAAATGTAAATTTCAACAATGTCATAACTAATACAATATCTTACTAAAACACAAATACAAAATAATTAATAAACCTATAGAATAAAACATCCAGTAATAAATTACATACTATTTAACACTTACAAACAATGTAACATACAACTGTAGGCCTGATTTAGATTTCAAGATATTATGGGATTTATATTTCGGCAGAGGGGATATTCGTCACTGTTGTAACTTTGTAATCTCTCCATCAAAATCTAAATCAGGACCTATATTTTCTAAAATGATTTACTTTACAACAATATTAAAAAAATACTTAAAATAATATTTTTGCCTTCAATATTCCTGTTGATGATATTATTTACATCCCGATATTCTTGACACAATAATTTTACATCACAATATTTTTCCACAATATTTTGTTCAAACACCAAATAAACTCCACCCTGAACTATGCTTCAATAACTAGCTGCTAAATAAAACATAAGACACATCTATTCAATCTCCAACTTTCCTCTGGAAACGTTGTTCTTAATCTTTATTTAATATTTGCTTTTATTTCTGCTGTGTTATTCAACAATGCCAAGAAGATTCAGTGTAGCATTACATGAATGAACAGCTTCGTCTTGTACGACCTCAGTGGAATTTATCATTTGGACATACCCAGGTCCGGCCATGATGCCATTCATTATTCAAATGTTGAATTTATGGCTTCATAGGAAATGGTAGCTTTACAGGCTTCAAGCTCAGTGTGTGAGCTCCTCATATTGTTTTACTTCACTAGTAGAATCCCATTTGTATGAGAGGGGAGTAGGAATAAAGGCTGATCTCTTGACGCTAAACAAAAAATCTTTGCTGATACCACAGTAACTGTTTTAGGATGTTTGGCCTTTTAGAATCCACGTTTCGAAGAATTTAATGATGCCATATTGCAGGAAGGTAGATAGCTCATCATTACATGGAAAGCTTATGATTGGTAGAGCTGGGCTACAGATTGACACCAATTGGCACCAATTTAGTTTACATTGATATTGTTAATTTTCTAACCTTTGAAGACACATTTATAAAATAACGCAGCTCATTCCTCCACTAATACAATCTCAACATACGTTCTTGCTTATTCTTGCATAAACAAAGATAATAGATGTCAATTATGGGTAGTAGCTGCTACCTCTGGCTTGTCCTTTGCACCTACCACAGTTTTCTTTCTACCTCTAGTCGAAAAGGTCATAAAGGTAGTGGCAGGTAAAGAAAGTAACCATGACTACACTAGCCTGCCTATTTTCTTTAGGTTTCTCTCCTTGTCCTTCCATCAGCCCAGCAACACCAAACAAGAGGCTATTAAAGGGGCATGAGTGTGACATGAGATTAACTCTGTGATATAATAGACAGTCACAGTGGGTGGGTTCATTGTCACTTCTGCTCCCTGTGGATCTTTATGGAATTTAAATCCATCTTGTGCAAAGCGGGTCTGATTCCCAGACTGAGTGGTGTTAATGATCTGTAGTGTCTAGTTTGTTGACTGCAGGTCAAGCTCCTAAAATCTTAAACGCAAGTTGGAGGTTATATGGTCCTGGGTCAGAAGCATCATAGAGCCCCTGGAGTAATGCACTTTTACTCCTCAACCTAGAGGAGGAGTTCTGTACCTGCATGTAAAGTATGTGAGCAATGATCTTAAACTGTAAATAAGTGGAATGAGATTGCTGAAGGACCATCAAAAGACCAGGATACGTCAAAAGACCAAGACAGATTCTATGGTGGAGCAAAGTTCATCTTGCATGAATTACTGTAACCCCGTTTCAATCTTTACCTCATTAGATGTATCCTTTGAACCTGTCCAGGCTTCATTTAGACCACAAGGATAGATCAGAATATGAGACAGTACCAAAACAATCCAGTGACCTCACATTGGTCTTATCTCCTACCTGGAGTTTTCTCAAGTTTTTCTTCTTCATCGAGGGCAACCACCATGTGTATTTACAGCTGTAGAAGCCTTATCATAGAATGCTGGCGCTTCATGCTGCTGGGGTAGTTTGTTTGGCACATCTGTAGCTTGATCTTGATGGGACAATTTTAGAGCAACCCCCACCTTAGCTGAATATGTCCTTGTTGACTCACATATCATTGATAAGGCCCTAATCTCTGGTGAGAGAACCAAAAGTTCATTCAGGGGAACATTTAGAATTCAATGGTGATAGACACACTTTCGTTATCAGTAGAATATGCTAAGGGCTGTATTATGAGTTTAGGGGTCCACTGCCTGCCATGCCACCGGTGGCAGTCTGAGCAACGGGAGATCGGCGGTTTGCCCGCCATATTACGAGTTGGGCGGATTGGATTAGCGAAGACCGCTGCTGACACGGCGAGTCAACTCTGACCGTGGTGGCCACGGAGCAGGCCTATGAAGCTGTGGGAGGCTTGGATCACCAGTGAAACCGGCCTGCCAATTATGATTTGGTTTACAGCTGTGCGTGACAGTGGTAGTCCAACCACTACATCTGAGACATGAGAAAGGGAGGGCTATAAGGCCTAAACTACTCTATGCACTTCTACTCGTCCTCTATGATCAAAAAGCCCACAGGACCCATCCTGCCACTGCTCTATATGTTCAATCACATTTAAAATCCGCTCCGTCATGGACAAAATCACTGCGAAGTCATACAACTAACTGATGCCATAGACTCCTCTGCAAAACAATGCCCTGCCATGGACCAGGCAAAGGCGGTGGGGTTCCTGAGTAATTTACACAAATACAGGACCCAATCTGGGATTGTTTGCTAACAATCACCAAAAAAACATCTGTAGGATGTCCTCTTAGGTAACAATACTGGTATTGCACAGGGTTGTGGTATACAAATGGACATGTGTTTGTGAATTATATACAGTGATAATGTTGTGTGCATTATTTTGTTTTCCAAAACGGAACCTTCTCATCAATAACACACCTAGAATTGTCTGCCACAAATCTTTTGCCCTCTCTCACTTGTCTCCCATGTTATTACTGATTTTCACTAGTCATGCAGGTTGCCATTGCTAAAGTGAAATTGAAGTGACTACAACTACCATGAGGCCTTGTCACTGCAGCTCTAACCAAGTTGCTATAGTGAATGTGACACACTCACATTGCACACATCCCATGTCCTGTTTTTATGTCAAAACAACATCTGTATGGATGTGTCAGTAAAGTCAAACACACTTACTTTGCCACAGCTCTATTTTAGACTCTCACACATCACTCACATGAAAATGCAATGTCAGTCAATGGGATTACATAAAATCAGTGTGAGTACTGTTCTACGGACACAATGGACACTCTCTGCAGGGAGGTGTTGCCTCTATCAGGGGGAACCCTGAAAGGCTGGGGCACTGGGGTACTGTACATCCTCACAAAGGGACTTCAATTGGGTATAGCAGGCACCTCTAAGATTGTACTTGGGACGGGGGCAGAAGTTTAGGTAGGGGTGGGGTTGTCCTTGGGAGGGGGCTTCTTGGGTTTGGGCTCTTTGGGCCTGGGTTTTGGTTTAGGAGTTTTTTGGGGGTGGGGAGGCTTTTTTTCAGGGGTAAAGTGGGAAATAGAAGGAATGGGTTTGGGATCTTCACGGGGAAATTGGGCAAGGTATTCGGGATGGAGTTTGGGTTGGGAGGGAGTGGCAGTGTGAGGTGGTTTTGCTGTCTGCACTGTGATTTGGTATCTGTTGTTTGGATGACTGTGAGCCTTTGCATTTTTTGGGTGGGAGTGTTGTGGATGTGCTGGGTGATAAGAATGGGGGTCTGTGCCTGTTGGTGCATTGTCTGGGGATATGGGTGTTGTGGAGGTGGCTGTGTCTGGAAATTGGGTGTTGTGGAGGAGGCAGTGTCTGTGAGTGTGATGTCTGTGGGTATGGGTCTGTCTGGTGAGGGGTTTGTATGTGTTGCTGTGGTGCTTGGGGGTATTCTGCAGGTGGTGAGTATGCGGGTGAGCTGTGTGCATGCCTGTTTGAGTGTGGTGCTTGTGTCTGATGATGTGCATGCATGACTAGGTGTGAATGTGCTTGGGATAGGAACGGTAATAGGGAATATGTATAGTGAAGGGGCAGGACTGCAGTCTGACCCACAGAGATGCTCCTCAGGAGGTCAATAGCCTCCTCACTCAGGGCAGTGAGGCTAACAGGGGCAGAGGTGCTTGAAGAGAAGGAGTCTCCTCCCCTCTTAGGGGAGTGAGAACAGCCAACTCGTGGGGGAGCAACATGGAGAATGGTGATAGAACTGGGTGTGGCGGACAAGTATGAAGGTGGAACTGGTCCTGTTGGCTCTGCCACCACTTGAGAGTGTCCACTGGAGGAAGTCTCAGAAGATGATGAACTTGAGTTAATGCCCTCCAGGGTACTCCTCACACCCTCCTAGTCACTGGGTCCCTCTGTGTCTGCCGACTAACGTCCTGAACCACCGTGATCAGCTGTGTCCTCACTGACATTGGCCCTTGTCCACTCCTTGCCCTTGATGTATCTGAAATAACATGGATTTATTGTAACTGCGCTTCCACACCTGACCATCACAAATCCACTGAACCCATTGAAGTAGTCCGCATATAACACCACCTTCATGGTCCACTCCATAGGCTTCTAATTTAGCATGAGCACATGCATGCATACTACATTACCTGCAGACAGTTGGGCCACTCATGCCATATTCCCAGACAGACCCAAATTCATTGATGGATATGTCTATACTCCATTCTTTTGGCCATATTAGGATAGTTGGTCATTTTACATACTTTGGCACCTGTTGTAAACCATTGCAAAGAGATGTAACCAAATAGAACAAATCCAAGTGTGAGATTTACACAATGCCCACTTAAGGCCCAGCTTCAAACACAACTAATTAGTACTCATGACACATCATGGTGTCATGAAGGTCAAGTTGAACACCAATGTACCATCAATTACTGTTGTGGCAGACATCATGTCACAAGCAAATGTTCATTGCCCACTGATGACACTTTGCACTCTAAGGGCCATTTGTTCATTGCCCACTGATGACACTTTGCACTCTAAGGGCCATATGTACGAACACATTTTCCCATAGACACAGAATGGGTAAAACCCTTTGATACATCTGGTCCTTCATTACATCATACGTCCACTTCCATAAAATTAAATTTACATCAGAACACATGTAGTTTAACTATGCCTCACATTTTGCTGATAAAATTCCATGTAAACATTCAGGTCCAAACATTTGGGAGATAGTTACTCAGATTTCACACAGCACAACACTGCATATAGAAATATAAATCCCCAATCCTGCTTGGTACAGGTGATGACGCCAGTCATAGATTGTACATCCACAAGCCAATACACCTTTGAAAGTTTTGGGTGTCCATGAAAATTTATGACATGAAGATGTGGGATCCCTAGAGTCCCAGTGGGCAGGCACATCACTCCACTCTTTGGATCTGCATTCTCATATTGCCTTGTAAGGATAAGTGTAGACACTCACATATCTTCCCCACAGTTCTACATCTCACTCCCTAATGCATGTCACCAGTCAGTGAATGCGTGGTTTTGAAGCACAATTGCAGATGAACCATCAACTGGCAAATGCACACTGGCCTACATGTAGGCACTACTGCTGATATACCTGTAAAATGTACACTCCATTTTCACTGTATAACCTGTACTTACCAATAGGAACTGCTGTACGGTCACTACTTGTATTGTGAACTCTATGTCATGTATCATGCAATGGAGCCACCTTCAGATGAGAGACAGTAGTGAGAATACATCACCCCTCACACGAGCAAGACCAGCTGCCTTAGTGGTACAATTGTCACCCAGATTTACTGTGAACATGAGATGATTACTCAAGTTACTCAGCCAGGTGTCTGCTCAAAAGAAGAGAACTGGATGTGAACAGTACTCTGCTGTCTTCCAGGTCAGAAAGACAATAGGCACATCACAGCAGAATGCACCTACTACCACACTTACACTAACAATTACTCATCTTATGTGTGGCACACGGGCCAGCTCCAATATGGATGGTAAAATGCCTGTCTGTAACACTCAAAAGTGGCACCATGACATGTATGACTCTGGCCAGGTCTCACCCCCTTGTTGCTGCTGTTGGGCCCTCACTTGCCCATCAAAGTCCAGGTAGACCAATGCCAGTATATGGGCCATCAGGGGGGTCAGGGTCTGGTGGGCATCCCTTCTACATTGGGAGGACTTCCACAACTGGATCTCCACAATCTTCCGGGTCCAGCGTTGCAGGTCCTACCACCTCTTTTGGGTGCGGGCACTATGCCAGTTGTAAACCCCCATGGTCCACACCTTCTGGCAGATTGCTTTCCAAATGGCCTTCTTCTGATGGGAGTTGACCGGTATGTATGTAATAGATGTAGAAACAGTTTGTAACTGGAACTGTAGGAATATCTGTATTTTAACACCTAGCACAAATATTTATCAAGTGTCCACACAATACATGTATCCATGTCACATGCTATGCACAAATAAAGCATGACACACACTTCTGTGGTTATGTGATGTCTACTCCTAACCCTGGTCCAGACCTACACTGACTGAACCACTAATATCATGTAGACCAGGCCAATACTACATGCATTATGATGTGAGGTCCCATGACACACAGCATACCATTTGGACCATCTGGAGGGTATATGGTCCATAGAGACATGTACCATAGTATACACACTATCCTAAGACTAAGGTCACAAGGTAAGGCCTGGTATGTGTGACACCTCTCTGGGGGCTGTGTGGGCATGTGAACTACTCATGTGAATATTCTAGTAAATCACAAAGACTTTGTGTTGTTTGTCCTGTCATCACAGGATACCCCTTTTGCCATATGCGCCACTGTAACTGGGAAGAAACTCAACATACCATTGTATGTGTGATAGGCAATACTGTAGCCAAGCAGATGATTTACATTTGACATCTATTCAATAGTAACCTATACTCTACACTGGTCATTTCTCAATTGTGCAATAGGCCTGTACAGTGTAAGCAACACTTTCAGAAACATGTCAACAGACCTGTGTGAGTAAGGAGTATATCAGGTATGGGGAATACCTCAGTCACCATGCCTCACATTATCCATATAACAGCTATCAGGGCTTCTAGTGGTACAGGTAACTCTATCAGGGAAGATCCCTGGATTAGCAGGTCTACAGGGACATTACTCTGTGCAACAGTTCTCCTGCCACATTCAGGCCTTGCTTCCTGCAGGCTAATGCTACTTATCCCACATGAACCTCATGCATCCAAGATTTTGATACAAAAAAGTGAAACGTCTGCCCATTTCATATGTGAACATAAAGGTGTGTGGCATTCCAAAGGGGTCTGTGAGGCATAGCTAACTCCCAGACAACAGTTTTACAAAGTCTGATGTGGTATGAGTGATCAGTGGGACTTGGCTAACATCATCCTCAAATGCCAACAACTATATACAGACATGGCTCGTGGTGCAAAACCTACATATAACAATGCACATATACCATGATGTGATTTGAGAACCAATTGCAGCTACGATGAACTTGATCCCTCCATAGAGATATGCCTGTCACACAAGTAGAAATCATCCTTATAACACATTGTAAAGGTGGCCTTCTCTTCACAAAGTATAGGGTCTCATATTCCATCACATGTGTGCACCATGTAGCAGCCACAAAATGGATGCAATCAACATAATGCTTACACTCTGACACTCTGACACTGAGAGGCACATTGTAGCCTATGGAAATAGAAAGGAAGCAGTGAAATGGGGTACAACATGTATTTGTGAGACTTAACCTATTCCTCTGGTGAGCCATGGAACTTGACAAACAGGGGAAGGACCTCATCCACCATGGTATCCAGCTCCTCTGGAGTGAAAGGAGGGGACCTGTAGTGCGTGCCAGTATTGCTCTCAGAGTTGGCAAACAACAGCTAAAATGGAGGTGGTGTTGACAGCAGCAGTGTCAGGAGGCAAGTGAGATTTTTTCCAACCGCTTAGTACATGTACGCCACATACTCGATCATCAGTGTAGGTCCCCAACATTAGCCTATGGTGGTGACCACCATGCATGTGACCCCCTACCACGGGCTCGACTACTGTCCTATTAGCGAGGTCAGGCATTTGCCATGTTAGCGGTTGGGAACATTGTATTGGTGACCGTTAACTGTGTCACCACCACTACAAATGAGGACACACATGTTTGCATGTGAAATACTCCATTCCTATGTTATGTTCAGTACAAAACTTCATTTGTATAGTGCATTACAGTGCACATAAATCAAATATGTGCGGAGTACTGCACACAGTGGTTGGTGGTATGTCACATGGAAAGTTATACAACCCTCCCTATAGTGGCAATTTACCTTTGCAGGCCTGTGAAGGACACCCTACGGATAACAGGTCACAGATATCCGGAGAGCTGTAACGTGCTGACGTACTGAGAGCCGTAATGCGCTGACTTCAGACGCCGAGATTACAAAGCAGCTTGCTGAGCTGTGCGACGATCACTTTTTCTCCGAGGCTCCGGTTTCCTGGTCTTTGGCCCGGATTAATTTTCAACCTTATCACGTTTGTTGTGGTGGTGGTTCGGGCATGCCAATGGACCGCATGAACGATGAGCGGTGAGCCCGGGAGCCCGGGAGCATATCAAAGAGAGAGGTAGAGAGGCAGGGAGAGAGCCCGTGAAAGTTGAGGGAGGTCAGCGGCCACGGCCTCGGCCCTAACCTAGAGAGGCCTTGAGAGCCATCCCTCCTCCCTCCTCCACACCCTCTAGGGCTGTAAGTTGGCAGGAGCACTGCAACCACTGCAACTGAGACCCCTGCGGAACCAGCCCGGCTGGTACTTGTTGTGGCTTGCGGAGGTGTGTCAGTTGGCCCCGCTCATGCCACCACTGGAGTCCATTCTGTCCTTCTGAGGCACCTAACGTCAAGCCTGCATCTCCCATGGACAAATCAGTGGATGCAGTTAAAGCGAACCTCAGTGAGTCTCATCAAATCCCGCATGTTAAGTTGTGGTGGTGAATTGATTATTTATTGTCCCTGGTTGACCGGAGGATGCTGTGGAGGATTCCAGTGCTAAGACTGATCATTGCATGGCACTCCTTAACTTGGACACAGGTGCTGAAGGAAGGTAACCAGGGCCTGTCAAGTAAAATGGAAACTCACAATGGGTTGAAGCAAGGGTGCTTATTAAGCCCTCTCCTTTTCTCTTTGTTGTTGTTGTAATAACTTTATTTCGGTCGACGGACCATAAAAAGTACAAAAACATTAAAAAAAGACAATGAATAAAACAATGAAGAAAATTAAGTTAAAAAATTCTGCCTAATACGCCACATATATAACAGGTAGCGAGAAACCGCAAACACAATGGGAGGATGGGTATCGTAAGTCAGTATCCTGCAAGCCTGTGTAAAGTGCAGGAAACCCAGGTTCCTGCAGATAGGGATCAGCCAGCGTTTCCTAAATACAGAGTAGGCAGGACAGAAAAACAGAACATGAGAAATGTTCTCAGTATTATATGTGCATGCGGGGCAGGCTACAATGTTCGATTTGGTCCACTTAGAAGTAAAAGATCTTATAGGAAGGGTGCCATGTCTTAGCTGAATATACAACTTACGGGCAGCTGGAGGTTCAATTGAATCCATGAATTCCTCGGCCTTAGGCTCTGTTTTTATTAGGAGGAACTCAGATGACAGCCTACCCAATAAAGTAGAACTCATTAATGTCTGATGGTTTAGCGTACGAATATGAGTTAGGAGTATATTCTAAGGTATCCTGGCACAGTTAGTCTCCGGGGTGTCCCATAATCCGGGAAAGCCAAGCCGAGTACAAACTGCGCTAATGTGCTGGAGCCAAGGGATCGCTTTAGATCTAAGAATAGGCCAAATGTCAGAAAATTCAGCTCTATAGTCAGCCAATTCAAAGACAGACCACAACCTCTTTCAGTACATAATTCCGTCTAGCGCTTATGATCTCCTCTATTGGGATCAACCCAAGATCAAATCTGAGAGGGATCAACGGCGTGCTAGGCGGAAGACCAATTAGGTTTCTGACAAAAGACTGCTCCACCCTTTTAAGATCCATGATCTGCTTGTGCCCCCAGAGTTCAGCCCCATAAGTTGCTGCCATTCTTGCTTGGTGGTTGTATATTTTAAGTGCAGGGGAAACCGGCCCAAAGGTGGATTCCTTAAAAACTTTGGTTAGTCCCCCCGCTAACTGAGTTAGCCTAAGCGTAGATCTAGCAATCTGCTTGTGCCAATCAAATTTCTCTGTAAGGGTAACACCCAAATAGATAAATCTTTTGACCCTTTCCAAGGGGCTACCATAAAGTACTGGGTTAGGGCGTGTGCGCTTCGGGGGGTTGAAGATCATAAACTTTGTTTTTCCTATATTGATTTCCAACCCCCGGAGATGACAAAAATCTACAAAACCGTCAAGGATTTTTTGAATGCCCGATGATGTTCTGGACAGCAGAAGTGTGTCGTCCGCGAACATCAGAGCGGGCACTCTACCTGTAACCAGTCTAGGAGCGTCATTATTGGTCACACCATTCAGATGTTCAATAAGGCCGTTGATGTAAAGGCTGAAAAGGGTGGGTGCCAAGACGCACCCTTGGCGGACTCCTTTCAAAACAGGAAATTGATCTGTGAGTTAACCATGACTTCCGGACCTAACCTGCGCGAAATTATTTAGGTGTAACCTCGAGAGAATGGCTAGCAGATATGGCAGGAGACCCATATCCGCAAGGACTCTCCAGAGTTTCCCACGCGGGACCAGATCAAAAGCAGCCCGCAGGTCCACAAACACAAGGTAGAGGCTGCCACCCTCCACCTTGGCTGTTTTCCAGTACAGGACCTGCAGGCAAAATATCTGGTCTAGGGTAGAAGTACCAGACCTAAATCCTGCCTGGAGTGTAGATAGTATCCCCTTTTCCTCGATCCAACCAAGGATCCTATCCAAAATAACCCTCCCCATCAGCTTTTGTGATGTATCAATTAGGCTGATGGGTCTATAATTTGAGGGGGTTAGGGGACAGCCCTTTTTTAGGATCGGCACAATTTCTGCTCCTAACCAAGTAGGCGGCAGGTCATCCCCCTGCAAGATACCATTAAATAGGGCGAC
Organism: Triturus cristatus; assembly: GCF_964204655.1. Classification (NCBI taxonomy): domain Eukaryota; kingdom Metazoa; phylum Chordata; class Amphibia; order Caudata; family Salamandridae; genus Triturus; species Triturus cristatus. The sequence goes on along the minus strand of NC_140584.1, from coordinate 383,883,968 downwards.
TAGATAAGGGGCCCAAATTTTTGGTTGTGTCCCAAACAGATCCCCAGGCAGTTTATCCAAGCCAGGAGCCTTATTTGGGAGCAGATTTCCTAATGCAGTTTCTACCTCACGCATGGTAATTAATTCATCTATGGAAAGGTATGGGCGAACAGCAATAGACCGAACAAGCTCTTCAGTTCCACTAACACTATGGGATTGGTGAGATTCGATGGTATTGGTGACCGTATCGCCACACTCGGGAATGCCATAGAGGGCACAAAAATGGCTTTCCCAGATGGAAGGGGCGATATTGGGGGCAGGAACCGAGCTATGCCCACTAAGTCCAGTTGCTACTATGGACCAGAATAATCTGAAATTATTGTTACCAAGTGCAAAACCCAGATTCTCCCACTTAGCAACTTCCCATTCCTTTTTAGCATCATTAAGTGCCTTTTTATACGCAGAACGATATACCTTAATGGCTACCCTATTGTTGGTTTTTAGAGCTCTAAAAAGAGCCTTCCTGCTAGCCCGACAGAAGGCATTATACCACTGAGGGGACGAAGTCCGTGGGCAATTAACCCTCCTCTCAGGGCAGAGAATATCCTTAATTGCTACTACCAAGTTAATATGGATTTCGGATGCCCTGCCTAGGTGACCAAATTTCCCCATTTCTTCGATAAATGGGATAATAGTCTTATATAAGGCAGTAAGCTTGAAATCAGACATCTGGAAATCTGGCCATTTAACTCTACGTCTACAGTTTGTTATAATTAGAGGCACAGTGGCAGAGTGATCATCCAAAGTTTGACATTTAAGCCCAAAGCTCCCTATCTTAAGTGAGAGTACCAGGGCATTATGATCACTGTCAGTTCTTTCAATAACTCTGAACTCCTGCACCTTGTCCCAATGCCTAGCCTCTAAAAAAATGTAATCAATTACCGAGGACTGGGAGTGCCGATTAAATGTTGCATTCGCTGGTCTGTCAGGTTCCACCCTCCCATTGCACGCTCGTAATGAGGTTGTAAGCACAAATGACTGCAATTGTAGAACTAACGGGGTCCAAACCTTGACCCGAGAGGTCAATGGTTGGGGAATAGCCCACAGTGAATCAACGTCATCCGAGCCACCCATATTCAAGTCCAAGAGTGGCTCAAAATGGCAGTTGAAATCACCACCCAGAATTAACACAGTAGAAGGGTCCATTGACTGAATTAGGGTCAACAAAATTTCAATGGCCTCTGACACAAGGCCCCGCCTAACTGGCCTTGAATATACATTGAACAAGGCGATGTTTGGCCCATTTGGTATAGTCAGCAATACGCACTGAACGTCCGGGGAATTAGTTCTAATTTGTAGTGCCGTGACTCCCAAGTGCGTGCCAAACCATATGGACAATCCCCCCGCGGGCCTACCCCTCTCACCCTTACTAGCCACAGTATCAAAAGTAGCAAATCCCTGGGCTAAACTGCTTTTTAGTGCCCAGGTTACTTGTAGCATACAAATATCATGGAGGGCCATAAAGGAGCCCCACTCGGGGATGGGCAATTTACTCTTAAGGCCTGCCACATTCCAGGAAAGAATTTTAACATGGCCAGTCGGTAGATCTTGGCTGATTGACTCATGGGGCAAAGAACCATGGAGGTCAGTGGTCATGGTAGATCCAACTTCTAATACAGGCACGTGCTTATGAGACGATGCATACTGATCAGAAGAAAAAGAAGGAGCAATTACAGGGAGGATAGATTGTTCTAGGGAGGAAGTCTTCATTAGAGAAGTTAACTCAATGTTCTCACCCTGTTGCTCCATAGTGGTGGGCTTATTAATTAAAACCCCCCCCTGTCAATCGCAGTCATCAAAGCCTGAAATCTGTTTGCAACTTCCAGTGGGGTAAATAGTGGCCGATAGTCTATCCTCCTAAAACCATTTCGATGACTCCTAAAAGGTACAGTGACCCAGTCGGATGCGTTTTCACAAGCCGCTGGAGTTCGTGCATGAGTTATATACTGATTATCAGAAGATATGGATGGTACAGGCTGGTATATCTGCGATCGTGCTTAAACCCCGGGATACATCATGTGAGAGGCTGAGGATCTTGGATAAAAATATGTCAATTCACGAGGCATAATAGACCCGCTACTGTTGCCCGAAGTGTGGTTAAGAATGTGAATGACAGCTCTAGGATCTCTGAAGTTAATGACAATTAAATCCCCCTCAATGTCCTTAACTCTACGTCCCAACCAGGGAAGTCGTCGGACGTGCAATATCTCTCCATTAACATTAAAGGGAAGGGGCTTGTTTAAAGTAAGCCAATGCATGGTTTTATTTTTAAGCTCAAAGAACCCTTCCTTTTTACCCTTTGCCAGTATTGGGACTCTCGTGAGCACTACCACGTAAGGGACCGCTTCTGGAGGTAAATTAACTTGATGCCTCAAGTGGTCCACTGTCCTAGCTAAAAGAGTACCTCCCTTCTCATCTTGCATGATTCCTAATGCAGGTTCTTTCACTCCCCTTATTACTTCACCCAAATCGTTTTGTACTAGTTGTTGTTGAGCTGCATTGGGGGGTATAACCCTAAATTGACTGCCAGGGATATCCTTACCATTTTCACTTATAAGAGGTATCACTGGTACTACAGAAGGAGGGGGCACTAGATTTACAAAGTCTTTGACTACCCCCACATTATTAGTAATAGCCAGTTCAAGATCCCCCAACCGTTGCTCCATCTTTTTTAATCTTTCCATTATGGGTAATACGAGTGACCTTAAAAGTTGTTCGATACTCTCCAGAGGGGCAACATGCAAAGCTTTGTTAGACAAACAATGTGAAGGGCTAATTGGGTCAAGTGGGGGAAGTGCCATTGAAGCAGAAGAAGTAGGGTCAGTGCTTATTTCCATAAGGGGCACTGTGGATAAAATAGATGGTACACTAAACTTTGGCTTAGATACAGTATCTACAGTGGACCTTGATCCCTTTCCAAAGTCAGAGTGATTAATCTTACTTCTTTGTAAATCACCTACCCTCTTTCTTCTTTTAGAGGGAGGGGGTCTTTGGGCTTTGGACACAGCTACCCTCCCGACCTTCTTTTTAGCAACCTTAACCTCTGAGAGAGAGGAAACCATAATCGTATCAGTTTCCTTAGTAAGAGTCCTGGAGGAAGTTGAGGTATTAAGAACATGCACATTGTTAAACATATCAGGTGATAGGGGGGATCTCGTAATAATGTGGGAACATTATCTATAGGTAATAGCTCCTGGAAAACAGTAAGAGGGCTTAACTCAGAAGATGTAGTATGGGGCAAAGAGTCCGTGGGCAGTCTGTTTTTTATACATTCTACAGAACGACGTCGCTCTGCCCTGCGTTCGGCTAGTGCAGTCTCCTTCCCAATATCCAAAGCGACCCTGGTGAAATAGTCATCCAATGTACCCTTGTTTGTACCTCCTACAATTGGGGGTAAATGATTATTCAGAGTCTCGGCCATAGTAATTAAGTCGGCACAGTGGATCAGTACTCACGTAGTCCTCCGCGATTTGTTAATGGATGGGCCCGGTCCGGTCTCCTCGTGCCTCTGAGGGCCACAGAGGGCCTGCCCTTTGCCCGGGCTTCGCCCCGGGGTGCGCCCCACACGCGTCCCGCTTCGCGAGCACAGGTGTGGGTTAAATAGAGCGAGGGGAGGAACCGGGGAGAGGAACCAGGTGCAGGAGATGAGTGGTGGACAAAGCACCCTGGTCCTCGCAGTCCCGTGTGGAAAGGGTTACAATAAAATCCCTGTGGCTTTTGAAATCAGTTCGTCACCAAGCGCCAGTCACATCCACGATGAGCGGCCAGCCGATGAGTGAAGCAGAGTCCAAAGCCTTCGAGCGGCGCCCGCGAAGCGGGGGCCACGAGGTGTAAAGTACTTGCCGGGGGCGGAGCTGGGAAGAGGAACCAGGTGCAGGAGGTGAGTGGTGGACAAAGCACCCTGGTCCTCGCAGTCCCGTGTGGAAAGGGTTACAATAAAATCCCCGTGGCTTTTGAAATCAGTTCGTCACCAAGCGCCAGTCACATCCACGATGAGCGGCCAGCCGATGAGTGAAGCAGAGTCCAAAGCCTTCGAGCGGCGCCCGCGAAGCGGGGGCCGCGAGGCGTAAAGTACTTGCCGGGGGCGGAGCCGGGAAGAGGAACCAGGTGCAGGAGGTGAGTGGTGGACAAAGCACCCTGGTCCTCGCAGTCCTGTGTGTAAAGGGTTACAATGAAATCCCCGTGGCTTTTAAAATCAGTTCGTCACCAAGCGCCGGTCACATCCACGATGAGGGGCCAGCCGATGAGTGAAACTATTTTCGCTATTTTAACTATTTTAATTTCATGTAAATTCATTGTTTGATTAAATGCAAGTATTTAGGTGGTGCAAAATACGGCAGCAAAGCTTGTGCTAAAGGTCCCAAGCTATGTTCCGGTATGAGAATCTTTAAAACAGCTCCACTGGCTGTCGATTGAGGCAAGATTAAGTTCAAATCCCTTTGCATTGCACACAAGGCCATAAATAATAAAGGTCAGGCTAAGCTCAGAGGTCGGGTATCTTCTAATGTCCCAGCCAGACTCCTAAGATCCTCTCAACAACACCTCTATAGGATCACTAGAGTAAAATGGGCGAGATGGGGAGGAAGATAATTCACACACCTGGTACCAAAGTTATGGAATGGTCTCCCACTCGGTCACTGGAATATGAACTCACTTTTAGGAAAAAACTCAAAACCTGATTGATCTCCAACTAACTCTCCAGCACGGGGAAGCCCTTGGGCAGCCAATCGCTTTACAAAACAGAAACATAAATATGGCACCTAAGGGCCTGATTACGACTTTGGCGCAGCAGCAACGGCGCAATGCTGCCTCCACTGCGCCAAAGCCGCCCAAGCCACCAAAGCACCGCCGACCGTATTACGAGTTATAAATGTGTAATTCGTATTACGAAGGATTGTCCTTTGCTATTCCTATAGTGGTGCCTGGAACACAGGCACCGCAGTGGGAACAGCAAAAAAGTTGTGCCCCCTGAATGTATCCCCATGGCAGAGGAGACAATGGGGGCCCAGTAGGAGGGGCTCTGCCATGAAAAGGGAACGCCAGGAACTCGTAATATGCTCAGCAGGACTGCGCCTGTCCTCACTCAGCATATTGCGTTGTGGCACTCCTGCGCCACCACCAGGGTCCACCGCCACAACGACTTTAGAAGTTGTAATATGGAAAACGGTGGACCGCCACTGCTGCACCACTGTGAGTCTGGCAGTCAGAAGACCGCCAGACTGGTAATCAGGCCCATAGATAATTTACAAACAGCTTTCCGACAAGAAAGTATAACTTTAAAAGCTAGGGCAATAAAAAGATCTCATAACAGAGGTTTGGATGAGAGGTGTTCAAAATTAGGTGCTAGAGAAGCTAAGGAACCATTTTAGAACATTAGAGTTATATCACAATTAAATATCTTTAAACATTTACACCAAATCAAGTTCCAAAATGTATTAACATGAGAACAATATTATGTGTGTCAAAGAACCATTATATGAGGAACCGAATACCAACATAAAGGAGAAGCAGAAGGATCGAATTTAAAAGTACATTTTGGGGTAATAGCAGCGCTGTTATAACTAAAAACATGGGATTGAGTAATGTGAGCAGATTTGGAGGTATTAAATTGTTGAGCCAGATTTTATTCCAGACTTGAATGGGGTCCAATATGGATTCAAGATACTTTTTTCGCTCTAATAGATGTAGGTGGCAACAAAGTTTCATATATAAAAATGGCTTTGGGGAGAGAGTCATGAGGGATCAAATCTAGAGGTGTCATAGGAGTAGGAGTGGGAGGAACAAGGGTAGAAGGAAATGAGTGACTGTGGAAGATCGAATGGAGAGCAGAAGAGATGAACTTATATTCTTTAAAAATTAATTAGGCAATTGATATTGTATTTGCAATTGAAGGAAGGGCACAACAGAAGTATCATTTATAAATTGGTGAACAAACATAATACCCTTTTCTTTCCAATTCTTGTAGTAAAAAGATGTATGTCGATATTTAACAAATGTATTATACCAAATTTATGAGGATAAAAACATTGAGTAGAGGACGATAAAGTATGTAATAAATAATGAGAATAATTTAAAATAGGATTCTTAAAGATAAACGTACAGTTGTACATATGAATGATGTCTTTGAAAGAGAAACCATTCATTAGGGATTGTGCAAATGCACTCCATCGTGGGGCTAGCAAGTCTTCAAAATCTTTCATTAGGGCACACAACTGCTGAATTAATAAGTCTGAATGATAAAGTGTAAAACCAGAAAAGATACTCCGCCGCCACATTTTGGATGTTTGAGTTTTTAAAGGGCAAACACGTGAATGTTGATTATTCCATGAGAATTTTGGACAGATAAAGTCAATTTATGCAAAGTAATTCTGGCATCTTAAAAGGTAGCATAGAGATTGTGTAAAGAACATGTGGCACAATCATCATTTTAATGGTGTTAAGTCTGCCCCATCATGAAAAGTGTAAAGGAGACCAATGTGAAATTAATGCTCATAATTTGGATGTAATGCTGTAAAATATTATCCAAAGGTGTGGAATATATCAGAGGAGAACCATACACCAAGATATTGCATTTTTTTATTTTTGAGGGACACCATGTAAAATTAGTATTAGTAAACATATATTGATAACAAGAGGAGTTCAAGGGTAAAATTTAAGTTTTGGAAAAATTATTTTTATATCCAGAGACACTAGAGTACAATGCGATCTCCTGTATGGAAGGATCCAGGGAGGATAAAGGGTTGGCCATATATATGAGCACATCATCCACATATGTGGAGAGTTTAACCTCAAGGGTATTATGTTTGATTCCTGATATTAGAGTATTAGAACATATTCTGTCAAGGAAACGCTCTAGACACAAAATAAATAATAAAGGAGAAAGGAGGCAACCTTGTCTAGTACCTCTATGTAAAGTAAAGTATGGAGAAAAACAGCCATTGATGAAAATGCTAGCACGGGGTCAGAGAACAGGCATTTTATATAAGAAATACATTTTGGGCCAAAACCAAACCATTGAAGAGTGGCAAACATAAAATGCTGATTAATGATGTTGAAGGCTTTATTAGCATCCAAGGGCAAATTCTTGGAAGGTATAGTGCTTTTTCAGCCAGTGCAAGAATATTAGAGAACATTCTGACTTTGCCTGCAGCAAGTCTGCCTTTGATAAATCCAGATTTGTCAGATTTGACAAGCAATGGCACAACAGTTTTAAGACATGAGGCTAGGATTTTGGAATACATTGTGCAATCATAATTGTTCAAAGAAATATGTTGATATTTCCTGCAAAGGGTGTGATCTTTATCAGGTTTAGGCATAAGAACAATTAAGGAGACTAAAAAAAACCCAGTAGCTTTTGAACTCAAAAGAAATTGGTTAAAACGTCCTAATAATTTCAGAGCAAAACATGCAGAAAAGGAGGAAATGAGTTCAATTGAGAATCCATCCAGACCAGGTGCTTAGGGGGGTCATCAGGATGGCAGACGCCATCCAATCATATTTGAGACCGCCAAATTAGTAAGCTACCACCACTGTGGCGGTCAAATTGCCCATCTTTTGTATTGTGGCGGGTTCTGCACACTACAGCACCCGTCGCAGTACAAAATAACCACTCCACACATATCCCTGCACTACATGGTACTGGGGTAAACATTGTTTACAACTAATGCGATGCAACGCATTCCATTCCGTGTTGTTACATCGCATACCATTACAATGCAAGTCGTTACAAATTCTTGCTGTAGGGGGCAGAAGGTGTTGGATTTAAAATCCTGCACAGGATGGAGTTGGAATAGTAAATTATATTATTCCAATCTCCAGCACCCTCCCCTACACCAAGTCGTTGTAACAACTTGCGCTGTAATGGTATGCGATGTAACAATGTGGTCATTGTAAACACCACATTGTAATGGCGTGCGTTGTAAAGGCGTGCATTGTAACGTGGCCTATTCGGTAGAGGGATATGTACCTCCAGGGCCCATGTCCCAGGCTCAGGTGGAAAGGGGGGGCCCTCTTTGGGCCCCCAAATCCATTTCTGCCTGCCATTTAGCGGTGGGTTGACCGCCGAAGAATGACAGAATGACAGGCAGAAAGGAATATTGTAATCCCCACGGCGGTGCCTATCAGGCACCGCCGCAATTTTGGGATTACAGGGAGGTTCGACAGGTGGTCGGATAAGGATCGCCTGTCGAGACCGTCGTGATCTTTGTTTCCAACCGCCACCCATCCAGAAGCCATTATAATAAGGCGGATGGATATCTCTGTTTCCATGGCCGAGGGAACGCCACCAACAGCCTGTCGGTGGTGGTCCTCGGCCATCATAATGAGGCCCTTAGTTCGTTTTTGGACTTTGAATGTGTCCAGGATTTCTTGAAGTATAATATCAGCTTATAATTCCTCAAATTAATGGGAAAGTGAGGAAGGTTTAGGGAGAACATCAAAATATTTTAGCAAATTCTGATTTGATAGGATGGTGTCTTCTGTGCTGTATAATGGGATTGGGATGTGTAAGAAATGCCAGAGTCAGAAATGGAACTGGTGTTAGTAGATTAATTTAGAATGGGACCTATCTTCTTGATTTTTAAATAGTTGGGGACTTATTTATGAGCCCTTGTGTCACTTTTGCGCCGCCGGTGCGTCACTTTTTGTGACGCACCAGCGGCGTAAAAAATGTGCCTTGTTGCATCATATTTACAAAGTGATGCATCTAGGTAGATGCGTCACTTTGCAAACCCCTGCGCCACATTATACCTGCGCCAAGTATCATGTATGCAGGGTGGGCGTACCCACGTAAGTAATCCTCGTAGAAGTGAAGCAGTGAAATCTACGAGATTTCACTGCGCCACTTGTGTCAATATATCACACCTGCCTCACAGCAGGCATAAGACTGATGCAGGCTCTTTCACATGGGGCTTGCCCCATGTGAAAGGACACATTGCTGGAGTTGCGTCACTTTTGTGACACACTCCAGCAATGCGTCACTTTTGCGCCTACAGATACTCAGAAATACTGACGTATCTGTAACTCCTTGTGACAAGATGTGTCATACAGTAAATATGATGCATCCATCATGTCGCAAGGAGGGCGCACTGAGAAGTGACGCATCATTGCTTTCACGCAGCGATGCGTCACTTCTCATAAATGAGGCGCATAGTGAGCATTTTGCCAGCTTTATTTTGAACACCATGGAAATTTGATTTGACCTTAAGAAAGATGTGACATACATACATATGCATGCTTTAGTGTTTTAATTTGTTGAAGTAAGGATACATATGGAGAGTTCAGCATTTTGCTTCCTTCTGGCAGAGTAAGCAACAGTAAAAGCGCAGAATGAGTTTTTGAAGGTATCCCAATTATTAGAAACTGAAGAATCCCTAGGTTGGATAAATTGAAAAAATGCATGAATGAAAGTGGTAGCCTCATTTATAAAATGTGTATCAGATTTTTCTTTCCTTTCCCCTTTTTATTGGAATAAGTTGCCTCTTCAAATGCAAATCTGCAAAGATCATCTGCAATTCAGGAAATTGCTTAAGAATAATCTATCCTAACAGTATTACTTTCTGTCTGCTGTCCTGGTATTCGTGCCGAGATACCCCTCCTGGGGTGATTCATGCAAGTATCAAATTAAAATAACATAACATAACATAATAGGGAATTATTACTTTTACATCTGCTAGTTTTAGAATCAGCTTAGGATAAATCTAAGGGAACCATTACCGGTGTATGGTTAGAAATAAAAATAGAACCTATATCAGATGATTGAATAGAAGAGAGTAAGGATATGGTAATTTAAATATAATCAATTTTTTGACATTGGACCAGATTCCGATTTTGCTAGGAAAGCCCTCCATACGACTCGGATCCAGAGGACTTTCCAAGTGAAACGTGCTCCGGGAGTCTGAACGAGCAATTACGATGCTGCCGTATTCTCGGACTCCCATTGAACTCTATGGGAGCCCATTTACAGACGCGTACATAGGCTCCCATAGCAGAAAAGGGTTGGAAAAAGCATACACACTGACAGTGCCCGCCACACTGTGCATGCCTGGATCAGGGGGACCTATGGGCACAGCCCGTGACAGATCTGGAGGGCCCTGGGTGAAGGGGGGGCCTACTATGGCCCCCTGAAGTACGCTTCCAACAGCTGTTTTGTCTCACTGAGACCGAGGTGAAGCGGCTGTCCCAATTGTGCATCGTACTCGCTCGGCCGGAATACGGCTCTATAGCGTGGCACTATTTGGCTACGAACAAGTCTTACGGACAGGTTTGGGTCTCGGAAAAGATTCGATCTTCACATCATACTTGGTCGTTTGGAGCTGTGTATGATTCAGCCCTAAACAAGGGCTACGAATTTGATCTGGGAAAGCCAAATACCATTCAAAGGCCGTCTGAACGACATCGGAATCAGGCCCAAAGTGTTGTGTACATGTGAGAAAAAATGTGAATTCAATTTATCAGGATTCAATGTTTTCCAAATATCAAACAATGGTCGAGAGGCAATAGCTGATTATAATGCCTTATGAAACTTATCTGTGATAAATTTTCATTTAGACTTTCGATCTGAGAAGGGATCTAACCATTAATTGAAATCACCCGCCATAATAATATTAAGAGTACTAATATTGGCAGGATTTACTTTAACATTGCACAAAAAATGAGAATCTGGTTTAACAGGACTATAAATATTGAATAAGGAAATGTGTTTATTTGGAATTATGGCATCAACTAAAACCCATCAACCATTATCACCACATTCGGTGGATAAAATCTGGTGTAGCAATGCCTTATGATAAATAATAGCAACACCACCTTTATGATTAATAGCATGAGAGAAAAAACTATGACGTACTGTCGTTTCAATTTGACTGATTCAACATCATTACAGATTCTTGCAAAAAGACAAATTGAGAATTAAATTTAGACAAGCGCAAAAGTACCTTTTATCTTTTAAGTCAAACAACATTAAGCATATTGGAGACATGTGGATAAGGGTACACCAATGTGGGTGACAAGCTGCAAAAACTAAAAAGAGGACAACATTACACTATATATTAACAATAACGTTAAATATGAGATAAATGACAGTCATATTAAATAACATATAAGCAGTCAAAAAGTGGAAGGAGTGAGAGGAATAAAACTGAGGGGAGATAGAGAATATAAAGTAATAGAAAAAAAGGCGGATTCAGGAAAGTAGTCCAGATCAGAAAGAGAACAAACAGAGAAGTAATAATGGGCATGTCAACACCATATCAAGAACAACAGCGTAGAGAAGATGAACGTAGATATGAAGAGGAAATCCATGTATCCAAAAATTTTGAGGAAAGAGAAAGTTCAGAAGTGCAATCCAGCATATTTTGAGACTTCTGAGCATTAGTGTCCATAACGTGAGAAGAAATAGTTTGAAGAAACAGTTTTAATTTAATAGGCTCATCAAAAGATCTTGTGTAGCCTTCATGGGTTATTTTGAATGTACAAGGATGAAGGATGCCATATCGTATGTTCAGCTGTTCATCTGTGGTTGCAAAGTAAGGAACTCCTTTCTACTGGCATTGTTACAGTGGAAATGTCCCGAGAAATAAAGATATTGTGGCCAGCCAAATGGGAGACAATATTTTTCCTTTACAGCTTTCAAGATACAAAGAATGCCTGTAAATTCAAGGAACAGCATAATAATTCCCCTAGGTTTAGAAGAATGAGAATGAGTATGACCTAGACAATGTCCACATTGGATGTTGAGAGGAGGAGTAGTAGAAATACCAAGAAGATCAAGAAGAAACCACTTCAGGAAGTCAAGACTCTGGTACACCATATAGGTGAAGGTTATTTCATCAATATCAGTTTTCAAGATCTTTTGTGTGTATTTTGAGTTTTAAGATTTCCTGCTTCAGCAGAGAAAGGTTATTGGTGGCATCCTGGAGAGAGCTAACACGCTGCTCCATCTCAAATATTTTATTTTCCATAACAATCCATCTCTCCTCAATTTGTTGGAGCTTTTCATTGGTAGTGCACATTAAAGGTTTTAAACCACTTATTTCATTTAGAGTGGTGCCTAAGACTGGGTTGAGAGGACATGATAGGCGATGAGGGATCATATTTTACTCTCTTTGGTTTTGTGCTGGAGGAAATGGCCATTATGCCATCTTGGCATATTGTGTATTACGATTAAGAATGTTCATAATGTCTCTAATTCTGGCCATAAAATGAGTAACTATATTAGGGGCGCAGATTGAAGACAGAAGATAAATGAAGAAGACACTTGAAAGCAAGCACTAAAAGTGAACAATTACAGTTGTAAATTTTAAACACTAAAGTACAAACCTGGGAAGCACCAGGAGATCACACCATTGAGAAAACATCACACAAATTGCCAAAAAAGTACTTCCAGAGCATCTGTGCCACATCCCAAACACATGGAGAAAGAAGAAGTCTTAAGAGAGAAATGCAGCAAAGAATATGTGATGTGAGAAACTGCTAATATCATAAAAAGATCAAATTTAGCATCATGGCCACAAATAAAAATGTTATCTCCGTATAGCATCACATTGGCTTCAGCCAGGAAATGCTTAATGTGCACAGAAGGGAGCTAAAAAGAGTAATACATGAAGGAGAAAAAGGGCTAGTATACATGTTGAAAAGATGTTGCAATAGCCATATTTCATTTTTTTTTCTAAATGGCTGATTTTATGTGGTGAAATATCACTGAGCTCAGGCAGCACTTGCACAAAATGGCACCCACCCGCTATGTTCCCCGATATCACTGCCACAGCTGTGGGTCTGTGAAAATTTAAGAGAAAACATTATGCCGGAAGTACCTCTGCATTCAAATTTTAAATATTATTTCTACATTTTCTTTAATGCAGTTATTATTTATTTAATTTTATGGTTATGTTACATACTTTATGTATGTTTATGTTGGTGATGTTGGTGATAAATTATGTTTGTAGTATTTATTATTACATTTATATTTTATTTAATATTTCAATACAAATATTGCATTTGTAATTGTTTTAAATGTTACATTTTTAAATTTTAAATTAATACATATTTTGTATATTTTAATTATTTTTATATGTATCTAAATTATATTTGAAATGTGTGTATGTGTTTTACTGTTTGTATAAAGTGTATTCATTTTAAATTCAGTTGTATCAAAAATCATATATTAAGTTTTTTAATATATATATCTTTTTATTACATTTTTTGTTTGTAATTTATATAATATCTATATTGCTTGTGTAGTTGTTTCAGGAAATTAAAATATATATGAAACATATTTCACTTATATTGTTATTAAGTTATACTTTTTAAAATGTTAATATGTTTAATTTTTTTACTATTTTTTTAAATGTTCATATTTTTTGTTTTGTTTTCTTATACATTGTTTTATGTATATTGTTCTGTGTATTAATACACATTATAAATAGGTGTTGTAAATTATATTTATTTTATTTTTATTGCTATTTCTGGATTGGAAAAATAAAGTATCACCTTGTAGGAATACTAAATCTTACCCCTTTAGTGTCCAACACCTTCTCCAAATTGTTTTACATTGCAGTGGCAATAGTAAATCTAATTCTTATCACACAAAGTACGCGCGGCTATATGTGAACAGTAGAAGATAGAGGTAGTGTAATGTTTATGGAAAAGATAGAAGGAGAAATTTTCTTCAGGACTGGAACCTTCACTCACCATTAGGTGACATGCTTCACGATATGGGTTCCCTCCTCACACCGTCATGTGGGCTACGACTCCCCAAGGGGAGGAGCTCGGGTGTTTTTTCAAAGATGAGCGCATGAAAATACAGGTGAATGTGCGGCAGAGTGCAAAAAAAGTTAGTGAGTTAATTTAAAAGTATCTCTCTGGATCCACTGAATTTTTATTGGGTGGTCACAGGGACATGATTAAAAGCGAAAGGGCTAGGGATTAAACCAATATATCCCAAGATCAAGGTCAACATGTTGCATAGGGAGGATTTGCAAATTTGTTGCCAATTTCTCTCTGTAATGTCGTCAAAGGTGTCTGTGTCTAGCTATTTGGCCCTTTTTGAGTGCAATATTGACTTTGGTGCTGTATGACAGTCAGATAAGGTTTTATAAATGTTTTAAGCTATATAACCTGAGTAGTGCCATGTCGCTAGGCAAAAAGTTCAAATCTGGTCGTTTGTATGATTGAGTTTGGACAGTTTAAGGAAGCTCTAAAATTCTACGTTAGAGAGATTATATATTTTTCCCAGTTCTGAAAAGGGACCTGGTTAATTATTGTTATCATATAGATGTTTGATTAGACTGATGTCTTTGTAGGCCCACTAGTGGGCTACATTAGTAGTGTCCTCTGCCTTACTGTTGGTGCCAAAGTGACACCATTGTGGAATTATAGATAGATTCCAGAATATGTTTGTCTAGTAGTTTTAGAGCATTCGCAGTGACATGTAAGTATACTTTGGGAATGAGGAGATTTAGATTTTGACATTATAATGACGGAGGATGTGCTAAAGGGAATGCATAGTGTGTGTTCTTTATCAATCCAGCACAAGGGCTTTGGGGTGTCTGGGAGTAACCAAAATGGCCCTGTGCTGCTAGGAAAGAGGATTGGTAGAGGCTCCAATTTGGAAGCTTTCATCCTCCCTCTTAAAAGTTTTGTCTGAGTGCCTTATATCAGATCTTTGCTCTTTTACCATTCCAAAGCAAGTTTGATGTTATTTTATTGATCTCGTGGAAAAAGGAGAAGGATAGTTTCAAGGGTTGCATGGAGGATAAAATGTTTACTATTGGTGTGATCATCATCTTGAGGATTTGAAATCTTCCCCACCCTGAGATGTGTTTTGAAGTCTTTCACACCATGAGATGTGTTTAGGTGACTAGAAGCTGAGCAGATCTTTACACGCAAATGGTACATAATTATTTTTCACACATGATTTTTTAATATATTACTACATTGCATTTTTTAAATTTTTACTCTGCATTTAGTGTTCATGAATTTGTTCTATTTAATAAAGTTATATTTCTATACTAGTATTTAATTAAACTGTACATATACCTTTGTATTTGTCCAATATATTGTTTAACATTTTTTAAACATGTTAATACATCTTTAAAACATTTCAGTATGTTTTTGTAACATTTCCATTGATTCCTATAGGAAAATAGACTGTGTTTTCTATTCTATTATTGTCATTTTGGGGTGGATTTTGTGAATGTCGGTCCCAGTTTACTGCTGCTGTTCGACATACATGATAAGACCTTTCTTTTAGTTTTTTAATTTGTATTTAGTGTTTTAGGGGTTTGGGCATGCAGATAGCTCTAGTTAATGTGGGTTATGGTTTTAAGTTGAATTGGTAAGGTTGCTTAGTGGTAGCTTGTGCTGTGATGTCATGTAGTGTAATGCAGTCGGCCGAACAATTATTTGGTACGCCAGTACCAGCTGCTCACAACTGGGGGAGACCACACTTCCCGGCATCCTCAGACCTAAGGGGGGCTGCAACGTCCAGTTTAGGTGCCAAAGTACCATAAAGCAGGCCAGAGGCATCCCACTGCGCGGGACACCAGTACCAGCTGTTCACACTTGGGGGAGAGCACACTTTTTGGCATCCCTGGCCCAGAGAGGGGCCACAACATCCTGTTTAGGCGCTAGAGAACCATAAAGCAAGACAGAAGCATCCCACTGCTCGTGACGCATGCCATTCATGCCCAGGCAGGGTGCCGGCCAGAGCCCGGAGGAAGTTGGACTGGGCCACTCCTCTTGGTCTTCTTTTTAGAGGTACGCCTGGTTTTATTCTTATTTACAGTTTTTTTACACTCCACAGTTACCATTTATTGGACTTGTGGCACGTACAACTTAATATTATGGGGAAGAAGTACACCCCCTCTACTTCAACATCAATAGATAGAATGTTACAGAGGGCAGTGAGTGTCATTAGTATTGAGATAGATCTTACTGAGAAAAGACTCTCCCTTAATTAAACAAACTTGGCCCTACCCCTTGTCCAACCTTCTGCTGCAGTGACCAGGCTTCACCTGTTGATGCAAAGCCACTGGACTCCTCGGCTGAGTTACCATCCTTGGTCAAGAAAAGGACAGTTTCCAGTACCAGTCCTATGCCAGTCACTAAACGCTTAAAACGGTTGATTAAAAGGGGAATATCTACGCAAATGCAAGATTTAACACCAAATGCAGCTCCTACTTGTGACCAGTGTATTCCTTTGGTGGTGGAAGATATTGTCTCCAATACAGTCCTTAAGCCTTCGGAGGGGGTACAATTATTGGAGTATTGCTTTATGAAATTTAAAGATATACTGCAGGCAGTAGTCTCACCAATTATTGCACGGCTTGATGATATGGAATGTCCAATTCAGCCTTTTAATCAGTAAGTAGCTAGAGCTTGTCCAAGACCCACTGCTATAACAGTGCCAACACCCGACATAGCTGTGGGCCAACGGCGAGCCAGGAGCTCCCATAGTTCATCTGTTACAGAACAGGCTGGTTCTACTGTAGGGTTTTTAAGGTCTCAACCCTCAAGTCACTCCTCAGTGATTCCTCCATTAATGGGCGATGATCATACCCCAAATCAAACTAGACAACGTCAAGCCGGTGTGCTGAGATCTTGTGATAGATGAGGAGTAGATTTAGCAGGGGTTTTGCCCAAACCATCAAGCAGCCAGTGATTAACTTACCGCAAAACCTCCTGCCCTTATGTGTTGGTCCTAACTGGAGTCCCCCCACTGGAAAAGGACCAGCAAGAATCACATAATGATCTCCTGTATTACAAGGAGCGTGTTATTGTACATGGGTATTTTACTATCTCTGTAGAGTTGTAATGTTTTATTTGCATTTCATCTGTGATGTATGTATTGTAAGTAACCCTGGGCGGAAGACTCCGCTCTGCTATCGGATTTTGTGGATTTTTGGCAACTCCACGTTCCGCATAGCACGCAGAGTTACCAAAAACTCCGCTCTCCGCAACGGAGCGGATTTTTTTTGCGCTCAAAATGCGTTTTCGCTTGCGCGGGAGCGTCTTACCAGGATGCCTGCGTTTGCCGATGAGATTTCCTATCCGTTCGTGTGTGCCATGAGATTTGGTAGCCGACTGCACGGTCCCGCGAGATGTTGAAATTGACTTATCGTTATCGCAAAGTAGTACCCAATCTACGTAGGAAACTCAGATAAGTGGACAACACAGCCGCTACCACTGCCCACAATAGTAGTTGTTCCTCCTGAAGTAGGGGCGGTTCAGGAAATTGAGCTTCCCGCAGAGAAAGAAGAGCAAGCCTCTCTTTTAGAAGATCCATTGTCTTCCAGATCCCCAGCAAGGAAAAGGAGGGTTAGTCCATCAAGTTCTTCTGCAAGTCCCCCTTCTGATGATCTAGATGCCACTTGGAAGCCAACACCTCAGTCTGAGAGTGAGAGCCGCCACAAGACGAGGCTAGGGAAAAGGAAGGTTCCAGAAAGCCTTAGCGTTATGGAGGTAGATGTAGAAGAGGAGGATGATGACGAGCCAGTCATCATGGACATCAGTTCTGCCCCAGTGGAGACCGACATTACCCCATCCCAAATTGCTGTAAGGGGTGGGGCATGGATACCACCAACACAGGTAACACCAACACCACCTCCAGCTTCCATATTTATATTTGCAAAGGCTCGGCAGCGACCTACATCCAGCACAACCACCTCAGTAGAAGTAGGTAGTGGTAGTGCACAGAGTCAAATTCCACGCCCACCCTCCAGTTCATCTGGCATTGCAAGTGACACCTCCAGCATCTCCAGAAAGTTCAACTCCCCAGTTTGGGGCTTCTTTTCGGGTAGCAGTAAGGAGGAGAACGTTGCAATATGCTCCATTTGTAAACAAGGTGTTAGTCGGGGTAAGCTTGGTACAAACTATAGTACCAGAGACCAAACAACCCATCCAAAAACACACCACTTGATCCAGTGGGAGGACCACCTTAAAGGCCAAAAAATTAAAACTGCACCCATTGCTGTTGGTGGTGATTAAGAAGTAGAAGATACGATTGCAGTGGAAGGTGAACAAGAGGGAGACATTTTATCTGAACACAAAGTAGCCCTGTCCCCAGTAGTGCAGTGGTACTGCCCACATCCTCATCAACCTCAGCAATATCTCAGTGGCACACAAGTAAGAGTCATCTGAGAGTGAGACACCAAGGCAACAGAATACAGCAACGAAAAAAAGTGCGATGTTGAGCCTAACATCATCTGGCGTCAAGAAGTCACCTGCATCAGTGCCACCAGAAAGAAAAAAAATCCAGCCTACCAATCTCAGCATGTTTAGGTCAGAGGGGCAGTACGAACTAGGCCTGGGTGGTAAATTCCTTTCCGGTCACGGAATTTGCGGAATTTGGGTAATTTTGCGTTCCGTGGAGAACACGGAATTGCCCAAAATTCTGCATTCCGCGGCCTTGCAGAATTTTTTGATTGTTCGCGTTCTCAATTGCGTGTTCGCGCGATTTTTCCCCCCGAGCACGCAAACAGGAAAAAAGCATCGGGAACAAGCAATTCCGCGTGTTTGCAGAATTTCTGCATGCTCGCTGAGATTTTTTACCATTTTGCGGAGCTTTGCGTAGCGCGACTACGCAAATTCCGCCCACCCCTAGTATGAACGCAACCACCCAATGGCACATTTGTACAATGCGAAGCTGGATAAAATGTTAATGATGGACCTTCTCACTTTTTCTTTTGTGGAAGGGTGGGTTTTCTTGAATTTGTGACAGCCATCTGCCCAAAATGGAAGGTTCCCAGCCGGTCCTATTTTGCCAGAGTTGCGTTTCCAGCACTACATCTCAACATGCTGGAATTGCTTAGACAAGCTTTGCGGCAGAGTACTGTTCACAGTATTCATATGACAACAGACATGTGGACCAGTTGCCACACCATTGAATACATGTGCATCACTGCACACTGGATCTCTTTTGTGGGGGTTAGAGAAAAGATATCTGCAGGTGTTGACACTGCTGAGATTTTTAATGCCACTCGGAAACATGTAACTGTAGCCATGTTCGCCATGGAGAAATCTCATACTGCTGCAAACATTTTGGAAGAGTTAAACAGCAAGGTCTTAGAATGGCTGCACCCAAGAGGGCTTAAAATTGGTTTGTTGCCACGGACAATGGCAGTAATATAGTTAAGGCCGAACCCACGGTCCTGGTGTCTCTAGATGCCACCATGGCGTTCAACATGGTGGAATGGCCATACCTCTTTGTCGTTCTGGAAAAGATGTGGTTTGGACCCCAGTTTGTGAGCTGGATCCGGCTGTTATATACTAATCCCCTGGCCTGGGTGGTCTTGAATAACCGTACATCGAGGACCTTTGAGCTGAGCCGTGGGACGCGTCATGGGTGTCCGTTGTCGCCGCTCCTGGAACCGTTTGCGTCATGGATCCTCAAAGATCCGATGATCCGTGGTATGCGGTGGGCCCCTGACTGGGAAGACAGAATATCGTTATATGCAGATGATGTGCTGTTGTATTTGACCTCCCCGAGGACCTTCTTGACATGCGTACTTGATATTCTCGCCATATTCAGCAGATATTCCGGGTTCACCATAAACTGGTCCAAATCTCTGATCTATGTCCTGCATGGCGCGCCGCCAAGACTCCCGACAGGTTGCTTGATACAAATTGTGGCGGACGGTTTCCGATTCCTTGGTATCTTTGTAACCTTAAACACCACGCTCCGATACACTCGTAATCTCCTGCCACCAATTCAGAGACTGAGAAGCGACATAAGTCACTGGAGGTCCTTGCCCCTCTCCCTACTTGGTAAGGCCGTCTTATTTAAAATGATGGCTTTGCCCCGTTTTCTCTATGCTCTCCAAAACTCTATGGAGCCAGTTCCCAAATCCTATTTTAAGGAAATGGAAACTCTGCAACAAACTCTTTTATGGGACGGGAAGCCCCGGATCGCATTGCCAAAACTCACCCTCAACTGGTATGATGGCGGCATCAGTCTTCCTGATATTAGGAAATATTATTGGGCAGCTTATCTGGCTGCAATAAACCAGGGAATGTATGGTCGCCCTGATGACCCAGGATACACCATGGACAAGTGGCTCCTCCCAGGTGGGGACTACAATAGAGCACTTTACTCCAGACCCCCTAGATACCCCCTTATGGGTCCGACCTCGCATTCAGTGCAAGTTTGGCATGAAGTGAACAAGCATTTGGGATGGGACCGCAGGCTCACACTGGTAACTCCCCTATGGAATTCCGAGCAGCTGGGGAACCTCTGGCACACTAAAGGGTTTGATAAGTGGGATCTCATTGGTATTTCCCAGATAAAGGACCTCTGGGTAGGGGGCACTATCCTCTCATTTGCTGCTCTCCAACAACAATATGAACTGGCTGGTACTGAGCACTACAGATAACTGCAGGTCTGACACGCGCTCAAGACCCACTTGGCTGGTAGATCCTCCCTCCCCGAAGCATCTCCTCTCGAGGATAGGATACTGGACGGTCATCTTCCCGAGAGGTCTATCTCATTGATCTACAAAAAATTGATAAACAATATGGAAGACCCTCTCCACTCCCTTAAGGACGAATGGATTAAAGATGGAATTGAACTGGATGACGAAGACTGGCAAACAGCAGTCTCCTCCACAAGGGAAGTGGCAGTCCAAGCTAGGCTGAGGTTGGTGCAGCTAAAAATTCTACACAGAATATATATCACTGGACCAGACCTAGTACGGATGGATAGAATGGAAAATGGAGAGTGCTGACGCGGATGTGGGGAGGTGGGTACCTTTATCCATATAATATGGGAGTGTGTGAGTATACAATTGTATTGGCAAATAGTGCATCGCACTCTCCGGGATGTACTCTCAGTTGTCCTGCAACCCGAAGCCCGCAGATGTATCCTAAACATTTGGGGGCCAACTGACCTCACTTCTTACACCAAGCAATGGGTGATTCTGGCACTAATGGTAGCCAAGAGAAATATAGCGCAAAGCTGGGGAACCAGCAAACCGCCAACACTAGTCAAATGGAAGGAAGATCTTGACTGTTGTTTAGGGAAAAGTCAGTATATGTGGCCAGAGGGTGTCCTGGGAAGTGGAGCAAGTTATGGGGGCCTTGGAACTCGTATAGAGGAAATATTTGTATCCCACCAGTAATTCAGAATGATGATGAGACTCTAGAAACACCCTAACTGTCATGATTTGTATATCTGTTTTCTGACTTACTGTAACCCATATCATAACATTGGAATATTTACAATCACTCACTCTTGTCGTACAAAGATATGTAATGTCGATTTGTTTACAATAAAAAGAAATATAAAAAAAATATATATAGTTAAGGCCACGGGCGATGGTGGCTATTTCAGGATCCTGTGTTCGGTGCACTGCATTAACATTATTGTTCAAGACTTTCTGAAAAAAAGACTACTGAGTCAGCAACTTACTGACCACCTGCAGAAGAATATGCACACATTTCAGCCATTCTTTTAAAGCCCGGAAGCAGCTAAGAATCATCAACGTGAGTATAGAGTGCGAGTTAAAGCACTCATCCAGGAGGAACTAAACTTATTACATGCTTGATTGTCTGTTTGAGCAGTATAGACCAATCAAAGAATATGCCATGCAAAGACTAGGGGATGCTACTGTGAAAGGCATGACCATTGAGATGGACCAATGGGGCCTAGTTAAATGCCTGACAGAGATGCTACTTCCTTTTGAGCTCTTCACACGTGAAGTGCAAAGAGGACTGCACTATGGGCCAAGCTATCCCATTGTTGCACATGCTACATGAACAGCTGAAGGGGGTGTCTGCAATGTACGCAGGTGTGGAGGAAAAAAAGAAGAATATGAGTTGGTGGAGAGCTTATCCCTTCGCTTAGCTGAAAATACAAGGGTGCAAACTGAGATTGTGTCATCCA
This sequence comes from Triturus cristatus, assembly GCF_964204655.1. Taxonomy (NCBI): domain Eukaryota; kingdom Metazoa; phylum Chordata; class Amphibia; order Caudata; family Salamandridae; genus Triturus; species Triturus cristatus. The sequence goes on along the minus strand of NC_140584.1, from coordinate 383,862,052 downwards.
ACCATTACATTTCTGCCACAATTCTGGATCCACGGTACAAAGCAGTACTGAACACTAACACATTAATTCCTTTTTCACAAGTGGATGTTACCAAGTACAAAACCTGGATAGCTGCGATAGCCAGTCGTTTTGAAAAAGACCAGCTGGAAATTAGAGGCACGCTACTCCTGCCCACAATAAGTACTGCAGGGCAGCAGGTGTCAAGTTCAACTACAGAGCCTGAGGGCAGTGTGGTTGTCTCAACAACAGCAAGAACAGGATCATCAGCCCCATTAAAATCGGCACAGGAATGGTTTCTACAGCAAGGGCTTATTAGGACCTGAGCGGATGCAAAGGCAAAAGAGGCCGGGCAAAGCAGAGCACCCCTGATCATTGAGCAGATGGTCCAGGCCTATCTGAATGACCCAACAGAGGTCTACATTGATCAAAACCTATTGCTGTATTGGCATGGGAAAAGTCACCATTTGCCAGTGCTCAGCAGGCTGGCGATAAACTATCTGGCTTGCCCTGTCGCAATTGTCTCTTCTGAGCGTGTTTTCACTCCTGCTGGTGCCACTGTAACAGTGAAAAGGACCAGTCTTTTGCCCCAAAACGTGGGGAGGTTAACCATGATCAAAATGAGTCAGCACTTTATACCACCAGATTATACCATACCTGAAGCTCAGCAGGAAGAGGAGGACAGTGCCTTAGGTGACGGAAGTAGTGTGGTAGATGACCTACTTCTGGGTGAACCACCAGAGTTTGAGGACGAGCTCTACTTCCCTGGCAACTAGGCTTTCAACTTGTTACTTTCTTTCTTGCTTATTTACTTTTATTATTTGTGTGTGTCTCTGTCTTTCTGGCTCGAATCACAACAAATCCATTACCACTGTCTTATCTTTTTATTGCTGTATTGGAGTTACAACTGTGTGCATTTATTAAAGAAGGCCACTCCTCCTAGTCCTGCACCATCCAACCTGACTCGCCCTAAATCCATTTCTCTCAAGCCAGACATTGAATTGAGAGAACAGTACAATAAATATGTGCCTGCCTCGTTGAGTCCCTCCAAAAGAACATGACAATAGCTATCCTCCTTTCGGAGCTGAGAGGAACTGCCCCTTAAGATGAGAACAGGTAATGATGAATGAATGAATGAATGAATACCTTCTTATATAGCGCATGGCTACCCTAGAGCATCCCAGCGCTGTTAAAGACCAAGGACACTGTCAAGCATTAGAGGATGTTATTAAACAAAAATGTCTTTAGTTGCTTCCTAAAGGCAGTATGATTTAGTTCATGCCTGATGTTGTCAGGGAGTTTATTCCATTCTTTAGCTGCTAAGACCGAAAGTCGACGGCCACCCATGCGAGCCAGCCTGACCTTTGACACAACCAGCAGATTGCGTTGGTTAGATCTAAGAGATCTGACCGAATGAAGGCGACAAAAGAAAGGATCCAGAATGGAAGGGCCAAGGTTGTGAATAGACTTATGTGCCAAACACATAGTCTTAAACACAATCCTTTCATGGACTGGAAGCCAATGGAGCAGTCTAATTGAGGGTTTAGCTGATGATCGTTTAGGGACTTTCATGAGTAAGCGAGCTGCACAATTCTGTACAGCTTGCAAGGTTTTTGTTGTAGTTGCAGAGGCCCCCAGATAGATAGCATTAGCATAGTCCAGTCGCGAGAGAACCAGCGACTGTACTAATATACGTCTGGCTTCAAAAGGAAGCAAGTTTAGGATTTTTTTAAGAACTCTCATAAGCCCATAGCAAGTCGAGGCTACTTTGTTAGCCTGATGCTGGAAGTTCAGGGCAGAGTCCAACCAAACCCCTAAACTTTTAATTTTGGTATTGGGCTTCGGAGGGGGTCCAAGACACTGTGGCCACCAAGGGTCCAAATTGATTGGGGCTTTGTAGCCCAGCAGCATGATGTCTGTCTTGGCTCCATTTAGCTTCAAACAGGACGAGGTCATCCAATCAAGAACATTGGAGAGACAAGGGGTAAGATTGTTAATCCCCTGATGTAAGGTATCGTCTCTCACCAGGGAAACAACCAGCTGCGTGTCATCGGCGTAGGTGACAAGCTGAATTCCCCAAGGAAGCACCACCTCAGCCAAAGGTCTCATATAGATATTAAACAGAGTAGGGCTGAGGGATGAACCCTGGGGAACGCTGTGACTCAGTTGCAGCTGGCTTGATGACACCTCATCCTCAAAGACGGAAAAGTATCTATCTGATAGAAAGGATTGAAGCCATTTAAGAGCCAAACCGGAAATCCCTGCAAGGCGAAGCCTATGCAGCAGAATAGAATGGTTTACAGTATCGAAGGCTGCGCTGAGGTCCAGTAGGACCACTGCAGCGCAGCCTCCCGCATCTACAATAGCCCTGGTCGCCTCCACTACCGCCACCAGTGCAGTTTCTGTTCCTTGCTTAGCTCTGAATCCAGTCTGGGATGAGTGTAATGCACCAGAGGACTCAGCAAATGAGGAAAGAACCTGGTTGACGTGTTTTTTGGCTATTTTACCGAGGGTCGGGAGAAGCGAGATAGGCCTGTAATTCGCCAGATCTTCCGGGTCTAAATTAGGTTTTTTCAGTAGGGCACGAACCTTTGCCTTCTTCCAATTGGGGGGCACTACTCCTGAAGCTAAAGAGGCATTGATGACCTGCATTATCACCGGGCATACTGTTTCAGAGACCTGCTTGAGAACCGTTGGGGGGGCGGCATCCTGGGGAGAGCCCGATTTGAGGTGGTTAAGGAGCCTTTCAACATTGGCCAGATCAAGCAGCGGAAAGATTTGGAGAGCTCCAGCTGATTTAGTGGTAACCACATCCGGCGTTTCAGGGCTAATCTCCAAATCATCTGGACTATGTGAAGTTGTTACAAAAGTCGAGTAGATGTTGGAGACTTTGGATGCAAAAAAAGCGGCTAGATCCTCACAATGTTTTTGGGGATCCAACGCTGGATTAGTAGGTCTCTGAGTAGTCACCAGAGATTGGAAGATTTTAAAAATCTCTCTAGGAGCATTAGCTGCTTCTGAGATTTTACCCTGATAGTATGCTGCTTGAGTAGATTTTAGTAAAAGAAACTAAAATCCGAAAGAAATCCAGGACACGCAGGAGTGAAATTAGCAAGATTTAATGGGCAAGGTCACGCCACATCAACGCGTTTTGCTTTACAGCTTTATCACGATGTAATAACAGAGTTTCACTTCCTGTATTTTCATACTAAACAATTCATGGGCATAGAAGAAGGACTTCAATGGTAAACCGTCATTACCTAGTGCAAACAACAGCGCCATCTTTACATGTTAAATAAGAGTCTAGCGACATTGCCAAATACCAATACCGATTCCACTGTCAGGAAGCCCATGGTGACAGTATTGTCACCTGGGCAAGGTTTATAGATGACATATTCCTGATCTGGAGAGGGGATGAAAAGACAATGATAAAAATCTTCAATTTACCTCCCAGATCAGTCCTGACAATATTGTGTTTTTAGATGTGGAAATATCAATATTGAACAACAGGTTAATCACCAAATTGCACAGGAAACAAACTGCTGGCAATAGTCTCTTAAATGCCCAAAGTGCTCATCCGTCCAGCTTGATTCATAGTATCCCCTACGGGGAACTAATCAGAGCCAAGCGCAATTGCAGCTCATCCAAAGAGTATGAAGATGAGAAAAGAATCATGTGTGACAGATTTAAACAACGGGGGTATAGTGAAAAAATCATCAAACAAGCTATTTCAAAAGCTGACACATTGAATAGACCAGATCTGCTATGCCAGAAACCAAAACCATCTGAAACTGGTGAATCAGTTAGATTTATAACGACTTTTTCAAAAAGTGCGTTTAAAATAAGAAAACTGTTTGAAAAAAACTGTCATATTCTCAAAAGTGATCGTGTTCTCAGTGGATATCTAAATGATAATCCGCAGATCACGTTTCGAAGAAGCAGATCTCTGACAGATGATTTAAGCAAAAATGCCATAACCACCAAAGACTTTAATCATTCTAAATGCCCTTTAGGCTTTGTGACGTGCAAACGATGTAAGGCCTGTGCCCATAGTGCAGATTGCAAGATTTTGAATTTGCCTAAAATGAAAAGAGATTTTGTGATAAAAGGCAATTTTAACTGCAAAACAGATTATTGTGTGTACTGTTTAATTTGCCCGTGTGGGAAATTTTATATAGGAAGCACAGTGCATCAAGCAAAGAAAAGAGTTCTGGAGCACTTACGTGCAATCAAAAAACATGATATTCAATATCCTGTAGCTCGTCATTTTTTTAGTGTACACAAACAAACTGAAAAATTGCTATCTTATGTTGTTCTAGATGCAATTGAGCGACAAGAAAGAGGTGGTGACAGAGAGCGCCAACTAAGATGTTTGGAATCGAGGTACATTATTGATTTTGATACAGTGATGCCGGAAGGACTCAATTCTAGCGAAGAAATGGCTGTACATCTTGAAATTTAAATATTATGAGGTTTCCTGTAAAATGAATTTGTTTTATTTTGCATGAATATATCAAGAAGTATTCTATTGAAGTTACAATAAGTTGTTATATACAACACTGCAAGTCAAGATTATTTATAAACAAGAGTTTCTTCCTTCCCCCCTTTTTTTCTACGGACAGTTCAATGATGTTCATTGTAACTTTAAGCCCACTGGGGCGAGATTTTTCTGTTACATCGTTTAAGAAGACTTGAGCCCACTGGGGCGAAATGATTTTTCAGTATTTTTTAGATGATTTGTATTTGAATTAACAAGTCATCGGAGCATTTGAGAGGGTTCCGTGGTTATTTTCAATTCATGAATTATCTGTGTGCGCGCAAAATTAAGTGTTGACAACGAAAGTTTGAAGTTTCACTCTTTAACCCCTTGAGTGCCCCGCCCTTTCCACGCCCTGTGCCGGGCGTTTCATTAGCGGGCGGGGCTCATGACGAGATAGTCTCGTCATGGGCACAGCGCAACCGCGGCCCATGACGAGACCATCTCGTCATGGGCACTCAAGGGGTTAAGACAAAAGAATGTTTACTAAAAGGAACTTTGCAAACATACAGTTATAACTAATGCTTGCAATCAATTCAACATGAAATGTTCGCTCATGCAGTCTTTGGTATTTGGCAATGTCGCTAGACTCTTATTTAACATGTAAAGATGGCGCTGTTGTTTGCACTAGGTAATGACGGTTTACCAATGAAGTCCTTCTTCTATGCCCATGAATTGTTTAGTATGAAAATACAGGAAGTGAAACTCTGTTATTACATCGTGATAAAGCTGTAAAGCGAAACGCGTTGATGTGGCGTGACCTTGCCCATTAAATCTTGCTAATTTCACTCCTGCGTGTCCTGGATTTCTTTTGGATCAACAAAAGTTGGTAACAAATTTTTGGTTTACGGAGCCCATCCAGGACCGCCGCGTCTGAAGCACCGGACTTCCGTAACCTATGTTTGTGGATATATATATATATATATTCACTGAAAAAACCATAGGTTTCACACATGTTATAGTTAGTGGAAATTTTACTGATAAAAAACCAATGAAATTGCCCCGTTATAGTTAGCGCAGGCAACTATAACTCACGCGACCACAATCCTCTGCTGATGCTAATACTGTATTTAGACACTTATTTGCCCATGTCTTCTTCCATACATTTTTAGCTATACATATATTACAAATATTTTTTTTTCATAAAGACACATATGTCATCAGCAGAGGATTGCGGTCGCGTGAGTTATAGTTGCCTGCGCTAACTATAACGGGGCAATTTCATTGGTTTTTTATCAGTAAAATTTCCACTAACTATAACATGTGTGAAACCTATGGTTTTTTCAGTGAATTTGCAAGGTTTTTTAAATGCTAATTCCTAACTATAACGTGTGTGAAACCTATGGTTTTTTCAGTGAATTAGTACGGTTTTTTAAATGCTAAGTTTTTTTCCCTTATAATAAGCCCTGTACAGGGGGTGGGGTAAGTGTGGATAGTGTTTTTTTCCATTGTAATAAGCCCAGCACATTTGGTGGCCTTCGGCCACCAAAAGCACAGGGGGTGGGGTAAGTGTGGATAGTGTTTTTTTTATTTTTATTTTTTTACCGTACGCTTACCGTAAGCGTACGGTAAGCGTACCCCGCGAAATTGCCGAAAAAAAAATAAAACCGTTTTTGCACTTGGGGGATGTTTGGGGACTCCCTCAACATGACTATGTGGGAGGGAGTTGTCAAAACAGCCCCTTTACATGTTTTTGGGCTTCCGATTTTAAAAATCTCTCTCAGTGCGAGAGACAAAATGGCGGCCGCCGCTTCCTGGTTTCGGCCGATTCTAATGTTTACTAAGATCTAAGAGCCAATCAGAATCGCGCTCGCGCACGCCACCGTACGCTTACGGTAAGCGTACGGTAAGCGTACCGTAAGCTGGCTCAGATATATATATTGATTTAAAGGCTATTTTCTCTGAATCTACTGAACAGATTTACACCAAACCTACAAAAGGCACTTCCTTGACCTAGGGACTACCTCTCTGCCAAATTTTGAGTAATTCTGTTCAGCCATTCGGGCTGTAGCTCGTTCTAAAGGTGCTATGGAAAAATGCATGGGAAAAACGCGTTTTGGGACCCCCCTTTTATCTCAGCCCCCGCTTGACGAATCCCCCCCGAGACTTTCAGGGTAGGAGCGGAGCGTAGCGCCCCACCTATTTTGAGAAATTCGCGAGGATTCGTCGACCGGCGCCAAAGTTATTCAAAATAGAATGTTGAGGTTTTCCTATGGAAACGTGGTCCTAACTATAACTACCTACTGGCTATCGCCAGTAGGTAATATATATAGTAGATAGTTATAGTGAGGACCGAGTTCCCATAGGAAATCTGAAAATTCGATTTTGAATAACTTTGGCGCCGCTTGACTTATCTTCGTGAAATTTTCAAAACTAATGGGGAGCTCCGCTCAGCTCCTACCCTGAAAGTCTCGGGGTGATTCGTCAAGCGGGGGCTGAGAAAAAAGGGGGGTCCCAAAACGCGTTTTCCCCTATGCATTTTCCCATAGGACCTTTAGTCGAAGGTACAGCCCGAACGGCTGAACAGAATTACTTGAAATTTGGCAAAGAGGTAGTCCCCAGGTCAGGCATGTGCCTTTTGCTTAAATGGTGTCAATCTGTTCAGTAGTTCCTGAGAAAATCAAAAGTAAAATCACATATATATCTGGGCGGAGCCTAACCACACATCTCATCGTGAGATCTGATTGGCTGTCAGCACTTCATCCAAGAAGTGTTGGCAGCCATCTTGGGACCAATATACATGATAGCACCTCATTAAAAAGCATTGCAGTTAATAGAAGGTTTTAAGACTTTAGTTACATTATAAATCATTTGTTGATGGTACTATACTCATTTTAGGAATTGTGGTGTGTTCTAAGGTGATTTTACCATGTGAAAAAGCCTTCTGCTGTGATATCATGAATCATGCTTGAGAGAAAGCTATTTTCTCATGCTTTTCCCACAGAGGTTTGGAAGGTGATCTATAAGCTAAACTGAGAGCATATTTTCTGTAAATTCACATTATCTTTCTCAGTCTTGTGAGAATGAAGTCTGACATTCTCAGTAAAACATGTACATCCAACAAGGGCAGAGACTGTCAGTTGATTCCTTTGTGTTCTACTGCAGCGTCCCAGAGTGTTCTAAAGAACAACTAGAGCGCTAACAGTCCTACTTATGACAAACGTATGGCACACCTGAAGCCATCTTGGTTGGAATAAAGTGCTAACTCTTAAAACATTTAATTTAAAAAGGAACAAAATGAGGGGGTTCATTTTGCCATAGGAAGTAGGATTAGTGCTACAGAAAGAAAAATTAGGGCACATTTTGAGTGACTTCTCAAATCCTCTTCCATTTCATTAAAAAATTCTGACATGCATACTGAAACATGCACTTTCAATACCAGCAGCAGACTTCCCTGGTGACCAGTAGCTTTACTACAGTGATCTAATAAGCAACTAGAGTGCCAACATTCTGAATTTATGGCAAATGTGTGACACATCTGAATGCCTTCTTGATGGAATCAGAGTAAAAAACTGAAAGTATTTCCTACTGAGGAGACTGTAGTAAATGAGGAAATTATGAAACATCATAACAAATAAGTCTCCCAAAATGACCACCAGAGACAAAAGATCCCAAATGTAGCCCAAATATCACTCAGATGTAGCCCAAGTATAGCCCAATGACAGAATGTCCCAGAGTGTTCTAACGAACAACTAGAGCGCTAAAAGTCTTACTTATGACAAAAGTATGGCACACCTGAAGCCATCTTGATTGGAATAAAGTGGTAACACTTAAAACATTTAATTTACAAAGGAACAAAATGAGGGGGTTCATTTTGCCATAGAAATTATGATTAGTGCTTCAGAAAGAAAAATTAGGACACATTTTGACTTCTCAAATCCTCTTCTATTTCTTAAAAAAATTCTGACATGCAGACTGAAACATGCACTTTGAATACCAGCAGCAGACATCCCTGGTGAGCAGTAGCTTTACTACAATGATCTAATGAGCAACTAGAGTGCTAACATTCAGAATTTATGGCAAATGTGTGACACATCTGAATGCCTTTTTGATGGAACCAAAGTAAAAAACTGAAAGTATTTCCTACTGAGGATACTACAGGAAATTAGGAAACTTCATAACAAATAAATCTCCAAAGATGGCCACCAGAGACAAAAGAGCCCAAATGTAGCCCAAATATCACCCAGATGTAGCCCAAGTATAGCCCAATGACAGAATGTCCCAGAGTGTTCTAACGAACAACTAGAGAACAACTAGAGCGCTAACAGTCTTACTTATGACAAAAGTATGGTACACCTGAAGCCATCTTGATTGGAATAAAGTGGTAACACGTAAAACATTTAATTTACATAGGAACAAAATGAGGGGGTTCATTTTGCCATAGAAATTATGATTAGTTCTGCAGAAAGAAAAATTATGGCACATTTTGACTTCTCAAATCCTCTTCTATTTCATAAAACAATTCTGACATGCAGACTGAAACATGCACTTTGAATACCAGCAGCAGACTTCCCTGGTGAGCAGTAGTTTTACTACAGTGATCTAATGAGCAACTAGAGTGCTAACATTCAGAATTTATGGCAAATGTGTGACACATCTGAATGCCTTCTTGATGGAAGCAAAATAAAAAACTGAAAGTATTCCCACTGAGGAGACTGCAGTAAATGAGGAAATTAGGAAACTTCATAACAAATAAATCTCCCAAGATGGCCACCAGAGACAAAAGAGCCCAAATGTAGCCCAAATATCACCCAGATGTAGCCCAAGTATAGCCCAATGACAGAATGTCCCAGAGTGTTCTTAAGAACAACTAGAGCGCTTACTGTCTAACTTATGACAAAAGTATGACACACTGAAGCCATCTTGATTGGAATAAACTGGTAACACTTAAAACATTTAATTTAAAAAGGAAAGGAACACAATGAGGGGTTTCATTTTGCAGGAAAATGAGAAGGGGATTGTGAGGGAGAAGGAGGCGGTCAAACCGGTGGGGAGCAGCATTTCTTCAGTAGCCATAGTCAATGCCAATGCCAACGCTAAAAATGGGGAGATCAAGGCTGGGAATGACTTGGTCGAGCTTCCCTCAAATGCTGATGCATTGTTGGATCAGATAACTACCTCGGCATTACTTATGGCTAAAGATACAAGCCTGGAGCCGGTTTCTGTTGAGGACAAGGTGTCTATGGAGGCGTCTGTAGTTGAAGATGAGTCACCTCCTCAGGAAGCAATGATGGGTGAAGGTAGCCGTTCCGTGCAGGGCGCCAATATGACCGCTGTTAGGATATCGCCACAGGAACAAATACGGGTACAACCAGGTATCCCGAGTGATGGGGGTGATACGGTTGTGGAAATATGGATTTTTCTGATCAGTTATGTCCCCTATCTTGGACCCCAACGGTTTCATGTATGAATCACAAGTACATGTATGCTCCCTCCAGTTCCAGTTATGAAGACGCAAACCCATGTGCGTCCACCGTCAACATGTCCTCTTTCAGATCCGCCATGAATAGGCCGGATATTCCATTCCTAAGTATGAAAGGCCACCGGCTTTATAAGGTTCACTTATGCCATTTTACAGTCCAGGCGAGTAGGCCCCGATTCTCTCATCAAGCTTTTCTTGCTTTCTGCCTCTGAAGCTCCAGTCTGAGCCTGCATCTGTGACCATGAACTTTGTCTCATTCCCTGCGCGGCTCACGAAGCCTGACATCAGCCTGTTGCCTGCCAAGAAACTGTATTTCACCTTCGAAATTATCTGCTCCACTCCCTGCCCAATGCATTCCTGTCTAGTAGTTTCAGTAAACATTCTGCCAGCTACCGAGCAAAGGCCCGGCTTCTCTGTCTTTATGCAAGTAATTCATAGCCCTGTTACTATGGAAGATTCCTGCCCTCGCATCTAGTGTAGACACTTAGACGCTTGTACACGTACTAACAGTCAGTATAGTCAGTATAGAATAAGATTCTACTCTAAGAGACCTCTCTTTTGGATAACATGGTTCTTTAAACATAGGATGTTAGATATGATTTGGGGATTAGGTTGACTTGACCCTCCAGACTTCTGTCGCCACATGTAGAGTTAAATGTCAAGTCCCCTTCACCCCCTAGTTGCACGTCAATCACACGTCATACTGCTGCGCGCGCATCTCTGCCAAGTATTTCTGCTGACATTGCGAAATTATTTCATAGGTCCACCCATATGTGACATCACAACCAATGACGTTTCCTTGTTACTCCCAATTACGCCTCCTTCAGCTACGCATGTGAAATGTTATCTTTGCTATCAATTGTTACGCCTCTTGCATTTACTTCACTGTAATGCCTATTGTATAAAAGTGAATAATTATCAATAATGTATGTACTTCACTTCCTGAACCTTCGTGGTGATGGAACCTGGAGCAACCGATTATAATCGACCATTGGAATAAAGCCCATTCCGAACCTCTAATACCACGGATTCTGCCGCTTATTTACTGAGCTATTTTATTATGTTTCTGTATCAAATTAAGTCCCGGTAATTAAATTATTTACCACATGAATGGCGCCCGAACAGGGACACTTTCTCATCTCACGCGCCGGTGGTGCGTTGCAGGCCCGGTCTCCTGCCACAGCTGGACGGACAACAACGCGTACCAGCAGGATTTCCTGTATCTCCCTCCGGTCAAGCGGGGGCGACTGAGGCTGCGATCAACACCCAGACGAGGCGGTGAGAAGTGCGAAGTATCCCGACCAGAGCCTAGCTGAGAGAGCAAGATCCGAGGTATACAGAGGCCCACCAGTTTCCGAAAGTCCCGAGTCGAGTCCAGTTTCCGAAGTGTTCGAGTCGAGTCGAGTCCGGTTCAAGTTCAGTTCAGTTTCCGAGGCCTTCCGTTTCCGAGCTACCCGGTGAGTACCATTACTGGGGAGGCGTTCTGGCGTGCACATAAGTTGTGCCGGTCCAGACGGGTTTGGGTACACAAATCCGGTCTGCACTGTTTCAGCAGTGTATCTGTACTGTTTAGCAGTATATCTAGTATATCTAGTATATAAATTCAGAATAATTCAGTTAATGCCGAGTATTATGTTCAGTAATTAAGTTTCCTTAGATCGTATCATCATTGTGCTCACTTAAATGTTAAATGTTAAATGTGTTAATACGTTCTGCATATTGTGGTATGAATGACTGTTCATTATCGTGTTTATTGTATTAAGTTTGTTCAAGATCAAGTATCAGATCAGTTCTCAATATGCCGCTCTTTTCGAAATTAAGACAGATCACAACTAGAAAAGGGGTACTCGAAGAAGCTGTTCCTATTCCTCCTAGGGACACTCCAGGGTACTTCATGTATCATAAACACGGCTTAGACGCTATATTATTTCTTGATTTATGGGTAGACTACACTAAGGAATTACCAGAAAGTCAGAGGTGGCCCGCGGCTGGGACCTGGGATGCAGAGTGCATCGTGAAAGTAGAGGAAGAATTATGGAAAAAGAAAGCTAGACAGTCACAGAAAGACGCCATTGAATTATGGCGTAAAGAATCGTATAGACGTACAGAAAAAGCACGTAGACAGGAAGAGAAGAGTAAAGAGAATTCAAATGAAGTCCGAGAAAATCTATTAATTGAAGAAGGTGCACGAGTGAAATCAGAACAAATAGACAGACAATGAAATGCCCTTATGAAGGGTATGTATCCCCTTCTGGCCGAGGGATTACCTAAGGCTACTGCGGGGATACCAAAAGACTTGCCACCCCCACTATTTCCAATAAAGGTACATCCCAAGGGGCATCCTAGAACCGCAGAAGATGTTTTTCTTTCCTCATATTTAGATGACGCAGCTCCCGAGTACGCTAATTCCGCCGCACATAGACCACCTGCCAGGGAGGTTCAACACCGAGATCCAGTATCTGTATCTCTACAGCAACAAATTCCGACACAAGTTCCGGCAAGCACATCTGGTTCTGCATCTGTTCCTACAGCTACTTCTATAGCTGTGTCTACACCTATAGTTGCTGTATCGCGTTCAACTAATCCTTTCACGCCCGATACCCCAGATGGGGCTGCGGGAGGTGCTACCAACATTTTTTCTACGCCACCCAGAATAAATAAACTTACCTTTCAAGAATCTGCACATTCACGTACCCCCAAACTCATAAATGCCCGTACGCTTAAGGAACTTCTTATAGATTGTAGATATGACCCTGTGCCCGGAAAAGAGGACGAAATGACCCTGGCATCATTACGTATCAGACGAGCTGCGGTGTATTTAGGGAAGTTACCAGGAATGACTATGCATCTAGATAATATATATCATTTTGTCCAAACAGGGCGAGATTCTGAATGTATTAACAGAGCTATGGAATACCAGAAAGTGGAAATACAGGGGGAACTGTTACGTTTCCTCATAAATTGTGTGATCAGAAATCAAGACCGACCGGGGGTAGACCCGGAAGCAATGCAAATTCTTACCAGATGGAGCCAGAATATATCAGAAGGGAGACATGATAAGCAAAACTGTATAATAGCCATGTGCCGAAAGATCCGTAAAGAAATAGAACGCCTACACGAAGAGAGATTAGCGGTAGACCAGTTTGAACAAAATGAGGAGGAGGAAGGATCAGGACTGCCCACAGGACAGTCAGAAACCATAGCCTATGTAGGTAGAGGAAGATCTTGTAATAGTACTAGATGTCTTACTGACCCGATACGTCCGATATGTCTAGAAAATAACAGAAATTTTCAAACACCTATAATAAATATAAGGTCCCCCGAGCATTCGTTCCAAGCCGCTGACAAATTACTGCGAGAACGAAGGGGTTATCATTTTCTCGATTCTATGGATGAACAAGAATTAGCCAGGTCAGCCGTTCATTGGGTTGACAGTCCCGGAAAGTATGATGATGATACAGTAGCACACACATTTTTGAATCTCACCCCAGATGAACAGCGTTTAGCTGGGATTTATATGATTCAACAACTTCTTATACTATATAAAAGCCAACATTCAGATCCTGGTCCCTTACCTGATATATTGACTGAATTACTCACGAATAGATGGAGAGGTTCAGGTACTAAGCTAATTAAGGAAATACTAGAATCAAGAAAGCAGTACATTCTTTTCGTATGTCCAGAACATGTCTCACTGCCCATTAAGGAAAGAACCACGTATTACATGGACAGACAGAATCCCTTACGAGAAGTGCACCCAATAAAAGGCGAGGACAATGAGTTTAAACGTGTATTTGTATATACGCCCATATCGAAAATAGAATTGTTAGAAATGAAGAAAGTGGTACCCAGTCATGACAAAGACCCAGCGGGTTTCCACCGAGAAATTAAAGACATGTTACTCATGGGAGAGTATACCTACCCCGACATTATGACCATATTAAAGGTATTGATGCCTGCTGGCATTTATGAAAAACTCAAGGAAAAAGAGTGGGAGGTGGGAGACCAAAAGATAGACTGGACAGCATTAGAAAATGAAGAAAAGGCCCGGGGTCCAGGTTCGGGGCTTGGGGACAAAACTAAAGCACTACCAGGTTTACTAGTACAGGTACTGCCACGTTTATTAACCACAAAAAAGGAAGACTGGGGTGCAATTTCAGCCTGTAAACAAAAGCAAGATGAAGACACTAGTGATTTCTATGCACGATTTGAAAAATGTTTTGGTATAAATAGTGGCATAAAAGCAAGTAGCGAATCATACCCACATCTGTTTGTGACAAAATTAGTTGAAAATTCCTTGCCCCAAGTGAAGAATAGAGTATTAAAATTCGAGAGTACCTGGCAAGGTAACACCCCATCACAAATGTTACAAATGTTACAGTATCATCACAATAGAATTAGAGAGGAACAAGATCATGAACAAAGACGCATGAAAGACACGAAAATGAAAATGCTAGTCTCCCAGACAGTTCCAGCTGAAGGACATAAAAAGGGTACGACACATTCCGGTGATTCAGCAGGACCTGTAAAAGGGACATGCAACTATTGTAAACAACCAGGTCATTATGTACACGATTGTCCAATCTTGAAGCGTAATATCGCCACAGGTATTACAAAAGAAAGACCACGGCCACTTAGACAGGATCAGAATGAACAAGGAGCCTCGCAGCATGCACAGTCCATGCCAGCCCCACAACAGTCTATACAGTTTGTGCCAGCTGCACCTGCGCTGCCTGTTGCTGCCACACAAACCACGACACGACAGCTGTACCAGACCGCACAGTATGACTATCCTGATTATCAACGATATGCATGAAACAGCCTAGAGAGGGAAGTTGACTTACCCCTTATTGAGGTCCCTGTAGACCAAGAAGGACCTTATGTACATAGTGAATTATTAGGCCAAGATAGAAATTTTTTACTAGATACAGGGGCAAGTCGAACAACCATAAAACGTAGTGAAGTTCCAGGGGCACCCCTCTCAGGCTCACAGAATATTTCCCTTGGTTTTTCAGGAAAACCTATTGTTAATGAAGTATCACAGCCTCTTCCACTTACGATAGGACCCTTGACCAGAACTACAGATTTATTGCTTACTAAATCCTGTCCAGAAAACTTGTTAGGTATAAAAACACTGAAAGCTCTAGGAGCTATAATATGTTGTTCTCCGGAAGGAGTAAGATTGTTTTTACGTGATTTCAAAGGTCACTATGTGTCTAGAGACATGGATCCCCGACTGCAGACTTTACCTACACATCTATGGGCACAAGGCCCTACTGATGTTGGTTGCATGAATATTACACCATATCGAGTTACACTAAAGGCAGGAGTGGTACTACCACGAATGCGGCAATACAAGTTACCACCAGATGCTGTAGTGGCTTTACTACAAATCATTGACGAGCTCATTGCCCAAGGAGTGGTTGTAGAAACAGACTCCAATGTATGTAATTCACCGATAATTCCGATTCTTAAACGAACAGATCCGAAGGCCCCGCCAGTATATCGATTGGTTATTGATTTGCGCGAATTGAACAAATGCATTGTGCCACAATTTCCTGTGGTCCCAGATATCTCGTCATTACTGACAGCTATTGATTCCGAAGCAACATTCTTTACTGTAATTGATCTCAAAAATGCCTTTTTCAGCGTCCCAATAGATCCGGAAAGCCAATATTTGTTCGGATTTAGTTTAAATGGACGTAGCTTCAAATTCTCACGCGCACCTCAAGGATTTACAGAAAGCCCCAGCATCTATAGCCAAGCACTGAAACGAGAACTCGACAGTATCCACATGCCAGTTAACACTGCCTTGCTTCAATATGTCGATGATCTGCTGATCACCGCCCGAAGCGAACCTAAATGTGAAAAAGCATCACTGACAGTTTTACAATTTCTAGCCGAAAAGGGGCACAAGGTGTCCCCTTCTAAGCTGCAATTCTGTGTCCAGCGAGTTGTTTATCTTGGACACTCGCTGTCCAAGGAGGGAAGGCAGCTTACACCCGACCGCATTCAGTTAATAGCTAACATGCCAATACCCAAGACACAAAAGGAGGTACGGGCTTTCATAGGCCTCACTTCATATTGTAGACAGTGGATCCCTCAGTATGCATTTCTAGCAAAACCACTCATTCAGTTGACAACACAGGAGGCAGCCACATTGACTGTTCTCCCTTGGACTCAGGAACATACACAAGCTTTTGAAAGCTTAAAGACAGCCTTATGTCAAGCACCTGTTTTAGCAACACCATGTTACAGTAAACAGTTTACACTCTTTGTTACAGAACGCGAAGGCACTGCCTTGTCAGTACTCACACAGGAACAAGCAGGAGCACACAAACCATGTGCTTATTTTTCTAGTACATTAGATCCAGTAGCTCAGGCTTTGCCTGCATGCCTAAAATCAGTGGCAGCAACCGCTTTAGCAATCAGACAAAGCGATGCTATAGTGTTAGGACATCCATTGACAGTTCAAGTACCACATGCAGTAGAGGTTCTTTTGAATCGAACGCAAACACAACATTTAACTATAGCGCGACTTACAGGGTATGAATTAACATTGTTTCAGCCACATATAGAAATCAGACGTTGTAACACATTGAATCCTGCCACACTTTTACCTGTAATCGGAACAGACCCACTAGCCCATGACTGTATTGAAGTTATTACAATCACGACGAAACCCAGACAAGACTTAACCGATGTCCCATTGTCAGACCCAGACCTGACGTTGTATGTAGATGGTTCATGTATGAGAAAAGGTACAGGAGAACTAGTGGCCGCTTACGCAGTCACAACAGACACTGAAATCATTGAAACAAATTGCATAAATACCTTGTCCGCTCAAGCAGCAGAGCTCATCGCTCTGACACAAGCCTGTATTCAAGCCACAAATAAAAAAGTCAACATATACACTGATTCACGTTATGCATTCGGAGTTGTACATGACTTCGGCGTGCTGTGGCGAGAGAGAGGTTATTTAACTTCTCACGGTGCCCACATTCAGCACGGACCCCTCATTCATGCCTTATTAGATGCAATACATCTACCCACTGCAATATCAATTATGAAATGTAAAGCTCATACGAAGGTTACTGATATCATTTCTCAAGGCAATGATCTAGCTGACAGAACAGCTAAACAGACTGCTCAAACTCAAACATCCGACATGACAAAGACAATAGTCCCGACGCCAACACATTGTATGACGATTAAAGATCCCGCTCTTGACGTAATTGACATACAGACACATGCTACTCCAGACGAAATAAAGAAATGGACTGAATTAGGAGGGATTCAAACGGACCAAGGATGGATGACGAAGGAAAAATCTGTATGGTTCCTTCCTGATTCAATGGTCCAAGTTATCATTAACACTGTACATAGTCCAGCACATCTAGGAGAAAAAGCTATGCTAGATAGCATTCAACACATTTGGTTCAATAAACATTTACGAGCAGCAGCCAAACAAAAAGTTCGTACCTGTATGATCTGTTGTCAGTTTAACCCAGGAAAAAGCGTTCCCGTAGAACAGGGTGGATTTCAGCCTCCTGATCACCCTTTTGAAATCCTTCAGATGGATTATATCCAGATGGAACGATGTCGAGGATTCAAATATGTTCTCGTAGTTGTCTGTGCTCTGTCCCGCTGGACAGAGGCATACCCGGTTTCAGATTACACGGCCCCGACTACTGCCAAACAGTTGGTTCGAGAATTCTTCCCACGATACGGTTTACCACGTGCTGTCTACTCAGATAACGGCCAGCCGTTCTCATCCGAATTAATGAAACACGTTTCACTCTTGTTAGGCTATCAGTGGAAATTCCACTGTGTCCAACACCCCGAAGCAGCAGGTCTCGTAGAAAGACATAATCAGACCCTGAAAATTAGATTGTCCAAAATATGCAGACAGAAAGGTGTCGACTGGGTAGTAGCGTTACCAGTTGCACTCTTTTACACAAGAATGGTAGCACACTCTCGAACAGGGCTATCCCCGTATGAAGTGATCTTCGGTAGACCACCAAATATGTGGGGGACGCCTATACCACGCAAAATAACTGATATTGACTGTAATATGCTGACAGATTACCTGGCTTCCTTGATGTCTGCACTACAATCTTGTCGTTCACAGGTAGCTGCAGCTTTTCCTGACAACACTGAGGTGAAACCCCATGACGTAATTCCAGGCGACCTGGTCCTAGTGAGGAACTTTGATCGAAAGACTCAGCTGGATCCTAGGTGGAAGTCGCCGAAATTGGTCCTGCTCACCACAAGGACAGCCGTGAAGATCGAGGGCAGAAAAGGCTGGATTCATTCAAGTCATATCAAGAAATTTCATGGACTACCAGCGGATGTGAATACCACACCTCGTGTGTCTTCACCCATTGACTCAAAACTTCCTTTTGTTGAAAAGAGTAATTCCGAACTTTATAAACTAAAACTCAGGTCCAATCAGTCAAGCAATTTGATTGTTTAAGTCCTCTCCGAGGTGAAGCGGTTGAATTGTCTCTGACATGTATCCCTTGGACCTGAATAGAGAATGCACCCGAAAAATGTTGAAACGACAGGCGTACTGTAAATCACTGCGTAGTCATTGTACAGTGACGTTATTAATTTTGTTTTCCTTAAGTCTTTTAATAATTACTGCAAGTATATTGTTGCATATATATTATCCTATTTTTAGACACGTTTATAATGTTACTGCTGAACATTCTTTTAGTGAATTACCTCCGCTTGAGTTGTCTTATAGATTTGCGCTGCGCAATAACACGTTTATTAGTATGTTACATCATTCCCATCAGGTTAGCAATGCTACAAATTGTTGGATATGTGGCCGACTCCCTCCCTATCAGAATTATAAAGGAATTCTACCTCTCTTTCCATACCCGTTCACACACAACGGCTCCTGTGGAGCATGGTTTAGCTTAATCAATTCCCTAGATTCGAATTCTGCAGTTTATCAAGATAACTGGGTATGGGGAAATTTGAATTTAGTTTTACTTAAGGTCTGCTATCCTAACAAGGAGGGATTTCCCCAGAGAACAGGAACTGATCTAGAAAATGAAGTGTATGGATTAGGTAATTTTACGCTTAATCTTATGATCCTAAATGTCGAATCCGAAGCTACTCCAATTTTGCCCGCTATGTCAATATTTCCAGTAAAAGGTGAATTATGTGTAAGAAAGAATGGTTCCATACATATGGGCCATAGTAGATGCACCACTGTAGTAGAATTTAGTGATCAAGGCAAGTCTACATTTAGAGCTTCTCGTCATTCCTACTTTATATGTGGCCAGACCGCATATATACGCCTACCTCTAGATTGGGATGGTACCTGTTACATAGCATTCCTCCTACCACCTGTTTTCCTAGCTCCTCCTGATTATCATAGAAATACTCATTTAGTACACAATAGACAGCAGAGAGATCTCCCAATTGTCGATTACACTGAAACAGCATGGGAAAAATACACAGATTTCAATAAGGGTCTCTTTCCCTATATAGGTACAGTTACTAATAGTAAGCTGATACGTAGATTAACCAGAACCCTTGAAGCAGTAGTGAACGAAACTATTTCCGCCTTAGGCAATTTAACAGAAGAACAGTCTGCTATGCGGATTGTTGTGCTTCAAAATCCTCTTGTCCTTGACGTCATCCTGGCCGATAGGGGCGGAGCTTGTAGGGTCATCGGATCAAGTTGTTGCATTTTCATACCAGAAAATTCGCCATCTGTATATAAAGCTATAACCCGCCTTCATAAGATTGTAAGCCAGATACACCAGAATCCAGGCACCTGGACTTGGTCCGGTTGGTTTTGGAGTGTATTATCTACCTTTGGATGGAAGGTCCTATCCTTCCTAGGTATTGGCTTTCTCATACTATTCAGTTGCTGTCTATGCCTGCAATGTGGACCAGCGATTTGTGGTCTGTGTGCCACATCGTGTATTCCACATCAAGATTTTCGTTCAAGATCCCGGAAGAAGAAAGAAGAACAAATGATGCTATATGAACAGATCAATGGATTAATGAAGATTGATATCTCTTGACGGGCAAGTAGGGGACAAGGAGGGAATGTGGAAATATGGATTTTTCTGATCAGTTATGTCCCCTATCTTGGACCCCAACGGTTTCATGTATGAATCACAAGTACATGTATGCTCCCTCCAGTTCCAGTTATGAAGACGCAAACCCATGTGCGTCCACCGTCAACATGTCCTCTTTCAGATCCGCCATGAATAGGCCGGATATTCCATTCCTAAGTATGAAAGGCCACCGGCTTTATAAGGTTCACTTATGCCATTTTACAGTCCAGGCAAGTAGGCCCCGATTCTGTCATCAAGCTTTTCTTGCTTTCTGCCTCTGAAGCTCCAGTCTGAGCCTGCATCTGTGACCATGAACTTTGTCTCATTCCCTGCGCGGCTCACGAAGCCTGACATCAGCCTGTTGCCAGCCAAGAAACTGTATTTCACCTTCGAAATTATCTGCTCCACTCCCTGCCCAATGCATTCCTGTCTAGTAGTTTCAGTAAACATTCTGCCAGCTACCGAGCAAAGGCCCGGCTTCTCTGTCTTTATGCAAGTAATTCATAGCCCTGTTACTATGGAAGATTCCTGCCCTCGCATCTAGTGTAGACACTTAGACGCTTGTACACGTACTAACAGTCAGTATAGTCAGTATAGAATAAGATTCTACTCTAAGAGACCTCTCTTTTGGATAACATGGTTCTTTAAACATAGGATGTTAGATATGATTTGGGGATTAGGTTGACTTGACCCTCCAGACTTCTGTCGCCACATGTAGAGTTAAATGTCAAGTCCCCTTCACCCCCTAGTTGCACGTCAATCACACGTCATACTGCTGCGCGCGCATCTCTGCCAAGTATTTCTGCTGACATTGCGAAATTATTTCATAGGTCCACCCATATGTGACATCACAACCAATGACGTTTCCTTGTTACTCCCAATTACGCCTCCTTCAGCTACGCATGTGAAATGTTATCTTTGCTATCAATTGTTACGCCTCTTGCATTTACTTCACTGTAATGCCTATTGTATAAAAGTGAATAATTATCAATAATGTATGTACTTCACTTCCTGAACCTTCGTGGTGATGGAACCTGGAGCAACCGATTATAATCGACCATTGGAATAAAGCCCATTCCGAACCTCTAATACCACGGATTCTGCCTCTTATTTACTGAGCTATTTTATTATGTTTCTGTATCAAATTAAGTCCCGGTAATTAAATTATTTACCACACGGTCTTGGCTGCCCCTCTCAGTGACAAGGAAAGAGATAACAGTGAATGTTTTTTATCAGTATCCGAGGGGGCAGGATGGTCTGAGGACGACGAACATAGCTCCTATTTAGATTCAGAGAGCAATTCAGAGTCAGACTTTCCAGCAACAATATCAAGACCCCCTGAAGGCCCTGCTGTGAGGAATCAAGAGCGGGGTAATCCCCAGTATGAGCTAAGCTGGGATCACTCCTTGGCCCTGGCCCTTCAGGGATCTCCCAACACGGATACTGCCCACCTCTCACTTTTGGAAACAATACATAAAGAGATAATCGCCCATAGAGAGGAGGCCTGCCAGGACAATCGTAAGGCTCAGGCTGCAATGAGGAAGATGCAGGGAGTGGTCAGGAAGCTTTCTAAAGTATGTACCAACATGGGGGATAGAGTCTCGAGTCTGGAGGAGAGAGTAGTAATAACGGAGGCTGAGGTGGCCGCAGCCTCAAGTCAGGTGAATTCCCAGTGTTCACAGGTGGTCGACATGCAGTGGAAAATGGAGGAAATGGAGAACAGACTACGTCGGAACAATTTGAGGGTCTTGGGAATCCCAGAGGGAGTTGAGGGCTCTGACATAAGGACTTATATCATTAAACTCTTTGAACAAGCATTTCCTGAGCTCTCTAGTTGGAACTGGTCTACTGAGATACAACGGGTTCACCGTACCCCCTTCAGGCTTCGTAAGAAGACTTAAGAAGGTGATAAACCCAGGGCTGTGCTGATATTTTTTGGTAACTTTATTCTGAGACAGTCTATTGCAGAGAAGGCGAGACCTGATGCGAGGAGAAGTAGCAAAGGGGTCTCCTTCTTTGTGCGCCCGGACTTCTGCCATGCGACAGTTGAGCGAAGGTGGCGCCTGATAAGAAGATTCAAGCCTTCTTGATAAATCCAGCCCAGCTAAAAATAATTAATGAAGGCAGGACTATATGTTTTGCTTCGGAAGTCAAAGCTAAAGAGTATTTGGACTCTCTTGGCAAATAGTCTTGTCTGCTAAAGCTGTCAGGGGGAGGAATTATTATAGCCTGTCTCCAAGATAAGAAGGGCTTAGTAGATTAGGAAACTTTCCGGAAGGGAAATCGTGTCATGTATGTCATACATGTCTGAATTGTGGTATGGTCTCTGTAATTGTTTTTGTTTTTTTTTTTTGTTTTTACTTATTGTTTGCCCTCACTGCGTCCTTTGCATCCATCACACGCACAGACTAGGTCTGAGCGCTTCACAGAATGTGTTGGGGTGGGGGTGGGTTGGTTGAGGCCAAGGGTAGGAAAGGGTGGAGGTGGGGTGGTGATTTCAGGGAATAAGGGGAAAAATAAAAAAGAATGCAGTTTGGAGTATATGGAGTTTTTGGGATATTTTGTTATTCAGACTAGAATTATAGCAATGGATAATCTGTGGAAAGGGTTGGCGATTATTGATTTGAGGGCTGATCCCTGGGATGGCTGGTATTAAAATTTGTTCAATCAATATAGGTGGTATGAATGATTGGAGGAAACGTGGAAAATGGGCACAGTTCGTTAAATATAATAAATTTGATGTCCTTTGCCTGCAAGAGACTCACCTCCCCTGGGCTAGAAGGAGTCTTATGCTCTTGAATGGCTTTGAGCTGGTGGCGTGCACAACACAATCATCAACAAATAGAGGGGTTGCAGTTTTAGCAAGAACTTCGCTGGGAGGGGCCAGGCGGATTAAAGTGGACAGTACTAGGAGATGGGTGTTAGTCGAGATGAGAAAAGGTTTTACGTTGTGTGTAGTTTATGGGTCAAATAGTGACGACCCCGAGATTTTCGACTTCCTTGAATTGGAATTGGTGAATTGGTTAACTCCCTTAATATTCTGTGGAGATTTAAATATCTCAGCTGATTGGTGTAGCAACTATGCATATTCAGGACGTAAGTTGAGAGTGTTTAGGGCTCTTATTAGCTCACATGGGATGGTAGATGTCTGGGGGACCAAGGAACCCCTAAGATCAGGCTACACATATTTCTCAAACCCTGCCTAAAAATATTCAAAACTGGACTATTTTTTAGTATCATCTTCCGAAATAAATAGGGTTGAAATCATCAAACTTCCGAAGCTTCTTTCGGATCACAACCCGCTGGTCTTAACATATAAAGTGGAAGGGCAAGAAAGGGTTCGGACTAGATGGACTTTCGAAAGGAAGCTATTGTCAGATAATCGATTTGTTGATCATTTAAGGAAATGGGTAGTGGAGTTTTTTGATGTCAATAGATATAGTACATCACGAAATGGGGTCTGGGAAACATTTAAAGCATCTCTCAGAGGCGAAGTAATAAGTTGTGCAGCAAGGCTCAGAAGGGAAGATAGAAATGAGGTTGAAAGATCTACTAGGAAATTATCTTTTGCGGAAGAACAGCATTCTCTGGATATAGCACAGGGTCCGGACAGTAATGAGAGCTATAGGATACTGTTGGTTGCTAGAGCGGAATTACAGAAGTCGGTGTCGCATAGGGCAACGTGTGATTATCAATCCTCTAGGGCTAAACGATACGAAACAGGAGAACAGGCTGGAAGAATTCTAGCTTTACAAATTAAGCAGGGGAAAGTAAAAAATGTCATCGCTAGGATAGAAGAAAATGGGACAGAATTCACAGATGCTAGGGGAAATTTTAGAAGTTTTCAAGAATTTTTACCAAAATCTCTATGCTGAGGAAAAACTAGATGACACCCAGAGTGAAGAGGTAATAGACACTGGCCCTCGTGTAGGGGATCTAGCAAGGGAAGAGATGGAGATGGATATCAATAAAAGTGAGATCTCTGCGGCCCTGCGGGAGCTTGCCTCAGGCAAGGCAGCGGGCCCTGATGGGATTCCTTTGGGGGTTTATAAATGTATAGAATTTGAGATCACTCCACTCCTTATGGATCTTTTTAATGGTGTAATTCGTACTGGAGTAGTTCCAGAGTCATGGAGGGAAACTAGTATAGTGGTTTTTCACAAGAAAGGCAAGCCCAGCGAGAAACCGGGGTCTTACCGTCCCATCTCGCTAATTAACTCGGACACGAAACTATATTCTAAGATATGGGCTAAAAGGCTGGGCAGGGTCATTGGCGATCTCGTTTCCCCGTGGCAGCATGGGTTCGTACCTGGTCGAGGCACTACGGACCATATTAGGAGAGCAATAGCCCTGTTTGATGCTCAGGCTGCTGTGGGGGGAGAGTTGGCCATGATCCTGCTCGACGCCGAGAAAGCCTTTGATCGAGTGGCCTGGAACTTTCTTTGGGGGATCTTAATGGGAAGAGGATTTGGTGAGAAATGTATTAAAGCACTAAGAGCGATGTATGTTGATCCAGTGGCGCGTATTGTTGTTATGGGGGAGAGTTCGGATAAAATTTATATAAATAGAGGTACGCGTCAGGGGTGTCCCTGCTCCCCTATCCTCTTCTCTCTTTACATCGATCCACTAATCCGGAAGATTTTAGATAGTCCTATGATTAGCCCCGTGGTTAGTAACGGTTATGAAAGTAAGATCATGGCATATGCAGATGATTTAGCCGTGGTCACTACCGATCCTCAACAGGCACTAGCGGCTCTGATACAATTGGCTAAAACGTTTGGTAGCCAATCTGGGTACTTATTAAATGAATCTAAAACTCAAATCATATGCACAAAAAAGATTGTTAAATCAGACTCTAGATTTGTGGACTCAGCTAGTTATTTGGGGATTAGAATTAATGCTTCAATAGAAAATATAGTAGAGGAGAAACTTGTTCCACTCAGTAAATCAATAGAAACCGATTTGAAAAGAATCGATGTTTTACAACTATCATTGACCGGGAGGGTTAATGTGCTCAAAATGTCAATGTTCACTAAAATATTATATTTGTTTCGTGCCATTCCCCTTTTAGTTGAGGAGAAGATAATTAAAAATCTGGAATCAATTTTTATAAGGTTCGTATGGCAGTATGGGAAAATTAGACAATCTACGAACCTAATGTCACTTCCTAGGGAAAGGGGTGGTTTGGCTCTACCAAATTTGAGGCTTTATCATTGGTCATGTCTTTTAACTCAAATGTCTATTCTTTTTCAGTTACAGCCATGCCACAGCCAAGTAAATAATGATATTCAGATGCCACCCTCTATTTTTGAGTTGTTAGTTGGGAGAAAAGCATTAGGTCTTCTAATGTGTGAAATTGATCGTAGGTACTATAAAAAGGCCCGTTTTAAGATTCTGGAAGGGGTGTCTGGAGGGCGACCTCAAAATTTTGTAAAATCCCCAAGATTAATCCATACCTACATCTCTGTAATTCAAGTTTATTCCGGGGGATGGGCTTAGATAGGAATCTTTGGGTCTGGAAGGATTTGGGAATAAAGACATTAGGGGATATATCAGGGGAAGATGGTATGTGCGGGTTCAATGACCTTCAGCATAGCGCTGGTATCCCATCAAATCATTGCCTTTCCTATGTTCAAGTAGTATCTATACTTAAGGCATTAAGACCAAGGATGTCACCTACGATAGAATCCTCTATGATTGATGTGTTGGTAAAAGGGTATCAGAAAATAAAAGTTATCTATATGTCTTTACTGGATGGAATCCAAGATGATTTGGAGAAAACGGAACATGCTTTGGCAGTTAAATTAGGAAACCCTGATGTCGATTTAGATATGGCCCTGCATCTGAACAAAAACTTATTTCGTTCTACGAATCTGCGGGCCCAGCATTACAAAACTCTGTTTGATCTTTATTTTACCCCCGCAAAGCCTTACTCATGGGGGGTCAGGGAAGATGATAGATGCCCCAGATGTAATATGGGGCATGCTGATCTGTTACATATGTTTTTTAATTGTGGTTCGCTAGTAGCAATTCAGGGAGAGATAGGGAAATTTTGGGAGGGAGTATTAGGACGAAAGATTGATCTATCTCCCTCCCTGATGTTATTGGGAATAGACAATAGGTTAAATCTTGGGAAAGTCGAGGAAGCCTTGGTTTTTATTTCTGCTGCTGTACTTCGGATCTTAATTTCCTCAGGGTGGAAGGACATGAATGCTCCGTCATTTCAAATGTGGTTGTCTAGATTATTGGGTATGCATAATATTGAGATGTCCTTATACGCCCAGAAGGGGAAGAAAGCCGGTGATTTCGGTTTATCCATTTGGGCCCCCATTTCAAACTGGAGGGAGGCTAGAATGAAAGAGGGAGAGAATATGGTACCATGAATTATTTATTTATGTTGACCTTTTGGCTTTTCTCCGAATGTTAAGTTTGTGAAGATATACAATATTTGTAATGCTGCTAATTCTTTTTTTTCAATAGGTCTTTTTCTTGTTTATGTTTTGTAACAGTATGTCTAAACTGCATAAATTAAAAATAAATTAAAAAAAAAAAAAAAGAGGGGGTTCATTTTGCCATAGAAATTATGATTAGTGCTGAAGAAAGAAAAATTAGGGCACATTTTGAGTGACTTCTCAAATCCTCTTCTATTTCATTAAAAAATTCTGATATACAGACTGAAACATGCACTTTTAATACCAGCAGCAGACTTCCGTGGTGAGCAGTAGCTTTACTACAGTGATCTAATAAGCAACTAGAGTGCTAACATTCAGAATTTATGGCAAATGTGTGACATATCTGAATACCTTCTTGATGGAATCAAAGTAAAAAACTGAAAGCATTTCCTACTGAGGAGAATGCAGTAAATGAGGAAATTAGGAAACTTCATAACAAATAAATCTCCCAAGATGGCCACCAGAGACAAAAGAGCCCAAATGCAGCACAAATATCACCCAGATGTAGCCCACATGTAGCCCAATGACAGAAGTGTGCAAAACACTTATTTTTTGTGTATTTGCAGTTTTATATAGTGCAGACTTGTCAGGTATTGGAGTGCTTTACATGAGCATTGGTTACATCACACAAGATCAAATTCATTTTGGTTGTAGACATGGGGAGATTAAGTGATTTGACCAGAATCACAGAATGTTGAGCTGAAGCAGAAACTCCAACCTGGTTCCCCAGTTGCAAAGTCTGCAGCTCTGGAAGTAACACCACATCCTCTCCCCTAGGTGCAACATTTAATCAAGTGGTCAACTGGATAAAAAAACATAAAGATTACAAATAATTTAAAAGTTCTTTGTCGCTATTTGAAAACTCAGAAAAGATGTCCTCATTTTAGTTTTTAGAGCACTAACCATAATTTTGATGCAAATAAGACCCTCTCATATATGTAATTTCTAAAGGAAATACTCTAGGTATTACAGTTTTGATTACATCAAGATGACGTCAGGCGTTCCACACTTTTGTAATAAATATAGAATGTTAGCAATCTAGTGGTTCATTGGGATACTGTTGAGAGGCAGAGGCCAGGGGCACGGACTCTGAAAATTGAAGGCAGGTAGGAGAGTGCAGATGCAACAATTTGACCACACTTGGCAGGCAGGAAGGGCAGTGGCAGCACAACAGACTATGGAGGGCAGTGGAAAGGGGGGCAGGGGCAACAAAACAACAATACAGGACTGGCAAGAGAGGCTGTGGCAATATAATAGACCATTGTGGGCAGAAGGAAGAGGCAGTGGTAGTACAACCATACATGCCAACAGACCTGTTTCAGCCAGGAAACGTCCAATGTTTTAAGCTCAAATGCGCTTTATTTGATCTGTCTCCTGTCTACAATCTCCTCTTTTTCAATGTAAGTCAAAGGGGAAAATCAATACCCCAGTTTTCTTTCAAAACCTCCCTCTTACCAAGTTCAAAATGTTCGCACGTATGGTACATTGGATCATGGTAGGCAGGAGGAATTGGGGTAGGGACATGGACTCGGATAACAGAGGACAGGAGGGACATGGAGAGGTGCACCAAACTGACCCTACAGGGCAGGCATCAGGGTTTGTAGCAGCACAATACACCACACAGCGCATGCGGGACGGGAGTGCAGCACAACAATCCATAGAAAGCAATAGGGAGGGTACAGGACCATGCACATGGACAACAGAGAACAGAGGGGAAAGAGGCAATGGTAGCTAGCTGACCATAATGGAGAGACAGGAGAGAAAGCTGCAGCATAACAGACCATAAAGGGCAGGAGGGACGGATCAGGGGCATTACAATGGAACAGACAAGACAGGAGGGAGGGAATAGGGGTCTGCACATGGAAACAGAGGGCTGGGGGCAAGGGGGCAGGGAAGGAGCAGCAAGATGACCATGGAGGTCAGGCAGGATGGGCACTAGAAAAAAGACACACCATGGAGAGCAACAATGAGACTATGATGGCATACACACAGACCATGGAGGAAAGGTGGGAGGGGGTCAGAGGAAGCTAGCTGACCACACAGGGAAGGTGGGAAGGGCCATGGCAGCACAGAAGACCATGCATGGCAAGCAGGAGGGTTAGTGGCAGCACAATGGCTATGATGGGGAAGAAGGAAGGTGCAGGGGCATGCACAAAGGACCATGGAGGATAGAAGGGAGGGTCAGGACCTGGGCACAGACAAGAGAGTTCAGGGGAAGGGGCCTCACAACAGACCGCGCGGGGCAGGCAAGAGTAGCAGTTGCAGCACAACAGACCAGGGAGGGCAGAAGAGTGTGGCAGTAAAATGGACCATGGAGGACAGGAGGAAGGGGATAGGGGCATGGCATGTGGACAGGCAGGGTGGAGGTGCAGGGACAGGTTACAGTCATCTGACAATGCTAGGCAGGTGGGAGGGGAGTTGCAGCTCAACAGAACACTCAGAGTAGATAGGAGTGGCAGGTCCATGAAACATGGTGGGCAAAAAGGATGGAGCAGGGGCATGGACAAAGATATCGGAGTGCAGGGGGAAGGAGAATAGGGGCAGCAAGCTAAGCACAGAGGCTAAGCAGGAGGTCAATGATGGGCCATAGAATTGGGCAATGGAGTGCAGGGGGAGTGGACTGGTACATCATGCTAGATGGAGGGCAGTGGCAGCACATCAGACCATGCATGGCAGGAAGGGAGGAGGATAGTCCATGGATTCAGACAACAGAGGATAGGGAGGAGGTGGATGGGGCAGCAAACTAACTGTTCGGAGAAGGTGGGTATTCGGAACTTTATTGTTTTTAAAATGTGTGTCTGTGCGAACTACTTAAAATATGAACAAGTATGCAGCATAATCTCACTTTTATTCAGGAAGAAGAGGACGTTTGTGACTGTGACTCCGGGCTCACTTGGCAGAAACACCCCCTGACCCTCCACCCCCATCGCAAAATGTAATGCCCGTGAAAAGGGTAGGTGGACGCAGTGTTATATAGAACATAGTCCTGAGAGCACGATTGAAAATGAAAACTAGATATAGTATATGGTATAAACTATGCACCAAAAAGTGTGATATAAGATGAACCGGGGTGTGAAATATAATATGCAATACATTGTGCGCAATGACAGATTCATTGGAGCGCGCAAGATAGCACAGGCACTAGCGCGTGCTATGCGATATGCGCCTTGGAGTGTAATATGCACAGGGCAGTGTTGTGTAACCTAACTAGTCTCTAAAGTTGTAATATAAAATATGTGCTGGGGAGTGTAACGTTGCATATGCACTGTGACAAAGATATGAATCCCAGATTGTATTATGTATGGCATAGCGCTGTGCGTTATATCAATAGGCATCGAGGAAGGCACGTGAGATGGGGCAATATAACCCGTGCGAAGACAAGTGTGGCATGACATATTCACGGGGTGGTGTTACAGTGCACATGGGCTAGAGAGTGTCATAGCATACGCACTAGCTGGTGGAATACAACACAGAGGTGGGAGGCACTCGGCGGGCACTGGAGGGTGTAACACAGCATTGGGCTCAGCCAGGAGCATGCTGTGACTCTCAAGTGAGGTTCGTCTCCTTTTCACCTGTCTGCAATGGCGCTTACTGGACGTACCTAGTGGGCTATTTTGCCCCTAGGGATCCTCAGGATTCAAGGGGACTTAATCTTCCAACTTAAAAAATGGCCACAGGGCGTGTTTACACAGTGGGGAAGGGAGGGGACGGGACCTGAGGTGACGTGTGCAAACACGCCCTATGGCGCGTTTTAAGTTGGGGAAATAATTCCCCTTCAATCCTGAGGGCCCCTGGAGGGCTAACTAGCCCACCAGGGGCTTCCAGTAAGCGCCACTGAGCTGCGTTACAGAGAGGTGGTCCAGGCCGTGCCACTTTTTACACCTCTCTGCAACGCAGCTCTGTGGCGCTTACTGGAGGTACCTAGTGGGCTAGATGGACCCTATGGGCCCTCAGGATTCAAATGAACTTAATCTCCCAACTAAAAACGGCCACAGGGCGTGTTTACACAGTGAAGAGGGGAGGGGATGGGTCCTGAGTTAACGTGTGCAAACAAGCCCTGTGGTGCGTTTTAAGTTGGGGTAATAATTCCCTTCATTCCTGAGGGACCCTGGGGGCCAACTAGCCCACCAGGTGCTTCCAGTAAGCTCCACTGTGCTGCGTTGCAGAGAGGTGGTCTAGGCCCTGCCCCTTTTTACATCTCTCTGCAACGCAGCTCTGTGGCGCTTACTGGAGGTATCTAGTGGTCTAGTTGGACCCTAGGGACCCTCAGGATTCAAGGGGACTTAATCTCACAACTTAAAATGGCCACAGGGCGTGTTTATACAGTGGGGAAGTGAGGGGACGGGGCCTGAGGTGACGTGTGCAAACACGCCCTGTGGCGCGTTTTAAGAGGTAGTTTTAATCCCCTGCCCTATTATATACTAGGGGCTTACAGAGGAGGTCAGGCTGATCACAGGGGGACCCCAACGCATAGTGTTCCCTAGAGTATATAGGTGTTTTCACTGTATTCTGAGTGTCTTTTAACATAGCACTGGCTCTAGGACTGGTTAGTCAGACTCAGTTACCACCAGTATCCGACTGAAAAAGTTGAGGGTACAGGATGATTTTGCAACAAGGCTTCT
Organism: Triturus cristatus; assembly: GCF_964204655.1. NCBI lineage: Eukaryota > Metazoa > Chordata > Amphibia > Caudata > Salamandridae > Triturus > Triturus cristatus. The sequence goes on along the minus strand of NC_140584.1, from coordinate 383,830,940 downwards.
TTCTGATCTTCTGTTTGTTCATTCTGCACGTTATCCTTCTTCCTGCACTTTTCTTTGTCTTTGAGGACTTCTGTTGCTTCTTTCTGCATTTCTTTTTTTTTTCTGTGCGTTTTTTCTTCTTTCTTCACATGTCCTATCTCTGTAGGCATAGTTAGAAATTAGCATTTAAAAAACCTTTGAAATTCACAGAAAAAAACATGGGTTTCAGGCACGTTATAGTTAGGAATTAGCATTTAAAAAACCTTAGAAATTCACTGAAAAAACCATAGGTTTCAGGGGCGTTATAGTTAGCTGGACTTTTCACTCATACAAAACCATTGAAATTCCCCCGCTATAGTTAGTTGAGCTAACTATAACTCACGCGCCCGCAATGCACTACTGATGACGTCACATATTACATCACTCATGACATGGTCAGTGACATCACTCATGACATCACTGATGACATCTCAAATGACATCACTGATGACATCATCCTTGTGATTGAGGGGCAGACCTCCTCTCCCCCTAATATAACCTTTGATACACACATTCAAAAATAGAAACTAAAATTTTCAAAACAATGGACATACCAATATCAGTTACAACAACCTATTCAGTAATTCTAAGATCATCATACACATCCACTCATTCACCAACAGTCCTATACAGTCACTCATACATGTACTCACTCATCATATGTACTCATACACCTATACATCCTGTTACACAACGCCACTCATCCATAGAGTTACTCACACACATAGTCACTCATGCTAATAAAGAATCAAACATCCATTTACTTGCATATACAGTTATACACATACCACCACACTTACTTCTCCAGAAACTTACACATACTTAGTCTTTTCAACAATCACTTATAGAAACACATACTTATTCATACAGGAACTCTTTCAATGTCTCACTCTCACATATACTCACTTATATACACCAATAGTCACATATACTAGTTTAAAACATATGTAGTTACTCATAAAGACACTATTGAGACAGTCATTCACTCACTAACACACCCATGCACACACTCATCCACCCATACAGTCCTGCACACATGCTGTCTTCAACACATACAAACAGTGAGTCACTCATTCATGCACCTATGCACTACGTAATACCCCCCACCGAACCATACAGACACTCAGACACTCATACTGATACTCAAAAAACCAACTAATAACCTATATAAACACTCATGTAGCTACTTACCAACCCATGCAGCCACCCATACACAAAGTGAGAGACTGATACAGATATTTACATATTTAAACATTACTCACTAAGCCATGTATTCACTAAGATACACTTAATCAGTCAGTTATACAATCAATTTTTCAGAAACAAATCATCCATTTAGACACTTATATACCCATTTATTCTTCCATCGACCTTGAGATATACATATATAAAACATATGTAATTTTCAGAAAAACACACATTCACTGGATGATGTCATCAGTGATGTCATTTGAGATATCATCAGTGATGTCACTGACCATGTCATGAGTGATGTAATATGTGACGTCATCAGCAGTGCATTGCGGGCGCGCGAGTTATAGTTAGCTGAACTAACTATAACGGGGGAATTTCAATGGTTTTGTACGAGTGAAAAGTCCAGCTAACTATAACGCCCCTGAAACCTATGTTTTTTTCAGTGATTATATATATATATATATATATATATATATATATATATATATATATATATATATGCATTCACTGAAAAAAACATAGGTTTCAGGCACGTTATAGTTAGAAATTAGCATTTAAAAAACCTTAGAAAGTCACTGAAAAAAACATAGGTTTCAGGGACATTATAGTTAGTTGGACATTTCACTCATACAAAACCATAGAAATTCCCCTGTTATTGTTAGTTGAGCTAACTATAACCCACGCCCCTGCAATGCACTGCTGATGACGTCACATATTACATCATTCATGACATGGTCAGTGACATCAATGATGACATCACTGATGACATCTCAAATGACATCACTGATGACATCACTGATGCCATCATCCAGTGACTATGTGTTTCTATAAAATGTAAATATGTTTTATATATATATACCAAGGTGTTTTGAAGAATGAATGGGTGTATAAGAGTCAGGATGGATGATTTAGTAGGTGTGAGACTGACTGTATAAGTGAGTTATTAATTGTGTCTTACTGAATGCATGTGTTAGTGACTAATACAGACATTCACACAGTTTAGTTTGTCAGTTGGTGTGTAAGCGGTTCCATGGGTTGGTGAGTACCTAAATGATGATCTATATGGGTTATTGATTAGTTGTTTGAGTATCTCTATGGGTGCCTGAGTGTCTGTGTGGGTAGGTGGGGTTGGGTGTAACTGTCCATAAATGTGTGAGTGGATGATTCACTGGGTGTATAGGTTCAAGAGTGCATCTGTGAAAAGCTGTATGGATGGGTTAGTGTGTGTATGGGTGTGTTGGTGAGTGAATGGATGCCTCAGTGGTACATGTGTGAGTAACTGCATATGTGAAAGGCAGTATATGTGAGTCTTGGAGTGTATTAATGACTATATGTGAGAATGAGTGATTGTGAGAGTGGCTGTATGGATCAGCGTGTGCTTGTATTAGTTATTGTATTAGAGTGTAAGTATGTGTTAGTATATGTTTAAATAAGTGAAGTGGTGTGCGTATAACTGTACAGGTGAGTAAATGAAAGGGTGATTGATTATTTCCATGACTGACTAGGTGTGTGAATGAATGAGAGGCGGTGTGTGCGTGTCTGTATAGATATGTGAGTGCATATGATAATGCTATATTGATGTCTGACTGTATGTATGAGTGACTGTATGGGTGAATGAGTGGATGTGTGTGTAGAGTTAGGAATTAGTGAGTGGATATGTACTAACTGGTATTGGTGTGTTGATGGTTTCAAAAATGATACTCTGTATTTTAGAGTGGGTGTATCAAGGGTTATATTAGGGTGTGATGAGGTGCATCAGATTTTCACATGGATGATGTCATCAGTGATGTCATCAGTGATGTCATTTGAGGTGTCAAGCCGAGTTAGCAGTAAGAATTTAACATCAGCCTTTAACTGGTATAAGGAGGTCGACTATCTACAGCGTGAATTGGACCCAACTCACAGCCACATCTAAGGACCAACACATGATACAGCTACTGATCGTGCAGTTCCGACACCCAACAAGGCCACAACACCCACTGCCACCACCACCAGGACCTTCCCCCTGGACCACCCCTCTACTACCACAGAGGCAGCGCAAAACAGGACAACGGACCTTCCCAAAACGCCATGGCCCCTCAGCCACACAATAGCTGAATGTTGGGAGATGTGGGAACCAAGTATGTGTGAAGGTGGCAATTCACCCATTAATAATAATGCACACAATACCAAGTGTAGTGGTGATGTGCTGGACAGACCTTACTATGCAAAGCACAAATCTTTCCATGTTGACATATACTACTGATACTTGTAGTGTTGTGCACAGTGGACGCAACCATGTTACCTCAGGCAATGGGGAAGATCTCAGTCATATAGCAGTGTTGTCCCCCCCGGAAGCGTAAACGGAGTGGGCTGGTCTAACGTACGGCACTCCAGCATAGGAGTATAAATAAATAGGCTGGGGCTCTGGACGTGGTTCACTTGTGGGAAGGCCAAAACATCTGCCAGAGCACTGGCCCTCACCTTGCCACGTGGCTGCCGCCATGACTGCGGGCCTCCTCGACACAGGCCCCCTGCGAACCCAGCAGCACAGCACCGCAGACTTATGTCTGTACAGACTACTGCCTTTGATCTACACTGCGGACAGCAGGGCTCACAATTCAGATGCAGTGGCGATTGCACATGACGCAGTCCAGTAGGCAAGACACATTGCTGCCACTGCGGCACGCCCAGACCACACATGATCCCAGGCTGCGTACACGCTGAGCACCAAAGGTACCACTAACTCACTGCACCATAAGTCATTGCCACGTGGCCTTATTAAGGCAGCATTCATTAGACAAAAGACATTGCTCCCAGTTGTAGTGTAGTTCCAATATCCCTGATAGGCTCTGCGCATTGGAATAATATACACTATAGATTTGACATAGGACTGAGGTCAGTATGTCTCTATCGAGTACATTAAACTTAGTTACTTATGTGTGCCAGCTAACTCAGAGGTCACTAGAAACTTCCTGAATGAACAAGAAGGGATTTGTTTCTGACAACCGCATAAACATGACAACTTTGTTTCCCTTAGAGCCGGAACAATCTCAAAACCGTGGAAACAATAGATAACAGTTTCACTCAATCGTGCATGCTTCGTTTCTACAGAGTTGCATAGAAATAGAGAGACGGGCGTTTCAATAAAAAGGGTTTATTGAACAGTCTTATTTCTCGTGCAATAGATATGAACTGCTACAATCGTAAGACAGGCTGCAAAGTATAATATGTACAGAGTTAGCAGTAAGATAAATAATACTGCAATAGCATGGTTTGTAGCTATGACAAATATTAACCCCTTCGATGCTCATGACGGAGCGGTTCCGTCATGAGCATCGGTTTGGCTGTGCTTATGACGGAACCGCTCCGTCATGAGCACAGCCCCTGGGGGAAGCACTGGCGGCGGGATGTTTTTTCTTGTAAAAGGAAGCGACCCCTTAGGCAAGGGCCGCTTCCTAGGGGGCCAAATTAAAATTAAGGTTTTTCTGTCCCCCATGGGGGCAGAATGGGCATACTTCGGCCGTTTCTGGTCCCAAGGGGGGCAGAAAAGACCACTAGACCCAGGGATACATAGTGAATTGTAAGGGAAGCGACCCCTTGGGCAAGGGTCACTTCTCGGGGGGCAATTTTGATATTCTGCCTTCCCTGGGGGCAGATCGCCTCGTTTGTTTGGCTTTTCTGCCCCCAGGGGGGCAGAAACTGCCACTAGAGATCGGCCCATTTTTTGCCCTTTAAACCCCCACTAGACACCAAGGAATTAGTTTAAATAAAAATGGAAGTGACCCCTTGGGCAAGGGTCGCTTCCAGGGGGCAATTTGTTTTTTAATATGTATTCTACCCCCCCTGGGTGCAGATCGGCATTTTTATTGGGCCTTCTGCCCCCAGGGGGGGGGCAGAAAACCCCACTAGACACAAGGGACTCATTCATAAAAATGAAATGGGAGTGACCCCTTGGGCAACGGTCGCTGCTAGGGGGCATATTGTTTTTGTATGCGTTTTCTGCCCCCCCGGGGACAGATTAGCCTGTTCTTTTTGCCTTTCTGCCTGGGGGGTCTGAAAACCGCACTAGACACCAGGGACTTCTTTTAAATTAAAATGGAAGCAACCCCTTGGCCAAGGGTCACTTCCAGGGGGCAGATTTATTTTATGTGTATTCTGGCCCCTCTGGCAGATAGGTGGCAGATCAACCTATTTTTGTGCCCTTTCTGTCCCCGGGATGGGCAGAAAACCCCACTAGGCTCCAGGGATTCTCGTTTGTGAGTAATAGAAGCAACGTGGTTGCTTCCTAGGGACAGATCTGCCCCTTTTTTGGCCTTTCTGCCCTAGGTGGGAGGGGGGAGGCAGACAACCCTACTAGGCACTAGGGATTTATTACTTTTGCAAGGGGGCAAATTTCTGTCTGCTGTTTTCTGCCCCACCTGGCAGACAACCCGATTGACCATTTGGGTAGTAACATAGCGTGTTATAATGTTAATTGTTTTATTTTTTGTGAATTGCAATTGTAATGCTTTTTTTTTCTTTTTTTTCTAGGTGAAGGCTTTTGCTCTTTTGACTCTTCCAGTTTGCGGTTTCGTTACTTGTGGTTTTGCTCTTTGTGTAGTTGCATGTGTTTGGTAAGAGACTTTTTTTGCACAATGTAAATGAGTTTCCTTTCTCTGCATGAATTGTTTTTGGCAAATGGTGTAATAATAGCAGTATGTTTGTTTTTTGAGTGTCAAAAACTTTTTGCATTTGTGCTCGATGTGTATTTTGTTGTCTTGTGAGTAATTTTATTCTCTTTCTAGTGGGATATCGTTGGTTTTTGCTGTGTCTCTGCAGAGTAGGTGCTGGTGAGTGTAGCTGTCTCTTGTAAGTGAATTGTATAGTTTTTGAGTATATAGATCTTTGTGATAAAGGTACACATTTCTTTACTTACTTGTTTTGCACAGTGTTGGTTGTTGTTGACTTGTTTGTGAAGTCTCCTTTCTTAGTAAGGATAATGGCTAGCTAGCTAGGATTACTGCTCAGCAGGTTGTTGGTTTGCTTTTTGAGTCTTCCTCTGACCATGGTTCAGAGACTGACTCTGCATCTGAGGCAGAGGAGGCAGGGGACGATTCTGGCAGTGAGTTTTCTCTCCATATGGAATCATCGGATGATGAAGATACTCTTAGTGTGGATGAAGTGCCTGTGTTAGAGGAAGAGATTGATGTGCCGATGGTGCGGCAAGAGGCATCTGGGCTGCAGCCTGCGGCTGCAAGGCTTCCCGTTGTTGTTGTGCGGCAAGAGGCATCTGGGGCTGCAAGGCTTCCCGTTGGTGTAGTGCAGCAAGAGGCATCTGGGCTGCAGGCTGGGGCTGCAAGGCTTCCCTTTGAGAGTGATGACCTCTTGGTTGCCCCTGGCATGGTGCAGCCTGCATTGCCAGACTTTACTGGTGTTCCAGGGTGTAGAGTGAATACTGAAAACTTTTAGCCGATACATTTTTTTCAGTTGTTTATGGACGATGTGTTTTTGGCAGAGATTGTTGAGCAGACTAATTTGTATGCCGAACAGTTTATGAGGGACAACAGTGCCAGTCTTAAGCCACACTCTAGAGCTACCCGGTGGACTCCCACAAATCTTGAAGAGATGAAGAAGTTCTTGGGTTTAACTTTTTTGATGGGCTTGCTAAGGAAGCCATCAATGTCTTCATATTGGTCTACTAGTCCCTTGATGGCAACTGCTATTTTTCCGGCAGTCATGAGTCATGACAGGTATTTCCTTCTGCTTCGGATGATGCATTTTGTCGATAATGGTTTAGCGTTGCCACGAGATCACCCTGAGTGTGACCGTCTTTTTAAGATTCGGCCTGTCATTGATCACTTTGTTGAAAGAAATTGCAGTGGATGAGTCTTTGGTGTTGTTCAAGGGCCGCTTGGTGTTTAGGCAATACATTCCAGGAAAGAGGGCACGCTATGGAATTAAGCTGTATATGCTGTGTGACAGTAGGACTGGATATGTCTCTAATTTCAGGGTGTACACCAGTAAGGAATCCAGGATTACCCCCCCTGGTTGTTCGTCCACTTTTGTAGTGACTGAGAAAATTGTTTGGGAACCTGGTAGAGGATTTTTTAACAAAGGCCACCATTTATATGTAGATAACTTCTACACTGGTGTGCGGTTGTTCAGGGAATTGGCCAAAGTGGACACTGTTGCTTGTGGCACAATCCACTCTGACCGTAAAGGTTTCCCAAAAGAACTTGTTTGTCAAAAGCTTGTGGGGGGACAGTGCAGTGCGTTGCGTTGCGAGGAGCTTCTAGTTGTGAAGTTTTCAGACAGGAGAGATGTCTACATGCTGACTACCATCCATGATGAAAGCACTGCACCTGTGACTGTTTGGGGTCAGGTTACTGAAGCGCGCAAACCTTTGTGCATTTTAGACTATAATAGGCACATGGATGGTGTTGACAGAGTAGATCAGAGGTTGGAACCTTACGCTGCTCTTTGTAAGGCTTACATTTGGTACAAGAAGTTGGCTATCCATCTTTTCCACTTGGCAAGCTTTAATGCTTTTGTTGTGTTCCAGGATTCTTGTCCTGAGTCAAAGATGACTTTTGCTAAGTTTCAGGAGTCTGTAATAGGCAGCCTTGTTGTAGTGGAAAAGGCAAGTGTTCCTAGCGCTGGAGTGGTGGAGGATGTTGCTAGATTGAAAGATCGCCACTTTCCTGATCACATTCCTCCCACACCCTCAAAAGAATTTCCCAGTAGGAGATGTAGAGTCTGTTGGCGAAGAGGTACGCAGAAGGAGACTCGTATGTACTGCCCCGAGTGTCCTTCTAAACCTGGGCTGTGTGTCTCTGCTTGTTTTAGAGCGTACCACACGCAAAATTATTTTTGGGAGCATCCATGAGTGGTAAAGTGAACTGCCTGGTCTGTATTCTTTAAAAAATTTGATTCTGTTTCAAGGTTGGCATTAGTGCAATGTATTTGGTTTCTGATTTTGTGTTAGTAGATTTGTATCTATTTGCAATTTGTTTGTGTTTTTATTTTTGTCTAATAAAAATCCTAAATGTGATGGCGGTGTGTGTAGCCTGGCGCTTGGCTGTTGGTTTGTGTGGACTGGTGCTTGGCTGGTGGTGTGTGTGGACTGGTGCTTGTCTGGCGGTGTGCCTGGACTGGCGCTTGACTGGTGTTGTGCGTGGACTGGAGCTTGGCTGGCGGTGAGCGTGGACTGGCGCGTGGCTTGCGGTGTGCGTGGACCGGCGCTTGGCTGATGGTGTGCGTGGATTGGTGATTGGCTGGCAGTGTGCGTGGATTGGCGATTGGCCGGCGGTGTTCCTGGACTGGCGATTGGCTGGCGGTGTGCGTGGACTGGCGCTTGGCTGGCAGTGTGCGTGGACTGGTGTTTGGCTAGCGGTGTGAGTGGACTGTCGCTCGGCTAGCGGTGTGCATGGACTGGCGCTCAGCTGGCTGTGTGTGAGTAGTGACTTGCTGCTGGTCACTATACACACTGCTAGCTGAGTGCCACTCCACGCAATCCATCAGCTTGTGTGGTTGCTGTGTCAGGAATGTGGGCGTGTGAAAGTGATGGGCCCTTGAATGGCGCTGTCTGCTGGTGTGAGTGTTGTAATGTGATGGGCCCGCGATTGGCGGTGTGAATGGTTTTGTATGTGTCACACGTATGAAAGGTGTATGAATGGCCTGTAAAGAGGTTGGTGCCTTGTCGTGGCTTTACAGCTCACGAGCTGTGAGTCAATGGTTCAGTTTCTCGCCCTTTCAATTATTAACAGTTTTTGATAGGCAATGTTGATTTCGCCTCACTATGTTTTGGGCCCTTGCCTGTCGCGGGTACTCGGGCCTCCCACACAAGTGAGGCACCATTTTTACTGGGAGACCCAGGGGAACGCTGGGTGGCGTTAAATTTGTGTGAGCCCGGTGATGCCACAACTTTCCCACATAAAAATGTGTGAAAAAAGTGATTTTTTCAGCTAAAATTGAGGTTTGCAGGGGAGTCTGGGTAAGGAAACGTTGGGGGATCCATGCACGCCATACCTCCCTGGAAGCCTCCGGGTGTCTAGTTTTCAGAAATGTATGGGTTTGGTAGGTTTTCCTAGATGGCCGCCAAGCACCGGGCCAACAACCCAAGTGACCCCCCTTGCATGGTTTTGAGATGAGCAATTTTGATGTCGCCTCACTACGTTTTGGGCCCTTGCCTGTCGCGGTTCTTGGGCCTCCCACACAAGTGAGGTACCATTTTTACCGGAAGACCCGGGGGATGCTGGGTGGTGGGAAATTTCAGTGAGACCAGTGAAGCCACAACTTTCCCACCCCAACATGTGTGAAAAAAGTGTTTTTTTCAGCTAAAATTGAGGGTTGCAGGGGTTTCTGGGTAAGGAAACGTTGGGGGATCCACACATGCCATCCCTCCCAGGAAGCCCACGGGTGTCTAGTTTTCAGAAATGTATACGTTTGCTAGGTTTCCCAAGGTGCCTGCAGAGCTAGGGTTCAAAAACTACAGCTAGGCACTTTGCCAAAAAAGGGTCATTATTCACTGCAAAAATGAGGTGTGACCACGTTGCGTTTTGCGCAATTTATTGTCGCAGGCACTAGGCCGACCCGCACAAGTGAGGTACCATTTTTCTCGCAAGACTTTGGGGAACGCGGGGTTTGTGGAAATTTGTGGATCCACGTAGATTCCGGAACTTTCCACCACAGAAATGTGGGGAAAAGGGTTTTTTTTGGACAATTTTTTAGGTTTGCAAGGGATTCTGGGTAACAGACCCTGGTCGGAGGCAGTCAAGTCACCCCATCCTGGATTCCCCTGGGTGTCTAGTTTTCAAAAATGTATAGGTTTGCTAGGTTTTCCAAGGTGCCCACAGAGCTAGGGTTCAAAAACTACAGCTAGGCACTTTGTCAAAAAAGGGTCATTTTTCACTGCGAAATTGAGGTGTGACCACGTTGCATTTTGCGCCATTTCCTGTCACGGGCACTAGGCCAACCTGCACAAGTGAGGTACCATTTTTCTCGTAAGACTTTGGAGAACGCAGGGTGGCTGGAAATTTGTGGATCCACGCAGATTCCGGAACTTTCCACCACAGAAATGTGGGGAAAATGTGTTTTTTTTGACAATTTTTTAGGTTTGCAAGGGATTCTGGGGAACAGACCCTGGTGGGAGGCAGTCAAGTCACCCCATCCTGGATTCCCCTGGGTGTCTAGTTTAAAAAAATGTATAGGTTTGCTAGGTTTCCCAAGGTGCCCACAGAGCTAGGGTTTAAAAACTACAGCTAGGCACTTTGCCAAAAAAGGGTCATTTTTCACTGCGAAATTGAGGTGTGACCACGTTGCGTTTTGCGCCGTTTCCTGTCATGGGCACTAGGCCAACCCACACAAGTTAGGTACCATTTTTCTCGTAAGACTTTGGAGAACGCGGGGTGGGTGGAAATTTGTGGTTCCATGCAGATTCCGGAACTTTCCACCACAGAAATGTGGGGAAAATGTGTTTTTTGGACCATTTTTTAGGTTTGCAAGGGATTCTGGGTAACAGACCCTGGTGGGAGGCAGTCAAGTCACTCCATCCTGGATTCCCCTGGGTGTCTACTTTTAAAAAATGTATAGGTTTGCTAGGTTTCCCAAGGTGCCCGCAGAGCTAGGGTTCAAAAACTACAGCTAGGCACTTTGCCAAAAAATTGTCATTTTTCACTGCAAAAGTGAGGTGTGACCACGTTGCGTTTTCTGGCGTTTCCTGTCGCGAGCACTAGGCCGACCCGCACAAGTGAGGTACCATTTTTCTCGTAAGACTTTGGGGAACACGGGGTGGTTGGAAATTTGTGGATCCACGCAGATTCCGGAACCTTCCACCACAGACATGTGAAGAAAATATTTTTTTTGGGACAATTTTTTAGGTTTGCAAGGGATTCTGGGTAACATACCCTGGTGAAAGGCAGTCAAGTCACCCCATCCTGGATTCCCCTGGGTGTCTAGTTTTCAAAAATGTATAGGTTTGCTAGGTTTCCCAAGGTGCCCGCAGAGTTAGGGTTCAAAAACTACAGCTAGGCACTTTGCCAAAAAAGGGTCATTTTTCACTGCGAAATTGAGGTGTAACCACGTTGCGTTTTGCGCCGTTTCCTGTCGCGGGCACTAGGCCGACCCGCACAAGGGAGGTACCATCTTTCTCGTAAGACTTTGCGGAACGCGGCGTAGGTGGATTTTTGTGGATCGTCGCAGATTCCAGAACTTTCCACCACAGAAATGTGGGGAAAATTTGGTTTTTTTGTCAACTTTTTAGGTTTGCAAGTGATTTTGGGTAACAGAACCTGGTGGGAGGCAGTCAAGTCACCCCATCCTGGATTCCCCTGGGTGTATAGTTTTCAAAAATGTATAGGTTTGCAACATTTCACTAGGTGCCGGCAGAGCTAGGGTTCAAAAACTACAGCTAGGCACTTTGCCAAAAACGGGTAATTTTTCACTGCGAAATTGAGGTGTGACCACGTTGCATTTTGTGCCGTTTCCTGTCGCGGGCACTAGGCTGACCCGCACAAGTGAGGTACCATCTTTCTAGTAAGACTTTGCGGAACGCGGCGTAGGTGGAAATTTGTGGATCCACACAGATTCCAGAACTTTCCACCACAGAAATGTGGGGAAAATGTGTTTTTTTGTCAATTTTTTAGGTTTGCAAGTGATTTTGGGTAACAGAACCTGGTGGGAGGCAGTCAAGTCACCCCATCCTAGATTCCCCTGGGTGTATAGTTTTAAAAAATGTATAGGTTTGCAACATTTCACTAGGTGCCGGCAGAGCTAGTGTTCAAAAACTCCAGCTAGACACTTCGCAAAAAGAGGGTAAATTTTAATTGTGAAATGTGGTGTGTTCACGTTGGGTTTTGAGCCATTTCCTGTCAGTGGCACTATGCCTACCCACACAAGTGAGGCACCATTTTATTGGGAGACTTGGGGTAATTCAGATTTGTAAAGCAACTGTTATTACCTATTGATTTTTGAGGCATTTCTGCCTTCCAAATGAAAGACTTTGTGTAAAAAAGAAGTCATTTTGAAAAATGAGCGGTAATTATCATGCTAATATGAGTATTCCCAATGTCGAAAATGTGCAAATATGTACGGTTTCTAAACTCTATAATTTTTTACCATTTCAGAAAAACATAGGTGTCTTTCATACCCATTTTTCCATGTATACATTTTCCCACAATAATTACTGTATACCCGGAACATAATAAAAAACCATTGCAAATTGCTGCTCAGTTTTTGACTCTGGGTTCGTCGGGTTCTTGGTGAACCTATAAGTCCTATATATCCCCACAACCAGGAAGGTCCAGCGGATGTAACGGTATATTGCTTTCAAAGAGCTGTCATAATTAGAAGAAGTTACAGGTAAAAACGTTGACACAAAAGGCTGTTTTTTTCAACTCATTTTCATTTTTTCCTATATTTAACTGTTAATTTCTATAAAGAAACCTTAATGGATCTACACAAATGACCCCTTGCTGAATTCAGAATTTTGTCTACTTTTCAAAAATGTATAGCGTTCCAAAAGTCTGTCATTCCCTAAAAGCTGTGAAAATGGTGATTTCAGCCCCACAAACCCTTTTTTGATACCATTTGCAGAGAAAAACCCAGATGCTTTCATTTGCAGCTCGTTTTTCCCATTTTTCCAAACAAAAAAAATATTTTGCTGTATTTTGGCTAATTTCTGGGACCCCTCCATGGGAATCCACAAACCCTGGATACCTTTAGAATCCCCATGATGTTGCAAGAAAAGGACGCAAATTTGGCGTGGTTACCTTATGTGGTCAAAAAGTTACAGGGGCCTAAGCGTGCACTACCCCAAATAGCCCAAAAAAGGCTTAGCACAGGGGGGAAATGGCCTAGCAGCGAAGGGGTTAATTAAAATACATACATAAATAACACAAGCTAAAATGTGATACTCATCTGATGCTTCTAAATTGTTCTACCCCAGTGTACCTAACCTAAGTGTAGCACGAGGTAAGAAGTAGGTGCTGTTTTCTAAAGTATAGCTAGCTATAGCTATAGTTTTGCCAAGAGTTGCCAAAAGTTTCTCTAAGTTCTAGTCTACTCCATACCTTAGAATGTGCGAGGTTGGAATCTCTTTCCGGGACTCAATATCTAACACCCCGCAAGGGGAGTCAGAAACACTGGAGCTGAATTCTCTGCGACGAGGATGACAGCGTCTGGTCAGTGCATCAGGTTGGAACTCGATCTCTTTCCGAACTTGCCGTGGCGAACCGCAAGTAGTCAGTCGAGCTGGACCGTACCGGAACCGTGGTTTGCCAGGGCAAGTGCAGGTATATTTATACCTTTAAGGTGTTTAGAAATGCCTGTATTGACATAAAAATCGGGCATAGGAACGTCATGAATGAACCCCTAAGGAATAGATGTTCATACATGCTAAATGAGTTCTTGGAGAAATCATATCCAAGGAAGGGAAATTCCTAAAGGCTGAAGAGTCCGGTTTTCCAAGAACTCGTTGTGACGTGGATTGACAGATGTAGGAGACCATGCCTGTATTTGGTTAGCATGGACAATGCCTAAATAAGTCCTTGATTTTCTATGCCTAAATAAGGGCAATATGAAATGTACCTATATAAGGGCATAAATCGGGAAACCTATATACGGAATCTAAATCTACACACAACACCCACTCCAGTTTTGTATGAACGACATTACTAAACCCTAAACATACTAAACATGGCTAAAAGAGTATCGCATGATAATCCAAGACATGCTAAAACACATCTAAAAACATATGTCCTAAAAATGCATTACAAAACCATTGCTATGCATAAGGTGCTGTACATATTAAAAGCAATGTTTCCTTCTAAGAATATGTGTGCATTGAAAATGTCAACAAGAATAAACCAGAAATATATACATGCGATGAAATGGCTCATTAATACAGAAAAAAGGGCCACAACCATTTCATATCAGGTTAACATAAATCAATCTTTGTTGTGACATGGTGGCATTATGTCCCTGGAAGATTCTCAAAGAATTCTGTTCTCTATGAATAGTTCTACTTTAAGCAGATTACCGTGTCAAAAATGAGAAAAATGCTAATTTGGAAAAAAAGTAATCGTAGGAAAAAGTTCCAAAGTTAGTCCCTTGTCTGAAAAGAATGAAGGCCAAATTCAGAGTCTCATTGGAACACTGTGTGCCTGAATCAAAAGTCAGTGTGTGGGCCTGGAGAAAACATGAAATGCTCTAATCCTGTAGACAAAAAGTTGCCTAAATAAGGGCTGGATTTTCTATGCCTAAATAAAGGCAATATGAAATGTACCTATACAGGTAATTATTTGGTCATGGATGCGCAGGGGCGGTAGTATCTCTCTCTCTCTCTCTCTCACACTTCCCTCTCTTCAATCTCTCTCTCACTCTCTTCCTTCCTTTCCTTCTCTTTCTCTATCTCCCTTCTCCCTTTCTCACTCCCTTACTATCCGTCCCTCTCTTTTTCTCTCTGGCTTTTTTTTCCTTCTCTGTGTCTCACTCCTTTGATATGCGCATTACACACGTCCTTATTTTGTGCTTTATTTTCCAGGCTGTGTCACCGACATTCATGGTGCCGACAGGAGTCTTCCGCCTTGTTGTTTTGTGTTCAGTTTGTTAAATTTAGTTTATCCTTTATATATAGGATTACGAAAAAATCAAGTAAAAAAAAAAATCTGTAAAGTTTTGGGTTGTTACTTAAGTGCTGTGTGACTCTTTTTCGTTCTTATTACTGTTATTTCGTGGTGTTCACCATGGTGTTAACTTTTGGGGCAGTTATCACAGGAATACTGGTGATGTCTGCAGTTTGCACTAGCTTCTGAATAGTGTGTTAGATTTATCTCAAATTTAGTTGCATTAAAGTGCTGATAATGAAATGGAGAGTAGGCTTTCCCGTGCAAAAAGACACGAGGTGCACCTTTGCGATGTATTCTAAATAGTAAAATCCTGTATTGAATTGCACTGTGGTAGTGGGTGCACTTACAGGGTACACACAAAATCAGTGAAGAAATGTCATTGTATTTACATTGATTGGGAATAGTGGGTCAGGTGCTGGATATTGACAGGATTCGCTGCCCAGTTCATTTATTTTTCTGCACACGAAAAAAACACATCACAACTTTCACAACAACTGCGATGCAAAACAAATTCCGGCGATAAGCCAGGTTAGAACCAGGGATTTTACACCTGCTTTCTGCTGTTGTTAATCAGGATGACTACCTGCAGCATGAAAGGGAACACAGCCAAGAGCCACACCGAAACATACACAGGTGCCATAGAGTCAATGAGCATGATACACGGATACCCATGAGGTCCACAACACTCATCGCAACAACCCCAGGACCGCCAATGCCCCCCGAACACGCATCAGAGCAAGTGTGTCCGTGTGGTCATTGTGTTACCATGATAGGCACGGGCCCTGCAACATCAGTAGATGTTACCATGTCACCCCAGCGTTGGCAGTGAGCCTGGACATGTAGCTATGCACGCATCCTCCTGCATGCACAAGCGGCATGTGCTGGTCTGGCGTACACGGGTCTGCCTATCCGGCAAGGGGAACGGGGCATCTCGGACATGTCCGTGTTCAGGAAGTGCAGTAAGTGTGTCTCTGTGTTCTGGGGTGGCCGCCACAAGGGCCGCAGCAGTCGATGTTGTAAAGTGGCATGCACCACCTCCAAATTGCAGTGTCACGGTGTGGTTGGAATGCCGCAGGACATGTGTGAATAGGCATTACAATGGTGTGCCATAGGAGTGCACGGGATACAACAGTGCACCTTACAAAAGTGTGGGGGCTTGTGGGAAGGAGGAGCAGCTGTTTGGCAATGTAACACACAGTGAACCCACCCATGTGCCAAGTGCTGGGCATCTCATCCATGATGACCAGGGTCACAGACATCCCACAACACCCACGACCGGCCTTTGTACACATCCTGTATGAATGCAGCTGGAGAAGTTACTGTAGGGATGAAAGGTTCTTTGTCTGAGCTATCTTGCGCTAGCACATCTGCTGCTCCGAGAAGGTACTTGCAAGTGGCCCGCCCCCGACAGATACGATAATATTTACATCTGTCTCCCACACTATGCACTGCCCGATTTGAGAACAACGAGTACACATCTCACACTCAAAAGTCCTTAGTCATAGTTGGTGTGCGTGAAATGGCCTTAACACGTACTCCTACCACACCCCTGCCCTGTACCCATTGCACACAGACCCGACTCATTGCACCGAGCTGTGCCATTTCATCCACAAGACTGGCACACAGCAAGCCAGTGCAGCTACAAGCAGAGCCACTGACGCAGTGGCAGAGCATCCCGAACACATGGTCGACTCCATTCACGTCCACCTATACCTTGCACGTCTGCTGCATATCCTGGGTGCACTTACCGGCTGAGCTTCCGCATCGCGGACATCACCTGCGTTCCATCTGTAATGCAATGTCGCACGTGCCTATCCGAGTGGTGCATGGACGTGTGCCTCTCCAACGAGTGGGTAGCTGACATGGATTACGACGGGTGTGTGCGCCCCCTGTTGACCCACGACCAGGAGTGTCATGGTGATGCCCATTTATTAGGGGTGGGTGGAATTTGCGTTGTCGCGCTACGCAAAGTTCCGTGAAATGGTAACAAATCTCCGCAGGCACGCAAAAGTTCCGCGAAAATGCGGAATTGCTTGTTCCGCCTATTCACTATGCTTTTTTCCTGTTTGTGTATTCTGTTTGCGTGCTCGGGGAGAAATATCTCGCAAACACGCATTTTGAAAGCACAAACAAGCAAAAAATTCCACGAAGCCGCAGATCGCGGAACTTTTTGAAATCTCGCGTTCTCTGCGGAATGCAAAATTACCCAAATTCCGTGAGAGGAACGGAATTTACCACCCAGGCCTACCATTTATGGCATGCATGGATGTTTGGCATGCATGTTGGGAACTGGGCCTGCGAGATTGCAAGTGTCGTAGTATGCAGTGAGCAAATTGACCCACTTCCCGAATCTGCTTTGGTGCACATTGGGTACAGTGGTTGGAGTCAGCACATCTGTCTTGGTCAGCTGATATATTACGTTGACAACATGTCAAATATTGTGGCCAACCATCACTCATTAGAGATAGTGGCTTACGCAGCTGCACTCGCATTCATGGACGAGTGCCAAGGTACCTGCAACCACGACTCGGTGTGCCACATTGCACGTGTCCCCCGCATCATTGCACGTTGTACATCTGGTCACTTGCCCCAAAACAACAGTGGACATGGCTGCATTGGCATAGAATCATGTTCGAGGCGTGGACAACCAACGCTGCTTGACACTGACGTGTCTTGGTGATGGACTACCCCGAGGTGAACATGGACGTTTTCCTACGTTCCTTATTCAGGCATGCGGCTGCATTTCTCTGCATATCGTGGCACTAGTCTTGGCCGTACTGACACACACTTTTTTTTATAAAGTTTACACATTTTCACTTGTCTCCAAATGTGTTGTGACTTCATTTGTATGCCAATGTGTGTGTCACGGACTCTCTGGCTACCTGCCATACGTGAATTGCTACCCCATCCGGACTGTGGGTTTGTACTTATGTGTTCTCATGTGCCTGTTTCATACTGACGCTTTTGGACGCTTATGGAGTGCATTTGTGTCCTGTGTTCGATTGTGCAAATGTTTGTGTTTGGACAACATTGTGTTGGATGTTGGTGTACTCTGCTTCCTATGTGTGTGTGCTGCATTGTGTGTGAGATGTCCCTCTATGTGAGCTTTTGTTCACCCTTCTCCCTTTCAGGCAGTGTGGTTTTCACTTCCATACTTGTTGAGTGGTGTGATGTTGGTGGGTTGTGTGACTTGTGATCCTTGTTGGTGTGTTTCATTTTGGCCATGGTTTGTCTATAGTTGTGCTGTACTTAATTGTGCATGTGTGCCATTGTGCCCATCACCCCCGCCCCCCACCCCCACTCCCTTCCTCTTCCTGGTGCTGTTATGTCTGTAATTTTGTTGCTCCACACATAAATACATGTAATGAGCAAATTAGAATAGTTCCTTGATTCTTTTAGGTTTCAAAACTTCTCTCTATTGTTTTTTTTAAAATTTTCCATATAAACAGTTTTTTTAATATTCAAGGACACATAGAAGTCAGAACTGCAATGTATTTCATCAACACACTTTCTAGAACAGTCTATAACACATGCAGGTTAAAAGTTCATCAATGTTTTTAAACCTAACGATATTTTTTGCAACATTTTCTCGAACATTTAACGGCACATGCAGGTTAAAAGTTCACGATTGTTTTAAGTTCGAACAGTGCCTTCCAAATGCGAGTAGCAGGTGTGGTTGAGTTGGGCAAATTTTATCCTATGATATGTACTCCACGTGTAAACTGCTTTTTCTTAACCAATCACAAAGATGCTTTTCCACAAAACGACTGTGCACCCTACTTTTAAAAAACAATGCTTTTCATCTCCCAATCAGGTATCATTTTGTATGGCAAATAAAAGTAGTTCCCCATCTTTAAACATATCTCTTATTCTACAAGCGGACTGCATGAGCTACAGACATCTATCCATTCCTCCCTGCATACCTTCAAAATGCTAGTGTGGATCGTAGGACATAGCTATGTTTTCTGGTGCAAGAGGTATGCAGAACAGAGACGTATTGACTTAGACCTAGGTTTACAAAATATGGACATTAAATGGTTTAGACAGAGAGGATTGAAGTGGCACCAGTTATTGTCTTTGGTTAAAACCTGTTTGCATCTCCAACACCCTGACCTGGGTAGGTTTGGAAATGCTAATGAAGGACACCTTTCGACAATTGATGTTGTGTTTGCCTCAAACTCTCTTTGTATATTCCAATATATGCCAAAGACAGACGTGGAAATGGTCAAACCAATGTTGTCCTTAGATTGAAAAATCTAGGAATAATGTCAACAAAACTGTGTTTCTGCATACCTCAGAGACCATAGAATGGGGTCGATCTACAACAACAACATACGTTTTCATATGGCTGATATCTACAGAAGTGATGGAGTACACTTCACAGGTCAGGGAAATCGAGTTTTTCTGAATAACCTGAAGCTGTGCATCTGCACTTATATGGAGCTCCAAATAATAAACACAAGGGCTCTTTTTAGAGCCGCCTTATATTCCCAATATCGGTTCGCAGAGTGACAGCTGCGATCCGGCTAGCACATGGAGACCTGCGGTCCGTCGAGCAGCCTCGCAGAGGGACACCTGCGGCCCGTGGGCTCAACTCGCACAGTGTGAGCTACGGGCCGTCGGCTCACAAACGCACACCAGCGTGCTGGCTCGCAGAGGGAGAGCTCCGGTCTAACTCGCAAAGGGACACCAACGGGCCAACGGCCCTGCTAGCAGAGACACACCTATCACCTAACAGACTGACTTTTCACATGCACAGCTAGGGACATGACAGCTCTCAGACGCACAGCTGCAAGCCGACGGACTGCTGCTGTTTTATGCTTTAGGGTAGTACAGTGGTGTTTGGGTAGTGTAGGGGGTTGTGCTGGGGGTAGTATTTTAGGGTTTAGGGTAGTGCAGTGGTGTTAGGGTAGGGGGTCATGCTGGGGGTAGATTTAGGGTTTAGGGTAGTGCACTGGTGTTTGGGTAGTGTAGCGGATCGTGCTGGGGTAGTGTTTTAGAGTTTACGACAGTGCAGTGGTGTTTGGGTAGTCTTTGGGTAATGTAGAGGGTCATGCCGACAGACTGACTCACAGAGCTCCGAGCCGACGGATGGGCTTCTAAAGGCATACCCGCGACCTGGTGATATGAGGAGAGGCAGCGTGAAAGGCATATCTCACACAGACACAGATGCCAGTGTTGCCTCGCACAGGTAAAACTGCAGACCCGATGTCTTCTACACTGAGAGATGCAAGCTGACGGAGTAAATCACAAAATGGCTGCAAACACTTCCTGGTTTCAACCATTCACAGCCAATAAGCCGCAAGCTGGTGCTTGTAACCCCTCAGCCAATCACATGTCAGAATTCTCAAATTTTGATATATGTAAAATTTGATATTTCTCAAAAACTACTGAACTGATTTACACCATTGAAACAAAAGCGTGCTTTCTGGACCATCACCTATCTCCCTGCCAAATTTGGCATAATTCTGTTCAGTAGTTTCACCTGTAGTCTTCTGTAAAGTTTCGTATGGAAATTCCATGGGGAAAACACGTTTTAGGACCATCTTTTTTCTCAGCTCCTCCTACACCATTCACCCCAAAACTTTCAATATAGGAGCCAATCAAAAAAAGAGAAACTTTTTGGATAATATCATAAAGATTCGTCAATCTATGCCAGAGTTACAAGCATATAGATGACTCCAGGAGGGGGGCCGCGCAACCCCCCTCCCAACATAAGTGATGGCCCGGGCTGCGCGAACCCCAGCGGACCCCCGCAACCCCTGCATGCCCCTGCTATTATTTTTTAAGTAATACCCCCGCAACCTAGCCCACCCAAGGGCCTCATTAAAATAAAAAGGCGAGAACCCGCGACCCCAGCGTGAATTATTAACGTATTTTTTTTTTTAAATAATGTTTTGGGCCCTGGGGGTCCTCCTGGGGCCCCCTGAGCAGACCAAGTGGGTCAGTGTTTTTCTACCCTGCCCCCTTCTCTTGTTTTATAGCTTTGTTTCTCCATTTTTGGGTGACTCACTTCTACTGAGCCACAAGATGGCTGCCAACACTTCCTGGTTTGGAGTGCTAGTAGCCAATCACAGTGAAGCTCGCACACACGACATAGGCTCCGCCTAGATATCGAAACTTTTATTTTTCTAATTTCTCAGCAACTTCTGAACATATTTACACCATTTTTCAAAAAGGTCGCTTTCTGACCCACGCACTAGCTTTCTGCAAAATTTGGAGTAATTCCGTTGAGTAGTTTCGGCTGTAGCCCTGCACAAAATGTCCTATGGGAAATTGATTTTTTGACTCTTATTTTTTGAATTTCTCAAAAACTACTGAACGGATTTACACCATTTAAACAAAGGTCACTTTCTGAACCAAGCTCTACCTTTCTGCCAAATTTGGGGTAATTCCATTCAGCAGTTCGAACTGTAGTTCGTCGCAAAATTCTCCCATGGAGAAAACAAGTTTTGGGACCCCCCTTATTTCTCAGCCTCCACTTCACAAATCACCCCCTAAAAGTTCAGGAAGATTCGTCAAACGACGACAAAGTTATTAGAAAATCAAAAAATGCTTTTCCTATGGAAACTAGGTTCTAACTATAACTACCTACTGGTGACCGCCAGTAGGTAATATATATATATATATTCACTTAAAAAACCATAGGTTTCACACATGTTATAGTTAGCTGTACATTTCACTCGTAAAAAACCAATGAAATTCCACGTTATAGTTAGATCAGGTAACTATAACTTGCGCAACCGCAATCCACAATGTGTCATTTCAGA
Organism: Triturus cristatus; assembly: GCF_964204655.1. Lineage (NCBI taxonomy): Eukaryota > Metazoa > Chordata > Amphibia > Caudata > Salamandridae > Triturus > Triturus cristatus. The sequence continues at coordinate 383,809,372 of NC_140584.1, read as the reverse complement.
TGTCATCATTGATGTGATGAGTGATGTCACTGACCATGTCATGAGTGATGTAATATGTGACGTCATCAGCAGTTTATTGTGGGCGCGCAAGTTATAGTTACCTGATCTAACTATAACGTGGAATTTCATTGGTTTTTTACGAGTGAAATGTACAGCTAACTATAACATGTATGAAACCTATGGTTTTTTAAGTGAATATATATATATATATATTCACTTAAAAAACCATAGGTTTCACACAAGTTATATATATATATATATATATTCACTTAAAAAACATAGGTTTCACACAAGTTATAGTTAGCTGTACATTTCACTCGTAAAAAACCAATGAAATTCCACGTTATAGTTAGATCAGGTAACTATCACTTTGCGCGACCGCAATCCTCTGCTGATGACGTCACATATTACATCACTTATGACATGGTCAGTGACATCACTCATGACATCAATGATGACATCTGAAATGACACATTGTGCATTGCGGTCGCGCAAGTTATAGTTACCTGATCTAACTATAACGTGGAATTTCATTGGTTTTTTACGAGTGAAATGTACAGCTAACTATAACTTGTGTGAAACCTATGGTTTTTTAAGTGAATTTGCAAGGTTTTTTAAATGCTAATTCCTAACTATAACGTGTGTGAAACCTATGGTTTTTTCAGTGAATTGGTACGTTTTTTTAAATGCTAAGTTATGTATTGATTTTGAATTTTTGCGCGCACGGTGCGCTTCGCACACCGTGCGCGCGCTGTGGGCACTCGGTGCGCTTCGCGCACCGAGCGCCCACGTTGCACATTTCGTACCGTGCACGCCTCGCCATTTTTTACAAAATATCAATTGTTTTTTTCTCACTTGGGGGTCCTTAGATTTATATATTAAATGTGATTGTTAATTCTTTTTAATTTTTTTTTACCGTACGCGTACGGTAAGCTTACCGTACGCGCAATCCGCGATTTTTTTTTAAAATTATTAAATTTATTTTTCATACTTTTTGGTCCTTCGTGAACCCCTTGACGAACGCTAGGGGGTCTGCAACTCTCTTCGTTGCCCCCTTTTCATGTTATCAACCTTTGTTTTTCAGTGCGAGAGACAGAAAATGGCGGCCGATACTTTCTGATTTCGACCGATTCGAATGTTTACAGTCATGTAACCACCAATCAGAATTGAGCTCGCGCACGGCACCGTACGCCTACGGTAAGCTTACCGTAAGCGCACGGAGCGCGCCAATAGATCTATATATTGATTTAAATGCTATTTTCTCAGGACCTACTGAACAGATTTACACCAGACCTGCAAAAGGCACATCCCTGACCTGAGGACTACCTCTCTGCCCAATTTCAAGTAATTCTGTTCAGCCGTTCGGGCTCAAGCTCGGACTAAAGGTCCTATGGGAAAATGCATGGGGAAAACGCGTTTTGGGACCCCCCTTTTTTCTCAGCCCCCGCTTGACGAATCCCCCCGAGACTTTCAGGGTAGGAGCGGAGCGTAGCGCCCCATTAGTTTTGAAAAATTCGCGAGGATTCGTCAACCGGCGCCAAAGTTATTCCAAATAGAATGTTGCGGATTTCCTATGGAAACACTGTCCTAACTATAACTATCTACTGGCGACCGCCAGTAGATAATATATATATATATACATATATATATATATATATATATATATATATTCACTGAAAAAACCATGGGTTTCACACACGTTATAGTTAGGAATTAGCATTTAAAAAACCTTTGAAATTCACTGAAAAAACCATGGGTTTCACACACGTTATAGTTAGGAATTAGCATTTAAAAAACCTTAGAAATTCAATGAAAAAACCAAAGGTTTCACACATGTTATAGTTAGCTGGACATTTCACTCGTAAAAAACCATTGAAATTCCCCCGTTATAGTTAGTTCAGCTAACTATAACTCGCGCGCCCGCAATGCACTACTGATGACGTCACATATTACATCACTCATGACATGGTCAGTGACATCACTCATGACATCACTGATGACATCTCAAATGACATCACTGATGACATCATCCAGTGTATGTGTGTTTTTCTGAAAATTAAATATGTTTAATATATGTATATCTCAAGGTAGATGGAAGAATAAATGAGTATATAAGTGTCTAAATTGATGATTTGTTTTTTAAAAATTGATTGTGTAACTGACTGATTAAGTGTATCTTTATGAATACATGGCTAAGTGAGTAATGTTTAAATGTGTAAATACCTGTATTAGTCTCTCACTTTGTATATAAGTGGCTGCATGGGTTGGTGAGTAGCTACATGAGTGTCTATATAGGTTATTAGTTGGTTTTTTGAGTATCAGTATGAGTGTCTGAGTGTCTTCATGGTTCGGTGGGGGTTATTATGTAGTGCATAGGTGCATGAATGAGTGACTCACTGTTTGTATGTGTTGAAGACAGCATGTGTGTAGGACCGTATGGGTGGATGAGTGTGTGTATGGGTGTGTTAGTGAGTGAATGACTGTCTCAATAGTGTCTTTATGAGTAACTACATATTTTTTAAACTAGTATATATGACTATTGGTGTATATAAGTAAGTATATGTGCGAGTGAGAGATTGGAAGAGTGCCAGTATGAATAAGTATGTGTTTCTATAAGTGATTATTTAAAAGACTAAGTATGTGTAAGTTTCTGTAAAAGTAAGTGTGGTGGTGTGTGTATAACTGTATATGCAGGTAAATGGATGTTTGATTCTTTATTAGCATGAATGACTATGTGTGAGTAACTCTATGAATGAGTGGCATTGTGTTACAGGATGTTTAGGTGTATGAGTACATATGATGTATGAGTACATGTATGAGTGACTGAATAGGATTGTTGGTGGATGAGTGGATGTGTATGTGGATCTTAGAATTACTGAATAGGTTGTTGTAACTGTTATTTGTATGTCCATTTTTTTGAAAATTTCAGTCTCTATTTTTAAATGTGTGTATCAAAGGTTATATTAGGGTGAGAGGAGGTCTACCACTCTATCACAAGGATGATGTCATCAGTGATGTCATTTGAGATGTCATCAGTGATGTCATGAGTGATGTCACTGACCATGTCATGAGTGATGTAATATGTGACGTCATCAGTAGTGGATTGCGGGCGCGCGAGTTATAGTTAGCTGAACTAACTATAACGGGGGAATTTCAATGGTTTTTTACGAGTGAAATGTCCAGCTAACTATAACATGTGTGAAACCTTTGGTTTTTTCATTGAATTTCTAAGGTTTTTTAAATGCTAATTCCTAACTATAACGTGTGTGAAACCCATGGTTTTTCCAGTGAATTTCAAAGGTTTTTTAAATGCTAATTCCTAACTATAACGTGTGTGAAACCCATGTTTTTTTCAGTGAATTTGCAAGGATTTTTAAATGCTAATTTTTTTTTTCTCTTCTTTTTTTTTTTACATATTTTTATTTTAATTTTCTATCCTTTTTTAAAGACTATGGTTAAATTTTTAAAATTATACAATATGTTTTTATTTTACATTTTTTATAAAATAAACAGGTAAAATTTATTAGCAATACATTTTTTCCTTTTTTTTTTTATTTTTTTTTAGTGCGCGTACGGTAAGCTTACGGTAAGCGTACGGTTTATGCAATGTCCGTAATTTATCTACGCTGTTTGCGTATAGTTACGCAATTTGCGTAGCCGCGCGTACTCCGCGTGCGGCGCGTACGCTTGTACGCTACACGCGCACGTTATGCGGAAGTGTCGGGGAGTGACTGTTATGCGCATGCGCGCGTGTCTTTTTTACGCGCATGCGTACTTTTGCCGTAAGCGCACCGTAAGCGTACCGTAAGCGTACGGTAGGTCATGTGATCATGAAACACAACTTTTGATTGGTTGAAACTACTTTCAGTTCTAGAACTCTCCTACACCACACCCATTCCCCTCATTTCTGCTTGTGATCCCTTAGGAGAAGGAGCTGGGTTGTCTTTGTGATACGATGGCAGAACAGCAGAGCTCTTCTGAGAGTGAGGCTAGCAGCACTACCTTGAGGCAGAGAGCGAGGAAACAAAAGACCTCTTACGTATGGGAGTATTGTACTTTTCCAGAGGGCCAGCAAAAGGTAAATGCACCCTTAGTGACTTGTAAGCTGTGTAAGCGTGTACTTTCAAGAGGGAATCCTGACAGGAAGTATTCCTTTGGGAATCACACCATGATGAGACACCTTAAGGATGTACACAGAAGGACACATGCTCGACTTACTGAAGGTAACCCTTCAGTAAATCAACCAAGCACATCCACAGCAGCTCAGCCTGGACCATCATCTGCAGGGCCGAGTCCTTCTTCTGCAGGTCAGGTGAGCCCTTCATCTGTGGGGGGAGCATCTCCTTTTTCTGGTCCTCTGGAAATCAACCATCGGTTTGCGAGGGTTGAAGTACGGTGCGCCACTTGTCATGATCTAATTACTTATAGGGAGACCAGTATTTCCCTAGTGAACAGTAAAATAGATCAGCACACTTGTCGTACCGTCTAATATTCCCAATCTTTCTTTCCTCTGTCCCTGCATGAACACAACGGCTCTTTTAAGAGCCAACCTTACCTTTCATGTATTTTTTATATATTTTTTTAAAACCTTTTTTTTTTTTTTTTTTACCGTACGCGTACGGTACGCGTAATTTTTTTTTTTTTTTAAAAAACACTAAAAATCAATTATCACAATACAAGGTCCTTGAGAGACTACAATTAAAAACTGAAAATGTGATTGTAGAGAAGTGGAAAAAAGGGACCATGATATTATTGACTTACCATACCCACTCAAAAAAAGATTTATTCATTTAAATTTTTTTTTAATTGCTTTAAAAATGGTTCTAGTTTTCGAAAATTTTCTATCTCAATCTGAAAAAAAAGAAAAAAGTATTAATATTTAATAAAACATTTTATAATACAGTAAACATATTTACATATTTTTCAAAAAAACTTTTTGCCTTTTTTTTGCTGTTTTCAGAAAATATTGCATTTCACTATAAATTGTGAAAGCAATTGCATTCATCATTTAACAGCAGGCAAAAAAAAAATTAACAATCTCAAAGATTGTTTTAAAAAAGCCCACAATCTCTTTTTGCATAAACATATCTTTATAGAAATGCATAATATTCTTAAAAAATATCATCTAATATCAATACTTATTTCTTTAAAATACCGTCTGATATTTTTGTTTCAGAAGTATAATCACAATAATATATCTTAAATAACTCCACAATACATCGGGTTCCATTTCCTTTAGGCCAAATAGTAATTTTAAAATTCTTTTTTGGTTAAATTTCCAATGGTAATCCAATAAAAATCTAAAGTTTAAATTGTACAGATGTCACCGATTCTCTGTAACATTTTGGTTTCCGAAAGATTAATTAATAATTAAATAAGTCCACAATAGAATTGTTTACCTTTCCGCATGGCCAAATAGTAATTTTAAAAATCTTTAAATTTGAAAATTCCAATGCTAAAATTAGCAGAGTAATACGCAATAAATCTCTGTCAACAATTCCTCTTTGCACACAGAGTCATGGTTTGATATTAGGCAGAAAAAGAAATTTATTTGCCAATTTGAAAGCACACTTCCTACTGCTTTTTTGGCAAGTGATAAGTACTTTTACAGTCTGACACATTTTGAATCCACTTTTCAGATTCTGAAAACAGCACATGTCCAAACAGCTTTTTGAGACCAGCAACATGTGTAACCTGGGTGACTGACTACACTCCAGCAAGGGCAACCAGCCTTAGTGATGCTGAATGTATTTGCATTACTGACTGAAACCTCAAACCCCACTCGCTTGTGAATACTGTGCATGATTCCACATGGTAAGCAGCTGGGTGTGTGCTAAGAGTCTGCTTCTGCACCAAAAAAAATGGCTCCCCCTTTCCATCTAATGCAACTGTGAAATCACCAGAGCAATACGCAATAAATCTCTGCCTGTAATTCCTATTTGCACACAGTCATGTTTTCACATTAGTCACAAAACGAAATTTCTTTGCCAATTTGAAAGCACACTTACTGCTCTTTTTTTTGGCAAGTGATGAACATTTTTACAGACTGACACATTATGAATCCACTTTTCAGATTTTTTAAAAAGCACGTGTCCAAACTGCTTTTTCAGACCAGCACCATTTGTAACCTGGGTGACTGCCTACACTCCAGCAAGGGCAACCAGCCTTAGTGATGCTGAATGTGTTTGCATTACTGACTGAAACCTCAAACCCCACTCGCTTGTGAATACTGTGCATGATTCCACATGGTAAGCAGCTGGCTGTGTGCTAAGAGTCTGCTTCTGCACCAAAAAATGGCTCCCCCTTTCCATCTAATGCAACTGTGAAATCACCAGAGCAATACGCAATAAATCTCTGCCTATAATTCCTCTTTGCACACAGAGTCATGTTTTCACATTAGTCACAAAACGAAATTTCTTTGCCAATTTGAAAGCACACTTACTGCTCTTTTTTTTGGCAAGTGATAATCACTTTTACAGACTGACACATTATGAATCCACTTTTCAGATTTTTTAAAAAGCACATGTCCAAACTGCTTTTTCAGACCAGCACCATTTGTAACCTGGGTGACTGCCTACACTCCAGCAAGGGCAACCAGCCTTAGTGATGCTGAATGTATTTGCATTACTGACTGAAACCTCAAACCCCACTCGCTTGTGAATACTGTGCATGATTCCACATGGTAAGCAGCTGGGTGTGTGCTAAGAGTCGGCTTCTGCACCAAAAAATGGCTCCCCCTTTCCATCTAATGCAACTGTGAAATCCCCAGAGCAATACGCAATAAATCTCTGCCTGTAATTCCTATTTGCACACAGAGTCATGTTTTCACATTAGTCACAAAACGAAATTTCTTTGCCAATTTGAAAGCACACTGACTGCTCTTTTTTTTGGCAAGTGATAAACATTTTTACAGACTGACACATTATGAATCCACTTTTCAGATTTTTTAAAAAGCACATATCCAAACTGCTTTTTCAGACCAGCACCATTTGTAACCTGGGTGACTGCCTACACTCCAGCAAGGGCAACCAGCCTTAGTGATGCTGAATGTATTTGCATTACTGAGTCCAACCTCAAACCCTTAAACTATTCTTTTATTATACCAGTACACCTTAATTTATTGTGAAAACATAGTCCATATTATTTTCCTTGTTCCTCACATTTAAATTTCTCCCAAAACACAAAATAATAAACACAACTTCAACAAAAAGAATTTCATTTCTATTATTCATTTCTTAATTTACCATATACATCCCCTCTCAAACTCTAAACTCACCTTTAAAATTAGTTAGTTGTGAAAGAAATGTGGCACTCAAACAGCAGATTATCAGAGCCAGGATCTCTGTTCTTTACACCTCTCTCCTCTCAGCAGAACCAGATAATGGCAAACTTTCCCTCTCTTTTTCCACATATATACATGTTAATTTCAAATCTCAGTGCTTCCCCCTTTTTTTCAAATGTAATCACACATTTCTATTGGTTGAAAACCAACCCTTTTCCAAAAGTACCCTTCCCCCAACTTGACTTCTGCCTAGTACCCTTCCCCCAACTTGACTTCTGCCTGCTACCATAGCAACAGCTCATGGAACACTGCTGTGTGGAGTTAGGTCAGAAGTTCGCCAAACAATGTTTCAATTCCACAGAGCAAGAGTGCTTGACTTTTCAAACCTAACAGCAAATCCATAGTACTGTTCTTTGGTAACACATTTTTCTGTACCAATACAAAACATGCTTCTATTAATTTACACATACAGCCTAGTTTTTATTCTAGAATGGTATGAAACAGCCAATCAGTTCTTTTTTTAATGAAAAAAATATGTATGCCTCCATTTCCAAACTGTCTTTCATTTCTTTTTACCATTCTACTGAATTACACCTCCTGAGTGCATCCAGTTCTCCTTTGAAGATGTTCACAGTGTGGATTGTAGGGCACAGCTATGTCTTCTGGAGTGAAAAGTTTGCAGAGAAAACAGGTATGGTGAGAGACCTTGCTTTGCCAAATGTAGACATTAAATGGATTGGTCAGAGAGGGTTAAAGTGGCACCAATTGATGCCATTGGTGAAATCCTTCATGCAAAACCAACACCCTGACCTCATAATAGTGCACTGTGGTGGCAATGACCTAGGCACTTTGACTGGGGTAGGTCTGGAAATGCTTATGAAGGACACCTTTGCACAACTGTTTTCACTTTTCCCTAAAACTGCCTTTGTGTTTTCTAAATGTGAGGAACAAGTAAAATAATATGGACTATGTTTTCACAATAAATTAAGGTGTACTGGTATAAAAAAAGAATAGTTTAAGGGTTTGAGGTTGGACTCAGTAATGCAAATACATTCAGCATCACTAAGGCTGTTTGCCCTTGCTGGAGTGTAGGCAGTCACCCAGGTTACAAATGGTGCTGGTCTGAAAAAGCAGTTTGGACATGTGCTTTTTAAAAAATCTGAAAAGTGGATTCATAATGTGTCAGTCTGTAAAAGTGTTTATCACTTGCCAAAAAAAAGAGCAGTAAGTGTGCTTTCAAATTGGCAAAGAAATTTCCTTTTATGACTAATGTGAAAACATGACTCTGTGTGCAAAGAGGAATTATAGGCAGAGATTTATTGCGTATTGCTCTGGTGATTTCACAGTTGCATTAGATGGAAAGGGGGAGCCATTTTTTGGTGCAGAAGCAGACTCTTAGCACACACCCAGCTGCTTACTATGTGGAATCATGTACAGTATTTACAAGCGAGTGGGGTTTGAGGTTTCAGTCAGTAATGCAAATACATTCAGCATCACTAAGGCTGGTTGCCCTTGCTGGAGTGTAGGCAGTCACCCAGGTTACAAATGGTGCTGGTCTGAAAAAGCAGTTTGGACATGTGCTTTTTAAAAAATCTGAAAAGTGGATTCATGATGTGTCAGTCTGTAAAAGTGTTTATCACTTGCCAAAAAAAAGAGCAGTAAGTGTGCTTTCAAATTGGCAAAGAAATTTCGTTTTGTGACTAATGTGAAAACATGACTCTGTGTGCAAATAGGAATTACAGGCAGAGATTTATTGCGTATTGCTCTGGTGATTTCACAGTTGCATTAGAAGGAAAGGGGGAGCCATTTTTTGGTGCAGAAGCAGACTCTTAGCACACAGCCAGCTGCTTACCATGTGGAATCATGCACAGTATTCACAAGCGAGTGGGGTTTGAGGTTTCAGTCAGTAATGCAAATACATTCAGCATCACTAAGGCTGGTTGCCCTTGCTGGAGTGTAGGCAGTCACCCAGGTTACAAATGGTGCTGGTCTGAAAAAGCAGTTTGGACATGTGCTTTTTAAAAAATCTGAAAAGTGGATTCATAATGTGTCAGTCTGTAAAAGTGTTTATCACTTGCCAAAAAAAAGAGCAGTAAGTGTGCTTTCAAATTGGCAAAGAAATTTCGTTTTGTGACTAATGTGAAAACATGACTCTGTGTGCAAAGAGGAATTACAGGCAGAGATTTATTGCGTATTGCTCTGGTGATTTCACAGTTGCATTAGAAGGAAAGGGGGAGCCATTTTTTGGTGCAGAAGCAGACTCTTAGCACACAGCCAGCTGCTTACCATGTGGAATCATGCACAGTATTCACAAGCGAGTGGGGTTTGAGGTTTCAGTCAGTAATGCAAATACATTCAGCATCACTAAGGCTGGTTGCCCTTGCTGGAGTGTAGGCAGTCACCCAGGTTACAAATGGTGCTGGTCTGAAAAAGCAGTTTGGACATGTGCTTTTTAAAAAATCTGAAAAGTGGATTCATAATGTGTCAGTCTGTAAAAGTGTTTATCACTTGCCAAAAAAAAGAGCAGTAAGTGTGCTTTCAAATTGGCAAAGAAATTTCGTTTTGTGACTAATGTGAAAACATGACTCTGTGTGCAAAGAGGAATTATAGGCAGAGATTTATTGCGTATTGCTCTGGTGATTTCACAGTTGCATTAGATGGAAAGGGGGAGCCATTTTTTGGTGCAGAAGCAGACTCTTAGCACACACCCAGCTGCTTACTATGTGGAATCATGTACAGTATTTACAAGCGAGTGGGGTTTGAGGTTTCAGTCAGTAATGCAAATACATTCAGCATCACTAAGGCTGGTTGCCCTTGCTGGAGTGTAGGCAGTCACCCAGGTTACAAATGGTGCTGGTCTGAAAAAGCAGTTTGGACATGTGCTTTTTAAAAAATCTGAAAAGTGGATTCATAATGTGTCAGTCTGTAAAAGTGTTTATCACTTGCCAAAAAAAAGAGCAGTAAGTGTGCTTTCAAATTGGCAAAGAAATTTCGTTTTGTGACTAATGTGAAAACATGACTCTGTGTGCAAATAGGAATTACAGGCAGAGATTTATTGCGTATTGCTCTGGTGATTTCACAGTTGCATTAGAAGGAAAGGGGGAGCCATTTTTTGGTGCAGAAGCTGACTCTTAGCACACAGCCAGCTGCTTACCATGTGGAATCATGCACAGTATTCACAAGCGAGTGGGGTTTGAGGTTTCAGTCAGTAATGCAAATACATTCAGCATCACTAAGGCTGGTTGCCCTTGCTGGAGTGTAGGCAGTCACCCAGGTTACAAATGGTGCTGGTCTGAAAAAGCAGTTTGGACATGTGCTTTTTAAAAAATCTGAAAAGTGGATTCATAATGTGTCAGTCTGTAAAAGTGTTTATCACTTGCCAAAAAAAAGAGCAGTAAGTGTGCTTTCAAATTGGCAAAGAAATTTCGTTTTGTGACTAATGTGAAAACATGACTCTGTGTGCAAATAGGAATTCCAGGCAGAGATTTATTGCGTATTGCTCTGGTGATTTCACAGTTGCATTAGATGGAAAGGGGGAGCCATTTTTTGGTGCAGAAGCAGACTCTTAGCACACACCCAGCTGCTTACTATGTGGAATCATGCACAGTATTCACAAGCGAGTGGGGTTTGAGGTTTCAGTCAGTAATGCAAATACATTCAGCATCACTAAGGCTGGTTGCCCTTGCTGGAGTGTAGGCAGTCACCCAGGTTACAAATGGTGCTGGTCTGAAAAAGCAGTTTGGACATGTGCTTTTTAAAAAATCTGAAAAGTGGATTCATAATGTGTCAGTCTGTAAAAGTGTTTATCACTTGCCAAAAAAAAGAGCAGTAAGTGTGCTTTCAAATTGGCAAAGAAATTTCGTTTTGTGACTAATGTGAAAACATGACTCTGTGTGCAAAGAGGAATTATAGGCAGAGATTTATTGTGTATTGCTCTGGTGATTTCACAGTTTCATTAGATGGAAAGGGGGAGCCATTTTTTGGTGCAGAAGCAGACTCTTAGCACGCACCCAGTTGCTTACTATGTGGAATCATGCACAGTATTCACAAGCGAGTGGGGTTTGAGGTTTCAGTCAGTAATGCAAATACATTCAGCATCACTAAGGCTGGTTGCCCTTGCTGGAGTGTAGGCAGTCACCCAGGTTACAAATGGTGCTGGTCTGAAAAAGCAGTTTGGACATGTGCTTTTTAAAAAATCTGAAAAGTGGATTCATAATGTGTCAGTCTGTAAAAGTGATTATCACTTGCCAAAAAAAAGAGCAGTAAGTGTGCTTTCAAATTGGCAAAGAAATTTCGTTTTGTGACTAATGTGAAAACAAATGTAGTAATATATTTAAATAAAATAAAGGAATTTTTTTTTAGTTTTTTTCAGGTATTGCTGAAGAGCAGTGAACAAAATTTAAGATGCCTACAAAATCCAGAGTAAAAAAAGACCACAAAAAAAACCTATATTTGAAGACAACTGGAGGACCTAAGTTAGTTGAAGATGCTCATGTTGGGAAAAAGAAAAAATCTTCTGGTAAGCAGACAAAATTTTTTCTAAAAAACATATTCAAAAAAAGGAAAAATGTACAAAATGTCTGTACTGGAAAGAATGATTTCAATCGAAAAGCACAGGAAAAAATTGAGAATTTAGTTAATGTAAATATACCTTCTGCAACTAAAAAGATTAACTTAAACAGAAAAACAACGTTTAAAGAGATACGTAGAAAAATGTTTCAGAGAAGGGTTATGTCCAATTTGATAAAATATAAGCAAAAGGCTAAGTTTTATAAGAGAAAAAAAGAAATTGAAGCCATTGCAGCAAAGGCATTAGAATAAAAAGGAAACTATTCATTTTAATTTTGAATAGGATGCGTACATTAGATAAAATGGTTAATGTACTGAAATCACATAGCAAAAGGAAAAGAGTAGTGAACAGAACAAACTTTTCTAAAGTGTTTTTAGGAAAATGGATGCATAGTTCAAGTAGTGAATCTTTTTTTAATGAAGAGAGTTATTTTCAAAGTAATAGTTTGCTGCATGCAGTTGACACCAGAGGTCGTGCTTATGAAGTGAAAAATGGTTGCATAATGGAGAAGGAGATAATGGTTCCAAGAGATGAGGTACAAGTGATGGCGGATGAGGCTATGGGGAGACGTCCTAAAGCCCCAGTGTACACTTGGAATTGTAGTAGTATTTGCACTGTGCGTCAGGAATCTATTGATAAATTTCGTGAGTTTCTAAGAGAATATAGCAAAAAAAGTGTAAAACAGAAGATTAAGGTGCTTCAAAGTTTGGATCCATGCAGAGTGAGAGAGAATACTGGTTTGCAGGGTCATTCTCTGGCTTGTCTATCTAGAAAAGTGTGTAATAGTGTTTTCCATCATTTTAGGATGCTGGCTGTTCATCATACTGAAATGAGAAAGTTTGTGAGACGGTTGTATTTTGCTAAAAGTCCAGCAATAAAGTTAGATGAATTGAATAGGGCTCTGTTCCGTGGAACGGTATCAGATGTAGAGAAGGTTGTTGATGAAATTCAGTTTTGTTACTTTGGTCCTGAACAAAACAGTGCAGAGAAGGACACAGTAAATGAGGAAGAAGTGGAAGAGAATGTTGAACCCTCTGTAAGTAAGGCATTTAATGATCACATAACAAAATTTGCAATAATCTCTAATGAAAGACCAAATATTACTTGTATTTGTTGCCGCAGAACTCACTATAGAAAACAAACCAGGTATGTTGATCTCTACAGAAAGAGTGAAAATGAAGATAATTATAAGTGGAAGGATTTTGCCACATATATATTTCTTGAAAATTGTTTTGAATTGGGTGAAGTTCAGCGTATTTGTAAATACTGTTACAACAAGTTAGAGGAAAATAGAATGCCGACCAGAGCTGTGCATAATAATTTAGAATTGGATGCTATTCCTGCTGAACTTTCTGAATTAAATACATATGAGTCTATACTCATTCAATGTGTTCATCCGTTCCAGACCATAGTACGTATGGAGCCCAAAACTGGTAAATTACCTCCTTCAGATTTACTGAGAGGTTTAAAAGGTAGAGTGGTGTATTTGCCCTTGGATTTGAAAAAAAATATGGAAACTATTGATGCGGATACTTTGGAAACTGAACCATTAATTATTCTGGTTAATGGTGTACCTACAAAGAATAAGAAGATTTGGCAGGAGCTGGTAGATGTACGGAAAGTACAAAGAGCAAATTTGTATTTGAAAAGGAATAACAAATGGTATGAATCAATTTATATAGAAGAAGAAGAAGAAGAAGATTTACAAGAAGACACAGAAACACCAACTGGACAAATTGAAAAAGTGGACAAGTCAAAGGAAGAAGAAATTTATGAACATTTTAGCATACATCCTCTTCATTCAAAAGAAGTTATGGGAGACAATATTGATCTATTTCAGATGAAGAAAGCAAAAGGAACTCCCGTGAGTGTATGGGAGGAGAGCTTGGAAGCTCGATGTTTTCCCCAGCTGTTTCCTAAAGGAAAAGGAGGACGATACGATGAACGTCCAGAACAGATTCCAGCTTCTGAGTATCGGACTACAAGACTATATGCTGAAGATCCCAGATTTCGACAAAGTATTCCTTATTTGTTCCATCTTTTATTTGAAAGCGACTTGTCTGCATTGTCTTATGCAGTAAATCACATTTTAAAAAGTGGAGTACATTTGCAAAATGTGTCTGCTAAGGATTTTATGGAGAAAGTGCAGCACCGAGATGATCATTTGGAAACACAACTGATCAATCTGATGGCTTGTCAGCGTGGGACAAATGAATATTGGTACCGACGCCATGGTGAATTAAAATGCATGTTACGGAATTTAGGAACACCAACATGGTTCGTTACCCTAAGCTGTGCGGAGTACGCTTGGGATGATTTACTGGATTTTCTACGAGAGGCAAATTCAAACATTAAAAACATCGAATACAAGACAGCAGGAGAACTGTGCTCATTGGATCCGGTTAATGTTTGCAGATATTTCAATCAAAGATTTGAGGCTATGATGTCCTTCATCTGCAATAAAAAAAATCCACCTCTAGGAGAAGTAGTGGATTTCTTTTGGAGAAAAGAGTACCAGGCAAGAGGTGCTCCTCATATTCATATGCTGTTGTGGATCAAGGATGCCCCAAAGTTTGGAACAGATACTGATGAAGCAGTGTTATCTTACATTGAAGAATATGCAACATGTGCTATACCAAAAAGCACAGAAGAGAAAAAGTTAAAGGAGCAAGTTTTACGTTTCCAAAGTCATCGGTGTGGAAAATACTGTCGACGGAAATACAAGAGCAAAGATAAATACTACACTAAATGTCGATTTGGATTTCCTAGACCTGTTCTTTCAAATGGAAGAGTTAACAGTTTTATGTCATCTGTGAGACATACTATCACAAGAAAATCACCTAAGAATACCTACAACCTTAAAAGAAAAGAAGAATCAAAAAATATAAATGACTACAACCCAGTGATTTTATCCATGTGGAAAGCTAACATGGATATACAGTATGTAGCTGACAATTCCATTGCTGTTGCTCGATATGTAACGTCTTACATTACGAAATCAGAAAAAACAGAATTGAAGGAAATGTGGGAAGAGATTTCTCACGAGAAAACTGTCAGTAAGAAGCTGTACAGTTTCAGTTTGAAGATGTTATCGCATCGAGAAATTGGATCCTACGAATGTTCAGATAGGTTATCTTCTGCAAGTCTCTACTCGAAATCAAGAAGAATAATTTGGGCAAGTTTAGGCCTTGCAGCAATGAGAAATCGGGTACTGAAATCTGTTGGAGAAATTTAATATTTGGACGAGAATGACCCAGAAAGTACAGATATTTTGAAATCAAACATGTTGGACACATATTATCCCAAGAGAAGTCATCATCTGGAGAACATGTGTCTCTATGAAGTGCTGCAGAACTACATTTATTCACGGAAAGCCGCAGAAGACATCAACAATGGAAAATATAAAGTCATTGGTGAGGAAGGATGTTTGGTGAAGCAAACAAAAGGAAGTTTGATAAATCACCGGAAGCTGAGTTGCGACACTACTGACAAAAAGGAATTTTACTACTTGGCTCTTTTACAGCTGTTTAAACCATGGCGTACAGAGGATGAACTACTGGGAGAATTTCAAAGCTAGGAAGATTCTTTTAATGCTTGCAAAGACAGCATACAATGCAATACATTCACAACTTATCTGCAAATGTTAAATGAAGAAATAGAACAGGAAACTACAATTGCAGCAGAAATAGCTAGAGACAGTTCTCAGGACAGCCAAAGTTCAGGAACACTCAGTCAAGATCCCCTAGGACAACCAATCGTTGAAAATGAAGCATCAATAGCCATGAATGAAGTGGAAACGGCTATGAATCAAGCTCAAGGAGAATTTATAGACTTACAAAATTTGGAAAGACAACTGAACGAAGAGCAGCAACAAATTTATGAAGAGATCAGAAAAAAAATTGATCACGGATTTCTACATGAAAAGAAAGAGTGCTCATGCACATCATTTCATCCAATCAGGATGTATGTAAGCGGACAAGCTGGAACTGGAAAAAGTTTCCTAATAAAAGTCAAACAGAAGCTACCTACAGCAAAAAACGGATTCTACTTTGTCTTGTGTGGTTACTGCTCCAACTGGGTTAGCAGCATATAACATAAAAGGAATCACTTTACATCGTTTGCTAATGTTACCAGTGGAGCATGAGAACAAAATACAATACAACAAGCTAACTGGAGAAGCATGCTTGGAAGTTTCAAGAGTATTGAAGAAGATGCAAGTTCTCATTATTGATGAGGTGAGCATGGTATCGAACTTAATGCTTGCCTTTGTGCATTTAAGAATGCAGCAAATTCTGAAGACAGACTATGACGTGTTATTTGGAGGAAAACACGTCATAGTTTTTGGAGATCTTTTGCAACTTACTCCAGTTAAAGGACAACCAGTGTTTAATACTGTGACACATGAAGACACGAAGAAGTCATTGGGAAGCATCGGTAATACAAATATTTGGTCCTTCTTTGAGTACAAGGAACTTACAACTAATATGAGGCAAGCAAACGATGAAGAATATGGAAGTATTCTGAAAGATATCAGGATTGGACTACTCACAGAAGCTGGCAAAAAAGCATTACAGAGTCGGCTGCTACATAATTTATTTCCAAAGGAAGAAATAGTTGCAGAGAAGATATACAAGAACATTGCAGAAAACAAAAGTGTCATCTGCTTAATGCCAACTCTACGTGAATGCTCAATATTCAATGAGGAACTTTTGAAATTGGAAAAGGAAGATATCAGGAAATTGGAAGCAGTGGACAAAATTGAGGATGGAAGAATTACTGTCACATTAACAGGCACACTGAAAAAAAAATTGGATTCACTAGAGAAGAACCTTTCCAAAACAGCTGGATTAGAAAAAAATCTATATGTTTGCATGAACTGTAGAGTATTTTTAAGGAGAAATTTGGATGTTGAAAAAGGTTTAGTTAATGGAGCTATGGGAAGAGTTGTGGGTTTTATTAATTATCAGAAAAAAGATGGAATTGAATGTTTAAAAATAAAATTTGATCAGATAGAAGAAGTTAAAGACATTTGTCGTTGTTCAGTTCGTTTCATGCTTGTGAAAGACTTATATGTACGTAGGAAGCAGTTTCCGTTTTCGCTAGCATATGCTGTAACTATTCACAAGTCTCAAGGATTGACTGTAGATTGTGCATTTGTGAACATTGGTTCAACTGTGTTCAAAGAAGGTATGGCATATGTTGCTTTGTCACGAGTGAAAACATTATCAGGTTTATTCATGATAGACTTTGATGATTCAAAAGTTAGTGCTGATACAAATTGTGTAAAGGAGTATAATAGATTAAGAAGAAGCTATGCTCCTCATTTAGGTCAGTATCCTGTGTTGGAGAAATGTGTAGTTTCTCGTAAAAGGAGAAATGAGAATATCTGTAATGAAGATGTAGAGAGGAGGAAAAAAAAGAGGAGTGATGTAATTGCAAGCAAAAAGAATAAGGAAAATGAAGAACAGGTTGTAGGATGTTATTTTGAAAATAGCTCTGGTGTCAACTGCTACGCTAATGTAGTGCTGAATGTTGCATTTTATCTGGAAAGTTTGCAAGAGCAGATAATAGTAAATCAGGGAAAAAGATTCTGTTCTGTGCTGAGTCTCCTTTTTGAAAAGCTGAGTAATGATAAAACTCAAATAGAAAGTGCTACTGAAATTAGAAAAGTTTTAGATGTATGTTCAGGACGAACACAGTTTTCTCAAAATGTACAGCAAGACGCACAGGAATTCTTGATTTATTTTCTTCAGGTACTGGAAGAAGAAGGGGTTCCCATTGAAAATTTATTTGGTCTCTCTTATAAATGGGAACATAGTTGTGAAAACTGTTATAATATATGTGGCTCTAATGTTGATTTTGAAAGGTTTATTTATTTAACATTGCCAGAGAGTAAAACAGTCACTTTTGCTAAATTAGTTAGAGATGCTAATCATAGCATGCAATGCGGTGAGTGTAAATCTGACATGTTTTCAACATTAATTTTAAAGGAATACAGACAGTATGTAATTTTAATGATGCAACGATGTAGAGCTGATGGTTCAAAATTGGATACTTTAATAAAGAAGTTTACAGGACAGCAATTATCAATTTCAGGAAAAACTTTTGTAACAGTTGCAATAATTTTCCATGATGGACCTACTGTAACTTCTGGTCATTACACAGTTTATCTTAAATGTGAAAAAGGCTGGACACTGTGTAATGATTCCCAATTGATTTTTAAGCAACGTTTGCCTTTTGATTTAGCAAATTCCTATCTAATCTTCCTGAAACCTAAATTTTAGAGAGATTTGGCAACATCTGGACAAAACAATTTTACCATTTTATTGGATTACCATTTGGAATTTACAAATAAAAAGATTTAACAAATTATCATTTGGCCTAATGGAAAGGTAACCAATTGTAATGTGGAATTTTTCCATTTTTTAAGGAAACTTTGGAAAACCAAAAATTTTGAAAAAATCGGTAACATCTGCACAATTTAAATTTTGGAATGTTATTGGATTGCCATTGAAAATTTTTTCAAAAAAGATTTTTAAAATTACTATTTGGCCATGCGGAAAAGTAAACAATTCTATTGTGGACTTATTTAATTATTAATTAATCTTTCGGAAACCAAAATGTTACAGAGAATCGGTGACATCTGTACAATTTAAACTTTAGATTTTTATTGGATTACTATTGGAAATTAAACAAAAAAAGAATTTTAAAATTACTATTTGGCCTAAAGGAAATGGAACCAGATGTATTGTGGAGTTATTTGACATATATTATTGTGATTATACTTCTGAAACAAAAATATCAGACGGTATTTTAAAGAAATAAGTATTGATATTAGATGATATTTTTTAAGAATATTATGCATTTCTATAAAGTTATGTTTATGCAAAAAGAGATTGTGGGCTTTTTTAAAAACAATCTTTGAGATTGTTAATTTTTTTTTTGCCTGCTGTTAAATGATGAATGCAATTGCTTTCACAATTTATAGTGAAATGCAATATTTTCTGAAAACAGCAAAAAAAAGGCAAAAATATTTTTTGAAAAATATGTAAATATGTGTACTGTATTATTAAATGTTTTATTAAATATTAATACTTTTTTCTTTTTTTTCAGATTGAGATAGAAAATTTTCGAAAACTAGAACCATTTTTAAAGCAATTAAAAAAAAAATTAAATGAATAAATCTTTTTTTGAGTGGGTATGGTAAGTCAATAATGTCATGATCCCTTTTTTCCACTTCTCTACAATCACATTTTCAGTTTTTAATTTTAGTCTCTCAAGGACCTTGTAATGTGATAATTGATTTTTAGTGTTTTTTTAAAAAAGTTTTTAAAAAAATATATAAAAAATAGATGAAAGGTAAGGTTGGCTCTTAAAAGAGCCGTTGTGTTCATGCAGGGACAGAGGAAAGAAAGATTGGGAATATTAGACGGTACGACAAGTGTGCTGATCTATTTTACTGTTCACTAGGGAAATACTGGTCTCCCTATAAGTAATTAGATCATGACAAGTGGCGCACCGTACTTCAACCCTCGCAAACCGATGGTTGATTTCCAGAGGACCAGAAAAAGGAGATGCTCCCCCCACAGATGAAGGGCTCACCTGACCTGCAGAAGAAGGACTCGGCCCTGCAGATGATGGTCCAGGCTGAGCTGCTGTGGATGTGCTTGGTTGATTTACTGAAGGGTTACCTTCAGTAAGTCGAGCATGTGTCCTTCTGTGTACATCCTTAAGGTGTCTCATCATGGTGTGATTCCCAAAGGAATACTTCCTGTCAGGATTACCTCTTGAAAGTACACGCTTACACAGCTTGCAAGTCACTAAGGGTGCATTTACCTTTTGCTGGCCTTCTGGAAAAGTAAAATACTCCCATACGTAAGAGGTCTTTTGTTTCCTCGCTCTCTGCCTCAAGGTAGTGCTGCTAGCCTCACTCTCAGAAGAGCTCTGCTGTTCTGCCATCGTATCACAAAGACAACCCAGCTCCTTCTCCTAAGGGATCACATGGAGAAATGAGGGGAATGGGTGTGGTGTAGGAGAGTTCTAGAACTGAAAGTAGTTTCAACCAATCAAAAGTTGTGTTTCATGATCACATGACCTACCGTACGCTTACGGTACGCTTACGGCAAAAGTACGCATGCGCGTAAAAAAGACACGCGCTCGCGCGCATGCGCATAACAGACACTCCCCGACACTTCCGCGTAACGTGCGCGTGTAGCGTACACGCGTACGCGCCCCACGCGGAGTACGCGCGGCTACGCAAATTGCGTAACTATACGCAAACAGCGTAGATAAATTACGAACATTGCGTAAACCGTACGCTTACCGTAAGCTTACCGTACGCGCACTAAAAAAAAATTTTAAAAAAAGGAAAAAATGTATTGCTAATAAATTTTACCTGTTTATTTTATAAAAAATGTTTAAAAAAAACATATTGTAGAATTTTAAAAATTTAACCATAGTCTTTAAAAAAGGATAGAAAATTAAAATAAAAATATGTAAAAAAAAAAGAAAAAAAAAAAAATTAGCATTTAAAAAACCTTGCAAATTCACTGAAAAAACCATGGGTTTCACACACGTTATAGTTAGGAATTAGCATTTAAAAAACCTTTGAAATTCACTTAAAAAACCATGGGTTTCACACACGTTATAGTTAGGAATTAGCATTTAAAAAACCTTAGAAATTCAATGAAAAAACCAAAGGTTTCACACATGTTATAGTTAGCTGGACATTTCACTCGTAAAAAACCAATGAAATTCCCCCGTTATAGTTAGTTCAGCTAACTATAACTCGCGCGCCCGCAATGCACTACTGATGACGTCACATATTACATCACTCATGACATGGTCAGTGACATCACTCATGACATCACTGATGACATCTCAAATGACATCACTGATGACATTATCCTTGTGACAGAGTGGTACACCTCCTCTCACCCTAATATAACCTTTGATACAAACATTCAAAAATAGAGACTAAAATTTTCAAAAAAATGGACATACCAATAACAGTTACAACAACCTATTCAGTAATTCTAAGATCCACATACACATCCACTCATCCACCAACAATCCTATACAGTCACTCATACATGTACTCACACATCATATGTACTCATACACCTAAACATCCTGTAACACAATGCCACTCATCCATAGAGTTACTCACACATCGTCACTCATGCTAATAAAGAATCAAACATCCATTTACTTGCATATACAGTTATACACACACCACCACACTTACTTTTACAGAAACTTACACATACTTAGTCTTTTAAACAATCACTTATAGAAACACATACTTATTCATACAGGAAGTCTACCAATCTCTCACTCTCACATATACTCACTTATAAACACCAATAGTCACATATACTAGTTTAAAACATATGTAGTTACTTATGAAGACACTATTGAGACAGTCATTCACTCACTAACACACCCATGCACACACTCATCCACCCATACAGTCCTGCACACATGCTGTCTTCAACACATACAAACAGTGAGTCACTCATTCATGCATCTATGCACTACGTAATATCCCCCACCGCACCATGAAGACACTCAGACACTCATACTGATACTCAAAAAACCAACTATTAACCTATATAGACACTCATGTAGCTACTCACCAACCCATGCAGCCACTTATATACAAAGTGAGAGACTGATACAGGTATTTACACATTTAAACATTACTCACTTAGCCATGTATTCAAAAAGATACACTTAATCAGTCAGTAATACAATTAATTTTTCAAAAACAAATCATCAATTTAGACATTTATATACTCATTTATTCTTCCATCGACCTTGAGATATACATATATAAAACATATTTAATTTTCAGAAAAACACACATTCACTGGATGATGTCATCAGTGATGTCATTTGAGATGTCATCAGTGATGTCATGAGTGATGTCACTGACCATGTCATGAGTGATGTAATATGTGACGTCATCAGTAGTGCATTGCGGGCGCGCGAATTATAGTTAGCTGAACTAACTATAACGGGGGAATTTCATTGGTTTTTTACGAGTGAAATGTCCAGCTAACTATAACATGTGTGAAACCTTTGGTTTTTTCATTGAATTTCTAAGGTTTTTTAAATGCTAATTCCTAACTATAACGTGTGTGAAACCCATGGTTTTTTCAGTGAATATATATATATATATATATATATATATATATATATATATATATATATATATATATATTCACTGAAAAAACCATAGGTTTCACACGTTATAGTTAGCTGGACATTTCACTCGTACAAACCATTGAAATTCCCCCGTTATAGTTAGTTCAGCTAACTATAACTTGCGCGCCCGCAATCCACTGCTGATGACGTCACATATTACATTACTCATGACATGGTCAGTGACATCACTCATGACATCACTGATGACATCTCAAATGACATCACTGATGACATCACTGATGACATCATCCATGTGTAAGAGTGGCAGACCTCCTCTTATCCTAATATAAACTTTGATACACACATTGAAAAATACAAACTAAAGTTTTGCAAACTATAGAGATACCAATATCAGTTAGAACAACCTATTCAGTAATTCTAAAATCTACATACGCATCCACTCATTCATCAACACTTTTATATAGTCACTCATACATGTACTCAGTCATCATATGTATTCATACACCTATACATCCTGTTACACACCTACACTCATACATAGAGTTACTCACACACATACTGACACATGCAAATAAACATCCATTTACTTGCATGTACAGCTATACACACACCAGTTCACTTACTTCTACAGAAAGGTACACATACTTACTCTCTAAAACAATCACTTATAGAAACACATACTTATTTATACAGGATCTCTTCCAATCTCTCACTCTCATATATCCTCACTTATATACATCAATACTCACATATACTAGTTCAAAACATATGGACTTACTCATGAAGACACTATTGAGACAGTCATTCACTCTCTTACTCACCCATACACACACTCATCCACTCATACTGTCCTGCTCACATACTGTCTTCAAAATACATAGAAACAGTGAGTCACTCATTCATGCGTCCATACGCTAAGTAACATTCCCCAGTGAACCATACAGACACTCATACTGATAATCTAAAAATGAACTAATAACCCATATACACACTCATGTAGCTACTCTCCAACCCATGCAGCCACTTATCCACAAAGTGAGACACTGATACAGATATTTAAATATTTAAACATTACTCACTAATACTTGTATTCACTAAGATACTGTTAATAAGTCAGTTATACAATTAATTTTACAAAAAAAAAAACATCCATTTAGACACTTATTTACCCATTTTTTCTTCCATTTGTATTTCATCCACGGCTTCCATTTTCATAATCTCTTCATTTTCCAATTTCAAAAGTTCTTCATTGAATATAGAGCATTCATGTAGTGTTGGCATTAAGCAGATTACAGTATTTTTTTCTGCAATTTTCTTGTATATTTTCTCTGGAACTATTTGTTCTGTTGGAAACAAATTACATAGCAATCGACTCTGTGTAGCTTTTCTGCCATTTTCTGTGAGTAGTCCAATTCTGATATCTTTGAGAATAATTGCATAATCATCATCATTTGCTTGCCGCATATTGGTAATGAGTTCTTTGTACTCAAAGTATGACCAAATATTCACATTACCTATACTTCCTAACGACTTTTTCGTGTCTTCATGTGTAACAGTATTAAATACTGGTTGTCCTTTAACTGGAGTGAGCTGCAGTAGATCCCCAAAAACTATAACATGTTTTCCTCCAAATAACACGTCATAGTCTGTCTTTAGAATTTGCTGCATTCTTAAATGCACAAAGGCAAGCATTAAGTTTGATACCATGCTTACCTCATCAATAATGAGAACTTTCATTTTCTTCAACAGTCTTGAAACTTCAAAACATGCTTCTCCTGTTAGCTTGTGGTATTCTATTTTGTTCTCATGCTCTACTGGTAACATTAGCAAACGATGTAAGGTAATTCCTTTTATGTTATATGCTGCTAACCCAGTTGGAGCAGTAACAACACAAGACAAAGGTGAATCAGTTTTTTTCTGTAGGTAGCTTCTAATTACTTTAATTAAGAAACGTTTTCCAGTTCCAGCTTGTCCACTCACATACATTCTGATTGGTTCAAATGCTGTGCATGAGCACTCTTTATTTTCATGTAGTAATCCATGATCAATTTGTTTTGTGACTTCTTGAGAAATTTGTTGGTGTTCATCATTCAGTTGTTGTTCCAAATTTGGTAAATCTATTAAATCTTCCTGAGCTTGATTCATAGCTGTTTCCACTTCAGTCATGGCTATTGCAGCTTCATTTTCTACGATTGGTTGTCCTAAGGGATCTTGACTGAGTGTACCAGAACTTTGACTGTCTTGAGAACTGTCTCTAGCTACTTCAGCTGCAATTGTAGCTTCTTGTTCAATTTCTTCATTTAACATGTGTACATAATTTGAGAAAGTACTGCATTCTATGTTATCTTTGCATGCATTAAAGGAACTTCATAGCTCTGAAAATCTCCAAGTAATTCATCCTCTGAATGCCATGGTTTAAACAGCTGTAAAAGTGCTAAGTAGTAAAATTCCTTTTTGTCAGTAGTGTCGCAACTCAGCTTCCTGTGATTAATCAAACTTCCTTTTGTTTGTTTCACCAAACATCCTTCCTCACCAATGACTTTATATTTTCCATTGTTGATGTCTTCTGTGGCATTCCGTTTATAAATGTAGTTCTGCAGCACTTCATAGAGACACATGTTCTCAAGATGATGACTTCTGTTTGGGTAATATGTGTCCAACATATTTGTTTTCAAAATGTCTGTAGTTTCTGGTTCGTTCTCTGCTAAATATTCAATTTCTCGAATAGATTTCAGTACCCAATTTCGCATTCCTGCAAGGCCTAAACTTACCCAAATTATTCTTCTGGATTTGGAGTACAGACTTGCAGGTGATAACCTATCTGAGCATTCGTATGAGCCAATTTCTCGATGCGATAACATCTTTAAACTGAAACGGTACAGCTTTTTACTGACAGTCTTCTCGATAGAAATCTCTTCCCACATTTCTTTCAATTCCGTTTTCTCAGATTTAGTGATGTAAGATGTGACATACCGAGCAACAGCAATAGAATTGTCAGCTACATACTGAATATCCATGTTAGCATTCCACATGGATAAAATGACTGGGTTGTAGTCATTTATATATTTTGACTCTTCTTTTCTTCTTAGGTTGTAGGTATTTTTCGGAGATTTTCTTGTAATGGTATGTCGCACAGCTGACATAAAACTGTTTACTCTTCCTTTTGAAAGAACAGGTCATGGAAATCCAAATCGACATTTTGTGTAGAATTTATCTTTACTCTTGTACTTTTGTCAACTGTATTTTCCACACCGATGACTTTGGAAACATAAAACTTGCTCTTTTAAGTTTTTTTCTTCTGTGCTTTTAGGTATAGCACATGTTGCATAGTCTTCAATGAAAGATAAAACTGCATCATCAGACTCTGTTCCAAATTTTGGGGCATCCTTGATCCACAATAGCATATGAATATGAGGAGCACCTCTTGCTTGGTGCTCTTTTCTCCAAAAGAAATCCACAACTTCTCCAAGAGGTGGATTTTTTTATTGCAGATGATGGACATCATAGCCTCAAATCTATGATTGAAATATCTGCAAACATTAATCGGATCCAATGAGCACAATTCTCCTGCTGTCTTGTATTGGATGTTTTCAATATTTGAATTTGCCTCTCGAAGAAAATCCAGTAAATCATCCCAAGCGTACTCAGCACAGCTTAGGGTAAGGAACCATGTAGGAGTTCCTAAATTCCGTAACATACATTTCAATTCTCCATGGCGTCGGTACCAATATTCATTAGTTCCACGCTGACAAGCCATCAGATTAATCAATTGAGATTCCAAATGATCATCTCGCTGTTGCACTTTGTTCATAAAATCCTTTGCAGACACATTATGTAGATGTACTCCAATTTTTAAAATGTGATTTACTGCATAAGATAGTGCAGACAAGTCACTTTCAAATAAAAGATGGAACAAATAAGGAATACTTTGACGAAATCTTGGATCTTCTGCATATAATCTTGTAGTCCGATACTCAGAAGCAGCAATCTGTACTGGACGTTCATCATATCGTCCACCTTTTTCCTGTAGGAAACAGCTGGGGAAAACAACGAGCTTCCAAGCTCTCCTCCCATACACTCACGGGAGTTCCTTTTGCTTTTTTCATCTGAAACAGATCAATAGTGTTTCCCATAACTTCTTTAGAATGAAGAGGACGTATGCTGAAATGTTCATAAATTTCTTCTTCTTTTGACTTATCCACTTTTTCAATTTGCCCAGTTGGTATTCCTGTGTCTGCTAGTAAAACTTCTTCATCTTCATCCATATAAATTGATCCATAGTACTTATTATTTCTTTTCAAATATAAATTTGCTCTTTGTACTTTTCGTACATCCACCAGCTCCTGACAAATTTTCTTATTCTTTGTAGGTACACCATTAACCAGAATAACTAATGGTTCAGTTTCCAAACTATCTGCATCAATTGTTTCAATATTTTTTTTCAAATCTAATGGCAAATAGACACCTCTTCCTTTTAAACCTCTTTGTAAATCTGAAGGAGGTAATTTACCGGTTTTGGGCTCCATACGAACTATAGTCTGAAACAGATGGACACATTGAATGAGTATAGACTTATACGTATTTAAATCACTAAGTTCTGCAGGAATATCAACCAATTCTAAATTATTATGTACAGCTCTAGCTGGCATTTTATTTTCTTCTAACTTGTTATAACAGTATTTACAAATACGCTGATCTTCACCCAAATCAAAACAATTTTCCAGAAACAAATATGTAGCAAAATCCTTCCACTCATAATTATTTTCTTTTTCACTTTTTTTATAGAGATCAACATTCCTTGTTTGAGTTTTACAATGGCTTCTCCGGCAACAAATACAAGTAATATTTGGTCTTTCATTAGAGATGATAGTAAATTTTGTCATTTGATCTTCAAATCTTTTACTAACAGTGGGTTCTACATTCTCTTCCACATTTTCTTCAATAACTGTGTCATTTCCTGCACTTTCTTGCTCTGGACCAAAGTAACAAAACTCAATATCCTCACAAACCTTCTTCACATCTGATACAGATCCACGGAACAGAGCACTATTCAACTCATGTAACTTTAGTGCTGGACTTTTAGCAAAATACAATCTTCTCACAAACTTTCTCATTTCAGTATGATGAACTACCAGCATCCTAAAATGGTGAAAAACACTTTGACAAACTTTCCTAGAAAGACAAGCCAGAGAATGTCCTTGCAAACCAGTATTCTTTCTCACTCTGCATGGACCTAGTCTTTGAAGCACCTTAATCTTCTGTTTAACACTTTTTTTACTATATTCTCTTAGAAAGTCACGTAATTTATCAATAGATTCTTGTCGTACAGTAAAAATACTACTACAATTCCAAGTGTACACTGGGGCTTTAGGACGTTTCCCCATAACCTCATCAGCTAACACTTCTTCCTCATTTCTTGGAACCATTTTCTCCTTTTCCATTACACAACCATCCTTAACTTCATAAGCTCGACCACTGTTGTCAACTGCATGCAGCAAACTATTACTTTGAAGATAACTCTCTTCATTAAAAAATGGTTCAGTACTTGAACTATGCTTCCATTCTCCTAAGAACACTTTACAAAAGTTATTTTTTTTCACTACTCCTTTCCTTTTGCTTTTTGACTTCATTACATTTACTATTTTATCTAATGTACGGATCCTGTTCAAAATTAAAATGAATAGTTTTATTTTTAATTCCAAAGCCTTTGCAACAATTGATTCAAAATGTTTCTTTTTCTTATAAAATTTTGCTTTCTTCCTATATTTTTTCACATCCTTTAGCAAATTGAACATCACTCTTCTCTGAAACATTTTTCTACAAATGTTTTGAAATTCTGGTTTTCTTTTTAAGTCATTCCTTCTTGCTTCTGATTGTACATTAGCATTTAGTATTTTCTGTCTATTGTCTTGTTGTTTTCTACTTGAAAGACTATTTGCAGTGGATATATTTTTTACATTTTTTCTATGTTTGAAGATATTTTTAAACAAATCCTTAGTCTGCTTACCAGAAGACTTTTTCTTTTTTCCAACATGAGGTTCTTCAACTAATTTGTGTTGTCCAGTTGTCTTCAAATATAGGTGTTTTTTCTGTTCTTTTCTCTTTCTTGATTTTATAGGCATGTTTAATTTATTTCAGTGTTGTTCACCAATACCTAAAAGAAACTAAAAAAAAATACCTTTATGTAATTTAAATATATTACTATATTTTTTTGGAGCTTTTCAAATCCTATCATATGAGCTTCCCCTTTCCTACGAGTGCAAGTCTTACAGAACAAGAGCAACACAAATTAAATCTCTGACAACAATTCCTGTGTGCAGACAGACTCATGGTGTGATTCTAGGCAGAAAACGATATTTGATTGGCAATTTCAAAGCACATTTACTACTGTGGTAGAGCAAGTGATAATTACTGTAACAGCCTGACACATTTTCCTTATAGTTTAGAGAGGCAGAAAAGAGTACAACTCCTAACAGCTACTTGAGACCATGAGCATGTGGAACCTGGGTGAGTGATTAGACTAGAGCAAAGGAAATGAGCCTTGGTGTTGTTGAATGTGTTAGCGTTACACACTGCTATCTGAAATACCACACAGTGCTGAATAGTAAGCATGGGAGTGCAGGAGAAGCACCTGGCTGTGTGCTAAGAGTGTGTTTCTGGAGACTGTGTATTGTCAGGTGCAAGAGAGATCTGCATGGATACTTTCACAACTGTATGAAGACTGCATACATGTATGTGAGAGCACATGTGGTAAGGGTTAATTGGGCTTTTGAACATGTAGGAACTACCTCACTCATTGCAGGAGTGGAAGGAAAATCTACCCTGTTGTTTTCAAATGTGTTAGCATTTGCCTCGCATCTGTGAGATAGTGATTTCTGCTGAATGCTAACCATCACAGTTCAAGAAAACAAGCTGCCCCATTCCTACGAGTGCAAGTCTTACAGAACAAGAGCAACACAAATTAAATCTCTGACAACAATTCCTGTGTGCACACAGACTCATGGTGTGATTCTAGGCAGAAAACGATATTTGATTGGCAATTTCAAAGCACATTTACTACTGTGGTAGAGCAAGTGATAATTACTGTAACAGCCTGACACATTTTCCTTATAGTTTAGAGAGGCAGAAAAGAGCACATGTCCTAACAGCTACTTGAGACCATGAGCATGTGGAACCTGGGTGAGTGATTAGACTAGAGCAAAGGAAATGAGCCTTGCTGATATTGAATGTGTTAGCGTTACACACTGCTATCTGAAATACCACACAGTGCTGAATAGTAAGCATGGGAGTGCAGGAAAATCAGCTGCCTGTGTGCTAAGAGTGTGCTTCTGGAGACTGTGTATTGTCAGGTGCAAGAGAGATCTGCATGGACGCTTGCACAACTGGATGAAGACTGCAGAGATGTATGTAAGAGTACATGTGTGGTAAGGGTTAATTGGAATTTTGAACATGTAGCAACTACCTCACCCATTGCAGGAGTGGAAGGAAAATCTACCATGTTGATTTCAAATGTGTTAGCGTTTGCCTCGCATCTGTGCGATAGTGATTTCTGCTGAATGCTAACCATCACAGTTCAAGAAAACAAGCTGCCCCTTTCCTACGAGTGCAAGTCTTACAGAGCAAGAGCAACACAAATTAAATCTCTGACAACAATTCCTGTGTGCACACAGACTCATGGTGTGATTCTAGGCAGAAAACGATATTTGATTGGCAATTTCAAAGCACATTTACTACTGTGGTAGAACAAGTGATAATTACTGTAACAGCCTGCCACATTTTCCTTATAGTTTAGAGAGGCAGAAAAGAGCACATGTCCTAACAGCTACTTGAGACCATGAGCATGAGGAACATGGGTGGGTGATTAGACTAGAGCAAAGGAAATGAGCCTTGGTGATGTTGAATGTGTTAGCGTTACACACTGCTATCTGAAATACCACACAGCGCTGAATAGTAAGCATGGGAGTTCAGGAGAAGCACCTGGCTGTGTGCTAAGAGTGTGTTTCTGGAGACTGTGTATTGTCAGGTGCAAGAGAGATCTGCATGGACACTTGCACAACTGTATGAAGACTGCATACATGTATGTAAGAGCACATGTGGTAAGGGTTAATTGGGCTTTTGAACATGTAGGAACTACCTCACCCATTGCAGGAGTGGAAGGAAAATCTACCCTGTTGTTTTCAAATGTGTTAGCATTTGCCTCGCATCTGTGAGATAGTGATTTCTGCTGAATGATAACCATCACAGTACAAGAATAGAAGCTGCCCCTTTCCTACGAGTGGAAGTCTTACAGAACAAGAGCATCACAAATTAAATCTCTGACAACAATTCCTGTATGCACACAGACTCATGGTGTGATTCTAGGCAGAAAACGATATTTGATTGGCAATTTCAAAGCACATTTACTACTGTGGTAGAGCAAGTGATAATTACTGTAACAGCCTGACACATTTTCCTTATAGTTTAGAGAGGCAGAAAAGAGCACATGTCCTAACAGCTACTTGAGACCATGAGCATGTGGAACCTGGGTGAGTGATTAGACTAGAGCAAAGGAAATGAGCCTTGCTGATATTGAATGTGTTAGCGTTACACACTGCTATCTGAAATACCACACAGTGCTGAATAGTAAGCATGGGAGTGCAGGAAAATCAGCTGCCTGTGTGCTAAGAGTGTGCTTCTGGAGACTGTGTATTGTCAGGTGCAAGAGAGATCTGCATGGACGCTTGCACAACTGGATGAAGACTGCAGAGATGTATGTAAGAGTACATGTGTGGTAAGGGTTAATTGGAGTTTTGAACATGTAGCAACTACCTCACCCATTGCAGGAGTGGAAGGAAAATCTACCATGTTGATTTCAAATGTGTTAGCATTTGCCTCTCATTTGTGAGATATTGATTTTTGCTGAATGCTAACCATCACAGTTCAAGAAAACAATCTGCCCCTTTCCTGCGAGTGCAAGTCTTACAGAGCTAGAGCAACACAAATTAAATCTCTGACAACAATTCCTGTGTGCACACAAACTCATGATATGATTCTAGGCACAAAACAGTATTCCTGAGTGATACCAGTACACCTTAACTTATGGTGAAGAAATACTCCATAATATTTTACAAGTTCAAGGCAGTTAAATATCTTCCAAAACATCAAATGTAAAACACAACTTTAAAAGAAGAAACACATTTCTATTATTTATATCAAAATACACCACATACATCCCCTCTCAAATTCATAACTCACCTTTAAAAGTAGTTAGTTGAGAAAGAAATGTGGCACTCACACAGCAGATTATCAGAGCCATAATTTCTGAACTGTACACCTCTCACCCGAACCAGTAAATGGCAAACTTTCCCTCTCTTTTTTCACACATATACATGTTAACTTCAAATCACATTGCTTCCCACATTTTTTCAAATGGAAACACACATTTCTATTGGTTGCAAATGTCAACCCTTTTCCAAATCATTCCTACCCCCAACATGACTTCTGCCTGCTACCATAGCAACAGGTCATGGAACACTGGTGTGAGCAGAGAGGTCAGAAGTTCAGCACACAATGTTTCTAATCCAAACAGCAAGAGTGCTTGACTTTTCAAACCTAACAGCAAATCCAAAGTAATGTTCTGTGGGGACACATTTTTCAGAACCAATACAAAACATGCTTTTAAAAATGCAAACATACAGCCTAGTTTTTAGTGTAGAATGGTGTGAAACAGCCAATGAGTTCTTTTTATTAAAAAAAAGTATGTAAGCCTCCATTTTACAACTATCTTTCTTTTCATATTGCCATTCTACTGAAAGACACCTTCTGAGTGCATCCATATCTCCTTGAAAGATGTTCACAATGTGGATTGTAGGTCATAGCTATGTCTTCTGGAGTGAAAAGTATGCAGAAAAAAGAGGTATTGTGAAAGACCTTGCTTTGCCAAATGTAGACATTAAATGGATTGGTCAGAGAGGGTTAAAGTGGCACTAATTAATGCCTTTGGTGAAATCTTTTCTACATCTCCCACAGCCTAACCTTATAATTGTGCACTGTGGTGGAAATGACCTAGGCACTTTAACGGGGGTAGGTCTGGAAATGCTTGTTAAGGACACCTTTGTGCAATTGATGTCACTTTTTCCACAAACTACCTTTGTATATTCTAATATATGCCAAAGGCAAAAGTGGAACTGGTCCAACCAATATTGTCCGCAGATTGAGAAAGCAAGAAAGCACGTCAATAAGTCTGTTTCTGCTTTCCTCAGAGACTATGGTATGGGTTCTATATACCACAACAACTTGCGTTACAACATGCAAGGCATTTATAGAGGAGATGGTGTACATTTCACAGATGAAGGGAACAGAGTCTTCCTCTTGAACTTTAGACTGTGCATCGGTACTTACTTGTAGGTACCAAAAAACACTCAATGAACACAACGGCTCTTTTTAGAGCCAACCAACGTCTAAACACTTAAGCTTGATTTTTAATTCAATTTTTTTTCGGATGTTTTTCCGCCATGCGCGCACCGTGCGCGCACCCAGCGATTTTTTGAAAAAAAAAAATGTTTTTTTCACTTTTCGGGATCCTTCAGAGACCCCCTGACAAAGGCTAGGGGGTCAGGAACTCTCTACCCTGCCCCCTTTTCACGTTCTCCACCTTTCTTTTAAATGGAAACACACATTTCTATTGGTTGAAAATTTCAACCCTTTCCAAATGATTCCTACCCCCAACATGACTACTGCCTGCTAGCATAGCAACAGATCATGGAACACTGGTGTGAGCAGAGAGGTCAGAAGTTCAGCACACAATGTTTCTAATCCAAACAGCAAGATTGCTTGACTTTTCAAACCTAACAGCAAATCCAAAGTAATGTTCTGTGGGAACACATTTTTCTGAACCAATACAAAACATGCTTTTAAAAATGTAAACATACAGCCTAGTTTTTCGTGTTGAATGGTCTGAAACAGCCAATGAGTTATTTTTATTAAAAAAAAAGTATGTAAGCCTCCATTTTACAACTACCTTTCTTTTCATATTGTCATTCTACTGAAAGACACCTTCAGAGTGCATCCAGGTCTCCTCCTCACTCCCTGAAGAAGACTGCTGTTCTGCCATTTTCAAGTAAAATTGATAGTTGTTCACCTCCTTGTCCCAGCAAATAAGAAGAAATAGTGAGGGGAGTGGGTGTGGTGTTTGAAGATCCTGCAACAGAAACTACTATGAACCAATGCTTCTGAGTGGCATTTATAGAAGAGATGGTGTACATTTCACAGATGAAGGGAACAGAGTCTTCCTCTTGAACTTTAGACTGTGCATCGGTACTTACTTGTAGGTACCAAAAAACACTCAATGAACACAACGGCTCTTTTTAGAGCCAACCAACATCTAAACACTTAAACTTAATTTTTAATTCTATTTTTTTAATGAATTTTTTGCCGCCGTGTGCGCACCGTGCGCGCACCGTTCGCGCACCCCGCGATTTTTTGAAAAAAAAATTAAAAAATGTTTTCACCCTTCGGGGTCCTTCAGGGACCCCCTGACAAAGGCTAGGGGGTCGGGAACTCTCTACCCTGCCCCCTTTTCACATTCTCCACCTTTCTTTTTCACTGTCACACACAAAACACACAAAATGGCGGCCGACACTTCCTGATTTTGACCGATTCGAATGTTGACTGACATGAATCCAACAATCAGAATTACGCTCGCGCACGGCACCGTGCGCGCACGGTGCGCGCTTATAGATATTTATGTGCTTTTAACTGAAATTTCTCAGGAACTACTGAACAGATTGACACCATATATGCAAAAGGCACATGCCTGACCTGAGGACTACCTCTTTGCCAAATTTCAAGTAATTCTGTTCAGCCGTTCGGGCTGTACCTTCGACTAAAGGTCCTATGGGACAATGCATGGGGAAAACGCGTTTTGGGACCCCCCTTTTTTCTCAGCCCCGCTTGACCAATCACCCCGAGACTTTCAGGGTAGGAGCTGAGCAGAGCGCCCCTATAGTTTTGAAAATTTCGCGAGGATTCGTCAACCGGCGCCAAAGTTATTCAAAATAGAAATTTCAGATTTCCTATGGAAACTCGGTCCTAACTATAACTATCGACTGGGGACCGCCAGTAGATAATATATATATATTCACTTAAAAAACCATAGGTTTCACACATGTTATAGTTAGCTGGACATTTCACTCGTAAAAAACCAATGAAATTCCCCCGTTATAGTTAGTTCAGATAACTATAACTCGCGCGCCCGCAATCCACTGCTGATGACGTCACATATTACATTACTCATGACATGGTCAGTGCCATCACTCATAACATCACTGATGACATCATCCTTGTGATAGAGTGGCGGTCGCGCGAGTTATAGTTATCTGAACTAACTATAACGGGGGAATTTCATTGGTTTTTTACGAGTGAAATGTCCAGCTAACTATAACATGTGTGAAACCTATGGTTTTTTAAGTGAATTTGCAAGGTTTTTTAAATGCTAATTCCTAACAATAACATGTGTGAAACCTATGGTTTTTTAAGTGAATTTGTACGTTTTTTTTAAATGATAAGTTATGTATTTATTTTATTTTTTTTTTTTAAGGTTTCTCACCGTGCGCGCACCGTGCGCGCACCCTGCGATTTTTTGGAAAAAAAAAGTTAAATGTTTTTTCACCCTTCGGGGTCCTTTAGGGACCCCCTACCAAAGGCTAGGGTGTCAGGAACTCTCTACCCTGCCCCCTTTTCACGTTCGCCACCTCTCTTTTTCACTCTCGCACCCACAACAAACAAAATGGCGGCCGACACTTCCTGATTTTGACCGATTCGAACGTTGACTGACATGTAACCACCAATCAGAATTACGCTCGCGTAAGGTGCACGGACGGTGCGCGGCTACAGATATGTATGTGCTTTTAAATGCAATTTTCTCAGGAACAACTGAACAGATTGATACCATATATGC